>NC_071392.1:61046732-62294232 GCF_022682495.2 Desmodus rotundus
ACAGTCCAGAGTTAGAAGATGATAGAGAGATTGAAGAAGAGCCTTTATCTGAAGATCTGGAATGAGCACTGACTTGTGAAACCTCAGCATGAAGGGACATATCACTGACCTTCATACAACCACTCCACGACCATGAATATTTGACAAATTTTTACTGTGACTATTTATTAAGCATGGATAAAGGAGACAGCCCTGAAGGAACCTATTAAGCCAGCCCTTTGGGATTCAGTACCAACAGGCAAATTGCTTGTGTTCTTTTCTTTCTGTCTCTCTCTCCCTCTTTTTTAGAAAAAAAAAAGACAAAACTGATTTTCTTTAAAAAAAAATAAAGAACTGTTCATTTTATAATGGCTTTGCCCATTTAAAAAAGTGGCTCTTAAGGGTTCGTGAAATGACTGAATATGAGGATACATGTCCTGTAGAAAGCAAACATGCCTCATATACTGCCAAAAATAGTGTTAGTTTCATTAATGTGAATTTTCCAGCATTCAGTAGTTGTAATGTTAGAAACAATTGCTGGTCAAGTTCAACTTGTTGCTATTGTCTTTAATTTGCACAGGAGTAGTATCAGAAATTAGTGTCACTGCTTGTATCTAGCTGAATTTTAAACAACAGAACATTAGTTTTTTATGTTGGTGCCACCAACTGTAAATGACATTAAGTTAGTAATTATAAAACACAGTAATTAGACTGTTGCAACCATCTAAAACCTTAGGCTTCCAGTCTGTGCTGTTAGTGTTAAGATGTAAAGTGCAATCCTAAGCTAACATTATCTGTGCAAGCACCATAGAAACATTTGCATATCTGCATAGATCTTACAACTGTACTCTTTACCTCCTTGTGATAAAGCTTTGTCTACCTGCAAACACAGTCAAAGGCTACAGCTGCAAACCAAAGCCAACTCTAACCATGGCCAGGAGCTCAAGGACAGAAGCAGCCACATGCTTTGGTCAGCCTTCTGTAACTTCAATTAGTACAAAGGAACCTTTTCCATGAACTACCTGCTGTTTTCTGATGACCTCTGGGATCTTTTCATTTAGCCCTAAACAAAGAATTAAATATGACAAAAACAACAACTAAAAAATTAATTCAGTCACAGAGTAATCTTCTGAGACCAAAAGTCCGACTAAATGCAATGAAGATTTGCTTTCATTAAAAGAGAGAGGTGAGGACAAAATCTGCAGTGGAAGTTATGATATGCTGGAAAGCAACAAATGTGGATCACTGACCAAAATGATTATGTACCTGATGCAAATGCAGATTGCATATTGTTATATATATAGTACACTGTGTTTTTGTTTTCTCAATTCACTTATTTTCAGTGGTGAATACACGTTGTTAGAATATGTCTTGTATAGTCTGAATCTTTGTTGTGTGCTATTTTTATAGTCTTAATTTATAAGACTATAAAACAAAAAAACAAAAAAATAGGAACCAAACATAAATGGTCTAGTAAAGCCAAAAATTAATTTCATATTGATTTCAAAGTGATCTAGCTAAGTTTTTACATTGAAAGCAAAGATTATAGCAATTGTAGTCCATGGTATTTATTTTCAATCAAACCAAAGTTACATATAATTCTGCCTCTGCTTATACGGGATATTAACACTAACAATACACTCCCTTTTAAAGACTTGCACAGGCCAAATTTTTGGAATGCTGGTTTTCTGGACAACTCCAAACCCCAAAACTATGGTGATGCATTATAGAGTATTTGAAAATAGCATAGTCAGATGTTTGCTTAAAACCTAGAAACTTTACATTTTTTGCTTTTCTTGTGCTGTGCCAAGTCTTGATAATACTTTTCCCCCAACCAAGGGACCTCATAACCTGAATATGGTTATTGCTTTACAAACAGTTTTGACAGAAGGTGGCTGCTAGAGCTTAACATATGTACCAGTTCCATGTGATGGAGCTGGTTCTTGCAAACTAAGCTCATCATTCTTTGCTGAAGTCAGCAAATAGAGTTAGAGAGATACCCAGTCATCTATCACACCAAATAAAAGAACATAATGGCTTTCAAAAGGGTTTTCCCACTTACCCAAAAGTCTTTCTGAAAGCTTCTACCTCTGCAAAAAAAAAAAAAAAGAAAAAAAAAGAAAAAAAAAGAAAAAAATTAGAACAATTATGGCAGATTGCATGAAACGTGAAAACGTCACAGTAACTGCTACTTTTCATTATGTTTGTCTTTGGGTCATGATCAACGAATGGGAAGTTTACCATATGGTATCAAAAGAATGATTGGTATTGTGAATGATGATTTTCAGTCATCTATGATCCTGTCTGGATTATCTGAAGGGAAAATTCGTCTTTCAGGTGCATGTTCAAAAGGCTTTGATGGATTGAAAGTAACTGTGAGAGCTGTACCATCAGGAGAGTGGCCTAAGATTACAATGCTAAAGTATGCATACCTCAGTTACAAAACTTTTGAAAGGAAGTCTCAGCCACAGAATGCATATACCTGTAGAGTTTTGCATGGGTTTTATATAAATACAATTTTAAAAAATAGCTGCTTGCACATTATACCAGAAAAACCTCCAAAACTGCAATTGCTTTGAAAATAGATTTTAGGTTTTTTGGAGTTTTCTGAAATGCTTGGTCTGTATTTTGATAATTGTGCATATTATGTAAAGATGTTGGTGGACCCATAAATGACCAGACTTTTCTAAGAAAAATGTTGCTTTAATGCATTTCATGAATTTTTACTTATATCATTGCTTGCTAGTAATAGCAAATCTGCTTTTCTGCATCTGCTTTGCGTAGCTATTGTAAGGCTTTGAACTAATGTATGTATTTATTGCTTGAACTTCTGTGCATACCCTATAAAGCATAATGTCTGACAGTTTAAATGGCTCATGTATTCTTGCTTCTATCAAGCTGATTATGGGGACTATGATCTTTTGTATACAAGAAATTTTAACTGTAGCACAAACATCTGTTTATGTATTGGTGGAATATACCTGTTTATTTATCTTTTTTGAGGTAAACTAATTTTTGATACTTTTCATTACTGTGTACTATGTTCATACTTTGAATTCTCTGACATTAGAAGTCATGGTTGAAAATTGTAACAGCTGTTATTTGTTCTGTATTCATGGCTTTCACTGCTGAATAAAATAAAGGACCAAACCTAGGATTTGAAAGAAAACTGTCTACCTCTAACACCAGGGAGTTATCATATTTTATTTTACATAGATTTAGACTACAAAGACACAATTGCTTAAACCTAGTGGGCTTAAGGCTTATGTTCTATGTGGTTGGATTCGTGTCAGAGTTGTACTATTTGATAATCAATTAAAATTTCATGTGAATGTTACAAGTATTCAGTAGAATTACCATTAACTAAGTTTTCTTTAGGTTAAAATCAGAATTCTGTATCTACAGCTGCTTAACTTTATAAGAATGTGTTTCTTTGTGATTAGAGAATCAAAGAATAAACAGCTAGGAATAGAGCTACAGAAGCACACTTAAGCCGTCCTGGACTTTAATGTCCCTGGATAGATTCAGTCACAATAGCCATTAGGTTATTTTGTAGTTTTCAAATTAAATATTCACATTTTAGAGAATCTGTGAGACTTCATCCTACACATGACAATATTAACACACATTTGGACAACAGCTTTTTAATGTCATAAAGCTATTGGAAGGAACATGGCCTACCCTTGTAATTTCACAAGTTCCGGTTGCAATGAAAGGGTTTCTTTCTTTCTTTCTTTTTTTCCTTTTTTTTTTTGTCCATGAACACTTGGTAGATCTTACCTAACAAAAAGAAGGATGTACATTTTCCTATAGAATTAATGTATGAACAGTGTGCCACTGCTGTTGAATGTATAAATGTATATGAAACCATTTCATTCACTTGACCACATTTCTGAAGTATAAATAAAAATTATAATTCTTTTTGACCCATTTATAACCCCTAGGATTTAATTTTTTCAGAGAGACCTTTTTTTTTTTCCCTAATGAGAGTCAAGTCATAAATTTGTGTATACATGCCCCACAAATTGTTTAAAATCATTTTCTTAGGAATTAGAAATTCACAAATCATGTACAAAATATGTCAGTAAAGGTAGGGGCTTCTTGTCAAGTACATCCCATTAAAAACTACTATCAGGTTCAAAATTTACATGCTCACATAATCATCTCATGTTTTCATGCTTTTATTATAATAGAATTTGATGACATAATTCTGAACATTAAAAAAAGTGGGAGTAGGGAGAAACATAATTACTCTATTTAACTTTATGATTTTCCTTTATCTTTTTTTGGCCTCCAAATATTAGTCACATCCATGGCATTCTGCTGTGATTTAAGAGGATGTACAGGGAGGTAAATAGCTTTCCAAGGGAATACTTCTTTGCCTGTAGTGACCAGTCCCAGACCTTTATTAGTGTCCAAAACAGGCAAGACAAGCAATCAGCAGAAGGAAAGTTTGCCTTTTTCTTTAACTTTAATATACATTCCATAATTTGTCATAATTGGAAGTAAAAGAAAGTGAATGTGTTTAGTATATTTTTATTTTATATTTTAATATTTTCTGTCATCCTCGTGAGAGAGTACCTTGACTGAAAAGCTTCCAAAGGATAATACATTGTTTTAAAAGAAATGTGAACATAAATTAATTTTATTGAACCTTAGAATTCATATTTAATTATCAATCAGTTGAAAGTAAATTAATACCAACGTACTCCCATCCAGTGTATTTATTTTGTTAATTTATTAAAGGCTATAACAAGATGTGAATCCAATCCTCTCATACTCTCTTCTTATTATAGGGAAAATAATTTAGAAATTAAAACTAACAATGCAAGAAAAAGAAAAATTGATTTGGCAAATGTTTTGTATTTAAACCTTACTTCAAACCCCAGTCACTCTGTAGTTTAAAATGTTGTGTTGCCCAGATATATTGTGTTAGGTCAATAGAGGATTCAATTGCTTTGTAAAAACCCGGTTACTAAATTATTTTTCATTTAAAAAAATTAAAACCAAGATGACAACTTAAAATTTAACTAGAATAAAAACACAGATGGCAAATTACATTGTAACCATTTCTCTAGGCAGAAGTAGTGAAAGCTAAGTATCCAACTCTACTCTTCCAAATATTTCACAAAATGAGATTCAGACAACTTCTAACATTTAAATGCTAATGAAGAAAAATAACATAAACTACACATTTTCATTATTAATCAGGTTTTGAACTGCATTCAAAACATTTAAACAGCAGAGTACAGTATTACTGAATGAGAATGTGTAACTTGAGAAAATAAAGTGTGGCTTCACTTACAATTTGATACATTGTTTCTTTTTAAAAATTTTATTGTTCAAGTAAAGTTCTCTGCCTTTCTTTTTCTACCTTTCTGTCTCTGTTCAGTCACCATCAACACATACTAAAAGAAGTCATGTGACAACTGAAACAATGGAAACACCAGTAGGTATAAGAGTTTACAAGTTGCCGGGGAATTTGTACCTTACATTGATTCTAATGTATTATTTCACCCAATAGATACACATGAATGTGTACAAACACACATAGTTCAAAAACTAAACAAAATTATAGCTTTAAGCCCTGAGTGTTTATTGTTGATTTCACACTCTGTTGTGAAGTAAAAATTGACAACTTTTGAAATAAATATTAGTCAATAAGTTGACCTTATTCCCTAATTCACAAGTCTTCAGGTTCCAATGATCCTATAGAAAATACAAACATGTACATAAAAATTATTTTCCCTCCCTTCATATTTGAGGATCCTTGAGGTGAAAATTTTTGACAGTAAACACATGCAGATGTGAGTGAGGATGAACAGAAAGGAGAAATGAAAATGAAGAGTTATTAAAGAAAATGTGCTGGCTATGGCCAGACATGAATGTATCTTTTCAAGTTTTCATGTTATGATTATAATGCTGAAGGGATTATCAATTTGAAACTCAACTATCTGTATGATTCTCTTCTCAATCACTTTTTCTGAAGTTCTCCCTTGTGTTCAATAACAACTTGCTATTGCCCTGGGGAGATTGTATAGAGTAGGTTGCTCATTCCCATAATACCAATCAGGGATGTTGATAAAGGGCAAAGCCCCTAAGCCACCATCTTCTTGGAAAGCAACACAGCCCTTGAGGCATTGAACATACTGGAGGGAACACCTGACCTGCCTTCCCTGCTTAACTATCCTTTAAATACATTTAGATGGCTCTGACTGGTGTGGCTCTCTGGGTTGGTCAGCATTCTGCAAACCAAAAGGTCACCAGGGTTCAATTTCCACTCAGAGCATATGCCTAGGTTGAGGGCCAAGTCCCTGGTTGGGGGCATGCAAGAAGCAACTGACTGATGGTTCTCTCCCTCTCTTTCTCCCTCCCTTCCCTTCTCTCTAAAAATAAATAAATAAATAAATAAATAAATTACATTTAAATAATGTTATAGAAAATGCAACATTTAAAAATCACCAATCCTCTTTGGTTAAATGTGCTAAAAAATTAACAAGGAGTCTCAGGAGAAAGTTATAAAATTCTAAAATGGCATTTCTCCTAATATAGAGTTATTATGATAATATATTCATATATCCTCTATAAGCCAAACAATTAAACTTTTCAGAAAAAGGTTATTTTTTTCCCTTTCATCAGAGGAAGGAGCTTTAGACAACTACTCTACAAAAAACCACACCAACAGAACTTCAACAGAAATATTTCATCAGGAGATAATAAACTTAGATGTTAAAAGTCTTATAATAATATCAAAAGCTTGCTACCAAGGCCACACATTTAGTTACAGTTTTAGACTCTTGAGTAATAGAAATTAATTCAAAGTTAATAAAACAAAACAAGATTGCAAAGAAATAAACAAGTGATTTTTAAAATTATTTTAAAGATCAAACTGGTTTCTCCAGAGCCATGTAAAGCTGTGTGAGATATATAAAATAATCCAACATTTTTGTTGTTTCCAGTCTGTGACACTTGATCCTCACATGTAGTCTCCTTATAGGGCATACCCAGTTATCCTTATTTGATATTATTTCACTTTTTATTTTACCATCATCTTAGATATAATCTTATAGTAACCTCCATTGCAAAATGGAAAAATGTCATTAATGTCATTTTCTTCTCTGCAAAATTTAAAGATGTCACTATTAGATAATGTGGTGCATCAGTAGTTGTTATTTTGCTGAAGGAACATTCTTAAGCAGATAACCATTACTACAGTCCAATTGTTATTTCTTGCATTTAGGAAAATTATTGGGTCACTTGAAGAGCATGTGTGATACATAAAATTTGAAAGGTAGACATTGAGCTCAAGCATCTAAAAAGAGATTTCAAGCCTCTTAGCAGAAATTAAGTGATGCACCAGGGTTTATTTCCAAGGAACCTAATCAAAAATCTGGAAGAAAATGTTTCTATATTTTATACCAAAGAACTCAGAAATGATGGCTTGAACAAAAGAGAATTCATTTTCTATGATTCAGGTCTTCCATGGGCTCTAACATTGAAACCCATCAGGAGAATAATAGTAGTAACTTCATATTTAGTGATCATTCTAACTGTATTCAAAAGGTGAATATCAAGTCAATAGCCTCACTTTCCACAGGGCCACAAAACTATCCATTTACCTTTTGACATTTTGGGGAAACACTAGCAGTATTGAATAATCCAAAATTTTCTTTACTGAACTATAATAGAGCCCTTTTTAGAGCAAGAGGCATCCTGTTCCAGCCCATTAGAAAGAAGGGGCATTGATGAGGAGCTAACCAGCTGGCAGGTATTGCTCCTTATGCTAAGGGTCTGGGATTGAATGCAGGATTTGGGCCTGAAATGGAAAACTTGCTTCATGTAATTTTCCAACTCTGATTGATTCATAGTGGCCACTTGGAGCGCCAGGAACAATGTAGAGGTTTAATAAACACTCCATTATAGATTATGAGGCCATGTCTTCACAAGAACATGTACCATCATCTACTAGTGACTTCTGCCATGAGAAGAGGAAGGAGAGTAGGACAAAAGGTCCACTGATTTACCAATCTGTGTTTGGTTCCACAATGACGATGAGATCTGGGAATATTCATACATGTGGCCCAAATGTGACAGGTTGGGTCAGACAAGATGTTGGAGAGCGGAGGGGGGAACCCCAATCTGGCACAAGAAACTGCCCCCTGGAGAAAGGAAGGGGTGGAGAGGAAACCCTGAGGCAGTGGTTGAAGCTGCAGCATGCAAAATGACCTTCTTTACCACAGGGGAGGGTAAACAACTGATGTGTTTGTAACACAGCCAGAGGGAACTTGTACAGAGATTGCGTAGGCTGAGAAGTTCACAAAACACACGTGTGACAAGATGACGCCCTGCCCTGGGCAAACAGGTGCTGCACTCCTGTGTGTGACTAGAGACTCTGCCCCCTTCTGCAAAATGGTCGCCAGAAGAAGGTTAAAGAAACTGAGAAGCTGACAAACATGGCGGGCATTAGCACCTATTGGTTGAAAAGTTAAACATGGTGCAGACAGATACACATGGTGGATGTGGGCTAGAATTGTTGGACATAGGGACACTCCCACAGTGCATAGGATTTGGGGGGGGGCACTTTAAAACAGAACACATGCAGAAGCACTCTCTCTTCTTCCTTACCTCATGCCACTGACTGGGGTGTGGTACAGGAGTACTTGTGGGACCCACTATGTCAGGTCTACTTGGAACACTTCTTTGCCTCGCACAGGTGGGAGCGTGTGCAGAGGCATAGTCCTGCACTGGGATGTGCCTTGCTGAGCTCCAGCCCGTGGGGCATTGTGACCCTGTGCAGCATGGCACATGTGTCCTGGACCACGCACACTCTCTCACCCTGGGAGATACACAGGCCAGAAAACTTCCTTGGTCCCTGGGGCACAGGCAGCCTCAGGGACCAGGACCCCAGAAGTGGAGCTATCCCCACATGATAAGGTACAATGATCTGGCAGCACCCTGAGCCTCAGGAGAGAGAGAAGTTGCATGAGGTGATGGCAACTCTGGAACCCACAAGTGTGCACCCCAGAGAGAGAGCTTGAAAGCTGGAGAGACCAGCGACCCATTCATGTAGAAGCCTCTGGCTCCAAAAAGAACAAATAAATATGGGGAGCTTCTGGGCATGGACTTGGATTTCAGTTTTTCTGGGAACAAGGGAATTTCTGTGCTTTGCGGAAGAGGTTGGCTTGGAGGAGGCATGTTTCCAGCCCCCTCAAACTGGGTACCCTATTAATAAAGACCTTTTGCCTTCCCCACAAATCTTCAGTGTTATGCTTAAATACAGAAGCAGGTGGCAGGACCCCAGGCTGCCCAGTTACACAAATTGGGAGGTTTATCAGTGGACAGGATCAATGAGTTGGGAATAATTTCATATTTGGATGTTTGGTTTTAAAATAGGATAAGTGGAAAGTCTAACTGGTGAGACTATTGTATTTGGTGAATTCCTGTTAGACATAAAGCCCTAAATATTGATCTTTCTACTTAGTTGGAGTTTGGATAACTCAAGGACTATCCAAAAATGATTCCCATTCTTAAAGAATTGAGACATCTGCTCACGATCACATGGAAGAAGCTTTTGTAGGAGGCTGAAGTTTGACCTGCTGGGGCTGCAAGACAATTTTCTTAGTCTCTCATTTCCAGCCAAGCCACTAGGTTGCTCTGAAATCAATATCATTTAGAAATAAGTTTTTTAATAAAGCTATATATTTATCAAAATCTGGAATGTAAATAGTTCCAGTTCAAACAACTTCTCTGGGAGTGTTAAATGAAGGGACCTGGAGAGACCTACAGACCTGAAGATCCCTGAAGCCCTAACTTAATGAACGGTCTTAGCTGGAACTTGGACATGTTTATTTAACAATGTTTCTCAGACCCCATCTGGATGGAAAGGCAGTTGACATGAATACATGTCCTAACAGTAACCTCTGGATACAATTCCCGCTATTGTAATCTTTGCAATTCTCATTCCTGAGGCCCTCGCTCTTGTATGCAGTCAGTAAGTCAAGTCTCCAAAGGGTCTGAATCTCTCTATGACAACTGCCCCTATGGGTGATTGAATCTACCTTTCTTTCTGAAGTTCTCCAGGTTTGTTCCACATTCTGGTTGTGCTGACATATGCAGTAACCCTTATCGGTGGTTTTCATCCTTGACTGTGGACTTCCCACTGTGTCTCTGTTTTGGGGGAAGAGGCCATGCCTCTGCTATCCTTAAGAATGAGTTTCTGGGCTCCAGATTGCCATTTGGGCTCATAGTCTCTGTCCATGACTGGATCCCCAGTCACTGGTGGAATCACCACCTATCAGTCCCTGGTGTATCCTGGACCTTTAGCACCAGATGTTCCCCATAAAATCCAAAATGCCTCTGCTACAGCTCTGCTGATATATCTCACTACTCTGACTCAAAAGAAAAGAATGATATGAGAAGGCCCACCAAGAGAATTACTTGCAGTGTCTGGCATTGGAAGTAAGAAATAAGTCCACATGAGGACTCATTCTGTTGATTTCTTTGTGCTAAAATTTATGGTGATTCCCAGGAGACTAAGAACATTGTAAAGATTAGAAATGTGGTGTTTATTTTCATCTCCAATAATTGACTATATTGGGAAGAATTTTAGAAAAAGTAAAAGTCTAAGCTCACTGGATGTGTTCATTTGCAAATTGTGACAGTGAATGTTAAATGTTATATTTTTCTTTTGTTTGGTTACTCCAAACTTCAAAGTTATGCATATTTAAAAAGTGCCAGGATGGTCATTCAAAGTCAATAAAGGTAACATCATCAGTTTGCAATAATGTGGGTTTCAAACTACATTTACAGAGCTGAACACCAGAGAAATTATGAGTACAATCATCTTCAGCACTAAACCTCCACTGTTATGAAAAGACACTTAAAATCTTCTTGACAGAATTTACAAATATATTTTGAAAATCTTGCAATCATTACTGACTTCAACCTTTTCAACTAAGCCTGGAGTTAAAACAAAATAAAACAAACAAACAAAAAACCCTCACAAGTAGGTAGTATCTGTTGGCTGGAATGAGGCAAAATAGAGTGGGAAGATGGTGCCTGCTGGCCTTCTTCCTAGAGAACACCCAGCAGGCCTACAGATACAAGCCAAACAAGATGCCTGCACCTCAGATACCTGAGCCTCATTCTATCTGAATGACTCTCCCCAGCACAGAATGGTATTTCTGTGCTGGGCCCTAAGCCAGGTATGACAGAAAGCAGGGTACCAGCCCTTTAAGGGCCACCTCAGCTCACCACAGTATGTGTGACTCCAGTAGCTATTTTTTTTTTTTCAAAGCTAGATGTTTTGAGGGATTATATCTCTGGTGAAGATCTTAAAAGATTCTCTGTATGCCTTGGTATTACCCAAAGCATATCTTCACATGTCATCTTGTTTGACATTCATAACCACTCTGTGACATGAGAAATTTCCCCACTTATCAGAAGGGGAAACCAAGAGTTGGAAAGGGCTATGGTGACATCATTAATGTCACAGATTATAAAAACACCCCTGGGGTTTAAATGTAAAGCATCTATTTTCCCACAACTGTTTCCATGTCATGTGTTAGTTTGATTTTGCACATGGACAGATTTTTAATGATCAAATGTTAAGTAAATTCTCAAAGAAGTTGAAATCCTGAAGGACTAACATTACTTGAATTACAGAACCATTGTGTGCAGTATCTGTAGGAAGTGATTACAAGAACAAATGGCTTTATAGACCGAATTTCATATTTCTATGACAGACATGGTGGCAATTTATAAATTATTTCTGTGTGGTCTGCTTCATTTCCCAAATGATTTGAGGTAACAATATGATTGCTATTTTTTGTCCCCAAATGAATCAATGCATATTATATTTGAAATTAATTGGCAACAGAATATGTTAGGTTGATTATGGAAATCTTATAAGGTTGTGATAGGATTGGTTCTTGGAAAGCAAAATAATAAGAGCCTATGGTTTATAGTTATTGTTCTTTTGGAAACAAAGGGTCTCATCTCATGAAACTTCAGGTAACTCAGACACAGCCAATACCTGCAAGAGGTTTATTTGAAGAGATGTTTCTTGAAGTCAGGGACCGCATGTTTTACTCATTTTCAACACTCAGAACTAATTCAGTGGCTAGTACAAAGAGGTACTCAATAAAATTAATCACATTTAAATAATGTGGTTTAATGCAAACAAGTAGTCTTTTTAACAAAAAATTGTTTTATTGCTAAAACTACTTTTATTACATACTCTTTCTTTTTTTCTTTGCTATCTATTTTATGTGGTGTCAGGAGGCATAATAAAGCTTGCATCAGTTGGCCAGCTTAATTGAAAAGTATTTTTAAAAGTTAAAAAGCAAAACAAAACATATTGAAAGTCATTTCCATACCAATTCCTTTTCTTTGTTAGTTCAGTTGTAAGAAATGGAGAACAAAAGCATTATCAACCCAGTCTTTTAGAGGAAATACAATTGCTTACACATCCAAATACTTCAACCAAGTTTGCAACAAGCGATTAGGCAGCCAATTGTGTTGAAAATGTGCTTGCTCATTTGGAGGAGGCCACGCCCCAGGACTCACCATCTTGTTCCTCTTCACTCCTAGAGTTCTGTCAGCACTGTCCATGCCCACTAGCCATTTGTTGAAAGTATAATGAGGCCACCAGGTAGTAAGAATCTCTCTTCACCCACACTAGTCAGGCCAGGAATGTGTCTTTCCAGCCTTTCCTAATAACTATAGCAGTGTCTTTCTATCTAAGGATGCTGGTAATTAATGAATAGTTATGTTTCAAATGCTGTGAACAGTATATTATATTTAAAACATATAATGTCACAGATGTAGATGAAATACTAATGTTTTTTAGTTTGCGTGTCACATGAACATTCACTCATTTTAAAAGAAAAGCAGAATCATATTGTATATTTAGTTTCAGGTACTTTTCCTCATTCTTATCTCCCTACCTGAAGTTAATTTAGTTTTCAATTCTCAAGTTAATGAGAGAGTGATGTCAGAGGAATGGCAGCAGAAGAGATCCCTTTGGTTTCTCCCCCTGAAATTTCAACAAGTTGATCAGCTATAACTCAACAAAGGATTCCCCACTCAACATATAAGCACATGCATTGAAGCATCTAAAGGTGGGAAAATGGGAACAAAGAAGAGGTGAGAAGTGAGGAGAGCTCAGATGGGCCACAGATGCACTCTACAACCCAGAGTCCCTGGTGGGCTTGGCTTGAAAAGGGAGGAAGCCCACTATAATCGGCAGTTCCTTCAACCAAGAGGAGCAGAGTCTTGGTACGCACCCTGCACGAGTGAGTCATGCAAAATATGGCTCAGAAACTGGGTAAGGACACAACACAGGGGTTCTGCCATAGCTGTTGGTGTTCCAAACTAAGAAATGGAGCCACAGAGCCCTGACATCTCTTAGAATCCCAAAACACCACCCATCACCCTTGGTGTTGCATCCCAGAGCATGTTATCTACAAACTGGAGAACTATTACCACAGAATCTCAATTTCTCTCTGTGACTGAGCCCAGATTGGGACACATAGGGGGAGCGGGCCTTGAGGAGGTTTGAGGTCACCATTACCAAGAAGGCAAAACAAACCCCACCCCCTAGCATATTGGTTATACTGATGGCAGCCCCAGAGGTCAGCTTTGGGATTTCAGAGCTCAAAAACTTGTGATTCAATGACATGCACTAGAGAACAGTAGAAAGACCTCTTCATAGAAATCTGCTATAAAAAATGCCAACACGTAGATGTCTAGACAGTGAAGGACCCATTTGAATACCATGAAATACCAAGGTAATAAGGCAACAAAGAAAGAAATTGAAAAATCTCCAGAAAGCAAACTGGAACACATGGAAATATGAAATATGAGGCATAAATGACAGAGGAATACTCAACAAGATGTGAGAAAATACAGACAGGCAATTTAATGCACTCAGGAAACAAATTAATGAACAAAGGAAAGCCCATCAGGCTATCATCAGACTTACCTGAAGTTCTACAAGCCAGAAGAGAGTGGAACCAAATATTAAAACTACTGGAAGAGAGAAATTACCAGCCAAGGATAATATATCCAGCAAAATTATCCTTTAAATATGAAGGAGAAATGAAGACTTTTCCAGACATACAGAAGCTGAGGGAATTCATCACCAGAAGACCTCCATTACAAGAAATACTCACAGAAGTTATTCTACCTGAAACTAAGAGCAAAAGGTCACACCACTACTTGTAAGATTACCAAAAACTTACGGATTAAACAGGGATAATTTGTGACAAAATTATTAAAGGGGAAGAGGTAAAAGTGTAAACTGGCAAAGGAGGTTGGACATCAGATACACTCAAAAGGAAAAAACACTACTGTATATATGCAAATTACTTTTTCATAAACCTAATGGCAACTAACACAAACAAACCAAAATTGAGACACATAGCTTAAAAAAAAGGAAACAGAGGAAATAAATATGGAATACCACCAAAAAAACCCCAAACAAAGAAACAAAGAAACAAACAAAAAGAGAAACACAAAGGAAAAGAACCAATGTAGGCACGGAGATACCAGAAAACAAAGAATAAAAAGGCTATCAGGTGAATGTGATAGAAACCCGTTCTATGTCCTGGATTTCTTGTCTAACTGTGCTGCTCACTTTTTTGAATGACTTGAATGTGGCACAGTCACTGTTCATTCCTCAATCTCATTCTGATGACCACAGTAAAGCAGAACTATATTTTTTTCCTCCTGGGATCACAGAGAGAAATATTTTGCAACAGTTGGGCTTCAAGTATTCAGAAAACACAAACTGACAGGTACCACCCTTTGGTCAAATGGCCTTTTGCTATATGGCTGATTGCTTAACATGTCATTCTTTAGGATCAAACCAACAGTGTTGGGATCAACTACTTGTTGGGAATTAAGTGCTAAACAGTGTTTAGCACTTAAAAACAGTGCTAAAACAGTGTTTGCCTTCCCAGCAGTCTACCACATAAAATGCAAGAGATGAAACCAGGATGCTAGCAAGCCAACCCAGTGGAAAAAGTAGCATGACTTCCACTTAGGTGACAAATTCTATTTTCTTTTCCCCAAATGTTGATTTTCTAGCAATCATCACCACAGACAAAGCTTAATGCAAAAACTATATATTTACATGTCAAGTTGACTGTTGAACTCTGTATTAGTTTCCCATTGCTGCTCTAATAAATTATCACCAATTCAGTGGCTTTAAATAACACAAATTTATTATCTTACATTTGTTCATCACAGGTCTCACTGAAGTAAAGTCAAGGTATAGCAGAGCACCTTTTCTCCTAGAAACACTAGGGGAGAATCCAGTTTGTAACAGCTTCTAGAGGCCTCCCACAATCCTTGGCTTGTGGCCTTCTCCCTCCATCTTCAAAGCCAGAGCAATGGGTCAATTCTTATTTCACTCTGAATTCTTCTGCCTACCTCTTTCACTTTGACACTTGTGACCATATTTTTCCCATGACAATAATCCAGAATAATCTCCTTATTTTAGGTATAGCTGATTATCAACCTTAATTTCATCTACATCCTTAATTTCCCTTTGCCATGTAACCAAATATATTTACAGATTTTTGAGATTAGGATGTAGACATATTTTGGGAGGCAATTATTTTTGCCTACCATAGACTCATTCTCATTTTGACTGTTAAAGATAAAAAGGGTTTTTCAACTAGAATTTCCAAAAACTACCTGTGGACAGCAAAATAGGCAATCATATCTTCCAGTTAAGTCCATTATTTGCTCTTTGCTCTTACCAATGTCTTTAACTGGATTTGCTAGTAGCCTGTAGATTTTAAAATTCAATAATTTCTTGTTCCATATTGTCTGTATTCTAACTTCACTGAGCCCCTTCCTCCCCACTTGCCTTTGTGTGGGCAGCTAAGCTCAGCTCTCAGTAATGAGCCCCCTGTCACACAGCAGACCTTTGAAGAGTACCTACTTTTCATCATACCAAATATGAGCTCACACACATTCATACCTTCCTTTGTTCCCTCCAGGATTCCATCCTCATGAGTTGCCTCTTTGCTTTCAGGGGGAATCAAGGTAGCACACCTCAACAAAATTCTGTCTCAGGGGATGAGGAGAGATAGCAGAGAGGAGATTTAGGCTATATCCAATGACCACTTATTTCCTGAGTTTGCCCTCACAACAGCTGGAGGGCTTGGAGGTGCTAAGCCCTCTGATTTAGAACTACATAAGTCTGAAGACTGAGCATTTTCTATGAAGGGCCTTCATCTTTGGAATTTCCTCTCTAAAGCTATTGACCTACATGGCCTTAAGTAAATTCTATCACACCAGCAAAGTGAATTTCACAGCTAATATAGCCAAGCTGAATTGAATTATTTATTTTCAATATTGGCCACAGTTGTAGAACTCTCAGATATATGCAGAAATTAAACTCATCTTTAGAAATCTCAGGAACAAATAGCATTGCCTGAGACAGGAGAGGGTTTGACTATAATCTTATTTTTGTATTGCCATTGACTTGCTCTGATACTGAATTACAGCCTATGCTCTATGGTTATTTCTTCCATGTTGTTTTTTGTCAGGTTAACCTTCCTGACCAATTTCTGTGTTTGATTACTTAGGGTGTTTCTCTTTGTATCTACATAGCAAATGACTGACAAAAATAAATGTAAATAAGCACACAGTATACCTGCATATTGAGTCAGCTACACTTGCCTATGTGGGGGGACTGGAGTAAAGTGAATGTGAAGGAAGTTATTAGCTCTCCAGCAGGGGCAAAGAGAAAAGCCAGTTCTGTCAAAAGTGAATGTTGAAACAAAAGAAAATAACCCTGTCCCAAATGCTCTGGGATGAATCAGCCTTCCTGGGGTCTTATTCTGGTTCAGAGATAGCTCTGTCCTTGAAGTATTCTCTGTTGAGTGACACTAGTCCATGGTATCAAGTAGTGTTTAAAATACCTAGATTAAAAAGGCCTTCTGTATTTAATGTCTCAGCTCCAACAGGTATATAAACCAAAATGAACTTGCAAATTTCATTGAAGCTTTATCCTCTAGCCCAGGCTAGTCCCTAATGTCACAATTTCCACATTTCCTGACAAAGAATCTTTTACTCTAACCAAGTTCCCATTCACAGTTGGCAGCTGGCCCATCCAGCGGGAGAAGCTGACTTTAGTGGTGTCCTCGCTCTTGCAGGGGTGGAGGTTAATATCATCCTTGGGTAGTGGGGACTAATATTCTGTTCTTTGTTAAAAGCTCTGAAGAATCAGTGTGTGAGATGTGATAATCGAGTTGATGCTATTCTTGTCCTGAAAGCATTAACACCAGTTCCCTTCCTAGTGGAAAAGGTAAGAGGATGTGACTTTTGGCTCAGCATTGCTCAAGTAAATACTCTTTATCAAATTTCAGCCTGACATTCACTGATGTTTCAATTAGAACAGATTCCTTAAATATTTATACTAATGCAAAATAGGCCATGGATTTCAAATACATTCAGACTAAACAGTGCAGCTGTTTTTATAAATCTAATAACAGTTCAATTAAACATGACCATTGTATACTTTAGTCTGGCCACCATCTCATGGGGAGCCCACATCTAGTCAAGCTGCTCTTGGAAATGTGCTAGAAAATCTTGCATCTCTAGCAAAATTTCTGCACTTAAAGGATGACGTACTTATACACCACATGATCCCTAACTACAGAGTAGTACTGGAAATTTTTTCTTAGATTGTTGACACAAGAAATAGAAGCATTGGTATGAGTGTACAGCTATGCTTCTTTTTCTTGAATGTTTTCATTAGAAAAAGGTGGGTCTAAGAGTATGATTGTAGGTGATGTGGTGAGAGATGGCTGAACTTAGAAGCAGGTTCAGGTTGTACCTGATGAACCAAATGAATTTTCTCAAGCCCTATCAGTGAGTCAGAAGCCCTCCACTTGGTGAACAATTTTATTCTTCATGATAGGAAGACAGTGGTCACTGTCAGAGCTGTTCTCAAAGTTAACATGGCCTCAGCATTGGACCAGATGGATTCTGGAGTTTGCCACATCTAGAGAAAACATTTCAGCATATCCCAAGTCCTGATGAACTGAATAATTGATGATTCCCTTGTGGGGGTTTTTTCCAGCTTAATTGAGCTATTATTAACGAATTAAACTGTAAGCTATGTAAAGTGCACAACAGGATGATTTAATATGAGTCATTGTAAAAGTGTTCTTTCATGTATTGATTGCATTGTTTTGTAGAATGGCATAACCCACCAGTCTCAGTGCAGCCAGGCCCATTGTACTCTTGGTTTCTCCCACTACTGTACTGGGTCCCCTCCTCACACCTGTGGCTCATTAGGCCCCATGGGGCTGAATGGACATGCTATAAAGCATATGCTAAACATCTCAAAATCACCTCCTAGATGCTATTTCTTTTCCTATGAATTAGCAAGAATGGACCTTGCATCACGACCCACAATTTTTTGTTAGAATATGTTCCTGTTATGTGTCAAAGATAGAAGCAGCCTTGTTTAACTGTTGGCTTTGTCCTTGAGACTAAAAATTGGCCCCAACACTCATCCAGATATCTTTCTTTCAAATTTCATTGTTCTATTTAACACACTTCCATAGTCATTGTATCTCAGGTAGGGAGACATTTCAGTGTATAAGTAATGTTCTAGGACCATGATTAATCCAAAACTATGGTATGAAACATGTTCCATTAGCCACACAGTCTGTATTTTCTGCTTTTTCAGGTCTAGCATACCTTCATGTGATGCTATTCATTGAAAAGAATTGTGATTTTTATATTTAACATTTTTATGTGGATGGGTCCCCTTTTATTTGACTTATGTTGTGGCTCAAAGTTATCCTCTGTTATTTCTTTTAACTTCCTTTGCTTTAAAAAGCTTCCAACAACTGGGTGGTATTCCTACTGCGGTCTTATTAGTATCTGGTTCCAACTGGTATAATCTTCCCTGATTTTTATTCTCTAGTGAATTTTTTTCATTCTGGAATATTTTATTGCACTATTTTATGGTAATTAGATTATAAATAGATATTAAGCTAAAGGTTAGACATTTTCATCCCCATAATTTTTGGACCTTGTCACATTTGTCAAATTATTTTTGAGAATGCAGTCACAAAGAAAGAAATTTTGTCCTTAGCTTTCTGCACCTTGAAATTATATTTATAAGTCACCTGTACTCTCTATGGGGTTTTACTGACCCAGTCATACTTAATTTAATTGCCCATCATACATTGAAATTAACTGCAACACCCATCCCCTTTCTCCACTCACTTTTTAATCGATCAAGGCTCTCTTCTTATAGTATGATTATGCAGTTGTTTAAATAAAATAAATCAGAAATGAGTCAGGTCATTCAAGCTGTATTTATACAAATAAACACTGGGGTGGGATTAAACTAGAGGAGCGGGTTTTGAGTCAAAGATTTTAATTTGAAAATGGACACTTTCTAGTTTTTCAAGCATCCTGATGGGGGAAGAAAAACAATGGCATGGCTCCTTTCTACTTGTTTTTTTACTGCATCAGAATTGAATCTACCTGCTCCATTTTGGAATTATCAGTTCTTTCCCTAGTTTCTTAGGATGATTCCTTAAGTGGTGGAGTGAAATCTTCAGGTTGAAACATACTCCTAAATTTAATAAGTGTAAAACTTACCTACATATCACCCTCATTACCACATATGTACTGTTCTTGGAAGTGGAATAACATATTTTTTATTTGAATAAGAAAGACTCCTGATAATAAGCAGTCTACCATCAGAGTAGAAATTTTGCCTCAACTTAAAAAAACCTTTTGATGAACATAACTTTAATAGTGCTTCCAAATTAGGAAGAGAGGGTAGTGGGGTGGGGTCTTTCTGGCACTTTGGGTGTGTATATCTGTTGGCCCCTTGGGTTCAGGGTCTCTGGAGCAGGCTATGTCCATGTCCTGTTGGAGTCTCTGAAGTCAAGGTGTCTGCCTTGAAGAGGTAATCAAACCACATGATTACCTCTCCTCTGTCTCACAAACACATTAAATGAGACTAAAGTTTTCCAGAAGATAATAAACATACTAGGGTTGATGTTGGAGAGTGGCATGGATACAGCAGCTGAATAAAAAGGAGTATCTGGGAAGAGTGATAATGATGGATAATTCAGAACAGGGAGAACCATAGAGAGACAAGAGTAGAGAAAGCAAAAGGAATTTTTCACAACAGAGTTTCCTAAAGTGGACAAAAAGAACAGCATTGGGAGAAGGGTCAGAAAACAGTATAATGTACTAAGACTTAACTACAGAATGTGAATATCCCATATCGCCCGCACTCATTTCTAAGCCTGCTTCTACCACAGCGATGTTGGTCTCCAGGTTGGAATTAGAAAGATACCCTCTAGTATAGTAATCTACCACCCATTTATTTTTTAATATTTTCTTTTTCAATTACAGTTACATTCAATATTATTTTGTATTAGTTTCAGGTATGCAGCATAGTTGTTAGACAATCATATATTTTACAAAGTGTTCCCCCTGATATTTCCAGTACACACCTGACACCATATGTAGTTATTAAAATATTGATTATATTCTCTATGCTGTACTTTATATCCCCTTGACTATTTTGTAATTACCATTTGTATTTCTTAATCTCTTCACTTTTTTCACCCAACCCTCTTCTTTTTTGGCAACCATGAATCTGTTCTCCATATCTGAGTCTGTTTCTATTTTATTTATTTTGTCCTTTAGATTTCACATGTAAGTTAAATCATATTACACCCATTTCTATCACACTACTTTTAGAAAAAAACATTTTCTCAGCCTATCTCACAGATACATTATTTATTTTTGAATTACATATTTGTGTGCTATGCATTATAACACATCAAATAGAAATTCTTTTTTTTAAACAGATTCTGCCTCAGGTTTATTTCTAAAAATACCACAGTAGGACACCAGCTCCACGCAGAGAGCAGCCCAGGGGTCACACCAGTTCTTGTGTACTCACATCAGCAATCAGAGGTGTCTACTATGAAGACTTCATGGGGGCTTGGGCTGAGCTGAAGCCAGAGATGTAGCCCCATCTGCATCTGCATCTGTAGCCTGGGGCTTGCTTTGAGCCTTGGCCTTGGACCTTGGCTGACAGAGTCAGAGACCCTTGGTGATATGGGTGCAGATATATTTCCCAAGTGTGGGGTAGGCAATATAGGCAAGTCCACTGACCTTGTGGTCGCAGCCCTGTGGGATCTTGGGCTTGATATTCTTGTGCTTTACAAGGGTCTTGATAACCTCAACATGTGTGCTCATGGCCTTGGCATTGTTGGCCTTCACCATCTTAAGGCCCTTCGTGTTGTGCTTCTTTGCAAAGAACATGTTCCTCAGGAACGTAGGGTCCCCTTAAGAGGCTCCTGTCTTTGTAATCAGGGTCTTTATGTCATTTCTGTGCCATTTTGGGGATGAGTTGTGCATGCTATTGTTCTTGGACTTGGTTATCTCTTTACCCAAGCCTTCAGTTCCCAATGTGCTTGGCATTGTAAGGGAAAGAGCAGAAATCCTTAAAAAGGATGAGAAAAGAAGTCCAAATAGAAATTCTAATACTTGCTTCATTCAGTGAAAATTAGAGCACATCTCTGAATAATCTGATGTTCCATGTAAAAATATTAATTGTGAGCATATCTTCTCATTACTTGAGAACCATTATAATGTGCCAACTCAAAACTCCCAATTTCCTAAAATGTGACTACAACATAATAAACTAACTACATATAATAAACACTTAAATGTAATATGTAAGACATATCACTTCTTTACATCTGAAAAATATAGTTACTGACAAATAGTTGCTGTGAGTATATAACATGTACTCTGAGCTTCGGTGTAGATATACATCCCTTTTATTGACACTTGTGAGGTCTTTAAAAACATTCATATGTGATTCTGAGATATTACCAATTATATTTAAATGTATCTCAGGATAGTTTCCATCATTTGTTTTAGAGCGTGTTGAGTATTCAGAATGTAATATATATTTTTTCTGTAAAATATTAGCTAAAAATGTTGTATAGAGATATATAAATGTTCTCTGAAGATTGGATACTGAAAACCAAGAGGCATTTTACTGGGAAAATATTAATCAGTGTGACTTTCTGCAGGAGTATGATTATATTTTCTTCCATTATCCCAACAAAACAACTTGTGTACTCTGAGGTGAAATTGTCACCTTTGGAAGCTACTGCTTTCTGAAGACACCAGATGACCTACAAAAGAAGCTAGTGTTGGAGCTGTCATCTTAAATTGGGGTCTTCCTCATGTTAGCAATAGCTAGTTGAGAACACATCCATATGCCCTCAGATGAAGTCTTCAGGTCCCCACACCTTTCCTGTACACCCAGAATTGGCAGCCATTTCTTTTTTCTTTTTTAAGGGAAGAGCATGAGTCAGATATAGAAACTCTATGACAGTTACATAGATGGTCATCCACTCCTTCATTCATTTGCATGAAGGCAAAGCAATGTTTTAGAAATTATTTGAGAACAATTGGCAGAATAAAAAGGAAAGCTGGAGATGAACAAGCAGAAACAACAGACACTCAAAAAATGAACAGTTTAGGAAAGAAAATATAGTGTTCTTAAAATTTACTATCTTACAGAGAATGTGGATAATATAGTATCCATATAACAAGAACAGGCTGCAAAGAAAAAAAGATCCATCAGAGAATAAGAAAGAGTTGAAGAAAATTTAAAACACAAATTGCAAAAATAAATCAGCAAAAAGATGAAAAGAAAAAGTTTAACTAATCACGCAGAGGACAAAAGAGAAAGATAAATAGATGTAAAATGTAAAAAAATATTCAAGGGCATTGAAGGTAATACAAGAAGTAACAGATGAAATAGTAGATGTTTATGTGTAATTACTTTCATATTAAAATAACTTAATACAAAATACTCAACAAATGAAATAATAGTTTAGAATCATTTGTTTGTTTGTTTGCTTAAACAGGGAGGGAAAGAAGATTTTCCTTTGCTTAGAATGATAAATCTTCCTGAACAGAAGCCTAAAGATTTCTATAATTCATATTTAAATATCGAAGGAGAAATTAGGAAATAGCTTTCTTCTTTTTCCATTGTTTCTATACCTGCTGTTCACCCTCAAGTTAATGAAGAAAACTGTGACTAATTTCTGGAGAAAGTTATTCCCTTCTGTAGTAAGAAGAATGAAGAGAGCCATTGAGTACAAACCTAGCAACCTGTGCAGGAATATTATTTGCTGTTATGAAATAAAGATTTATGGGCCCAGGTAAAAGCTGAAGGCATTTTATGGTAGATATATTTAGTCAGAAATGTTCTCACTAATGTTTCAGGTGTCCATTTAACTCTATACATGATCACCCTAGCATTTCTAGCTCAAATTGCTATTATCCAGGGAGAATGATTTAGCTATCTTTATGGAAAAACAAAACAAAACAAAACAAAAAACTTTATGGCATTTGACAAGACAGTGTAGGGTCTGAAAGGAATGCTCTACAAAATACTGTGGGTCATGAAGTTAACAGCTTCAGGAACCTGGTGTGATGAAAAAATTCAAAGGACATCAAACTGAAGAGAGCTACAGGAGTCTGTCCTTTCAGTGTAGTTCTGTTTCGGCTATGAAAGTCTTCTCTAGGAAGGATGAGTGTCACTGGGGAAGCTGGAGCAGTTCTGGGACAGAACTGGAAGTCTAAATGGGAGTGAAACCATTCAAAGTTGTTTGCAGTTATTGTGAATCATGAAAAACTCCAATTTAATCGGAGACTGAGCTTCCTCCCCACTAGGTCCACAACTGACTGAGCTTCAGTATTCCATAGAGAAAAGCAATGTTTATCTATGGTTACATATCATGGCAATTGTAAAGTGTTACATTTCGGAAGTGGTACCACCTTGTTTGTTCAGTTCTCACAATATCCCAGGAAGAGAAACGTACAATGTGCAGTAAGATTTATTTCATCACGTTTGTCTTTTGATACACTTGAATAAAAACTTGTTAAGCAACACTTTTATTTTATTACCTTATGGATTAAGTATTGTGTTACTTGTATTTATACTCTAGTCATGAGTATATTCATACAAGTTATAATAAATTAATAAATAGTATCACTTCTCCATATAAACAGTGTCCTAAATTATGCTGCTTAGCTTTCCTGGTATTTTGTGACTTGTCTCACAATGATGAGATTTTATTACTCTAAACATATCTGACAAGTTATTACAATGATAATGGTTAGCATTTTAAATAAATAATAACATTTGAAAATATCTTTTAGTTTTAAAGCAACAGGTCTTATTAAAACATTCTAAGTCCATAATCTAACCACTCTGTAATTAATAAATATAATGCTATGCAGAAAATAGAGGCAATATCATAATACTTCCCTAAACATGTAAAGATGAAATACATGCAAGAGTGGTATAAAATAGATTGAACTGGGAAAAAATTATTCCAACCACTATTTAATTAAAAGAAATTTATAGTAGATTAGCTTTGCCATTATTTTCAATAATTTTCAAACAACAAAACTATGTTAGTGCTTACTGCTTTCTCTTATCTTCAAATGTATTAATTTGTTAATTACACTTTACATAAATCAGTGGAAAACAGCTTAATTTTTCTAAGCGTGGTGGAATTTCTAAGCTTACAAAGAATCACTCTCTAGGTTTGCTTAATTTCTCTGTGGCTCCCAAAATAATTTCACCAATAAACTAATACAGAGAAAATATTTTTTATTTTGCAGTACAATGCCTAAATAAAAGGAAATTTTCATATATATAGCCTCTGAGTACAGTAATTGCAAAGAATTGTACTTATATTTGAGAAAAGCAATTTAAGTAGATCTTTGTCTCATATCTTAGTTAAGATATGCCAATATCAGATCCATACTTGCTTATTAAATATCATGTACATATTCCTTTTTTAGTTTCATATCTTTTGTATATGATGAAGCATTAATTAAATTGCTCTGGAAATGAGACATTTAATGAGGAATTAAGTGTCAGAAAAGTTTTCTCAAAGTCATTTTCCCTTTTTCTTTCTTTCTTTTTTTTATCCAGGAATTCAGGCACTCATAGATGACTCATGTCACACCATAATGGATATTAAGGCAGTTAGGGCCTAGGTATTGCAGTACTTATTTCCTGGGTTTTCTTTTTCTTTTTGGCTATGCTTGACTTCCTCTTTGCCTAAGAAGCAAAAACCCATTTGAGAGAGGTGTTGAGTGAAAAGGCTCAACTGGGATGAATTACAGGCCCTTAGCAGGTCCTTCCCTTTCTGTCATCCTCCAGGAAGATGGGAGGGTCTTTTTCTGAATGTCAGTCTGACTTAGAGTCTTGCATAAGTATTCTTTTTTTTTTTTAACTTTTTTTAAGTTTGACAATTTTATTTTATTTTATTTTTAATTATTTTATTGTTGTTCAATTACAGTTGTCTGTGTTTACTCCCCACCACTCCCTCCACCCAGCATATTCTTATCACAAGATTATTTTAGATAATATAAAATAAAACATTTATGTGCATTTGCATATACGTAATTTCAGAGCTGTTTTTCACATGAGGTGAAAGTCTAAACTCATTTTAAATTTTGGGCAATTGTAATAACTTGAATAGTGCTAATCCCTATATTAGAGTCCATGAGAACCTCAGAATGAAAACTTATTTGGAAATAGGGACTTTGCAAATACAATTAGGTAATTTAAGGTAAGGCTATACTGATTAAGGGTGGACTCTAAATCCAATGAAGATTTAGTGTCTTATCTTTCCTACGAAAATTGTAAGTTTCCCAAGGATAGACACAAAGTCTGACTCATCCTTGATCAATAGTGGACATTGGTTTTGGTTTGTTATCCTTCTTGCTTTCAATTTTGTTGTGCTTACAACGAAGCATGCTTATTTCCTTTTGAGGAATTACCAATTACCACTATCCCAATAGGTGAAGACTTGGAAGGGAAGGAAATAAAGGTTTCTTTCTCTCTCCTTTTCAAGGAAGGGACATAAGATTTAGGCTAAGATAGTTGGATTCTCTATACCCCAGAAATGAATCTTCAGCAGAATGTAGTAACTACAGATGAAAGTTAAATATAATTTATCCAAGTGTCGCTGCCTTGAATTTTTACTCTTTAAACACTCAGAACTTTCATATTATTCCTCTTTGCAGGCCTTGTTCTTTACCTAACATTCCATCATTCTGTAAGATACCCCAGAACCTCCATATAAATTCACATAAAAGGCATACAACTGTAATTGAATAACAATAAAAATTTTTTAAAAAGAAAAAGAAAAAACATCCTAACTAATATTTCTACAAAGTCTAGCTAACTGCTGTGCATAAAGTAGCTGCTCAGAGTAGTAGTGTTAAGTGTTCACAGAATCCAGTCACATCAGTTAAAACAGAATACTGGAGAACTCATAGAAACTTTGAGAAAGCTAGAGAAATGTGCCCAAGTTCCTGACACAGAACTGGCTTATGGAAGAAGCCACTACAATTATAAGCAGATGGTAAATCATCACATTGTGTGCAAATATTTCTCCCATACTGTAGGTTACCTTTTCACTCTGTTGATTGTTTTCTGCTTTGCAGAAACATTGTAGTTCAATATAGTTCTACTTGTCTAATTTTTTCTTTCTTGGTTGTGTTTTTAGTGTCATATCCAGAATATCATTGCAAAAGTCAATGTCAAGATTTCCCCCTATGTTTTTTAAGTAGTTTTATAGTTCAAGGTCTTATGATTAAATATTTAATTCATTTTAGTTGATTTTTGTGTACATCCAGTTTTCCCAGCCCTATTTGTGACAGAGAGGGAATCATATATAGCATAAGGGATTAATACCCAAAACATATAAAAATACCTACAACTTCATAGCATCCTCCCAAATAACCTAATTAAAAAATGAGTAAAGGCCTTGATTAGACACTTCTCCAAAGATGACATACAAATGGCTAGGAGGTACATAAAAAGATGTCAACACTAATCATCAGATAAAAATCAAAACCATGAGATATCACCTAACACATGTTAGGATGGCTATTGACACCTGTTAGGATGGCTATTATAAAACCTATGTCAAAAGACAACAAGTAGTGAGAATGTGGAAAGCTTAGAACAATTATATATGGTTAGTTGGAATGTAAAATGGTACAGTTGTTATAAAAATAAGGCTGTTGCTCAAAAACTTAAAAATTAAAGAATTACAACCCTGGTTGGTGTGGCTCAGTGGACTGAGTGCTGGTCTGTGAACCAAGGGGTTGCTGGTTCAATTCCCAGTGAGGGAATATGCCTGGGTTGCTGACCACATCCCCAGCAGGGGGCATGTGAGAGGCAACCACACATTGATGTTTCTCTCCCTGTCTTTCTCCCTCCCTTTCCTTCTAAAAATAAATAAATAATATATTTTAAATAATTTTGTTACCTTACATCTATCAATTCCAAGATTGAGTATATATTCAAAATAATTGAAATTAGGATCTTGAAGTGATATATGTATTCCTAGGTTTATTACAGCATTGTTTATAATAGCCAAGATATGAAAACAACATAAATGTTCATTGACAGATGAATTGATAAAGAAAATGTGTTACAGTAGGCCCCCTTATTCTGGTTTTGCTTTATGGGAATTATCAGTTTATCCAGCATATCCACTGTATATGCTCCCTGCCCCTTAATCACATAGTTATCAGACCAAATGCCATAGTATCACAGTATTTGTGTTTAAGTAACCCTTATTTTACTTAATAATGACATTAAAGCACAAGAATAGTGATGATGGTTTTGAATCTCACATTGAAGTCTTTAATTCATTTTGAGTTTATTCTTGTATGTGGTGTAAGAAGGTGGTCTAATTTCATTTCTTGCATGTACCTGTCCAATTTTTCCAATACCACTTATTGAATAGATTTTCCTTACCTTATTGTATGTTCTTGCCTGTGTGGCCAAGTATTAATTTACCATATAGGAGTGGGTTTAACCATGAACCTCCACGAAGAAAACATAGGCAGTAAAATCTTTAACATTTTTCTTAACAATATTTTTATAATATATCTCCTTGGGCAAAAGAAACAAAAGAAAAAAGTAAGTAAATGGAACTATATCAAACTGAAAAGTTTTTGCACTGCAAAGGAAACATCAACAAAATGAAAAACAACCTACTGAATGTGTGAACATATTTGACAATGAAACATTTGATAAGAGGTTAATATCCAAAATTTATAAAAAACTCAAAGAACTTAACACCAGAAAAATAACCCAATTAAAAAGTGGGCAGAAGACCTGAATAGATATTTCTCCTAAGGGGACATACAGATGGCCAATAGACATATGCAAAGTTGCTCAACATCACTAATTATGAGAGAGACATAAATCAAAACAACAATGAGCTATCACTTCACACCTGTCAGAATGGCTATCATCAATTCATCAACAAAAAACAAGTGTTGACGAAGAGGTGGAGAAAAAGGAATCCAAATACACTGTTGGTGGGAATGCAGATTGGTGTAGCCACTATGGAAAACAGTGTGGAATTTCCTCAAAAATTAAAATTGAATTGCCTTATAACCCAGTGATTTCACTTCTGGCAATATATCCAAAGAAACCCAAAACACTAATTTGAAAGATATAATTACCCCTATCCTATGTTCATTGCAGCATTATTTACAATGGCCAAGATAAAGAAACAACCCAAGTGCTCATCAGTAGATGAGTGGATAAAAAAGCTGTGGTATATTTACACAATGAAATACTACTCAGCCATAAAAAAGAATGGAATCTTACCTTTTGTGACAGCGAGGATGGACCTAGAAGGTATTATGTTAAGTGGAATAAAGTCAGAGAAAGACAAATACAATACAATTTTATTTGTACATGGAATCTAAAGAAAAATAAACACATAAAATAGAAACAGAGTCATAGACACAGAGTACAGCCTTACAGTTGTCAGAGGGGAGAGAGGTTGGGGAACTGGCTGAAAAAGGTAAAAAGGTTGAGAAGTACAAATTTGTAGTTACAGAATAGTTGCAGAGATATAGATTATAACATAGGTAATATGGTCAAGAATATGGTGATAACTATGTATGTATGGTACCAGGTGGGTACTTTAAACATCAGGGGGACCACTCCATAAAGTACATGATTATCTAACCACTATGATGTATATCTGAAACTAATAAAAATAATATTGAATGAAAATTGTTATTTGAAAAACAAAAATTAAAAAAGAGTACTTATGCTTTGGCAATTTGGACATGCCAAAGAGAAGCTGTAAAGAAGAACTTCCTTCAAGTGAAATGAGGAGTACAGTAAAATAAGATATTTTGATTGAGTGAGACACCACATTCACATAACTTTTGTTACAATATATTGTAATGATTATTTTATTTTGTTATTAATATTTTACTGTGCTTAATTTATAAATTAAACTTTATCACAAGTATTATGTATGAAAAAACATAACTTATATGTGATTTTGTATTTCTATGGTTTCAGGCATCTACTGGGGGTCTTAAATACCATATGATCTCTCCTTTAACGGGAACATAAGCAATAGAAGAAAAAAGCAAACAAAATATAACCAGAGACATTGAAGTTAAGAACAATCTAACAATAGCCAGGGCGGGGGTGGGGGGTGGGGTCGGGGACAATGGGTAGAGGGGATTACAGGAACTACTATAAAGGACACATGGACAAAACCAAGGGGGAGGGTGGAGAGGGGGGAGGGAGGTGGGTTCACCTGGGGTGGGGTGGAGGGATGGGGAGAAAAGGCATACAACTGTAATTGAATAACAATGAAAAAAAAAATCATCATCAAAAAAAAAAAAAAAAAAGAAGGAAATCCTGCTATATATGACAACCTGGTCGAACCTGGGTAACCAAAATAAGCCAGCCTCAAAGCATGATTTCACTTATACAAAGTATCTTAAACTCAGAAACAGAGAATAGAATGGTTGTTGCTAGGGTCTGGGAGGATGTGGAAATATGGAATTGTTCAATGGGTATCAAGTTTCAGTTATATAATATGAATAACTTCCAAAGATCTGTTGTACAGCAGTGTACTTGTAATACATGTGGATTTATAGGAAATCAAAAATATTATAAAAACTAATTATTGCTTCTTTTTCATGGTAAAATGCCATTTCCTATTCATTTACCAAGTGTAAAATATGAATTTATAATTTCATATAACTTATTATATGAAATTATATTTCAGCAATAATCATTTTGTCAGTAATGAGAGTAATTAACATTTCACACCAAACTAACATTAACAAAAAATAAAGGAGATGTGATCCATTCGGATTCAACATAAATTCATCCATAAGGAAAGAGGCCAAGTAGACAAAGCATATACACAGTATCTCATAATTTCTTATTGCTTTTGTTAAATAGAAAAAAAAATAAAAGAAAGAATCCTAAACTGACTTTCTCTTACAGTAGTGGAAATTACATATTTATTCTAAGAGAATGCCATCAAACCAAAGCAGTATTAAATCCTCACATTTTAACTAACAGGAAATAGTGATCAATTACATCTTCCCAACCCTGATAGGATACTGCAAAATGGTATTCTTCCAAAAAGATATTTCTTAAAAAGTTCTTCCCTCAAAAACATGTATTAAGTACTCCTTATGTGTCAAATACAATCATAGAAACTAGAGAGGAAATGAAATCATAAAAGAATATTGTCAGAATCAAAATGTTACATATTCGCTATGCTCTTTACTCTTCCTGGGCACACAGATAGATGGCATTTCTCAGGCTCCCACACAATTAAGTGTGATCATGTGACTGAGCTTTGGTCAATACAATGTGGGCAGTATGATGTAAACAGTTTCCAGTACTGACCCTTAACAACTTTTTTAGCTCTCACTCCTTTCTTGGGAGCTACATATTTCAAAAAGTAGACCTACAGGGTGGATGAGGTTTATTCCACCTTCATCAGATGATGAGGTAAAAGGAACCTTTGTTGTGTGAAGCTACTGGGATCTGAGGGTTTATTCACTACCACCGAAGTGTCTTTCCTAACCTCATAAACTAGAGAACAAAATGATGAATATGAAAATTTCTAACATAATATGGGAATGTAGAGATAAACTCCTATATGTGGACAGAAAAACATATTGCATGTAGACTGAGTCAAGGATGGTATTAAATAGGAGGTGATAGTTCACCCTGCTCTTGAATTATGGTAGGAGTTTGCAAGATACAGCAAAACAAAATGAGAGATCGAAGGAAATGACCTACTATTGCAGAAATATCTTTCATCATCAACAAATGATGTTTTCTCATCTAAAGGCAACTCAGAAAGGGAAGTAAATATAAAAACCACTTAAGAGCTAAATTCAACATTCTGGTGAAGCAATATTGGATAACTATTTAGTTCACTTAACTGAAAAATTGATTTGGCCAGATAATACATTTGCTATGTAATCTGATGGCATTTTTATTATAAATAAATCCATGGAAAAAACACCCAGCAGGTTATTTAGAAATTTTAAAACTCTCTTTAAAATACAATGTATTGATTAATAAGATATTCTTAGTACCTAATATCTAACAGATACTATCTTCAGATGTAAGCTGTTTCATGATACTTGGGTAGGGTTCAAGGTTAATGTAGTGATACCACATTCTATAGTTGTCAGGGACAGCTAAAGCCATTTATACTGAATGTCTTAATGTGAATGTACAACATTTCTCTCAAGATCAAACAAAAACTAGCAGCAGAAAATCTGAACTCTTACTATTTAAGGAAAGTGATGTGTTCTTCACTGGTCTCTCCTGAGAAGGTGTGTGGCAAAGGCTTTGCTGTCAATTGTCAAATCTACTTTTCTAGGAATGGTGTTTGAATTATAATGGAAAGAAGAACCTGTGAATTTAGGGAAAAATGAAGAAAACCATATTAAGAACAAATGAATAATGTGTCAAGGGTTGTGCCACAGGGGGGCAAATGATAACCATCCTCAAAGTACAACATATGTGGTACTGTGTCAGAGGAAGATAAAAACTTGAATGAAAAGATTCAGAGCATTGTGAGATCTTTGAGGAGTTTGATCTGTGGATAGCACATTATAGCTCTATAGATTCAAGGAGGAAACGAGTGGTGGTTGTACAAGTTTGAGGCATAAATCATTTGTAAGGTGGACTGTAGGAATGTAGTCAGTTCTGAGGAATGGAGATGAAGCTAACAGCTTCTTCCTGAATGAGTAGACCAGGCAGAAGTGTTATCTCCCAGGTAAAAGTTTTTAAAGTACTAAGTAGACCTCAAAGTGAAATTTGTTGGTAATGACTTTGAATTGAGGATTTTCAACATAATGACCAACCTGTCCACTTATGTATATTCCTACTTGAATAGAAGTGTCAGATATTTTCAAGATGAAATAATGATAAAGACTAGCTCAGGAAGAGTTTTTGCTTAAAATATAGCAATATAGCCCCAGCAACTTAGGGCATAAGAAATAGTACACTAGGAACATGATTAGAATAGTGTGTTTGATGGCATGACTTCATGGACTTCTATTTTATAATGTATTCAATTTTTTACTCTTTGCATTACTAACACCTTATTAACTGATATTTCTGATAATATTTTCCCCATGTTCCTTTAGATTTCTTCAATACCAGACATACACGATCCACATTTAGTTTAAAGATTAGGAAAAAGGGCAGAATGAAGGCTGATTATATTTACCAGCTTTATAAATAAACTGAAATATTAAAATATATTTTTTAATTTTTAGTACACAAGGTTTACTTGAAAAGTCTATTTTGATCAAAGGGACATGTAACCAGTTCTGAGATAAAGAAATAGTCTTACCAATAGTAGTGCTCTCTTTTATATTCTTAATATTAGCCCTTTACTATATAGCAGAATTCCTTGAAAACTATGAATGCTCTGGGAAAAGTGTACTTAAAAGCAGTTTACATAACTAGGAGTAGTTAGCAATGTGACTAGGTTTGCATTAATTGAGGAATATAACCAAGAAGACCATTTTTTCCCTGTATTATTCTATATGGCACTAAACACAAATGTGCAAAATTTGATATGTGCTTGTTAAAATGACACTGCTGTCTGCTGCTTCATAACTAATTTACTCTGGATATAGATTCATAATATATATTATATACATATATTTTGTAAGTATAAAATATAAATATTTTCCTAATTAGCTGTTTCAATACCACTTTCTATTGCACAGGAACACTATTACCATGAGAGTCAAGACCCACACCTCCTCTGTTTTAGAAGATGTTTCTAAGTGTTCTGAGCCATTATTATAGGGTGTGATAAAACCGAAGAGGGGCTCAGGGCGTGGGAAGGTGTCCTGGAGGGGCTGGAGTCAGTGAAAGCCATGATCCATGGAAAACCTTTCCTTAATAGCAATGAGATCATTTGATAAGATTTGGCTCCAAGGATAAAATAGTTTATGTACTCTGCCTCACTTTCTCCTTGATATTTTATGTATCCTTCTTTATAATGGTAGACAATCTAAATACCACACGCTTTGAGACCTTCCCTTTCGGTTTGAAAAGCATAGCTTCCTTTGACTTCCTTGGGAGTCAAAGGAAGCTATGTGTTTTGTATTCCTGTCCTAACAATTCTGATTCTCCCCAAGACTATGCGGAATCTTCAGACTAGGGAAAGTTATGTCATGCGCTGTCAATTAGTCCCTGAGGTCCAATCACCATGTTCACCACTGTTACATATATCCAGTTAATAAACTGAGTGATTATGCCCATGAGACCTCTTGTTTGTTCTGATATAGTCTTTCCTATATGTCAGGCCACTTTGTGGTGGTCTCTGCTGCCCTGGCACCAAGGAATGACACAGATCACACACCAATATGCTATGCTGCAAAATACAGTTTAACTCATACAGTTATGCACACAAGATTAACCGTGCATATAACACCATCAATATCAGTTTATAAGGGGGTAATGACCTTAAAGTCCAAGAGTCCAAGTTTGAGGTTGTTCTTTCAAACCGGGAGGTGGTGGATGATGGTCAGCATCTTCCAAGTCACAGTCTCAAGGTCAGGAGGTCCAGTGATGGCCAGTCACCAGGTGCTCTCAACGTGGACTCATCCTACAGAGAAGCTGCATTGAACTCTTGCTAAAATCCCGGGTTCTTACAGTTCTTCCATGGCTCCTGCTTAGCCAACATCACTCCTTTGCATGCTCTCTTTGGGAGTGATCTTCCCGCCTTTTTACTGCACATGTATCAGGGTTGTTTACATTGCTCTGCTGTGCCTGCCTCATGGTTGTTTATATCACTCTACCGTGCTTGTCTCAGAGTTGTTTACATTACTCTACTGCAGGTGTCTCAGAGTTGTTTACGCTACTGGCTCAATTGCTCTTGACAGGTTATGGAAGGGGGTGGTCCATGAAGGTTAGTATTTCCAAATTTTATTTCACTACATCTTTATGAAATGATGCAAAGTATTGTTTAATACTTTGGAAATAACGGCACATGTATGGTGGCTGTGAAATGCAAAGTGTTCAGAATAGCTCTTTGGGGTCAATTCTCTTTATTTAGATAGATTATTTTTAGGATTATAAAGTACACTCTACCAACACCAGGACTATGATTTTAAATTCATTAACTTCACACCCAAGTCACTGTCCCTAGAGGGTAAAGAAGCTTTCCTTTTCTTCTGCACAGTGGTTCACAAACTGCTCCACATCAGATTTTCCTGGGGTACTTTTAAAACAAAATGTCCCTGGCTGGAATTCAGTACCAGCAAGTTTTAAAAATTAGAGGAGGTTCCAGAATATAAGGATGTTCTAGTAGGTAGTGGAAGGCTTCCATGTGATAATGAGATGGAGTAGCTTTCTGATAAAGGAATTAGTGGTGGAAAAGAGAGATTGGGAGTGATTGGATTTCTGGTATCCAGAACTGTGAAAAAATACGTTTCTAGTGCTTAAGTCTGTAGTATTTTGTACAGTAGTCCTGGAAAACTAACAAAGATAGTATAATAAGTAATAGAATAATAAACATTTGAAATGTTTTTAGGTATAGGTATTTTTATAATTACCAATGCAACTCATATTAATATAAAAGTTTTCCTAATGCTTTCAAGAACTCATAGAATTGTTTGATGGAGGAAGTCTGAGTTATTTCTCAACTGCATTATTTTACCCACTCCTTACCTAGTAAATCCTACCCAACCTTCAAGGTCCAGTGCTCAGTCTTTCTCTTTCAGAAATTATTTCCAGATCACCCAAAAGTTCGGTGCTCCCTCCCTTCCCAGAACCAGTAGGACTAGTAATTTAAATCATAGAATTGGTTCCTAATTGTAAACTCATCTTTGACATTTCAAGAATTTTTGCCACATCTGTAATTTAACTTTCCATTTATTTTGATCTAGCTTTCACCCACCAAATTCTAAACTCTTTTGGCATAGAGTCCATAAATATTTGTTTTCTATATCTTTGATAATGTATGGCTAAGTTCTTCCACAAAAATTGATTGATAAGTAATTAAGTGGTTTTCTACAGACATTGTACCTGAGATAATTAAATCTAAAAATATCAAAGACAGGATAAAAATATATTATTTCTATAATAGCTGTGCCACAATCAGCTGTGAGTATTTCAACAATTGGTGAGCAATCATGAACAAGTAGCTTTAAAACTCATAAGTGGAATATAACTTAAAGATTAAGGGTTGTGATTTTTTTCACCAGGATGTATTGCAGTGGGCTAAGTAAAGCATCTCTTACAAACAACATAGGGCCTAGTGCTGGTGACTGGACTTAAAATATCAAAATCTTTCTAATTTGACACTATTCTAGTACCACTTAAAAAGTTGTGTTGTAGAAACAGTCATTGCAAATTTTCAGATGACGTAATCCATCACAGCTCAGGGAGTCATAACATTAGCTAAAAAGCCCTCAGATTAAGTCACTATATTTTACTGAGCAATAAGATGGAACTGAATTATTCTTAACCTTTTTTTCAATGATTTTCCCACTTACCTCCATCTGTATTATGATGTGAATAAACATAGGATGATGGCCAAAACAAAAGGAAATAATTTGGCAGGTATCAGAGTACAAGATAGTAAGTCAAATTTTGAAGATCTACTTATAAAATATTCTTCACATATTTTTTAAAGAGAGGTGCATCATGTGTGAAGCATGTTAATGTTAACAATTAGCCCTTGATTTAAAAGTTAGTTGTCAGAAGTTGCCTCCCATGTAATATCTAAGCTATTGTTTACCGTTCATCCTTAAAAAGTTTGCCTTAATAACTAAGTTTTGGGGAAGGAAAGAGGTAATGAAAGAGTCTCGATCTTGACCAATTTGTACCTTTTTCTTCTCTGTACCAGTTAGCTATTGTTTGTATAAAAAAATTGAAAAAAACTAAAACCACAAATCTCTCTCAATCTCACATAGCAGTTAATATTGATTCGGTACAGGCATTCAAGACATCTGAGGGATAACTAGGTGGGCTCACCAGGACAGTTTTGCAGATCTTGATCTGATTTTCCATGCATCTCTACTCTTTCTGGGTAGCTCATGTATGTTCTCATGGCAATGACAAAGTGGTCTGACCACAGCCCTACTCACATACTTCATTTTTTTTTAGTTCAAGCATTTTTAGAAGACTTTATTAATTTAACTTTAGAGAGAGGGGAAAGGAGGGAGAGAGGGAGAGAAACATCAATGTGTGGTTCCCTCTTGCATGCCCCCTACTGGGAACCTGGCCTGCAACCCAGGCATGTGCCCTGACTGGGACTCGAACCAGCAACCCTTTGGTTCGCAGGCTGGCACTCAATCCACTGAGACACACCAGCCAGGGCTGATGTTTTTCCTTATATCTCAATGTCATTGTTTACAACCATGGGTGTCCAAACTTTTGGCATCTCTGTGCCACACTGGAAGAAGGAGAGATGTCTTGAGCCACACAATAAATACATTGCAACATGTAATCGTAGAAATATTTCATAACATTTTATGTAAATTTATGATTTTCATTGGGCAGCATTCACAGCCATCCTGGGCTGCATGCAGGCCACAGGCCGCAGGTTGGACACCCTTGGATAGTTCCAAATATATCTTAAATTTTCTCTCTTGCATCTTATAGTTCCCAGATCAAATATCCTCTGACTACAATTTCTTAGTTCACATCTTCAAGAAATAAATATGTTTGACAGAGCATGAAGCAAAAGTTCATTAAGTAGTGGAAGGAAGGAGAAGGAAGAAGATGGGTTATGGGAAAAGATTGCTACCTTATTCAAGCCATAGGTGAAGGGCTCTTTCTACCTAATTTATGTTTCAACTTATTCTGGCTTCTGGTCATTTGTGAGGCTCCCCTCTTTTGCACATTTTTTATTCTTCTTTTTTCACCTCTTTTTGTATTTCATTTTTAATAGTTGGACAATATTCCCAAATCTTTCACTACTTCCTGTCCATTCCACCTCTCTCCCCCACTATCAAGAAAGTACTTGGAAACTATTACCTTGGAACCTCCAGATAAGCAGGTCAGGTGAAAAAAAATAGAGGAGAGTTGAATAAAGCCTTCCAGTGGCAGAAAAGTGTTCAAATTGTACTCAAGAGGCCATTCTAGGACCCGTTTACTTTTTAATAGATTTTTTTATACTTAGATTTTTTTTTATACTTCTTAGCTTGTTAAACATGAGTAAAATGAAAATTGGAGACAGGTAGAATATACTTAATATTAAAAAGCCTGGGCATTTAATGATCTCAGAAATGACTTTTGAAGGTCATTGGCAAGTTAGCTAAATGGTTGAAAATATTGCCCTTTACTTTAAACTGTGTTGGTGTTTGACTTCTCTTTTTCTCAGTGTTGATATTATTTCCTTCCTTTCTTTGTTTTTTGTTCACTCTTGTCCATCCTCCTCAAATTTCCACACTGGTCAAGGTTCAGAGGTAGTCTCATGAAAAATCCAGTGATGGGCATGTAAAAGGCATTAGCTATTCTGCTCTGCAAATGTATAATCATTTCTCTGCAAAGTCTCTTGTGTTCCTTCTTCTTGGAGTGGTTTTTGGGCAAAAATGTTTGCATACCTGAAAGGCCTTTAGCTGAAATTCAACTGTAGAATTGACTTCAGTGAAAAGGCCTCATCTGGATCCAAATTCACAATCTTGCCCAGGGTTGTCTTGCTTTTGTGAATATTAATATGCATAAAATAGTTGTGAATTGTAAGTATGTTACAGAAGCTAGAACATTGTTGCAGGGTAAATGGAACTGTCATTATAAGAACCCGAGATAGCTTGATACTCCTCAAACTATTTCAGGATTATTGGTAGATATACTGCTGAATTTCCATTAGAGTCATAAAACTACCTAAAACTGAATCTGTTGAATCTGAGAAAGGGCATTCAAGAGTCATAACTGTTCAAGCAAAGGTTAAAATGGGAAAGTGAGGTATTGACCTAAAATATATGCTTGATCATGCTTTCCTGGGGCTTAAAATCCTTCAATAGCTGCTCATCAATTTCCAAATAAAGTCTAATTTGCTAAACATAATATATAAAGCCCACTGAGATCCGGCACTTACAGCTACCTCTTTCTTCATCTCTTGTCCTGTGTGATAGTAAGGCCATATTGTACTCACATTTAGTACTCATCCTTGCCAGATGCCATCCCCAATATCTCTACAACACACACCATTCAAATTCAGGGCTCTGAATGATTGGTCATATTTTTTCCTCTGCCTGTGGTACCCTTTTCAACTTGTTCTGTCACCACCTTTGCTGGCTATCTCTAACTTGGCACTTTATCCTCCAGGATGTCTCATTATTCAAATGGTCTACTCCTGATACTTCCATAGCACCAGGGACATATTTCTCTCAGCCCTTAAAATACTATAGTGAAATATCGCCACATGCCCATCTTCTACCCTAAACTGTGTATATAAAGAATAAAAACTTATTGAGTAAAATTTAACTAACTAGAAAACCCTGGGGTTTTCTAATAAGAATTTTAGACAGTTGGTGTTATTCCCTTTACAGAACCTTCAATGTCCTTAAAAGACATACATTTTCCACAGATGTATCTTCAGGGAGTTTGTTTCATTAAACAATGAGGAGATCTAATTGTATAAAATCAAATTGATGAAGGCAAATAGGCAAATAGGCAAGGCCTGTCTTGGTAATGTTTCCTCAAAAAGATAAATTATGAGTTTTCTACTTCAACTTCAAAAATAGAAGCTCACAGTCAGAAAATACTATTTACCCTCTCAAAATTATCCAGCCAGGACCTGGTTTTTCCAGAATGATACAATGAACAAATTGCACATAACAGATACAAACATTCTGAAAATGCTACATATTTGGAACAGAAACATATTTATGCCTCAGAGCGATGGGAACCAGTTCTATGGTGCTTTTTATTAAGCATAATTGCATTTCTTCACAAAGATCCCAAGGAAGTGGAACAAATGCTTGGCATATTTCTTTTTGTCTTTCAGCTCGCGTGTAAGTTGTTTTTGTTGTTGTTGTTATTATTATTATTGGCACTGAGAAACATTGTGTTTTTCCTGTTGGTCACCAAGGCAGTGTGATAAGTACTATGATTTCAGTTGCATTTTCTTATACTCAGGCTCCTGGATATATGAAGTTGGAGTCAGTGTTTAGAGTCCACTTATTATAATGTTAAGAGTCACTCTGTTTCATCTTTCCACATATCCTGTTTTAATAGTGCCGGGTTGCAATTTGTCACAATGAAGTCTTCTTGCCATGGAGGCCAGTGACATAATGAAGTCACACATGGGGAGAGCCCAAGTATGAACTGATCTGAAGCAAATAGAATTCTGAAGATGAAAGTAGTGTATTTTTCCCCCAAAAAGGAAGAGAAGTTAGGCTTTGAGAGCTTTCTTGAATCATATATTATAAGCTTTATTTTATGAATATTCATTACATTACCTCTTTTGAACTTCCTTGAAACAAATTCTCATAAATAAACAAGGAATGCACCATACTGACAGAGTCATTTAAACTGGATGTATTGTGCTAATGGAGTGAAAAGAATTAAAAATTTTCAAGGGCTTCAACCCTCAATTTTAATAAATTTCATGGAAATAGGATCAAGCCCTAATTGCTAATTCATCTGAAATTATTAAAAAGAGATTTCAATTACTACCACCATTGAATTTTGATGTATCAAATTAAATTAGGATACTAGATTGTATCTTTTCTTAAACCCAGACCTATTTAAAAACCTTTTTCTGTAAATTCTGAAAGGGAACTTTGTGTTCAGTTTTGTTGCTAAAAAAATTCCAGCATTAGTACAAAATAGTAGGTTAAATCTCTTAGTGAAGATTTTTAATGACATTTCAGTGTTCCTCTTATAATTACTCTTCATCTAAGATATCTCATAATGATGTTGGACACTCTTGGTTCAGGCTCACTGGCTTGCTTCATTAGCATGTCATTCCCATTCCACATCACAAGATTTAATTGTAATGCCGGATATGCACAGCTCTCCACAGAAGTCTAATCAAAGTGGATTCACTTGTATTATTAATATCAAAAATCAGTCCACTTGCTATTTTTATAAATAAAAGAATCCAGATACATAAATCAGCTGTCATTTATTAGCATGTTACTGGCATATCTGCCAGACATATGAGCAGCCCTATCACAGTTCCTTAGGATTATTTTCATCAAGATTAAAACCCTTCTACATTAAATATACATACTAATTCCTCTGTAAAGTAATCAGATTACAGAGCAGGTGACATTGTGTGTTGGAATTCAAATGATTTGCAGTAATGAGCTGGAAAGGTGTGCTTGGAGTCAGACAGAGAAATGGAAAGAGGAAAGACAAGAGAAAGAAAGACTTTGGTTTTAAATCCGAGCTTGCACATCGAACTTACTGTTGTTTTATTGTTTTAACTTTACTGATTTATTTTTTTAATAAGTAAAGGACTCGGAGAAGCATCCATGATACTGAGCAATCCATGGTGTCAATCATTTATATTATTAAATGTTGCATGCTTTTAGTTTATTTGCTTATCTTGCCTTCTTTGTCTACATACCATCTGAAGTCAAGGTGGGGAAATATTTTCTGCATTTGAATGATATTCATAGATCAATGTCTACAGACATCTTGCTGTCCAATTGGAATGTTTTACTTCTTCACATTATCTACCTTTCTGTCCTAAAATTTTCATTCCTTATGAAAATTCAGTAAAACACCAGCAATATACCAGTACACAATACATCTACTCTCACAATTGTGAAAAGGATTATAGAAAAATATTTTGAAATTAAAATAAAATAGTTACAGATTGGCTGGAAACATGTTTTTACTCTTCATGGCATGTGGAAGCTTCTGTTGTAACCCACCTTTTAGTCTCATAGATAAAAATGTAGAAGCATGTGTACAACACCTTGATTTTCCACTTGATTTATTTTTCTCGACATATTTTGGGAAGAAAAGTATCACCAGATTGCTTCACACATGTGCACTTATACCATACACACCTCAACAACTGATAAACAACTTGCATGAAAACTAAACATTTGGTGCTAGACTGTCCTAGAACTTGCAAATAACACTCAGTCTGCTTGAAACCTGAGATTGTTGCCATTGTGTGTGATTTTTTAAAATTTCTAATACTGGGCTACTTTTATTCTTTCACATAGTAGCAAAAAACATATTTGATTTATGTTTATGATTTTAAAATTCCTTTTTATATAGCCATACACACTATATATACACATATATGTGTGTGTAAATATAAATAAATTGCACAATTATTTATGTTCTTTTATATTACAAAATAGATGTTTTCATTAGGTCAATTTCTGGTGCAAAAATTATATCAGAACATATATTGTTTTATCTATGATAAGAATTAAGTGACTCTATATGAGAATAACCTTTTGAGGTGTAAAGATCATAACAAGTAATATTGTGATAAGTTCAATAAAAATCTGTTCTACTTTATATATCATTTGTGATCCATTTAAATATACCCTCTTTCCCATGTTGTGATGTTAAATGGGATGGATTTAAAATAACCCATTTTAAATAGTTAGTCAATTAAAATACTTATTGTATTGCTAACAAGGTAACACACACATATGTGTTACTGCATGCAGCATTTACGGCTTCAATTTATTATTTAATAAGAATACATTTTAACTCAGCTTGTTGATGACTCTTTTCTCAGAAACTATATTCCTCAGCTAGGCTAATCAAACTGTGTGCAGTTCATTTGGAATAATTTCTCATCTAATTCTTTTAACTGTTTGGAGGCAGAAAGTGGGCCTGTCCTTTGTAGAATAAAAAGCAAATACCAGCTCTCATTGTATGATAAGCAAATAGAAAGGCTAACGGCTAATATGCTGGTTCAATAACCATTTTTATATTATCTATTTAACTTACAGACATCCTCACTATATTTTAAATGATTTCTATTAGAGCTTCAGACATTGCTCAGAAGAGCAATAGGAAAATAAAATCAAAAAACAACTTTGGTATTATTTATTAAAAAACCGAATTATTTTATGTTGATTCTCTATAAATGACCTAGAGTTCAAGATGGTGATTATAGCAACTCTATAAAGGATGTAAAAACTTCACAGGGACAGAATAGGCTTCAAAGAAGAAAGACAATCAGCACCTTCTCTGCTAATCTCACATTTATGTTGGGGAGCAGAGATCAATTTTATCATAGAAGTGGATGGATGACCACCTCTGCAAAATACACAGTACATTCACAGCCATACTCATCTTGGCTTAGTTTAACATTTCTGATGGAAATTAAAAAGAGACATTTCTTATTTTTTGCTATTGCCTTTAAAAAATATGTTGTTTTTATCTTTCAAAAATTAAAATTCTGCTGGCAGCATATAATAAGCAATATACTTCTGTGACAATTTACTGCATATAAACTGAGTTTTATATTTTCCTAGAGGCTTTTTGTCAGTATTTGCATATGTAACATTGGCCATCATCCTTGGTTACATTGTTGGAGCAGAAATGAGAAGGAAAAGTGAGTGGAATATTGTGAGTGAGGGAATGTAGCATTTTTATCATGAGGATTACTGGATGATGCCAGAGCACACAGTGCCTGCTAAAATTCAGCATTTTCAGGATAAGCTCTTATCTCTAAAAGTAGGATTTAATTAGTGTACAGATTTATCCACTCTATTTGTATTTACTGCATTTCCAAAACAATGCAAAAGAAGTAGGAGATAACTTCTGAGATACCCAAAACATTTAAACAACTATTACAGCCAAGGCTACTCCAAACCTTATGCTGCAACTTTGTGCATGTTAGCAAAGTGTCCTCCAAATCCCACAAAGGAGAGCTATGTCCTTGCACTTCTGGCCACAAGATGGCCTATTGTGAAGAAAAATAAACCTCTACCTCCTGGTGAGGGAAGGTTCACAACCCAAGTGTGGGCAGCCCTGCAATTAACTCACTTCAAGAGACAATGAACATATAAGTGAAATCATATGGTTCTTGAATTTTTCTTTCTGCCTAATTTCTTTTGGCATGATATTCTCAAGACCCATCCATGTTGTTGCAAAATGGCAATATTTAATCTTTTCTTATGGCTAAGTAATTCATTGTGTATATGGCCCACATCTTCATCCAATCATCTATTGAACAACATTTTGGTTGTCATGCATGTGTGCAATACAAAGAAAAACTTATAGACAAAGACAACAATATGATGTTACCAGAAGGCAGGGGGTTGGGGGTCAGCAATGGGTAGAAGGGATCAAATACAGAGTGATGGAAAAAGATTTGACTTTATGTGGTGGGCACACAATGCAATATACAAATAATGGATCATAGAACTGTACAATTGAAATCTATATAATTTTATTAATAAGTGTTATCCCAATAAATGTAAATTAAAAAAAAAAGGGACAATGAACAGCTATTTCAAGTGGAAGTTTATATATTATGTGTTCTGAAAACCTTGGGATCGGCAAAATCTTGCCCTCAAGATAAAAAGGATTATGGGAAAACTAGGGTTAAGGCACATATCAGTTCACGAGCTTTATAACCAGAACAGCAATGTGAAAAACAAAATGAAACAATCTTAATAACAATTCTGGCATCAGTAAATTTTTCTTAGCATTTACGCCAAGCATCGTAGTCAGTTCTTTGCACTCGAAATGTTGAGTTTGTGTTTCTCCTTCAGGAAACATGTCTTGGAGGACATCTGCTTTTAAGAGAGACTGTTTTCATTAAAATTTTTATTCAGGGTGTGGGTTTTTTATCTAAATCCATCGTTTTAGTACAAGGAAGAAGGCTTTAAAACTTCATCATATACACTGTAGCTTTGTCAGTAGCTTAAATGGTGGAAAGCCTCAAAATTCTTAAAGCCATTAAACCAACAACTGCTCCTGTTAAAGGAGATCACATATGCAGTTTTTGAACTTAAAAAAAATCTTTATAAATCACTGAGAATTTCTATTTGGTTGTCTCAAAATTCACCCACTGTTGCTTCAAAACATTGTGCTGGGGAAAATGTACCAACATGCTTTCTGAGTTATATTGTTTCCATTCCTTTATTCACCATTTGTGCTGGATATAATTCATAGTAATTCACAAAATTCTTATAGTCATGTGTGCCTAGATTGTCCATCCCTGACAGAACGCAGTATTTACCTGGTTTAAATCAATGCCAACCTTTTGGGGGGGCATTTTGCTCAAATACTTTAACATTATAATTTGTCCTATGTGTTAATTAAAGTAGTAATTATTTAAGTCAGGGTTTTTTTGAAAAACAGTTAAAAGTTCAGAAACATGTTATTAAGGATCTCATTTTTTAATAAATAGTCTGACAAATATTAAGAATATTTTCTATAGGGTTGTAATAGTAAATAACTCTTAAAATTGCATAAAACCTTCTAGTTATCTCAGGATAATATAGATTCAAGAGTTGCTTAAATGTTTTTTTTTTTTTTTGCGTGTATATCTCAAAAGGAACCTTGAATTGAATTTCTCTACACTGTGACAAAATCAGCAAAGTACTGTCACTGTTTATCAAGGAACTTTATTGATTAGTAATATTGGGGATAATTATCACATCAATTTCTTCTCTCTCTTATGAGAATTAGATATCAAGTCACTATGGATTCTAAGACATAAATTAGAAATGGATGTCAGCCCATTTCCTCTTAAGTTTCTTTCTGCTTACACGAAACAATATTAAGTCCAGGTTCCTAATACATTCATGAACTATTTTCCCTGAACTTTACTCAGGACCTTTGAGCTGAGGAATTCTACCTCCCAGCCTCCTGTTTTATGATTACTAGAAATTTTGCTTTCAGAGAAAATGATATTAGGAAGTGATTAAGCCCCAGTGATAGAGACTGAAAACATGATAACAATAATCATTTTTTAAATTATTTTATTGTTGTTCAATTACAGTTGTCTGCATTTTCCCCTAACCACTCCCCCCCCAAATAATAATTTTAAGTACCAATTATTCTGCCCTGGCTGATGTGACTCCGTGGATTGAGTACCTGCCTGAAAACCAAAGGGTCACCAGTTTGATTACCAGTCAGGGCACACGCCTGGGTTGAACGCCAGGTTCCCAGTAGGGGGCATGCGAGAGGCAACCACACATTGATGTTTCTTTCCCTCTCTTTCTCCCTCCCTTCCACTCTCTCTAAAAATAAGTAAATAAATAAATATTTTAAAAAATAAAATAAAGTTTTATTTATCCTACACTGTTTGCACTAAGAGTCCAAGTCTCATGAATTGACTAACAATACTTCCAACTTTCCAGGGCCTAGTCAACAAAGGAAAAACATTATTTTGTAACCAGAGAAAGCATAAAAATATGATGCTTGATTTTTAGTATCCTGTAAACATTATTTTCTTTTTTCCTGATCTACTTTAATCATCGTGTTTTCTATTTTATGTTTTTTCTTCCTTAGTTTCTTATCTCTTACCTATAACTCCCTATTCTGAGAAAGTAGAGATAGTGAAAAAGTACAACTTTAAGATGTGATAAAGATTGCCTTTCAAAACATTGTAGAAAAGATGCGTTATTCAATAAAGGGTATTGGGACAACTGGCTAGCCATTTGGAAAAAAATAAAATGGAAGCTTTATCTCACTCCTTACTCAAAAGGAATTCTAGCTGGAAAAATTTAAGCAAGAAAATAAAATTATTAAAGATCTGAAATAACCTTGGTGATTAAAAATAAATTTGGGCTACTTAAGCATGATAAAATTGAGAAGCTTTAGATAATGTTTTAACAAGTTAGACTAAAAAATATTCCTAGACAAAAAAAAAAAAAACTTTAAGTACAGTAAAAAGAGGAACAAAAGCCTGTGAAGATACTTGTAAGTCAGAGGGTAAAGAAAATAATTTCTATAAGCCACTTAGTAAAGGACTGCATCAGGGTGCAGCCAAGGGGGGAACCCAAATAGGGATTTGTAATGACATCCAGAACATGGTGTCCAGGAAATACTAGAAAAAATATATATATATAGGATGTCCTCACCCCAACAAGTCTGAGCTGGGGAATGGGACACATGGAACAGGGCCATTGAGAGTTGTTTTGAATAACAACAGTTTGCAGGTAACCTCTAGAATGGTCGTTTAATATACTTATAACCTTTAACTGGTTTCATAGATATGTTAAACAGCTGTGGCCATGCTTTGAGCCAGGGGGATGGGAGTGACTTCAACCCATGATGTAACTTGGAGGCAACTCCCCCTGGTTACAGAGCCTGCATAAGAGCTCGGAGATCATTGGCTCCACACCACAGGGGCACACCTGTCTGGACTTACTATGGCAGCCCAGTAAAGCTGGAAAAATAAGGGAATGCTGGCAGCTGTGACCAATTGTGGGCAGAGTCGAGAATGGGGCAGCAGAGGAAAATTGGCACTGGGATTTAAACCCAGGTGCAGCAGCCTTGCAGTGTCTTTTTGGGACCATACAGCTTGGGCAGAGAAGAACTACAAACTTCTATTTCTTTTTCTGAAATATGGTATCCCGGACTGGGCAAAGGGGGGAAGGACTGTGTGTTTGTGGTTATTCTAAAGGACTTTGGGATCTCAATGAAGACATTAAGTCATTACTCTTAAGTTTGTATAACTCTTTATATAAATAATCCCTTTCATTTTCACCGATCTCTGGCATTGAGAGATGTCTTTCCCTGGTGGTGGACAAGGCGAACCTAGTACAGGGTGGGGACCCCTGGAGCACAAGGGTGGGTCCGTTCGGCAATAGCATATCATTCTCTGACCCCCCCCCAGGTCTGTTCTGTAACAGGACTAGCGACCCATTAGAACATGATTATGAACAAGTAATTTACAGAAAAAAATCAAATGGGGAAAAAACATATAAAAAGCATTACTTTTAATTAATAAAGAATGACAATTTAAAAAATCAAATAAGTATAGTATTAAAATGTCATTTAATTTTTAAAGATTACATTTATTTATTTGTAGAAAGAGGGGAAGGGAGAAAGAAAGAGAAGATGAGAAATACTGATGTGAGAGAGAAGCATCAATCAGTTGCCTCTGGTGTGTGCCCTCACTGGGTACTGAACCCACAACACGGGCATGTGCCCTGATCAAGAATGTGAATGGTGACCTTCTGTTTTGCAAGAAAGTGCCAAACCAACAGTGACACTGGTCAGGGTGAAATGCCATTTTTTAAATTTATCAATTTGGCAAAAAATTTTAACATTTTTAGCTGACCTGGCCTGATATTGAGGAAGGTTTGGGAAGGCAGGTATTGGTCTACAGGCTGGTGGGAGAAAAAATTGCTCAACCTTCTGGTAGGACCACATAAAAAATAATTCTACTTTAAGAATTTGTTCTAAAGATATAATTACAAAAATATTTACTGTTATGTGTGTAAAGATTTAATTTATAGGTTATTTTAGGACTCCCAGTCAAGAGAGTGGTGTAGGTAAATGCTGTGCTTGCCTTTTCCCTACATCAAAATTATAGCTAAATTATAGAAAAACAACCCTTGAGAATAACCTGCGGACTAACTGAACATAACTACAATAACTAAGGATATATAGAACAAACACTGAGGTAGGAGGGATGGAGACGTGGAATGAGCTGTTCTCATACCCACATGTGGCAGATGAGAATTGAGAGGTATATCTCAGTTTTGGAGGTGTTCCCTTGAGGAGTGAGTGGTTCCAGCTCCACACTGGGCTCTCATCCCAGGGCTCCAGTGCTAGGAAGCAGAGTCCCCAAAACAACTTGCTGAAAAATCAGCAGGGACTCAGTGGGGGTGGGACAAAGGGCTGCCAGAAAGTCAGATGTCCTCTTAAAGGGGCCAAGCACAGAGTAACTCATTCAAAAACAGTTGCTCTAAAATCCAGCAAAGGGACAGCAGCTCAAAAGATACCAGGACATATTGGGTGGAACTGAATTGTCTGCCTTCAGAGCTAGGGATACAGGGACAGCTCTCTCAGGGACTAAAGTACATACAGGTATCATTAATCTTTTGTTGAGTCTTCCCACCATCCAGCCTGCAGGAGTAGGCAAATGCCAAGTCTGAGTTTTTATTAACCAGGCAACACCACTCTCATTCCACCATGATGATTCTCTGATACCTTGCCTGGCCCTCTGTCAGAGGCTAATCCACACAGGATAACAGCTTGGGATAAACTGTGGACTCTCCTAAAATCTCTCAAAGTTCCACAAACTCCACACAAGCAACAGCTGGCCTCAGCATGCCTTGTATTTCTTGCTAAGTTGGCCCAAGCCTGGTACTGGTAAGAGTCAGTCTCATTTCACAGCATCATCACTCCCAGGTACTTCCAAGACCAGCACAGGCAACTAGCAAACTCAGATCACTTTGTAGCTCCTATCAGGTAGTCCAGGACCAGACAAGGCAGTGGCTAACCTTGATTTGTACTGGAGCACCCCTCCCAAGAGGCCCCAGAGCCAACATAACTGTATTCAGACCACACTAGAACACCACCCAATTAGTGCCACAGATGACACACTCAGAGAATTAGAAAGCATCAGGACTTGCTAAAGCAAATCTTGTTCTGTGGAGTCAGCACCCACACATAGCTTCTCCATTATAGTTATGGCCAGCCAGCCTGAGGGTTAATCTCACCCACTGATGTTCTAATAGCAATCTAAGCTAAACTACAACAGGAGGGCACACACAAACCACACAAGGGACATACTTGGATTACTCTTTTCAGGGTGAAATGGAGACTGCATCACTGGGCCTCACAGAACACCTACCACATAAGGCCACTCTACCAAGACTGGGAAAAGTAGTACTATCTAATATATAGAAACAAACACAGGGAAGGAGACAAGATTAGGAGACAAAAAAATATGTTCCAAATGAAGGACTAAAACAAATTCTCTAGCAAAAAACGAAAAAAAGTGGAATGAGCAATCTATCAGATGCAGAGTTCAAAATCGTGTTTATAAGGGTGCTTACTGAACTCAGGAGAAGACAAGAGAATCTCAGAACTTCCACACAGGTATGGGAAATGTTTAAAAGATAGAGAAAGAAACCATAAAAAGACCCAGTCAGAAATGAAAAATATAATAATTGAAATAAAGAATACAATAGAAAGAATAAACAGCAGATAAGATCAAGCAGAGGAACAAATTAGTGATTTGGAAGAAAAGGTAGCAGAAAACACCCAATCAAAAGAGAAAAAAAAAATCAGCATAGTTTCAGAGACCTCTGGCACATCAAAAATAAGAACATTTGCATCATGGTGCTATCAGAAGGATATAAGAGAGAGCAAAAGATTGAAAACTTACTTGAAGAAATTATGAGTAAAAACCTCCCTAGGTGAAAGAAATAGACATATAAGTCCAGGAAACACACAGAGAGTCCTAAATGAGATGAACCTAAAGAGGCCCATACCAAAATATAACATAATTAAAATGCCAAAGATTAAAGACAAAAAGAGAATCTTAAAAGCAGTAACAGAAAAAAAGCAGTTGGTTATGTGCAAGGGAGCTCCTATAGGTTGTCAACTGATTTCTGCAAAGAAATTTTAAAGGCCAGGATGGATTGCCACAAAATATTTAAAATGTTGAAAACCAAAAACCTACAACCAAAATTAGTCTACCCAGCAAGCTATCACTTAAAATTGATAAAGAACTTCCAGACAAGAAAAAGCTGAAGGAGTTCATCACTGCCAAACCAGAATTTAAAAAAAAAAATGTTAAAGGGACTTCTTTAAGAAGAAAAACAATATGAATAAGAAAATATATCAAAGAAAAATTCTCCCTGAAATAGGCAAATGCATAATAAAAACAATGCATCAAACAACACTGAAATTAATACAAAAGTTAAATGGCAAAAGTTGAAAGATTGTATGTAATTATAACTGTAAATTAAGGGGTCCAAATACATATACACACTGAAAAGAAGTAAAAAATAACAAGAACATAAACATCAAGAGTAAAATGGTATTTATAGAATGTGTTCAAACTTAAGCAACCATTAACTTAAAATGAATGCTATAAACATAGCTTGGTATATATGAAACACATGGTAACCACAAACCAAAAATCTTGAAAAGATATACAAGAAATGAAGAGGAAAAAATCCAAACACAAAACTATAGAAAGTCATCAACATGGAAGTGAAGAGAGCAAGAAAATAAGACGGGAACTTCAAAACCAATAAAAAAAAAAACAATTAATTAAACAGCAATAACTATATACCTATCAGTAATTACTTTAAATTTAAATGGATTAAATGTTCCAATCAAAAGGTGAATGGACAAAAAGATGTGGTACGTATATGCAATACAATATTACCCAGCCAAAAAAGAATGAAGTCTTACCACTTATGACAACATGGATGGACATAGAGGGTATCAAGCTAAGTGAAAAAGATTAAACAGAGAAAGACAAATATCACATGGTTTCTGTTATTTGTGAAATCTAAGAAAACAAAGAAAGAAAGAATCAAGACAAAAGCAAGTGCATAGAAACAGAAAACATATTGATGATTGACAGATAGGAAAGGGGTTGGGGGCTGAGGTAAAAAAGGGAATGAATTAAGAAGTAAAAATTGGCAGTTACAAAATAGCTACTAGAAAGTAAAGTACAGCTTAGGAATATAGTCAATAATATTGTAAAGCTATCTGTGGTGTCAGGTGGGTACAAACTTAATACAGGAATCACTTTGTAAGTTATTTAAATGTCGAACCACTGTGCTGTACACCTGAAACTACTATGATACGGAATGTCAATAGCAATTAGAAAATAAATGTTTAGAAAGGGCTATTTTATATTAATACAAAATCTGGATACTTTCCATACAACCTTTGATGGGGAAATGATTAAAATATTATGTAACACCTGTAAAATGGGGTATTATGCAGGATACACAAAACTATAAATAGTGCTTCTTCGAGATGGGGCTACAGAAATGAGAGGAGGATCCTGCAGTGCTAGACCTATTCTTTGTCTTATGTGATGGAGAATTGTGAGAAAAATTGGGTATGTGGGGCACAAAAGATGATCATAAGAATTATTACTGTGGTCATTGTGGTATTCAGGAAATGAAGGTTAAGAGCTTGACTTGTCTTGGAATTGCCTTTTGCTCAACTATATTTATAGGAATAACTTTTTTTTGACTCTACTGTATGTGGGCATTTATCAGAGTTACATTAAATTCAAGTTGCTGAAAGGAAGTGAGAAAAATGGAGATACATATCTTTATTGAAAATATAAACAATTTTAGGCCCAAAGGGTTTGATCAAAGACATTTAATCAAAGTTAAAAGCAAAGTTGGAAGTAGAAACCAAATTCCTGTATCCTGCCTCACCATCATTATCATTGCTCTCTTACAAGCTCAGTGGAGAATAAGCCAAAGCCCTGAGATTTAGGTGTCCTGTATCTTCAAAAGGACTGTGAGGTTCAAATAATATACATATATTTTATTGTTAAAATATTAAAGTAAAAATAAAGTATTTATCTATCTCCCCATCAACGTAAGTACAACAGACATTTGTCTTGAAGGAATTATATTGAAAACTGGACACTTAACATTTGATGAGAAAACACTATCTGTATTGAAAACAAAACATAAAAAAACTAAAAATTAAAAAAATAATTCTTATACCACCCAGATATGTAGTTTAAATATTTTGTTTATGAACTTTTAGATTCTTAAAAGGTTTGAGGACAGGATGATCCAAGATGGTGGTGGATTAGGTGGAAGTTAATACTAACCTTCTAGGACAAAACTGAAATTACAACTAAATTATAGAAAAATCATCCTGAATAACCAACTAAAGACTAGCTGGAGAGAAGCCTTATAACAGAAGACTTACAGAATAAGTTACATCAAGACTGGTAGAATGTGCCAGCAAAGATGGAGGCGTAGGTAGGCACACTGTGCCTCCTCGCACAACCAAAAGAAGGATAACACCAATTTAAAAAAAAAACAAAAAACCAGAACTGACAGAAAATCAAACTGTGTGGGAGTCCCACAACCAAGGAGATAAAGAAGAAACATTCATCCAGACTGGTAGGAGGGGCAGAGACAGGCAGCCTGGTGGAGAGGACTCCCAGCAAGGCGGCGGCTGGCAGACCCAGTGAGGTAGGTGGATTGTGGAATGGGGCAGACCAGGCTGCAGCTAGCAGACCCCACAAGGTGGTGGCTGGCAGACCCTGCAGCCCTACATTCGCACATAGATAAACCAGGAGGAATGGTGAGGGAGCAAAACAGAGTGTGCAACCCAGGGCTCCAGCACAGGGAAATAAAGCCTCAAACCTCTGATTGAAAACACCCTTGGGGGTTGAGGTGGCAGCAGGAGAAACTCCCAGCCTCATAGGAGAGTTCATTAGAGAGACCCACAGGGTCCTAGAATGTACACAAACCCATCCACTGAGGAAGCAGCACCAGAAGGGCCCAATTTGAATGTGGGCAGTGGACGGAGTGACTGAAAACCAGCAGAGAGTGGAGCAAGTGCCATAGTTCCCTATCGGACCCCTCCCCCACATATAGAGTCACAGTGCAGCCATGTGGGTTGCCCCGCCCTGGTGAACACCTAAGGCTCCACCCCTTTACATAACTGGAGAGCCAAGACACACACAAAAAATGTCCCAAATGAGAAAACAGATCAAAGCTCCAGAAAAAGTACAGCTAAACAACAAAGAGATAGCCAGCCTATCAGACGCACAGTTCAAAACACTGGTAATCAGGAAGCTCACAGAATTGGTTGAATTTCATCAAAATTTAGGTGAAAAAATGAAGGCTATGCTAAGAGAAACAAAGGAAAATGTACAGGGATCCAATAGTGATGGGAAGGGAACTGGAGCTCAAATCAATGGTGTGGACCAGAAGGAAGAAAGAAACATCCAACCAGAAAAGAATGAAGAAACAAGAATTCAGAAAAATGAGGAGAGTCTTAGGAACTTCCAGGACATCGTAAAAACATTCCAACATCCAAAATATAGGGGCACCAGAAGGAGAAGAGGAAGAACAAAAATTGAAAACTTATTTGAACAACTAATGAAGGAGAACTTCCCCAGTCTGGCAAAGGAAATAGACTTCCAGGAAGTCCAGGAAACTCAGAGAGTCCCAAAGAAGCTGGACCCAAGGAGGAACACACCAAGGCACATCATCATTACATTCCCCAAGATGAAACAGAAGGAGAGAATCTTAGAAGCAGCAAGAGAAAAGGAGACAGTTACCTACAAAGGAGTTCCCATAAGACTGTCAGCTGATTTCTCCAAAGAGACCTTACAGGCAAGAAGGGGCTGGCAAGAAGTATTCCAAGTCATGAAAGGCAAGGACCTACATCCAAGATTACTCTGTCCAGCAAAGCTATCATTTAGAATGGAAGGGAAGATAAAGTGCTTCTCAGATAAAGGAGTCAAGTTAAAGGATTTCATCATCACCAAGCCATTATATATGAAATGTTAAAGGGATTTATCTAAGAAAAAGATCAAAAATATGACCAGTAAAATGACAGCAAACTCACAGTTATTAACAACCACACCTAAAACAAAAACAAAAGCACACTAAGCAAACAACTAGAACAGGAACAGAACCACAGAAATGGAGATCACAGGGAGGGTTATCAAAAGGGGAGTGGGAGGGGGAGAGGGGGGGAATGTACAGAGAATAAGTAGCATAAATGGTAGGTAGAAAATAGACAGGGGGAGGGTAAGAATAGTATAGGAAATGTAGAAGCCAAAGAACTTATAAGTATGACCCATGGACATGAAATATAGGCATGGGGGGAATGTGGGAGGGAGGGAGTGGGCAGGATGGAGTGGAGTGAAGGGGGGGAAATGGGACAACTGTAATAGCATAATCAATAAATATATATTTCTTAAAAAAGACTAGTAGAATGTGCTGAGCCATGAGAGGGATGGCTGGTCTCCCATAGTTGGCAGCTGAAGTTCTGGAGAGATATCTCAGCAGCAGAGGGGTTTCCCCTGAGATTTGTGTGTTCTAAATCCCAAACTGTGGTCCCCAGACTAGAGCACAAGAACTGGGAAAGGCAGCCACATAACATCCAGCTGTGAAAAGCAGTGGGGTTTCTGTCTGCCAGGAAGAGAAGTCTAGAGAGGCAACCAAAATTTAATGAGCTGACAATCAAAATTTCATTTGCAGAGCCCCCTCACATTGGGCTCTGACAGAGGGAGGACAGAGAAAATTAGAGCCCAGTGAGAAACTCTGGGATTGGTGGCTCTGGGGAATGAGCTGATGAGTCAAACACCAAGGCCCTTGTGCTGAGTCATTCCTCCATACTACAGAAACCTTCTTTCTTAAGCAGAGCACTTACCTCCATGCAGGATCAGCCTGGGGAAAGGTAATAAACCTACCCAGTGGAATACCTCTTGCCCCACTCTGTGGTGCTTAATTCTGCTGAAGAATATAGCAGGAGGCTCTTTCAGTGACTTAGCATAACAGGCAGCCTGCAGGTGGTGATGGAGCTCTGGGTGGTTTGAGATTTTTTACTGACCTGACCCCTGGCCAGGTGCTCATAAAAGCCCACCATGATGCTCATCTTGGTCCTTTCTACATGCACCCAGGTACAGCAGAGGGAGCGACAAGATATGGATTGCCAATAGCTCCAAACAGGTTTCCAAGGCCAGTAGCAGGCAGTTTCCAACATAGGTTTGCACCAAAGTCTAACTGAGGAGGTCCAGAACAAATAACACACAGTGGCCAGCTGCAGACAACAACAGAGCAGGATTCAATAAGCTTCACAAGCAACATACCAACAGGTAGACCTCATCAGACACTAAAACCTGCTGAGATGAATTACACATGCTTCATGTGACCAGCACCTGCACAACAGCTTGACACTGTGTTGGGGTTGAGCCTCACAGTCAGTCATCCAGAGGGTCAATCCCCTGCATGAATGGGCCAATAGAAATTAAGACTCAATTACAATAGAAGAGCCCACATAATGTGCACAGAGAACATGTCTAGAGCACCCAGCTCAAATGATAAGGGAGACAGCACCACTGGGTCCCACAGAATACCAGTACATAAGGCAACCTACAAAGACTGGAAGTTATAACATATCTACCTAACACATAGAAACAAACACAAAGAGGCAGCAAAGTGGGGAGACAAGAAATAGGCCCCAAATAAAAGAACAAGAGAATCTTCCAGAAGAAGAGCTAAATGATGAAGGCAACAATTTATCAGGTATAGAGTTCAATGTAATGATTATAAGGATGCTCAACAGCATGAAAAATGATATAGAAACCATAAAAATCTAGTCAGAAAAATAAAGGATGCAATATCCAAAATAAAGAATAAACTGAGGGATAAATGGTAGGCTAGGTGAAACAGGATAAAATCAACAATTTGGAAGACAAGGTTTAAAAAAATAAATACCCAAACAGAGCAACAAAAAGAAAAAAGATTTAAAATATATATTTTATTGATTTTTCTATTACAGTTGTCCCAATATTCCCCCTTTGTCCCTCTTTGCCCAGTACCTCTCTTCCCTCCAGCAATCTGGCTCCCCTTAGTTCATGTCCATGGGTTGTGCATGTGGGTTTTTTGGCTTCTCCATTTCCTATACTATTCTTAACAACCTCTATTTTGTACCTAACAACTTGTACTCCCTCATACTTCCCCTTACCCTCCCAGCTGATAATGCTGTAAATGATCTTCATATCTATGATTCTGTTTCTGCTCTGATTGTTTGCTTAGTTTGTTTTTTAAATTCCATTGTTGATAGTTGTGAACTTGGTGCTCTTTTAATGTTCATAGTTTTGCTCTCCTTTTTCATATGTAGTTCCCTTTAATATTTCATATAGTAATGGTTTGGTGATGATGCACTCCTTTAGATTTACCTTGTCTGAGAAGCACTTTATCTGCCCTTCCTTTATAAATGATAGCTTTGTTGGATAGCATAATCTAAGTTGTAGGTCCTTGCTTTTCATCACTTTGCACATATTCTTAACCCTTTTAGCCTGCAAACAATCTTTTGAGAAATCAACTGACAGTCTTATGGGAACTCCTTCTTAGGTAACTCTCTGCTTTTCTCTTGCTTTTTTAAAGATCTTATCGTTATCTTTAACCTTTGGCATTTTAATTATAATGTGTATTGGTGTGATTCTCTTTGGGTCCAACTTGTTTAGGACTCTCTGTGTTTCCTGGAATTGTACATCTATTTCCTCCACCAAATTAGGGAAGTTTTCTTTCATTATTTTTTCAAATAAGTTTTCAATTTGTTGCTCTTCTTCTCCTGGCATTCCCTATGATTCAGATATTGGTACATTTAAAGATGTCGCAGAGGCTCCTTAGATTATCCTCATTTTTAAATTCATTTGTCTTCTTGCTGTTCTGATTGAATGTTTTTTTCCTCCTTATGTTGCAAATTGTTGATGTGAATATTGGCTTCATTCTCTCCACTATTTCTTCCCTGTGATTTTTCTTTATTTCATGTAACTCAACCTTCATTCCTGCCTGAGTCTTTTTATTCTGTTGCCATACACAATGATTTCTTTGAGCATCCTGATGACCATTTTTTTTTTTTTTACTCTGTACTTATAGGTTGCTTGTCTCCATTTATTTAGTTATTTTCCTGGAGTTTTGTTCTGTTCTTTCATTTGGGCCATATTTCCTTGTCTCCTCAATTTGACAGCCTCCTTGTGTTTCTTTCTGTGTATTAAGTAGCCCTGCTTTAACTCCCTGTAATAGTAGCATGCCTTTTGTAGAAGAGGCACCCATCTAGATAAATGTGGCTTCTTTAAATCTTAGGTTGTCAGACTTCAATACAGCCCAATTTTCTGATGAATCTGAGTGATGTTTGTTTTGCAGTTTAGTTGGAATTTTTGTGTAGTTGTGTGCAGAGGTGAAGCATGTTTACTATGCCTCCATCTTGGCTGGAAGTCTCTTAATCTGTATAGAGCTTAAGTGAGGTGCTCTTTCCCGGAGCTCCATGGGCTCTCAAGCTATCTTCTAACTGAAGATTTAAACTAATTTCTAACTAAAATTTAACTTTATTTGCCAATGGCCAGCTGGATGGCCCTGCCAGCATCCCCTTGCATGCTCAAAAAAGAATTTAAAAAAATGAGTATAGTTTAAGGGACCTTTGAGAAAACATGAAGCATAATAACATCCACATAATAGGGGTACCAGAAAAAGAGGAGAGAGGGCAAGGGATTGAGAATTTATTTGAAGAAATAATGACTGAAAACTTACCTACCCTAGTGAAGGAGGAAAAAAAACACAAGTCTAGGAAGCACACAGAGTCCCAAACAAGTTGCATCCAAAGAGTACCATAACAAGACATATCATAATTAAAATTCCAAAAGTTAAAGATAAAGTGGAATCTTTTTTACTTTCTTTTAAAAATTTTTATTGTTATTCAATTACAGTTGTATGCCTTTTCTTCCCATCCCTCCACCCCACCCCAGCCGAAACCCCTCCCACCCCCACCTCCACCCTCCCCCTTGATTTTGTCCATGTGTCCTTTATAGTAGTTCCTGTAATCCCCTCTCCTCACTCTCCCCTCCCCACTGCCCCCTGGCTATTGTTAGATTGTTCTTAACTTCAATGTCTGTGATTATATTTTGTTTGCTTTAAGAGAAAAGCAGAAATTTACCTACATAAGAGCTTCCACGAGACTAACAGCTGATTTCTCAAAATATACTTTGCAGGCCAGAATGGATTGGAATAAAATATTCAAGTGATGAAAAGCAAGAACCAACAACCAAGACTACTTTACCAAGCAAGGCTATCATTATAAATGAAGGAGAAATAAAGAGCTTCCCAGACAAGAAAAAGCTAAAGGAGTTTGTTACCATCAACCAGTATTAAAAGAAATATTAAAGGGCTTGCAATAAGAATAAGAAAAAGAAAAAAGCAAAGGAGCATACAGAAAAAAATAAAATGGCAATAAATACATACCTATCAGTAGTCATTTTAATGTAAATGGATTAATGGGTTAAATGCTCCAATCAAAGAGCATAGGGTAGCTGAATGTATAAGAAAATAAGACCCATATATATGCTGTTTCAAGTGACCCACCTCAGAACAAAAAATACACACAGATAAAAGTAAAAGCCTAGAAAAAGATATTTCATGAAAATGGCAATAAAATAAATCTAGAGTAGCACTACTTATATCTGACAAAATAGAATTTAAAACTAAGGCTATGGTAAAAGACAAAGAAGGGCACTACATAAGATAAAGGGAACAATCCAACAAGAGGATATAACCGTTGCAAAGATTTATACATCCGACATAGAAGCATCTAAATGTATAAAGCAAATCTTGATGGACATAAAGTGAGAGATTTACAGTACCACAGTGAAATTAGGGTATTTTAACACCCCATTGACATCAATGGATACATCTTCCAGACAGAAAATCAACAAGGGACATCTAGATGCCTTAAATGACACAGTAGATGAAATTAATTTAAATGATATCACAGAGCATTTCACCCAAAACAGCAAATATACATTATTTTCAAGTGCATATGGAACATTTTCAAGACTAAAACACATATTGACAAATAAAAAAGTCTCAATAAATTTTAGAAGATTAAAATTATATCAAGCATCTTCTCTGATCATATCACTATAAAACTAAATCACAAGAAGAGAACTGAAAAACACAAAAAGGTATGGAGGTTAAATAACATATTTATTAAATGATTAATGGGCTAACATTGAGTTCACAGAAGAAATTAAAAGATACCTTTAAACAAAAGAAAATGAGACAACAACAACCCAAAATTTGTGGGATAAGGGTAAGCAATCATAAGATAGAAATTGGTAGCATTACTGGTCTAACTTAAAAAACAAGAAACATCTCAAATGAACTATCTAACTTTAAACTTAAAAGAACTTAAAAAAAACCAACAAACAACCCAAAGTGATTAGAAAGAGGGGAATAATAAAAATCAGAGGAAATCATATGGTATTTGTCCCTTACCACCTGGCTTATTTCACTTAGCATAATGCCTGAAGTTAAGAACAATCTAACAATAGCCAGAGGGGAGTGGGGAGTGGAGAGTGGGGAGAGGAGTTTACAGGAACTACTATAAGGGACACATGGACAAAATCAAGTGGGAGGGTGGAGGCGGGGGAGGGAGGTGGGTTTGGCTGGGGTGGGGTGGAGGGATGGGGAGAAAAGGCATACAACTGTAACTGGATAAAAATAAAAATTTTAAAATATCAGAGCAGAAATAAATAAAATGGAGAGTAAAAAAATACAAAAGATCAGTGAAACCACGAGCTGATATTTGAATATATAAACAAGATTGACAAAATTTTAACCAAATTAATCAAGAAAAAAGAAGGAGGACCCATATAAAACATCAGGAATGAAAGAGGAAAATTAACAAATGGTACTAAACAAATGCAAAAGATTTTAAGAAAATATTATGTACAATTAATCCCCCAAAATTGGACCATCTGAATGAACTGGATAAATTTCTGGAAACATAAAATCTTCCAAAACCAATTTTGGAAGACTCACAGAATCTGAAAACACTGAGTGCAAGTAGTGAAATTGATGCAGTAATTAACAACAACAACAAAATTCCCGACAAACAAAAGCCCGGGACTGAAGGGCTTCGTGGGTGAATTTTACCAATTATTCTGAGAACTAACAATTATCTTTCTCAAAATTCTCCAAAAAATTTACGAGGAGGAAAAACTCTCCAACTCATTTTATGAGGCCATATTAATTCTTATTTCAAAACCAGATAAAGACACTACAAAGAAAGAAAATTATAGGCCAATATTCCTGATGAATACAGATGCTAAACTCCTCAACAACATACTAGCAAACTGAATCCAGCAATGTATTAAAAAAAATCCCACAATAATCGAGTGGGATTTTCTTTCTTTTTAAAAAATATTTTATTTATTTATTATTTTTAGACAGAGAGGAAGAGAGGGAGAAAGAGAGGCAGAAAAACATCAATGTGTGGTTGCTTCTCATGCATCCCACACTGAGGACCTGGCCTGCGACCCAGACATTTAATTCCCTGACTGGGAATTAAACCAGCAACCCTTTAGTTCACAGGCTGGTGCTTAATCCACTGAGCCACACCAGCCAGGGCTCAAGCAGGATATTCTGAGGATACAGCATTCATACGATATCTGCAAACCAACAAATGTGATACACCACATAAAAAAATGAATTATAAAAAACAAATAATGCAGAAAAACCATTTGATATAATTCAGTATTCATTTATGATAAAAAACGCTCAGCAAGGTAAAAAATAGAGGGAGCTTACTTTAACATAATAAAGGTCATATATGACAGACCCACAGGCAACTTCATATTCAATAGACAAAAACTACAAGAGTTTCCCTTAAGATTGGGAAATATACAGGGATGTCTGTTTTCACCACTCTTTTTCAACATGGTTCTAGAAGCCCTAGCCACATTAATTAGGCAAGAAGAAGAAATAAAAGGCATCTATAATGGAAAGAGGGAAATCATATTGTTACTATTTGCAGATGACAAGACACTGTATGTAGAGAACTTTAAAAATTCCACCAAAAAACTACTAGAACTGATAAATGAATACAAAATAAACATTCAAAAATCAGTCGCATTTCTATACATTGGTAATGAACTATCAGAAGAGGAAACCAAGAACAGAATCCTATTCACAATTGCTTCAAAAATAATAAAATATCTAGAATAAATATAACCAAGAATGTAAAGACCTGTACTAGGAACATGACAAGACACTAAAGAAAGAAATAAAACAAGACACAAATAAGTGAAAGCATATACCATATTCATGGAGAGAAACAATTAACATCATTAAAACGTCCACATTACTTGAAGCAATCTATGGATTCAACACAATTGCTATCAAGATACCAATGTTGTACTTTCATTATTATTTTATCTAACTTTATTATTTTATTGTTTTTCAAGTACAGTTGTTTCCATTTTCCCCACCGCTCTCCCCCACCATACCCACTGCTACTTCCTACCCTCAATCCCACTCCCCTTTAGCTTTGTCCATGGGTCCTTCATACATGTTCTTTGGTGACCCAGCCTCCTCTTTCCCCTGACAGTCCTTTCTCCATCCCCTCTGGTTACTGTCAGTTTTTTCTTTATTTCAATGTCTCTGGTTATATCTTGCTTGCTTGTTTGTTTTGTTGATTAGATTTCACTTATAGGTGAGATCACATGGTATTAGTCTTTCACAGCCTAGCTTATTTCACTTAGCATAATACTCTCCAGTTCCATCCATGTTGCAATGAAGAGTAGGAGCTCCTTCTTTCTTTCTTCTGTGTAGTATTCCATTGTATGAATGTACCGTAGATTTTTGACCCACTCATTTACTGATGGGAATTTAGGTTGCTTCCAGCATTTGGCTATCATAAATATGCTGCAATGAACAGTGGGGTACATAGGTTCTTTCAGAATTAGTGTTTCATGATTTTTAGGATATAATCCCAGAAGTGGAATTGCCAGGTCAAAAGGCAGTTCCATTTTTAGTTTTTCGAGGAAATTCCATACTGTATTCCACAGTGGCTGCATCAGTCTGTATTCCCACCAACAGTGTACTAGGGTTCCTTTTCTCCACAACCTCTCCAGCACTTGTTTGTGGATTTAGTTATGATAGCCATTCTACTGGTGCGACAATGTATTTCATTGTGATTTTAATTTGCATCTTCGTGATGGCTAGTGATGCTCAGCATGCTTCTATATTCCTCTGGACCCTCTGTATGTCCTCCTTGGAAAAGGTCTATTCAGGTCCTTTGCCCATTTTTTTATTGGATTGTTTGACTCCCTAATGTGGAGTAATATGAGTTTGTTATATATTTTGAAAATCAAACCCTTGTCCTAGATATTATTGGCAAATATATTTTCCCATACAGTTCATTCCCTTTCATTTTACTGATGTTCTCTTTAGCCATGCAGAAGCTTTTTATTTTGATGAGGTCCCATTTGTTTCTGCATTTCTCTATGTCCCTTGCTCCAGGGGATATATCAATGAAAATGTTAATGCATGGAATATCTGAGATTGCCCTGCCTATGTTCTCCTCTGGGATTTTTATGGTGTCGTGACTTATATTTAAGCCTTTTATCCATCTTGAGTTTATTTTTATGTGTGGCAGGGGTGTCAAACTCATTTTCCCCAGGGGCCACATCAGCCTTGCAGTTGCCTTCACAGGGCCAAAATAATTTTAGGTCTGTATAAACGTAACTACTCCTTAACTATTAAGGATTTGAAATTACATTTGGCCCTTTGAAGGTAACTGCAATGCTGATGTGGCCTCCGATGAAAATGAGTTTGACACTCCTAGTACCTGGTGCAACTTGGTGATCAAGTTTCATTTTTTTGCATGTAGCTGTCCAGATCTCACAACCATTTGTTGAAGAGACTATTTTTACTCCATTTATGCTTCTGTTCTCTTTGTTGAATATTTATTCACCATAGTGTCATGGATTATTTCTAGGCTCTCTATTCTCTTCCATTGATCTATGTGTCTATTGTTATGCCAGTACCAGACTGTTTTGATTACGGTGGCCTTGTAATATAGTTTGATATCAAATATTGTGATCCCGCCTACTTTGTCCTTCTTTCTCAAAATTGCTGTGGCTATTCGGGGTCATTTATGGTTCCATATGAATTTTTGAAATATTTGTTCTGTATCTGTGAAATATGTCATTGGTATTTTAATAAGGATTGCATTGAATCTATAAATTGCTTTGGGTAGTATGGATACTCCAGTGATGTTAATTCTTCCAATCCATGAACATGGTAATGCTTCCATTTATTTGTGTCTTCCTCAATTCCTTTCTTAAGTTTTGTTTAGTGTTATGAATATAGGTCTTTCACCTTCTTGGTTAGGTTTATTCCTAGGTACTTTATTTTTCTTATTGCTATAGCAAATGAGATTTTTTTCCTGATTTCTGTTTCTGATATTTCATTGTTGGTGTACAAAAATGCCTTTAATTTCTAAATAGTGACTCTGTATCCTGCTGCTTTCACAAATTCATTTATTAAGTCCAGTAGTTTTCTGGTGGAGCCTATAGGATCTATGTACACTATCATGTCATCTGCAAACAATGACAGTTTAATTCCTCCTTCCAATTTAGATGCTTTTTATTTCCTTTTCTTGTCCGATCACTGCAGCTAGGACTTCTAGTACCATGTTGATTAGAAGTGGTGAAAGCAGACATCCTTGTCTTGTTCTTGATCTTAGTGGGAAATCTTTTAGGTTTTCCTCTTGAATGTGATTGCTGGCTGTAGGTTTCCATATATGGCCTTTATTATATTGAGGTATGCTCCCTCTATTTCCACTTTGCTCAGTGTTTTTATCAAATAGATGCTATACCTTATCAAATGATTTTTACGCATCTATTGATATGATCATGTGATTTTTGTCTTTCCTTTGGTTTATATGATATGTTACACTTATTAATTTGCACATATCATGACATCATTGCATCCCTGGGATGAATTCCTCTTGATCATGGTGTATCTTTTGAATGTATTGCTGGATGTGGTTTGCCAATATTTTGTTGAGGATTTTAGCATCTACGTTCATCAGCAATATTGGTCTATAGTTTCCTTAGTTTATGTGTCTTTATCTGGTTTTGGAATTAGGATGATGGTGACATCATAAAAATAGCTTGGGAGTCTCCACTGTTCTTGGACTTCTTGGAATACTCTGAGAAGGATAGAGGAGAACTTGTCCTGAAATGTTTTGTAAAATTTTCCAGTGAAACCATCCAGTCCAGAGCATTTGTGTGCCAGGAGATTTTTTTATTACTGCTTCAATTTCACCATTTTTGGTATCTTCTGGTTTTCTGCTTCTTCTTCATTCAGTTTTGGAAATTATATTTTTCTAGAACTTTCTCCATTTCACCAAGGTTTTCAATTTTCTTGGCATATAGATGTTCGTTGTAACTTCTACAATCATTTGTATTTCTGTGGTATCAGTTGTGATCTGTCCCCTTTGATTTCTGATTGTATTTGGCTCCTCTTTCTTTTTTCCATGATGAGTCTATTTAAAGGCTTGTCAATTTTGTTTATTGTTTCAAAGAACTGGACTCTGGATTTATTGATCCTTTGAATTGTTCTTTTAGTCTCTATGTCATTAATCCTACTCTGATCTTGGTTATTTCCTTCCTCCTACTCACTCTGGGCTTTGTATGTTGTTGTTCCCCAGTTCTTGTAGATGTAAGGTTAGGATGTTTATTTGAAATATTTCTATCTTTTTAGGTAGGCCTGTATCACTATGAACTTCCCTCTCAGGACTGCCTTTGCTGTGTCCCATAGGTTTTGGACTGTTCTATGTTTATTTTCATTTGCTTCTAGAAACTTTTGGATTTCTTCATTGATCTCATTATTAACCCAGTCATTGTTAATAGCATGCTATTCAATCTTCATCTGAGTGTTTTTGAGTTTTTTCCTTGCGGTTGGTTTCTGGTTTCAGGCCCTTGTGGTCTGATAAAATGCTTGATATGATTTCAATTTTCTTGAATTTGTTCAGGCTTGTTTTGTGTCTTATCTTAAGGTCTATCTTTGAAAATATCCCATGTGTGTTTGAAAAGAATATGCATCTTTCTTCTTTGGGATGAAATGTTCTGTGTATATCAGTTAAGACCATTGTATTTAGGGCACTGTTCAATGCCACAATATACTTGTTGATATTTTGTTTGGAAGATCTATCTATGGTCAGTGTGGTGTTAAAATCACCTAGTATGGTTGTGTTGCTGTTCATATCTTTCTTGAAGTCCTCCAAGATTTTCCTTATGTATTTGTGTGTTCCTATGTTGGGTGCATATATGTTTATAATGTTTATGTCTTTATGATAGATTCTTTTTTTAAAGATTTTATTTTTTTTTCAGACAGAGAGAAAGGGAGGGAGAAAGAAATGGAGAGAAATATCAAGGTGTGGTTGCTTCTGAAGCACCCCTAGTGGGAACCTGGCCCACAATCCAGGTAAGTGTCCTGACTAGGAATCAAACTGGCGACCTTTTGTTTCACCGTCCAGTGCTCAATCCCCTGAGCCATACCAGCCAGGGCTTCTTGATGGATTGTTCCCTTGAGTATTGTGTAATGTGTGTCTGTGTCTGCTTTTGATTTAAGTCTATTTTGTCTGATATAAGTGTTGCTACCCTGGCTTTTTTTTTTCCTACCCATTTAGTTGAAATATTTTTTCCTAACCCTTCCTTTTCAATCTGTGTAGGTCTTTTTTTCTGAAGTGGGTCCCTTGCAGACAGCATATGTGGTGCAGGTCACATTTTCTCATCCATTCAACTACCCTATGTCCTTTGATTGGAGCATTTAATCCACAAACATTTAACGTTATTATTGATAGGTACTTATTAATTTTTCCTCCTTTGTTCCTACATTCCTCTATTTCTCACTCTTTTTCTTCCTCTTCTTAGAGCAGTCCCTTTAGCAATATTACCAGAGAACCAAACCTATTCTAACAAACAAACAAACAAAAAACCCCAGCATATCAGCAATTCAACTACAATTGAAGTAAGATTAATAAAGGTGAAGAGAGATTGTGGATATTATAAGATATGCAAAGGGAATATGAGATGACTAAAAGAGAGGAAAATGTGTGGTAAGAGGGAAAATTGATAAGAGTTGGTATAGAACTGAGGCAAAGAAAGGGACAGAGCAATATTTACAATGTAAGTAAAACACAAAAGGGCAATGGAAACAATAAGGGAAGAAGAAGGAAGAGTATACTCTGAGGTTAGAAATAAAATTGAAAAGGTACTGGACTAATGGGAATACAATTGCAGAAAAACCACAGCAGAGCCAATAGCAATGACAATTGAATAAAGTTTAATTAAGGTGGAATTGGAATAAGAATATTGTACAAAAGCAAAAATGAATAGGATCTGTCAACAGTAGAGAAAAATTATTTTGAGAGGATAGGGGAAGCAAAATAACAAGAGGAAGGAGTAAAGCCCAGGTTGAGAAATGGGGAAAAAAGGAAAGAAAAGGGACATAGAAAGCAATGAAATAAAATTCCTCATTCAATTGATCAGGGACAGGGGGAAAGCAAAATGGATTAAGACAGTGGGAGAGTATTCTATGGGATTTAAAGTACAAACAATTAGTGAACAAATAGGAGTTCCTTTCGAGAAGTACAGCAATAACCATGATATTTAAACCAACTAGCCACTGTTTATAAAAGGTCAAAAAGAAATAAGACTCTTATTGGAAGGGAAAGAGAATATGAGCTGTCTTAAGAAAGAAGAGAGCTTATTCAAGGTTAGATGGAGGAGAAATAGTGAGAGTAAGGGATAGAAACTAGGTGTAGTGTGAGAGAAAATAAAGTTTACACCAACAGTAATAACTGTCAGGAAGATGGTGCAATGGATTAAGACAAGTGAAGGGTGCTGTGTGGAATTTGGAATAACAATAATATGGTAAGAAATATATAATCTGAGTAAAAAGAATAAAATTAAAAGTCCAAGAGTGGTGTGTTATTTGGGATATGAGTAAAGTGAAAGAAGAAAAATTAAAATGCAATACAAAAGGGAGAATAAAAAATTCAAACAATAAACACAAACAAAACAAAATAATATAAATAAATGGAAGGAAGAGAAATAAAAAATGCAAGTTCTGAAGGATAGCAAAGTGAAATTTGTCTCAGCTATTGCTGTTAGCCTTCTGACTTCTTTCTGGCTCTGTCTTTGGTTTTCTCACAATCCAGGTCCTATTGTTTTACTCTTGGTGGAGAAGGGGGAAGCCCTCCACTTTAAAAAGTGGATTTTAAACTTGCCAAACCAGTGTTGTAAGTCTGTCTGGATCCTGTGTGCTGAGGGGGACTGGGCTTCATTTTTCTCTTTCCTGTGATTCCAGGAGGATGGGAGCTCAGTCTGGGCTACAATAATCACAGGTGCCCAGTTTCCAGCCCATGGCCTCAGAGCACTGTGCAGCCTGCTTTGTCCACTCGTCCACTCTGCACATTTGCACCTGAACTGTGCTAATAATCGACCTTGTTTTGCACCCCTTTGATCAGTCCATGAGGTGCACTGAGTGGCAACAAATTACACCCATGTTCTTCCCTCTTCGTTGGCCTGACCCTTTGTACACACAAGGTCATTGCATGGGGGCTCAGTATCCTTACTGAAAAAATTCTCTCTGGGTGATGCTGCCCTCTCCAAGGCCCTGCTGCCCCACTTTGACCAATCCATGAGGCACCCTGAGTGGGAGCAAATCGTGCCTATAGTCCTCCCTATATGCTGACCCAGCCATTGTGTGTGAGGTCCCTGCACAGGGGCTAAATTCCACTTTTAAGAAAAGTCCCCTTAAGTGTTGCCTGCCACTCCTAACAAGTGCCCAACTTTCCACATAGTCCAACTCTCTGACCAGTCCAGAGTCTATCTGGATCATGGCCAGTCACGGCTCCTCTCTTCCCCCAACTCCAGGTGTCCCTGGGCTCCCCAATTTCTCTGGTAGTGTCCCAGCTGGCAACTGCTGCCCCCCACCAGTGTGCACGTCTGGCAGTGTGTCACTTACCCCCAGTAACTTTATGTGTCCTGGTCTCTCCTGGTGAGGATCTGGGACTTCCCTGCTCTGGGAGGGGAGAGAAGCCCTTTGGTTGCTATGACTGACCTAGCTCTCCTCCAATGTTCCTGTGGTAGCCATGGTCTCTGGCAAAAGGCTCGGGGACCTTCCCATCAGCCTACAAAATCTCCTCACTGCATGGTTTTAAGCATCCTCTGTGCAGTTTGGCTTCTAATCTTCATATCAGCTGGGATTCTGTTGTCTGTTCACTGTGTTCTTCAGAAGTTCATGTAGGTGTCCCAGTTGGGTGCATGAGCAAGTGGGCTCAGTTCCCACATACATCACCACCATCTTAATCCCCTCAATGGTGTACTTTATAGGACTAGAACAAATATTCCAAAAATGTATATGTAAACTCAAATGACCCCAAATAGCCACAGCAATCTTGAGAAATAAGAACAGAGTTGTAGGAATCAACTTATGTGATATCAATTTATAGTAATAGACACATGATACTGGCATAAAAATAGACATATAGATCAATGGAACAGAATAGAGAGCCTATAAGTAAGCCTACACCTTTATACCCATGCCCATCTTCCATTTAATATTTGACAAAGGAGGCAAAAACATAATATCTCAAATATTGCCTTTTTAATAAATGGCATTGGGATAATAGGACAGATACACACAAGAAAATGAAACTAGACCACTTTCTTATATCACACACAAAAATAAATTCCAAATGGATTAAAGATTAAATGTTTGACTCAAGACCATAAAATCCTAGAAGAAAATATAGGTAGTAAAATCTTGGACATTTCTTGTAATATTTTTTCTTATCTATCTCCTCAGGTAAAGGAAACAAAAGAATAAACAAATGCTGACACATTTCATTACATGATATTTTTTAAATCAAATCATAAATGTTGTTAATTAATGATCACCAATGTCTTCAGAAAAGATTATATATATTGGAAAGTTGCCAGGTTTATAGTAGTGAATGCAAATTTTCCAAAACTCTAATTTATACTTGAAACTTATCATTGTCAAGAAATACTGTTGTTACAGAACACCTGGGGATGAGGGCGAATGATATACTATTACCGAAAGGACTTCCCCTTTTTCTCTGGGGGTCCCCCCACCTACTGGGTTCGCCTTGCCTGACACCAGAGGAAAGACATCTCTCAATGCCAGAGATTGGTGAAAAGGAAAGGAATTATTTATTTAAAAGCTATACTTGTCCTGGCTGGTGTGGCTCAGTGGATCGAGTGCCGGACGATTCCTAGTTAAGGCACATACCTGGGTTGCAAGCCAGGTCCCCAGTTGGGGCGGGGGGTGCACAAGAGGCAACCACACATTGATGTTTCTCTCCCTCTCTTTCTCCCTCCCTTCCCCTTTCTCTAAAAATAAATAAAATCTTAAAAAAAAAAAGCTATACAGACTTAGAGTAATGACTTAATGTCTTCATTAAAATACTAAAGTCCTTTAGAATACCCACAGATGCACAGTCCTTCCTTCTCTCTCTGCCAAGTCCAGGGCACCATATCTCAGGAAAAGAAGTAGAAGTTTGTGGTTCAGGCTCCCGCACCATCAGCTGTGTCGCCACCAGGATCTCCAGTTAATCCAAAACCATGTGGCACTGAAACAGGGTGCAGCCAAGAGGAGGGCCCCAAATAGGGATTTTTAATGGGGTCCAGAACTCAAGGTGTCCAGGAAATATTAGAAAAATATGTATAGGATGTCCTCACCCCCACAAGCCTGAGCTGGGGGAAGGCACACATGGAGCATGGCCATTCAGAGCTATTTTGTATAGCAACAGCTTTGCAGCTTGCCCCTGGCATGGTCATTTAACATATCTATAACCTTTAACTGGTGTCATAGATATGTTAAATAGCTGTGGCCTAGCTTTGAGCCAGGGGGATGGGAGTGACTTCCACCCAAGATGTAACTGGGAAGCAACTCCCCCTGGTTACAGTGCCTGTGCGAGAGCTTGGAGATGATTGGCTCCATGCCATGGGGCCACACCTGCCCAGGCTTACTATGGCAGCCCAGAAAAGCTGGAAGAATACAGGAATGCTGGCAGGTATAACTGATTGTAGGAGGAGTTGGAAATGGGGCTGCAGAGGAAGACTGGTGCGGGAATTTAAACCCAGGTGCAATGGCCATGCAAGGAGAGGACCACATGGCTTTGGTGGAGAAGAGGGAGAACCATGTGACTTTGGCAGAGTGGGGGCCCCAGTGGCTTTGAAGAGTCAGGACCTGCCCTGTCCTTAGTCTTGAAGCATTGACACTCTTTATTCTTCTCACAATAGCTAATGTTTCCCTCTAAAATTTGTTTCAACATTGATATTCCCACAATTTGTCTTAGAGTGCAAAGCTGCAGATAATATAAATAACCTCACATAGCTTTTTAAAATCAATCTAAAAGAAAAACCCTTCCAAAACTATTAAAGATGAATCATATATCTATTTTAAAATAATTTTTAGCTTTCACATATCCTAATTAATATTAATAGAAGTTAAGTTATATGCACAGTGACATAGAAAACAAGAGAGGGTGAATATAAGTTGGCATGTATTTCTATTTCTCAGTGTATTAATCATTGGTGTGGTACACGCTTTCTTCTAACAATGTCTTACTCTCTGAGTCTGAATCGCTTACTCAGTCTTTCATTACAAAGTCAAAGGAAATTTCCTATTGCTACTTCTAAGTGAAGAAACATTTTAAATTTTGGTGAGGTCATAAGAATACTGATAAAAAATTTTCCCTTCTCTATGGATCAGAAGCAGATTTTTAAACATTTTTATTGTATCTTTCCATTACCATTTATCCAATTACCATTTTAATTAGAGAATATAAATAATATCATATAGTGATGTTTAACAGATGTGTGATTTGTTATGATATCTGAATCTTATAAAATATTTTCTTTATTTTTCAAAATGTGATTTTTAAAAGCCTATAAAATACGTTGAAAAAATAACGACAAGGTTACTATAACTAAGGATACTTTGGAATTGCTTGTTGAACTTCATGAGAATCTTGACATGCAACTGTTAATTAAATAATTTTTCCTAATATTTGTAGTATGCCAAAGAAGTCAAAATTTTCAGCTCATCTAAACTGATTGTGAAAGCAGCTTTCAGTCAAAATCAAGCAGCTAAATCAGCTCAGAGTTTTGCTGTCTACCATTGTAAGAGTCAGTCAAAACAGAAAACTTAGTGACTCTGCATATACAAAATATTTTTGATTAAATAATACGTTGGGAGCCATAAGCAGAAAAAAAACTTTTCAAGATGCATATCATGTAACCCAGTAGTGAGGTAAGTCTTAACTACTCATACACCAAATTGTGGATCATTTACCTAAGGAGAGTTTTCATTATGCTTTGGTGTGTTTTTATGTGGAAGGCAGATTGGTGAGAGGTTCAGCTAGTAATCCAGAGAAAATTACCATGTAATGTGCTTGACACTGGAGAAACAACTAGATGGAAATTATTGTCAATTATTCTGGTGCAATCTACCAGCCAGGTCTCATCGATTCATTTAAATATATAGGTCCATAAAGCAAAGCTTCCTCAAACAATATGTATTTTATTTATTTTGAAATACAAAGATCTTCAACTGTTCTAAGATGGAAATCCCTCATGTGCTGATGAAAATGTACCTGGGCTCAGCATGCCCAGTGTTCCCAGTCAGAGATGCCTCCAAAAACAATATAAAATAGAATCCTGTCTTGCTTCTTTTTATCTCCCCATTGTGTTGTTTATTTGATTTCCCTATCAGTGTAGCTTATAATATTCTCAGGGCAATGAAAAATAATTCAATGATTCTGTGCTCAGTATCTAAAGGGAGTCTCAAGCCAAAAATATTTCTCCTCTCCTCCTTTAATTGTCTGGATGGTATGCATAGACTGTCTAGAATGACTGTAGGAAGTGATGTGTGCAAAGAAAAATCCCTGTCCAGTGCTCTGCACTTTGCTATTTGCCTGTGGCGATGGACAGTCCAGGGATAAAGGAGGAAAAAAAGGCTAAAATACATCAATCCCAGAAATCTCTTATAAGTAGTAACCAAAGGCAAAATAACATGCAGCTGACTGATAAAAAATGAGGCTACCTTGTGAATTTAGGGTATAATTCTTTTCACCCACCTCTAGTTAAAACCCAAACAGGTTTTTTTTTTTCCATGTAGCTTCCAATTGCAGAGCCTGTTGAAAACTTATTATTTTCAAATAGGATTACATTCTGTTAATACAAGAACATGCATATTACCATATCTGGTATAAATCAAAAGTTCCAATTTGCTCACTACATGTAAATCCAATTCAAAATATTTCCATAACATATATCTGCTGGGTGTTACACTATTTGTGTGTCACTCTGGAATGGATTAACTCCATGACAGGCTAGGCTCAGTTTTTTTTGCATTTGGTGTTTTAAACAGTTTATATTTGTTATCATATCAAAGACAGGCTTGCAGTTTTCAAAAGGAAGAAGAGAACACAGTGCCCAAGGCTCCTCCAGCATTACATTTCTTATTCCATTTTATCTTTCCTGGTTTTGACTAATGTCAGTAACAGCTACTGGTAATAAACTGCATGTTACATCCTGCTGCTGCCTTGAAGCCTGGCTTTGATACATTGTCAGCCAATCGGAAGCATTTCCTGATTACATTTCCAAATTGCTTGTTTATTGATTGAGTGTTAATAAAGCAAAAGACAAGTGTATGGCTTAAATTAAATGAAAGTTTCCTTTGATGTTCAGATTATCCAATCAACCAAAATTCAGGGAAATGTAAGCATTTGGAAGTTTTATCTAAAAAGGAAAAACTGTGTATGAGGTAAATGGATCTTTGCATAGACACGGTAGCTAAGTGCTAATGAAAAATATGTGCAACTTAGCACACTGCAATTTCATTTATTTCTCAGGCAAAAGAAATTATGTTATTACTCAATTCACCTCACTTCTCAAACCTGAACTAGAAAAGGTATTCTAGGAGGTGTGTCATTTAGTTGACAATGATTTCTTAAATCTGTAACTGTTATAATAAATAAAGACTATATAACTTTATGGATTTATTAAAGTTCTAATGATTGTAAGTGGTAGTTCAACTTACATATCTTTGGAATATTACAGTGTAGCTGTTCTTATGACATATATAGTTAGCTCACCTAGTAAAAAAAAATAGGCTTCTGAAATTGTCGTAGCTTTTGACATACACTTCTCAATGAGAAAGCAACTTCTTATGAACATAGGGGGGAATCAGACATTTCTGTCAATAATGTAAATAAATATTCAAAAGGTTTGACTAAGCCAGGACTCACAGAAGACTAGCACTATATCATGTGTAACCTATAAGCTGCATATTTTGTTAGAGAGAAAAAATAGTATTTCTTGAGATCTTGGATAAAATTACAAAAAGACAACTTTTATTTATTTTATATTTTTATTTTTTAATATCTTTTTTATTGTTGTTCAAGTGCAGTTGTCTCCAATTTCCCCCCAACATGTCCCCTCTCCCCATACCATGCTGCCTCCCACCCTTGAATGTACCCTGTTTGGCTTTGTCCATGTATCTGTTATACATGTTCCTTGATGGCCCTTCCCCCATTTTCCCCCATTATCCTTCTCCCCCCTCCCCTCTGTGTATCATCAGTTTGTTCTTTATTTCAATGTCTCTGGTTATATTTTCCTTGCTTGTTTGTTTTGTTGATTAGGTTCCACTTACAGGTGAGATCATATGGTATTTGTCTTCACCCCCTGGCTTATTTCACTTAGCATAATGCACTCCAGTTTCATCCATGTTGTTGAGAAAGGTAGGAGATCCTTTGTTCTTTCTGATGCATAGTATTTCATTATGTAAATGTACCATAGTTTTTTTGATCCACTCATTACCTGATGGCAACATAGGTGGCTTCCAGCATTTGGCTATTGTAAATCGTGCTCCTATGAACATTGGGATGCAAGGCTTCTTTGAATTGGTGTTTGAAGATTCTTAGGGTACAATTCCAGCAGTGGAATTGTCAGGTCCAAAGGCAGTTCCATTTTTAGTTTTGTGAGGAAATTCCATAATGTTTTCCACAGTGGATGTACCAGTCTGCATTCCCACCAACAGTGTACTAGGGTTCCCTTTTCTCCATATCCTTTCCAGCACTTGCCATTTGTTGATTTGGTTATGATGGCCATTCTGACCAGTGTGAAGTGGCATCTCATTGTAGTTTTAATTTGCATCTCTCTAATGGCTACTGATGCCAAGCATCTTTTCATATGTCTCTGGGCTCTTTGTATGTCCTCCTGGGAGAAGTGTCTCTTCAGGTCCTTTGCCCATTTTTTGATCGTTTGTCTTCCTAGAGTGGAATCGTGTGATGTCTTAATATATTTTGGAAATCAAACCCTTGTCAGTGGTATCATTTCCAAATATGTTTTCCCATTCCATTGGTTACCTTTTAATTTTACCGCTGTCTTCTTTTCCCATGCAGAAGCTTTTTGATTTTGAGGAGATCCCATTTATTTATTCTTTCCTTTTTGTCCCTTGCTTTATGGGATGTATCAGTGAAAATATTGCTGCATGGAATATGTGAGATTTCCCTACCTATTTTCTCTGGTAGGACTTTTATGGTGTTGCGACTTATAATAAGTCTTTCATCCATCTTGAGTTTATTTTTGTGTGTGGTGCAAGTTGGTAATCAAGTTTCATTTTTCTACATGTACTTGGCCAGATCTCCCAACACCATTTGTTGAAGAGGCTATTTTTACTCTATTTTATGCTTCTGCCCCCTTTGTCAAATACTAATTAACCATAGTGATGTGGGTTTATTTCTGGACTCTCTACTCTGTTCCATTGGTCTATGTTTCTGTTCTTATGTCAGTACCAGGCTGTTTTGATTACAGTGGCCTTTTAATATAGTTTGATATCAAGTATTGTGAGCCCTCCCACTTTGCTCTTCTTTCTCAAAATTGCTGCACCTATTCAGGGTCATTTATGGTTCCATGTTAATTTCTGAAATGTTTGTTCTATATCTGTGAAATATGTCATGGGTACTTTAATAGGGATTGCATTGAATCTGTATACCACTTTGGGTAGTATGGTCATTTTGATGATGTTAATTCTTCCAATCCATGAGCATGGTACAAGCTTCCATTTGTTTGTGCCTTCCTTAATTTCTTTCTTCAATGTTGTGTAGTTTTCTGAGTACAGGTCTTATACCTCCTTGGTTAGGTTTATTCCTAGGTACTTTGTTTTTCTTATTGCTATAGCAAATGGGATTTTTCCCTGATTTCATTGTTGGTGTACAAAAATGCCTTTGATTTCTGAGTATTGACTTTGTATCCACTGTTTTGCCAAATTCACTTATTAGGTCAAGTTGTTTTTTGGTGGAGTTTATAGGGTTTTCTAGGTACACTATCATATCATCTACAAACAGTGATAGTTTTACACCCTCCTTTCTAACTTGGATGCCTTTTATCGTTCTTGTCTGATCACTGTGGCTAGTACTTCCAATACCATATTGAATAGAAGTGGTTAAAGAGGACATCATTGCCTTATTCCTGATCTTACTGGGAAAGCTTTTAACTTTTGCCATTGAGTATGATATTGGCTGTAGGTTTCTCATGGATGGCCTTTATTATGTTGAGGTATGCTCCATCTACTCCCACTTTCCTCAGTGTTTTTATCATAAATGGGTGCTGCATCAATCAAATGCTTTTCCTTCATCTATTGATAGGAGCATATGATTTTCATCTTTCCTTTTATTTATGTAAAGTATTACATTGATTGATTAGCGAATATTGTACCATCCTTGCATCCCTGGGATGAATCCCATTTGATCATAGTGCATGATCTTTTTAATATATGCAGTTTGCTAGAATTTTGTTGAGGATTTCTGCATCTATGTTCATCAGTGATATTGGCTTGTAGTTTTCTTTCTTTGTTGTGTCTTTATTTTGTTTGGGATTAAGATGATGCTGGCTTCATGAAAAGTATTTGGGAGTCTTCCCTTTTCTCAGATTTTTTTGGAATAGTCTGAGGAGGATAGCTCTTCCTGTTGGGTTAGCTCTTCCTTAAAGGTTTTGTAAAATTCTCCTATGAGACTGTCCAGTCTAAAGCTTTTGTGTGCTGGGAGTTTGGTGATTACTGCTTTGATTTCATCAGCTGTTATTGGTCTGTTCAGGTTTTCTGCTTCTTCTTCACTCAGTTAGGGGAGATTATATTTTTCTAGAAATGTGTCCATTTCACCCAGGTTTTCAAATTTCTTGACAGATAGTTGTTTGTAGTAATTTCTTATAATCCTTTGTATATTGTGGTATCAGTTGTAATCCCTCCTCTTTCATTTCTGATTTTATTTATTTGGGTCTTCTCTCCTTTTTTCTTGATGAATCTGCTTAAGGGCTTGTCAATTTTGTTTATCTTTTCAAAGAAACAGCTCCTGGATTTACTGATCCTTCAACAGTTCTTTTAGCCTCTGTCATTTAATTCAGATGTGATCTTGGTTATTTCCTTCCTTAATCTGCTTACTCTGTGCTTTGTTTGCTGTTGTTCCTCCAGTTCTTATAGCTGTAGGGTTAGGTTTTTTATTTGAAATGTTTCTCTCTTTTATTTTTGTAGGCCTCTGTATCACTATGAACTTCCCTCTCAGGACTGATTTTGATGTGTCCCCCACAAGTTTTGGGCTGTTGTGTGTTCATTTTCATTCATTACTAGAAACTTCTTGATTTCTTCCTTGATCTCATTATTCTCTCACTTATTGTCATAGCATGCTACTCAATCTCCATGGATATGAGTGTTTTTGAGATTTTTCCCTTGAGGTTGGTTTCTAGTCTCAGGGCCTTGTAGTGTGAGAAAATGCTTGAAATTACTTAAATTTTCTTGAATTTGTTTAGGCTTGGTATATGTCTTATCATGTGGTCTATCTTTGAAAATGTTCCATATGCATTTGAAAAGAATGTGTATTTTGCTTCTTTGAGATGAAAGCTTCTATATATAAATCAGTGAACTCCATTTGATCTTAGGTATTATTCAATGCCATATATCCTTGCTGACATTTTGTTTGGAGAATCTGTCCATTTTTGAAAGTGGGGTTTTAAAGTCCCCTAGTATAAGTTTGTTGCTGTCTATATCTTTCTTAAACTCCTCCAAGATGTTCCTTACATATTCTGGTACTCATATGTTGGATCGATATATGTTTTTAATGTTTATGTCTTCTTTTTTGTTTTTCTGCTTGGTGCAGTGAACTTTATTGATGGTGCATGATAAGACAGAGCTCCCTGAGCCCCTCCCCTCTAGAGGGGGTCTAGGATGGAAACTGGAGGTCAGGAGATTCCCAGTGTGTTGGGGGATCAATTTGGGGCAAGGACTCTCCAGCAGCTCAGGGTCTCTCTTCCTGTCACTGGAGCTGGTGGTCCATGGGGTTCTTGCTCCTTGGAGGCCATGTGGACCACAAGGTCCACCACCCTGTTGCTGTAGCCAGATTCATTGTCATACTAGGAAATGAGCTTAACAAAGTGGTCATTGAGGGAAATGCCAGCCCCAGCATCAAAGGTGGAAGAGTGGGCATCATTCTTGGAGTTACAGGAGACAACGTGGTCCTCGGTATAGTTCAGGATGCCTTTGAGGGGGACCTCTGATGCCTGCTTCACTACCTTCTTGAAGTTATAATATTTGGCAGCTTTCTCCAGGTAGCAGGTCATATCTACAACTGACACATTGAGAGTGGGACACAGATGGCCATGCCAGTGATCTTCCCATTCAGCTTAGAGATGACCTTGCCCACAGCCTTGTCAGTGCCAGTGGAAGCAAGGATGATATTCTGGGCAGCCCCTCGGCCATCATGCCACAGCTAGCCAGAGGGCCTATCCAATGGGCCATCTTATGGGTGGCAATGATGGCATGGACTGTGGTCCTGAGTCCCTCCATGATGCCAAAGTTGTCATGGATGACCTTGTCCAGGGGCACCAAGCAGTTGGTGGTGCAGGAGGCATTGCTGACAATCTTCATGGAGTTGTCATACTTGTCATGGTTTACACCCATCACAAACAGTGGGGACATTGCAAAAAGGGCAGAGATGATGACTCTCTTGGCTCTACCCTTCAAGTGAGCCCCAGCCTTCTCCATGGTGGTGAAGACACCAGTGGACTCCACAACATATTCATCACCAGTGTCACCCCATTTGATGTTGACTCCCCATTTTAGGTGACGCTCCTGGAAGATGGAGATGGACTTTCCATTGATGACAAGCTTCCCCTTCTTAGCCTTGACTGTGCCTTTGAACTTGCCATGAGTAGAGTCATACTGAAACATGTAGACCATATAGTTGAGGTCAATGAAAGGGTCATTGATGGTGACAATGTCCACTTTGCCAGAGTAAAACGCAGGCCTGGTGACCAGGCACCCAATACAGCCAAATCTGTTCATTCTAATCTTCACCATTGTGTCTCAATTTTGAGGCTGGCCCTGAACCTGAAGACATGGCTGTCTGTTGAACAGGAGGAGCAGAGCTGTTTGTGTCTTCTTGATGGATTCTTCCCTTCAGTATTATGAAGTGTCCTTCTGTGTTTCTTGTTATGGTCTTTGCTTTGAAGTCTCTTTTATCTTATATAAGTATTGCTACCACAGCTTTTTTTTCCCTGTCCATTTGCTTGGAATATTTTTTTCCAACCCTTCACTTTCAGTCTGTGTAGGTCTTTTTTTCTGATGTGGGTCTCTTATAGACAGCATATACAGGTATGGGTCACGCTTTCTTTTCACTCAGGTACCCTATGTCTTTTAATTACAGCTTTTAATCCATTCACATTTAAGGTTATTATGGATAGGCACTTATTCATTTTCCCTACTTGGTGCCTGTGTTCTTCTCTTTCTCACTCTTTTTCTTCCTCTTCTTAAAGCAGTCCCTTTAACATATCTGGTGAGGCTGGTTTGGTGGAGGCATAGTCTTTCAGTCTATTTTTGTCTAGGAAACTCCTTATTTCACCTTCCATTGTAACTGAGAGCTTTGCTGGGTGGAGTTGTCTTGGTTGAAAGCCTTTGCTCTTCATTACTTGGAATATTTCTTGCCTTTCTCTCCTGGCTTGTAGTGTTTCTGTGGAGAAATCAGGTGCTCTCCTCATCGGAGTTTCCTTGCATGTTACTTCTTAGGTCTCCCTTGCTGCTTTTAAGATTCTCTCTTTTTCTTTAAAACTTGGCCTTTTAATTATGATGTGTCTTGGAGTAGGTCTCTTTGGGTTCCTCGTGATTGGGACCCTCAGTGCTTGGGACCTTGTGTGGCTTTTCCCCTCTTCAGGTTCGGGAAGTTTTCTGTCATTATTTTTTCAAACAAGTTTTCTATTCCTTGCTCCTTTTCTTCTCCTCTGGTATTCCTATAATTCAAATATTTTTGAGTTTCATGTTGTCTTGCAGTTTCCTTAAATTATCTTCATGTTTTTTGAGTCTTTTTTTCTTGCAGCTGCTCTACTGGGTATTTCTTTCTACCTTATCTCCCAGCTCACTAATTCGGTCCTCTCCTTCATCCAGCCTGTTTGTAATTCCTTCTAGTGTATTTTTATTTCAGAAATTGTATTCTTAACTTCTCCCTGGTTCTTGTTTATAGTTTATGTTTCCTTTTTCACACTGTTGTAGTTCCCACTCAGTTCATTGTAGTTGTCTGTGAGGTCCTTGAGCATGCTTATCACCATTCTTTTGAATTCTATATGTGACAGTTTGCTTGCATCCATTTCATTTAGCTCTTTTAGTCGGGAGTCTTCTGTTCCTTTTGATTGCAGGCTCTTTCTTTGTCTTCCCATTTCAGTTGACTGTTTTTTGTTTGTTTGTTTTGTTTTTTGTTTTGTTTTTGCTGTGATTTTGGTGCTCTGCCTTGCCAGATGTTTCATACGGTGAACTTCTGTGGTAGGGGTTCTGTGGTTTTCAGTGGTGTGGTGTCTTTAATCTCCTTGTGGGAACACTCTAAGGTTGCCCTTTTTTCCATTTGTGTGGATTGTCTTGTTATATTTGGGTTTTACCTGTTGGTGGCTCATTTTTTGTAGTTCTCTCCTCCAGCAGGGTTTACTGCTGTTCACTAGTCTCACCTTGTCTTATATGTGATCAGGAGCAGGGTGAATGTGAAATGGAGTAAGACAGAGGGAGAGTATTCTATGCAATTTAAAGTGCCAACATATAGAGAACCTATAGGAGATCCTTTGGAGAAATACAGCAATAACCATGGTATTTCACCTAACTAGTCACTTTTTATAAAAAGTGTAAATTGAAAGGATTTTTTAGGCTCCGCCGAGGAAGAAATGCCAATCAGCCACAAAATTAGACAGTACAGAGCTTTATTGAGGTTTGCGGACCTGGGCGAGATTCTCTGGTCCGAGGAGCAGGACGAGGAAATCACAAGCAAGCAGGGAATATGGCAGGGTTTTATTCACCAAATTCTGATTGGCTGTCCTCGGGGACTAGGGATTGATCTCCTGGAACAAAGCTGCAGTCCATCATTGGTGGTTCCCCTGGAGCTCAGGCTGCCAGGCGGATATCCCCAACCGTCCTGACATTCCGACCTCTTTGATAGCATAAGGGGCGCTGTGTTCGATCTGGCTACTTCAGGCTGTTCAGGGGGGCATAGAGAGGAGGGGCTAGAGGTCTGCTGTTTTAGATGGATGCCAGACTGTTGGGGGGGGGCGTGATGGAAAGCTACGGTTAGGGTAGAAGTGTCCCATACTTGTGGGTTGACGAGAGAAGGGGAAGTAGGCAGAGCTGGAGGAGGAGGAATTGGATTTTCTAACAGTGGAAGGATAAGGGAGGAGGAAGGGGTAGGGTTTTGTGTGACCTGGAGTGTGGCGCCTAGTAGTTGGAGAAGGTCCCTTCCTAGAAGCGGGATAGGGCAGGAGGGTATGACAAGGAATGAATGGGAAAAGGGAAAGCTGTCCAGACTGCAGTTAAGCAGAGGGGTTTGCCACGGGCGAGATGGGGTCCCGTCAACCCCCATGACCAAGATCTGGGAAGGAGTAAGAGTTCCTATAAAAGATGGCAAAACAGAGTAGGTAGCCCCCGTGTCCACCAGGAAAGGAATGGACTTACCCACTATCTGCAGCGTTACCTTGGGCTCGGCGAGGGTGATGGGGGTCTTTGAGTCTGGGACGCTTCAGTCATCTAGGAGTTCGAGAAGTTTCCGCAGCCAAGGAAGAGTCCGTACCTTGATCGGCTAGTCCCCCGCATGGAGGCGCCAGGGGGTGAGCCTCTAAGGGGACAGGCATCCCTCCAGTGGCCAAGCTGTAGGCATCACGGCAGGGCTTTGTTAGTGGCCGAGGTTGAGAACACTGACAGGCCCAGTGTCCTTCTTTGCCACACTTGAAACAGGGCCCCGGTGGGGCATTCTTCATCCCAGACTTAGGCTTCTCCCCCGTGCCGGTGTTTGCCGCTGGCCGCAGGGCGACTTGCATGGCTTGGGTCTACAGGGCCACCTTTTGCTGTAGGTGTGCCTGGCAGGTAGCCTCAGCCTCTGCTTCCCGATTATTGAAAACCTTAAATGCCATATTTACCAGATCTCGAATGGGGGTTTGGGGGCCATCCTCAGCCTTTTTTAATTTTCTTCTAATGTCTGGGGCTGACTGAGAGATAAAGTGAGTTGCTAAAACAGTGGCCCCAGCGTTAGAAGCCAGCTCAAGGAAGGTATGGAGCATCATTGCTTCGGTTAGTCTGTTGAGAAATAGGGCCGGATTTTCTCCAGGGCCTTGGGTGACTTCTCTGAGATGACTGCCTGAGATGAAGGGTAAGGGGAAGGCAGAGCCCTCTTTTTGGGAATTACAGTTGTTAGAGGTGGAAAGAGCCTAGGCGTTTCTCAATTGAAGAGAGGTCAGTTAGTGAGAAGGGGACATGTACCCAAACAACACCTTCTGCTACTGCCACTTCCCAGAGGGGGCAAATATGGGAGTCTAGGGGCTCTAGATTCAGGTGAGAGCGGGTGTGTTAGCTGACTGGGGAGGAAAGGTCTTCAGAGGGAGGGGAAGAATCTGGCTGAGAAAGGAAGGCCGGGGCTGGATCAGGTTGAAGGGGGGGGGCCAGGGCTGGAGTAGTCCTTGGCGGGAGCCGATGAGGAGGAGGAAGATGAGGAGGAGGAGAAGGAGGAGGAGGAGAAGCAAGATCTTCAAGGAAATCAGAAAAGGAGGAAGGGGGTTCTGGGGCAGTTGGCTTAGGAGGCTGTACGGGTCAGAGTTCCCTCGGGCCAGGAGAACCTGAGCTGTGGAGCATTGGATGCACAGATCAGGGCGGGAGTGCAAGGCCCAAAAGCCCTGAATGTATGGGACCTCAGACCATTTGCCAGTCCATCTGCAAAAATTATCTAGGTCAGTAAGGGTAACAAAATCGAAAGTACCTTCAGGAGTCCAGGTTTCGCAATTATCGAGCTGATATAATGGCCAGGCCGTAGTGGATAGAAAAAGCAGCCATTTTCGCTTGAGGCCAGGATCAACAGCTGGCAAATTTTTCAGGAGGCACCCTAGAGGTGACTTAGGGTCTGGTTTGGACTCCTGCTTCCCCATTCCTGGTCCCACGAGGATTAGCAAGTGGGAATTGGCATCCCTCAACCCAAGTTGCTGATCCGGTCTGGTAAAAATGAAGATCTAGGCCCAGGGAGTCTCCCCCAGTACCTAGAGCCTCTCAGTGGAGGGAGAGCAGCCTCTCCCGGAAGGGTGACCCAGACGCAGTGCTGCGATTTGGTGGGAGAGCAGTCTCTCCCGGCAGACGGGGCCCGGAATCAGTGTTCAGGGACCAGAAATGTAAGGGCAACGGCACATACCCTGGTTCTTAGTCTGGGCTGGTGGGGTGGCTGCGAGGCCTCCTCAGGGAGTAGGGAGAGGAGTGGTCTTCAGCAGACAACAAGTCCTCCCGGGTTTCGGCACCAAATGAAAGGTTTTCTTAGGCTCCACTGAGGAAGAAATGCCAATCAGCCACAAAATTAGGCAGTACAAAACTTTATTGAGGTTTGCGGACCTGGGCGAGATTCTCCAGTCCGAGGAGCGGGCGGAGGAAGTCACGAGCAAGCAGGGAATATGGCGGGGTTTTATGCACCAAATTCTGATTGGCTCTTCTTGGGGGCTAGGGATTGGTCTCCTGGAACAAAGCCGCAGTCCATCATTGGTGGTTCCCCTGGAGCTCAGGCTGCCAGGCGGATATCCCCGCCCATCCTGACATAAAGGAGATAAGACTTTTATTAGAGGGGAAAAAGAATGGGAGCTGAAATCAGAGAGTAGATTGCTCATGAGAGGTTAGATGGTAAGATATAATTAGAGTAAGGGGTAGAAACTTGGTGTAGTGTACAAGAAAATAGAGTTAACCACCACAGTAATAAAGCTCAGGATGATAGTGAAATGTACCAAGAGCAGGGAATGGGATTTAGAACAACTATAATATGACAAGAAATATATGATCATTCATTTTTAAACATCCTCTGCAACCTTTGGCTTCCAAATTTCATATAAGCTGGGATTCCATTTGCTGTTCACTCTGTTCTTCAGAAGATGAGCTCGGTGTACCAGTTGGGTGCACAAGCAAGTGTGTTCAGCTTCCACTTACCTTGCCACCATATTCAGAGCTCTCCCAAGTGGTTTTTCAACTTTTATTTACTTTTTAAATAAGTCCATTTAACATTTTGTGTAATAATGCCTTAGTGATGATGCACTCCTTTAACTTTACCTTGTCCGAGAGGCACTTTATCAGTTTCCTAATTCTAAATGATAACTTTGCTGGATAATATAATCTAGGTTGTTGGTCCTTGCCTCTCACTACTTTGTATACTTCTTCCCAGTCCCTTCTAGCCTGCAAAGGATCTTTTGAGAAATCAGCTGACAGTCTTATGGGAACTCCTTTGTAGGTAAATCTGTGCTTTTCTCTTACTGCTTTTAAGATTATCTCTTTATCTTTAACCTTTGGCATTTTAATTATAAAGTATCATGATGTGGCCCTCTTTGTGTCCAACTTGTGGCACTATCTGTGCTTCTTGAACTCGTATGTCTATTTTCTTTGCCAAATCAGTTTTCTTTCATTATTTTTTCAAATAAGTTTTCAGTTTGTTGCTGTTCTCCTTTGGGCATTCCTTATGATTCAGATATTGGTACTTTTGGAGATGTCCAAGAGGCTCCTTAGACTATCCTTATTTTTTAAATTCTTTTTTCTTCTTGCCGTCTTGATTGAATGCTTTTTTCTTCATTATATTCCAAATCATTGATTTGAATCTTGGCTTCATCCCCTCTGTTGTTGGTTCCTTGTAGATTTTTCTTTATTTCACTTAATAAAGTAACCTTTATTTCTGTCTGAGTCTTTTTTATGCTATTGCTGTTCTCAGTGAATTCTTTGAGCATCCTGATAACCAGTGTTTTGAACTCTGCATCTGGTAGGTTGGTTATCTCTGTTTGATTTAGTTATTTTTCTGGAGTTTTGTTCTGTTCTTTCACTTGGGTCATATTTCTTTGTCTCCTTAATTTGTAAGACTCCCTGTATTCATTTCTGTTTATTAGGTAGAGCTGCTTTGACTCCCTGTCTTAGTAGCATGGTCTAACATAGAAAAGGCACCTGTAAATTTTGTGAGACAGAGCCTTAGGTAATCTCCAGTGCAACCTGTTTCACCGCTATGTGGCTCTGTGTGTGGGGAGGACTTGATGAGGGGACGATGCTACTTCCTGGCTTCTGGAGGTTTACCTGGGAGGAAGCTGTCTCCTGGCACTCGCCCTGTTTCCAGTCACTTTACTTTCTCCCCAAATGCCACTCGTGCCCTTCCAGCTATTGCCCTGGAGCTGAATCCCAGAGGGGGTGGGTCCACATAAGTCCTAAGTCTGTGTGGGTCCTTTGAGAAGTGTATCCTGAGAAGAAAATCCGACAGTGTCTTTTACCTCCTCACACCCCACTGGTTTTTATAGTCAATGTTATGGGGATTTATCTTTCTGGTCCTAGAACCCTGCACTGTGTGGTCTCGCCTTGGCCTGGGATCCCTCACTCCTGAGGTATCCCTCCTGATTTTTACCTACCACACATGCGTGTAGGATCACCCATTCCATTGCTTCTCCAAGCCACATAACATCTCCACACCTCTCCACCTGCCTTTGCATCTCTGCCCTCCTACCTGTCTGGTTGAATGTAGTTTCTTAAATCTTTGGTTGTCAGACTTCCATACAGCTTGATTTTCTGATGGTTCTAGGTAATATTTGCTTTGTGGACTAGTTGTAATTTTTTCTGTAGTTGTGTGAGGAGGTGAAGTATGTTTACCTACACCTGCATATTGACTGGAAGTTCTTAACAAAACTTTTAAAGAAACTTTTACAGAACTTTTCCAGGCAAAGCAGCTGTTTCCAGTGGTGCCTGACTAGGCAAAATAATCACTGATTGTTATAATATTAAGTGAAAAGAAAGTAAGCAAAGTTGTATAAACAGTTTGACAACAAATCTGTAAAAAGAAGGATAGAGGAGAAGAAGGAGGAGGAGGAGGAAAACAGTGAAACATATACCAGGGAATATAAAAGGTACTAACAAAGGCTATTTGGGGGAGATACTAGAATTATTTTTTTCTGTTTACTTTCTTCATTTCCTAAATTTTTAAATAATAAACATGCATCACACTTACAATGGGATAAAAGACATCAGTTTAAAATGAAAGTTAACAAAACATAATGACATTTTATGTGGTTCTTTTTTGACAGTGAAATCACAAAAAGTTTATCCTGGGGTTAGATATCTTGGGAAACCGTGAATATATTACTGGGTTTCTGAAATTACATGCCAAATATTTGAGCTTATTCCACTTCTTTTTTTTCTCCAAAGAAAAAGAAAAGAGCTATCCAAAGCTAATTATTCAGACTATGCTATTTTTCTAGATTGAGTAAGGAATGTTAATTAGTTTCAAAGAGAATGTGATTCCGGTGTCACCCTTTAGCTAGTGTCTTTCTTCAATCTAGTTATTTGACACTAGTTATTTGACACTTAACTAGTGTCAAATAACATTTGATCTAGTTAAGTAGCCAGATGATCTCTTCAACATGCAATCTGACCATGTCTTGTCTGCCTTAAACCCTTCAGATGTCTCTGCTACAAAGCCTTGCATGCATGCTCTCAGCCCACTTCTAAGCTATATCTCAGGACCCAACTGGCTCCTCTGCCCTAGCTGCAAGGACTTCTTTTGGGTCTTCTCATTATGTGAATTTACTCCTGCCAAATTCACACCCTCAGCACTTCACTCAAGTATTTCTACCTCAGGGAAACTCTCCCTGACTTTCAGTCCACATCAGGGTCCATTGTCATTTGCTGTCATCAAACTTTCACTGCCTTAGCACTGATACTGTATGATTCACATATCATATTGCTTAGCACAATGCCTGGTACAAAGTAACCACTCAATAAATGTTTTAAAGGAGTAAATTAAAAATAAATGACAGAACAGATGAACTAGTTGCCAATTAGTTACCCTATATTCCTCTAGACTTAAATATCTGGAAAAATTCACAGAAAAAGTTTTTATTCATTCATTCATTCATTCATTCATTCACATTTTCTTGAGCATTTACTGTGCAATGGCAAAACACTGCAGGAGATAAAAGATAAATTTGACATGGAGTTTGTTCTAAGAGTTCATAGTGTTAACCAGCATTTTCCTTTGTCGATGTTGGTTTTTCCTTGATCTTTGAATGAATAGACACTTGAAAATGGGACTGGGCTTCCATTTTAATAATTATATATACATATTATCACCCAGTTATATATATACATATATATATACACACATATATATATACATAGATATATGTATATATACATATACATAATTAATTATATATAATCACCCAGTAATTATATATATTATTATATATTATATTAATATATTGTTATATATTATATATTATATCAATATATAATATATTATTATATGCTACAATATATTATATATATTAATATATATAATTACTGGGTGATTATATATATATTACCATGTGCCCAGTTTCAGGCCAAATCTAGGAGTTGTCCCTTATTTTTTTTCTATCACTCACTCCCTACATTCTCACCCTCAGGAAACCTTTAGCAAACTCTGGCCACTTACCTCCAAGACGTATTTTGAATACATCTTATTATCTCTGTTTTCCCTGCAATCACCTGGTCTAAGGAACTGCCATCTCTGTTTCCCTACTAGTCCCCCTGCTTGTTTTTTACTCTCTGTTACATTTTGTTTGCCTCAAGACAGCTAGAGTGATCTCTTTAAAACATGATTCTGGTTAAGACATTTAACTGTTTATTGTCCAAATGGTTTCCCTTTGCACTCACAATCAAATGCAAGGTCTTTCCCTGAGCTGCAATGCCCTAACTTACTCACCTTGCCTAATTCCATGGCAAAGTGTCATCCTTCTTCTTGATTGTTAATGCCAGATACAGACCAAGCTTATCCCCCCTGCACCATGGCTTTGCAATCTGAAAATGCTTTCTCAGATTATTTCTTGGGTGGCTGCTTCTTTTCATTCAGGTCAGAACTCAGGGACCAGCTCTTCAGGAAGCCTTGTTAAGGTAGTCAGCTTCCAATCACTCACCAATGTATTATCCTTTTTGAATTTCCTTCAGAGCGCTTAACACTATCTGAAAATATCCAGTTTATCTTTTTTAAACATATTTTTAAAATTCTGCCTTCACTAACCCCCCCTACTAGAATGTAAACTTTTTGAGGATAAGATCTGGGTAATCTATTTGCAGGTGTGACCCAGTGCCAAAACAGTACCTGGTATTGATCAGGTATTCTACAAACACTTGTTGAATGAGTGAGGAAGAGCATGCCTAAATGAATAGCCTTAACATTTTGGAAACGGTGAGTTCTCAGCATGTGTCTCTTGGCTATTGTTTGATCTTCAGCTGTAACATAGCTCCTCTTTTTACAGAATTTCACCCTACCATCAAGTCACTTTGAAAATCTTACTGTTTCTTAGAGGACCAGTCTATAGATATCATTCTTTTTTCTTACCTGTCACATATGAATTATTGTCCAACCCTAGATACTTTTGAGAGTGAAAAGAGGCAGTACTTTTACTTATGGAGAAACAACAGGCATGCACTGGGACTGTCCTGTGAAAAATGTATGGTCGCCTATCCATATGCCTCTTATCTATTATCTATCTGTCTATCATCTATCTATATATGTTTCTATCATCAAATTATAGTTTTTCATAAGTATACCACCCTTTCCCTTATTAGAGCATACATGCTAAGTTATATATTTTTGATATATTTATTGATTATGCTATTACAGTTGTCCCATTTCCCCCCCTTCACTCAACTCCATCCTGTCCACCCCCTCCCTCCCACATTCCCCCCCTATAGTTCATGTCCATGGGTCATACTTATAAGTTCTTTGGCTTCTGCATTTCCTTTACTATTCTTACCCTCCCCCTGTCTATTTTCCAACTATCATTTATGCTATTTATTCTCTGTACATTTCCCCCCTCTCTCCCCTTCCAAATCCCCTATTGATAACCCTCCATGTGATCTCCATTTCTGTTTCTGTTCTAGTTGTTTGCTTAGTTTGCTTGTGTTTTGGTTTTAGGTGTGGTTGTTTATAACTGTGAGTTTGCTGTCATTTTTACTGTTAATATTTTTTATCTTCTTTTTCGTAGATAAGTCCCTTTAACATTTCATATAATAAGGGCTTGGTGATGATGAACTCCTTGAACTTGACCTTATCTGAGAAGCACTTTATCTGCCCTTCCATTCTAAATGATAGCTTTGCTGGATACAGTAATCTTGGATGTAGGCCCTTGCCTTTCATGACTTGGAATACTTCTTGCCAGTCCCTTCTTGCCTGTAAGGTCTCTTTTGAAAAATCAGCTGACAATCTTATTGGAACCCCTTTGTAGGTAACTGTGTCCTTTTCTCTTGCTGCTTCTAAGATTCTCTCCTGTTTAATCTTAGGTAATGTAATGATGATGTGCCTTGCTGTGTTCCTCCTTGGGTCCAGCTTCTTTGGGACTCTCTGAGCTTCCTGGACTTCCTGGAAGTCTATTTCCTTTGCCAGACTGGGGAAGTTCTCCTTTATTATTTGTTCAAATAAGTTTTCAATTTTTTGTTCTTCCTCTTCTCCTTCTGGCACCCCTATAATTCAGATATTGGAATGTTTCAAGATGTCCTGGAGGTTCCTAAGCCTCTCCTCCTTTTTCCGAATTCTTGTTTCTTCATCCTTTTCTGGTTGGATGTTTCTTTCTTCCTTCTGGTCCACACCGTTGATTTGAGTCCCAGTTTCCTTCGCCTCACTATTGGTTCCCTGTACATTTTCCTTTGTGTCTCTTAGCATAGGCTTCATTTTTTCATCTAGTTTTCCACCAAATTCAACCAATTCTGTGAGCGTCTTAATAACCAGTGTTTTGAACTGTGCATCCGATAGGTTGTCTGTCTCTTCCTCACTTAGTTGTATTTTTTCTGGAGCTTTGAAGTGTTCTGTCATTTGGGCCTTTTTTTTTTTTTTTTTTTTTTTTTTGTCTTGGTGTGTCTGTTACTTAATGGGGCAGAGCCTTAGGTGTTCACTGGGGCGGGGTAACGCTGGTGGCTGTGTTGTGATGCTGTACGAAGGGGAGGGGCTGAGAGGGAGCAGTGATGCCCCCTCCACTCTCCACCGGACTGCAGTCACTCCCTGGGCTACCCACAATCAAATTGGGCCCTTCTGGTGCTGGTTCCCAAGTGGGTGGGCTTGTGCACCCTCTAGGCCCCTTTGGGTCTCTCCAAAGACCTCCCCTGTGAGGCTGGGGGTTTCTCCTGCTGCTGCCTCAACCCCTACGGGTGTTTTCAATCAGAGGTTTGAGGCTTTATTTCCCTTCACTGGAACCCTGGGTTACGCGGTCTGCTTCGCTCCCCGCAGTTCATCCTGGTTTATCTGTGTGTGAGTGTGGGGCCCTGGGGTACTATCTGCCTTTCTGCCTGCCCTGTTCTCCGCCACTCTGAGTCTGGCCCTCTGGGTTTATCTGCGCGAATGTGGGGTCACAGGGTCTGCTAGTGGTCCGACTGCCTGCCTTGTTTGTCCCACACTCCGTCAGTCTAGGTTCCACCACAGCCACACGAGTCCTCTCTGCCCCAGTGCCCTTCTCCACCCCTCCTACTGGTCTGGATGAATGTTTGTTTTTTATTTCCTTGGTGTCGGACTTCCTTGCCGTTCAATTTTCCGTCTGTTCTGGTTGTGCGAGGAGGCGCAGTATGTCTGCCTACGCCGCCATCTTGGTTCTGGTTAAGTTATATTTAATTATGATTACCATACAAGTGGAACCTAGAAGGTGCTAATGAAACATTGTTACTCTTTTCAGTCAGTAGCACGGCACCCCTCTTTCATTTGTTGCAATTATGTAATTCACTCATTTGGGAGGAATTGTTTTAAAAGAGATTCTTTTCTGCATCACACTGGGTCTGATGTCTAAGAAAGTTTTTTCTAGTTCTTATGTAATCAATAAGAACATCTAGGCTGCCACTTCCCTGTGAGTTTTGTACATGATCTTCCTGCATTCCCAATACTTTATGCTTCATTTACATATAATGCTGTCCTCCTCACTCTCTCTTTCCCCATTTCCTCCAACTAGACTCATTTCTGTATACTCTGTAGACCTCTGCTTCTATTCCCCTTCCTCCCCAAGATGTGAAGTGTCACTTGAACTCTCCAGCTCTCCACAATACACTGTATTGCCCCACTGAGGCCATATCACACTCTTGATAATATGGAAACTGTTTCCTTCTGTCTTCCCATAGGACTGAGATAATTACCCTAACTATTTTATTCACCTTTCTATTCTTTGTGCATATTACAATGCTTGTCTCAGATTTCAATCTCATAAAATACTTGTTGAATAAGTGAATGCATGGAGTTTGCCTATGGTAGGCTTCTGATGCAATAAGTTGGAAAATGTATCTATTATCAGCTATTTTCAGAGAGCAAAAGATTATTCTTTTGAATAATATCTTAGTCCAATCCTTGAAATAAATCATTCAGTCCAGTACCTGTACTCTAATCAATTGACTTTGTGAACACAACCCAAGCCATTTTTAGTTAATTGAATAATAAGAATGAACTTACTATTTTTTTTAATTTTTATGTTTTTGGATATAAAAGAAGTCTCCATTGTGGCCATTTAACTTCCAAATTTATCATTGTTAATAATTTTCTAGAGGCAGCACTGCAAATAAAGTAGACACGTGGGCATTTATTCAAAAAACTATATGTATATTTTGTGTTCTAGCAGGGTCTTGTAATAATTGCTGCATTGGATACTCCATCAACCATTATTAGAAGATGAATCTGGAAATAAGTTCAGTCACTCTTGCCTCTTAATTATGCATAAAGAAATGCAACAATAAAAATATGTGTAGAATTACTTTCAATTGTAGAAAAACAATCAATTAAAAATAAAAAGATATCTGAAGGTCTGTTAATGCTTTCTAAAAGCAAAGTCTCATAGGAAATATAATTTAATATGTTAGAACTTTACATATATATGTATATATATATATATATATAAACACATATATAATTTCTTCTGATGACTTTGAAACCTCTTAAAAGCATTTCCTAAGAAAAGAATAGTTATAGGTATTAGATAGTATGTTCAGATGATTTTAACACCCTTGCCTCTGTTATCAGCATTATAAAAATTCAGGCACATCCCAAATTAATGTTATATCCTTCAGTATCTATAGAGTCAATATAATAAGAATGGTAATTATGATATATGCTGTTAAGAAGTAACACTTTTCCACACACAATCTTTTGATTATTTTAAGCCATAAAAGACCACACAAGGTAAGTGATATCATTATCACCAAACAAGGATACCAAATCAGAGAAAAATTAAATAACTTTGCCAAGGTATATGTGAAAGTGAGCTTAATATCCAGGCTTTCAGCCACTGCACAGGTATACAGAACCCAATTGTGTGCATGTTATATTTTTGTATGAAAACTTTACACCTGTTTTTTTTTTCTATTCTAAACTCATTTTTTCCTTTTATAGGAGGTCTTCACTAAGGAGAGGGAGGAAGGAGAAAAAGAAGATGAGGACAAAGAGAAGGAGGAAGTGGAGGAAGAGAAGGAAAAAGAGGAAAAGAACAAAGAGGAGAAAGAGAATGAACAGGAGTTGTTTGATTATTCTATGAAGTAGTATGTTATATTACCCAAGGATCAACACAATGTAAAAAATATAAATACTTACATGAATAGGTCATAGAATTCATCTTTTTAAGAATCTGCCCCTCTCTTATGACTCTAGATTACTGAGAAATGAGTCAAAGAATTTTGTTAAGCAAATGGTATGGTGTAGATGGTAGAGCCAGGAAATGGGTGAGACTGTTATTGTAGATAGTCAGGGAGCACCAGGAAATCTACCTCTTTGACTAAGGCAGTGCAGGAGAGAGATTCTTACACTAAGTGTGTCAAAAACTAGAAAGATGAATGGATAGGACACAACTGTGCCAAAAGCTAGCTAGATAATTGAATTAAAAAAAAAAAACAACCTTCTCCTCACTATCCCTATAAGAATTGCAGGCTTGAACAATAAAGAGAGATCATCTTTGAGATGGGAATCTACTACTCCCCCAGGTTGCCACACCTGAATAAACCTCTTTCCTTTTGCACTAGCACCTCTGTCACCAGTTTGGCTTTCATAATGGCAGGCAGCAGAACCTGCACTCCTTCTCAAGGCATCAGCCTCTTGAAAGACTTGGATAGTGAAAGGAAATTAATTTCTGGGGAGCAAAAGGTCCTCTGTAACTGCTGCTTGGGCTATGTGCCACTTGAGCTTTGTGCCACTTGTGTCTGGTTAGAACCATTTTAAGTACTGGTTGGCAAGCTATCACTGGTGCTTGGGTTTCATGCCACTTGGGCTTAATGACACTTGAGTTTTGTTCTACCTGGGCTTCATGCCACTAAACCTTCATGCCAGTTGAGCTTTTTGTCACTCAGATTTGGTTAGGACCATTCATGGTCCTGGTAGGCAGGCTATACTTGGCCTTTCTGTTTTGTGCCCTTTGGGCTTCATGCCATTTGGGTCTGGGCAGAATTGCTTACAGTATCAGTTGGCAGGAGATAAAGTTATGGGACTTGCTTGTGAGTGCTTGTATGGACTAGTGAAATTATGGATCCAAGTTTTGTTCATATGGTCCCACTTTGTCTGGGGTCTTTCTATGGTTATAGTTTTGTGTTTGTACTTTTGTGCCATCATGGGTTGTTCTGCTTTGACTCCTGAAGGAAGCCCACTATGCTGAATTTTAATAGGTTGTTTCATAATGCAGTGACTAAAAAGGAATTGGTTTTCTATTGTAACACTTCTTGGCTTATGTATACTTTAAACTATGGGGAGTAATGGCTCCTAAATGGTTCCTTAATTTACTACATTATTACACAGTTGGAATTGTTTTACCAGTGGTCATGGAAATGGGACAAAATCCATTATGACCAAGGATTTAGGTCCTTATACAGTAAAGATCTGACAAAGAAAGGAAAAAACCTAATGATGCAGAGAAGGGAATTTACTTTAAAATCTCTCTCTGATAGTAAGACACAGGAAGAAATGGAAAATGAGAAGGTGAGTCTCTTTAATGCTCTGAGCCTGGGGGTCCTAGGATTAGCAGCAGGAAGATTCCCCCACGACTATCCCTGCTGCAAAATACCCCTGAAATAGAGCCCGGGATGGGGTGATAGCCCTAACCCTCTATAATAAGGAGTAGCATCCCCTTTGAAGACCCAGCAGGGGACCCAATTTGAACAGGGAGCATTCCCACTTGAAGGAGTAAATTCTCTTTGAGGTAATACACTCCAAGTGGAATAAACCAGGAAAGCCAGGCTGCAGGCCACAACTAGGTCCATACTCTATTTTTCACCTATATTTGTGCAATTCATCATACAAACTGGGCAAATATACACGCTCTTCTTGATATCCTGATAATGGCTGATGGAAGATGGCTATTTATGGACAAGGCTAACGACAGAACTCATCAACTTTGGCAAGAGAATCCTGATGGGACCCCCGACCCAGCTAGCATGATTTCCTTGACAGAGCCCAACTGGACTTGACCTAACCTTCCGAAAACATTACAAAAGATGTATATTGGAAGGGTTTCAGAGAGAGGTGCTTAAACAAAAGAGCCTACACAAATGGAAGAAAGTGCAACCTTACAGCACCCAGACAAGGACAGACCACAGCACTAAGTCACACAGAACCCCTACCACAGAAGTTCACCGTATGAAACATCTGGCAAGGCAGAGCACCAAAATCACAGCAAAAACAAAACAAAAAACAAAACAAACAAACAAAAAACAGTCAACTGAAATGGGAAGACAAAGAAAGAGCCTGCAATCAAAAGGAACAGAAGACTCCCGACTAAAAGAGCTAAATGAAATGGATGCAAGCAAACTGTCACATATAGAATTCAAAAGAATGGTGATAAGCATGCTCAAGGACCTCACAGACAACTACAATGAACTGAGTGGGAACTACAACAGTGTGAAAAAGGAAACATAAACTATAAACAAGAACCAGGGAGAAGTTAAGAATACAATTTCTGAAATAAAAATACACTAGAAGGAATTACAAACAGGCTGGATGAAGGAGAGGACCGAATTAGTGAGCTGGGAGATAAGGTAGAAAGAAATACCCAGTAGAGCAGCTGCAAGAAAAAAAGACTCAAAAAACATGAAGATAATTTAAGGAAACTGCAAGACAACATGAAACTCAAAAATATTTGAATTATAGGAATACCAGAGGAGAAGAAAAGGAGCAAGGAATAGAAAACTTGTTTGAAAAAATAATGACAGAAAACTTCCCGAACCTGAAGAGGGGAAAAGCCACACAAGGTCCCAAGCACTGAGGGTCCCAATCACGAGGAACCCAAAGAGACCTACTCCAAGACACATCATAATTAAAAGGCCAAGTTTTAAAGAAAAAGAGAGAATCTTAAAAGCAGCAAGGGAGACCTAAGAAGTAACATGCAAGGAAACTCCGATGAGGAGAGCACCTGATTTCTCCACAGAAACACTACAAGCCAGGAGAGAAAGGCAAGAAATATTCCAAGTAATGAAGAGCAAAGGCTTTCAACCAAGACAACTCCACCCAGCAAAGCTCTCAGTTACAATGGAAGGTGAAATAAGGAGTTTCCTAGACAAAAATAGACTGAAAGACTATGCCTCCACCAAACCAGCCTCACCAGATATGTTAAAGGGACTGCTTTAAGAAGAGGAAGAAAAAGAGTGAGAAAGAGAAGAACACAGGCACCAAGTAGGGAAAATGAATAAGTGCCTATCCATAATAACCTTAAATGTGAATGGATTAAAAGCTGTAATTAAAAGACATAGGGTACCTGAGTGAAAAGAAAGCGTGACCCATACCTGTATATGCTGTCTATAAGAGACCCACATCAGAAAAAAAGACCTACACAGACTGAAAGTGAAGGGTTGGAAAAAAATATTCCAAGCAAATGGACAGGGAAAAAAAAGCTGTGGTAGCAATACTTATATAAGATAAAAGAGACTTCAAAGCAAAGACCATAACAAGAAACACAGAAGGACACTTCATAATACTGAAGGGAAGAATCCATCAAGAAGACATAAACAATATAAACATATATGCACCCAACATAGGAGCACTCAAATACATAAGGAACATGTTGGAGAACTTTAAGAAAGATATAGACAGCAACATATTTATACAAGGGGACTTAAAAACCCCACATTCAAAAAGGACGGAACTTCCAAAGAAAATATCAAGAAGTATATTGGAGCATTGAACAATGCCCTAGATCAAATGGAGTTCACTGATATATATTTAGAATATTTCATCTAAAAGAAGCAAAATACACATTCTTTTCAAGTGCACAAGGAAAATTTTCTTTTCTTTTTTTTTATTGTTATTCAATTACAGTTGTATGCCTTTTCTCCCCATCCCTCCACCCCACCCCAGGTGAATCCACCTCCTTCCGCCCTCTCCACCCTCCCCCTTGGTTTTGTCCATGTGTCCTTTATAGTAGTTCCTGTAATCACCTCTAACCACTGTCCCCGACCCCACCCCCCACCCCCGCCCTGGCTATTGTTAGATTGTTCTTAACTTCAATGTCTCTGGTTATATTTTGTTTGCTTTTTTCTTCTATTGCTTATGTTCCACTTAAAGGTGAGATCATATGGTATTTGTCCCTCACTTCCTGGCTTATTTCACTTAGCATAATGCTCTCCAGTTTCATCCATGCTGTTGCAAAGGGTATAAGCTCCTTCTTTCTCTGTGCTGCGTAGAATTCCATTGTGTAAATATACCATAGTCTTTGGATCCATTCGTTTGCTGCTGGGCATTTTGGTTGCTTCCAGTACTTGGCTATTGTAAATTGTGCTGCTATGAACATTAGGGTGCACAGATTCTTTTGGATTGGTGTTTCAGTGTTGTTAGGGTATAATCCCAGCAGCGGAATTACTGGGTCAAAGGGCAGTTCCATTTTTACTTTTCTGAGAAAATTCCGAACTGATTTCCACAGTGGCCTCACCAGTCTGCATTCCCAGTAACAATGTACTAAGGTTCCCTTTTCTCCGCATCCTCTCCAACATTTGTTTGTGGATTTGTTTATGTTGGCCATTCTGACTGGTGTGAGATGATACCTCATTGTGGTTTAATTTGCATCTCTCTGATGGCTAGTGATGCTGAGCATCTTTTCATATGTCTCTGGGCCCTCTGTATCTCTTCCTTGGAGAAGTGTCTGTTCAAGTCCTTTGCCCATTTTTTAATTGGGTTCTTTGTCTTCCTGGAGTGGAGTTGTGTGAGTTCTTTATATATTTTGGAGATCAGGCCCTTGTCTGAGGTATCATTGGCAAATATGTTTTCCCATACTGTTGGTTCTCTTTGTAATTTGGTGCTGTTTTCTTTAGCCATGCAGAAGCTTTTTATTTTGATGAGGTCCCATTTGTTTATTCTTTCCTTTATGTCCCTTGCTTTAGGGGATGTGTCTGTGAGGATGTTGCTGCGTGGAATGTCTGAGATTTTCCTGCCAATGTTTTCCTCAAGGACTTTTATGGTGTTACGGCTTATATTTAAGTCTTTTATCCATCTTGAGTTTATTTTCGTGTATGGCGTAAGTTGGTGATCGAGTTTCATTTTTTTGCACGTAGCTGTCCAGATCTCCCAACACCATCTGTTGAAGAGGCTGCTTTTGCTCCATTTTATGCTCCTGCCTCCTTTGTCAAATATTAATTGATCGTATAGACTTGAGTTTATTTCTGGGCTCTCTATTCTGTTCCATTGGTCTATGTGCCTGTTTTTATGCCAGTACCAGGCTGTTTTGATTACAGTGGCCTTGTAATACAGTTTGATATCAGGTATTGTGATCCCTACTGCTTTTTTCTTCTTTCTCAAAATTGCTACAGCTATTCAGGGTCATTTATGGTTCCATATGAATTTCTGAAATGTATGTTCTGTATCTGTGAAATACGTCATGAGTGCTCTAATAGGGATTGCATTGAATCTATAAATTGCTTTGGGTAGTATGGCCATTTTGATGATGTTAATTCTTCCAGTCCATGAACATGGTACATGCTTCCATTTGTTTGTATCTTCCTTAATTTCTATCTTCAGTGTTGTGTAGTTTTCTGAGTACAGGTCTTTTACCTCCTTGGTTAGGTTTATTCCTAGGTACTTTATTTTTCTTGTTGCTATATCGAATGGCATTTTTTTCCTGATTTCTGTTTCTGCAGTTTCGTTGCTGGTGTACAGGAATGCCTTTGATTTCTGGGTATTGACTATGTATCCAGCTATTTTGCGAAATTCATTTATTAGGTCGAGTAGTTTTTCAGTGGAGTCTATAGGGTTTTCCGTGTACACTATCATGTCGTCTGCAAACAGTGACAGTTTCATTTCCTCCTTTCCGATTTGGATGCCTTTTATTGCTTTTTCTTGTCTGATTGCTGTGGCTAGGACTTCCAATACTATGTTGAATAGGAGTGGTGAGAGAGGGCATCCTTGTCTTGTTCCTGATCTTAGTGGGAAAGCTCTAAGTTTTTGTCCATTGACTGTGATGTTGGCTGTAGGTCTCTCATATATGGCCTTAATTATGTTGAGGACTGCTCCCTTTATTCCCACTTTGCTGAGTGTTTTATCAGAAATGGGTGCTGTATCTTATCGAACGCTTTTTCCGCATCGATTGATATGATCATGTGATTTTTGTCTTTGCTGTTGTTGATGTGATGTATTATGTTTATTGATTTGCGAATATTGTACCATCCTTGCATCCCTGGGATGAATCCCACTTGGTCATGGTGGATGATCTTTTTAATATATTGCTGGATGCGGTTTGCTAATATTTTGTTGAGAATTTTAGCGTCTATGTTCATCAGCGATATTGGCCTGAAGTTTTCTTTCTTTGTAGTGTCTTTATCTGGGTTTGGGATTAGGATGATGTTGGCTTCATAAAAAGAGTTTGGGAGTCTTCCATCAGTTTGGATTTTTTTGAATAGTCTGTGAAGGATAGGGGTTAGCTCTTCCTTAAATGCTTTGTAGAAATCTCCTGTGAAACCATCTGGTCCAGGGCTTTTGTGTGAAGGGAGTTTTTTGATGACTGCTTCAATTTCCTCTGCTGATATTGGTCTGTTCAGGTTTTCTGCTTCTTCTTCATTCAGTTTTGGAAAATTATATTTTTCTAGAAATGTGTCCATTTCATCTAGGTTTTCAAATTTCTTAGCATACAGTTATTCATAGTAATTTCTTACAATCCTTTGTATTTCTGTGGTATCAGTTGTAATCTCTCCACTTTCATTTCCAATTCTGTTTATTTGGATCCTCTCTCTTTTCTTCTTGATGAGCCTACTTAAAGGCTTGTCGATTTTGTTTATCTTTTCAAAGAACCAGCTCCTGGATTCATTGATCCTTAGAATTGTGCTTTTAGTCTCTATGTCATTTAGTTCTGCTCTGATCTTGGTTATTTCCTTCCTTATGCTTGCTCTGGGCTGAGTTTGTTGTTGTTCCTCCAGTTCTTGTAGGCATAGGGTTAGGTTGTTTGTTTGAACTGTTCATAACTTCTTAAGGTAGGCCTGTATTGCTATGACCTTCCCTCTCAGGACTGCCTTTGCTGTGTCCCATAGGTTTTGGGTTGTTGTGAGTTCATTTTCATTTGTTTCCAGGAAGTTTTTGATTTCTTCCCTAATCTCGTTCTTGACCCATTCATTGTTTAATAGCATGCTATTCAGTCTCCGTGATTTTGAGTGTTTTGGGTTTTTACCCTTAGGGTTGGTTTCTAGTTTCAGACCCTCGTGGTCAGAGAAGATGCTTTATATGATTTCAATTTTCTTGAATTTGTTGAGGCTTGCTTTGTGTCCTATCATGTGGTCTATCTTTGAAAAAGTTCCATGGACACTTGAAAAGAATGTATATTTTGCTTCTTTGGGATGAAAAGCTCTGTATATATCAGTTAAGTCCATTTCCTCTAGGGTTTTGTTAAGTGACACAATATCTTTGTTGATCTTTTGTTTGGAAGACCTGTCCATTTTTGATAGTGGGGTGTTAAAGTCCCCTACTATAATTGTGTTGCTCTCAATATCTTTCTTGAAATCCTCCAAGATTTTCTTTATGTATTTGGGTGTTCCTATGTTGGGTGGATATATATTTACAATGTTTATGTCTTCTTGGTGGATTCTTCCTTTGAGTATTATGAAGTGACCTTCTGGGTCTCTCTTTGTGGCCCTTCTTTGGAAGTCTATTTTTTCTGATATGAGTATTGCTACCCCTGCTTTTTTTTTCCTGTCCGTTTGCTTGGAAAATTTGTTTCCAGCCCTTCACTTTCAGTCTGTGTAAGTCTTTTGTCCTGAGATGGGTCTCTTGTAGGCAGCATATGTGTGGGTCATGTTTTCTCATCCATTCAGCTGTTCTATGTCTTCTGATTGGAGCATTTAATCCATTTACATTTAAGGTTATTATGGATAGGTAGTTATTCATTGCCATTATTTCCTACCTGTGTTCCTCTCTCTTTCTCTTTTCCTTCCTTTCCTTAAAGCAGTCCCTTTAGCATCTCTTGCACAGCTGGTTTGGTGGAGCTGTATTCTTTTAGACTTCTTTTGTCTGGGAAACTCTTTATTTGGTCCTCTATCTTGATTGAGAGCCTTGCTGGGTAAAGTAGTCTTGGTTGCAGGCCTCTGGTTCTCATTACTTGCAATATTTTTTGCTATTCTCTTCTGGCTTGGAGCGTTTCCATTGAGAATTCAGTTGCTAACCTTATTGGGGCTCCCTTGTATGTTACTTCCTTTTTCTCCCTTGCTGCCTTTAAGATCCTCTCTTTGTCTTGGAAATTTGCCATTTTAATTATGATGTGTCTTGCAGTGGGTCTCTTTGAGTTCCTCTTGCTTGGGACTCTCTGTGACTCCTGGATTTGGGTGACTTTTTCTTTCCTCAGATTAGGGAAATTTTCCATCATTACTTTTTCAAACAGGTTTTCTATCCCTTGCTCTTCTTCTTCTCCTTCTGGTATTCCTATTATATGGATATTGTTATGTTTCATGTTGTCCTGCATTTCCCTTATTGCCTCTTCATTCTTTCTGAGCCTCTTTTCCTTTTCTTGCTCTTTCTGGGTGTTTTTTTCTACTTTGTCCTCCAGCTCGCTGATCCGATCCTCTGCTTCATCAAGTCTGCTTTTCATTCCTTCTTCTGTGTTCTTCAATTCAGAAATTGTATTCTTCATTTCCTGTTGACTCTTGTTGATATTTTCTATTTACTTTTTCATGTTGATATAGTTTGCAGTGAGTTCATTGTAGTTTCTTTGTATTTTCTGGTAGTTCTCTTTGAGCTCAGAGAGCTCAGTGAGCTTCCTGATGACCATTGCTTTGAACTCAGTATCTGATAGTTGACTTGCCTCTTTTTCGGTTAGTATTCTTTCTGAGACTTCCTCCTTTCCTTTCATTTGGGAATTGTTTCTTTGTCTTCCCATTGTTTGTGAGGCTCTTCTTGTTGGCCTCTGCTTCTTAAATTGCTCTGTTCTGACTCCCTGGGTTTATGATATGAACTTCTATGGTAGAATGCCAATGGGATTCGGTGGTGCTGTCTCCTTAATCTCCTGTGCTCACTGGTCTTGAGCTGACGTTCATGTGTTTAACCCGGTCTATGTCTAGTCTTTTCAGCACTCCAGGTTCTGTTGTCTCACCTGTGGGAAAAAGAGAAAGGGGGGGAGAAAGAAAAGAAAATACAACAACAAAAAAACAAAACAAAGATGGGAAGTAGGGAAAAAGGAAATAGAAAAGGAGGAAAGGAAGGAAGGAGGGAAGAAGGAATAAAGAAAGATCGGAGGCAAGATAAGAAGGAATTTTAACAAAAATTAAAACATAGAAATAGATAAAAGAAGGCAGGAAGAAGACATAAAAATGGTAAAGGATGGGAGGAAGAAGGAATGAAAAAAAAAGAGAGAGGAAGAAGGAATTCAGGTGGAAAGAAAAAAAAAAATCTTCTGCTGGCTTCAAACCGGTCAGGTTAGTTCTGCTGGTGTCCTGTCTGTGCAATGGGAGGGGGTGGTTGGAAGGATTGGTTTCACTTTTCTCCCTTCCTGGGTCACACTCTTCGCTGTTGTTCAGCCTGCAGACTCTCCAATCACTGCAGCTCCCTTCTGCTGGGTGTTCTGCCTTTGTCCTAGAGAGCTAGTAGGCCCTGCAGGGTGCGCAAGTGTTAGGTAGGCGTTGTAGGTGTGGTCCCTGGCAGGCAATCAGGCCGTTGATCAGCCAATCCAGCAGCTTTGTTCTTGGGACATGCAAGCTGTGGCTACAGCCGCTTTGGCTTGGGATGGGTGCGGAGAGGCAGCAGGAGGATCCAGCTGCTTTGGGTTTGTGACGCTCTCAAGCTGCTTTTTGCTCTGAGTGCTCAGCCAGCCGAAGGAGCCGCCTGGACTTGGGAAGCTCGTGCGCAGGCGGTGGATTCAGCCGCCCTGGGGTTAGGACACTCGCCAGCAGCTTTGTGCTTGGAAACACCCATCCAGCCAGCCCTGCACTTGGTGAGTGTGCAGCCAGCTAAGCCAGAGGCTCTGTGCTTGGGGGCCGATCGAAACGCCCTGGGCTTGAGTCTCTCCGGCGGGCGGGGCCGCCCTGGGACTGAATCACAGGGCACTCGGTTTGGAGGTTTTGGGCCTGTGGGTGGAGCAGCTAGCCTCTGCTCCAAATGATCTCGGAGGTTTCAGGTGTGGGCGCCCCTCCGGGGTTTCATGTATGGACCCCCGTTCGCTAATCTGTGCGCACGACTGGACCTCAGGTGAGCTCGGTGACTCCGGTGCTGCTTATCCCGATCTCGCAGTCCAGGGGCGGAGGGGGGAGGGGCGCCAGGGGCCTTGGCTACTACCCAGAGTTCTCTAACTAGCCCCTGAGTGTCTCTATTTTCTTTTTCTTTTTGTGAAATTCCTCCTTTTCAAGCCCCCTGGTCCAATCAAGCACCTGGCTGCTCACAGCTCAGCCTGGCCCTCTCCCAAGATTCCTGCAGCAGCCCCTGAGCCAGGGCTGGCGCTTCTGCTGCCCTAGTACCGCTAGGTCCCGGGTCCCGGGTCCCGGGGACCTTATTGTCCTTGAGCACTCTTCTTACCGTCAGATCTTTCAGTGTCCTCTATCTTTGGTCTCTGATCTCCCTATATGCTGGAATACTGTTGGCTGTTCGCTCTGCTCCTCGGATCAGCTAGGTATTTCCCTGGCATTGAGGGGAAGTGGACTCTGCTCCCACCTATGTTGCCGCCATCTTTCCTTGTTCCCACAAGGAAAATTTTCAAAGATAGACCACATGATAGGATACAAAACAAATCTCAACAAATTAAGAAAACTGAAATCATATCAGACATTTTTTCTGATCACAAGGGCCAAAAACTAGAAAACAACTTGAAAGACTAAAGACACTCAAATTCATGGAGATTGAATAGCATGCTATTGAATAATGAATGGGTTAATAATGAGATCAAGGAAGAAATCAAGAAGTTTCTGGAAACTAATGAAAAGGAACACACAACAGCCCAATACTTATGGGGGACACATCAAAGGCAATCCTGAGAGGGAAGTTCATAGTGGTACAGGCCTACCAAAAAAAGAGAGAAACATTTCAAATGAACAACCTAACACTACATCTACAAGAACTGGGGGTACAACAACAAACAAAACACAGAGTGGGCAGAAGGAAGGAAATAACAAGATTAGAGCAGAGTTAAAGATATAGAGACTAAAGAACTATTCAAGGATCAACAAATCCAGGAGCTGTTTCTTTGAAAAGATAAACAAAATTGATAAGCCCTTAAGGAGACTCATCAAAAAAAAAGGGAGAGGACCCAAATATATAAAATCAGAAATGAAAGAGGAAGGATTACAGCTGATACCACAGAAATAGAAAAGATTAAAAGAAATTACTACAAACAACTATATATCAAGAAATTTGAAAACCTGGGTGAAATGTACATATTCTTAGAAAAATATAATCTCCTTTAACTGAGTGAAGAAGCAGAAATCTTTAACATACCAATAACAGCTGGTGAGACTGAAGAAGTAATCAAAGAAACACACAAAAGCTCTGGACTGGATGCTTTCACAGGAGAATTTTACAAAACCTTTAAGGAAGAGCTAACCTCTATCATTCTCAGATGATTCCAAAAAATCCAAGAAAAGGGAAGACTCCCAACCTCTTTTCATGAAGCCAGCATCATCCTAATCCCAAAATCAGATAAAGGCACAACAAAAAAAGAAAACTACAGGCCAATATCAATGATGAACATAGATGCAAAAATCCTCAAAAACATTACAGCAAACCATTTCCAGCTATATATTAAAATGATCATCCATCATGATCAAGTCGGATTTATGCCAGGAAAGTACAATATTAGCAAATCAATAAACATAATATATCACATAAACAAAAGGAAAGATGAAAATCATGTACTGTTATCAATAGATGCAGAAAAACCATTTGAAAAGGTACAACACTCATTATAGCACCCATTTATGATAAAAACACTGAGCAAAGTGAGAGTAGAGGGAGCATACCTCAACATAATAAAGGCCATCCATGAGAAACCTACAGCCAACATCATACTCAATGGCAAAAGTTAAAAGCTTTCCAACTAAAATCAGGCAAAAGACAAGGATATCTGCACTTACCACTTCTACTCAACATAGTATTAGAATTTCTAGCTACAGTGGTCAGACAAGATAAATAAAAGGCATCCAAATTGGAAAGCAGGATGTAGAATTGTCACTGTTTGCAGATGATATGATAGTGTACCTAGAAAACCCTATAAACTCCACCAAAAAAACTACTTGACCTAATAAGTGAATTTGGCAAAACAGTGGATACAAAGTCAATATTCAGAAATCAAAGGCATTTTTGTACACCAACAATGAAATATCAAAACCAGAAATCAGGGAAAAATCCCATTTGCTATAGCAATAAGAAAAATAAAGTATCTAGGAATAAACCTAACCAAGAAGATAAAAAACCTGTACTCAGAAAACTACACAACATTGAAGAAAGAAATTAAGGAAGGCACAAACAAATGGAAGCATATACCATGTTCATGAACTGGAAGAATTAACATCATCAAAATTTCCATACTACCCAAAGCAATCTATAGATTCAATGCAATCTCTATTAAGGTAATAATGACATATTTCACAGATATAGAACAAACATTTCAGAAATTAACATGGAAGCATAAACGGCCCCAAGTAGGTGCAGAAATTTTGAGAAAGAAGAGCAAAGTAGGAGGGATCACAATACCTGATATCAAACTATATTAAAAGGCCGCTGTAATCAAAACAGTGTTGATCTGGCATAAGAACAGACACATAAATCAATGGACCAGAATAGAGAGCCCAGAAATTGATTCAAGTTTCTGTGGACAATTAATATTTGACAAGGAGGCAGAAGCACAAAATGGAGTAAAAATAGCCTTTTCTACAAATGGTACTGGGAGATCTGGACAGCTATAGGGAAAAAATGAAACTCAACCACCAACTTATACCATATACAAAAATAAATTTAAGGTAGATAAAAGACTTAAATATAAGTCACAACACTATAGAAGTCCTAGAGGAGAACACAGGCAGGAAAAGCTCATATATTCCATGCAACAATATTTTCACCAATATATCCCCTAGAGCAAGGTACATAAGGGAAAGAATAAACAAATGGGACTTCATCAAAATAAAAGGCTTCTGTATGGCTAAAAAAAAAAACCACCAGCAAAATGAAAAGATGAACAAAACATATGGGAAAACACATTTGCCAACTATACGTTGGACAGATCTCCAAAATTTATAAATAATTCATATGACTCAACACCAGGGAGACAAATAATCCAATTAAAAAATAGTCAAACGACCTGAACAAACAGTTCCCCAAAGAAGACCTACAGTGGGCTTATGGGCATATGAAAGGATGCTCAACATCACTAACCATCAGAAAGATGCAAATTAAAACCACAATGAGATACCACTTCACACCAGTCAGAATGGCCATCATTAACAAATCAACAAAAACAAGTGCTGGCAAGATTACAGAGAAAAGGGAACCCTAGTACCCTGTTGGTGGGAACATAGACTGGTGCAGCCACTGTGAAAACAATAGGTAATTTCCTCAAAAAACTGAAAATGGAACTGCCTTTTGACCCAGCAATTCCACTGCTGGGAATACCATAATACCCTAAAACACCAATTCAAAAGAACCTATGCAGTCCAATGTTCATAGCAGTGTTATCTGTAATAGCTAAGTGCTGGAAACAGCCTAAGTGCCCCTAAAATGAGTGGATCAAAAAAACTGTGGTAAATTTACACAATGGAATACTATACAGCAGAAAGAAGGATCTCCTACCCTTCACGACAGCGTGAATGGAACTGGAGAGCATTATGCTAAGTGAAATAAGCCAGGTGGTGAAAGACAAATACCATATGATCTCACCTATAAGTGGAACTTAGTGAACAAAACAAACAAGCAAAATATAACCAGAGACATTGAAATTAAGAACAAACTGACAGTAACCAAAAGGGAGGTGGGAGGGAAATAATGAGGGAAAGAAGGGAAATGGTAGTCAATGATCATGTATAAAGGACCCATGGACAAAGCCAAAGGGAGGTATGTGGGGAACCATTCCAAGCATGGGAAATGTGGCTCAGCCCCCACTTGGAAAAGCCAGTGGGGAGCGAAGTTTGCGGGCAGGACCCACGTCCATGGATAGGTTCTCCAGTGGGAAATCAGGCCTGCATTGTACCTGGACTGCTATGAGACTTGCTCTTGCTAAAAATCCCTCACCCTGAGGCAGCAAATGTTTACTGAGTATCTTTATCTTCCCAAAATCTGAGCTAGACCTTCCAGATATGGAGCATAGCCTGTTTTGGCCACTTCTGCCTTTACATTGCAAATATCCTCCTTTGGTGTATTCAGCAACACCCTCTCCTTTGTCTGCAAAAGATAACCACCGAAAACAAACCTTTGCATAGTAAAGGAGGACCATTTTTGATGTAAGGGGCCTAGAAAAACAATAAAAGCCTGTCAAGGCAAGGGTCGGGGCACTCTCCTCTTGAGAGAGTGGCCACACAGTCCCTTTTCGTCCACAGGATTTCTGTAGTCTGTGTGTATTTGTATATCGCATCCACAACAGATCCTGCTGGCCAGGATCTGCGTCAGAGGTAGGATTGTGGGAGGGAGGTGGAGGTGGGTTGTGCAGGGGAAAGTGGTGGTTGGAAAATGAAAAAACTGTATTTGAACATTAATAAAAAAGGATTAAAATAATAAAATAAAATAAAATAAATGTTGACAAAGACAAAAAATATATGTGATATATACTATTTTTATATTATTATAACTTAATGTTTGTCTCTCTTGAATGTTTTTATTTTAACTCAATAAGTTATGTTTTAAGTTTTTGAGTAGACAAAACAAACTTTAAAAATAAAATTAGTCATGCCTTAAAAAAATAAAAGCCAGGCAGTAAAGGACAAATACCATATGATTTCACCTATTAGAGGAACCTAAGGAACAAAACAAACAAATGAGCAAAATAGAACCAGAAGTGTGGAAACAAGGAACAAACTGACAGTGACCAGAGGTGAAGACGGGGAGGGATAAGGGAATTAAAAAGGAGAAGGGTCTAGTTAAAGAACAAGTACAGAGAACCAAGATGGAGGCATAGGTAGACACACTGCACCTCCTCGCACAACCAGAACTGACAGAAAATTGAACAGCAAGGAAGTGCGACACCAAGTAGATAAAAAAGAAACATTCATCCAGACAGGTAGGAGGGGCGGAGACAGGCAGCGGGGTGGAGAGGACTCCTGTGGCCATGGTGGGACCCAGACTGGCGGAGTATGGGATGAAGGGGGCAGGCAGTCTGACCACTAGCAGTCCCTGCGGCCCTACATTTGTGCACAGATAAACCGAGAGGACCAGACTCAGAGTGGCGGAGAACTGGGCAGGCAGAGTGGTGGGTAGCACCCCGTGGTCCCACATTCGCGCATAGATAAACCAGGACGAATGGCAGGGAGCTAGGCAGACTGCATAACCCAGGGCTCCAGCCTGGGGAAGTAAAACCTCAAACCTCCGATTGAAAACACCTGTGGGGGTTGGAGTGGCAGCAGGAGAAACTCCCAGCCTCACAGGGGAGTTCATTGGAGAGACCCAAAGGGGCCAAGGGCATTCACAAGCCCGCCCACTCAGGAATTGGGCACCGGAGGGGCCCAATTTGATTGTGAGTAGTGAAGGCAGTGACTGCAATCCGGCAGAGAGTGGAGCAGGTGCCATTGCTCCTTCTTGGCCCCTCCCCCATGTACAGCATCACAGAGCAGCAGAGACCAGCTCTACCCCACCCCGAAGAAACACCTAAGGCTCCACCCCTTTAAGTAACACACGCGCCAAGACAAAAAATAAAAATAAAAAAATGGCCCAAATGACAGAACACTTTAAAGCTCCAGAAAAAATACAACTAAGCGAGGAAGAGATAGACAACCTATCGGATGCACAGTTCAAAACACTGGTTATTAAGACGCTCACAGAATTGGTTGAATTTGGTGGAAAACTAGATGAAAAAATGAAGCCTATGCTAAGAGACACAAAGGAAAATGTACAGGGAACCAATAGTGAGGCGAAGGAAACTGGGACTCAAATCAACGGTGTGGACCAGAAGGAAGAAAGAAACATCCAACCAGAAAAGGATGAAGAAACAAGAATTCGGAAAAAGGAGGAGAGGCTTAGGAACCTCCAGGACATCTTGAAACATTCCAATATCTGAATTATAGGGGTGCCAGAAGGAGAAGAGGAAGAACAAAAAATTGAAAACTTATTTGAACAAATAATGAAGGAGAACTTCCCCAGTCTGGCAAAGGAAATAGACTTCCAGGAAGTCCAGGAAGCTCAGAGAGTCCCAGAGAAGCTGGACCCAAGGAGGAACACACCAAGGCACATCATCATTACATTACCTAAGATTAAACAGGAGAGAATCTTAGAAGCAGCAAGAGAAAAGGACACAGTTACCTACAAAGGGGTTCCAATAAGATTGTCAGCTGATTTTTCAAAAGAGACCTTACAGGCAAGAAGGGACTGGCAAGAAGTATTCCAAGTCATGAAAGGCAAGGGCCTACATCCAAGATTACTGTATCCAGCAAAGCTATCATTTAGAATGGAAGGGCAGATAAAGTGCTTCTCAGATAAGGTCAAGTTCAAGGAGTTCATCATCACCAAGCCCTTATTATATGAAATGTTAAAGGGATTTATCTAAGAAAAAGAAGATAAAAAATAGGAACAGTAAAAATGACAGCAAACTCACAGTTATTAACAAACATACCTAAAACTAAAACAAAAGCAAACTAAGCAAACAACTAGAACAGAAACAGAACCACAGAAATGGAGATCACATGGAGGGTTATCAATAGGGGATTGGGAGGGGGAGAGAGGGGGGAAAGGTACAGAGAATAAGTAGCATAGATGATAGGTGGAAAATAGACAGGGGGAGGGTAAGAATAGTGTAGGAAATGTAGAAGCCAAAGAACTTATAAGTATGACCCATGGACATGAAATATAGGCTTGGGGGTAATGTGGGAGGGAGGGGGTGGACAGGATGGAGTTGAGTGAAGGGGGGGAAATGGGACAACTGTAATAGAATAATCAATAAATATATTTTTAAAAAACCAATATAAGACATCCTTAAAAAAAAGAACAAGTACAGATGACCCATGAACATGGACATGGACAACGTGGTGGGAATTGACTGTGGGAGTGGTGTATGAATGGGACAGGGGAGAGCAATAGGGAAAAATTGGGACAACTGTAATAAAAAAACTATTTAAAAAAAAGAAATTTTCTGAATGGTAGAGAATGAGGTGATGATGATGATGAAGAGGAGGTAAAGGGTAGCAAACACTTTAAAGCATTTTCAATGCATAAGGCAGGGTTCTAAGTATTTAATGTATTTTCATACAACTAACAATTTTCTCAATTAGGGTCTGTTACTGTCCCGATTTTTCAAATGAGGAAACTGAGGCTTGGAAAGACTAAGGTACTTTCCCAAGGTCATACAATTACTAAGTAGTAAAATTTGGGTTGAAATCCACATTTGTCAGACTCCAAAGTCCAAGTGCTTTCTATTCTATCACATTTATTTCCAAAGAGGTTTAGTTACATAAATTCCCTATTAAAAACCACTGTCATCTAGAGAGTAATATTACCACATGAATCCAGAGGGGAACACAGTGAGATTTTTTGAGACTAGCGAATTAGACTTCACTCAGCCACTCAATTTGGAAATGCATCATATCACAGTATGTCAGTTGAGATGACTACAATTAATAGACTACCTAACAGTAAATCAGATTATAGGGATATTTAATTTTATTTCACATAACAAGAGGGCTAGAAGTGCATGATAATGGTGGTGCAGCAGCTCCATGACTCCTATGTTCATGGAAGCATTATTCACAGTGGCCAAGACATGGAAACAACGGAAGTGTCCTTTTGTAAACTATTGGATAAAGAAGATTTAGTACACATATATGATGGAATTCTACTCAGCCATAAGAAAAGATAAAATTTTGCCATTTGCCACAACATGGATGGACCTTAAAAATATCATGCTAAGCAAAATAAATCAGACAGAAAAAGTTAAGAAGCATATGATTTCTCTCATATATGGGATATAAAACTGAAAGTATCAAATGAACAAACAAGAAATACAAACAAAAACTCAGACACAAACAATGGTATGATTATCAGAGAGAAGGGGGTGGATAGTAAAGGGTAAAGGAGTCAAATATGTGGAGACGGAAGATGATTTGTCTTTGAGTGGTATGTACACAATGCAACCTACAGATCAGGTATCAGAAATGTACACTTGAAACCTATACAATGGTATTAACCAATGTCACCTAGATAATATTATTTAATAAATAAAATGCAATGCCATCTAAAGAGTGACATTACCACGTGGATCCAGAGAATAATACAGTGAGATCCTTTGAGACTAGCTAATTAGACTTCACTCAGCCCCTCAATTTGGAAAGGGTTCAGTATATTGGAGATGGCTCTGGCTGTGGTTAGTAGACTACCTAACAGTAACTTAGATAATAGGGATATTTACTTTTTTTCACATAATGAGAAGACTGGAAGTGGGTAGTATTAATGGTACAGCAGCTCCATCACACCAAAGTGCAGGGTAGGCATTGCTGTAATTTTTTACCTTTCTCCTCATGCTCACTCAATGGCTATAGTAGCACCTAGAAAATATCCTCACATGACAGAAATTAAAGAAAAAAAGAAGGAAAGAGGTTTCTTCTCAGAATCTTTCTCTTTCTATTAGAGTAATAATTTCCCCAGAAACACTCTATAGAGATTTCTCCCTTGTAATTCATTGCTTAGAACACTGTCACCTGGACATCTGGAACTAAAACAGTGACTGGATAAGTGAACATCTAGACAGAGAAATGAGATTAGCATGATAGACTTTGACAAATAAAGGTTAAGGCCACAATTCTACCTGAAGGAAACTCGGTGTTCTTTGAGCAAGGTAGGTGACCAACCGGGTCTGCTCTACATGAGCTGCTGAGATTAGTACAGTGGTAATGCAAAACAGAAATCATTTTATAAATGATTTAAAGAAAAGTTGTGACTTTTCCAAGTTGTATAGATAGGCATAGGATGAGAGTTGAACCCAGAATCCTTTGGTTATACCTGTGGTTTTTAAACTGAGTTCCTCAGGGTTTCTACATAAATTTCATTATCATATCATTTAAAACCTCTTTTGAGTGTGTTATTTAAAAATGTGATTTAAATACAGTATATATGTAATTTTCTCATATATCAGAAATTAACATAATGCAATCATTACTAAACAAGCCATATGAAGTCTATCTGTCAGAGTTAACTCAATTTTTATCACTGTTGTTTGTCTGAACTTGGAGTAAAGCATGTCCTGCCATTTTTATTTAATTATGAAGTTTCCTTGAATTCCTAGGTAAACTATTAAAAGCTATTTGTAACCATTTGTCCATGTTAATCTAAATATTTTTTAGTACTGGACAACATTATAAAATAGAGTGTTGACAGTGATAGGAGAATGCAGCACCTCCAATAAATTTGAAATAATCACAAATTTAAAATTACCATGTGTATCAAACAGCTGCACTATTTTCACTAACTGACAATATCTCTGTGGCCCCTGCATGCTTCTCCAGCCACTTTTCTCTGACTCTTCCTGCTCCATAAGCACCTGTTTCAATGCTAGGAACATTGTTTCTTGCCTCAGGGCTTTTGCATATGCTATTTCTTCTAGCAAGCATTCCTCATTTAGTTAGATTCAGCTCATTCTTGCTGTCCCATTTAAATTGTACTTCTTTTTCTGACCTCCCCAAATAGGCTAATACCATGGCTTTCACTATTCCTTTGGTACACTCATTATTTTATAGTTATTTTGTCCACAGCTCTCTTTCCTTTTAGGCTGAGAGTTATCTGACTGCAGCAACCATAGATAACCCATTCACAGTGAGGTCCATGGAAGTAATTAATTATTGTTGAAAAAATAAATGGAACATTAATAAATACATTTGAATTTAGATGTAATATTTATAAAGGAGAAATAAAAATTGTCTGATTATTAAAGAAAACCTTAACTGAAAAATGACATACAAATACTGAAATAATACAGAATACTAATTTTAAGTGCACAGCTAGATGCATATTTTCATATGTATACATCAGATTAATCTTTACCCAGATAAATATAGGACACTTTTAGTACCCAACATGATTCTTTCATGATCATACCTACTCCTTGCTTCTCCACTCCCATAAGTAACAACTGTTCTGGCTTCTATCTCCACAAATTAGCTTTTGCCCATTCTGAAATTTTATATAAATAAAAATTATCTCAAATGTATGTGTTTATGCCTGGTTTCTTTCATTCAACATAGTATCTATGATATTTAGCCATGTTGTATGTTCCTATTTTTTATTTAATTGTATCCCATTGCATGGCTATACCATGATGTAGTCATTCATTTTCTTATTGATGGATATTTGGTTATCCTTTTCAATTTAGAGCTATAACAACAACAAAAAAGTAATGAACACTTAGCTACAGGTATTTTTGTAGTCATATGTTATTTAAAAAAGAGAAAAAGTTCTGTTCCACTCTCTTCCATCATTAAAAAAACAGAAAAAAAATCTGGTAACATGAGAAAAATGGCAGTGTGCGATACCTTTGGTCTCTCCATTGAAGTTTCAACAATTCGAATAGCTCTAACTCAATAAAGGATTCCCTGTTGAATGCACAAATATGCTTGAGAGATCCACATGTGGAAATATTTAAAGGTGGACAAATGGGAGCAAAAGGGGCAAGTGAGAAGAAAGAAGAGCTGAGAAGAGCCAAGGACAGAGCTCTGCAACCAGGATATCAGCAGGGCTCAGCCTGGAGAGAAGAATCCCATTGCACATGACACTGTCTTCAACCAAGAGGAGAAAAATGAATCAGTGAGCATTCCTGAAGGAGTGTGTAGTTTGAGCTGAAGCTGAGCCCAGAGACCTAGGAAGGGAGCAATCATGTTTGTCAGGAGGTTGGCATTCCAGGCAGAGTCACAAAGCAAAGAAGTCCTGCTGCTCTGTAGCCTCCAAGAGCTTGCCTCCCTTTGCCTTTGGTGTTCAGTTCCAGAGGACATTATTTGCAATCCCAAAACTAGTAGTTCAGAATCACTTTTCCCCTAAGCAAAGGTTGCACCCCCTGACTGGTTTTGGGGTTGGGGCACAGGGAAACCCTGGGAAGTCTAAAGTTGCCATAACTAGGTGGACAAAACAACAAAGAAGCTGGCTAGTTCCCCCAGCCAACCCCATCCCCAAGCATGGAAGCTAGACTGACAACAGCATCTGGATGCAGAGGAGAGTCCTGGGATTTTACAGAGCTAAAAATTTGTGATTTAGTGCCACCTACTGAGAAATAAGAGAAACGTCTCTGTATATTAATTGGCTGGAGAAGTACCATTCATACATAGATGCCTAGACAGAGAAGCTATGCATCAAATACCATGAATAATCAAGGTAGAGAGGTAACTTAGAGAGAAAATGAAAAATCTTGAAAAAACAAATTTAAATGCTTGCAAATATGTGGTTATAAATGACAGAAAAATTAAGATTGCAGTTCTGAAATACTCAACAGGATGCAAGAAAATACAAAAAGCAATTTAATGCACACAGAAAGCAAATCAACAAACAAAGCAAGTGCTTTGCCAAGGAGATAAAAACTTTAGAAAAGAAAAAAACAGAAATTCTAAAGATGAAGAACTTAATAAAAGAGATCAAGAATGAACATAGGAAATGGAGCAGCCAGATGGTGGAAAGGGTTACTGATATCAAAGATGCAAATTTAGAAACAACAAATATGGAAGAAGATGGAGAATTGAGCATAAAAAATAAAAGAGCTCTATGAGAACTATCAGATTACTCATTTTTCTCTGGTGCATATGGATCATTCTCAAGAAGAGGCCACACTTTGGGTCACAAAATTAGCCTCAACAAACACAAAAAGATTGACATTTTACTCAGCATATTCTCTGGCTATAGTGCTTTGAAATTAAAAAGCTACTGCAAAAAGGAAGTAAAAAACCCAGAAGTATGTTGAGATTAAGTAACATACTACTAAAAAATGATTAGGTCAAAGAAGAAATAAAAAGTGATGTGAAAAGACATAAAGAGATGAGTGAAAATGACAATATGATATATCAAAACTTCTGGGATGCAGCAAAAGTAGTAATAAGAGGGAAGTTTATTTTATTACAGGCCAACCACAAGAAACAAGAAAAGTCCCAAGTAAATAACCTAACATTATATCATCAAGAACTAGTAAAAGAAAAACAAAAGCAACCCAAACTCAGCAGAATAAAGGACATAATTAAAATTACAGCAGAATTGAACAAAATGAAAAAAGACTATGCAAAAAATTAATAAAACAAACAGCTGTTTCCTTGAAAAGATTACTAAAATTGAAAACTCCCTGGCTACACTCACTACAAAAAAAACAGAAAAAATTGCTCATATAAACAAAATGAGGCATGAAAGAGGAGAAGTTAACACACACATACAGATTTACAAAGGACATACTAGACTAATATGGAAGATTATATTCCACAAAATTCAATAACCGAGAAGAAATGGATAAGTTTCTAGAAATATATAACCTTCCTAGACTGAATCATGAAGAATCTAAATAGACTGATAAAGAGTGAGAAAATGGAAACAATCATCAAAAACTTCCCCTAAAATAAAAGTCCAGGACCAAATGGCTTCACTAGTAAATTCTACTGAACATTCAAAGAAGATTTGATACTTATCTTTATCAAACTCTTCCAAAAAATTGAAGAAGCAAGAAGATAGCAGCCAAGTAGGTGGAAGCTGAGCCCACTTGCTTGTGCCCCCAGCATGGATTTTAGGCTGATATTCCAACAAGTGACATTAACAATTAATGGAATCTCAGTTGATGTTAATTTTTGAAGGCAAGGAGTACAGAGGAAGCTTTGCACCATCTGGTAAGAAATTTTATAAGTTGAAGGGAAAATACCCTGCATGAGGTGTCTGCGTCAGAGGGGAGAACAGATGAGAGAAAATGCAGCTTAGTAGCTCCTGCCCCTCCCAGAGCAGGTATCCTGGTCCTACACAGGGAACCCCCAACCCTAATTAGTAGAGGCTTGGGAGGATATACAGAGTCTAGGAAAGTCTGGCCATGCACACACATAGCAAGCAACATATCTGCCATCCAGGAGAGCTCCAGAAAGAAACCCTGTCTAAAACTGTCAGAGGTAATGGCAGATGTAGTTAGCCCCGACTGAGAGAGACTTTGTATTTTGGGGGGAGGTTGAGTGCATGGAGAACCAGCCCCCCAGGGCTTTGTGCTGCAGTGTGGGGAGCACATAGAAACTCTTTTAAAAGACGAGCTGATGTGAGACTCAAGACTCTGCAGGGACCCTGTGCTTGTACATGTGCTGAGCTGCTCTGCCAGCAAAGAAATTGGGGTGAAACTATCATGCTGAAGGGACTGTGGGACCTGACCCAGCACAGCTGGCAAGCAGGGATAATGCAGAGTGAAGAGTTCAGGCCTGAGTTTCCTGTGAGAGTGGCAGGCTGAGTACTGGATGGCCAGGAGCTGAATGACTGATTTTTGTTGCGGGACCCTCCATGGACAGGCATGCCCAATTTCCACCTGTGGGATTACAGGCTCTGCATATCAGTGAGACCAGTGTCAGAGCCCCTCTGCTGGGCACATATCCACAGGGAAAAGAAGGAAAATCTCTGAAAGGGCCTTGTCTAAGCTTCTATCAGATAGTAAGAGCTATACTATTCCTCAGGCCCTGATCCACTGAAACCAACAGAGCAAAGAATTTAGAGATAGATCCAACAGGGGGTGTTCCGGGCCCTGCCCAGCCTAGGCTCTTAGGCAAAGCTGTTGCCTGCACCAACCAGGAAAGAGCTGCTCCTTTTACACAAATTGGCCCCTCACAGAAAATGGACAGCAAATTCACCAGAAACCATACATTATTGGAAATAACCTGGGACAGACCAAGATGTGTGATGAGGTCATGAGAAAACACTCCCATCATCTTTCCTGAAGACTGAACAGAGTGCCCCAGGGGTGACTCTGGGATTCCACCCTTCTGTTTGCACCAGAAGCCCCTTCTGGAGGCAGGTGGAGGTGGTACTGGTAGTGTTCTCCAGTCATTAGATGAACCACACCTGGGCCTTGTGCTGATGGAAAGCTGACAGGGCAGAACAATAGGAACCAGACAAGCCTGAGGGAGCCACTGTTTGTGGATGCTTGTAGTCTGGCTCAGGCTGCCTGGGACCAGACTAGGATACCATCTGACATTACCAGGGGTAGATCCAGAAAGAGAAGACAGTGGCAAACACTAGACTGTGCCAAGACAAATTGCACCATAGTCTTCTTCATTATTTGCATTATTTTTCCTCCTGCATAGATTTTTAACATTATTTTCTTTTTCTTCAAGTTTGTTTCTATTATTTCACTATTTTTATATTAGTTTATTTCAAATCTCATATTTTACTACTCCCTTCTCACTCCATTTTGCCTTCTGCCTTCCTCTTATTTTTGTTTTCAATTTTATTTTTCTCTTGCTATGATTTGTTTCTATTCTGAACTCCTACGATTTCTCCTCCCTGCAGTCTCTCAAAACCATTTTTCTTTAGTTCTCACATTCTAGACAGTAGTCACCATACTTTTTTTTTTTATTCTTAAAATGCTCTTAGTCTCTCTCCATCTTCAGCAGTCTTTGCTTTTAGGTTGTTGATATGGTGGTGGTTGTTGCATTCCTTCAGTTTTATTTCTAGATGTTCACTATTTTTGTATTTCTAATCTCAAATTTTACTGTTCCCCTCTTCTATTTCATTTTGCCTTCCTCATGATTTTTTTTTTTCATTTTAAATTTTACTTTTTCCCTCTCCTCACCTGGTTTTCATTACTCACCCATTATTTCCTCTCCTTCTATCCTCTCAAAATCATTTTTCTTTCCTTTAGAACATAGGTATCAAACTCATTTTCACCAGGGGCCACATCAGCCTCTCAGTTGCCTTCAAAGGGCTGAATGTAATTTCAGATTCTTAACCGTTAAAGAGTAGTTACATTTATACAGTCTTAAAGTTATTTTGGCCCTTTAATGCAAATGCAAGGCTGATGTGGGCCCTGGTGAAAATGAGTTTGACACCCCTGCTTTAAAAATTTCATAAGCATTATCTCTCTCTTTTTCCTTATTCTTTATTTTTCTCCTGCATTAATCTTTGCTCATTTATCATTGATGTTACTGTGTTGGATGTTTTCTCCATTTTGGTTCATACTTTTGTCAATATTTTTTAATTTTTTAACCCATACATTATACTCTTCCTTTTGCTTACTCCATTTTGCCTTCTTCCCTACCTTTTTTATTTATGATGTAAATTTTATTTTCTTTCTTTTTTCACTTTGTTTCTATTCCCTACTCTTATTGTTTCTCCTCCCTTGGCCCTCTCAAAATCATTTGTCTTTCAGTTAGTCAATTCTATATTGTTCTTCCTTTTTATATTTGTCTTAATCTCTTTATACTTTTATTAATACTTGCTCATTTGTTGTTGATAGTGTGGTTGTGGGTGTGGATTCTATTTGTGGGTGTAGTTTTTGCTTCATGGGTTGTTTTTTTTTTTTGTTCTGGCAAAATTCCAAGCAGTACCAAAATGTCCATCCTCTACAGAGAAAGTCACAGAATATTACTGAATTAAAAGAAATCTAAATTAATTTTATTTTCTCCCAAGCTGACATACAAATTGAACTTAGTCTCAATAAAAATCCTAGCATTTTTTTTGTGTTAATTAGGTGGTTTTACAATTTATATGGAATTGGGGGAGGCCTAATATAAATAACACAATTATGAATAACAAAAATAATAAACTTAGAAACCTCATAATACCAAAAATCTAGGCTTACCAAGCTGTAATAATAAGAGCAGTATGATAGAGGTACAATGCAGAGAAATTGACCATAGAAAAACTTATAGACTCCAAGAATAGATCTGTGCAAATATAGTCACTGATTCATATTCTGCAATGCAGTGAAAAAGTAGTCTTTTCAATAAATTATACTGGGTCATTCAGATTCCATAGGGAGAAAAAATGAATCTTGATTCCTCCCTAACTCACATCATAGCCAAGAATTAGAGATGGATTTTGTAGCTCCAATTTAAAAAGTAAAACAATGACAAATATTATCTCACCTATAAGTGAAACCTAACCAACAAAACAAACAAATGAGCAAAATAGAACCAGAGATTTGGAAATAAAGAACAAACTGACAGTGACCAGAGGGGAAGGGGGGTGGGAGACAATGGGGAAAAAGGGAGAAATGGCAAGCAAAGGAACACGATTAGAGGACTCATGGGCACAGACGATGGGGGAGTAGATTGACTGTGGGAGTCACGGACAATGTGGGAGAAGGAGAGATGGGGCAAGAGTGAGCAATGGGATAAAGTGTGGGAGAACTGTAACTGAACAGCAATAAATTAAAAAAACAAAACCAAAAAATAAATAAAAGAGTAAAACAAATTTCTAGAAGATAGTCTAAGAGCTTATATTGTAATACTGTTTTTCTGAACTTGTAGAGACAGAGCTTTCTTAAACTGTATCCCCCAAAATCACTAGCCAAAAAAGAAAAAATTTGATAAACCAGACTATATTAAACTTAATAAATTCTACTTATCAAAACAAACTTTTGGAATAAAAGAACACAAGCCACAGTTGGAAGAAATTACATGTGTTATCAACATTCAACAAAAAAATGTAAAGATCAAGTAGAACTCTCATATCTCGCTGCTGGAAGAGTAAATAGGTACAACTACTCTGGAAAATTCTTTAGCAGTTCCTACTTTAACTTAATCTTCTATTTCACTCCAAATACTCAATAGAAATGTATATTTGTGCTCAAAGATGTATAAAATCATGCACAAGATAATACTGTTTTAATAGCCAAAAATTGGAAGCAACCACATTGGACATTAAATATTAGAGTAGATAAATAAATTGTGGTATATTTATACAATGAGTAGTGTATGAAAGTACAAATAAGTAGTTAGTTTAAAAATAACAATGCTATCTTTAATAATTAATGGCTTCCTAGATTTTTATTAAATATGGTGCCTATATCAGCAACAAAATTATCTTGGTAAAGTTTTGTGAGTTTAAAAATAACTTAGCATTAATATATTTTGAGTGGTATCTAAGAGCTTAAGAGTTTATTCTTTTTCGTAAAGGATTATAGATTGCACATGTCTTACAGGCACTTAGATCATTGTGTCAGGGAGTTTTATTGAGCAAACAGTCACAAAATATTAAAGCATAGTTAGCTTTGTTCCATCTCAGTAAGACCATTCTAATTTTAAATATACTTCTTCTATGTGTTCTGGTTTTTCTATAATGTAAATTTCAAACTTTGAGATTCAAAAAAATAAGATAATTAAAAATATATAACTATCATTTTCTTTTTACTTTTATGAGAAGTTAGTTTCTCTCTTTCACATGGCAACAAGAACAACATGTGTCCCACCATCAGGTAAAAAAGAGAAAATCCATTATTACACAAAAAACAGTCAAACAAGACCATGTCAAAATAAAATGAAGCAGGATGATGTTCTTGCAAAACTGCTTTAAGTTTACAAACTATATAAGTCACAAGACTTCTTCGAGCCTCCTGCCTTTCTTATTCTTCCTATGAAGAAAGAAGCCCAAATACTCATTTATGATGGGGCAAATAGGAAGCCCAAGCACCCTGCATGGTACCACCGCCTGGTTAGAGGAGTGATTAGGAAAGGAACTAGTGAATTTTCTTCATTTATCAAAAATGTTCCTCCTATGACTTCCTTTGGTTCAAACATTGGTAGTCTCAATGTTGCTCAATTAACAAGACAGCCCCAGCCCCAGTCCAGTTTTTATCTATAATCTTACACTTTTTTGAAATCTTCTTGTTTCTTCACTATCTTGCTGTTCATGAAAATCCATCCTTCCTTTTAGTTCCACTTTAAGACACATTTCTGCTCTGCCATCTTTAGCCTTTTGGCCTCCTAGATGCAAGATGCCTGAAGCAAGGATTACATCCCCAGGTCAGTGTCCAATAGTATAGGCAGTAAAGAGATTTCGTCTTTTTTGTGTTTCTTTAAGATCAAGAAAACCCTTTCAGAAACATCAGCCTCACCTCCACCTCACCGGAGACTCAAGCTAACTTGGCCATGTACCACACTGATAAAAATTGCTTTGCATTCCCTGCCTCAATGAACCAATGAAGCAGGGCAGGCCAGAGGGGTTGGGATTCTTCATGCCTCCCATGAAAAGCCTGTCCACAAGCAGGAATATGGATAGCTGAACAAATATGAGTTTTCCTTAGGAGAGGGGATGGGAAATGACTGTGCAACATTAACCTGGTCTACTGCACTTCCCAAACCGTTTATAGGTATGTCACTGACTGGGAGCACATGTTTCTTTGTGTTACATTGTCCTACTCCTTCCTCAGCCTGTAACCATCCCCTAGTAGTTAGGGCCTTTTTACACCCACCACACACCACTAGAATCAGCATTTATGCCTAGTTGTTTAATTGAATGGCAAATGATTATTTTTCATCATGTTCTCAGCAGTGGTACCTGAGTCTTTCCAGAGTGAGTTAACCACAAAAGTTCATAAAGGGCCAAGAGCCTTAATTGCAAGAATGCACTGCTTCTGATTTCTTTTCTTCTGATATATGCTGTGATGATTAACCTGGGCTCCTGGAGAGGACACATGTGTTTCCTCCTATTGCATTAGTTCTGTGACAGTAAATAGGCTCTTTGTTTCTTTTACATAGCCAAAACACAAAATGAAATTCTTTTTCAGTTTTTATAAGGTGCAGCTCAACTCAATCAATTGTTCCAGTTACAGTACACCTAATTTTTATCCAGGTGACTAACTAGAGAATAATTCAAATGTATTGCAAATTATAAATCTTTCATGATTTGGGAGATTTTATAGAAATTCACCTTGACAGTGCCAATGTAAAACAAATATCAAAAATGATTAAATATTCTTAAGATAAGAGGTATAAATCATTGGATGATTTTATGGGTTTAACCACCAATAATAAACTTCTATAAACAAAAATATTTTGATTTCATCATTTAAATTTTTTTTTAGAAATGTTCAAGGAAGACTACAGAAGTGGATGAAGAATGTGTGCATAAAATATTTGCATTCTTTACTGTGTGGACACTAATTTATTTATTGAAATAACATACTATTAAATATTTATTAAAAATTAACATTTTGCTGAGCTTCCCTCCAAAATCATTTACATTGTTCTGGCTATTGATATAGTCAGGGCTATGATTTTTTCCCCATGTCTGTCTGCCAATTATTTGCTCGAGTACCATGCCTCAGACTTTAGTCTATGTGTGCAGCTATTCTTTGCAAAGCTTGTGAAGTAAAAGGTTTTTGGAAATCATTGAACTTCCCTTAAACTATAAGACTCATATTTCCAATTCTCTTATTTTAAACATGACCCTAAAAAGACATTAAGTGACTTGCCCAAGACCTTAGAGTTAGCATTATCTTTTACATAAGTGAAAAGAAAAGTTAGTTTTAAATGTGAGGGATAAGTTATTCATTAGAATTTAACTTCTTTGGAAGAATTTGGTGATGTAGAGCAAGTTTCATAAACCTTGGGGGGGGGAACCATGTTCTTGACATTTTGTTTAAATATGAATAGTCCTTTAGAAAATTTCATCAAGTTAAGAAAAGGGATAAAGAGGAATGAATTCCCACATAGATCCAGTAGAAAACTGAAGAAAGATTTATTTGTAAAGCTTATGACCTGTTCATTTGCCTTTCAATTCTCAGAACCACTTACAGGAGTACCTAAATGCAAACAATAAAAAGCTAGAAGACAGGTAAACAGATAGAGCAAAAGTAAAAAAGTACACACGGCTGAGAAAGCATTAAGCCCGTCCTCCCCAGTTGAAAATGACAAACATATTCAGCAGCTGAGAATATGCAACTGCACAATTTTCTCTCAGGTAACATGTACATAAGAAGCAGCATCCAGAAGTGACATCCTTTGAAAGTTTTAATGTTTCAGGTTTAAAGTATAAAGCATACCTTTTCTCTCTTATTTCTTTACTTTGGTTAAAACATGATACCAAAATTCTTTCTCTAATGTTCTCACACAATACATAAATGAAAGCATTATCCCCCAATTTAATATTATTTTCAGATTTATCATATTTATGCTGAAAAGAATCACATCTTTCTCTGGTTCTACTGGCCAATATATCCCAAAATGTTGGCGTTTCCTTACAGGAACTTTTTGCAACACATATCTTTATTCTGTGGAACTCAATAAACAAATTAAATGATTTTAAGTAGAGATATTTCAGGTTAAAAAAGTTGCACAAAATTTCCAAAGATTTTTGGGAGCTGATTTCTGAGTGTAAACAATCACTTACACTGAAAGCATATATGACAAATAAAATTGACAACTTGACATTATTACCTGTCATAAATTGAAGCCCCTCATCAATTTGAGGGGAGTCAGATATATTTTTGTTTTTTAAGATTTGTTAGTGTATTTTTTCAAGGTAAATATAACAGCCAAGTTCTTTTTACCCATTTTTATCTTCCAAATTAGGTGCTGATTTTTTTAAAAAAAAAACATTCTTGTTTTGTCAAGATTAGCTTTTATAATAGTAAGAATGCAATAGACACTGAATTTTATCCCAACGACATAATATTTTCTTTAGAAAAAACTATAAAATATAACTATTAAAAAATACAAGTGATATCAGAGGAATGGTGGTGTGAGAGATCCCTTTGGTCTTTCCCCTTGAAGTTTCAATGATTTGAACAGTCATATATTAATAAATCACCAATATATCAATTCCCTGCTCAACATATAAGTAGTCCTGAGAGATCTGTTCATTGAAATATCTAAATGTGGGCAGTGGAGCAAAAGGGGCAAGAGAAAAGGGAGTGGGGCTTGTATGAGCCAGGGACACAATGAGGAGTCAGGAGGTCACAGTGAGTCTCAGCTGGGAAATGGGAGAAATCTGGTTGTTGGGGACACCCCTTTCAGCTGGGAGGAACAGAGACTTGGTGGACACTCCTACAAAAGTGAGAAGCACTATCTGTGGCTAAATCAAGAGTCCTGGGCAAGAACACATCATGGGAGAATGGCAGCAGTAGTAGAGGTGGTTGGGAATTCGGACAGTGAAATAAAGCCACAAAACCTAGCCACCTTCTGTTAAATTCCCACATATCACCTCCTTTTGTTGTTTCTGTTGGATTGTGGAGCACACTAACTGAAAGATTATTTCTCCCTGAGCAAAGAGTACATGTACTCTGTGACGAGTACTGGTGTTGGGACATGGGAGATCCTGAGGGAGGACCAAAGCAACCATTATTGGAAGGGCAAATCAACAGAGAATCTGAAGTGATCCCCCAGCTCATCCCCACCCTAACACATCATGGTTACGCTGACTTCATTAGGTGGATTCAATGTCACCTAATGAAAAGTGTAGAAAGATCCATGAGTATTAATCTGCTAGAGAAGTGATACAGACACATGGATGCTTAGACAGAGAAGAAATCCATCAAATACCATAAATACCAAGGTAGTGTGGCAGCTTGGAGAAAATATTAAGAATCATCAGAAAACAACCTTAAAAACATAGAAATATGTGACAAAAAAACATTCAAGATTAAAGTTTTGAAAAAAGGAGGTGAGAGAAAGTGCAGACAGGCACTTTAGTGAGTCAACAATCAACTTAATGAACAAAATGAATGCTTCATCAAAGAGATTACTTTTAGAAAGTGCCAAACAGAAATCTTAGAGATGAAGCAAGAGATGGAGAATGAACTACCAAGCATAGGAAACAGAGAAAACCAAATGGAGGGAGGGATCAGAGATATCTAAGATAGAAATCAAGAAATGATTCAGAATGAAGAACAGAGAAACTTATGGAACAGAATAGAGAGCCCAGAAATAAACCCAAGTCTCTATGGTCAATTTATATTTGACAAAAGGGGCAGAAGCATAAAATGGAGTAAAAGTAGCCTCTTCAACAAATGGTGCTGGGAGATCTGGATAGCTACATACAAAAAGATGAAACTCAATCACCAACTTATACCATACACAAAAATAAATTCAAAGTGGAGAAAAGACTTAAATACAAGTCGTGACACCATAAAAGCCCTAAAGAAAAACATAGGCAGGAAAGTTTCAGATATTCCATGCAGCAATATTTTCACCAATATGTCCCCTAGAGCATGGGATGTAAAGGAAAGAATAAACAAATGGGATCTCATCAAAATAAAAAGTTTCTGTACAGCTAAGGAAAACAGCCACTATGGAAAGCAATATGGAAGTTCCTCAGAAAACTAAAAATGGAACTGCCTTTTGACCCAGCAATTCCATTGCCGGCATTGTACCCTAAGAACCCTGAAACTCCAGTTCAAAATATTCTATGCACCCTAATGTTCACAGCAGCACAATTTACAATAGTCAAGTGCTGGAAACAAACTAAGTGCCCATCAGTAAATCAATGGATCAAAAAACTACAGTACATTTACATGATGGAATACTAAGCAGCAGAAAGAGCCCATACCTTTACAGCAGCATGGAACTGGAGAAGATTATGTATGCTAAGTGAAATAAGCCAGGCAGTGAAAGACAAATACCATATGATCTCACCATTAACAGGAACCTAATCAACAAAACAAACAAGCAAGCAAAATATAACCAGAGACATTGAAATTAAGAACAAACTGACAGTAACCAGAGGGGAGGGTGAGGGGGTAATGTGAGGGAAAGGGGGAAGGGGTGTCAAGGAACATGTATAAAGGACACATGGACAAAGCGAAAGAGGGGTAGAATCAGAGTGGGAAGTGGGGATGGCTGGGTTAGGGGGGAGTGATGGGGGCAAACGGAGACAACTGTACTTGAACAACCATTGGAAAAAAAAAAAAAAAGAACCGAGAAACTTGAGCCGAAAGAAAATGAAAGAACTCTACAAGAACTATAGGGAACTATCAGAAAGATTAATGTGAGAATAATAGGCATACCAGAAGAAGAAGAGAGAAGATGGGAACTAAGACACTATTCAAGGAGTGGATGAGAACTTCCCAAACCTATGGGAAGAACTAGATCCTCAAATCCAGGAAGGAAACAGAATACCTAGTTACCTCAATCCAAAGAGGCCCTCTCTAAGACACATTTTATTAAAATGGTAAAAAGTTCATGACAAAGAAGGGGTTCTCAAAGCAGCCAGAGATAAATAGAAAGTAACCTATAAAGGAAAGTCCATTAGGTTATCATCAGACTTTTCAGCAGAAACTCTATAAGCTAGAAGAGAGTGGAACTGAATATTCAAGCTACTGAAAGAAAAATTGCCAGCCAAGAATAATATATCCATCAAAGTTATCCTTAAATATAAAGGTGAGGGAATTTACTACCAGAAGACCTCCATTGTGAGAAATATTCCAGGAGATTAGTACCTGAAACAAACAAAAAAGAAGTTCACAAATCTGTAAGTATGATCACTTACAACATCAACTAGGATAATTTGTGACAAAGAAACTTTAAATAGGAAGGGGAAATGGTCTGAACTGATAAAGAAGCATGGAGGCCAGAGACATTCAAAAGAAAAATGACTACTGTATATATGAAACTTTCTTTCTTATAAATCTAAAGGTAAGCAAACATATACACATACACCAAACTGAGACACTTAGCATAGAAAAAGAGGAAACAGAGGAAAAAAGGATGGAGTATTACCAAACAAAAACAATACACAGAAACACAAAGGAATAGAACCTATGGAGGCACAGAGCTACCAGAAAATGAAAGATTAAATGGTATAGGAAATCATTATACATGAATAATGATCATAAATGTAAATGGCATGAATTCACCAATAAAAAGGCACAGAGCAGAAATCAGATAAAAAAAAAACAAAAACACAACCATTTGCTGCCTTCAGGAGACACATCTAAGATACAAATACAACAGCAGATTCAAAGTGAAAGGGTGTAAAATGCTTCTCCAAGCAAATAATATCCATAGAAAAGCAATTGTAGCCTTATTTGTTTGAAAAAATAGATTTCAAGATAACAAAGGTAACAAGAGACAAAGATAGACATTTTATAATGGTAAAAGGTACATTAGATCAAGAGCAACAACAACAACAACAACAACAACAACAAAACACTTCTTAATATACATGCACCCAATCAGGGAACACCAAAATATATCAAGCAATAACTAAAAGAAATAAAGGGACAAACACACCAAAACAGAATCATAGTTGGGGAACTTAATACTCTGTTGACAAATTATCCAGACAAAAATCAATAAAGAAATATTGTCCTTAAATGATACATTAGACCAAATGGAAATAAGTGAATTCTACAGAACTCTTCATTCTGAAACATCAAATTATACATTTTTTCCAGGCACATGGAATATTTTCAAAGACAGACCACAAGTTGGGTTATAACACTAGCTGCAACAAATACAAGAAGATTGAAATTATACCAAGCATAATAATGACTATAATGCTTTGAAATTAGAAATCAACTACAAAAAGGAAGTAAAGAAACCCAGATATATGTATAAATTAAAAAAAAAAACATACTACTAAAAAATAACTGGGTCAGAGAAAAAATAAAAGGTGAGATCAAAAGACATGTAGAAATAAATGAGAATGACAAAAGGACATATCAAAACTTCTGAGATGCAGCAAAAGCACTAAGTGGGAAGCCTATATCATTGCAGGCCTATCTGAAAACAAAAGAAATCCCAAATTAACAGAAGTTCTCTTCAGATCATATAAATCATTCACTTTTTAAAATCAAGAACAAGACAAGAATGCCCACTCTCACCATTTTTATTCAACATAGTTCTGGAAGTCCTAGACAGAGCAATCAGCCAAAAGAAAGGAATAAAAGGAAGAAGTAAAGATGTCACTTTTAGCAGATGTCATGACTCTGTATGTAAAAAATCCTAAAGATTTGCCCCTACCAAATTTTTAAAAACAATAAACAAATATAGTAAAGTTGCAAGATACAAAATCAGTGCACAAAACCCCACTTTTTCCCTATATACTAACAATGAAACCTGAAAAATAAATAAATAAATAAATAAATAAATAAATAAATAAATATATTTTGCAGTTGCAATCAAAAGAATAAAATACCTAGGAATAAACTTTTAAAAAGGATGTGAAGGACCTATACAATTTAAACTACAAAACATTATTTAAAAAGACTGAAAAGGACACAATGAAATGAAAAGATATTCCATGTTCATGGATTGGAAGAATCAACATAGTTAAAATAGCTATATCACCTAAAGCAATATACAGATTTAATGCAATTCCCATCAAAATCCCAATGTCATTTTTTTAAAATAATAGAACAAAAAATTGCCACATTTGTGTGGAACCACAAAAACCTGAAATAGGAGCAATCTTGAGAAAAAAAAAAAAAAAACCAAAGCCAGAGGTATCACACTATCTGACTTCAAATTATACTTCAAAGCTAAAATAATCAAAACAGCATGGTATTGACAGAAGAACAGACATGCTAGTCAATGAAAAAGAATTGAGAACCCAGAAATAAAACCATGTAATACGGGAAGATAATTTTGACCAAGGAGCCAAAAACACACAATGGAGAAAAGAAACCCTCTTCAATAAATTGTTCTGGAAGAATTTAAAAGCCACATGTAAAAGAATGAAACTAGATTACAGTTTGTTGCCATGTACAAAATTATATCAAAAGCAATCAGAAATCTAAATATAAATTCTGAAACAATAAATTACATAGAATAAAACCAGGCGGTGAGGGACAAATACCATATGATCTCACCTTTAACTGGAACATAATCAGCAAAAGAAAAAAAGCAAACAAAATATAACCAGAGACATTGAAATTAAGAATAATCTAAGAATAGCCAGAGGGAAGTGGGGAGGGGATAGTGGGGAGAGGGATCTCCAGGAGCTACTATAAAGGACACAAGGACAAAATCAAGGGGAGGGTAGAGGTGGGGGAGGGAGGTGGGACTGGCTGGGGTGGGGTGGAGGGATGGGAAGAAAATGCAGACAATTGTAACTGAAAAAAATTTTTTTAAATTAAAAATAAATAAAAATATACATAAATAAAAACAAACAAACAAACAGAAGAATAAAACATAGGCACTAAACTTAAGTACTTTGGTTGTAGAGAACATTTTATCTCTTTAACCCCAAAGGCAAGGCAAGTAAAGGCAAAAATAAGGGAACTGGACTATCTCAAACTAAAAAACTTATGCACAGCAAAAGGAACTGACGGGAAAACAAAAATCAGCAGCTGACCTATTGGGAGATGGTACTTGCAAAGTGTAACTCACACATGGGGTTAGTATACAAAATACATGCAGAATTCTTACAAATCAATACCAAATAAACAATCCAATTAAAAAATGGTCAGAGGACCTAAACAGACACCTGTTCCAAGAAGACATACAAAAGGCCAACAGATATAAGGAAAGATGTTCAAATTAACTAGATATTAGAAAAATGTAAATCAAAACTACAATGAGATACTACCTCACACCTGTTAGAATGGCATTACTATCAACAAGACAGGTAATAACAACTGTTGGAGAGGTTGCGGAGAAAAGGAAGCCCTCACTTACTGCTGTACAAGATGTAAATTGATAAAGCCACTGTGGAAAACAACATGGCAGTTCCTCAAAAAGTTAGGAATAGAGTTTCCATATAATCCAGCATTCCCTTTTTTAAATATCTATGTGAAAACTAGAATACATTTATTCACAAAGATGTATGCACCCCTGTGTTTATTACTGCATTATTCACATTGGCCAAGGCATGGAGACAAAGTGCCCCTCTATAGAGGACTGGATAAAGAAGATATGGTACATATATACTATGGAATACAACAGCCTGAGAAGATGAAATCCTGTCATTGGGGACAACATGTGTGGACCTTGACAATTTTAGGCTAAGTAAAATACGTCAGTGAAAAAGCTAACAACCATATGATTTAACTCATATGTGGGATATAAAACTGAAACTCATAGACACAGACAACAGTATGGTGGTTACCAGAGGAAAGGGGGTGGCAGGTAGTAAAGGATAAAGAGGGCCAAATATATGGTGAAAGGAGATGATTTAACTTTGGGTGGTGGGCACCCAATGCAATATACAAATAATGTATCATACAAATGTACACTTGACATTTATATGATCCTATTAACCAATGTTATACCAATAAATTTAATAAAAAAGAAAACAATGAAAATATGCTCTTAAGATGTTCAGAAATATCTTTTCAGTACAACAAAAAGAAATCAGAATAACATGAGATGTTCCTAAATAAATACTGAATATATGAGAATCTTAATTGAATACTTGGCCAGAAGTTAGCACGTGTCAGAGACAGAAAAACTTGAAAATCTGAAATGAAACACATTAAATATGGTAATACCTAACAAAAAATGTATTCACAAAAAATGTACAAAAGTGTGCATGACAACTTTATTCACTATAGCCTCAAACTAGCAAAATGTATCAAAAACACCTAAAATATTCAGCACATTTCACTGCTTGAGGTAACATATAAAGATTCTGCTATCTTGAGAGTGTACCTACAATTCCACAATTGTTCTAGATCAGGGGTGTCAAACTCATATTCACCTGGGGCCATGTCAGCCTCATGGTTGCCTTCAAAGGGTCAAATGTAATTTTAGGACTGTATAAATGTAACTACTCCTTAACTAGGGGCTAGGAGCTCAGTGCTGCTGCTGGGTAGAAAGAAACAAGGTGCTGGGCCAGATAAAACAAAGTGGAGGGCCAGATCTGGCCTGCAGGCCTTGTGTTTGCCACTTGTGTTCTAGATTCTAAAAATGTCCTACATGTATTTCAAAATATAGAACTTTAAAATTACAAATTTCACTGAATAACATAGCTAATAAGAGACAGAGCAAACCCTCAAATGCAGGACTTCTAATGCTAACTTTAGTGTGTTTCCCCACCATATACTGACTATAGCTCATCAGGAAAAGCAACGCTCAACATGATTACTTGTGACAAAGTGTATTTAATTTTTAACATTTCAAAAGCTTGTCTTATTTATTGGAGGGTTTCTCTAATTAGAAGTAATCACTTGTGTATGTATTCTGATCTAGTCTTGTTAGTGGTCTCAACCATCCCTCTTTCATGCCATGCCAAACACCTTATCAGAGAGCTGGTACCCTACTCACACGCTCATTCCATTCCACCAAGAATGACGTTCATTTTTATTTGTCAATAGACCTTCTGTTACGTACCCTTCGTTCATTGTAAATTCAGCAAAGTAAAAATAATTTTATTTTTGCTTATTTCCTTCACCTTTTTCACCCATTCCCACAAATCCCCACCCCTGTGACAGCTACTCTACATAGTAAAAATTAATAAACATTATCATGTCATTATAACAATCAACATTATGTTAAAAATACAGTATAATAATGGGTTCAGCTACATGACTAGACAGTTTACAGACTGAGGAACTCAAGAATAAACATCTGAAAAGATATAATAACTACTAATATATAAAACAATGTCATTTGTCATACATCTATTGGTGATAATTTAAGTGACAATTTTAACCCTGGCCAGACTCAGTTGGTTTGGAGCATCATCCTAATATACCAAAAGGTAATGGGTTTGATTTCTGATTTACTCCTAAGAATGTGGTGCTTCATGTTACTATTTTAAATGGCATAATTTTAAAACTTTTCCCCTATTCCCAGCTTTTAAAGTTTTTAAAATTTACTTTTGTTTTTATTAAGAATGGGTATTGAATTTTGTTAAAAGCTTTATTTTCTATAATTTGGGTATTTTTCTAGTTCTATTTTGTTATATCTTTCCAGTATAATTCCACCGTGGTCAAGGAATTTACTCTCAATGAATTCAATCAATCTGAACATTTTTGGAATTTTAAAATTATACAGTATATTTCCAATTTTGCCTACATGCTACATTTATACTTGAAAAAGACACAAATTCTGTCATTGTTGATTGCAGTGTCCTATGTATATGAATTTCATCACTACACCAATTGGTTTGTTAACTAATTGTTATACAAATCTTCTATATATTTACATTATGTTTGTTTTTACCTATGTGCTCTATTAGTTGGTAAGTGGACTCAAAACTCTCTCAAAAGAGTTTTGGCAAATGTAGCTTAGGAATAGAAAAACTAACTAGGAAGCTTCAATTAGGTCTCCTAAGTGAATCCTAGGCCATAGATTGTCAGAGCCTTGCAATCGGTTCTTATTTTTTAAAGGGGTAATATGTTTTCCACTGGCTGTATACAAGATCCTTTGGCATGCGACTCTGAAAGGGAAAAGGAATTAGAAGATTCAGGGTTCTAACCACCCTATCAATTCCTTACATATTTACAAGAAACATGTCTCAGTTGTCCAAAACATGTCACCCTGGTTGTACTTCTTAGTAGAATTCTCTTTAAAAGAAACTTGAAAAAAAAAGACATGTGGTGGGATGGGGAGTGGATGAAATGGGTGAAGGTGGTCAAAAGGTACAAACTTCCAGTTATAAAATAAGTAAGTCCTAAGGATGTAATGTACAGCATGGTGATTATAGTTTATAATATTGTATTGTGTATTTGAAAGTTGCTTAGAGTAGATATTAAAAGTTCTTAGAAAAGAAAGACATTGTAACTATGTGTGAAGATGGATGTTAACTAGGTTTATTGTGGTGATTATTTCATAAAATATACAAATATTAAATCATATGTATACCTGAAACTAATATAATGTTGTGCATCAATTAATCTCAATTTAAAAAAGACTTAGTAACAGAAAAAGATCAAGAATTTGTAAAGTATCCCTAATTACTTTTGAAAGTGTGAATTATCAATAGCTTATATATTGAACTTCTTAGCAAATATTACCTATATTTTTCTAGCTGCATAAATCTTTAATATTTTCAACATGGTTAACAATGAGCTTTTGAATACCTTGAGTACTAACACAAGTTAATGTGAAAATCAACAGGTTAACAGAAGTCAGTCCAAGATCATCAAATGTGATCACTTCAAAGGAGTGACATTTCTAGTTATTTCAGCTTATATACCATTTCTCTCTCTAAGAGTAAAAAAACTCCAGGGGCTAGCTCTGTTTGTTTGGTGTCTGTTTGTTTGGTGTCAATAGCAATATTTGCAAATAAATCTATATAAGTCAGCGAGCTGACAAAGTTCAATATTCCAGATGGCAGTTCTTCAGAATGTCTTTAGGGATTTTATCCACACAAGAAGTTTTCAGAATAAAGCAGCCCAAGAGGTGGTGGGGCACACTCGGATATATGCCACAATTGATGATGTGTTGTGTATAAGGCAGTGAGTGTGCATGGAAACTGAAATATGTCAGTTTTTCTCAAAAGATGCTGTCAACGTAATAAGATGCTAGATACTGAATATTGGAAAAATGCAAAGGGAAGAATCAAATTTAACAAATTTGGATTTAAAAAACTAAAAGGAAGCAGAAAAATCAAAAAAAAAGAAGAACTTGAGTGGCTGTTACTGAGAGAACACAGAAAGATGAACTGAATTCAGAATCTCACATATGGTTAAATACCTCAATTATATAAATATTATTAGATGGCAAATTACACTGATTTTATTTTTTTCTTTTCTTTGTAAACAATGTTTTTTTTTGAGGTCATTTCCTCCCTTGATTAAAATAGGTTATGTTGATTGTAGGAAATCTGGAAAATGAAGAAATGTTAATGACAATAAATTCACCATAATCCCTGATAAGCACTGTTAATAGTTTGTAATATATACTGTCAGTCTTTTCCACATAAATATATATAAGTTTAAGAAGGCAGTTTAGTCACACTATGCACAAATGTACCAAATATAAGGCAATTTATTTCTCCTAAGTGTCCTGATTCGTGGGTTGAGCCCTCCTCTCTCCTTTGCCCCCAGCTTACGTAGCAGGAAAATAAATATAAAACTAACCATTCTGTCTAAGATTTCCTGTTTCCTTGTCCATCACCTGCTCTGTTCATTTTACTTAAAATTACATATCTCCCCGATAACCTCCTGTCATCCTGCTTTTTTTATCTTTTTATAGTTATTTTATCATTTTCTAGCCCTGTGTATTTTGCTTATTGTTTTTTCTTTTCAATATTTTTCAATGTTGACTAGAATATAATTTCCATAAGGGATGGACTTTTGTAACTGTTTTTCACCCTTGTGTCCACAATACCAAGATCAGTGGCTTTTACAGAACTGGCCCTCAATCCATCTTTGTTGAATAAATGAATATGAATGAAGTAGAGGTTTGGCCCAAGTTTGTTTGTTTTTTTCCATAACATGGCTATAGTAGGACTTAGTTGTCTTTAACTTCATTAAAAACAATTCTTTTTAGATTGTATTGTGACAGCTGTCCTATCAGCATGCACTTAAAAAAAATCAAAATTGGTGAATTTTTGTGTAGACATTTTAATATTAAAGATGGAAGAAAACATGCAACATTGTTGGCATATTATGCTTTATTATTTCAAGAAAGGTAAAAATGCAACTGAAACACAAAAAGATTTGTGCACAAAATAAAGATGTTGTGACTGATCAAATATATCAAAAATGGTTTGCGGTTTTAGCACTGGAGATTTCTCTCTGGAAGATGTTCCACTGTAGGGTAGAGCAGTTGAAGTTGATACCAATCAAACTGAGACATTAATTAAAAACAATCAATGTTATACCACATGGGAGAGAGCCAGAATACTAAAAAATCCAAATCAATAAAGTTATTGGTGAAAATGAAAAATGTGTCCCTCAGTTTACAGAAAAAAATATGCAGACTATTTGGTCAACCCAATATTATGTGGGTTTGGGTTGCACATGGCTAAAGAAACTTCAACTCTCTGTCCTCTGGACCCTATATCATCTTTTCTGCTGAAATGGGACTGCTCTTGACAGTCCATGACTGTAGATATTTGTCCTGGCCTTGAAAGCACGACCCTAACTGCTCTCTTGTTTCTGGCCCAGAATTTCTGAGTTCTCTTCAAATCTCGGTATGTTTGTATTTGGTCACTGGAGCAGGAAAACTTCTACATCCTCTAGTAGCCCCTTGACAGAAGCCATTAGAAGCCTTAGTGGCAGGAAGGGTCATATTGCCTTGGTCTCATTTTATTCTCTTCCTCTTTTGGCCACCTTCAAACTCAAAATGCTATGTCATTTAGTTAATGGAATAAAACTGAGGATTGGTGTTAGCCAGTACTTCCACCTATATTTAATAATATTCTAAAGCTGTGCTATCCAACATGGTAGTCACTGGCCACATACAGTAGTAATTGAATACTTGAAACATGGCCGTTCTGAATTGAGATGAGCTGTATGTGAAGAAGTGTATTAGATATCAAAAAAAAATAATTAAAATGTAAAATGTCTCAGTAATTTTGTATTAATTATATATTGAAATAATATTTCTGTTATATTGAATTAAAATATATTATTAACATTAATTTCACCAGTTTCATTTCAGTTTTTCATGTGCGGACTAGACAATTTGAAAGTACAGCTATAGGTGGCATTTGTGTCTTGCATGATGTTTCTATTGGCCAACACTGTTCTAAAGCTCCCTGCCCCACCCCTGGGGGAGAGGAAAGCACCGTCCTGGTTTTCCCTAGCACTTCTTCCTTGGGTAAAGATTATGCCACATACAAGATATGGCCAACTTTAGGGTCTCCTTCCTTCTGGTAGTCTCTGTCTTAAGGTTAGTGCAGCCAGAGGATCTTTTGGGGCAAAAAAATGATATTATCTAAATGTATGGGAAATAAAACTATGACTTAAGTTTTTAACTTTAGTCCTTAATATGCCAAAAATGTAGAAAATTATTCTCCTTTTCTTTCCCACAAAACCTGGCTTCCGAGCTTTATTATGTTTGACAATCAAAGCTTTGCAGTAGCTTGGGTCTTCTTGCTGGTGCCTTGCCTCTGAAGTACCAAAATCTTATCCTATGCTTTTACATGTGGGAACCCATATATATATCATTTATATATGTGTATACATGTATACATGTATATATATACATACATGTATACACACACACACACATATATATACATTTGATAAGAATACATAGACTACAATTTTGTAAGAAAAATACTGTTATTGTTACATAGGCATTTAATTTTTTATTTAATGAGATTTTTGTAATATGCATTTTTCTCTTTAAAATGTAGTATGCTTAGAGGATAGAAAGTATACTACATACTCCCTGAAAGGAAGATATAAGTGAGTATCATGATTGCCAAAGAAGAAAAACTTTCAAACTACACCTGTGAACTTCTCTCTTAACCCACCCACAATAGGAATTCTGATTGTTTACTACCTTACACTCTCAATCTCTGAATCTACTGATACTGCTAGTAGAAAGATAATGACCAGAAATGATTTATTTGTGCTTGGTCTGAATGAACCCAGATACTTTATCAGCCTCTAGTATGTTCCCTGAGGGTTGCTTTCTGCTTGTAAATATTTCTCCTCAGAACACCAACAACACCATGGATGATTCATTTGCTTTAGGTACTTGTTCACCTGCTCAAGCAGTAAGCTCTCTACACTGTGGGATAAGTATCTCATTCTCATCTCATGTCAACAGAAATGGAAATTTGAGTGACAGTGGAAAGAGGCTCAGAGGAGAAGTAAGTGGCCTAGGAAACTACTGTATGAGTGGAACTTTCTAGTCATGTTCCAGGGCAGGCAGAGGGCAGCACCAAGAGCCCAGCTGTCTGAGCAGAGGGGCATGGAGAGAGGAGCGAATAGGGAAAAACAGGGTCTAAGGACAAGGGCCCCTGCACCATGTACTTTCCTAGGCATGGTTCCTGGTCCTGGCTGTGAATTCAACCATGAATGAGAAACAATTGCCCCTTTTTTCCCCATCAAATAAATACATCAGTTCCTCTTCCCCTTATCTGTGACATTGCTTTCCACAATTTTAGTTACCCACAGTCAACTGGGGCCAAAAAGTTTAAATGGAAAATTCCATAAATAAATAGTTCATAAATTTTAAATTGCATACTATTCTGTGTAGTGTGATGAAATTTTTTGCCATTCTCTTCGTCCTACCCTGGATGTGCATCACCCTTGTCCAGAGTCTCCACTACGTATACACTCCCCTTCCATTAGTCACATAACAGCCATCTGGGTTATCAGGTGGGTTAACAGAAAGAGTGAGAAAGACACACATTCACCTGCATTTTATTACTGTATATTGTAATAATTTTACTATTGTGTTATCAGTTATTGTTGGCAATTTTTTACTGTGCCTGATTTATAAATTAAACCTTATCATAGGTATGTATGTATAAGAAAAAAAAAACAGTATATATAGGGTTCTGTACTAGCTGTGGTTTCACATATCCACTAGGGGTCTTGGAATCTATCCCCCACAAATAATGATGTTTTACTATACACAAAAATTTGTTCGAACAGAACATAGAAGTGTCCAGAGGGTGCATGGAGTTTGGCATGGGGAATTTAATGGATATAAAGTTTCTATTTGGGGTGATGAAAAAGTTCTGGATATAGTGATGATGGTCTCACAACATGTGAATGTAATTAATGCCACTAAAATGCACAATTAAAATTTGTTAAAATGGAAAATTTTATATTGTATATATTTTACTACTAAAAGGTTTTGGGGTTTTTTTTAAGTGGTTGAGATCCATGGATGGCAGGTGCTAAGTGGTGAAAAACTTGGCAGCTGCTCATATGAAAGAAATGGGAATTTAAAAGAGGAAATGTCAAGGGAGGAAAAGATCCAGCAAATGCTTACAAGTGAATACGGAGGAACAAACAGCATATGACCCCTGTTTGTACCACTGAAAGAGTACAAGTTAAAATGACTTGAAGAACCTCCTCCCATCTGTAGTATTTAAGGAATATATACACTTGATTAACTGTGACCTGAGGTACCTGTAACATTCTAATGTATGAACCTTACTTTTAAAAGAATACATTGAAACTGTATAATAGCAACAGTAACTGATGTCTCTTCAACAAGAGTTGTTTCTTAACACAATTTGGTTGGTTTCAGGCTAGGTGGAAAGGAACCCATGAGTTCCTCTGATGTTTCTTTCAGATCTCATACTCAATATAGTATTAACACTTATAGCTCCTGCCACATGTTCCTTGACATCAGTTGTCAAATCATTAGATTTCTATCCCCAAAGTATAATTGTTAATGTATCTACCTAATATGGCTCAATCACTAAAAAAATAATAATGTGATGAGAACACACATACAAAAAAAGAAACATGGAAAGATTACCTGGCAAAAAATAATGAATGAGATGATAAAACATATGGAAGAGAAAGGTTTTCTTTTTACTCAGAGAGTTTTCATTCTGGTGGCCCTCACACCAGCCAATAACTCCTATGAGCTTTAGGAGATACTGTTTTCTTTGAGGAAAATGAGGAATTTCTTCTCTGGGGCTTCCTCATGGAAACTTCACCAGAGGCTGTCCTGGGCTTATAAATACCCAACATTTATAGGGATAACATTATCCTCTTAAATGAGTTTTAGAAGGTTGTGAAGGACAAAATTGCTTGGCAGAAAAATTCCATACTACAAGTGCTAGCTTGCCCAAGTACTAAGAATGCCACTTATAAAATATATCAGTATAAAACTGACCATGCTAGTAAAGGGAAAAAATCATTCACATAATGATGATATTGGATACAGGTCATTTGAAGACTGACATCACAAATGTGACTAGACCAAACAGAGAGAACGTTTCATAGCATCCTCCTGTTCAATGACATAATTTAGAAGGTGTCAAAGGGAATCTCGACTGCCTGCAATCCTGGACAAGTGGTGCTGAAAATAAGGTATGGGGACTAGGAGAGCCTCAGGAAACATCATGATTCTCAGCTCACAAGGTCACTCTCAAAAGAATCTCCCACAAGGGCCTGATCTCCAAAATATATAAAGAACTCACAGGACTCCACACCAGGAAGACAAACAACCCATTAAAAAATGGCCAAAGGACTTAAACAGACACTCCTCCAAGGAAGACATACAGAGGGCCCAGAGATGCTCAACATCACTAGCCATCAGAGAGATGCAAATTAAAACCACAATGAGGTACCATCTCACACCAGTCAGAGTGGCTAACATAAACAAATCCACAAAGAAATGTTGGAGAGGATGCGGAGAAAATGGAAACCTAGTGCACTGTTGGTGGGAATGCAGACTGGTGAGACCACTGTGGAAAACAATATGGAATTTCCTCAGAAAACTAAAACTGGAACTGCCCTTTGACCCAGCAATTTCGCTGCTGGGATTATACCCTAAGAACTCTGAAACACCAATCCAAAAGCACCTATGCACCCCAATGTTCATAGCAGCATAATTTACAATAACCAAGTACTAGAAGCAACCTAAGTGACCATCAGCAAATGAGTGGATCCAAAAACTATGGTATATTTACACAATGGAATTCTATGCAGCAGAGAGAAAGAAGGAGCTTATACCATTTGCAACAGCATGGATGGAACTGGAGAGCATTACGTTAAGTGAAATAAGTGAGACGGTGAGGGACAAATACCATATGATCTCACCTTTAATTGGAACATAATCAACAGAAGAAAAAAAGCAAACAAAATATAACTAGAGACATTGAAGTTAATAATAATCTAAAAAAAGCCAGGGGGGAGTGGGAAGGGGACAGTGAGGACAGGGAATTACAGGAACTGCTATAAAACACATGGACAAAATCAAGGGGGAGGGTGGGAATGGGGGAGGGAGGTGGGTTTGGCTGGGGTGGGGTGGAGGGATGGGGAGAAAAGACAAACAACTGTAATTGAATAACAATAATTTTTTTAAATAAATAAATAAATAAAATTTCAAGATATTAACTGAAAAAAAAGTCTCCCAACTAGTAAGTGGAGAGCTCCCCACACATGCAAGGAGTTGCTTTCTGTATTTTAACTACATGGTTGAAATAGTGCTTTGCAAGATCAGTGTTGATTATAAGCATACACAGTTCTGAGACAGTCTTCATTACACATCTGGTGGAATTAAAAGACTGCCTGACTTAACCTTACTGTAGTTTGTATATTAGTGTTATCACATGTTGTGAGAATTATTTTCCATTAGTCAGTTTAGGTCAAGAGAGAATAAAGAATTTGCATGAAATTATAACCAGATCATGACAAATTCTCTAAGCTAAAGAAACAAAGTAATTGTTGAGGTTAACAAAGATGCAATAATTCTCTTCATATGACTTCACACTGTTTGTGAGCTGCATTCATGAGTTTAGCAAAAATCTTTACAAGCCAACTCATCAAAACAGGCATTTGGACAATAAGAATTTAATTTCACACCAATAAAACTTTAGGTTTTAGATTTACTTAGGGCTGTTTGCATATGTTTATAGAACATTTAGTTTACTCTAACAGATGACAAGATAGATCCCCTTCATTGAAACCCTGGCCTAAACATATTTGCAAGGGGATTACATTAAACATGGAAGCTTTTGAATTGTGGCACTCAACAATGATCTACATAGGGCATCCTTCCAAAGCCCAGTTGAGGTCTTCTGGCCCATTTTCTTGATACTTGTGTTTTATGAGTCTTTAAAATATTTTTAAATTTATTTTTAGAGAGAAGGGAAGGGAGGGAAAAAGAGAGGGAGAGAAACATTTGTGTGAGAGAAACATCGCTCAGTTGTCTCTCATACATGTCCTGACCAGGGACCAAACCCAATTATGTATTTTGAGATAAACCAAGGCACATACCCTGACCAGGGAATCCAACCAGCAACATTTTGCTATCCAGGGCAATGCTCAACCAACTGAGCAATGCTGGTCAGAGCATTTTATGAGTTTTGTAAGGGAAGCACTTTTACATCACAACCAATACTTGTCTTGGTTACCAGACTGTAGCCATAACTGGGTAAAAGTCATTTAGATTAATTATTTGGAATTATACTTACTAAGGCAGATCTAAATGAATCTTCTAGAATATTTTTCACATTTGCATTTATCTGAACTGCAAAATGGATTTAAGGAGTATTTTAGCTGTTAGGAAATATTTAATTTACTTAAATTTTAACTACTCAGAATTCCTATAGTAGCCAATTTTACCTTTCAGTTCACTTTTAAACTATTTCTGATTTACTCCAAATAGATTTCTAAGTCAAAGTTAGACTTCATTAAAGTATTAACTTTAAATCTGAAAGAGGATGCATTAAAATTTTCAAGTTTGACAAGTTCATTAAAATTGTTGAACATGTCTTGATACATTTACTTATCAGCTTTTTATTCTTTCTGCTGGCATTTCCTCAATATTTTTTTGTGTGTCACCTCTCTGGCTCATTGGGTTGCTGTTATTTATGCTTTTATGGACTCTATTTTCACAGTTTACTATAGCTCATAAAACTTTTGCCACATCTGTTTGGCCTGAGGTATTGGCTGTTTTGGGCAAGGTCATCTGCAGTGCACACCACAGAGTACTGCGTGCCTTCTGCATAGCCACACACATCTCTTTAATTGAAGCAAAGGCAAAAGCATCTCTGTCATCTTGGCACCTTGGAACTCTTACATTCGCTGATTCAAAGTATTAACAATTCCATCCTTTCTACGTGACTCTTCAATGTGAATAGATTCCAAGTGTCTATCAAGAGCAACAGAGATATTGGCATGAAGGGGAGAGCTTTGAAGATGTTCCATTTTGCCTAGTAAAGTTACAAACCTGGCTTGTTCCTGAAGTTCATCCATAATTAAGTGATCACCTCTAGATGGGTTGGACATCAGCCTTGGAATTGAAGTACTGTTAATACTGAATTTTTTTCCTGGGTAGTTCTTGGCATCTCTCCTTTTTCATCTCTTTCATCTCTCCTTTTCTAAAACTCTCCATTGTTCATAGCACTCTTATATGAGGTTCACTGGCTGGTCCACTACGAGTTTTAATTTGCAAACTGTTTTTCTCTCTGGTGTGGCATAGTTTTGAAATCCAAAAGTTGGCACAAAACCAGAAAATAATTATTACCATACATCATATCAGTAACATAGGGGTATAAATTGCTTAAGTCATCATAAGAAAATGGGAATCCAACAGTGGAACAACTGGAATAGCCAAATGGGTGAGTAGATCTTAGAAAAAACTCATTTGACCCAAGGTGCTGAAAATTCTGATTATGCCTTAAATCTCCAATCATATAATTAGAAAAGCATGGTGCCTGTGTGTGATTCACATGGCTATTAATATTGTTCTCTTCACGTCCCTGTCTGTGGCTATTAAAATGACTCTGTAAATCCAACAGATGTTGATATGTATTTTGAGATCAGCCACCTAAATGCTTTGGAACTTCCTCAGGATCACCATGTTCACTCTGGTGTTTAGCTTGAAAATTATGTTTAAATTTTCAATAATCTGATACTGCAGGGCTAAATAGTTACCACAAAATCTGTTTGGCTGATTTATTTACTTTTTATCAGTAACCAATTCAAAGAGATTTTCTTCCACAGTTTTTGTCAGTCCTTCAATGTGATCGACAAATTGAATTCTTTCTACACCATTATAATTGAAATCAAATTAGAAAATGCTGAAGGCTTTTCCTGTTAATACTTCTGAAACAAATTGCCATTTGGAGTTAAATTTGTGGATGATAGTTGGGGGAAATCAGGAGGACAGTTAGAACTTCTTGAAGCTACACTTAAGTGACTATTTACTTTCATCAAGTTACCTTGATTTCAATTAGGAATAGAAATGTTATTTTTTGTGTGGCCATTCATCCAAGTTAGCCTAGTTAAGTGGATCCCTCCTGCTTCCAGCCAAGATGGAGGTGTAGGTAGATACACTTAACTTCCTTGCACAACCAAAAAATAATAACAACTAATTTAAAAACAAAACAAAAAAACAACTGCCAGAAATCAAGCTGTATGGAAGTCTGACAAACAAGGAGTTAAAGAATAAACATTCATCCAGACTGGTAGGAGGAGCGAGGATGGGAAGCCAGGACTGAGAGGACATGAAGCAAGGTGGCAGCTGGTGGACCAGGCAGTCCCAAATTCGTGTACAGATAAGTCAGGAGGAATTACTGGGGAGTGAGACAGGCCATACAACCCAGGGTTCCAGGGCAGGAAACTAAAGCCTCAAGACTTCTGGCTGTAGCCCTAGCTGATGTGGCTCAGTGGATCGAGTGCTGGACTGTGAAGCAGAGTTCAGCGGTTCCATTTCCAGTCAGGGCACACGCCTAGGTTTAGGCCAGCTTCCCTGGTGCAGGAAGCACAGGAGGCAACCACATATTGATATTTCTCTCCCTCTCTCTCTCCCTCTCTTTCTCTCCCTCTGTCTAAACATAAATAAATAAAAACCTAGGAGTGATTAAAAAAACCAAAAACTTCTGGCTATAAAAATCTGTGGGTGTTGCGGTGGCAGGAGAAACTCCCAGTTTCTCTGAAGAGTCCATTGGAGGGGCCCACAGGATCCTAGATAATACAGAAGCCCATCCACATGGGAATCAGCACCAGGGAAGCACCTGAAAGGGCACGATCTGCTTGTGGGAAGCAGGGAAATGACTGAAAGTAGTATGAGAGCTGAGCAAGCAACGTTGTTCCCTCTCTGACCCCTACCTCACATACCGAGCACAGAAAAGCGAGTTGCCCTGCTCTGGTGAATATTTAAGGCTCCACCCCTTACAATATAACATGTGTCCTGAGACAAAAAAATATGATCCAAATGAAAGAACAGATAAAAACTCTAGAGAAAGAAGTAAGCAATGAGGAGATAGCCAACCTATTAGATGCAGAGTTTGAAACCCTGGTAATCGGGATGCTCAAAGAAATGACTGAGTACTGATACAAAATATGGGAAGAAGTGAAGGCTATAAAAAATGAAATGAAGAAAAATATACAGGGAACCAAGAGTGAAGAGAAGGAAACAGGGATTCAAATCAATGATTTGGAACAGAAGGAAGAAATAAACATTCGATCAGAACAGAATGAAGAAACAAGAATTCCAAAAAAAAAAAAAAAAAAAAAAAAAAAAAAAAGGAGAGGCTTAGGAACCTCTGGGAAAACTTTAAATGTTCCAACATCCAAATCACAGGGATGCCAGAAGGAGAAGAGGAAGAGCAAGAAATGGAAAACTTATTTGAAAAAATGAGGAAGGAAAACTTCCCCAATCTGTCAAAGAAAATACACATGCAAGTCCAAGAAGCTCAGAGAATTCCAAAGAAGTTGAATACAAGGAGGAACACACCAAGACATGTCATAATTAAATTCCCCAAGATTAAAGATAAGGAGGTAATCTAAAAGGCAGCAAGAGAACAGGAGAGAGTTACCTACAAAGTAGTTCCCATAAAACTATCAGCTGATTTCTCAAAAGGAACCTTACAAATAAGAAGGGGCTTTGAAATATTTGAAGTCATGAAAAGCAAGACCTACATCCAAGATTACTCTATCCAGCAAAGCTATGATTTACAATGGAAAGGCAGATAAAGTGCTTCTCAGATTAGGTCAAGTTAAAGGAGTTCATCATCACCAAGCCCTTACTATATGAAATGTTAAAGGAACTTATCTAAGAAAAAGAAGATTAAAAACTATGAACAGTAAAATGACAACAAACTCACAACTATCAAACACTGAACCTTAAAAAAAATGAAAAGAAATTAAGCAAACAACTAGAACAGGAACAGAATCACAGTAATGGAGATCACATGGAAGGTTATCAGTGGGTAGGGGGAAGAGGGAGAATGAGGGAAAAGTACAGGGAATAAGAAGCATAATTATAGGTACAAAATAGACAGGGGGAGGTTAAGAATAGTATAGGAAATAGAGAAGCCAAATAACTTATATGTACGACCCATGGACATGAATTGGGTGGGGGGCGGAATGCCTGCGGGAGGGAGTGCAGGGTGGAGGTGGGCAAAGGGGAAAAAATGGGACAAATGTAAATGCATAATCAATAAAGTATACTTTAAAAAAGTTGATACTTCCTGAAGATGTTGCTGAATTTGATAATAAATTCATGGATTAAGAATACTCAGAAGCTGGGGTTCAGCTTCAACAAATTTGCTTTTCCATAACATTAGCAAAATTATTATTACCTGGAAAAACTATATTAGGTTTTAGTACATATCCTGATTTTAAGCCAAAGTCAGCATTAAATGCTTCTTCCTTTGCAAACTGTTTTTCTGTCTGGTGTGGTGTGGTTTTTGGAAATGGGAAATGCTGCTGACCAGGTATTATCTCTTCCATTTTTTTCTGATTTGCTGGTTTAACCTGAAATAACTTTGTGTATATCTGCTTCTATAGTCAGGTGTGCCATTGGCTATTTTTTTTTTTTTACTATCTTGGGCACTAAAATTTGAACACTTACTAAGATTAACTTTGTTAAGATGAGCATATTCTGGGTATCTACAATAATCTGAATTTTCAGTGTATCTATTAAACTAGGAAAGAAATATCTGTAATGGTGATAATGGTGATTCAAGACTTTTAACACATATTTTCTTTTTTCCCTTAACAGTAGGTATCAAGTCCTGATTCTTTTATGATGCAGACAGGCCAGCTTGTGGTATAAAACAGTTTTGACAAAGGGGTATTGGAATGTTGCCTTAGCTGTATCATTTGTCTGAATATTATAACAGAATGATCACTTCATGAGGGTTAATTTCATTGCTCTTCAAGGTCTAAACCAGTAAATCCATAATAAAGTTCAACTATTTTTTGTTGTGACATGAGATTACTAGTATGCAGGTGTTGCTTTTCCACTGCTGTTGCATTCACCAGTATGAAAATTTGCTGAGAAATAGCTGTCTCTTTTGGCCTTTTGGTTTCTGTTGAAAGGTCACGATGATCTGAAAATCTGTTTGTGTTCATTTGACAAATTGACTTTAAATTCAAGGAATAGGTCCCATCACTAAATTATGATTGTGACTTATCTTGTTCTTTCAAAATGTTAGATATAAGTCCATATAAGTCTGTTTCACTGACATAGCCATTTCTTTCTGATTGAATCCTGTTCTTTATGTTAATCTGAGAATTAGAAGGCTGCTTCATGTCATCACCATAAGTAGACCATGGTGCATAAAAAAATGAAGAACCTACAGAACTTGAATATTCAGTTCATGAGGAAAGTGGATATAGGTCTGCCTTAAGTCAACTTTTTCTTCACTCTGAGATTTGTAGCCATCACAGAAGTGGAGCAGGTCAACATCACGCTGTTGATCACTTCCCTTAGGCTGCTGTTGGCATTGCCACTGAGGTTCCAGCATCTCCTTGGAATGCCACCTTGAGCTCCATGGCCCCACCCCCAGCCTTTGTCGAACTCAGTACAGTGCCTGAGACATGGGGTAAAGGGGTTCATGGAAGCCTGGCTCCCTCAGGCTGCACCCTGCCACTGCCACCTTCACCGCTGCCCCAGAACTGCCTGGAGTGGGTTTGCTGTGGCCCCGAGGGGAACGGGGGTGGGGGGATTGAGGGCTTGGGGGAAGGGGGGCTGCTCTTCTTGAATAGCTTTAAACACTTCCTTCATTGTTACCATCCAAAATGTTAAACTAGTAAAACACAGGTCTTCTGATTCACAGCTGGATATGCTTAACCCATCCTAGAAGCTTGTGCTTTGTGCTTTTTAAATTATTTAAACCTGCCAGAGAAGTCTGAATCTGTTTCATCTTCACCTTGTCTTTTATAATATTAATTTTTTATCTTATGGTGTTTCCATTTGTCCTCATGGGCATGCTTATGGGCTAATATAGTCTTAGAAATCACCTTCTGGCATTGAAAATTCTGCCTTGGGGCTTTTAAAACACTGGAAAATCTTCAGGGACCCTTCTCTTCTAGGCTAGTTGTGTCGATTCCCTGGATCTTTAGAAGAATAAGAAACCCACCTGACAGTAATTCCCTCTACTGGGTAGACTGTTGCTGTATTCTGGCAATTGAATGTTACATGTGGATTTTAGTTTATATTATTTAAAACATACACTTCCATACTATCAGAATGTCCTTCCTTTAGCTGACAATGCAAAGGTTATATGTGTTAAGTTAAAAAGTGTCCTGTGTTATAGCAATGTAACTGTATACACAATTCAGTATGATGCTGCTAGGGCAGAAGCATTGTGGTGTGGTGCCAACATGCTGACCTGCCAGAAGCCCTGCCCCTTAGTTGTCTGACCTGGCGCTTTGCTGGATGATGAATTTAATTTGGATTAAAACTTTAATCCAAATATCAAATTTCTCCTATTCTTAGCACACTCTCTTAAGAGAGTCTTCTCTGAGAAGCAGAATTTTCTCAGTTTTATGTTAATTTTTTTGCAGCTTCCAATGTGGCTTGACATGAAAATTCTGTCATATAGAAACAAAGAAACCATCTTTAGTAAGAATACACTTGCCTGTGACTTTATCAAAATTATGAAGAAATATATTTCCCAAGTATAAAACATGTCCATTTCCCTCCTGCTGGAACCACTCATGGGCCCCTGAGGGTGATCTGGCTCTGTAGACAGCAGCTCTTGCTGCTCATCACACTCATGTTCTAACAAAGCTGGTCTCAGTCAAGCAGGATAACCTGCAGACATTGGGAGACCTGTTCCCATTGTTTATGTGGGTGACTCCACAGACCTCTGCTAGAACTTTATACAATATATCAGAATAAAACAAAATAAGTAAACTGAGCATTGCATGTTAAAATGGTGACTAAACATTTGAGAAGTTGCCATTATATACTGCTAAGTGGGAAATAAGGGTTACAAAACAGTATGTGTTATATAATTCCATTTGTATTTAAAAATACACCCAGAATAAAAGACTAAAAATAAAAGATAGCAAAGTGTTTTATAGCTTTGGCTGGTATCATTGGAGTGATATTAAAGTTGTCATTATATCTTTCCAGTGTTTATAAAGTAAGTGCAAATACGATATTCTTCTTAATCTCCATTTTTGAACAAAAGATAGCTTACTATATTTTAACTAGATTATTCCACATAAATACAAGGAAGCCCTAAACCTCAGGAACTTTCAAGGCACACTTTTCTTTCTCACTCACTTAGTTGTAAGCTGCTCTTCTTGAACAGCTCTGCTTCTGGCTGTAGGTAGGTTTTCTAGATCTTCTTTTTCTGGGGCTGAGGCCAAACTAGTGGCTCCTATCTGGGACTCCTTATTCTTATTCTTTTTTCTAATTCTTATTCTTCTCCTTTTCTAGTTTTTATAATGGCTTTTATTTTTAAAATTTTACTTATGGTTATTTATTTTTTTAAGATTTTATTTATTTATTTTTAGAGAGAGGGGGAGGGAGAGAGAGAGAGAGGGAGAGAAATATCAATGTGTGGCTGCCTTTCATGTATCCCCTCCTGGGGACTTGGCCTGCATCCCAGGCATGTGCCCTGACTGGGAATCGAACCAGCTACCCTTTGGTCTGTAGGCCTCTGCTCAATCCACTGAGCTACATGAAACAGAGCATACTTATTCATTTTTAACCTTTTTTATTGTTATTCTATCACAGTTGTCCATTTTTCCCCCTTTGCCCCCTTCCACCCATCGTACCTCCAGTCTCATAGTCAATTCCCAACTGTTGTTCATTCCATGGGTCATTCATATATACTCTTTAACTAGTCTTTTATCCTTCTTTCCACCATTATCCCCCTCCTCTCTTCCCTGTGGTCACTGTCAGTCTGTTTCACCACAGTGATCAGACAAGAAAAAGAAATACAAGGAATCCAAATTACAAAGGAAGAATTAAAATTGCCATTATTCACAGGTGACATGATAGTGTACTTAGAAAACCATAGAATCTCAACAAAAACTCCTTGACATAAGGTGTGAATTTGGAAAAATAGTGGGATACAAAGTCAATATTCAGAAATTGATGGCATTTTTTATAACAACAGTGAAACCTCAGAAAGAGAAACTAGGGGGACAAATCCCATTTACTATAGCAACAAGAAAAATAAAGTACCTAGGAATGAATTTAACCAAGGTAAAAGACCAGTATTTGGAAAACTATAGAACACTGAAAAAGAAATTAAGGAAGATACGAATAAATGGAAGCATATACCATGTTCATGGATTGGAAGAGTTAACACCATTAAAATGTCTACACTACCCAAAGCAATCTATAGATTCAATGCAATTCTCATTAAAGTACTAATGGCATATTTCACAAATCTAGAACAAATACTTCAAAAATTTATATGGAATAAAAAATACCCTGAACAGCCTCAGCTATATTGAGAAAGGAGAACAAAGTAGGAGGGATCACAATATCTGATACAAACTATACTACAAGATCACTGTGACCAGTACAGCCTAGTACTGGCATAAGAACAGACACATAGATCAGTGAACAGAATAGAGAGCCCAGAAATAAACCCATGTCTCTATGCTCAATTAATATTTGACAAACGGGGCATGAGCACACAATGGACTAAGAATACTTTCTTCAATAAATGGTGTTGGGAGAACTGAACTGGTAAATGTACCCCCCCTAAAAAAATGAAGCTAGATCACCAACTTACACCATATACCAGAATAAACTCAAAATGGATGAAAGACTTACATATAAGTCATGGCACCATAAAAGCCCTAGAGGAAAACCTAGGCAGGACAATTTCAAATAACCTATGTAGCAGTAGTTTTGCCAACATATCTTCCAGGGCAAGGGAAATAAAGGAAAAAATAAACAAATGGGACTACATCATATTAAAAAGCTTCTGCACGGATAAAGAAACCATCATCAAAATGAAAAGTGAACTGACCCTATGGGAGAACATATTTGCCAATGATATGATGGACGAGGGTTTGAACTCCAAAATATATAAAGAACTCATACAACTCCACACCAGGAAGATAAGCAACCCAATTAAAAAATGGGTAAAGGAATTGAATAGACATTTATCCAAGTAGGAGATACAGAGGGCCCATAAACACATAAAAACATGCTCAATATCACTCTCCATTAGAGAGATGCAAATTAAAACCACATTGAGATACCACGTCACACTGGTTAGAATGGCTATCATTAACAAATCTACAAAAAAACAATGCCGACCAGGATGTGCAGAAATGGGAACCCTTGTGCACTATTGGTGGAAATGCAGACTGGTGTAGCCACTGTAAAAAATAGTATGGAATTCTCTCAATAATCTAAAAATGGAAATGCTTTTTGACACTATGATTTCCCTCCTGGGAATATACCCTAAGAATCCTGAATCACCAGTTCCGAAGGACTTATACACCCCTATGTTCATAGTGGCTTTATTTATAATAGCCAAGTGCTGGAAACAGCCTAAGTTCCCATCAGCAGAAGAGTGGATAAAAAACTGTGGTACATTTACACAATGGAATACTAAGCAAGAGAAAGAAAGAAGGAATTCCTACCTTTTGAAAAAGCATGGATGGAAGTGGAGAATATTATGCTAAGTGAAATAAGACAGTTGGTTAAAGGAAAATACCTTATGATCTCACATGTAACATGAATATAATGAACAAAATAAACTAAAAACCAAAATAGGGCATGTTCTCCTTATGGTATAGGGCAGGAGTTAGAGAGCTGGTGTCAATTCTTTATGCTTCAAGAAGCTCAGACATGACATGCACTACATGATTTCACTGGCCCCAACATGTCACATGGCCAAGCCAAACATCAAGGATGCATAATTTTTCCTATTTAGAGCAATGCTTTGAACTCTTTTTTTAAACATAATATTGCCTGAAGAGACACTCATTTGAATATAGAAAGGGTTTCTTTATTTTTTAAATACCTGCATGGTACTACATCTTGTGAATATGCTGTAGTTTACATAATCAGTTCCTATTGATGGAAACATGGGGTGTTTCTAATCTTTTACAATGTCAAATAATCTTGAAATGAATAACTTGTCCACATGTCAGTTCATATGTGGGCAGATGTACAGTAAGATAAAAGCTAAAGTACCCTAAGTAAAAGATACAGATATCCGATGACTTAAGTTTATTTCCTTTATTCAACAGTCCTAAGGGTGGGGAGAAGAAAGTCCAGTTTGATGCTGGTTTGTTTCCTATAATCATTCAACGGTATACCAGTATATTGTGGCTATATACAAACTGCCACAGACTTGGTGGCTTAAACAACAAATATTTTTTTCTCACAGTTCTAGAGGCCTGGAAGTTTGTGTTCAGGGCATAGGTTTGGTGAAAGCCAGTTTCATGTCTCATAGACAAGTAACTTCATGCTCTGTCCTCATATGGCAGAGAGTGTGTGAGAGGTTTCTAGGGTGCCTATTATAAAGGGTAGTGCCATTCATTAGGGCCCCCCTCATGACTCTGTCACCTCCTGATACCATCATATTGAGCATTAGGATTTCAACATTTTGGTTTTGAGGGGACACAAACCATCCACAACAAGAGGCTATATTTTCTCCATCTCATTCCTTTCATTTTCCTCAAAAATCTTAGTCTGGAGCCCTGGCCAGGTAGTTCAGTTGGTGAGAGCATTGTCCTGATAATGCTAGGGTTGCAGGTTTCATACCCAGTCAGGGCACATGCAAAGAACAACCAATGAATACATAAATGTATCAAACAACAAATCAATGTTTCTCTCTCTCTGTCTCTCTGTCTCTCTGTCTCTCCTTTCCTCTGTCTCTAAAATCAATGAATAAAAAAAATCTTAGTCTGCATGGTTGAAACTGGACCATGGACATATCGATATTCCAGGTCACAGGAAGGAAAAGGATAATTATAGAAAACCACCTGCCAAACATATAAGGATCCAGACCAAAAAGCAGCAAACATCTCATCCAGTCATGTTTCACTGCAAAGACTTAGTGACATAGATACCACTAGCTGCAAAGAAGGTCAGGAAATGCCCTGTCTACCTGGGCAACTAGCAGCCAAACCTTATTCTGTGACGATGGTAAAAAGCAAAAACAGGCATATCTGTAAGATAAATTTCTAGAAACAGAATAGTTATGTCAAGGGATAAACACATTTATAATTTCAGAAGATAATAGTAAATTGCAATCCATAGGAGTTGAATCATTTAGTATTTCCACCAGGAATGAGTGAGAGTATGTCTCTTGTCTTCCCAGACATGACAAGTAAGTATATTGTCAAACTTGAAGACTTTTACAAATGTAAAAGTAAAAAAAAAAATCCCAGTTTAGTTCTCATTTGAGTTTTTCTTATTTTAAATGTGATTGAGCATCATTTTATAAGTTTAAGGACAACTTATATTTCATTCTCTAAGAATTATCTGTTCTGGTCACTTTCATATTTTTCTATTAGATTATTACTCATTTGCCTGTGATATTTTAACCAAAACACCAGTGGGGTCCTACCCCTTGCTCCCAGAAGGAAAAAACTCTGGAGGCAGAGTTTAGTGAAAAGTGAAAAGAAAGGGAAGGGGTAAGCCAAGGAACACAAATAGAGGACTCATGGGCACAGTCAACAGGGGGTGGATTGACTATGGGAGTGGTGGTGGACAGAGCAGGGGAGAGCAATGGGGAAAAAGGTGGAACAACTGTAATTGAATAACAATAAAAAAAGAAAAAAATATTTTATTCAAAGGTTATACAGTTTGAAATAATGGAAGGTTTCTGCCTGAAAACGTGTTTCCTTTAAGACACCCAAAGAAAATCACTTGCCACCCTCTGCCTGCTCAGTTTAAGGCTGCACCAAGAATCTCTTCTCCAAAAACTACTGTCCTTTAAGAAACACAGGTGGTTAGCTAGTTTCTAGTCACTGTCTGGCTTCAGGCATCTTTCCAAGTCTGTGCATCCAAGTGTCCTACTCATGGCATACTGCCCTCTTCTTCTGACTGCTTCCCTACAGTGTTGATGTATGTCTGACCAGGCAGGACCAGCACAGTACAGCTCCAGTCACCAGCTCCACTGTAGCTTCCCTTTCAGGGCAGGGGCATAGGTCTTGTCACCTGGTCATGCAGCCTCCATGGCCCACTGGCATGGCCTTCTTCCCTTTTTGCCTTAACAACCTAGTGCTGGCTGTGCTCCTGGCCAGACAGGCCCATGCAGCACTCAGGAAGGAGCACAGGGAATGTTTCCAAATCTGCAGTCTCCAGAGCCTGTCAGCCCATGAACTGGAGTCCCCAGCCACTGGGGAAGAGGGGAGGATGAAGAGAGCAGCATTTTCATGAACTCCACTTTATATAGTCCAGTCCAAAGTAGTCTGCTCAGCAGAAGCACGTAGGAGGGCTCCATCATACCTGTGTTGCCTGGTTGCAGGGGCAATTGCTCCTGTGCAGTCCTCCGTGCTTCCTGACCCCTCCCCCATCTCTGATGGTGTGCAGCCTCTCACGCTGAGGATGGGCTTCTTAAGTGAGTCCTATACTGTGTAACCAAATGCCTGGGTAAATGAGGTCATAGGCACACACCTTATGAAAACAGAGGGAAGGACACACAGGTTAATTCACACAACAAATCACAAACCAGTCTCTGAGTTTGCAAGACTGACTTTTGAGAAAATGTCCAATTGCTAGGACTTTGCTGGAATGATATCAAGCAGTGACAATTTGATAAATCCTTCATACCTGTAAAACAGCCATCTCTGGTGATGTCCTCAGGTGCTGTGGTAAACCAGTTCAGCTTCCAAGTGAAAACAAAACTTTGAAGACAGTTAGCTGCACTATAGTCTGATATCCAGAACTGAGTATTGTGATTATCTTTGAAACCTGATTCCTCTCCATAAGATTACTCTCATTGTCATCAAAGAGACTACTGGTTTTTAATTTTGCCTCATAATTTGCATGAGCACAAGAGCAGTAATTGATCACATAGGCTCTTTAAATCAGCTCACTGGAACTTCCACAAGAAACCTTTAGATTGATCCTTAGTTGGCCCCTCAAGGTACAGAAAACAACACCCACACCTGCCATCCAGCCTTGCCTGTAGTACCTGTACACCTCAAGTGTTTGATGTTCCCATCATGTCTTAAGGTTCCTCCTTGCCATCTTTAAGGAAAGCAACCTTCATTCCTTCCCTGGAAAGACTGCCATGAACCACATGACCCAACAAGGTATGAGGCCATTTCTCCAGTGGACTTTTCTTAGCTTTGAAAATCAATCTCAGATCCTCAAGGCGTTCTGGTAACAACAAGAGCCCAGACATGCCTTCTTTATGCATGATATTCCAGTCAAAGTCTTGGTTATTAAAACCACAATTTGAAACTGGTCTTATTGGCTTCAGGAAAAAAAAAAGATTCATATCATTACTCACTCTCTAAGAATGCTAAATTCTGGAGAAATCATGTAGGGAGAAAAATACAAAGCAAAAGGGGAAATCCTGGTCTTTCTAATATCTACCAAAATTGCATTTTCATGCCTTAAGCTTTCCATTGTTTCTTTCCAACTTAATGTAAAGTTTTAACTGTCAGAAACCATCAGTTTCCTTTCATAATGGAAACAAAGACAAAGTTTCAGAAAAATAGAGGGGAACTAGAACTTGCTTAGAATCTTGTCTCACACCAGCTGGTCCTACCAACCAGTCCCTTGGATGACCTCTCATAAGTCCAAATGGCACAAAGCCCCAATGGTAGAGACATTCTCTCACTTCCCAGTGTGTTCCAACTGGTCTCACAGCAGAGACATGAGGGTTCCTGGTATAAACAAAACAATGAAATTCCCTCTAGTCCCTACAAAATCAGAAAGCAAGCATAGAATCGAGAGCTGAGGTTTCTTTCCTTTCAAGTTAAAATTCTCATAACCTTAAATACTTATTCAAATTTAGACACAATTCACTTTCAATCCTTGTTCTTTTCAACAATGAGGAGGACCATATTGTAACTCAATATCAAGCAACTAAAAGTCCTTACATTTGGAAACACATAAAGTAAAAGGAATATTGTCACTTTGCATTGAGGCCTGCTATCTTCTTCCAGAAGAGGAATTTCAAATTTCCTTCCAGAATGTAGATCCAGCTTTCCCTTTCAGCATCAACTACAGAAGCAGTTCTAGTCTTCCTTAGCTGGTGCCCATTTTATCTGTGTCTGGTGGGTCCAGGCTTGATTCCCATGAGCTTCAGGGAAGAGTGTTTTGTCATAGGGACCAGTCCATTGTTCAGCTAGCTGCAGTTTGGGGTCTTGAGTCTTCCGGGCTTAGTAAGAAATGGTCCCCCAGCTGGAATAGGTGTAAGGGCTTGTCACATGGGTAGGCAGACCTGCAAAGAGCAAACTTGGGCAAAATGGTTAGTGTTTACCCTAAATGTTGCATATATTGCTTAATTTTTGACTTATGCTCCAAATCTGGTGAGGCATTCCCAAAACCAAGATTTGGAAGGGTATCCCATAAACTATTTCAAAAGGTCTTAACTTAAGCCCATTTATAGGTGTTACCTTAATCCAGAGCAAGGCAATGGGGAACACCTAGTACCATTTCAAGTTCATTTCTTGGCATATTTTTTTTCCAGGGTCTTCATTATTATGTGATTCATTTTGTCAGTCTTTCCTGTAAATTGTGGTCTCCAAGATGCATATAACTTCCATTGTATTTTAATACCTGTCCAATCTTCTCAGAGATCTCTGAAGTGAATGATGATCCACTGTTGTTCTGAATGCTGTGAGAGAGTCCAAATGTAGGGGTTATTTCTTTAAGTAAAAGTTTTACTACCTCACTCACCTTGTCAGTTCTAGTAGGGCATGCCTCTACCCATCCAGAAAAAAAATTGTCCACAAAATCTAATGAAAATTTGAAATTCCCATTTGCTTATGCATTTGTGAAATGTCTACTTGCCAGTCCTCAAAAGGGAATAACCCTTTATATTGTATTCCCTTTTCTGCTGGGGTGCATTCTATCACAGGATTGTTTTTGACAAATATCTGGCAGGCTTAGGTGAGACTCTGAACAGTCCTTTGCAAATGAGGGCCCTTCAAATGTGGTCTCATGAGATCCATAAAAGCATCCCTTCCATAATGAGCCCCTTAAGGTAGGTATTTTAAGATAGGATACACTAGAGCATTGGGGAGTAACATCGTGCCATGGGTGTTGATCTTCCATATGGAATTGGGATCAGTGTTAGAGAACCCCCATTTGTGGGCCAATTCCTCATCTCATTCTGTGTAATATGCTTCAAATTTTGACAAGTCCAAGCAGGGGATCAAAACTCCTAGGCACAGAGGCCCTCCTTGTCTCACCAGTTTGTCAGCAGTTTGGTTTCCCTGGAATAATCCCTTCAGTGTCATGGGTAGTGCATTATGGCAATCTGGTTCAGTAGATTCACTGCCTCTAGCAACTGTAAAATCTCTTCTTCATGTTTAACATCCTTGTTTCCCGAGTTTAAGAGCCCTCTTTCCTTCCATATTGCTCCATGGGCATGGACTACCACAAAGGCATATTTGGAATTCATGTAGATGTTAACCTTCTTTCCCTGGGTCGGTACTAAAGCTCTCATGAGGGCTATAAACTCAGATTTTTGTGCTGAGATTTTTATCAAAAGCATTTGGGCTTCTATTACCTTATCCATGGTGACTACTCTATACCTGTCTTGGCATTTGCTGCTATCCATGAAGCTGTTCCCATCTGTATATAGCTCCCAGTCTGGTGCTGCCAGTGGCTGATCCAGTAGATCTGGCCTGATAGAATAAACTTGGTCAATTTTTTCCAAGTAGTCATGCTGGAAGGCTGTCTCCCTCCATGTCTGGAAGCAAGATGGCTGGGCTCAGTGTTGTGGTAATCTGTAAAGTAACATTTGGATTGTCCAACAGAATGGTCCAGTATTTTCCCATGTGCCTTCCCATCAGCTAATACCTTTCTTTCTGTTCCAATAGAGTTAGGACCTGGTGTGGTACCAATACTATAGTAGGCCTCACCAAAGTGAACTTCTCAGCTTCTTGTAAGATGTCACAGGTAGCTGCCACTGCTCAAAGACATGGAGACCATCCCTTTGTCATATGATTCAACCTCTTTGAGAGATAGGCTATGGGTCTGAGGATATTTCCCAGAGTCTGGGTTAGTAAATCCAGTCTAATCCCCTGCCTTTCACGAATGTACAGTTTGAAAGATTTCTGTAAACTGGGAAATCCTAAATGTGAGAGCTGAAACTAGCTTTTTCTTCAAGCTATCTAACAATCTCTTGAGCTTTTGAAAGCTTCAGTGGTCAGGCCTTTAAATGAATTATACAGTGGTTTTGCTTTAAGTCCCAAATTTGGATTCCAAATTTGGCAAAAACCTGTGATCTCTAAGAACCCACGAGGCTGCCTTCAGTTCTCCAATAATTTTTTAAAAATTTTATTGTTATTCAATTACAGTTGTCTGCATTTTCTCCCATCCCTCCACCCCACCCCAGCCAAATCCACCTCCCTCCCCTGCCTCCACCCTCCCCCTTGATTTTGTCCATGTGTCCTTTATAGTAGCTCCTGTAAACCCCTCTCCTCACTAACCCTCCCCATTCCCCTCTGGCTATTCTTAGATTGTTCTTAATTTCAATGTCTCTGGTTATATTTTGTTTGCTTTTTTCTTTTGTTGATTATGTTCCAGTTAAAGGTGAGATCATATGGCATTTGTCCCTCACCATCTGGCTTATTTCACTTAGAATAATGGTCTCCAGTTCCATCCATGCTTTTAATTGTAGCAATGACCTTCTTTCTATCTTCAATCAAACACTTAGTACTCTGTTTCAGTTGAAATCCCAAGTACGTTACCTACTGTTTGCAACTCAGGGCCTTGCAATGTGATACCTGTAGGCCCTTTTTGCTAAATGATTTGGAACTGTGATGATGTTGAGCAAACAGTCCTCATAGGTATTGCTAGCTATCAATAGGAGGTCTGTCTGGAAAAAGTCCAACCAACCACTGTTAACATAAAGAAAACTGTCTGCAGGACATCAATGTAACCTAGCAGCTATGAAGAGTGGACTGGAATGTGCATGCATGAAGAACAATGACTTCACTGTACTAATCAGTAGGGACGGTATATACCATTGAGTGAGCATATGTAATGTGTGGCCATCACATTCAAAATGATTGAGTGAGAAGAACAACATATCTGCATCAAATTTTGCAGTAAGCTTGAATTATTTGAATGATTCCGAAGGCCGTAGCTGTGGGCAACTGGTGATTGGCAGCTTCGTCACAACAATGAGCTCACTTTTGCATCATGTCTTGTGCAGAGTTTTTTTTTGTGAAACCTCAAATCATCCTGATGGCTCAGCCCCTGTACAGCTCAGTTTTAGCACCCTGCAACTTCTGCATTTTCCCTAAACTAAAATCACTTTTGAAAGGGAAGATATTTCATGCCATTGATGAAATTCAGGAAAATATAATGGGGCAGCTGATGGTGATTGGGAGAACTGTGTGAGGTCCCAAAGTGCCTACTTTGAAGGAACTGAGGTGGCATTGTCCTACGTACAAAGTTTCTTATATCTTGTATCATCTTCAAAATGTCTCTACTTTTCATATTACATGGCTGGACACCTTCTGGAAAGACCTTGTATGTCATCTATGTATTGCAGGATTACTGATTTTTGAACAACAATAAAAAAGAAAAAGCATAAAGACTTAAAAAAGGAACAAAAAGTTATAGTACACCAATAAAATGGGATAATCTGCAGCTATCTAAAATGCAAAATATTTAATATGGGAAAATATTTATGATACGTAGGGCAGACCATGAGTTAATGTATAGAATGATTGCAGTATTGAAAATATAAATGTAAATGAAAATACAAAGGTAAATGTATAGTATGATTGCACAATTGAAAATATAAATGTATGTACGCATAGAAGAAAATATGTAAAAGCACATACACCCAAATGTTCAGAGAAGCTCTCTCTGGATAAAATTATAGAAATTGTATATATATGGTGTGAACCCCTCCACATTATCCAGCTTCCCAGAAATAACATGTACTATTTCATTCTATAACAAAAGAACATCAAATAATTAAAAAAAAAGAAAACTCTTGATTTCAGTTGAACATCCCTTAAGTCCTTTGCTAATACTTCCCTGTATATAGTTGAAGAGTTCTTAAATCCTTGTGGCAACATAGTCCAGCAGTATTGGAGCATAGCTTTAATTTCTGGGTCCTGCCATTCAAAGGCAATAGTAGTGAACCTGTTCATTTATTGGGATGAAGAAAAAGGCATCCTTCAAGTCTAGGATTGAAACCCATTTGCTATCTCCAAGCAACATAGTCAACAGAGTATAGGGTTTGGGCACCATAGGATGAATATCTTAAGCAATGTCATTTATGGTTTTAAGATGCTGTACAAATCAATATTCTTCAGAGTGAGGCTTTTTGACTGGCAAAATGGGAGTGTTATAAGGAGACTGGAATGACTGAATTAATCCCAATTTTAAGAATTTTTGTAATATTGACTGAATCCCCTCTAAAACCTCCTTTTTGAGGGGGGTACTATTTCTTCCATGGGATTCATGCCTCTTCTTTTAAGTTAATTTTTATGGGTTGGATATGAACCAGTTTACCTTGGGTTCCATAAGCCCAAGAAGTTTGATCAACCTGTTCATAGGTCTCACGCAGAAAGAGTTCACCTCTGGGACCTTCTGGGAAAGTCAGGAGTGCCTAGAACTGGAAAGCATGTTCCAGTGGGGCCTGTACACATAATTGGTGCTTTTCAGGAGGAAAAGTTATTTGTGCATGCAGTTTATAAAGTAAATCTTGGACCAGCAGTGGAATATAAAGAAAACTGTCGGAAAAAACAATGCATAAATGTTTGATTCATGAGCTGACATTCTGGTAGTTAAAGGAATGCCTGTTTTTGTAATTGTCCAGTCACTCCAGTAACCATTATTGCATCTGAACATTTCTTGGTTAATTTTGTATTCAGCACTGAGTGTATAGCTCCTGTATGTATAAGGAAATCAACTAGCTTTCCCCCCACAGTTAACTGTACCAAGAGATCCCATGGGGAAGTAATAAAAGGCCAGGATATATCCAAAGGAGCCCCTGGGCCTCTTCATTTGTCACCAGACTCCATTCTCCTCTTCAGCAATTCTAGGTGAGGATTTTCATATTTATTTTCCCTTTTGAGTTTTGGGCACTCCTTCCTCCAGTGGTCCTCCTCCTTGGAATAGGCACATTGACTGATGCCTAGTGGGTCTCTCTTTTTCCTTTAGGGTCCCACCTCTTCTTCTGGCCTCACCACCTTGTTTTGTTTTGTTTGTTTGTTTTAAGAACACTGTGCCATGTTTTATCTTCCTTTCTCCTGGGAATTGTAGACTTTAAAAGCTATGTTCACCAGATGAGAGGGATTCATTCCCATCATCCCATCTAAACTCTGAAATTTCTTTAGATATCTGGGGCATTTTGCCAAATAAAAGTCGTGTTCTCCACCCGTACATTTTCTGTTGCCTGTGGATCAGCATCAATGTGCTTTTTATAGGCCTGATACATCTTTTCTAAAAATTCAGAAGGGTCTTTATTTGTTTTATTCTGAAAGGCCTGGATCATATTCAGGGTCTTTTGCTTATGCTCCTGTTTCTTAAGCCCTTCCAATTGCACCTTCTGTAGTGTTCCAGAAAGGCTAGGTCTCCACTATTTGGGTCCCAGTCAGGCTCAGCCAAGGGAATTGCCCTAGCTGGATTGGGGATCTCATTGGGATTCCCTTGGTGGAGGCATCGGGCCTCGTCATTAGCTTTATTTATAACCAGCTATGTCTCATCTTCATTTAACAAGATGTTAAGGAGATCCTGTCTATCTGCCCAGTTAAAATGATGAGTGGCAAAAATGGAGGCAATAAGATCGCCCATTTTCTAAGGATCCTCCCTTTTTGAGGGGTTGGAATTCTTCCAATTAAGTCTGAAGTGAGAAATACAGTATCAGCCCAAAGGTAGCCAGCAGGCCCCTGAATTACTCTGCCTATGGGATATTGCCTCAAAGAGAACTGTCTTACTCCAGCTTGGGAAGCTCCCTGGCCAAACTGTATGCCTTGATGAGTCTTTGAGAGGGAGACCTGTCCTTTATCACACAGAAGTGGGGCCACTGGCTCTCTAGGCCTTATTTCAGTGATAGCTAGCATTGGGCGTTGGTGACGGAGGTCTTCCTCCTGCTACTAATCCTCTGTTCCCTAAGTTCAATGCATTAACAAGGTTTATTTCCTCATTCTCCTTTTCTTCCTGTGTGTTAATGTTAGGAAGAGGTTTTGAGTCTCTGCCCTATCAAGTAGAACCCTGTCTCTGGTGAAACCCTATTATGAAATGACATAAATGCTTTTACATAATGGATTTTGTCCCATTTGTGTAACTGTTGGCAATACTGTTCCAATTACATAATGTTACAGTAATCTAGGGAACCATCCACGGGCCACCTTTCCCCACAATCCAAAACATACGTAGGCCACAGAGTGTTACAATAATAAGTCAATACCTCCTTAGACTGTGGATAACAGCTCTACACACAACAGTCCACTATAATTCTACCCAGTGGGCTCCCTCCAGGAACCAACACAAAATAGCCCCTGTTGCCATGAATGCACAACATGCTCAAACTTATGACCAGAAGAATTCAGGCAACTTGGGAACATATAAACAAAATGTATCCATGACTCCATTACTCCAACAAATGTTCACAAGCAAGACTTCTGCCAACCAATCTCACAAACATTGGTCTCCAAGCAATGGCCTCCCCCAAATTTAGCCAGTACCCTTCCCTGTACCCCAGTTCATGGCCACAGAACTCAGGTGATCCTCCCACCTTCTTAGAGTCTGTTTCCTTCCCAGACTTGTTTTCTTTCCACCTCCCAGGCATGTTTAAGTGCTGACCCTGTAGTGGACATTCAGAGAAATTTCCAGCAACTGGAAAACCCCACAGTCCCACTTCCTGGGGCAGGTCAACATGTGAGGAGCAGCTACTGCCCCAATTGGGTGCCATTATTGTAACCAAACAGCCAGTGGGGTCCTACCTATGCCAACACGCAAAAACCTCTGGAAACAGAGTTCGGTGGAAAGGAAACAAATATTTTATTCAAAGGATATGCAGTTTGAACTAATGGAAGGTTTCTGCCTCAAAGCCCATTTCTTCTAAGACACTCAAAGAAAATTACCCAGCCACTCTCTATTGGCTCAGTCCAAGGCTGTGCCAGGAACCAGTTCTCCCACCCAAAAGTACCATTCTTTAAGAAATACAGGTGGCTTAGCTGATTTTTACTCAATGTCTGGCTTGAGGCATCCTTCAGTCTCTGTAACCCAACATCCTACTCCTGGTGCTCTGCCCTGTTCCTCTGGTCAATTGCCCTCTGGTGCATCTGTGTGCCTGGACAGGTAGGACCAGCAGAGCACAGCTCTAGGCACCAGTGCCACCACAGCTTCCCATGTAGGAAAAAGTTGTAGGGTTTGCTACCTGACCACATGGTTTGTGGGACCTACCAGACCAAACTTCCTCCCCTTCTGCCCTACCCACCTTGTGCCTGCTGTGCTCCAGGGCAGGCGGGATAGCACAGCACTCAGGGTGGAGCACCAGGAACTTTCTCTGACCACATGGTTTTCAGAGCCTGCCAGCAGAGGAATTGAATCCTCTAGCAGGTGGGGAAAATGGGAGAACAAAGAGTGTGGCATTTCTGTGCTCTCCACTTTACATATTTCAGTGCCAAATTCTCTGTGTGGTGGAAGAAAGTAAGAGGGTATTTTTCTCCATCATGCCACACTGTCTGGTTGCTGGGGCAACTGCTCATGCATAGTCCTGGGCACTTTCCAAGCCTTACTCCATCTCCTCGGTAAGTGGGTGCACCCTCTCATGGTGCTTCTAATGTCCCCACTCCTTTCCACCCCACAATCCAGCTAGACCCCACACACCTTATAATATGAGTTGCAAGTATTTTTCCCCCAGGTTGTCATTTTTCCTTTCAATTTGCATATGATGTGTATGTTGACTTCTTTTTATCATAATCAGAATACCCCTCCCCTTCCTCCACTTGAGTGTTGAGAGACTTTTAATAATCACTACTGGACAGGCAGGGTCCAGGGATTTAGTGGGTAGAAGCTAGGGATGTTCTACATATCCTAAGGAGCATAGGAAAAAATCCTAAAATAAAGAAAATCCAGCCCAAATATCAAGTGCAGAGGGGAGAAAGTATAGTGTAAAGGAATTAGCATATTTTTTCTAATAAATTAGAACATTGCATATTTTATATTTAAATATTTGATACATTTATAATTTATCCTAATCAACAGTATAAAATATTTATTCAAGTTTATCTTTTTCCAGTTGACTTCCCAATTAAAACTTTATTACTTTATGTATTAGTTATATATTGATGTGTAACAATATGCCCCCAAACTTAGCAGCCTGAAGCACATTTATTATATCACATCATTTCTGAGGGTCAGAAATGTGAGAGTGACTTATCTCAGTGGTTATTCTTCAGGGCTGCTAATAAAGTTACAGTTAAGCTAATGGCCAAGAATGCAGACATTTGAAAACTCAAAAATCTGCTTTCAAGTTTATTCCCATGGCTATTAGTGGGCTTTAGTTTTTCATTGACTATTGGCAGGAGGTGTCTGTTCTTCACCATGTGAACCTCTCAATATGTTACTTGACTCTCCTCATGATATGGTGTCTAGCTTCACTCTGAGAGTGATCCAAGACATAAAGAGAGAACCCAAGGTTTATTTTTTAATAGTTTAATCTGGGAAGTAAAATGTGACATCTGCAATACTATATTCACAAGAAGTCACTAAGTCCAGTTCTCACTCAAGGCAGGAGAATTAAGCTTTTTATCTTGAATTGAGGAATATAAAAGAATTTATGAGATCCAAGATGGCAGAGGAGTAAGTGGAAGCTACACTAACCTCTTCCCAGGACCAAACTGGAATTACCACTAAATTGTAGAGAAATCACCCTGAGTAACCAACTGAACACTAACTGGAGAGAAGCCTTGTAACAAAGGACAGACAGAAGAAACAACTTCACCACAACAAGACTAATGGGGAGTGTGAGGAGGTGTGAGAGGGTTGCCTGGGATTCCACATGTGGCAAATGTAGTCCTGCAAGAATATTTCAGAGGCCAGGGTGTTCCCCTGAGAAATATGGGGTCTAAACCCCAAGCTGAGCTCCCCAGCCTAAAACACCAGAGCCAGAAAGGAACTCAGAAAACATCCACGTGTGAAAAGCAGCAGGATTTCTGTCTGCCAGGGAGACACAGCTGGAGACACAGAGTCATTTAAAGGGCCAACTCATAAAATTGTTGGTAGCCACTTACCCTGAGATCTGGCAGAGGGAGGGCAGATTGGACTAGAGACATTTGAGGAGAGTCTGAGGTTGGTGGCTCTGGGGAGAGAACTGAAGGAAGAGACACCAGGATCCCTGCACTGAGTCATTCCACATACTGCAGAAGTCCCATCTTTCTCAAGCAGAGCACTTCCCTCCAAATGGCATTGTCTGAGGGGAAGTCATAACCCAGTGAAAATAATTATTTTGCCCCACCCTATGGAGCTTAAGCCAAGCTGCTGATGATAACCTGATTCGTTTAAGAAGTGATCAGTTTAACAGCTAAGGTGTAAAATGCAAAGAAACAGACAAAGTGGGAAGACAACAAAACAGATAGCATTTGAAAGAACAAGAAAATTCTCCAGAAGAAGAACTAGATGAATTTGAGGCAAGCAATTCATCAAATAGAGAGTCTAGAATAAAGATTGTAAGGATACTAAACAGCATGAAAAAGTATATAGAAACCATAAAAAAAGAACAGTCAGAAACAAAGAATGATTTTATCTGAAATAAAAAATGCACTGGAAAGTATAAATGGTAGATTTGATGAAGCAGAGGATCAAATAAGTGAGTTGGAAAGCAAGGTAGGAAAAATCACCCAGGCAGAGCAGCAAAAAGAAAAAAAAGAATTTAAAAATGTGAGAAGAGCTTAAGAAACATATTGGACAACACAAAGCGTAACAACATCTGCATCATGGGAATACTAGAGGAGAAGAGAGTGAGCAAGGGATCAAGAACCTATTTGAAGAAATAATGACCAGAGAGAACCAAGATGGCAGCATACGTAGACACACTGCGCCTCCTCGCACAACCAGAACTGACAGAAAATCCAACGGCAAGTTAGTCCAACACCAAGTAGATAAAAAAGAAACAGATATCCAGACTGGTAGGAGGGGCAGAGATGGGCACCAGGGCGGAGAGGACTCGCATGGCCATGGTGGGACCGAGACTGGCGGAGTGTGGGACCAATGGGGCAGGCAATCTGACCACTAGCAGACCCTGTGGCCACACATTCACGCACAGATAAACCAAGAGGGCCAGACTCAGAGTGGTGGAGAAAGGGGCAGGCAGAGCAGCAGGTAGTACCCCGCGGCCCTACACTCACACACAGATAAACGGGGATGAACAGCGGGGAGCGAAGCAGACCACGCAACCCAGGGCTCCTGCGCGGGGAAATAAAGCCTCAAACCTCTGATTGAAAGCACCCGTGGGGGTTGGGGCGGCAGCAGGAGAGACTCCTAGCTTCACAGGAGAGGTCTTTGGAGAGACCCACAGGGGCCTAGAGTGTGCACAAGCCCACCCACTTGGGAACCAGCACCAGAGGTGCCCAATTTGATTGTGGGTAGCACAGTGAGTGACTCAAATCTGGTGGAGAGTGGAGTGGGTGCTGTTGCTCTCTCTCAGCCCCTCCCCCAAGTACAGAATCACAGCTCAGCCACCAGCGTTACCCCACCCCAGGGAACACCTCAGGCTCCGCCCCTTTAAGTAACAGACACGCCAAGACAAAAAAAGGCCCAAATGACAGAATACTTCAAAGCTCCAGAAAAAATACAACTAAGCCAGGAAGAGATAGACAACCTATCGGATGCACAGTTCAAAACACTGGTTATTAAGACGCTCACAGAATTGGTTGAATTTGGTCGAAAACTAGATGAAAAAATGAAGCCTATGCTAAGAGAAACAAAGGAAAATGTACAAGGAACCAATAGTGATGTGAAGGAAACTGGGACTCAAATCAATGGTGTGGACCAGAAGGAAGAAAGAAACATCTAACCAGAAAAGAATGAAGAAACAAGAATTCAGAAAAAGGAGGAGAGGCTTAGGAACCTCCAGGACATCTTGAAAGGTCCCAACATCTGAATTATAGGCGTGCCAGAAGGAGAAGAGGAAGAACAAAAAATTGAAAACTTATTTGAACAAATAATGAAGGAGAACTTCCCCAGTCTGGCAAAGGAAATAGACTTCCAGGAAGTCCAGGAAGCTCAGAGAGTCCCAAAGAAGCTGGACCCAAGGAGGAACACACCAAGGCACATCATCATTACATTCCCCAAGATGAAACAGAAGGAGAGAATCTTAGAAGCAGCAAGAGAAAAGGACACAGTTACCTACAAAGGAGTTCCCATAAGACTGTCAGCTGATTTCTCCAAAGAGACCTTACAGGCAAGAAGGGACTGGCAAGAAGTATTCCAAGTCATGAAAGGCAAGGGCCTACATCCAAGATTACTGTATCCAGCAAAGCTATCATTTAGAATGGAAGGGCAGATAAAGTGCTTCTCAGATAAGGTCAAGTTCAAGGAGTTCATCATCACCAAGCCCTTATTATATGAAATGTTAAAGGGACTTATCTACGAAAAAGAAGATAAAAAATATGAACAGTAAAAATGACAGCAGAGTCACAGTTATTAACAACCATACCTAAAACCAAAACAAGAGCAAACTAAGCAAACAACTAGAACAGAAACAGACCACAGAAATGGAGATCACATGGAGGGTTATCAATAGGGGATTGGGAGGGGAAGATGGGGGGAAAGGTACAGAGAATAAGTAGCATAGATGATAGGTGGAAAATAGACAGGGGGAGGGTAAGAATAGTAAAGGAAATGTAGAAGCGAAAGAACTTATAAGTATGATGCATAGACATGAACTATAGGGGGGGAATGTGGGAGGGAGGGGGTGGACAGGATGGAGTTGAGTGAAGGGGCGGAAATGGGACAACTGTAATAGCATTATATATATATATATATATATATATATATATATATATATAAAAGAAATAATGACCCAAAACCCCAAAACTTCCTTGGTGAAGGAAGACACACAAGGTCAGGTGAAGGAAAAAGACACACAACTCCAGGAGCTCAGAGTGTCCCAAACAAGTTGGACACAAAGAGGCTTACACGGAGAAAGCTCATAATTAAAATGAAAAGTCTTAAATACAAGGAGAGAATCCTAAAATACACAAGATAAAAGCAGATAGTCACCTACAAAGGGGCACCAATTAGACTGGCATCTGGTTACTCTACATAAACAATTCAGGCCAGAAGGGAGTGTCATGAAATATTCAAGATGAAGAAAAGCAAGGACCTACAACCAAAGCTACTTTACTCAGCAAGGCTACCATTTAAAATCAAAGGAGAAATAAAGGGCTTCCCAGAGAGGAAAATATTAAAGGAGTTTGATAACACTAAACCAGTACCACAAGAAATGTTAAAGGGCTAGCTTTAGAAGGAGAAGAAGAGGAAGAAGAAGAAGAAGAAGAAGAAGAAGAAGAAGAAGAAGAAGAAGAAGAAGAAGAAGAAGAAGAAGAAGAAGAAGAAGAAGAAGAGGAGGAGGAAGAAGAAGAAGGGGGAAGGGGAGGGGGAGGAGGGGGAGGAGGGGAAGGAAGGGGAGGAGGGGGAAGGGGGAGAGGAGGGAGAGAGGAGTGGAGGAAGGAGAAGAAGAAGAAGAAGAAGAAGAAGAAGAAGAAGAAGAAGAAGAAGAAGAAGAAGAAGAAGAAAAAATACAGAGGAAAACAGTCTAACAATAAAATTAAAACTACATACATACCTATCAATAATCTCTTTAAATGTAAATGGCTTAAATGCTGCAAAAAAAAAAAAAAGACATAGGATATCTGAAAGGATAAGAAAATAAGACCCATATATATGTTGACTTCAAGATACCTATCTCAGATTGAAAAATACATGAAGACTAAAAGTAAAGTGATAGAAAAAGATATTTCATGCAAATTGAAAGAAAACAAAGCTAGGGTAGCAGTACTTATATCTGACAAAATAGACTTTAAAACCAAGGCTATAGTAGGAGACAAAGAACGACATTACATAATGATAAATGAATGATCCAACAAGAGGCTATAACCCTAGTAAGTATTTACACACCCAACATAGAAGCCCCTAAATATGTAAAACAAATTTTAGTGGACATAAAGGGAGAGATTGACAGATACAGTTATAGTTGGGTATTTTAACACCCTATTGACTTCAATGGATAAGTCTTCCAGGCAGAAAATTAACAAGGGGACAACAGCCTTAAATAACACACTAGATCAAATGGATTTAAATGATATCTTCAGAACAATTCATCCCAAAGGAGAAGAATATACATACTTTCCTAGTGCACATGATACATTGCCTAATGTAGTCCATGTTAGGACACACAACAATTCTCAATAAATTTAAGAAGATTGAAATCATATCAAGCATGTTCTCTGAACACAATGCTATGAAACTAGAAAACAATCACAAGAAGAACACTAAAAACAAAAACACGCAAAGGTTGGAGGTTAAGTCACGTTATTAAACTGTAAATGGGTGAACAACAAGATCAAGAAAGAAATCAAATGATTCCTTGAAACAAATGAAATGAGGACACCACAACTGAAAATCTGTGAGACAGTAAGAGGGAAATACATAGCATTACAGACCTACCTAAAAATTCTATAAATAAATTTTAAAAATGAGAAAAAGCTCAAATAAACAATCTAACCTTACATTTAAAGGAACTTGAAAAAAATAACAAACAAAGCCCAAAGTGAGTAGATGGAAAAAAATAATAAAGATCAGTGCAGTAATAAACAAATTAAAGGCTAAAAATGTTACAAAAGATCAATGAATCCTACAGCTGGTTCTTTGAAAAGATAAACATGATTGACAAGTATTTAGCTAGACTCATCAAGGATAAAAGAGACCCTGCTGACTGGTGCTGCTCACCCAGCAGCTGATTTGTGCCACTCACCTGGTGGCTGACTGGCACCACTTGCCTGGCAGGCTCAGGCTGTGGTGGCTCGTAAAGAGCAAAAATGAGGTGCACTGCACAGACCGCAGCACAACTGATGGATTAAAGGTATCAGCCTGGTGCAGATGGACAGTAGGGACCCAGCAGCTCACAGAGGACCTGGGCTGGAGGCTGGGCAACTGTGAATATGGCAGCCCAGACTTGGACCCCTTCCTCACAAAACCATAGGAAGGGAGAACAATGAAGCCCAGACCCCTCTGCCTGTGGCATCCAGGAAGACCAGCAGAACTCGCTCAGCAGGTTTAAAGTCAACAGGAGGCTTTTCCCCCCCTTGTATTCCTTTTCTTTCTCTTGATTTTTTTCTTCTTTCTTTCTTTTTTTGTTTTTTCCCCAATTGAGACAATAAGATCTGGAACTGTGAAAGGTTCAGAGACAGATCCAAAGAGGGAGCACAAGGCTAACCCCAACAACTGAGAAACTGAGACAAATGTCATTTTGCTATTCTATATAACTTGCGTTTTATTGTTTATTTGTATTATTATTATTTTTCATTATTTTACTTCTTTTATTTTATTACTTTTTTATTTCTCTTCTTTCTGTTTAGTTTTTTGTTTTATTTAATTGCATTGTTTGATTGGTTTTCCTTATTCTCTTTCATATTATATTTTAGTTTTCCTTCTTTCACTTCACTTGTGTTCCAATAACACACTACTCTTGATCATGTACTTTCTATTTTTGTTATTCAAATCATATATTTCTTGTCATATTACTGTTGTTCCAGTATTATTGTAAATAATTGTTGTTCCATAGAATTGTAAATACTACACAGAACCCCTCCCTGATCTATTTCACTATCTTCCTGAGCTTTATTACTGTTGTGGTTAACTCTATTCTTTCAAACACTATGCCTACTTTATATCCTTCACTCTCACTATATCTCATCATCTAACCTTGCAGAAGCACTCTGTCTTCTGGATTCAGCTCACCATCCTCATCCCTTCTAACAAGAGTCTTATCTCTTTTTCACCTTTTATAAAAAGTGCCTAGTTGAGTGAAATATCCAGGTTAATGCTATACTTATTGAAAGGATCTCCTATCTCTTCTCTACTGTTTGGTAATTTAAATCCCATAGAATACTCTCCTGCTGTTTTAATCCATTTTGTCTTCCCCTTGCCACTGGTCATATACAAGATTAGGTGGGAGCTGTGAACATCAGTATATCTTTTTGAAGAGAGAAACCAACAACAAAGGAACCACCAACAGGTAAAAACCCCAGAACAACAAGAGAGCCCACAAAAACAGAAGAAAGGGCAAACCTAGAGCATCCAGACAAGAAGATCAAAGAGACCACACCACTGAATCCCATAGAATGTCTACCATAGAAGTTCACCCTACAAGGACAGCTAGGAAAGCAGAACACCATGAAGCACAGAAGCAAACAAAAAGAGTCACCTAAAATGGTGAGAAAAAAGAAGAACCTGTAATCAAAAGCAATGGAAGACTCCCCACTAAAAGAGCTAAATGAAATGGTAGTAACAAAACTATCAGATACAGAATTCAAAATAATGGTTATAAGGATGCTCAAGGAACTCACAGACAACTACAGGGAACTGAATGAGAAGTACAACAATATGAAAAAGAAATAGAAAATATAAACAAAAACTAGTAAGAAATGAAAAATAAAATTTTGGAAATAAAAAAAAATTCACTAGAAGGAATTACAAGCAGGCTGGATGAAGCAGAGGAACAAATTAGCGAGCTGGAAGACAAGGTGGAAAGAAACACCCAGGTAGAGCAGCTGAACGAAAAAGACTAAAAAAATATGAAGATAGATCAATGGAATTCCAAGGTAATATGAAATGCAACAACATTCAAATCATAGGAATACCAGAAGGAGAAGAAAAGGAACAAGGGATAGAAATCCTGTTTGAAAAAATGACAAAAAAACTTTCTGAACCTAGAGAGGGAAAAAATCATGTAAGGTCAGGAAACACAGAGAGTTCTAATCAAGATGAATCCTAAAAGGCCTAGACCAAGACATATGATAATAAATGCCAAGTTTTAAAGACAGAGGTGATCTTAAAGCAGCAAGGGAGAAAAAAGAAGTAACATACAAAGGGGCTCCGATAAGGCTAGCAGCTGATTTCTCACCAGAAACACTCCAATCCAAGAGAGAATGGAAAGAGATATTACAAATAATGAAAAACAAAGGCCTGAAACCAAGACTACTCTATCCAGCGAGCCTCTAAATTAAAAAGGAAGGTGAAATAAGGAGTTTCCCAGACAAAAATAGACTGAAAGAATACATCTCCACGAAACCAGCACTACAAGATATGCTAAAAGGACTACCATAAGAGGAGAAAGGAAAAGAGAGTGAGAGAGAGGAATACATGTACAAAAGGGAAAAAAATGAATGAATATCTATCAATCATAGCTTTAAGTGTAAGTGGATTAAATGCTGCAGTCACAAGATATAGAGTAGCTGAATGGATAAGAAAATATAACCCACACATGTGCTGCCTGTAAGAGACCCATCTCACAACAGAAGTCCTACACAGACTGAAAGCAAAGGGCTAGAAACAAACATTCCAAGCAAATGGACAGAAAAAATAAGCCAGGGTAGCAATACTCATATCAGACAAAATAGACTTCAAAACAAGGGCCATAAAAGTGGCCCAGAAGGACATTTCACAATACTCAAGGGAATAATCCATTAATAAGACATAAACATTATAAAAATATATGTACCCAACATAGAAGCACCCACATAAATAAGGAAAATCTTGGAGGACTTCAAAAAAGATATTGAAAGCAACACTATTATAGTAGGGGATTTTAAGACCCCACTGTCAAAAATGGATAGATCTTCGAAACAAAATAGTCACAAAGATAATGCAGCATTGAACAATCTCCCAGATCAAATGAACTTAAGTAATATATATATATATAGAACTTTTCATAAAAAAAAAGCAAAATGCATGGAACATTTTCATGCACATGGAACACTTTCAAAGATTGACTACATGATAGGACACAAAACAGGCCTCAACAATTTCAAGAAAATTGAAATCATATCAAACATTTTCTTTGACCACAAGGGACTGAAATTAGAAACCAACCTCAAGGAAAAAACTCAAAAACACTGAAATTCATGGAGATTGAATAGCATGTAATTAAACAATGAATGGGTTAAGAATGGCATCATGGATGAAGTCCAAAAGTTTCTGGACACAAAGGAAAATGAACTCACAACAGTCTAAAACTTGTGTGTCACAGCAAAGGCAGTCTTGAGTGGAATATCATAGCAATACAGGACTAACTAAAAAATATACAGGAGCTGGTTCTTTGAAATGATAAACAAAATAGACAAGCCTTTTAGCAGACATATCAAGAAAAAAAATGAGGACCCAAATAAACACAATAAAAAATGAAAGAGGTGACATTACAACTGATACCACAGAAATACAATGGATTGTAAGGAATTGCTACTAAGAACTATATGCTAAGAAATTTGAAAACCTAGGTGGAATGAACAAATTTCTAGAAAAATATAATCTTCCAAAACTGAATGAAGAAGAAGCAGAAAGCCTGAATAGACCAATAACACCTGGTGAAATAGAAGCAATAATCACAAAACTCCCAGAACACAAAAGCCCTGGATCGGATGATTTCACAGGAGAATTTTACAAAACATTTAAGGAAGAGTTAGCGTCTATCCTTCACAGACTATTCCAAAAAATCCAAGAAGACAGAAGACTCCCAAACTCTTTTTTATGGAACCAGCATAATCCTGATCCTAAAACCAGATTAAGACACAACAAAGAGAAAATTACAGACCAATATTAATGATGAACATAGATGCTAAAATCTTCAATAAACTATTGGCAAACCGCATCTACCAATACATTAAAAAGATCATACACCATGATCGAGAGGGATTCATCCCAGGGATGCAAGGATGGTACAATATTCGCAAATCAATACAAATAATATCTCACATAAAAAACAGCAAAGACAAAAATCACATGATCATATCAATAGATATGGAAAAAGCGATTGATAAGGTTCAGAATCCATTTATGATAAAATCACTCAGCAAAGTGGGAATAGAGGGAGCATTCCTCAACATCATAAAGGCCATATATGAGAGACCTACAGCCAACATCATACTCAATGGGCAAAAACTAAAAGCTTTCCCGCTAAGATCAGGAACAAGACAAGGTTGTTCACTTTCACCACTTCTATTCAACATAGTATTGGAAGTCCAAGGCACAGCAATCAGAGAAGAAAAAGAAATAAAAGACATCCAAAAATGAAAGGAGAAGCAAAACTGTCATTGTTTGCAGATGACATGACAGTGTCTATAGAAAATCTGATAGACTCCATCAAAAAACTACTCAATCTAATAAATAAATTTGACAAAATAGGAGGATACAAAGTTAGCATTCAGAAATAAAAGACATTTTTGTACACCAACAATGAAATATCAGAAAGAAAAATCAGGAAAAAAATCAATTTGATATAGCACCAAGAAATATAAAATACCTAGGAATAAACCTAGCCAAGGAGGTAAAAGACCTGTACTCAGAAAACTACACAATACTGAAGAAAGAAATAAAAGAAGACACAAACAAATGGAAGCATATACCATGTTAATGGATTGGAAGAATTAACATCATCAAAATGTCCATACTCCCCAGGGCAACTTATAGATTTAATGCACCCCCTATTGAAGTACCAATGGCATATTTCACAGATATAGAACAAACACTTCAAAAATTTATGTGGATCCATAAACAGCCCTGAATAGCTACAACAATTTTCAGAAAGAAGAATACAGTAGGAGGTATAACAATGCCTGATATCAAACTCTATTACAAGGCCACTGTAATCAAAATAGCCTGGTACTGGCATAAGAACAGACACATAGACCAATGGAACAGAATAGAGAGCCCAGAGATAAACCCAAGTCTCTGTGGTCAATTAATATTTGACAAAGGGGACAGAAGCATAAAATGAAATAAAAATAGCCTCTTCAACAAATGGTTTTGGGAGATCTAGATAGATACATGCAAAAAAATGAAATGATCACCAACTTACATCATACACAAAAATAAATTCAAGGTGGATAAAAGACTTAAATATCAGTTGTAACACCATAAAAGCCCTACAGGAAAACATAGGCAGGAAAATCTCAGATATTCCATGCAGCAATATTTTCACCAATATGTCCCCTAGAGCAAGGGAGATAAAGGAAAGAATAAATGAATGGGATCTCATCAAAATAAAAAGCTTCTGTACAGCTAAAGAAGACAGCATTAAAATGAAAAGAGAACTAACCGTATGGGAAAACATATTTGCCAATGATTCTTTAGACAAGGGTTTGATCTCCAAAATATATAAAGAACTCACACAACTCCACTCTAGGAAGACAAAAAACCCAATTTAAAAATGGGCAAAGGACTTGAATAGACAATAGTCCAAGGAGGACATACAAAGGGTCCAGAGACATATGAGAAGATGCTCAGCTTCACTAGCCATCAGAGAGATACAAATTAAAACCACAGTGAGATACTACTTTACACTGTTGAGAATGGGCATTATAAACAAAGCAATAGACAACAAGTGTTGGAGATGATGTGTAGAAAAGGGAACCCTAGTATGCCATTGGTGGGAATGCACACTGGTGCAACCACTGTGGAAAAGAGTATGGAATTTTCTCAGAAATCTAAAAATGGAACAGCCTTTTGACCCAGCAATTCCACTCCTGGGATTATACCCTAGGAACCATGAAACTCCAATTCAAAAGATATTATGCATCCCAATGTTCACAACAGCACAATTTACAATAGCCAAGTGCTAGAAAAAACCTAAGTTCCCATGAGTAAATGAATGGATCAAAACACTATGGTACATTTACATGATGGAATTGTACGCAGCAGAAAGAAAGAAAGAGCTCCTACACTTTGTGATAGCATGGATGGAACTGGAGAGCATTATACTAAGTGAAATAATCCAGGTGGTGAGAGACAAATATCATATGATCTAACCTGTAAGTGGAACCTAATCAACAAAACAAACAAGCAAGCAAAATATAATCAGACATATAGAAATTAAGAACAACTGAAAGTAACCAGAAGGAGTTGGGAGGGGATAATAGGGGGGGAAGGGGGAAGGGTTTTCAAGAACATGTACAAAGAACACATGGACAAAACCAAAGAGCAGGTGGGATCAAAGGTGGGGAGTAGGTATGGCTGTGGTCGGGGGAGTGGTGGAGGGGAAATGGAAACAACTGAACTTGAACAACAATAGAAAAAAGAAGAAAAGAAAATAGAGAAAAAGAGAGAGGACCCAAATACATCAAATCAGAAATGATAGAGGAGAAATGACATCGGACACCAAAGAAATGCAAAAGATTGTAGGAAAGTATTATGAACAACTATATGCCAACAAACTGACAACATGGATGAAATGGATAAATTGCTAGAAACACGCTCTTCCAAACTAAATCAGGAAGAATCAGAGAATCTGAAGAGATAGATTACACCTAGTGAAATTGAAGCAGTAATAAAAAAAAGAAAAAAAAAACTCCCTAAAAGTAAAAACCCTGTACTTGATGGCTTCACAGGTTAATTTTACCAAACTTTCTTTTTTTTAGCATACTCAATAAAATAAAATATTTTCTTTTTTATACTTTAATTTATTTTTTGCTGCTTTTTAAAACTTTTTTACTGTTGTTATGAATGGATCAAAAAACTATGGTACATTTACATGATGGAATACTATGCAGAAGAAAGAAAGAAGTCGCTCCTACCCTTTGCAACAGCGTGAATGGAACTGGATAGCATTATGGCTAAGTGAAAAAAGCCGGGCTGTGAAAGACAAATACCATATGATATCACCTATAAATGGAACCTTACCAAACATTCTGAAAAGAACTATTATCTCTCCTCAAATTATTCCATGAAATTCAAGAGAAGCAAAGGCTGCCAAACTGATTTTATGAAGCCAACATTATCCTAATTCAAAAACCAGATAAAGACACTACAATGAAAGAAATTTATAGGCCAATATCCATGAGGAACAGAGATGCTAAAATACTCAACAAAATATTAGCAAACCAAATATGAGATGCATCAATAAGATTATACACCATAATCAAGTGGTATTAATTCTGGGAATGCAAGTCTGGAACAACATTGCAAATCAATAAATGTGATTTACTACAGGAGAAAAATAAAGGATAAAAAGCACATGATCATATCAATAGATACAGAGAAAGCATTTGATAAACTTCAGCATCCATTTATAATAAAAACTCTCATCAAAGTGGTAATAGAGGGAATATATCTAAACATAATAAAAGCCATATATGACAAACCCACTGCCAGCATCATACTCAATATACAAAAACTACAAGTGTTCCCTTTAAGATCAGGAAGAGAGAGGGATGTCCACTTTCACCTCTCTTATTCAACATAGTAATGGAAGTTCTGGCCCCATCAATCATGCAAGAAGATGGAATAAAAGGTATCCAAATAGGAAAAGAAGAAGTAAAATTGTCTTTATTTGCAGATGACATGGAACCGTACATAGAAAGCCCCAAAGGCTCTATCAGGAAACTACTAGAACTAATAAATGAATACAGCAAAATAGTAGGATACAAAATTAATATCCAGAAATCAGTTGCATATTTATATGCCAGTAACAAACTGAAAGAAAGGGAAATTAAGAAAGCAATCTAATTCACAATAGCTTCAAAAAAATAAAATAAAATACATAGGAATAAACCTAACCAAGGATGTAAAAGACCTGTCCTCAGAAAGTTATAAGATATTGAAGGAAAAAATTGAGGATACAAATAAGTAGAAGCATATACCGTATTAAAGGATGGGAAGAATTAACTTCATTAAAATGTGCATATTACCCAAAGAGGTCTATAGTTTCAATTTTATTTTATTTTATTTTCCTTTTTTTATTGATGTTTGGATACAATTGTCTCCATTTTCCCACCACCACTTTCTCCCACCCTACCCATGCCCACCTCCCACCCTCAATCCCACTCCCCCCTTGGCTCTGTCCATAGATCCCTCATTCACATTCATTTAAGTCCCTTTCCCTTCTTTCCCAAATTATTTCCCTATCCACTCCCCTCTGGTTACTGTCAGTTTGTTGTCAATTTCAATGTCTCTGGCTATATTTTGCTTGCCAGTTTGTTTTGTTAATTAGTTTCATTTATAGGTGAGATCATATGGTATTGTCTTTCACTACTAGGCTTACTTCACTTAGCATAATACTTTCCAGTTTCATCCATGTTGTTGCAAAGGATAGGAGCTCCTTCTTTCTCTTTGCTGTATAGTATTGTGTAAATGTACCATAGGTTATCGATCCACTCATTTACCATTGGGCAATTTTAATCATGATTCCAATGACATATTTCACAGAAGTAGGACAAATATTTCAAAACTGTACATGGAATTACAAAAGGCTCCACATAGCAACCACAATCCTAAGAAACAAAAACAAGATTGGAAGAATCACTCTACCTAACATCCAACTATTTTATAAGGCCATAGTAATCAAAACAGCATAAAAACAGACACAAAGATCAATGGAATAGAATAGAGTCCAGAAATAAGCCAACATCTTTATAGTCAATTAATATTTGACAGTAGAAGCAATGATATACAATGGGCTAAAAATAGTTTATTCAATAAATGGTGTTGGGACAATTGGACGGATATGTTCCAGAAAATGAAACTAGACCACATTCTTACACCACAAATGAGAATAAATTCAAAATGGATCAAAGATTTAAATATCGGATGCAAAGTGTTAAAAGTCCTAGAAAAAAACATAGGCAGCAAAATCCCCAACATTGCTCAAAGCAATTTTTTATCAGATATAACTTCCCAGGCAAGTGAAACAAAAGAAAAATAAACAAATGGTACTTCATCAAACTGAAAAGTTTGTGCACAGCAAAGGAAATCATCAATAAAATAAAAAGTCAACCCACAGAATGGGAGAATATATTCACTGATACATCTTAGAAGGGGTTAATAGCCAAAATTTATAAAGTATTTACAAAACTCAAAAACAAAAAACCTAATTTAAAAATGAACAAAGGACCTAAATAGACATTTCTCCAAAGAGGACATATAGATGACCAATAGACATATGAAGAGATGCTCAACTTCACTAATCATCAGAGAAATGAAAATTAAAACCACAATGAGCTATCATCTCACATCTATCAGAATAGCTATCATCAATAAATCAACAAACAAGTACTGGTGATGATGTGGAAAAAAGGGAAATCTTTTGCACTGTTGGTGGGAATGCAGACTAGTGCAGCCACTGTGGAAAGTAGTATGGAGGTTCCTCAAAAAATTAAAAATGGATCTGTCTTTTGACCCAGTGATCCCACTTCTGGAAATATATCCAAAGGAACCCAAAACACTAATTTGAGAAAACATGAGCACCCCTATGTTCATTGTAGCATTATTTACAATGGGCAATATTTTGAAGAATCCCAAGTGTCCATCAATAGAAGACTGGATAAAGCAACTATGGGGCATTTACACTATGGAATACTACTTTGCTGTAAAAAAGAAGGAAATTTTACCTTTTGCAACAGTATGGATGTATGTGAAGAACATTATGCTAATTGAAATAAGCCAGTCAGAGAAAGGCAAATACCACATGATCTCACTCTAATGGTCAAACTGAACTAACCAGGAAAATGGGGACAAACTCATAGATGGAAACCAGGATAATAGTTAGTGGGTGAGGGGAAGGTTATGAGATGGAAGGATTGAACAAAAAGAAAAAGGACTCACGGACATGAACAACAGTGTGGTGATTGCTGAGGGGAGGAGAGTATCAGGGAATTCAATGGTGATGGAAAAAATACGATAAAGATTTTTTTTTAAGTATCTGTAGACATACTTTTAAAACTACCATACTCTGCTTCCTTGAGAGTCCTCCTTTATTGTATACTCATTTCTCATGTGGATTGGGCTAATTTCATCATTAATGTACATTGCTTCTGACAACTTTTTAAAAATCATGATTTTTCCATGATTTGTATTAAGGGGCTTGTTGACATTCTCAAACTATTTTATGTGCTTCTACTAGCCTGATGAATTATGTGAGAGTATGGGTAGCAAAGTACTTTGTAAATGCTAAAGAAATAAACTACTACAGGTTTTATTACTATTATTATGTAAAATATAATAAAGTTTTCATATTATATTTTCTATTTTATTTGCTGAAATTGGTTCTTGGATACAACTGGGTTGTAGTTATGGACCAGTTGTGGAATTTTCCATCATAATATTTCCTGTGGATACAAACTGAATCCAAAATCAGGAAACAAAAATAAAATAAGTCAGCTAGTTTATATTCACAGTCTTATCTGCTACTTCTGGGAATGTCAGTTTTTCTTTTATATTGCTATTTCAGCATCACAGTTATTGCAGGTATGTATAAATATTTGTGGCTGTATTTAGATATGAAAAGAATATGTGACTGTCACATGAGAAAGCACCAGCAGAGTTGCTAGAGATGTCTTGTGTGATATGAGATGTGCTTCACTGAGCCACATTGTCCAAATATCTCCTCTGAAATCTGCCTTTAGAATCCTTTGATTCTTGTGGGACTCTTTTTTTAAACTACAGAGTTCTCTATAGATGTAAATAATTCTGGGACTGGTAATACTGCAGTCCTGTTGATAACTGAAGCCTACTTGAAGGGGAGGGAAAGGACAAAAGAAAAGAGCTTAGACATGGATAAGTAATCAGGAAAGGAAGAAACAGAATCTGAGAGACAAAGTTTGTCTGTAATAGGCATTCATCACAGTTATTAATGTGTTTGGATTTTTAAAATATGAGATCTCCAATTAGTGGTTTATGTTGCTAGACACATTCAACCCACAAATATGATTTTCCTGCCCCAAAATATGTCCCAAAGTTGTAAAAAAAAATGATGGCTTTTTTAAAGAACCAGAGTATCTTGCAATACTGGGTCTTGGCAGCCATCAGCCAAAGCTGTCTAGTGCCTGTAACCTTTTCATGGTGTAAGAACTACAGTTCACGGCAGTGTCCCCCAGCAACCTCTTGGACAACCGACAGCTTGCACAGCCTTCCCTTAGAATGCTTACCGTGTTGCATCTTGCTGCCATCAGGAAGACATGTACATAGGGTTGTATTTAAATTGCAGTGACGATTTGAACCGTATGAACCACATTCTCCCTTGGCCATTGCAGCAGACTTATCAAAGGTACTGCCTTTGGATTACAGATAGAAGTTTTTCATGTGTTATTCTTGGCAGCAGATAGCTACAGGGGCCTCATCCATTTCAGATGCCATCCCTAAAGCCTTTATGTCCACCTCTTTACAAGTTACTAGCTGTGTTCAAGCTTTTGATTAAGGATGCTTTGGGTGACATAAGTGAGGAACTGCATTTTTTAAGAACTTCTTTAGCAGAGCACATTCAGGAAGGCACTTACAGCATACACTAACCCCCACCCCAAGAAGACCCAATAGAGAGTTACCCTAACACCAATCTTGTTTAGCTGCTAGGGAGGGACACAACCTTGCTTACATTATAGAGTGAATAATTACTCCCTGAGGGAGAGTGAAGAAGTCCCAGTCACCTTATGTGTGAAGAAGTGTGTTCACTTCTTCAGGCTTTTCTCCCCATTTGCCCAGAATTTGACTCACCACTCCTGGGTTTTGACAGGTCAAGATTTTCTTTCATGCTTAGTTTCTTAACTAAAGCACTATTTGTTATTTATGTGGCCACATGTGGCTTTTATACCCTAAGTAGAAGATAAATATCAAAACAATGATGACAAAATAAAAAAAAAACCTTAATTGAGCAATGAGCACAGTTAAAATTATTTCTAAAAGTTTTTTGAACCACACATACACATAAAAATACTATAGGCAGTTTCACTGTGGACACACAGATATGTGTTGTTTCCTGTTTTCTTTTTGTTTTCATTCTATACATCATCTAAAAATCAGCTCTATGTAACAGAAACCCAATACATTGGCCTTACCCAACAGGGATTATTTTTTTATCCTTAGCAAGAAGTCTAATGTTGCCAATATCCAAATGACCTACTTTTCTGCTCACCTATTTTTAGCATACAGCTTTTATTCTTATACTTGTTGCTTCGAGGTCCCAAAAGGCTGCTACATTTTCAGCATCATCTTTCCATTCCAAGTAGAAAGAAAAAGAAGGGAGAAGGAAGGGACAGTGCTTGTATTGGTAAAGCAAACATTCCCCCAGCAATTCCTAATAGATGTTTCCTTACATGTCCTTGTACATAACTATGCCATTGTATGTGTCCTAGAAACAAGAAAACCTGATAAATGTAGTATATTAGCTAAGTGAATTTCTGCCCTCCTATGTTCTGTGAGTAAATAAAGAATAAGAGGAAGTTGATAAGGGCATGTAACCAGCAGTATCTGCCAGTTCTTATTAATTTTAGAAAAAACATATAAACATATTTTGAGAATTATTTATTTTCCCACTTTCCTTCACTCTTAATTTTCTAATATCTACTACTTCCTTTGAAAGAGGAGAGTCAATGCTCTGTGGAAGACTTCAAGTGAGAGGATCTAGGGCACCTATGATAATGCAGTAGGTCTAGTGGTAAATCTGAAATATCTGGGGATCTGAGCATTCTCTGAGCCACATGGCAGTGTCTCTGTAGATGAAAGTAGAATGGAGCTATATACAATCAATGCAGTTGTCTACTATGCACATTTTCCAGGCTAGGAACAATTTTTATTTTCTCTGTGCTAATTTTGAAGCTCTGATTCTCCTAGTCATTTCCCTGACCTCATATGCAGATGAGTCAAAATCTGAGTTCTTTTTTTACAAATTATTATCATTAGTATCACACTTTGGGACTATAGCCTACTGCAGTGTGCAAACACAAGCAAAGAAAATACATGACAATGTGAATAAATTCATTTAAAGTTAACTCCACTCTAATAATTACTTTTTTGGATATTCAAATAGTTTCTTCTATTTAGGCAGTAAACAGTTATGACTATTTGGTATTGCTCATACCATTAATATTAACAATAATAACATTTGTTGAAGATCTTCAATATATCATAGCTCTGTAAAGAGCAATGTTGGTATCTAGATGATGGGTTTCTATTATAAAATAAATGTACAGACAGGACATTCAAAATCCTGGTTGGAAATAATAATTTATTTGTAGAAATTCCATGTGCTGGCTGAATGTAACAAAGAGAACTGGGCCCTTCTTGGGTTTTCTTTGGGCTTTCAGGTATTTTCCTAAGGAACAACTGTGTTTAATTAAGTCAGACATCTAGTCAAACCTCATGGGGGCTGGCCCCTAACTGCATATTAAACCATCAATATGACCACATGACCACATCCAAATTACAACTAAATTATAGAAAAACCATCACTGAAAATCACCTGTAGACTAGCTAAATGGAATTCTTGTAAATAAGGATATAAAAAGTCCATGTTCAGACTGGTAGGGTTGATCAGGCAGGTCCTACAAACATAATGTGGTGGTGAAAAATCAAGAGAAATGTGTCCCAACCCCATACCAGGCTCCCCAGCCTGGAGCACCAGTACCAGGATGAGGAGTCCCCATAACAACTAGCTGCAAAAATCAATGGGGATTGTATCCCAAAGGAACAAAGGGCTGTGGAAAACCAATACATGCTACTCTTAAAAGGTCAGCACATAAATTTACTTGTTCTATGCTCCAGACCAGAGGTAGCAGCAAGAAAAGTACGAAGGCCACATGGGGAGGAATTAAGTTGACTAACTCAGGGTGATGACTGAAGGAATAGTGGTCAGGACAACTATCTTTGGGAATAGAAATGTTGGCAGTCACCATTGCTCCTTTGCTGAGCTCTCCACCCAACCAGACAACCATGTACAGAAAGAAACTAAATCTGTACCCATTTAATCTCACTCACCCCAGCTTAGTGATTTGCTGAGAACCTCCCCCACCCAAATCTCTTGCTGGACTTGAGTCTCTTCAAGCAGCACCTCCACAGGAGTGGTGTGCCTTGATTGATACTAGAGACCCACTCAAAGGACCATGAACTAAACACAAGTGGTGTCTGACTTAGGCTTATACTGCAGACTTTCTCAAAGGTCTGTAACTCCTGCTCAAGTGGCAGCCATCCTGGGTTTGCACTATAAACTCTCTCAAAGGTCCACAAACCCTATGTAAGCAGCAACCGTCTATAACATACAGTGTAACTCCTGTCAAGTGATCCCCACACCCAGGACAAGTGGTAACAACTCTCATTTTTCATTGTGACTCCCATCAGGTGATGACAAATCTGGCACAATTGGCAGCCAGCTTTGGCCTATACATAGCTCTAAGTGGTCAGAAGCCTGGCCCTAGAAGCATTTGGCCTTAGTTTGCATCATAGGGCTCACCAAAGGGTCTCAAGCCCAACACAGGGGGCTACAAGCCTCAGTTCTCATATAGCTTTTTCCAGGCACCTCTAAGTCCTTCACAAGCAGCCAACAAATGCAGAACCCCGTGTAGCTCCTTCTACCAATCAGTCCCAAGCCCCACACAAATAGTGGTTGCATTTGGCCTACACCAGAACCCCTCCCAAAAGGCACCACACCAAACAAACCTGGGACGCAGCTTCAAATTGCACCGGAGCCCCACACAAACAGCTCAATAACCAACCCACCTTAAATGCAATACCGGAACCTTGTTAATGGACTCCTGTTTCATGGGGTTTGCACCCGCACAATTTGTCTACTGTAGCGATGGCCAGACATGACAGCCAATCAGTCTGATATCACACCACCCAATGAAGTGCCAGTAGCAATGTAGACTCAACTACAACATGACAGCACATAAAATCCATGAGGGGGAGAACCCTGGAGCACCTGGCTCATGTGACAAGGGAAACTGCATTACTGGGTCCCACAGGATACCTTCTATATGAGACCACTCTGTTAAGACTGGGAGACATAGCAAATTTGCTTAATACATAGAAACAAAGCCAGGATATCATTCAAATTGAGAAAACAAAGATATTCCTATAAAAATATCAATGTCATATTTTCACAAAACTAGAACAAATAATTCTGAAATTTATATTGAACTACAAAAGACCCTAATTGCCAAAGCAATATTGAGAATGAAGAACAATGTTGGGGTTACTGTGCTACCTTGTATATTAAAATATACTACAAAGCAGTTGTAATCAAAACAGCAGGTAATGGCATAAAAATAGACAAATAGATCAGTGGAAGAAAATAGAGAGCCCACAAATAAACCCAAGCCTATATGGTCAACAAATCTATGACAAAGCAGGCAAGCATATCCAGTGGGGTAAAGACAGTCTCCTTAACAAATGATGTTGAGAATATTGGACAGATACCTGAAAAAAAAAACTCCTAGAAGAAAACATAGGCACTAAAGTCTGTGACATTATGTGTGAGTGTGTGTATGTGTGTATATATATTTAGAAAACCTCCTGAATTGAAGAATATATTTACCAATGATACCCCAATATGTGCTTAATATCCAAAATATATACGGGCCTCATACAATCTAGCAAAAAATATTCAACTTTCCAGTTAAAATATAAGCAAATATCATTAATAGTTATTTCTCCAAAGAAAGATGGCCAACAGACATATGAAAAGATGTTCAACTTACCAATCATCAGAGAAATGCAAATTAAAACCACAATAATGTATCACCTGATATCTGTCAGAATGGCTCTCATCAATAAATCAACAATCAAGTGTTGGTGAGGACATAGAGAAAAGAGTGCCCTATGGCACTATTGTTGGGATTGCAAATTTGTGCAGCTACTATAGAAACAATATACAGTTTCCTCCAAAAATTCAAAATAGAACTACCATATGATCCAGAAATTCCACTGATGGTTATTTATTTGAAGAACTCCAAAACACTAATTTGAAAAAATATGTGCACCCCTATGGTTACTGCAGAATTACTTTCAATACCCAAGGTATAAAAGTCACCTAAGTGTCCATCAATAGATGAATGGATAAAGAAGTGGCACGTATATACAATGAAATATTATTCAGCCATAAAATAGAATGAAATCCTGACATGACAATGTGAATGGACCTAGAAGGTATTATGCTAAGTGAAACCTCTCAGAGAAAGACTAATACCATATGATTATGTAAATGTCTAATAACTGTAATGTACACCTGAAACATAATATTGCATGTCAACTGTAATTGGAAAGGAAATACATTTTTAAAAATAAATAGAATTAGTGAAAAAGTATTATGTAAGAAAAGGCAGATGATTGAGAAGGCAAAGGAAGGGTATTCAGAAGTATCCATTATCCACATTCTATTCACTCCTATGTATTGATGTCTCCCTATTTATTTATTTATTCATTTATTTAATGTTTCAAAGTTTAGTATCTCTTTTATTTCTTCTTTTATTTTTTAAAAATATTTTATTATTGTTCTATTATAGTTGTCCGTATTTTCTCCTCATCCCTCCCCCCCACCCCATCCCAACTCACCTCCCTCCCTTGCTTCCATCCTCCCCCTTGGTTTTGTCCATGTGTCCTTTATAGTAGTTCCTGAAAACCCTTATCTCCATTGTTCCCTCCCCCCTCCCCTCTGGCTATTGTTAGATTGTTCTTAACTTCAGTGACTCTGGTTATATTTTGTTTGCTTTTTTCTTTTGTTGATTATGTTCCAGTTAAAGGTGAGATCATATGGTATTTGTCCCTCACCGCCTGAAGATGTCTTCCTATTTAAAGCTGAGGTTTGGAAATTGTAGTTGTCATGTTCATGCAGACAGCTTTTATTTTCATTTTTTTATTGTTGTTAAAATACAGTTGTCTCCATTTTCCCCCCACCTCAGCCATCCCCACTTCCCACTGATCCTACCCCTCTTTGAACTCATCCATGTGTCCTTTAAACATATTCCTGAAATGCCTTCTCCCTTTTCCTCTCATTATACCCTATCACCTCCCCTCTGGTTACTGTCAGTTTGTTCTTAATTTCCATGTCTCTGGTTATATATTGCTTGTTTGGTTTGTTGATTAGGTTCCACTTATAGGTGAGATCATATGGTATTTGCCTTTCACTGCCTGGCTTATTTCAATTAGCATAATGTTTTCCAGATCCACCCATGCTAATGCAAATGGTAGGAGCTCCTTCTTTCCTTCTGCTGCATAGTAATCCATTGTGTAAATGTACCACAGTTTTTTGATCAATTCATTTACTGATGGGCACTTTAGGTTGCTTCCAGTCCTTGGCTATTACAAATCGGGCTGCTATGAACATTGGGGTTCATAGGTTCTTTTGAATTGGTGTTTCAGGATTCTTACCATATAATCCCAACAGTGGAATCACTGGGTCAAAAGGCAGTTCCATTTTTAGTTTTCTGAGGAAATTCCATACTATTTTCCACAGTGGCTGCACCAGTGTGCATTCCCACCAACAGTGTACTAGGGTCCCCTTTTCTCCACATCCCCTCCAACACTTGTTTACTGATTTGTTTATGGTGCCCTTGTTTGTGGACTGGTGTGAAGTTGTATCTCACTGTGCTTTTAATTTGCATCTCTCTGATGGCTAGTGAGGCTGAGCATCTTTTCATATGTCTCTGGACCCTTTGTATGTCCTCCTTGGAGAAGTATCTGTTCAAGTCCTTTGACCATTTTTTTAATTGGGTCGTTTGTCTTCCTGGTGTGGAGTTGTGTGAGTTCTTTATATATTTTGGAGATCAAACCCTTGTCAGACGTATCATGGCAAATGTATTTTCCCATACAGTTGGTTCCCTTTTCATTTTAATGCTATTTTTTTTAGCTGTGCAGCAACTTTTTATTTTGATGAGATCCCATATATTTATTCTTTCCTTTATGTCCCTTGCTCTAGAGGATGTATCGGTGAAAATATTGCTTCATGGAATATCTGAGATTTCCCTGCCTATGTTTTCTCCTAGGACTTTTATGGTGTTGTGACTTATATTTAAGTCTTTTATCCACCTTGAGTTTAATTTTGTGTATGGTGTAAGTGGGAGGTTGAGTTTCACATTTTTGCATATAGCTGTCCAAATCTCCCAACACCATTTTCTACTTCTGCCTCCTCGTTTGGACATCTTTATTCATAATGGTGAAACTGGGGGCACTTTTACAGCAGGGCTGGTTATGTATCTTTGAATCCCAATGCCTAGCACAAAGTAGCAAGTGCACACTAAAAGTATGTTGAATAAATGAATTAATAAAAAGGGAAATAAACCTTTTGATTATATTTGACTTAACAAATGCCTATGTAAATACATCCAAAATCTGCACAACACTGAATAAACCTCATATGGAAAATGAGCTGTTTTCTCAAAAAAAAAATAAAGATAATAATTTCAGGAGAAGGAAAAGCAGTGTAACATAAGTCATACTGCCTGACCTTGGGCAAGTTACTTGTCTTCCTAAGCTTCATAAATACTTCACAGAATTATTATGAGGGTTAAATAAAATAATATAGTTAAAGCATTAAATTCAGTACATGGCACTTTGCAACTTGTCACTAAGTCTCAGATATTATGTTTGTTTTGATTCTTCTGAGGACTTTTGGAGAAATTCTGAACCAAGGATCAAGTTGAAGTGTGTCATGATATCAGTAAGTCTTGTTATTTGTAGAGGCTGCAATTTCTCAAATATGGTTCTATCATCTATTTGGGGAATTTCCAAGGAGGAGCTTCAGTCAGGAATTCTGGATGAGACAAGTAGCTCCAAGTATAACTCTTGTGAGGTAGAGATGCTTAATTAAAAATTATGGCTAGGGAGGTTGGAAAAAATTGTTGTTTGGGGCAGGAAATCTTTTATAAAAAATGATGACCAGGAGAGCAGAGAAGGGAGGTATGAGGAAATTATCTCAGAGGATGAGATTTGGATTTAGTCTGGGGAGAAAAAGGGGCCTTTTCAAGATGGAGGTGTGCTCAGGAAAGGCCTTGGCTTCTGGAATGAGAAGAAGAGGGCTTCAGTTCTGAGATCGTGGGATAAATATTTTAAAGGGACCAAATGTGGCCCAAACAACAGAGTACCTTACAGTGAGTGAAGTAGAATACTCAAGAAGCTTAAATTTGGCAAAAAGGATCATTTTTTCAGATACTTCAGTGAATACAAGGATCATTATAAGGTTTTCCAAGGGCCCTTATCAAACCAGCCATTAGCATTCTGACCATTCATTCTACATTCATTAACATCTCTGGCCCCAGCGACTCAGTGCAGTACTCCAGTGGCTCTGAAATGCATGTTTTCTACTCTTTTCATACAAGGATTCTGGTGTTTGCTTCCAATTCATCCTCCCCATAGCAGCCAGGATATTTCCTTGTTAAAATGCCAATCCTTGGCTTTCCAATGCTTTCAGAAAACAGTTTTCATTGTCCACTAACATATCACATCCCAGCAAGAGAAATGTTTATATATTCCTTCTCCTCTCCTCACCTTCCTCAAATATACACATAAACAGCTTTCTCTCTCTTCTCCTACCTGCTTAATTCCACTCACCTCTCAGTAATTACTCCCACCTCCTTTCCAGCCCCTTTTCCCTTCATCCATACAGTGGATAAGATGTTTCTTCTCTGATTACACAAGCCCCTGTGCCCACTCTTATTATCAAACTTTCTCCTTTGTCTCATTATCATTTCAACTGTCTTATCATGCAGGAATTTGTGTGCCTTAGAAGTCTTATTTATTTTATATGGATAGCATCTGATATATGATAAATGGTGTGGAGATGTTTTTCTGGACAAATAAATGTATGTCTCATGACTAACTAGAATACATACTGAGCATTCAGTCTTCTATTTTAGTTTTCTACAGTATCAAAGGTGTTTCTTGGGCCTGACATTCATAGCTTCATTTCTTGGCCTCCTCAGGGGTCTCTTTTCTTATTATTTACAGCAGGAAGGCTTTCATTCATTCTATATTTTGTAAAATTATATTTACTTCCATCCTTAGGATATTTATTGGGTAGGCAAAAGTGCAAAAGGAAATTTTATTCAGGTCAGGACTTCACCTGAATAAGAACTCTCGATGGTAATGAAGTCAGCCTCTTTCTAAAGAGATTAAAAGTCTTAAATATGGATAGTCATTTAATTTAAAGACATGAACATTCATATGTTGTCTTGCTGACTTTTAAAGGCAATTAAAGCTGTAAATGAGCTAACAGTGAGGGTTCTTCTTTGATAGGAATAGTTGTTGTTCAGAAACACTCTGGAAGGTAATTAGAGAAAAAACTGTTCCAAAATCTTCCAAGCAAGTATCTCAGATATAACTAGGCAGTAAGCTTACAAATCAAACTTATCTCACACAGTCATCATGCTCTGTGAAGTTTTAAAGGTTAAACACTTCCGTTCTTACCTGGTTTTATTATTTTAAATCATATTATGTATTGATTTTGGTTTAAGGATTACATATATATATATACCTAAATCAACAGAGCATTTGCAACTATGGTATAAAAATAAAGAAAATATTTACTGCATAAAAATGCTGAGAATATGTTTGTTTTTATCATTGGTGTTGGTAAACTAACAAAATGAAAGTACAGAATTTCATAACTTAGAGGCCTTAAGAGATAGTTATCTCTTAAGAGATAAAAGATCATTAGTTTCTTTGCTAATGTCTTTCAATAGTGTATGTTATACTGCTTCCCCATTCACAGCTCAAGTATTAAATCATAAATGATACATTATTTCCAAATACTAATGTATCTTTTTTGGAAAAAGAAATGTTGATTTCTTCCCTTCTGCACCTCCTCCTATCCATTACCCTCATGATCTCCTCTCTTTTTTTTAATGCTTAAGTGTTTAAAAATATTTTTCAAGTACAGTTGTCCCAATTTTCCTCCCACCACACCCCCCTGCCCCACCCATCACCAACTACCACCCTTGATCCTACCCCCTTTGGCTTTGCCATGGGTCCTTTAAACATGTTCCTTGATGATCCTCCCTCTACTTTACCCCATAATACCCCTCCCCCTCCCTTCAGGTTACTGTCAGTTTTTTCTTTCCATGTCTCTGGTTATATTTTGCTTGCTTACTTGTTTTATTGATTAGGTTCCATATATAGGTGAGATCATATGGTATTTGTCTTTCACTGCCTAACTTATTTCACTTAACACAATGCTGTCCAGATCCACCCACACTGTCACAAAGGGTAGGAGCTCCTTCTTTCTTTCTGCTGCATAGTACTCCATTGTGTAAATGTACCACAGTGTTTTGATCCACTCACTTACTGATGGTCACTTAGGCTGCTTCCAACATGTGGCTATTGTAAATTGTGCTGCTGTGAACATTGGGGTGCATAAGTTCTTTTGAACTGGTATTTCAGGATTCTTAAGGTATAATCCCAACAGTGGAATTTCCCGGTCATACTGCAGTTCCAGTTTTTACTTTTTTTGCCAAAAGTCCATACTATTTTCCACAGTGGCAAGTAGACATACAGATAGCCAACAGGCATATGAAAAGATGATCAACATCACTAATCATCAGAGAAATACAAATTTAAAACACAAGGATATATCATCTCACAGCTGTCAGAATGGCTATCATCAATAAATCAAAAAACAAGTGCTGGCAAGGATGTGGAGAAAGGGAAACCCTTTTGCACTGTTGATGAATACAGATTGGTGCAGCCATTGTGGAAAGAAGTACGGAGATACTGCATAGAAATTAAAAATAGAATTGCCTTTTGATCCAGTGATTCCACTTCTGGGAATTCATTGGAAGGAACCTGAAATGCTAATTAGAAATAAATACAGGAGCAACTATGTTCATTGCAGTGGTATTTACAAGCTCCAAGATTTGGAAGCTGTCCAAGTGTCCATCAGTAGATGAGTAGGTAAAATAAAAATGATACATTTACACAATAGAATTCTACTCAGCCATAAAAAGAAGAAAATTTTACCCTTTGCAACAACACGGAAGGACTTGGAAAACATTATGCTAAGTGAAATAAGCCAGTCAGAGAATGGCAAATACTATGTGATTTCACTTATATGTGGAATCTAATGAACAAACTGAACTAATAAGTAAAATAGAGACATACTCATAGACAGAGTAGTCTGAGAGCTCTGATAGGGGATTTAGGAGATGGAGGAATCAAGCAAAAAAGAAAAGGGATTCATAGACATGGACAACAGTGGTGAGGGCAAGATGTGGGTATAAGGGAGATAAATGGTAATAAAAATACAATAAAAAATTTTAAAAATGTTTTGGAATGATCAATATTTTTTACTGTTAATTACACCAACTTATTTTTATTAGATTTTTTCCCCTCTCAATTGTGTACTTCTCACTCTTAATATTAACAAAGTTGAGAATATTGAAAGGAGCTTAACACATTTGGCTGCAATTTTCTGGGAATGTGAAAATCTACCATGACTTTTCAAGTATTCTGCTTTGGGTACTATTCATTTTTTTCATTATGAGCATTTGTGTATTTTTTAAATCTTTACATGTTACTTAAATGTTCAGAGAAAATACTCCCTCACTGCCAATCTAAAGACCTTCTTCTGAAGACATGAGTAGCATGGGAAGTCCCAGATTGTGCTGAATGGAACCATTCCAAATAGTTGACAGTTGGCTACTGTCTCAAGAAATTTTGAATTACACTATGTTTGCTTTCCAAAACAAGTAAAATGTGTCATTAACTCTTCTCAAAACAATATTCTTTGGAGTCTAATTTATCCCTTGTCAAAATTTTTCATTTATATTTAAATATTTTCTTACAGTAAAATTTTAGGCTTGTGTATATGGAGACTGAGAGATACTACACAAAGTGAGATTAGGCACTAAATGCTTTAGACAAAAATTTTCATAAATCTGTCACCTCAGATCACATTAATTCCCTGTGGACTTACATCTTCAAAACTGAAATCTTTGTATTGCCAGAAACTAACTAGAAAACCCTTGTGGCTTTCTCTTTAATTTTGAATGTATTAACTTATCATAGTTCCTCATATTTGTTTCTCCCTTGTAAATTACATATCAAAATAAATGATATATATACACATTAGCAGACACAGAGTTACCTTAAAGTAACACAGACTGGGATGAAATGCCTAAATCTTCATTGTCACAATCTTTTGTGTGTGTGTGTGTGTGTGTGTGTGTGGTTTTTATTTAGGCTTAGAACATAGCTTCCTTCTAATAACTAAATACCAGATCATATTAAAAGAGTAGATCATCCCAACGATTTTTCTAAGAGACAATTTAACCTCCCAAAGTCAGTTTTTATTTTTAATTTATACCTAAGTGATTCAGGATTAGATAGAGGTTTTTCACATTGTGAAAAAAAATCAATTCTAACTCTAAAGTAAAATGTGTTTATTTAAAATACAGTGTGTGTCAGTATAAATGGGCTTTACAGATTTGATAAGTACAGGGTAATTCCTTTCCTGGTGAGATGTGCCAATCACTAACATTTTTCCTAAAATTTTTATGTGTTGATGAGTTAGCCAATTTGCACTGGTAAGCCATGTCTGGTCTGGTTATTTCATTCAACTTAATAATCAGTGCAGATCACTGCACAATCAATTCAGCGACAGAAATGTAATTAATCATAAAGACAGTTCTTAGACTATAGTCAAATGTAGTTGTATAGACAAACAGATGTTGTCTTATGTCAATGAGTCTTTTCATAGGACTGTTTTTCAAGTTTGGTCTTCCTTTTGTTGGTACAGCTATAATTCCAGTCCAAGTCTCAAAACATCATAAACAACATTGTGCTTATGACATCATACTTAGATGACAACCCATTTAAACTTTTGGATAGACATTTCTGTTTTTAAAAAGCTATTACAGGTCATAGCTTCAAAACGATATCTTTAACATGACGACAGATTTTTTTTTTTTTTTGTCTTCTGGTTCTGTTAAAATAGTTGAGTTTTACCCATCTGCTAAGAATGCATACACACTGTGCAAAGATACTTAATTTATTTGATTACTTCTAAGTTCTACATATTTTTAGAAATCATATATTTTAAATATGGGATTAGATATTTTCTAAAGATATTTTTACTCAGATCTGTAGACTTTCTGATACTAATACTTTTTGTAGAGCTCGTTCTTCAATGCCTAGTCAATACTGATTACAGTGAAATGAAAAACATTTATTTTCATTTGTGGGAAGTTATCAAATATATTTCCTCCCCAGCTGATAGTTCTTGTCTGAATCTTTGCTTTCTAATATGTACTCTGTCAGGTGACCTTCAAGCCCACAGACACAATAATCATTAAAAACAACTGGATTGTACTCCCTATAAAGTTCGAGGTTGAACAGAGGGTTATAAAGTATGAAGGCATCTATGGCTACAATGATATCTGTGACTTAAAAACATTCATTACTTGACTAAATCTATGTTATGATTAAATGTCCACTGTAAAAGTCTTTCAGCTGCTATTTGGTTTTTTAAATAAAATGTTGGGGAAAGTTGATGCTGAATATTAGCTACAATATATCTTCAATTAAGAATAAAAAACAACACAAAATAGTCGTTACTCAATGAACTTGAAGTAAATTACTATTAAGTGAAAATGAGAGTCTATTTGATGTTTCCTAATTTGCATAAAATATTGTGAGATGAAGTATTTCATGGAAAAACATGGTATCACAGGATACTTTTCAAAATTTAAGTTTGGTTGAACACCAGCTGAGAAGGTGAAATTCCCCTTGAGAAAGCTGAAATACACTCTGAAGTTGATTTAATCTGAAGCTATGTTTTACATAGGTTCTTTAACTAAACCTGAGATTAACAAGAGCATATACATTGACTTTTCCATATGTCTAGTTGATTGTATTCTGTACAATAATTAGTTTGCCATATTCTAGAAAAGACCCTTGCATTTAACAAATCTTTATAGAGTGCTCAATTCATGGTCCCCACAGTAGAATAACATCCAATGGTGGGGGGACAGCATGGCTCTTGGCAAGCTGTCAGCTACCTTGCCTGATCTTGCTTTCTGTAACTTCTTCTTATGCATACATAACTAATGCACCTGGCTTTGTTCAGGCTTTGAAATAGAGTAGTTTATGGCAACAGTTAGTTAATAAAATATGTATTGTGTTTTCTCTGTACAAAGCACTAAGCTTAGCTGTTGTCATTTTTTCTCTCATATTTGAACAGGAACAATGAGAGCAATCTGAATGAAAAGAACAAATTGAATGGTCCCAAGCCACAATGTGAAAAATGAGGAGCTTGGGTACTTAATTTTGAGAGCTCTATCTTCATTTGTCTGCTTCCTGGCCTAACCAACTACTGACTCAGTAAGTAGCAAACACAGAAAGTAATAAAAATATTTAAGCCAAGTGGGCTGTTTTAAATGTAGCTAGAGAAAAACTTTTTTTCTTCAAAAGAGGTTTGGCATTTTCTTATCAACTTGTCAAATCACTGGTCATTTCTTTAATTTGAAGATTTTAATTGGACAAGTGAACTAAGGCTATTTTTAGACATGCTCAATGATCTGATTATTTTTTTCACTGGTTTGATTAAATAACTTCTTCTAAAATGCAAAGTCTTCTAAAGCTAAACAAAAGGGAAAACTTCTCGATCATTTACTCTCTGCAGGCTTGTTTACCTTACCATTTCAGGACAAGGACCACACATTCTTCTCACTTTGGGAACCATCCATGTTTTTCTACCATCTCCTCATATTTTCTATTAAATAAATTTTCTGTAGTTCAAGTTTCACTACATCCAAAGTACTTTATAGTACCAGTGGTTGGTACTTTTCCACTGTGAGCCATACCCAGCAGAATCTTATTTGTGGGGATCTTTCAGGCCATAGATTAAAGGTAAGTAAATGTCTTCCAAGAGATTTGCATTGCTTCTGCTGTGTCCTGTATACCAACCTGGGAACAACTTATGTTACTTGAAAGGAGGTGAAAATTTGATCCTCAAATCTAAATAAGGGCAGGCCTAATTTATAAATTCTCAGGAGAAATTTAACCTGGGACACTAGGTCTTATCTCCATTTGCCAGTTGAAGGAGTAGAGTTTTCTTTTTGTTTGTTTTTTTGTTTGTTTTAGTCTACAATTTCATTGACTGTCTAATCCTTTGGAAGTCCCAACTTTACGTGGGAATCTCAGTTCCATCTCCCTGCTCTGTGTGAAGACCCAAGACATTATGCAATCATTTTAAAACTATTGGTAATTGATCAGAATTGTCAAGTCCTCAATAATAGCCTTTGAGCCAGCTTCTATTTACTAGTCTGGTTTGAAATTCTCTTTTGTCTTGAAACTCAGGGAATTTTCTTTAATTTATTGCAAGCCTAAGTCTGTATTTTTTTAAAAAATGTTATGTTTCATACAATATTTACAGGTGTTCTTACAGAAAGATTTTCCGGATATGTAGCCTTCCATATCACCATAGAGGTTCACAGATTCTTAAATTTTAAAAATACTCAAGGTACTCTCTTTAGCCTACAAAACTACAGGTTATTTTTGTATGCAATAGTTGAGGCTATTATCACTCTTCCTATGTAGCTTGATATTAATTTATGTGTATTACTTTAGTCTTTTCACTTAGATTATAATTTTTTCAAGTTTTAGACAGCATTTCTTTTTCTTGTGTATGTCCCATTAAGTCTAGGGCAGTGTCAAGTAAATGATAGTTGTTCAATAATACTATTTGATTTAAGCAATCATCATCTCCTTCTTTTATATGGGATGGGAAAACCATTATAGCCATAATTCTTGCTGTCTTTTCTTTTCATTTAAGCACTTAAACTTTTTCTCTCTAGTGGGAGGTATTGAATACTTACAATTCAATAATCCCTCATCCTGCTGAGGACAGTCTTATGCAAGCAACTAGTATGGATACAGAAGACAAAGTCTAATTTTTTTCTTTTTACTTATCTCTCATTATTGACTGATATAACCCTGGACATTTCAATGTTATAAATTTTTATTGTGTTCAGTCCAGTTCAGTTATTTTAATAACTGTGATCTGATTTTTTTAAAAAGATATTTGAAAGAGAAAGGTAAAGGGAGTTATTTTTGGAGATTAGAAAAATGCTATTTGAAGATAATCAATGCAAAGACCTTATTTTATGTGCTAGTTAACCTATGAGAGCTTACAAATTCTGAAACACATGTGATACACACCATAAAATAGGGGATTTCTTAAGTTATATTTGTATGGTAATTACTCATTCTATGCTGTGGTTTTTTTGGAGGAGTAAGTGATCCTAAATGCTTTGTCTCAGTGAGAAGGAAAAAAAACCTTCAAAGTTGGGGACTGTTAGTCACCAATATAGGAATTGCCACTTTTCTAAACTTGAATAGAAATGAATTCAATAAAAAGAGAAATAATAATAGGTTTATAAAAATAACATTCTTTCACCTAATGGGTTTCTTATACTAATGTTTCTTTACTGTAGTCCTTTAAAATTATGCAAAAAATATTATTTAAGTGATATCAAAGAATGCATTAAAAGATTAATAGTTTTGGTTTACCAATTCTCTTTCTAGGTCACTTAATTAGTTAGTTCATTAATTCCATAAATGTCTTACCATGAACTCCAGTGATTTGCATAAGTAAGGTTATAGTCCTACTGGTAATCACAATCTAACAACATCAAATACGAATTTGGCATCATTTATACATTTCAAATGAAATAAAGTCTTTTTTTTCTTTCAAACCAACAAGGGAAATCCAAAAGCTGAGAAAGTGTAACAATATAACCTAACTATTCAGTCTCCAAATTTTCTACTAAAAAGATGATGATGAACAACTATAGTGACAGGAAAAAAAAAAGAATCTCCAAAGAACATGACATAAATAGCTTCTAGATTAAGCAATCTGAAGACTCTAGTTTTGAGATACATGATTTACTTTTTAAAAAATATTCCTATCAATGAAAGAACCATGAAGTCTTCTAGGAATACATATTTTATTTTATTTATTAAAAGTGGTTACTCACTGGGAAAGCTTCAGGAAAGGCAACATCTCATTATCATAAGGATCCTAGAGTAGAACTGGCAGTTCATATATAATGAATATCATTTATGCCATGCTAATGTATTCACATCACTCACAGGCACTGTTTACATTTAATACAAGGAAATCTATACAATATAAATTCAGCATATTTATTAGATTTAACAATGGAATTAGTATAATTACCCATCTCTTCTTATTTAAACTCTACCAAAATTCACTTGGAAAATGAATACAATAAAATTTTCACTCTATTTTTTATCTTTATGCAGTTTAACATTATTTTAGTAAGTCTGAGTACACACAGTGTCCTGTTTATTAAATAAAATGAAGTGTTTGAAACCTTTGGGCTCTGTAAGGGCACTTATAATGTATACACACTTTCTTGGAGTGAATTTTTTTTTCCTAAATCCCTCTGGGAGAAGTATAATCATTTATTTTAGGCATGTTATTCAGCAATCCATAGCTCATTGGCTCCCCATGACAGCATTTACCTAGATTCCTTCACATTTGCTAAGAGGGTGCTGATAAGACAAAGAGACAAAAGTTAGTTATAAAAAAGAAAGACAAATCAGGTTTTTCTGGAAATAATTACTTTATATTACAAGCTGAGAAAGAGAAGATTATAAAATTCTACTGTTTCTAGAGATCCATGAGAATGGATCAGAGATTTCAAATATACATTCTTAGCTTAGCATGAAGGTAATGAAATCATGAGGATTATTAAAAGATGGAAATTTACCTTCAGAGTTGTACTTTGCTTAAGAGGCAGTAACCCAGTTACATCTGTATTTGTGTGACATTTGTTGACATAAAAACATGCATATTTGATTTTATTGAGAGAGCAGCTGAAATTATATGTTCTAGTACAAGATTGTGAGAAAAGTTCTGTGTTGAGGTCATTCAACTTAGGGACTGATTTGAAAAAATAAAGGCTGAAGCTGATGGCATCAGTTAGGAAGCTATCACCTATAAGAATCAGAAACTACCAGCTCACATTTTTTAAAAACAATGCAAATATATTATCTTGCTTATAAATCAAGAGTTTAGAAAGGTTGCAAGATTTTTCAAGGCAGAAGTCTTATGTCACCATGTCCTCAATCTTTTCCATCTCTTCGTGGTTCTGACATCTTCATTGTGATAGTTTTACGCTTATGGACATAAAATAATTAAACCAGTTCTGGCAACACATTCAGATATGGCATCTTCAACAGAGAGAAAAGGAACATCCCTCCTTAATCTCTTTTACAGAAATAATAACCCTTTTCGGCAGATGCCACATGGCCTCCTAGGACATTGGTTGCACCCTAACTGCCCCACTCCCCCACCCAAATTCCAATCATAGGCAAAGGGAATGGAGATCTGCTTGATTGGTCTATATTCTAGAACAATCAGAATTTAATTAAGGTCACTCTTTCCAGTGTGAAGTTTTGCTTTCCCAGCAAGAAGAAGAGAGGGAATTGACATTTGGAGAGAATCTCTAATGATTCTTACACTGAAAATTTTTTTCAGTTACAATTGTCTGCATTTTCTTCCCATCCCTCCACCCCACCCCAGCCAGTCCCACCTCCTTCCCCCCTCTCCACCCACCCCCTTGGTTTGGTCCATGTGTCCTTTATAGTAGTTCCTGTAATCCCATCTACCCAAGGTCCCGGACCCTACCCCCCACCCCCGCCCTGGCTATTGTTAGATTGTTCTTAACTTCAGTGTCTCTGGTTATATTTTGTTTGCTTTTCTTTTTCTTCTGCATTGGTGAGGGTGGGCAAAAGAGCTGATAAATCTCTGGGGAAGTGTAAGACTTCCAGAACAAATCACAACATTTTCCTCTTTCTTTTGGCCTCAAGTATCTGAGTACTAGTCTATGAACTCTAGGATGGGCAGGAGTACAGGGTCAAGATGTAAAAAGAAAAAGAAAAAAGAGACTAAGATAGCATTTGCTTTGAGGAAATGGTGAACATGAATTAGGATGATAAAGAAACATTTGACTTTCAGTTTGGATGAGGTGGAGAACTTTGGAGATGCTAAGGAGTGGACCCTAATTCATAATGGAATGCCTTTGGTGAGTATAATTTCAATGAAAGGTGATGAGTGGGAAAGGAAAGTTTGACCATGGCACTGAGGTGTGTGATAGATCTAGAGGAAGGGTACCTGGAAAGTGGTAAGACATAACACATCAACATATAAGTGATAGGATATGTGAAAATGTAAGCCAAAAAAAGGGCCATAGTGACATGATGATGGTTCAGAACGTTATATACAGAGTAAAGTACAGTGATAAGGGAAACTCAAATTTCAGAAGCTGAGGGGAAAAAATGGAGAAATAATGGGATAATATATATTTAGTACTCTACTATGTTATTTAAGTGCATCATCTAATTAAATCTTTATAGCAATTCTATCAGTGAGGTACTATTATTTTAGTTGTTACAGATAAGAAAAGTAAAGAAGCTTACTCATAGTCACTCTAAGTAAAGTGACTCCAAGCACTTGAAAATGGATGCCCAGTCTCTCAATTATATTATGTAAACACCTTCACAATAACATTGTGGTACAAGCAACATCAGGAGAGTTTACAGCTAAAGGAACTGAACCTCAGAGATGTTAAGTGCCTTGCTCAAGCCAACACAGCATGTTTCCTTTGAAGCTGGAATTTAAATTTAGTTCAGCTTGGCTTCCACGCTCACTAAATTATACCAAGGAATATAACAAGAAAATATAGCTTAACATCATCCCTTATGTAGTGCTTTACATATTAGCTGTAATTTCATAGATATTATTGAAGAAGTTTCTAAAAAGGTAGAAGTGAGTCAAGAGTTTGCTTTTTGTCTTGGGTCAGAATCGGGATACTATGCTTCTCTTATATCATTCTTCTCCATTTGCCTAGTATCCACAGTGGCACTCCTTACAGTTGGATGACTCTCTCAGTGAGCAGACCAGAAGACACAGTGCTTCCAAGGATTGAAGGAGTTAAGAGGGAAAAGTTGTTTGTTTTTTTTAATGCTTTCTTCATTTGAAGTGACCTTAGCAATAGCCATTCTCCTTTCTCTGCAGTCTTTACTGGTTTCAGTCAAAAAAGGTAATCTTGGCCTCTAGGGTACAGAAGCTTTCTCAACATCTGATCTGGAAGGAGTGAGCAGTGTCATGCAGGAAACTGTGACAATGTGTGACACATTCATTCATCCAAAAAAATATTTTTGAACACCTACTATGTGCTAGGGATAAAATGGCAAAAAATATAGAAGAGGTCTCTGTTTTATTTTATGGCTGGAGTCAGATTACAAACCTAGCAACTCTCTGTGTGATCTTTAGAATATATTCCACTTCAGGGTTTTTATTTCACCCTCTATAAAATGAAAAATAATTGACACCTTCCTTATAAACTTGTTGTGAAGATTAGATATTATAATCAATTAAATGACCTGTTGCATAATATGTGATTAATAAATACAACACCCACACACAGTACTCAGTGCCTAGAACCATAAGCACTTAATAAATAAATAGTGCATAGGCAGTAAAATCTCAGACATTTCTTATAGCAATATTTTTTCTTTTTCTTAATCATTTTTTATTAATGTTTGAATACAGTTGTCTCCATTTTGCTGCCACCAGTTTTACCAACCAAACCCACCCCCACATCCCACCCTCAATCCTACGCCTCTTTGTCTTTGTTCTTGGACCCTTTATATGTGTTCCTTAATGACCCTTTTCTTCTTTTCCCTGTTATTTCCTTCTCCCCTCTCCTGTTTACTGTCAGTTTCTTTATTTCAATGTCACTGGTTATATTTTATTTCCTTGTTTTGTTAATTAGGTTCCACTTATGGGTGAGATCATATGGTATTTGTCTTTCACCAGCTGGCTTACCTCACATAGCATAATACTCTTCAGTTCCATCCATGCTGTCACGAAGGGTGGAGCTCCTTCTTTCTTTCTGCTCTGCAGTATTCCATTGTGTAAATTTACCAGCATTTTATCCACTCATTTAGTGATGGGCACCTAAGTTTCTTCCAACACTTGACTATTGTAAATTATGTGGATATGAACAATGGAGTGCATAGGTTCTCTTGAATTAGTGTTTCAGGGTTCTTAGGGTATAATTCCAGCAGTGGAACTGCTAAATCAAAAGGGAATTCCAGTTTTAGTTTTTTTGAGGAAATTCCATCGTGTTTTCCACAGTGGCTGCACCAGTCTGCATTCCCACCAACAGTGTACTAGGGTTCTTTTTTCTCCGCAACATCTCCAGCACTTATTGTTTGTTGATTTGTTTATGATGCCCATTCTGACCAGTGTGAAGTGGTATCTCATTATGGTTTTAATTTGCATCTCTCTGATGGCTAGTGATGCTGAGGATCCTTTCATATGTCTCTGAGCCCTTTGTATGTCCTCATTAGAGAAGTGTCTGTTCAGGTCCTTTGCCCATTTTTGATTGGATTGTTTGTCTTCCTGGTGTGGAGTTGTGTGACTTCTTTATATATTTTAGAGATCAAACCATTGTCCAAGATATCATTGGCCAATATATTTTCCATATAGTTGGTTCTCTTTTCATTTTGCTGATGTTTTCTTTAGCTGTGCAGAAGCTTTTTATTTTCTGAAAAAATAAAATCCCATTTGTTTATTCTTTCCTTTATGTCCCTTGCTCTACAGGACAAGTTGTTGAAAATATTGCTGCATGGAACATATGAGATTTTGCCAATTATGTTCTCTAGGAATTTTATGGTATCATGACGTATATTTAACTCTTTTATCCATCTTGAGTTTATTTTTGTGTATTGTGTAAGTTGGTGGTCACGTTTCATTTTATTGCATGTAGCTGTGCAGATCTCCCAACACCATTTGTTGAAGAGGCTATTTTTACTCCATTTTATGCTTCTGCCCCCTTTGTCAGGAATAAATTGACCATAGAGACTTGGGTTTGTTTATGAGTTCTTTATGCTGTTCCATTGATCTAGTGGCTGTTCTTATGCCAGTAGCACTCTGTTTTGATTACAGCGGCCTTGTAATATACTTTGATTACATTTTTAGTGATCCCTCCTACTTTGTTCTTCTCTCTAAACAATGCTGTGGATATTTGGGGTCATGTATGGTTCTATATAAATTTTTGAAATGTTTGTTCTATATCTGTGAAGAATATCATTGGTATTTTAATAGGGACTGCATTGAATTTCTAAATTGCTTTGGGTAGTATGGACATGTTTATGATGTTAATTATTTTCATCCATGAACATGGTTTATGCTTCCATTATTTTGCATCTTCCTTAATTTCTTTCTTCAGGGTTGTGTAGTTTTCTGAGTATAGATATTTTACCTTCTTGATTAGTTTTATTCCTAGGTACTTTATTTTTGTTGTTGTTGCTGTCATACATGAGATATTTTCCCTGATTTCTCTTTCTGATATTTCATTGTTGGTGTACAAAAATGCCTTTGATTTCTGAATGTTGACTTTGTATCTCATTATTTTGCCAAATTCACTTATTAGGTCACATAGTTTTTTGATGGAGTATATCGGATTTTCTATGTACACTATAATGTCATCTACAAACAATGACAGCTTTGCCCCCTCTTTTCCAATATGGATGCCTTTTATTTCTTTATTTTGTCTTCTGACTATGGCTAGGACTTTCAAAATTATATTGAATAGAGCTAGTGAAAGTGGACAACCTTGTCTTGTTCCTGATCTTAGTGGGAAAGGTTTTAGGTTTGTACTTTGAGTATAATGTTGGCTATACGTTTTTCACACATGGACTTTATTAGGTTGAGGAATGCTCCTGCTACTCCCACTTTGCTGAGTGCTTTTGTCATAAATGGGTGCTGTAACTTATCAAATGCCTTTTCTGCATCTATTGATATAATCATGTGATTTTTGTATTTCCTTTTGTATATATGATGTATTACATTATTGATTTGTGAATGTTGTAACATCCTTGCATCACTGGGATGAACCCCAGTGATCATGGTGTATGATCTTTTTGATGTATTGCTGGATGTGGTTTGCCAGTACTTTATTGAGGATTTTAGCTTCTATGTTCATCAGCAATACTGGCTTGTAGTGTTCTTTCTTTGTTGTGTCTTTGTCTGCTTTGTGGATTAGGATGACGTTGGTCTCATAAAATTTGGCAGTCTTCCATTTTCTTGGATTTTTTGGAACAGTCTGTGAAGGATGGGGGTTAGCTCTTCCTTAAATGCTTTGTAAAATTCTCCTATGAAAGGAGAATTGTGAAATGTGCAATTCTCCTGTGAAATCTGGTCCAGGGCTTTTGTGTGTCATAACCTTTTTGAGAACTGCTTCAATTTGATCAACTGTACAGGCTTTCTGGTTTTTTGTTCATTCAATTTTGGAAGATGATATTTTTCTAGAAATTTGTCCATTTCACCTAGGTTTTCAAATTTCTTGGCATATAGTTCTTTGTAGTAGTTGATTACAATCCTTTGTATTTCAGTGGTATCAGTTGTAATCTCTCCTCTTTCATTTCTGATTGTGTTTATTTGGGTCTTCTCTCTTTTTTTCTTGTTGAGTCTGCTTAAAGGCTTGTTGATTTTGTTTATCTTTTCAAAGAACCTGCTCCAGGATTTATTGATCCTTAGAATTGTTCTTTTAGTCACTATGTCATTTAATTCTGCTCTGATCTTATTTTATTCCTCCTACTTGCTCTGTGCTTCGTTTGCTGTTGTTCCTCCTGTTATTATAGATGTAGGGTTAGGATGTTTATTTGAAATGTTTCTATCTTTTTAAAGTAGTCAGGTATTATTCTGAACTTCCCTCTCAAGACTGCTTTTGCTGTATCCCATAAGTTTGGGATTGTTGTGAGTTCATTTTCATTTGTTCCCAGAAATTTTTTGATTTCTTCCTTGATCCCATTCTTAACTCATTCCTTGTTTAATAGCATACTATTGAATCTCCATGAGTTTGAGTATTTTAGAATTTTTTCCTTCAGGTTGGTTCTAATTTCAGACCCTTATGGTCTGAGAATATGCTTGATATGATTTCAATTTTCTGTAATTTGTTGAGGCTTGTTTTGTGTCCTGTCATGTCATCTATCACTGAAATTTTTCCATGTGCCTTTGAAAAGAATGTGTATTTTGTTTCTTTGGGATGAAATGTTCTACATATATTAACTTTATATATATAAGTTTTAACATTAATGTTATAAATGTTACTTTATATATATATATAAAATTAAGGCCATTGGATCTAGGAAGTTGTTCAGTGCCATAATATCCTTGTCAATATTTTGTTTGGAAGAACTATCCATTGTTGAGAGTGGGGTGTTAAAATCCCCTCTTATAAGTGTGTTGCTGTCTATATCTTTCTTGAAGTCCTCCAAGACTTTCCTTATATATTTTGGTGCTCCTATGTTGGGAGCATATATGTTTATAATATTTATGTCTTCTTGATGTATTCTTCCCTTGAGTATTATGAAGTGTCCTACTGGGTCTCTCTCTTTTTTTTAATATATTTATTGATTATGCTATTACAGTTGTCCCATTCCACCCCCACTCCACTCCATCCTGCCCACCCCCTCCCTCCCAAATTCTCCCCCTATAGTTCATGTCCATGGGTCATACTTATAAGTTCTTTGGCTTCTATATTTCCTACACTATTCTTACCCTCCCCCTGTCTATTTTCCATCTATCATCTATGTTACTTATTCTCTGTACCTTTCCCCCCTCTCTCCCCCTCCCAATCCCCTATTGACAACCCTCCATGCGATCTCCATCTCTCTGGTTCTGTTCCTGTTCTAGTTGTTTGCCTAGTTTGCTCTTGTTTTTGTTTTAGGTGTGGTCGTTAAAAACTGTGAGTTTGCTCTCATTTTTACTGTTCCTATTTTTGATCTTCTTTTTCTTAGGTAACTCCCTCTAACATTTCATATAATAAGGGCTTGGTGATGATGAACTTCTTGAACTTGACCTTATCTGGGAAGCACTTTATCTGCCCTTCCATTCTAAATGGAAGCTTTGCTGGATACAGTAATCTTGGATGTAGGCCCTTGCCTTTCATGACTTGGAATACTTCTTGCCAGTCCCTTCTTGCCTGTAAGGTCTCTTTGGAGAAATCAGCTGACAGTCTTATGGGAACTCCTTTGTAGGTAACTGTGTCCTTTTCTCTTGCTGCTTCTAAGATTCTCTCCTTCTGTTTCATCTTGGGGAATGTAATGATGATGTGCCTTGGTGTGTTCCTCCTTGGGTCCAGCTTCTTTGGGACTCTCTGAGCTTCCTGGACTTCCTGGAAGTCTATTTCCTTTGCCAGACTGGGGAAGTTCTCCTTCATTATTTGTTCAAATAGGTTTTCAATTTTTTGCTCTTCCTCTTCTCCTTCTGGAACCCCAATAATTCAGATGTTGGAGCATTTCAAGATGTCCTGGAGGTTCCTAAGCCTCTCCTCCTTTTTCCGAATTCTTGTTTCTTCATTCTTTTCTGGTTGGATGTTTCTTTCTTCCTTCTGGTCCATACCATTGATTTGAGTGCCAGTTTCCTTTGCCTTACTATTGGTTCCCTGTACATTTTCCTTTGTTTCTCATAGGCTTTTTTTTTCCATCTAGTTTTTGAACAAATTCAACCAATTCTGTGAGCGTCTTAATAACCAGTGTTTTGAACTGTGCATCTGATAGGTTGGCTATCTCTTCCTCGCTTAGTTGTATTTTTTCTGGAGCTTTGAAGTGTTGTGTCATTTGGGCCATTTTTTTTTTTCTTGGAGTGTCTGTTACTTAAAGGGGCAGAGCCTTCGGTGTTCCCGGGGGTGGGGTAACACTGGTGGCTGCACTGTGATGCTGTATGTGGGGGAGGGGCCGAGAGGGAGGAATGGCACCCACTCCACTCTCCAGGGGATTTCAGCCACTCCCTCGGCTACCCACAATCAAATTGGGCCCCTCTGGTGCTGCTTCCCAAGTGGGTGGGCTTGTGCACACTCTAGGCTCCTGTGGGTCTCTCCAAAGACCTCTCCTGTGAGGCTGGGAGTCTCTCCTGCTGCCGCCCCAACCCCAACAGGCGCTTTCAATCAGAGGTCTGAGGCTTTATTTCCCCCTCGCTAGAGCCCTGGGTTTCCTGGTCTGCTTCGCTCCCCGCAGTTCATCCCCATTTATCTGTGCGTGAGTGTGGGGCTGCGGGGTACTACCCACCACTCTGCCTGCCCCATTCTCTGCCACTCTGAGTCCAGCCCTCTTGGTTTATCTGTGCGTGAATGTGGGGCCTCAGGGTCTGCCAGTGGTCGGACTGCCTGCCTTGTTCATCCCACACTCTGCCAGTCTCAGTCCCACCGTGGCCACTCGAGTCCTCTCCGCCCTGGTACCCGTCCGCCCCTCCTACCGGGGTCTGGATGTATGTTTCTTTTGTATCTACTTGGTGTCGGACTTCCTTGTGGTTCAATTTTCTATCAGTTCTGGTTGTGGGAGGAGGCGCAGTGTGTCTACCTACGCCGCCATCTTTGTTCTCCTATGATCTGTTTTCATTCTTTTTGAGTATTTATTTCCTTTCTTAATCTTTTGGGGAGTTTTTTTCTATCTTGTTCTCCAGCTCACTGGATTGATCCTTTGTTTCATCAGGCTAGCTTTTGATTCTTCCTACTGTGTTCTTTAATTCAGAAATAGTATTCTTCATTTTTTTCTTGGCTCTTCTTGATTGTTTCTATGTTCTTTTTTATTTTGATATAATATGCTGTAAGGTCTTCATACTTTCGCTGTAGTTTTTGGTAACTCACACTGATCTCATTGAGTTTCCTTATAACCATTGTTTTGAACTCAATATCTGATAGTTGACTTGTGTTTATTTCATTTAGCATTCTTTCTAAGGATTCATCCTCTCCTTTTGATTGGGAGTTCTTTCTTTTTCTTCCTATTATTTGAAGTACTCTTCTTGTTTGCTTCTGCTTCTTAAATTGATGTGTTTTGACTTTCTGACTTTGTGATGTGAACTTGTATGGTAGGTGACATGTGAGTTTCAGTGGTGCAGTCTCTTTGATTACCTGAACTTGATGCTCTTCGGATGCCCTTTATGCCATTTATGCTGGTTCTCTGTATGTAATTTAGATTTTGATTGTTGGCGGGTCTTTCTTTGGTGGGTCCTTCCCCCTACCTGGTTGAATGAGGGTCACTCTTCCCACCACGTCTTGTGTGCTATTGTGTGGGTGCTGCCTGAACAAAATCACAAAGCCCAGGAAATAAACCCACACCTGCAAATATAACTCCCCCCACAATCCAACTACAATAGCCAATGAACCAGTATTAATAGGAGTGTAATGAGGTTAACACCATTACAAGAAAGGAGAGCAGATATGGGATAACCTATTGAAAGAAAAGTGATTTTGAGAGTATAGAAGGGGAGCACTAATAAGAGTTGGGAGTGGGAGCAACAGAAAGAGAGAGGGTAAAATTTACCTCATGAATAAAAAAAGGGAATGAAGAATATGGAATGGAGTATGGGGAGGAAAGCATACAGTATTAGGTTTAAAGAGAAATTAACATAATATATAATAAAATAAAGTGAGAGAGAGAAAGAAAAGGGAAGGCAAAATGGTAATAATCAATAAAAATATAGGAGCAAAATTGGAGAGAAAGATCCACCCCAAGACTATCAACAACAAAGAAGCTAAAATTAATATAGGTGGTATGGGAATGAGTGAAAAAAATAAACAAAGAATAGTCTAAGAGATGTTCAGAGGAATGGGAAGTGATTTTGAAATGACACAGGGAGAGGGAATACTAAGCATGAGGAAGAAAAAAACAGGCTAAGAGAAGGAAAAAATAAAATTTGCGGTGTAAGGAAAAAGAACAAAGAAAAAAGGACAATAAAGAAAAAAAGAGAGGGAGTGTGAAGATGGCGAGATAGGTGGGAGCAGAGTCTACTTCCCCTCAATGCCAGTGAAATGCCTAGCTGATCTGAGGAGCAGAGCGAACCGCCAACAGTATTGCAGCATATATGAAGATCGGAGACCAAAGATAGAGGACATCAAAAGATCAGACAGTAAGAAGAGTGCTTATGGACAATAAGATCCCAGGGACGCGCTGGCTACTGAGGGCTACTGAAGCCCCGGCCCAGCGCAGGGTCTGCTGCAGGATTCGTGGGAGAGAGCCAGGCTGGGCTGTGTGAGCAGCCAGGTGCTTGTTGGGACCAGGGGGGCTTGAATAGGAAGAATTTCTCAAAAAGGAAAAGAAAATAGAGGCATGTAGTAGCTAGTTAGAGAACTCTCCGCAGCAGCGGCAGCAGCCGCGGCCTCTGGCGCCCCTCCCCCCTCAGCCCCTTGACTGTGAGCGCAGAAAAGCACCCCCAGCGCTCACCTGAAGCCCGGCTGGCGAGCGTCTAGGGGCCCACACCTGAAACCCAGGGTGAGAGCGAGCCCTGATAAGCGGCCCAGCTGCCTGAGCACCAGTCCCAAAGTGCTCCAGTGGGTGCATACCCCAATCAGTGGCCTGGGGCCCACACCTGAAACCCCGGTGGGCAGGCACCCTGATAAGCGCCCAGCTGCCTGGGAGCACAGACAAAAAGCTCCTGGGTGAGCACGCAACTGGATGAGTGGCTGGCTGCCCCCTCGCACAGACCCAAAGCAGGGGATTGGCAACCAACCAAAGTCCAAAGCGGACATCGGCCACAAAACCCCATCAACGGCCTGGCTGCCTGCAGGCAACCACAGCCAAAAAAATCACTGGTTCTGAAAACTCCTACATAACCCCGGCGCACAAAACTCTGCAGGGCCTACTGGCTCTCTAGGAGAAAGGAAGAACGCCCAGCAGAGGGGAGCTGCAGGGCTGGGGGAGACTGCAGTCCCCGGAAAGACTCGACCCAGTAGGGGGCTGAACTACCCCATAGCAGCACCGAAAGCCCCTAGCATCTAAGACAGCAAAGAGCAAGAAGGTGGAATGTGAGTTGCTCCTAATTGGTGCAACTCAAGGACAGCCACAGCTGATGAACTAAAGGCCTAGTGGGGAGCAGAAGGACCCAGGAGAACCAGACTGAAGGCTGAACAACAGTGAAGTGTGTGGCTCAGGAAGGGAGAAAAGTGAAAACAATCCTTCCAACCACACCCTCCCTCCCCTTCCACACACAGGATGACCAGCAGAAGACCTTTTTTTTTTTTCTTTTCTTCTTTTTTCTTTCCTTCTTTCCCCCTGAATTCCTTCTTCCTTTCTGTCCTTCTTTCTTTTTTTATTCCTTCTTCCTTCCATACATCACCTTTTTTATTCCTTCTTCCTGCCTTCTTTTATTTACTCTGTTGTTTTAATTTTTGTTAAAAAATTCCTTCTTATTTTGCCTCCGATCTTTCTTTATTCCTACTCCCTTCCTTCCTTTCCTTTTCTATTCCCTTTTTCCCTCCTTCCGGTTTTTTTTTTTTTGCCCCCATTCCTCTTTTTCCCACAGGTGGGACAAGAAAACCTGGAGTGCGGAAAACACCAGAGTAAGACTGTGTTACATCCATAAACGTCAGCTCAAGACCAGTGAGCACAGGAGATTAAGGAGACAGCAGCACTGAATCCCAGTGGCATTCAACCATAGAAGTTCATACCATAAACCCAAGGAATCAGAATAGATCAATTTAAGAAGCAGAGGATAACAAGAAGAGTCTCACAAACAATGGGAAGACCAAAAAACAATTCCCAAATGAAAAAAAAAAACAGGAAGCCTCAGAAAGAATGCTAACTGAAAAAGAGGCAAGTCAACTATCAGATACTGAGTTCAAAGCAATGGTCATCAGGAAGCTCACTGAGCTCTCTGAGCTCAAAGAGAACTACCAGAAACTACAGGGAAACTACAGTGAACTCACTGCAAACTATATCAACATGAAAAAAGATATAGAAACTATCAACAAGGGCCAAGAGGAAATGAAGAATACAATTTCTGAATTGAAGAACACAGTAGAAGGAATGAAAAGCAGACTTGATGAAGCAGAGGATGGGATCAGCGAGCGGGAGGACAAAGTAGAAAAAAAAACACCCAGAAAGAGCAAGAAAAGGAAAAGAGGCTCAAAAAGAATGAAGAGGCAATAAGGGAAAGGCAGGACAACATGAAACGTAACAATATCCGTATAAGAGGAATACCAGAAGGAGAAGAAGAAGAACAAGGGATAGAAAACCTGTTTGAAAAAGTAATGGTGGAAAATTTCCCTAATCTGAGCAGAGAAAAAGTCACCCAAATCCAGGAGTCACAGAGAGTCCCAAGCAAGAGGAACCCAAAGAGACCCACTGCAAGACACATCATAATTAAAAATGGCAAATCCAAGACAAAGAGAGGATCTTAAAGACCACAAGGGAGAAACAGGAAGTAACATACAAGGGAGCCCCAACAAGGTTAGCAACAGACTTCTCAATGGAAATGCTTCAAGCCAGAAGAGAATGGCAAAAAATATTCCATGTAATGAGAACGAGAGGCCTGCAACCAAGACTACTTTACCCAGCAAGGCTCTCAATCGAGATAGAAGGCCAAATAAAGAGTTTCCCAGACAAAAGAAGTCTAAAAGAATACACTTCAACCAAAACAGCTCTGCAAGAGATGCTAAAGGCACTGCTGTAAGGAAAGGAAGGAAAAGAGAAAGAGAGAGGAACACAGGTATGAAAAAAATGGCAATGAATAACTACCTATTGATAACAACCTTAAACGTAAATGGATTAAATGCTCCAATCAAAAGACATAGAACAGCTGAATGGATAAGAAAACATGACCCACACATATGCTGCCTACAAGAGACCCATCTCAGGACAAAAGACTTACACAGACTGAAAGTGAAGGGCTGGAAACAAATTTTCCAAGCAAACAGACAGGAAACAAAAGCAGGGGTAGCAATACTCATATCAGATGAAATAGACTTCCAAAGAAGGGCCATAAAGAGAGACCCAGAAGGTCACTTCATAATACTCAAAGGAAGAATCCACCAAGAAGACATAAACATTGTAAATATATATGCACCCAACATAGGAACACCCAAATACATAAAGAAAATCTTGGAGGATTTCAAGAAAGATATTGACAGCAACACAATTATAGTAGGAGACTTTAACACCTGACTGTCAAAAATGGACAGGTCTTCCAAACAAAATATCAACAAAGATATTGTGTCAATTCACAATAACCTAGAGGAAATGGACTTAACTGATATATACAGAGCTTTTCATACCAAAGAAGCAAAATACACATCCCTTTCAAGTGTCCATGGAACTTTTTCAAAGATAGACCACATGATAGGACACAAAGGAAGCCTCAACAAATTCAAGAAAATTGAAATCATATCAAGCATTTTCTCTGACCACAAGGGACTGAAACTAGAAACAAACCCCAAGGGAAAAATCCCAAAACACTCAAAATCATGGAGATTGAATAGCATGCTATTAAACAATGAATGGGTCAAGAATGAGATTAGGAAAGAAATCAAAAACTTTCTGGAAACAAATGAAAATGAACTTACAACAACCCAAAACCTATGGGACACAGCAAAGGCAGTCCTGAGAGGGAAGTTCATAGCAATACAGGCCTACCTTAAGAAGATAGAAACATTTCAAACAAACAACCTTACCCTACGCCTACAAGAACTGGAGGAACAACAGCAAAGACAGCCCAGAGCAAGCAGAAGAAAGGAAATAACCAAGATCAGAGCAGAGTTAAATGACATAGAGACAAAAAGCACAATTGTAAGGACCCATGAATCCCGGAGCTGGTTCTTTGAAAAGATAAACAAAATCGACAAGCCTTTAAGTAGGCTCATCAAGAAGAAAAGAGAGAGGGTCCAAATAAACACAATTAGAAATGAAACAGGAGAGATTACAACTGACACCACAGAAATACAAAGGATTGTAAGAAATTACTACGAAGAACTGTATGCTAAGAAATTTGAAAACCTAGGTGAAAGGGACACATTTCTAGAAAATATAATCTTCCCAAACTGAATGAAGAAGAATCAGAAAACCTGAACAGACCAATAACAGCAGACGAAATTGAAGCAGTCATCAAAAAACTCCCAACACACAAAAGCCCTGGACCAGATGGTTTCACAGGAGAATTCTACAAAGCATTTAAGGAAGAGCTAACCCCTATCCTTCACAGACTATTTGAAAAAATCCAAACTGATGGAAGACTCCCAAACTCTTTATGAAGCCAGCATCATCCTAATCCCAAAACCAGATAAAGACACAACAAAAAAAGAAAACTTCAGGCCAATATAGCTGATGAACATAGACGCTAAAATTCTCAACAAAATATTAGCAAACCGCATCCAGCAGTACATTCAAAAGATCATCCACCATGACCAAGTGGGATTCATCCCAGGGATGCAAGGATGGTACAATATTCGCAAATCAATAAACATAATACATCACATCAATAACTGCAAAGACAAAAATCACATGATCATATCAATCGATGCAGAAAAAGCATTTGATAAGATACAGCACCCATTTCTGATAAAAACACTCAGCAAAGTGGGAATAGAGGGAGCATTACTCAACATAATACAGGCCATATATGAGAGACCTACAGCCAACATCACACTCAATGGACAAAAACTTAGATCTTTCCCACTAAGATCAGGAACAAGACACAGATGCCCTCTCTCACCACTCCTATTGAACATAGTATTAGAAGTCCTAGCCACAGCAATCAAACAAGAAAAAGCAATAAAAGACATCCAAATTGGAAAGGAGGAAATGAAACCGTCACTGTTTGCAGACGACATGATAGTGTACATGGAAAACCCTATAGACTCCATCAGAAAACGACTCGGCCTAATAAATGAATTTTGCAAAACAGCTGGATACAAAGTCAATACCCAGAAATCAAAGGCATTCCTGTACACCAACAACAAAACTGCAGAAACAGAAATCAGGAAAAAAATCCCATTTCATATAGCAACAAGAAAAATAAAGTACCTAGGAATAAACCTAACCAAGGAGGTAAAAGACCTGTACTCAGAAAACTACACAACATTGAAGAAAGAAATTAAGGAAGACACAAACCAATGGAAGCATGTACCATGCTCATGGATTGGAAGAATTAACATCATCAAAATGGCCATACTACCCAAAGCCATTTATAGATTCAATGCAATCCCTATTAGAGCACTCATGACATATTTCACAGATACAGAACATACATTTCAGAAATTCATATGGAACCATAAATGACCCTGAATAGCTGCAGCAATTTTGAGAAAGAAGAACAAAGCAGGAGGGATCACAATACCTGATATCAAACTGTATTACAAGGCCATAGTAATCAAAACATCCTGGTACTGGCATAAAAACAGGCACATAGACCAATGGAACAGAACAGAGAGCCCAGAAATAAACTCAAGTCTATATGGTCAATTAATATTTGACAAAGGAGGCAGAAGCATAAAATGGAGCAAAAACAGCCTCTTCAACACATGGTGTTGGGAGATCTGGACAGCTACCTGCAAAAAAATGAAACTCGATCACCAACTTACGTCATACACGAAAATAAACTCAAGATGGATAAAAGACTTAAATAGAAGTTGTAACACCATAAAAGTCCTTGAGGAATACATTGGCAGGAAAATCTCAAACATTCCACGCAGCAACATCGTCACAGATACATCCCTTAAAGCAAGGGACATAAAGGAAAGAATAAACAAATGGGACCTCATCAAAATAAAAAGCTTCTGAAAGGCTAAAGAAAACAGCACTAAATTACAAAGAGAACCAACAGTATGGGAAAACATATTTGGTAATGATACCTCAGACAAGGGCCTGATCTCCAAAATATATAAAGACCTCACATGACTCCACTCCAGGAAGACAAACAACCTAATTAAAAAATGGGCAAAGGACTTGAACAGCCACTTCTTCAAGGAAGACATAGAGAGGGCCCAGAGCCATATGAAAAGATGCTCAGCATCACTAGCCATCAGAGAGATGCAAATTAAAACCACAATGAGGTACCATCTCACACCAATCAGAGTGGCCAACATAAACAAATCCACAAACAAATGTTGGAGAGGATGTGGAGAAAAGGGAACCCTACTGCACTGTTGGTGGGAATGCAGACTGGTGAGGCCACTGTGGAAAACAGTATGGAATTTCCTTAGAAAACTAAAAATGGAACTGCCCTTTGACCCAGCAATTCCGCTGCTGGGATTATACCCCAAGAACCCTGAAACACCAATCCAAAAGAACCTGTGCACCCCAATGTTCATAGCAGCACAATTCGCAATAGCCAAGTACTGGAAGCAACCTATGTGCCCATCAGCAAACGAGTGGATCCTAAACTATGGTATATTTACACAATGGAATTCTACACAGCAGAGAAAGACGGAGCTTATACCCTTTGCAACAGCATGGATGAAACTGGAGAGCATTATGCTAAGTGAAATAAGCCAGGCAGTGAGGGACAAATACCATATGATCTCACCTTTAACTGGAACATAATAAATAGAAGAAAAAAGGAAACAAAATATAACCAGAGACATTGAAGTTAAGGACAATCTAACAATACCTGGGGGGGGGGGGTGGGCAGTGGGAAGAGAGGATTACAGGAACTACTATAAAGGACACATGAACAAAACAAAGGGGGAGGTTAGAGATTGCAGAGGGAGATGGGTTCGGCTTGGGTGGGGTGGAGGGACGGGGAGAAAATGCATACAACTGTAATTGAATCACAATTAAAAAAAAAAAGAACCCAAAACAGAAGGAGTGACTTAAATTTATGGACATATATACAATAAATAGTAACATTTTCAACTCAAAAAAAAAAAGAGCAGGATGAAAGATAAATAGAAGAAAGATGAAAAAGAAAAAGGAAAATAACATGTTATGATGGCAAAATTAAAATTTGAGACAAAAGAAGAGTAGGAGAGGGGACTAGTAAAATTTGATATTTGAAGTACAGAATTAATGAAGCTGTAGAGGTAGAATCGAAAAAAAACAATGCAACAACAACTACCCTACCCACAACCAACTAGCAAAGATTGTTAAAGGTGGAGGGAGAATGCAGGTATTTTAAGAGTGGTACAAAAAGATGTGAAGTGACCCTTGACAAGAAAATTGGCTTTGTGTGTCGGGATGGGGAGGAGATAGTAAGGGTGCAGAATGGAAGCAAGTTGTAGCTAGAGAAAAATCAAAATTTGAAATAAAACAATGTGAGGAAAACAGAAATTAAAATGGGCTAAGAGGAAAGAGTGGCAAAATATGTGAACTGAAACACTATAGTAAATGTATGTACAAAATTGCTGGAAAAGAAATGAATATTAAGCTATGCAGGAAAGAAAATATCAGAAACCTTGATGAACACAATGGATTTCATCTCAGTAGCATCTGGCATTTACCACTGCTTTTTTCTTTCTGGATCTGCCTCTAGTGATGTCAGATGTTGACCCCGTATGATCTTAGGCAGCCTGTTCAATACTTTCAGTGACCTGCTGTCCCTGGCTCTCTCCTTCAGTTACTCCACTGACATACTTCCTTCTCATACTCCTTTGACATATTTGTCAATGATACATCTGACAAGAGGTTAATGCCCAGAATTTATAAAGAACTTATATAACTCAACTTCCAAAAAAAAGTCCAATTAAAAAATGGGCCAAGGACCTAAATAGATACTTCTCCAAAGAGGACAGACAGATTCCCAATAGACATGAAAACATTTGCAACATCATTAATTAGCAGAGGAATGCAAATTATTATCATTTTGTATTGTTGTTCAAGTACAGTTGTCTCCATATTCCCCCTAACACTCTCACCTGCCCCACCCTCAATCCTACCCCCGTTTGGCTTTGTTCAAGGGTCCTTTATACATGTTCCTTGATGACTCTTTTCCTTCTTTCCCCCATTATCCTCCACCCTCTCCCTTCCAGTTACCATCATTTTATTCTTTATTTCCATGTCTCTGGTTCTATTTTGCTTGCCTGTTTGCTTTGTTGATTAGGTTCCACTTATGGGTGAGATCATATGGTATTAGTCTGTCACTGCCTGGCTTATTTCACTTAGCATAATGCTCTCCAGTTCCATCCATGCTGTTGAAAAGGGCAGAAGCTCCTTTTTTCTTCATAGAAATGCAAATTAAAATCATAGTGAAATATCACCTTACATCTGTTAGAATGGATATCATTAATAAATCAACAAAAAAGTGTTGGCGAGGATGCAGAAACTGGTGGTGGGAATGCAGATTGGAGCAGGCACTGTGGAAAGCAGTACATAGTTGCCTCAACAAATTAAAAATGCAACTGCCTTATGATCCAGCAAATTCACTCCTGGGAATATGTCTGAAGGAACCTGAAACACTAATGAGAAAGACTATATGCACCCATATGTTCATTGCAGCATTATTGACAATAGCCAAGATTTGAAAGCAGTTCAAGTGTCTATCAGTAGATGAGTGAATAAAAAAGAGTGGTACATTTATACAATGAAATACTACTCAGTTTTTAGAAGGAAGGAAATCTTACCTTTTGTTACTGCATGGATGGACCTAGAGGGTATTATGCTAAGTGAAATAAACCAGTCAGAGAAAGGCAAATACCATATGATTTTACTTATATAGAGAATCTATTGTACAAAATAACTTAACAAACAAAATATAAACAGACTCATAGATACAGAGAACATACTGTCAGAAGGGAGGGGTATTGTGAGGCTGAGTGAAAATGGTAAAGGTATTAAGCAAAAACAAAAAACAAGCAAACAAAAAAACTCCTCCTAGACACAGTATGGTGATAAGCAGAGGATGTGGCAGAAGATAGATGAGGGTAAAAATGGGATAAATAGTGAAGGAAGGAGACTTGACTTGGGGTGGTGAACATATAGCACAATATACAGATGATATATATATATATAGAATTGACACCTGAAACATATATAATTTTATCAACCAGTATCACCCCAATAAATTAAATAAATGCTTAAAAAATAAATACATAGTACAGCAAGCTCAAAAGAAAGAGAAATGCAGAGAGAACATGTAAATGCAAATATTTTTAAATTATCAAAAAGATTGTAATTAGCTCTGGCTGGTATAGCTCAGTGGACTGAGCGCAGGCTGCAAAACAAAGGATCTCCAGTTTGATTCCCAGTCAGGTCACATGCCTGGGTTGCGGGCCAGGTCCCCAGTGGGGGCCACATGAGAGGCAGCACGCATTGATGATTCTCTCTCTCTCTTTCTCCCTCCCTTCTCCTCTCTCTAAGAATAAATAACATATTTAAAAAAATATTTTAATTATGTCCAGTAAGGACTTCTATAAAGGAATGCCTAGTTAACACAGAAGCATGTATCATACTGAATAGGTTTATCAAACTAGTAATGAGTCAACTTTGAAATATGAAATTCACCTCCTTTTTATCATCATAATGACATCTGCTAGTAACTCAGCACGTATTTAACCAGAGGACAAATTGTCTCTACTCACACTGAGTTCAGCTAAAAGATATCTAAGAAGACTGTGGCTCCCCTTAGGGTCAAAGGGTATTATTAATGTGGCTGGGCAAAGTTGTCCTCACCATTTATTGATCTATGGATTGGATTACTAATATGATGTTTGCTTATTGAAGGCGACTTTCAAAAGCATTTCTTTTGTTCTCTAGACCAAAAATGAAGTGAAGTGCTTACAGCATGTACTCATTATCATTAGGTTTTTCCTCTGCTCTTTTAAATTTCCTGCATTCTACAGCATCAGCCCAGTGCACACTGGATCTTTTTTGTTCCAAAATATCATTGACAAAAGAAGTTCACAAGGACTAAAGAAAAAGTTTTCTTCTACAACAAGTATATTTTTTAGATATTTAGTCTCACCACCCCACTTACCAAACAAACTACATCAAATGATTTACATGTTTTTCTTACTTAATATCTGGGCTACCTTGAGCAAGTTCTTTAACTTCTTCTGGGCCTCATATATTACGGTGTTTGTGTTGTCAGTGGAAGACAGGCTCTTCTATGGCATTGCAAGGAAAGCATTCCAAGAATCCACACATAGGAGATTGTGGTATGGCAAGATGGTTTATTCAGGTAGAAATCTGCCTCTGGGTTTCCAAAGTCCTATCCCGCTCTGTCCCACCATTGAAAAAGTTCAACAATGTCTTCATCAAGGCCAAAACAAAAGTGAGTGTCCAAAGTTTCTGCTTCATGTTAAAGCTTAGTACTTTGGAGCCCATGCAGTCTACCTTGGGTCCTAGTGGCTGCTAGACCCACATAGTTGCATGCTCCCAGGCAAGAGAGAATGTGAAAATGCACAGCACTTCTTTCCCTTGGGGTTATAACAAGGAACTTTTTCAAAATGACCAATCAACTTCCCAAGCTTTTGTGGGTATTTAATTATGTCCATGTCCATCCCCTAATTAGACTGACAGGCCTCTATGGCCAAGCAGCTCTCCCTGCATCCACCTCTATGACCTGGTCCCAAATGGGGGAATGGAACAGTATTAATCCTCTTGGCAGAGCAATGTTTTGATCCCCTGGGGAGGATCCCCTGTGAAGCTATAGTTCCCTGGTGAAGCAAACTGGCTTATGCTCTCCAGATTATTAGGTTCAGTGTCTATTACTTTTGCAACACTTCTTAACAATAATTAGCTAACTACTTATGGTAATATTTGGACTTTGAAGTTAGTCAAATTCAAGATTGACAAAAATTCTCAGTACAAATCTCCTCATGGGCAGACTTAATTTATTTAACAGTACAGTCCTGAAAAGACACCCCCCAATTTATTCACTTATTTGTTACTTTACTCATTCTTTTGACAAATGAGTGATCAGCCTCAACTCTGTGCCAGATCACTGGTTTGTTTCTCAGATTATACAGATGAGTTATTCAAGGCAAGCCCTGTATTTAAAAAGAGTTTGACTCTGGAGTATAAGAAGAAGCCATATTGATGAGAAAGAAACTACGATGCAGTGTGATGGGTGTCAAAATGCAGGTGTGTGAAAATTATTCTGTGGTCCTGAAGAATGAAATAATTAACTCTTCCCAGAGTGGGTTTCAAATAATGGACTAATGGTATATAGGAACTGAAATATATATATAGCACAAGGAAGGGAAAGCACAGGAATGTTCCTGGAATGTCGAGTAGTATGATTTCAACAAGAAAGAAGGTTGGATAAAATCTGGGATCTGGGATCTGTTAGTCATATAAAGCTTTTAAGAAATAGAGTGGGATAATTGGAAGGCTAACTCTGAAACCTGTGTAATGAAGGATGAGAAAAGGAATTGGTTGGGAGATATACTTGTTTTAAAGAAATAGTTAAGGAATGATTTTATTAAATCAAAAGAAAGACTATGCAGCCTGAATTAAGGCATGGACAATGGCAATGCAAAATTGACAGATATATAGAAGAATATTTCCAAGGAAGAAGAGACAAAATTTGGTTCCTGGGGGTAAAGGATAAGGGCAGAAGGACTGAAAAATAATTTGCTAATAGCAAACATCTATCATTTTGTGTTGATAGTTATCTCATTTACACCAATTCTTCAAAGATCAGCAAGCATTTGACTCATGAGATAAAAATTGAGAATTTTCATATCCATTGTTTAATTATAGATTATTTTCTTTTTTATATTAGAATTTTGGCATTATTTTGATTTTTCAAATTATATTTGTAGGAAAAATATATTATCTTTGGATTTCATAGCAGTATAATAATGAAAGTATTGCAAGAGATATTAAGTAAAAAGGGAGTGTTGGTTTTGATAGGGTCAAAATTCACTGGACTGGAGAACGAAAAGACAATTTCAAATATATTGGTAACCTTGGAATGTAAATGGTACTGTGGTGAATAGACTGCTGATTTTCAATCAATATTTTACTTAATATGACCCTGGTGGGGAGCTGAATGTTTTTTGGCAAGCTCTAATATTTAAACGGTTTTACAATGTACCTTTAAAGTACTGGTAAATTTAGTTCCCTATTCTTTTACCATTTATATTGAAGATCTTAAGGGGTGTATGTGTGTGTATGTGTGTTTAAAACACATGGGTCCCTCTAGTTTAACTATTTAAATCAACCATTTCTCCTTCCATGATCTCAGTCCTTGACCCCCATTGTGTTGGTGACAACCTCATTGCTTAATAACCATTCTCCTTTTCTTTCTGTTACTCAGCTTCAAAGCATCCTCCAAAAGTAATCATTGTATTCTTCAATAATCATCACTTACATAATGTTGGTGTGACTATAAAATTTATCATTCAAATGGAATGCTTTTGAAAAATAAAGAGGTGATATTAATAAATATTTTGGGAAAATAAAAGAAATGAGAATTGTCCTAAAAAAACAGATGTATATTTAACTGTACACTTCAGAATGGTGAAGAATTTGTAATTAATTATTTATCATGGAAGTGACCAGATATTCTTGCCTAGACCAAATGGTAACTGAAAACAAGTTCTTCTGAGTAAATTAACTCTTGAGGACAGAGGTTATCTACTTCATCTTACATCTCCAGTGTTTTGCTCTTATATGAGAAATAGGGTTTAGAGCTCAGTGAAGATATTTGAATCCACCACTAATTGACCAATCGATCTATCTGATATCAAGGTTATCGCTCAGTGAACAGACAGCCTCAAAATGCTATTAAATAGCCACCATATTTCAGAGTGGAAAACAATGTTTAATAGTCATGTAAGTCATTGTTTAGGAGATACTAAATTATTTTTACAAAAAGCAGAGGCTATGAAGAAAAGAAACAATAGTAAACCTTGCCCTTCTTCACAGCCCAGCCCCAAAGTGAAACCCCATAGAGTAGCACTACTAAAACTTAATGTACATACAAGTTATCTGAAGATTTTGTTAAGATGCAGGTTCTGTGTTGTAGTCTGGGTGCAGTCTAAGATTCTGTCTTTTTTAACAAGCTCTAAGGAATGCTAATGATGCTGGTCTCCAGATCACACTCTGAGAGCAGCAAGGGCCTTAGAGTATTTCAAATCTACCATTGGTTTCACTTTCTACTTTTAATTGTTTACTTTCCATCACTAGGCCAAGCACTCCTCTGAGGCCTTAAAATATTTCATTCATGTCCCCAGGGCTTACTTAGCTGTACACCTGGCATGGCTATGTGCCTCGCATATGGTAACAGCTCAATATAATTTTATTGACTGAATGATAGAAAGCAGTTCAACCTGTGTCTTCTTATAGAAACTTCAGCCAGTAAATCACTCTTTTCCTTCTTTAGGAGGACCTAGTGGATGGTATTGCCTTGTCTTGGTATATGACTTACCATTTGTCAGCATATTCTTTTCCTTTTAAAACCAATTTCTAATCTGATTAGATGCATGACCTCTGCTCCAGACTAAAGCTAGCAAACTCACTGTAGCTTTAGCAGTTGACCAGAAATGCTGCCTAGACCCAAACTAAAACCAAATCAAGAAAGTACTCTCAAGACCCAAAATTGCTGCAGGAGGCTCTGTCCGCTTGCTCCCAGACCCAAACCTGTCTTGTAGCCTAGCCACAGACTGGTCAGCTCAAAAATCCAATGCAGAGTGAGTGAGAACATGAGTGAATTGGTGTGCACACAGATGAGAGTCTGTGGGAGTTGTCAAGAGCCTGCCTGCCTGAAGGGCACCTGGGAGAGGGTGGCCTGGGCTTTCCAAGCAGAGCAACTGCTGCTGCTGAGGCCCAAACCAGCACTTTCCATTGCACAAGGTCATAGCAGCTACAGATTGGTGTAGGAGCTGTGAGCACCAATGGTGAAAAGAGATGGCTGGAGAGGTGCTAGCTCCAGAAACAGTGTGGTGGGAGCAAGACCACCAGAGGCTGAAAATCTCTGGAGGGATCTGGAACAGCACCCAGAAATACCCCATGTTATCGTCTAGCTTTGGGGCTCTTCCCAATCGCACTGGGGAAAGATCCATACAGAAGTTTTATTAAAAACTGTTGGAGGCTCTGAAAGGCAGTGGCCAGCCCTGATTGTGAGAAATTTTTGGGGGGGGAGCATGTGGAGAATAAGGGCCCCCGGGTTCAGTGCTGCAGTGTGGTGGCCACACAGAAACCCTTTTAAAAGGGAAGCTGAGGCGAGACCTGAGAATTGGCAGGGAACTGGGGCTTGCATGCTTGTGTGCATGGGTGCAGAAACTCTGCTAACAGAGAAATCAGAGGGATAGAGTCACATGGCAGGGTCTGTGCATCCCACACAGCACAGTTGGTGAGCTGCGGGCTGTTCAGAGTGGAGAAATCAGGCCCTATCTTCCTGCAACAGACTGGCAGACTGGGGATTGGAAGGCCAGGAACTGAACACATGAGATTTGCTGCAGCCAGCCAGATCTCCTCACAGACACATGAGCCCAACTCCCACCTGCAGGATTATAGGCTCTGCAGATCAGTGAGGCCATGTTCAGGAACATCCTGCTGAGCACATTTCCACATTGGAAAGAAGAAGAAGCTCTGAAAAGGCCATTAACCAGACACTACAAGCTATACTCTTCCATGGGTCCTGATGCACTAAACCCAGTAGAGCACAGAGAATAGAGACAGGCACAGGTGGGATTTAGGGCTCTAGCCTGGCTCAACATCTAGACAGACCTGCTGCTGTGACAAGCAGAAAAGAGCAACCCCTTTTACACAGATTGGCCCCTCACAGGAAACAGTCAGCAAAATCACCAGAAAACATACATTATTGGAAAGGATCTGGGACAGACCAAGGCCTGTGGTGAGGGGATGGGGAAACACTCCCACCATCTTTCCTGAAGACTGAATAGTGTCCCGAGGGAGACCCAGGAATAGTGACCCAGGGTTATCACCCCCACCCCCAATGTCACCAGAGACCCCTCTGGAAGCAAGCAGAGAAGGTAATGGCAGTCCTCTTGGATCATTAAATGAACCACTCCTGGGCCTTAGGCAGAGGGAAAGCCAGCGGGGCATAATAGTGGGATCCAGCCAAATCTGAAGGAGACAGCTACAGACTATGTATGGATCACCTGCAGCCTTGAACAGGCTGCGTAGGACCAGAATAAAACAGCATCTGATGTCACCAGGGGTGAATCCAGAAGAGAAGACAGTGGTAAACACTAGATTCTACTGAGACGTATTCCACTGTGATCTTCTTCATGATTTGCATTATTTTCTCTCCTGCATAGCTTTTTAACATTCATCTCTTTTCTTTCAAGTTTGTGTTTATTACATCACAAGTTTTTTTATATTATAGTTAATTTCAAATTTCATATTTTGCTCCTCCCTTGCCTTACTTCATTATACCTTCTTCCCCCCTCTTCTTATTTTAGTTTTAAATTATATTTTCTCTCTTGCTACAGCTTGGGTATATTCCTTACTCTTACTATTTATTCCCACTCCAGCCTCTCAAACCGTTTATCTATTAGTTATCTCACATTCTTTTTCCTGTTCTTAAATACCCTTGTGTTCTCTCTACCTTTAATAACCATTGCTTGTTGGTTCTGGATATGGCAGTTGTTGTTGCATTTCTCCAATTTTATTTCTAGGTCTTCACTATTTTGTATTTCAACTCTCAAATTTTACTTTTCCCTTCTCCTACTCCATTTTTGCCTTCCTCCTGCCCTTTCTTTTTTTCATTTTAATTTCATTTTTTCCATGTCCTAACCTGGTTTTCATTCCTCATTCTTAGTATTCCTTCTCCCTCTATCCTCTCAAAATCACTTTTCTTTCCTCCAGACATCTCTTAAGCTTTTCTCTCCTCCTTTTTTTTCTATTATATTCCCATCCAATCTTTACCAATATTTGCCCATTTGTTTATGATATTGCTGTGGTGGATCTTTTTCTCCAATTTGGTTCCTATATATTTTTCTTTTTTCATTATATATTTTTTAATCTTTGTTTAAACCTAATACTATATGTATCCTTTCTCCTACTCTCTTCTACCTTCTACCCTCCATTTTTTATTTATCATATAAATTTTACCTTCTTTTCCTCTTCACCTTATTCTATCCCCTACTGTTATCATTTCTTCTCTCTATACCCTTACAAAATCTTTTTTTCCTTCAGTCATATCATATTTGTTTCTCCTTTCTAATAATAGCTCTAATATATTTACACCTTTATGAATATTGGATAATTTCCTGTTGATAATGTGATTGTGGGTATGGATTATTTATGTGGCTTTAAGTTTGTTTCCAGGGCTATTGGTTTTGTTCTAAACTATAGCATACAAGACCTGGTGGTCAGTGTGACTCTCATGTAGCCAGCATGAGGGAAGCACCCACCAAAAGATGACCCAACAATAATCAAAACCCAATAACAACCAGAGAGCCCACATAAATGGCATAAAAGACATCACAGGAGCATCAAGCTCAGGAGAGCAAAGTGACTTCACCACTGACTCCCACAGATCTCTTACCAGAAGAGGTCACACTACAAAGGGAGTCAAAGAAGAACATTTTAAAATGTAGAAACAAACAATAAGAGTCATCTAAAATTGGGAGACAAAGAACACCAATTGGAAGGAAAGGAAAAATTCACAGAAAGAGTACTAAATTAAATTTAGGCAAGCAAACTATCAGACACTGAGTTCAAAATAATGGTTATAAGGATGCTCAAGGAGCACAATGATAACTACAGAGAAATACAGATAAGCTATGGGGAACTTACTGTGAACTGCACCAGCGTGAAAAAGGACATATAACCTATCAAAAAGAGCCAGGAGGATGTGTAGAATAGAATATCAGAAATGAATAACACAGTAGAAGGAATTAAAAGCAGGCTAAATGAAGCAGAAGATCAAATCAGTGAGCTGGAGGATGAGGTAGGAAAAATTCTCAGACTGAGCAACAAAACAAAATAAAAAGACTCAAAAAAATGAAGAGGGTTTAAGGGAGCTGCAGGACAACATGAAACAAAATAGTATCCATATTATAGGGATGCCAGAAGGAGAAGAAAAGGAGCAAGGGATAGAAAACCTGTTTGGAAAAATAATGACAGTAAACTTCCCCAACTTGATGAGAGAAAAAGTCATACAAGTCCAGGGAACATGGAAGTCACAATCAAGATGAACCCAAAGAGGTCCACTCCAAGACACATCAAACCTAAAATGGCAAAATTTAAAAATAAAGAGAGAATCCTAAAGGTATTCTTGCAAGGGAGAAAAGGCTAGTAACATACAAGGGAGCTCTGATAAGAATATCAGCTTATTTATCAACAGGAACACTACAAGCCAGAAAGGGATGATGAAAAATATTCCAAGTAATGACAAGCAAAGGCCTGCAACCAAGACTACTCTACCCAGCAATGCTCTCATTTAAATAGAAGGTAAAGTAAGGTGCTTCCAGGACAAAAGAAGGCTAAAAGAATATACCTCCACCAGGCCTTTTCTCTGAAAAGACCAGGCCAGCACTGCAAGAGATGCTAAAGTGACTGCTTTAAGAAAATGAAGAAAAAGAGAGGGAGAGAGAGAGGACCAAAGGTAAAAAGGGGGAAAGTGGTAAACAATAATTATCAATAAGCCTTAAAAGTAAAAGGTAATATTAACTGCTCCAATCAAAAGGCATAGGGTAGCTGAATGGATAAATAAACATGACCCATGTATTTGCTGTCTATAAGATACTCTACTCAGAACAAAAAATATATACAAAATGAAAGTGAAGGGATAGAAAAAATATTCCAAGCAAAATGACACAAAAAAGCTGGGATAGCAACACTTATATCAGACAAAATAGATTTCAAAACAAGGGCCACAAAAAGAGACAAAGAAAGACACTTTATATTTCTAAAGGGAAAAATCAATCAAGATATAGCCCTGATAAACATATATGCACCCAATATAGGAGCACCCAAATACATAACGAAAATTTTGCAGAACTTCAAAAAAGATATTGACAAGAACAAATTCACTGGAGAGGGTTTTAACACCCCATTGGCAACAATGGATAGACCTTCTAAGCAAAGAATCAACAAGGATACTGAAGAAATGAACACACTCTAGATCAAATGGACTTAATTATATGTACAGATCATTTCACCACAAAGAAGCAAAATATACATTCTTTTCGATTGCACATGGAACATTTTCAAAGATAGACCAAATGGTAGGACACAAAACAAGCCTCAAAAAATTCAAGAAAATTGAAATCATTAAAAGGATCACTTTGAATCACAATGATTTCTAACTAGAAAGCAACCTCAAGAAAAAAAACCTCAAAAACATTCAAATTCATAGAGAGTGAATTACATGCTATTAAACAATGAATGGGTTAACAATGAGATCAAGGAAGAAATCAAAAAGTTTCTGAAAAGGAATGAAAATGAACACAAAACAACCCAAAGCCAATGGGACACAGTCCTGAAAGGGATGTTCATAGCAATGCAGAACTACTTTAAAAAGATAGAAAAATCTCAAATAAACAACATAACCATATGCCTACAAGAACTGGAGGAACAACAAACAAAGCCCAGAGCAAGTAGAAGGAAGAAAATAATCAAGATCAGAGAGGATTAAATGACAAAAAGACTAAAAGAATAACTCAAAGTGTCAATAAATCCAAGACCTGGTTCTTTGAAAAGATAAATAAAATCAACAAGGCTTTAACCAGATCCATCAAGAAAAACAGATAGAGGACCCAAATAAATAAAATCAGAAATGAAAGAGGAGAGATTCCAACTGATACCTTAGAATTAAAAAGAATTATAAGAAATTACTACAAACAAATATATGCCAGTATATTTGAAAATTTAGATGAAATCAACAAATTTCTAGAAACATACAACCTTCCAAGTCTGAATCAAGAAGCAGAAAGCCTGAATAGATGACTGATAACAACTAGTGAAACTGAAGCAGTAATCAAAAAAAATTCTGACACACAAAGGCCTTGGACTAGACAGCTTCACAGGTGAATTTTACCAAACTATCAGGGAAGAGCTAACTTCTATCCTCCTCAAACTATTACAAAAAATCCACGAAGAGGGAAGACTCCCAAACTGTTTCTATGAGGCAAGTATTATCTGAATTACAAAACCAGGTAACACATGAGAAAGAAAACTATTAGCCAGTATCACTGATGAACATAGATGTTAAAATCCTCAACAAAAATTTGGCAATCCAGATCCAGCAATACATTATAAATATCACATACCATGATCAAATAAGATTCAACCTAGACATAGAAGGATGCAAGGATGGTATAATGTCAACAAAGTTATAAATGTAATACACCAGATAAGCAAAATAAAGGCAAAAATCACATGATCCAATCAATAGATGCTGGAAAAGCATTTGATAAAGTACAATACCAATTTATGATAAAAATACTCAGCAAAATGGAAATGGAGCATACCTCAACATAATAAAGGCCATATATAAGTATCTTACAGCCAACATCATACTCAGTGGGCAAAGACCATAAGTTTCCCTCCTAATATCAGGAACAAGACAACTGTGTCCACTTTCACCACTTCTATTCAAGATAATATTGGAATTCAAGGCCACAGTGATCAGACAAGAAAAATAAATCTATACAAATTGGAAAGGAGGAAGTCAAATTGTTATTATTTTCAAATAACTTGATAGTGTACATAGAAAACCATACAGGTTCCACCGAAAAACTACTCAACCTAATAAGTACATTTTGCAAAATAGCAGGATATAAATTCAATATTCAGAAATCAAAGGCATTTTTGTATACCAACAAAATAATACAAGAAAAAGAAAGTAGAAAAAATCCCATTTACTATACCAACAAGAAAAGCAAAGTACCTAGGAATAAACTTAACTAAGAAGGTAAAAGACCTGTGCTTTGAAAATGATACAACACTGAAAAAGGAATTAAGGAAGATACAAAAAATAGAAGCAAATACCATGTTCATGGACTAGAAGAATTAACATCATCAAAATATCAATACTACCCAAAGCAATCTATATATTCAACATAATCCCTATCAGAATACCAATGACATATATCACAGTTTTAGAACAAATATTTCCAAAATTTATATGGAACCCCAAATAACCCCAAATAGCCTCAGTCAACATGAGAAAGAACAAAACAGGAGAGACCAAAATACTTGATCTCAAACTATACTACAAGGCTACTGTAATCAAAACAGTTTGGCACTGGCATAAGAACAGACATATACATTAATATAACAGAATACAGAGTCCAGAAATAAACTCAGGTCTTTATAGTCAATTAATATTTGACAAAAGGGGCAGGAGTATAAAATGGAGTAAAATAGCATCTTCCACAAATGGTGTAGGGAGATCTGGACAGCTATGTGCAAAAAAATGAAACTCGATCACCAACTTACACCATACACCAAAATAAACTCAAGATGTATAAAAGACTTAAATATAAGCCATTACACCATAAAAGTCCCAGAGGAAAATATAGGCAGTAAAATTTCATATATCCCATGCAGCAATATCTTTGGTAATATATCTATCTCCTAGGGCAATAGAAATAAAGAAAGAGTAAACAAATGGGACTATATCAAACTAAAAATCTCCTAAATGGAAAACACCAGAAAAATAAAAAGGGAACCAATCTTATGGGAAGCATATTTGTCAATGATACCTCAGGCAAGGGTTTTATCTCTAAAATATATAAAGAACTCATACAACTCAACACCAGGAAGAAAAACAATCCAATCAAAAAATGGGCTAAGGCCCTGAATAGACACTTCTCCAAGGAGGACATACAGAGAGCCCAAAGACATATGAAAGGATGCTCAGCATCTCCAGCCATCAGAGAGAGGCAAATTAAAACCACAGTGAGATACCACTTCACACCAGTCAGAATGGCCATTGTTATCAAGTCAACAAACAATAAGTGATGGCAAGGTTATGGAGAAAAGGGAACCCTAGTGCAGTGTTAGTGGGAATGCAGACTCATGCAGTCGCTGTGGAAAACAGTATGGAATTTCCTCAAAAAACTAAAAATGGAACTGCCTTTTGACCCAATGATTCCACTGCTGAGATTATACCCTAAGAATCCTGAAACAACAATTCAAAAGAACCTATGCACTCCAATGTTCATAGCAGCATTATTTACAAAAGCCAAGTACGGGAAACAGCATAAGTGCCCATCAGTTAATGAGTGAAGGAAAAACTGTGGTACATTAACAGAATGGAATACTACATAGCAGAAAGAAAGAAGGAACTCCTACCTTTCATAACCCCATGGATGGAACTGGAGAGCATTATGCTAAGTGAAATAAGCCAGGGGAAGAAAGACAAATACCATATGATCTCACCTATAAGTGGAACATAATGAAAAAAGCAAACAAATGAGCAAAATAGAACCAGAAGCAGGGGAACAAGAACAGACCGACAGTGACCAGAGGGAACAAGGATAGAGGAAGGAAGGGGGTAAAGAAGGGAAAGGGACTAGTCAAGGAACATGTATAAATGGCCCATGGACAGCAGTGTTCTGATTGACTGAGGGAGCAGGGGTTGACAGGTTACTAGGGAACAAGGGGGAAAAATTTTGGACAAACTTGATAGAACAACAATAAAAACTAAATAAATAAATAGATAAATAAGAGTGTTCTCGTGGAGTTACCTATTCTAGATATTTCATATAAAACAAATCATGTACTATGTGACCTTTTGTGTCTAGGTTCTTTTACTTAAAAAATGCTGTTTTTCTTGTTTTTCATGTGAATTTCAGAAATTATGTCTAACTCTTGGTATGTGTCTAGTTAACCTAAATGAACTTTCCCTTGAATTAAACAGGAGTTTTATTGCATGAAAATCTGTATGTATAAAGCCATTCAGAGGCACTTGATACTAATTGTCCAGCAGTTCTCATCATAGATTATTCATCTACATGAATGCCCCTTAGCACATTTGATAGTTGTACAGGACATGGGGCAATACTTTGTTGTTTCTCATAAATTCCTTGGTCCCACTTACTTAGTGCCAGTTGGGCCTCCATTTTTTTTTTCCAGGCAAACCATAGTATGTTCTCCTCTTGCCTTGAGGATCACTGCTTAGCATCAGAAATGAAGCACCTGCTTTTCCTCTTTAATGCTCATCCCTTTATCCATGTTCTTGGATCCTATCCATTTTTGTTTCTTTCAGGTACTTACTCATCAACTATTCTTTTGCAGATAATTTCAACTTTTCCATTTTTTGACTCTGCCTTGGCATCTAACTTTCTCTCTCTCTCTCTCTCTCTCTCTCCCCCCTCTCTCTCATTCTTTAACCATCTACTTCATAAATAGAATGCTATACAGAGTCTACCATAAGTAATGCCTGCTTGAGTGTGGTTGTTAGGGTAATAAATGGGTATAATAATTTATAGTTTTAATTTGAACATTTCACCTAAAATGTCATATGGTATGCTTGAGTGTGATATTTTTATTTTACAGAATTACACACTTCTGTATGTAGTTTTGTAATAAAAGATTTTGTAATGACTCTCAGAAGATGGCAGCGAGATAGGTGGGAGCAGAGTCCACTTCCCCTCAGCACCAGTGAAACGCCTAGCTGATCTGAGGAACAAAGTGAATAGCCAGCAGTATTCCAGGATATATGAAGATTGGAGACCAAAGATAGAGGACATTGAAAGATCAGATGGTAAGAAGAGTGCTTAAGAACAATAAGGTGCCTGGAACCAGCCCGGGGACCAGGGAGGTTGAAGCCCCTGGCCAGGGTGCAAGGTGTGCAGCAGGATTCTTGGGAGAGAGGCAGACTGGGATGTGTGAGAGGCCAGGTGCTTGTTTGGACCAGGGGGCTTGAATAGGAGGAATTTCTCGAGAAGAAAAAGAGAAAATAGAGGCACTCAATGGCTATTTAGAGAACTCTCCACAGCAGCCATGGCCTCTTGTGCCCCTACCCCCTCAGCCCCTGGACGATGAACACCAGATAAGCAGCCCCAGCACACACCTGAAGCCCAGTTGGTGCCCATTCAGATCAGGAGCCTGGGCGCCCATGCCTGAAACTCCATGTGGGCTCAGACACAGATCAAAGGCCGCAGCACCCACAACTGAAACCCCGGGTGTGCATGCACCTCAATCAGCAGCCTGGGCGCCCACACCTGAAACCCTGAGTGGGTGCCCACATCTGAAACCTCGGGTGGGTGCGCACCCTGATCAGCAGCTCGGCTGCTGAAGCACACAGGCCCAAAGCCAGGGACTGGCGTGCAACCCAATAAACAGCCTGGCTGCCCGGAGGCAACCACACCTGAAGCACTGGTTCTGAACAACTCCCACCTAGTCCCTGTGTACAGAGACCTGCAGGGCCTACTGGCTCTCTAGGAGGAAGGCAGAACACCCAGCAGAGGGGAGCTGCAGGGCTAGGGGAGACTGCAGTCCCCGGAAAGACTTGCCCAGCAGGGGGCTGAACTACCCCAGAGCAGCACCAAAAGCCCCTAGCATCTAAGACAACAAAGAGCAAGAAGGTGGAGTGTGAGTTGCCCCTAATTAGTGCAACTCAAGGACAGCACAACTGGTGAACTAAAGGCCTAGTGGGGAGCAGAAGGACCCTGAGGGACTGGACGGGAGGCTGGACAACAGCGAAGAGTGTGGCTTAGGAAGGGAGAAAAATGAAACCAATCACTCCAGTGACCCCCTCCTGTTTCACAGACAGGAAGACCAGCAGAACTAACCTGACTGGTTTAAAGCCAGTGCAAGACTTTTCTTTCCTCTTTTCCCCCTGAATTCCTTCTTCCTTTCTGTCCTTCTTTCTTTTTTTTATTCCTTCTTCCTTCCATCCTTTACTTTTTTTTTCCTTCATCCTGCCATGTTTTATTTTTTTATTTTAATTTTTGATAAAATTCCTTCTTCTTATCTTTCCTCTGATCTTTTTTAATCCTTCCTTCCTTCCTTCCTTCCTTCCTTCCTTCCTTCCTTCCTTCCTTCCTTCCATTCCTTTTCTATTTCTTTTTCCTTCCGTCCCTTCTCCTTCTTTTTTTCCTCTTCTTTCTCCTTTTCCCACAGGTGAGACAATAAAACCTGGAGCTCTGAAAATACTAGAGTTAGACTCTGGTAGACCCATAAAAGTCAACTCAAGACCAGTGAGCTAAGGACATTAAGGAGAAGGCACCACTGAATAACACTGCCATTCTACCATAGAAGTTCATACCATAAACCCAAGGAATAAGAATATATCAATTTAAGAAGCAGAAGCTAACAAGAAGAGTCTCACGAAAAATGGGAGGACAAAGAAGCAATCCCCAATTGAAAGGAAAGGAGGAATCCCCTGAAAGAATGTTACATGAAATAGAGGCAAGTCAACTATCAGATACTGAGTTCAAAGCAATGGTTATCAGGAAGCTCACTCAGATCACAGAGAACTACCACAAACTACAGGGAAACTGCAATGAACTCACTTCAAACTACATCAACATGAAAAAGGAAATAAAAACTATCAACAAGAACCAAGAGGAAATGAAGAATACAATTTCCAAACTGAAGAACACAGTATAAGGAATCAAAAGTAGACTTCATGAAGTAGAGGATCGGATCAGTGAGCTGGGGGACAAACTACAAAAAAAAAAAAAAAAACCCAGAAAGAGCAAGAAAAGGAAAGGAGGCTCAGAAAGAATGAAGAGGCAATAAGGGAAATGCAGGACAACATGAAACGTAATAATATCTGTATAATAGGGATACCAGAAAAAGAAGGAGAAGAGCAAGAGATAGAAAACCTATTGGAAAAAGTAATGGTGGAAAATTTCCCTAATCTGAGGAGAGAAAAAGTCACCCAAATCCAGGAAACACAGAGAGTCCCAAGCAAGAGGAACCCAAAGAGGCCCACTGCAAGACACATCATAATTAAAATGGCAAATTTCCAAGACAAAGAGAGGATCTTAAAGGCAGCAAGGGAGAAAAAGAAAATAACATACAAGGAAGCCCCAATAAAGTTAGGAACTGACTTCTCAATGGAAATGCTCCAAGCCAGAAGAGAATGGCAAAAAATATTCCATGTAATGAGAACGAGAGGCCTGCAACCAAGACTACTTTACCCAGCAAGGCTCTCAATCGAGATAGAAGGCCAAATAAAGAGTTTCCCAGACAAAAGAAGTCTAAAAGAATACAGCTCCACCAAACCAGCTCTGCAAGAGATGCTAAAGGCACTGCTGTAAGGAAAGGAAGGAAAAGAGAAAGAGAGAGGAACACAGGTATGAAAAAAATGGCAATGAATAAATACTATCAATAATAAACTTACATGTAAATGGATTAAATACTCCAATCAAAAGACAAAGAATAGCTGAATGGATAAGAAAACATGACCCACACATATGCTGCCTACAAGAGACCCATCTCAGGACAAAAGACTTACACAGACTGAAAGTGAAGGGCTGGAAACAAATTTTCCAAGCAAACAGACAGGAAAAAAAAATCAGGAGTAGCAATACTCATATCAGACAAAATAGACTTCCAAAGAAGGGCCATAAAGAGAGACCCAGAAGGTCACTTCATAATACTCAAAGGAAGAATCCACCAACAAGACATAAACATTGTAAATATATATGCACCCAAGATAGGAGCACCCAAATACATAAAGAAAATCTTGGAGGACTTCAAGAAAGATATTGACAGCAATACAATTATAGGAGGTGATTTTAACACACCACTGTCAAAGATGAACAGATCTTCCAAACAAAATATCAACAAAGATATTGTGACATTGAACAATGCCCTAGATGAAATGGACTTAACTGATATATTTAGACAGCCTTTCATCCCAAAGAAGAAAAGTCCACATTCTTTTCAAGTGTACATGGAACTTTTTCAAAGATAGAACACATGATAGGACACAAAGCAAGCCTGAACAAATTCAAGAAAATTGAAATCATATCAAGCATCTTCTCTGACCACAAGGGACTGAAACTAGAAACAAACCCCAAGGGAAAAAACCCAAAACACTCAAAATCATGGAGACTGAATAACATGCTATTAAACAAAGAATGGGTCAACAATAAGATGAGGGAAGAAATCAAAAACTTTACGGAAACAAATGAAAATGAACTCACAGCAACCCAAAAACTATGGGACACAGCAAAGGCAGTCCTGAGAGGGAAGTTCATAGCAATACAGGCCTACCTTAAAAAGATAGAAATATTTCTTTTTTTTTTTAATTGTTATTCAATTACAGTTGTATGCCTTTTCTCCCCATCCCTCCACCCCACCCCAGGTGAGCCCACCTCCCTCCCCCCTCTCCACCCACCCCCTTGGTTTGGTCCATGTGTCCTTTATAGTAGTTCCTGTAATCCCATCTACCCAAGGTCCCGGACCCTACCCCCCACCCCCGCCCTGGCTATTGTTAGATTGTTCTTAACTTCAATGTCTCTGGTTATATTTTGTTTGCTTTTTTCTTCTATTGCTTATGTTCCAGTTAAAGGTGATATCATATGGTATTTGTCCCTCACTTCCTGGATTATTTCACTTAGCATAATGCTCTCTAGTTTCATCCATGCTGTTGCAAAGGGTATAAGCTCCTTCTTTCTCTCTGCTGCGTAGAATTCCATTGTGTAAATATACCATAGTTTTTGGAGCCACTCGTTTGCTGATGGGCACTTCGGTTGCTTCCAGTACTTGGCTATTGTAAATTGTGCTGCTATGAACATTGGGGTGCACAGATTTTTTTGGATTGGTGTTTCAGTGTTCTTAGGGTATAATCCCAGCAGTGGAATTACTGGGTCAAAGGGCAGTTCCATTTTTAGTTTTCTGAGGAAATTCCATATTGTTTTCCACAGTGGCCTCACCAGTCTACATTCCCACCAACAGTGCAAGAGGGTTCCCTTTTCTCCACATCCTCTCCAACATTTGTTTGTGGATATGTTTATGTTGGCCATTCTGACTGGTGTGAAATGATACCTCATTGTGGTTTTCATTTGCATCTCTCTGATGGCTAGTGATGCTGAGCATCTTTTCATATGTCTCTGGGCCCTCTGTATGTCTTCCTTGGAGAAGTGTCTGTTCAAGTCCTTTGCCCATTTTTTAATTGGGTTATTTGTCTTCCTGGAGTGGAGTCGTGTGAGTTCTTTATATATTTTGGAGATCAGGCCCTTGTCTGAGGTATCATTGGCAAATATGTTTTCCCATACTGTTGGTTCTCTTTGTAATTTGGTCCTGTTTTCTTTAGCCCTGCAGAAGCTTTTTATTTTGATGAGGTCCCATTTGTTTATTCTTTCCTTTATGTCCCTTGCTTTAGGGGATGTGTCTGTGAGGATGTTGCTGCGTGGAATGTCTGAGATTTTTCTGCCAATGTTTTCCTCAAGGACTGTTATGGTGTTATGGCTTATATTTAAGTCTTTTATCCATCTTGAGTTTATTTTCGTGTATGGCGTAAGTTGGTGATCGAGTTTCATTTTTTTGCTCGTAGCTGTCCAGATCTCCCAACACCATAGGTTGAAGAGGCTGTTTGTGCTCCATTTTATACTCCTGCCTCCTTTGTCAAATATTAATTGATCGTATAGACTTGAGTTTGTTTCTGGGCTCTCTATTCTGTTCCATTGGTCTATGTGCCTGTTTTTATGCCAGTACCAGGCTGTTTTGATTACAGTGGCCTTGTAATACAGTTTGATATCAGGTATTGTGATTCCCTCCTGCTTTGTTCTTCTTTCTCAAAATTGCTGCAGCTATTTGGGGTCGTTTATGGTTCCATATGAATTTCTGCAATGTTTGTTCTATATCTGTGAAATATGTCATGGGTACTCTAATAGGGATTGAATTGAATCTATAAATAGCTTTGGGTAGTATGGCCATTTTGATGATGTTAATTCTTCCAATCCATGAGCATGGTACAGGCTTCCATTTGCTTGTGTCTTCCTTAATTTCTTTCTTCAGTGTTGTGTAGTTTTCTGAGTACAGGTCTTTTACCTCCTTGGTTAGGTTTATTCCTAGGTACTTTATTTTTCTTCTTGCTATATCAAATGGGACATTTTTCCTGATTTCTGTTTCTGCAGTTTCGTTGCTGGTGTACAGGAATGCCTTTGATTTCTGGGTATTGACTCTGTATCCAGCTGTTTTGCCAAATTCATTTATTAGGTCGAGTAGTTTTTGAGTGGAGTCTATAGGGTTTTCCATGTACACTATCATGTCGTCTGCAAACAGTGACAGTTTCATTTCCTCTTTTCCAATTTAGATGCCTTTTATTCCTTTTTCTTGTCTGATTGCTGTGGCTAGGACCTCCATTACTCTGTTGAATAGGAGTGGTGAGAGAGGGCATCCTAGTCTTGTTCCTGATCTTAGTGGGAAAGCTCTAAGTTTTTGTCCATTGAGTGTGATGTTGGCTGTAGATCTCTCATATATGGCCTTAATTATGTTGAGGACTGCTCCCTTTATTCCCACTTTGCTGAGTGTTTTTATCAGAAATGGGTACTGTATCTTATCAAATGCTTTTTCCGCATCGATTGATATGATCATGTGATTTTTGTCTTTACTGTTGTTGATGTGATGTATTATGTTTATTGATTTGTGAATATTGTACCATCCTTGCATCCCTGGGATGAATCCCACTTGGTCATGGTGGATGATCTTTTTAATATATTGCTGGATGCGGTTTGCTAATATTTTGTTGAGAATTTTAGCATCTATGCTCATCAGTGATATTGGCCTGAAGTATTCTTTTTTTGTTGTGTCTTTATCTGGTTTTGGGATTAGGATGATGTTGGCTTTATAAAAAGAGTTTGGGAGTCTTCCATCAGTTTGGATTTTTTCGAATAGTCTGTGAAGGATATGGGTTCGCTCTTCCTTAAATGCTTTGTAGAAATCTCCAGTGAAACCATCTGGACCAGGGCTTTTGTGTGATGGGAGTTTTTGATGACTGCTTCAATTTCCTTTGCTGATATTGGTCTGTTCAGGTTTTCTGCTTCTTCTTCAGTCAGTTTTGGAAGATTATATTTTTCTAGAAATATGTCCATTTCTTCTAGGTTTTCAAATTTCTTAGCATACAGTTATTCATAGTAATTTCTTACGATCCTTTGTATTTCTGTGGTATCAGTTGTAATCTCTCCACTTTCATTTCTAATTCTGTTTATTTGGATCCTCTCTCTTTTCTTCTTGATGAACCTACTTAACGGCTTGTTGATTTTGTTTATCTTTTCAAAGAACCAGCTCCTGGATTCATTGATCCTTACAATTGTGCTTTTAGTCTCTATGTCATTTAGTTCTGCTCTGATCTTGGTTATTTCCTTCCTTCTGCTTGCTCTGGGCTGTCTTTGTTGTTGTTCCTCCAGTTCTTGTAGGCCTAGGGTTAGGTTGTTTTTTGAACTGTTTCTAACTTCTTAAGGTAGACCTCTATTGCTATGAACTTCCCTCTCAGGACTGCCTTTGCTGTGTCCCATAGGTTTTAGGTTGTTGTGAGTTCGTTTTCATTTGTTTCCAGGAAGTTTTTGATTTCTTCCCTAATCTCGTTCTTGACCCATTCATTGTTTAATAGCATGCTATTCAGTCTCCATGATTTTGAGTGTTTTGGGTTTTTACCCTTGGGGTTGGTTTCTAGTTTCAGACCCTTGTGGTCAGAGAAGATGCTTGATATGATTTCAATTTTCTTGAATTTGTGGAGGCTTGCTTTGTGTCCTATCATGTCGTCTATTTTTGAAAAAGTTCCATGGACACTTGAAAAGAATGTGTATTTTGCTTCTTTGGGATGAAAAGCTCTGTATATATCAGTTAAGTCCATTTCCTCTAGGGTATTGTTAAGTGACACAATATCTTTGTTTATCTTTTGTTTGGAAGACCTGTCCATTTTTGATAATGGGGTGTTAAAATCCCCTACTATAATTGTGTTGCTGTCAATATCTTTCTTGAAATCCTCCAAGATTTTCTTTATGTATTTGGGTGCTCCTATCTTGGGTGCATATATATTTACAATGTTTATGTCTTGTTGGTGGATTCTTCCTTTGAGTATTATGAAGTGACCTTCTGGGTCTCTCTTTATGGCCCTTCTTTGGAAGTCTATTTCATCTGATATGAGTATTGCTACCCCTGCTTTTGTTTCCTGTCCGTTTGCTTGGAAAATTTGTTTCCAGCCCTTCACTTTCAGTCTGTGTAAGTCTTTTGTCCTGAGATGGGTCTCTTGTAGGCAGCATATGTGTGGGTCATGTTTTCTTATCCATTCAGCTGTTCTATGTCTTTTGATTGGAGCATTTAATCCATTTATGTTTAAGGTTATTATCGATAGGTAGTTATTCATTGCCATTTTTTCCTACCTGTGTTCCTCTGTCTTTCTCTTTTCCTTCCTTTCCTTAAAGCAGTCCCTTTAGCATCTCTTGCAGAGCTGGTTTGGTGGAGCTGTATTCTTTTAGACTTCTTTTGTCTGGGAAACTCTTTATTTGGTCTTCTATCTTGACTGAGAGCCTTGCTGGGTAAAGTAGTCTTGGTTGCAGTCCTCTGGTTCTCATTACTTGGAATATTTTTTGCCATTCTCTTCTGGCTTGGAGCGTTTCCATTGAGAAGTCAGTTGCTAACTTTATTGGGGCTCCCTTGTATGTTACTTCCTCTTTCTCCCTTGCTGCCTTTAAGATCCTCTCTTTGTCTTGGAAATTTGCCATTTTAATTATGATGTGTCTTGCAGTGGGTCTCTTTGGGTTCCTCTTGCTTGGGACTCTCTGTGACTCCTGGATTTGGGTGACTTTTTCTCTGCTCAGATTAGGGAAATATTCCATCATTACTTTTTCAAACAGGTTTTCTATCCCTTGCTCTTCTTCTTCTCCTTCTGGTATTCCTATTATATGGATATTGTGACGTTTCATGTTGTCCTGCATTTCCCTTATTGCCTCTTCATTCTTTCTGAGCCTCTTTTCCTTTTCTTGCTCTTTCTGGGTGTTTTTTTCTACTTTGTCCTCCAGCTCGCTGATCCGATCCTCTGCTTCATCAAGTCTGCTTTTCATTCCTTCTACTGTGTTCTTCAATTCAGAAATTGTATTCTTCATTTCCTCTTGGCTCTTGTTGATATTTTCTATTTCCTTTTTCATGTTGATATAGTTTGCAGTGAGTTCATTGTAGTTTCCTTGTAGTTTTTGGTAGTTCTCTTTGAGCTCAGAGAGCTCAGTGAGCTTCCTGATGACCATTGCTTTGAACTCAGTATCTGAGTTGACTTGCCTCTTTTTCAGTTAGTATCCTTTCTGAGACTTCCTCCTTTCCTTTCATTTGGGAATTGTTTCTTTGTCTTCCTATTGTTTGTGAGGCTCTTCTTGTTGGCTTCTGCTTCTTAAATTGCTCTGTTCTGATTCCCTGGGTTTATGATATGAACTTCTATGGTAGAATGCCAATGGGATTCGGTGGTGCTGTCTCCTTAATCTCCTGTGCTCACTCGTCTTGAGCTGATGTTTATGTGTTTAACCCAGTCTATCTCTAGTCTTTTCAGCACTCCAGGTTTTGATGTCTTACCTGTGGGAAAAATAGAAAGGGGGGGAGAAAGAAAAAAACAACAACAACAACAACAACAACAAAAAACAAAGATGGGAAGGAGCGAAAAAGGAAATAGAAAAGGAGGAAAGGAAGGAAGTAGGGAAGAAGGAATAAAGAAAGATTGGAGGCAAGATAAGATGGAATTTTAACAAAAATTAAAACAGAGAAATAGATAAAAAGAAGGCAGGAAGAAGACATAAAAATGGTAAAGGATGGGAGGAAGAAGGAATGAAAAAAAAATAGAGAGGAAGAAGGAATTCAGGGGGAAAGGAAAAGAAAAAACTTATGCTGGCTTTAAACCAGTCAGGTTAGTTCTGCTGGTGTCCTGTCTGTGCAACGGGAGGGGGTGGTTGGAATGATTGGTTTCACTTTTCTCCCTTCCTGGGTCACACTCTTCCCTGTTGTTCAGCCTGCAGACTCTCCTATCACTGCAGCTCCCCTCTGTTGGGTGTTCTGCCTTTGTCCTAGAGAGCTAGTAGGCCCTGCAGGGTGCTCACGTGTTAGGTAGGTGTTGTAGGTGTGGTCCCTGGCAGGCAATCAGGCCGTTGATCAGCCAATCCAGCAGCTTTGTTCTTGGGACACCCAAGTGGCGGCTACAGCTGCTTTGGCTTGGGACACATGGGAGCGCGGCAGGGGGATCCAGCCGCTTTGGGTCTGTGACACTCTCAAGCTGCTTTGTGCTCTGAGCACACAGCCAGTGGATCCAGCCGCCTGGGCTTGGGATGCTGGCAGCGCGCAGGCGGCATATTCAGCCGCCTTGGGGTTAGGACGCTTGCCAGCATCTTTATGCTTGGAGAACACGCATCCAGATGGCCTTGTGCTTGGTGAGCAAGCAGCCAGCCGAGCCAGAGGCCCTGTGCTTGGGGGCCTGATCCAGTGTCCCTGGGCTTGAGTTTCTCGGGCTGGGGGGGCCGCCCTGGGACTGAATCACGGGGCACTGGGTTCAGAGGTTTTGGGCCTGTGGGTGGAGCAGCTAGCCTCTGCTCCAAATGATCTCGGAGGTTTCAGGTGTGGGCGCCCCTCCGGGGTTTCATGTATGGGCCCCCATTCGCTAATCTGCGCACGGGCACTACCCGACCTCAGGTGAGCTCTGTGGCTCAGCTGCTGCTTATCCTGCTCTCACAGTCCAGGGGCGGAGTGGGAAGGGGCGCCAGGGGCCTCGGCTACTACCAAGAGTTCTCTAAGTAGCCCCTGAGTGTCTCTATTTTCTTTTTCTTTTTGAGAAATTCCTCCTTTTCAAGCCCCCATGGTCCAATCAAGCTCCTGGCTGCTCACAGCTCAGCCTGGCCCTCTCCCAAGTCTCCTGCAGCAGCCCCTGCGCCAGGACTGGCTCTTCTGCCACCCTTGTACCACACGGCCCTGGGTCCCGGGGACCTTATTGTCCTTGAGCACTCTTCTTACCATCAGATCTTTCAATGTTGTCTATCTTTGGTCTCTGATCTTCGTATATGCTGGAATACTGTTGGCTGTTCGCTCTGCTCCTCAGATCAGCTAGGTATTTCCCTGGCATTGAGGGGAATGGACTCTGCTCCCACCTATGTTGCCGCCATCTTCCGAGAACCAAAGATAGAAACATTTCAAACAAACAACCTAACCCTATGCCTACAAGAACTCGAGGAACAACAACAAAGACAGCTCAGAGCAAGCAGAAGGAAGGAAATAACCAAGATCAGAGCAGAGTTCAATGACATAGAGACTAAAAGCACAATTCTAAGAATCAATGAATCAACAAGCTCCTTCTTTGAAAAGATAAACAAAATCAACAAGCTTTTAAGTAGGCTCATGAAGAAAAAAAGAGAGAGGATCCAAAAAAATACAATTAGAAGTGAAAGAGGACAGATCACAACTGATACCACAGAAATACAAAGGATTGTAAGAAATTAGTATGAAGAACTGTGTGCCAAGAAATTTGAAAACCTAGGTGAAAGGCACACATTTCTAGAAAAATATAATCTTCCAAAACTGAATGAAGAAGAAGCATAAAACCGGAACAGACCAATAACAGCAGACAAAATTGAAGCAGTCATCAAAAAACTCCCAACAAACAAAAGCCCTGGACCAGAATGTTTCACGGGAGAATTATACAGAGCATTTAAGGAAGAGATAACCCCTATCCTTCACAGACTATTCGAAAAATTCCAAAGTGATGGAAGACTCCCAAACTCTTTTTATGAAGCCAGCATCATCCTAATCCCAAAACCAGATAAAGACACAACGAAGAAAGAAAACTTCAGGCCAATATCACTGATGAACATAGACGCTAAAATTCTCAACAAAATATTAGCAAACCGCATCCAGCAATACATTAAAAAGATCATGTACCATGACCAAGTAGGATTCATCCCAGGGATGCAAGGATGGTACAATATTCGCAAATCAATAAACATAATACATCACATCAACAACAACAAAGACAAAAATCACATGATCATATCAATCGATGCGGAAAAAGCGTTCGATAAGATACAGCACCCATTTCTGATAAAAACACTCAGCAAAGTGGGAATAGAGGGAGCATTCCTCAACATCATAAAGGCCATATATGAGAGCCCTACAGCCAACATCATACACAATGGACAAAAACTTAGAACTTTCCCAACAAGATCAGGAACAAGACAAGGATGCCCTCTCTCACCACTCCTATTCAACAGAGTACTGGAAGTCCTAGCCACAGCAATCAGACAAGAAGAAGAAATAAAAGGCATCCAAAAATGAAGGGAGGAAACAAAACTGTCACTTTTTGCAGATGACTCCATATTGTAATGGAAAATTCTATAGACTACAAATAAACCTAACCAAGGAGGTAAAAGACCTGTACTCAGAAAACTACACAACACTGAAGAAAGAAATTAAGGAAGATACAAACAAATGGAAGTATGTACCATGCTCATGAATTGGAAGAATTAACATCATCAAAATGGCCATACTACCCAGGGCATCTTATAGACACAATGCAATCCCTATTAAAGAACCCATGACATATTTCACAGATATAGAGCATACATTTCAGAAATTCATATGGAACTATAAACAACCCCGAATAGCTGCAGCAATTTTGAGAAAGAAGAACAAAGCAGGAGGGATAAAAATACCTGATATCAACTCCATTATAAGGCCACTGTCATTAAAGCAGCCTGGTACTGGCATAAAAACAGGCACATAGACCAATGGAACAGAGAGCCAAGAAATAAATCCAAGTCTCTACGGTCAATTAATATTTGACAAAGGAGGCAGGAGCATAAAATGAAGCAAAACCATCCTTTTCAACAAATGGTGTTGGGAGATCTGGACAGCTACGTGCAAAAAAATGAAACTTGATCACCAACTTACACCATACACAAAAATAAATTCAAGATGGATAAAAGACTTAAATAGAAGTCGTAACACCATAAAAGTCCTCGAGGAAAACATTGGCAGGAGAATCTCAGACATTCCACCCTGCAACATCCTCACAGACATGTCCCCTAAAGCAAGGGACATAAAGGAAACAATAAACAAATGGGACCTCATCAAAATAAAAGGCTTCTGCATGACTAAAGAAAACAGCATTAAAATGGAAAGAGAACCAACAGTATGGGAAAACATATTTGCCAATGATACCTCAGACAAGAGCCTGATTCCCAAAATATATAAACAACTCACACGACTCCACTCCAGGAAGACAAACAACCCAATTAAAAAATGGGCAAAGGACTTGAGCAGACACTTCTCCAAGGAATACATACAGAGGGCCCAGACACATATGAAAAGATGCTCAGCATCACTAGCCATCAGAGAGATGCAGACTAAAATCACAATGAGGTACCATCTCACACTGGTCAGAGTGGCCAACATAAACAAATCAACAAGCAAATGTCAGGGAGGATGCGGAGAAAAGTGAACCCTAGTACACTGTTGGTGGGAATGCAGACTGGTGATTCCACTGTAGAAAACAATATGGAATTTCCTCAGAAAACTAAAAATGGAATTGCCCTTTGACCCAGCAATTGCACTGCTGGGATTATAGCCTAAGAACCCTGAAACACCAATCCAAAAGAACCTATGCTCCCCAATGCTCATAGCAGCATGATTTACAATAGCCAAGTACTGGAAGCAACTCAAGTGCCCATCAGCAAATGAGTCGATCAAAAAATTATGGTACATTTACACATTGGAATTCTATGCAGCAGAAAGAAAGAAGGAGCTTATACCCTTTGCAACAGCATGGATGGAACTGGAGAGCATTATGTTAAGTGAAATAAGTCAGGCAGTGAGGGACAAATACTACATGATCTCACCTTTCACTGGAACATAATGAACAAAAGAAAAAAGCAAAGAAAATGTAACCAGAGACATTGAAGTTAAGAACTATCTAACAATAGCCAGGGGGGAGTGGGGAGGGGATAGTGGGAAGATGGTATTACAGGAACTACTATAAAGGACACATGGACAAAATCAAGGGGGAAGGCTGAGGTGGGGAAAGGAGGTGGGTTCAGCTGGGGTGGAGTGGAGGTATGGGGAGAAAAGGCAAACAACTGTAATTGAGTAACAATAAAAATTAAGAAAAAAGATTTTGTCATGAAAAGGGGCATTAGTTATTCCATATCCTGTATTCTAATTTTAGCTTCCTATTCTCCTCCCAACCCATGCCCTTCAGACTTTTTGTCATCATATCAACACAACTGCTCTAGCAATGGCTCCAGTACACTTATCCCTTCAAACCCCCAAGCTGTAATCCTTGATTGAGGTCTCTATGGCAGCTAATACTGTGTTCTTCTGGCGCCTTGGGCCATTTTATCAACTCCATTGCACTTTTCTTTGTCTCTTTCATGCTCTGGACATACCTCACATGTTTAGTGGAATTTTCCATCTTTATCCATATGGCAATGACTCCTGAAGCTTTATTTCTAGATATATTTTTATTTATAATCCAGATTACTCTGTTGTGTTCCAGACCTGCATATCCATCTAGCTGTGGTCTCTGTCATATGGATCTCCAAAAATTATATTATTCAAAATGCAATTACAAGTAATAATCAAAACATTCAAAAGTGTGTTCACTACCTTTCTTCAGATTCTCTCTTATACTCATTATGTTTTTGTAACACAATCCAGTTGGCATTCATGACTGTTGGAAAATTCTGAAATTTTCCTATTGACTCCTATCTTATTCCCATTCCCTCTCCCATTATTAAATATCACATACCTCCTCTGTTTTCTTCACCAGCCATCTATCTCCATTATTATTGCTTTTCTTCAGGCTTTTCTCATCTCTCACTGTAGCTACAAGAAAACAAATTCAGAAAAAAGATTAACTTAGAATACAAGTTGGATCTAATTTTTATTGTTAGTCTCACTCTCTCCAAAATTTTCCAGAGTTGATTTAAAAAACAAAATGACTGCACATTTCCCATTTTATCTAATTATTCTTATCAAATTACCCCTAACTACTTTATGAAATTTCTGCCCTTCAGACTTTAACCTATAGCTCAACACACTGCACTTAAAGCTTCCTTATATCTGGGATCCCAGGATTACTTTATTTAAATTGAATAAAAAACTTATATTTTCTTTTCAGGACCTCTGATTATTCTTCTGAATTCTTATTTTATTTTATTTTTTATAATCACAAATAGGTATTAAAAAGAGAGAGATTATGGAGACTAATTTTCCAATAGAATTCCTGAATGACTATCTTTCTCTTAGGAATTTCTTTCTCTTTCCCTGACCCTTTCGTGGCTCAGCTTTTTGTCTTTGAACATTTACCGTAATGAATGCAATATAAACTTTTATCACTTAATGCTATATAATCATAATCATAAAATTCTAAAGTGCTTTAGCAATTTTAAAATATGGTATCTGAGATAGCTTTCTTTCCTTTCAAAGAACATCATAATTTTCAAGCAGTGTAACATGGTAGGTAGGCAGACAGATTTTGTATGATATTTGCTGTATTCCAATCCCGGTCCTGCTATTTACTTATACTTACTTGGTAAATGAGGGAAATTAATTTAATTTCTCACATTAAGCAATAGAGTGGAGGAGTGAATAAAAGTCACATTACCCTGATCCCAGGACCAATCTGGAATTACAACTAAACTGTGGAAAATCACCCAGAAGAAACAACTGAACTATATAGCAAGAAATAGGCCTTATAAGGCAGAAGACAGAAGACTCAGCTTCAACACAAACTGATGGCACCCGCACAACAGCATACAAAATGTGGTGGGTGGAGTGAACCTCGGTCAACCAGCTGGAGAGAAAGACCCATCAAAGAATGACCCCAAAACAATCAAAACCCAATTACATACAGAGAACCAGCATAAATAGCATAAAGGGCATCCAAAGACATCAAGTTCAGGTAATCAAGGAGACTGCACCACTGAACCTCACAGGTCTCCTATCATACAAGTTCACATCACAAAGTCAGAAATTCAAAACAGATCAATTTAAAAAGCAGAAGCAAATAAGAAGAGTACTTCAGATAATAGGAAGACAAAGAAAGAACCCCCAATCAAAAGGAGAGGATGAATCCTTAGAAAGAATGCTAAATGAAATAAAGGCAAGTCAACTATCAGATATTAAGTTCAAAACAATGGTTATAAGGAAGCTTAATGAGCTCAGTACGAGTTACCAAAAACTATGGCAAAAGTATGAGGACCTTACTGCATATTACATCAGCATAAAAAAAGGACATAAAAACAATATACAAGAGCCAAGAGGAAGTGAATATTACAATTTCTGATTGAAGAACATAGTAGAAGGAATCAAAGGTAGGCTACATGAAGCAGAAGATTGAATCAGTGAGCTGGAGGACAAGGCAGAAAAAATCTCCCAGACAGAGCATAAAAGGAAACAAAGACTCAAAAAGATTGAAGAAGGGTGAGGGAAATACAGCACAACATGAAACATAATAATATCCATATAATAGGGATACCAGCAAGAGAAAAGGAGCAAGGGAGAGGAATCCTGTTTGAAAAAGTAATGATGGAAAACTTCTTTAATCTGATGAGAGGAAAAAGTCATACAAATCCAGGAAGCTCAGAGGGTCCCAATCAAGAGGAACTCAAAGAGACCCAATACAGAAACATCATATTTAAAATGGCAAAACTCAAAGAGAATCTTAAAGGCAGCAAGAAAAACCGGGAAGTAACATGTAAGGGATCCCCAATAAGGCTAACAGCTGACATCTCAATAGAAACACTACAAGCCAGGAGAGAATGGCAAGAAATATTCCAAGTAATGAAAAGCAAAGACCTGCAACCAAGACTATTCTATCCAGAGCAAGGCTCTCAATTAAAATGGAGGGCTAATTAAACAGTTCCCCAGACAAAAAATGGCTAAAAAAATACACCTCCACCAAAACAGCATTCCAAGATGTGCTAAAGGGACTTATTTAAGAAGATGAAGAAAAAGTGTGAGAGAGAGAGGGGGCAAAGGTACAAAGGGGGTAAAATAGCAATGAATAAGTAACTATCAATAATTGCCTTAATTGTAAATGGGTTAAATGCTCCAATCAAAAGACATAGGGCAGCTGAATAGATAAGAAAACATGACCCATGCATATGTTGCCTACAAGAGACCCACCTCAGAAAAATACCTACACAGACTGAAAGTGAAGTGTTGGGAAAAAAATTATCCCAAACAAACAGACAGGAAAAAAGAAAAAAAGCCAGAATAGCAATACTTACATCTGACAAAATGGACTTCAAGACAAGGGCCATAAAAACAGACACAGAAGGACACTTCATAATACTCAAGGAGAGAAACCACACAGAAGACATAAACATTTTAAAGATATATGCACCCAATATAGGAGCACCCAAATACATAAGGAAAATCTTGGAGGGCTTCAATAAGGATATAGGCAACAACACACTTATAAGAAGGGATTTTAACACGCCACTGTTAACAATAGATAGATCATCCAAACAAAATATCAAAAAGGACATTGTGAAAGTGAACAATGCATTAGATCAAAGTGACTTAACTGATATATATATATGATATATATCATTTATATAATGAGATATATATCATTATATATATATACCATATATATATATAAAACCTTTCATCCCAAAAAAGCAAAATACAGATTCTCTTCAAATGCACATGGAATATTTTTAAAGATAGACTACATGACAAGACATAAAACAAACCTCAAGAAAATTCAAGAAAATTGAAATCTGATTTAAGTACTTTCTCAAACCACAGGGGCTTGAAACTAGAAACCAACTTCAAGGAAAGAACTCAAAATCATTCAAACTCATGGATATTGAATAGCATGCTATTAAACAAGGAATGAGTTAATAATGAGATCAAGGAAAAAAACAAAAAGTTTCTGGAAACAAATGAAAATGAACACAAAACAGTCCAAAACCTGCAGGTCCAGAAAGAGACATTCATAGTGATACAAGCCTACCTAAAATGATAGAAACATTTCAAACAAATAAACTAACAAGAACTAGAGGAAAAACAAACAAGCCCAGAGTGAAAAGAAGGAAGGAAATAATCAAGATCAGAGTAGAATTAAATGACATTGACACTAAAAGAACAATTCAAAGGATCAATAAATACAGGAGCTGGTTCTTTGAAAAGATAAACAAAATCAACAGTCTTTTAGCAGACTCATGAAGAAAAAAGGATGACCCAAATAAATACAATCAGAAATGAAAGAGGAGGAATTACAACTGGTACTACAGAAATACAAAGGATTATAAGAAATTACTATAAAGAACTATATGCCTAGAAATTTGATAACCTGGGTGAAATGGACAAATTTCTAGAAAATAAACTTTCAAAACTGAATCAAGAAGAAGCAGAAGGCCTTAACAGACTGATAATAGCTGATGAAATTGAAGTAATAATCATAAAGCTCCCACCACACAAAAGCCCTGGACTGAATGGTTTCACAGGAGAATTTTACAAAACATTTCAGGAAGAGCTAACCCCTATCCTTCTCAAAGTATTCCAAAAAGTCCAAGAAGAGGAAAGACTCACGAACTCTTTTTATGAGGTCAGCATAATCTCAACTCAACTCTTGCTATAACTTACAATTTCTTAACTGTTTGGATCACTGAAGATTTTATGGTCTGTGCTCCTGTTGATGTCCTGTCCAAATTCTACTGAGTGTAATTATTCTCTATTGACCTCTGTTCCTACAGTTGTTTCCTTTGGATATAACATTCTTTACTTAAGGTTCTAAATTGTTTTTATGGCATTGATGTGCAAAGTTAAAGAGTTGGCAAGCTTAAACATAATTAAACATGTAAATTTCTATTTCAGCATATGCCATTTTCAAAGACATGAACTCTTATGTATATTTCATATAACACTTGAGTATATAATAATTCTAAAAGTACATATAGAAAAGTGAATTAATAATTGAAAACATAGATATGGAATATGAAATAAACATGTATGTGCACATATACACATATATTTATTTCTGAGTGGTAAATGATAAAACTGAAACATGGGCCTGTGTTATTCAGTTCCAGAATATAATATCCACATTACTCTCCACCACACATCTGAGATAGTATAAGCATAAAGTTACAGTCATATACAAATAGGTGTGTGTGGCAGACAAGGATGTGGGAAGGTGAGAAGTAAGCTTGAAAATCAGGATAAATTTTAAAATGATTATCTTAAGTATAATTATTAACACATATTATAGTAATACATTAATTTATTCTCTGAAGAATGTTTTAGCATAGGAGAGCTTGACTTTTAGTGGAGAAATGACTAGTGAATTTGTCTACAGCTTCTGTCTGCAACTATCACTGCTTGATTTAAAAAAGGAAAATTCTTTCATATGTAACTAGTAAGAAAGAGACAAACTGGAAGTGCCAGTTGGACATCTGAGCCAAAAAGGACAGGTACTGTTTCTGGAAAATGGTATAAATGGTGTTTGTGGAGATGAGTCCCTTGTGGAAATGATGACTTGGCATAAATGAAATTCCCATCTCTATCTGCAGCTTCCTCCTTGCGCAATGTCAGAATGTGTTTGTGCATTCCTGGTCTCAGTCAGCCTTTCCTTGTTGAGTATACATTTTTCCTACCTTATAGACCCATATAACTCTGTAAGGAACATTGAAATGGTTGGTTAGGCTATGACTACCTGTTATGTGGTGGTTATTTCTGCCTTGGTGTCTTACAAAAGCCATTTCTTTTAACATGCCATTTCTTCAGCCAGAAATCATTATTAAAGATCATGGCTTAGTTGCTCTTCCCTGTGAGAACCTGCCTCATGATCCAGGGTGACTTGGGGCCAAAGAAACCCTTAACTAAGTTGGGAAACCATTCTCTAGGTGTTTTCATTTCATTCTCACCCATTCCAGCCATCCTCACCTTCAAATAAGAAGATGACACAACACCCCTCATACATTCATCATTAATCCATTTTCATGGAGTGCCCTCCATGTAAAAGACACGATGACACCTAAAATTCCTGTGAAGTCTCTTTCCTCATAGCAATAAAAATTTAATTAGGTAGTTAGAACCCATGCCCATAAAAGTTAGCTGCCAATATCACAAAAGTATATAAGATAAATATAAAAGGAAGAATAGCAAAACTGCAAGCCATGTGAGTTCAAAGAATCACTAAATTGTAGTTAATTGGGAAATATTATCAAAGCAATGAAAAACATTTGCCACTAGAAATGTCATGTTTATGAAGGATGGGAAAACATTCTCAGTAATAAAAGACATTCAAGTATATCTAATGATAGTACAAAAACAGAGGGAGTGCATTTATAAGTTATTAGAAGATATCTTTAAACATAAAAAGTGTGTCAATACATCAGTTATTAAAGAACCCAGTTAATTAAGGAAGAGCAAAGTAATATTTAGAACTGACTAACTTTCTCTGAGTAGTCTTTCCTTGCCTAGGATCTAATTTCAGGAATAACCTCTGTGTGTTTTTCTGTACCCAGGAATTTTCACTCTTTACATATCATCAGTTATAAGATCAGGCAAGTATAGACTAAGACAATGGTTAATGTTAAAAATAGAAAGGTTAAGAAATCTTCTCTGCCCAGTGCTTCAGGTTAGCTTGATTTGCATATTTCTTTCTTATGAAAGGTGAGTTAAAGAAGTATAAAAACAGGGGAAAATGAGCTTTTGAGTAGATGGTGGGGAAATAACTACACTGATAAAAATTATAAACAATACTGTGTGGGCCCCTCACCAAGCAGGCTCTCTAAATATGCAGTGAGGCATGTTTACAAAAGAAGAAAGATTGAGTTGGCTAGCCTTTGTTAAATGTGCATACTCAGGAGTTCGGGACACACATAAGCTTTTGTGTGTGTTCACTCAGAGGACATTTTCAGATGCCAATCTTTTTTTAATCTCAGCCATGTTTTCAAATTGAGGAAGGTATGGGATTTCTTACAGAGGACATAGATATGTAGAGGTCCATTAGGAAGTTATCTGATATTTAAATGTAAAAAAAATGCAATTTAAATCCCACTACCCTTTTTATAGTTTGTTTTCTTTATTTTAAGCAGTCAGGAATTAAAAACAACTGGAATTATTTTTGTAAACCTTTCAAGAAGTTCATTTTTGGACCAAGCCCAGACATACTGTTCATAAGCCAAAAATGGACTATTTTCACAAAGAGTTGAGTGATGGAAAGCAGAAGCTGTCATGGAAAGTATGTGAATACTCTCATTAAAAATATGACTGTGGTTTGGAAGTAGATATTTCTTTACCTTTAAAAACTCTGGCAAGTTATTTCCCTTTGGAGAATGATCATTTGAGCTAATTTGCCTGCATTCCAAATATTATGGCTCTTGTGACAGTACATATTTTTTTTTTTGACAGATTTCCCCTCATTCTGTGAGCAGACTCTGGACATTTCTCAATCAAAAGTCAAGGCTGTTAAAACTTTAAGTATAATGACTATCTCATTGATTTTGATTGACACAATTTTGTACTGTGTAATTCACTTTCTGATGTAAATTGTATATATAGTTGGTATACCTCTGTTAACTCCTACTAAAATTTTGTCATAAGATATATTCTAAGATGGACTAATTCAAAAAATATTTCAACAATTGTGGGAAACTATGGAGCAATGTTTCTCAAATTGTGGTACCCAACCAGCAGTTGGGGACTTGTTAAAAATGTAAACAAATCATCAGTCCACAGCCCAGGTCTATTGAATCAGAAACTCTGGGGGTGGAACCCACCAATTTGTTATTTAACAAGTTGTGATTCAGATAAGTTAGACATTAAAAAGCAATGCTATAGAACACGTGGCAAACACAAGGCCTGTGGTCCAAATCTGACCCTCCACCTTATTTATTTTATCTGGAAGGGCACCTTGTTTCTACCCAGCAGAAGCACTGAGATCTCACTTAACTGTTAAGGAGTAGTTACATTTTTACGGTCCTCAAATTACATTTGGCCCTTTGAAGGTAACCGCGAGGCTAATGTGGCCCCCAGTGAAAATGAGTTTGACGCCCCTATTTATAGAACCAGAAAGGTGCAGGTAAAATGAGAGTAAAACTAGAACTATTTACTACTCTAAAAAGAAGCCCAAAATATTTCTGTTAAAAAATTTTATTCTAAAGCAACTTTTTAAAAAATTTGATTATTATTTTTTTATTATTCAAGTGCAGTTGACTCTATTTTCCCACCACCACTTTCCTCTGTCCCACTCTCAATCTTTCCACCCTTTGGCTTTGTCCATGGATTCTTTATGACAACCCTTTCATTTCTTTCCCCCATTATCTCCCTTCCTCCTGTCCTCTGATTATTGTCAGTTTGTTCTTTATTTCAATGTCTCTGGTTATATTTTGCTTGTTTGTTTTGTTGATTAGATTCCACTTATAGGTGAGATCATATAGTATATGTCATTCATCACCTAGCTTCTTTCACTTAGCATGATTCTCTCCAGGAAAAAGATTTCATAACATACCATCCCATGACAAATAGACTTAGCCTTTGTTCGTTCATTAAACATAGTGTAAGTATCTAAGAATTTCTTAAATGCTCATCACATGGAATATTTAATATAGGATAACTCTAATGTACTCCTATTAGTAATTTTTCAGATGATAGCTTTAGATGCAATGAGATTCAGAGAAAATTTTAATTTTGCTAAAGAAAGCTGTAAGAAGATCCCTGCTAACTTTAGCATCGGAGAAGTATTTCAAAAGTGAGAATACTGATATCACAGTAAGTGAATATTATAGGATTATTCTGTCATTTTAAATTCTCTTCACATAACTTAGAAAAAGGATCTAGAAATATTGTCACAAGACAATTTCTATATTCTGACTGTAATAAACATATATGATACTCTTACAATTATTTTTAACCAATGTCACTTTATTATGCTGAAACTCTAATTCTCTTGGCAAACTTTCATTGATCTCTGTTGCCAAAGAGAAGCAAAAGCTATATTGCAGGATGGAAATGTTTAGCCGAGGAGTTGGAGAATACAATATCTAAATCTGATTCTACCACTGACTATGTGCAGATGTGAACAAAGGACTTAGCCTCCCTGGGACTCAGTTATCTCATCTGTAAAACAAAGAGGTTAAATTGGATTGCCAAATCCTGCTTCAATTAGCTATTGTGGTATAACAAACTATGTTAAACACTGGGGCTTAAAATAGCAGCTATTCATTATTTCTCTTGAGTCTGCAAGTAGTCTAGGTAGTTCTGCTACCCTACCTTGGACTTGGCCAATCTCAGTGGGACTCACTGCGGTAATACAGTGGAGTGGCTGTGAAATAACTATTGAAGGATTGCTTCTGTGCAGTTTCTCATCCTCTCAGAAGCAGCCTGGGCTTGTTCCCATGCCCGTGGCAGGGTTCCAAGAGAACAAGTAGAAGCATGCAGTATCTTCAGGCAGATATTCTAAATTGCCACAACAATATAGCTGCTACATTTTATTGGACAAATGACTCACAAAGCAAGGCAGATTCAAAAGGTGGAACATTAGACTGCACCTTCAGTGGAAGATGCTGTACTCATATTGTCAAAGGTATGCTACAAAAAGGAGAAGAGTTGAGTCTTCTGGTAATCAATCTACCTTCCTAGCTTTAAAATATGATGAAATATCAAGAAATATATTCACTATAATGCTGTAGAAGGCAGTGATTCTGGTATACAGAACTATTTAGGAAAATGGAAGATGTAGAAAGGATATGTATTTGTGAAAACTGGAGTAAGCAATGTTTTAAGCAAGGTTCCTCTTTAATTATTGTCTGAGTTTCACATAAAGTCTTGCTTCATCAACTGGATAAATATTTGACTGCTGTTCAATAAATTGCATTAGTGTACTTTAACTGTATGCTCGGCCTTATTCAGGCATCCTACATTAGGCAATGTAGTGTGTAATGCATCTCTGCAGGTGACCAGAGCTATTCTCTGTATGAGGTAAATTAAAACTCATATTTTAAAAATTAAACATTCTTGCACTTCATGATTTCAATATTTAATTATAACCTGTGTCAAGGCTTAATCATTGACGAAGTCAGGCATAAAATTAATCAAAAAGAGACAAAAACTTAGCAATTCTTCTACACAGTAAAAATAATGTGGTTACTTTATCACATAACGATATTTTATGGAGAAGACTCCAGTACCCACTAAGTTCGTAGACCAAGTTGCATATGTGGGGACAGTAATCTATTCAGAAAAATTTGTAACATGAACTGATGTTTATTACTATTAACAAGGATCTAACCTCCTTAAAAAATAAAAGATAGATTATTAACCGTATTGAAAGAGACAGTAGAAAATAAAATTAATGCATTGTCATCCTGGGTGGAACAAAAATAAAATATATGCAATAGTATATTTGTTTTAAATATCATGTTTGTTCCTTTTATATTTTCTATTGTTTTGTTTTTCAAAAACTTGTATCAAAAAATTCACACAAGTTTTCCCAGGAATATATACTTACAAAAATAATAGAAAATACTTGTTGCATGTTTTTTTTTCTATAAGAATTTTCATGGAGCTTTGGCTAAGTGCTTCAGTTGGTTAGAACATCATCCTGTACACCAACAGGTTGACAGTTCGATGACTGGTCAGGGCACATAGCTAGGTTGTGGTCTTGATCCCACGTCAGGTACTTACAGGAGGTAACAATCAGTGTTTTGGTGTTTTCATATCAATGCCTCTCTCTCAACTCAATAAACATCCTTTCATGAGGATTAAAAAAAAAGAATTTGCCAAGAATTATAGGGCTGTATGGATTAGAAAAGGAATATACCACAAAGCAGAGGAAAATGTATTGACTTTAGTTTGTAGAATTAGATAGCATTAAGGACTTCTGTCCAAGATGGAGGTATAGGTAGACACACTGTGCCTCCTCACAAAACCAAAAGAAGAACAACAATAATTTAAAAACAAAAAACAACCAGAACTGACAGAAAATTGAACTGTATAGAAGTCCGACAACCAACGAGATAAAAAAGAAACATTCATCCAGGCCTGTAGGAGGGGTAGAGCCAGGCAGCCAGGCAGAGAGGACTCACAGCAAGGCAGTGGTTGGTGGACCTGGCAAGGTGGTGGATTGCGGAACAAAGTGAGCAAAGCTGTAGCTGGTCATCGAGGCAGCAGCTGGTGGACCTGGTGGACAGACCGTGCAACCCAGAGTTCCAGGGTGGGGACATAAAGCCTCAAACCACTGACTGAAAATACCTGTGGGGATTGAGGCAGCAGAAGAAGAAACTCCCAGCCTCATAGGAGAGTTTGTAAGAGAGACCCACAGGGTCCTAGAATGTACACAAACCCATCCACTCAGGAAGCAGCACCAGAAGGGCCCAATTTGAATGTGGGTAGTGGAGGGAGTGACTGAAAACCAGCAGAGAGTGGAGCAAGTGCCATAGCTCCCCATCGGACCCCTCCCCCACATACAGCGTCACAGTGCAGCAACGTGGGTTGCCCCACCCTGGTGAACACCTAAGGCTTCACCCCTTTACGTAACAGGTGAGCCAAGACAAAAAAAAAAAAAAAAAGAAAAGTACCAAATGAAAGAACAGATCAAAGCTCTAGAAAAAGTACAATTAAGCAATGAAGAGATAGCCAACCTATCAGATGCACAGTTCAAAACACTGGTAATCAGGAAGCTCACAGAATTGGTTGAATTTCATCAAAAATTAGATGAAAAAATGAAGGCCATGCTAAGAGAAACAAAGGAAAATGTACAGGAAACCAATAGTGATGCAAAGGAAACTGGGACTCAAATCAATGGTGTGGACCAGAAGGAAGAAAGAAACATCCAACCAGAAAAGAATGAAGAAACAAGAATTCAGAAAAATGAGGAGAGGCTTAGGAACCTCCAGGACATCTTTAAACATTCCAACATCTGAATTATAGGGGCACCAGAAGGAGAAGAGGAAGAGCAAAAAATTGAAAACTTATTTGAACAAATAATGAAGGAGAACTTCCCCAGTCTGGCAAAGGAAATAGACTTCCAGGAAGTCCAGGAAGCTCAGAGAGTCCCAAAGAAGCTGGACCCAAGGAGGAACACACCAAGGCACATCATAATTGCTTTATCCAAGATGAAACAGAAGGAGAGAATCTTAGAAGCAGCAAGAGAAAAGGACACAGTTACCTACAAAGGGGTTCCCATAAGACTGTCAGCTGATTTCTCCAAAGAGACCTTACAGACAAGAAGGGCCTGGCAAGAAGTATTCCAAGTCATGAAAGGCAAGGACCTACATCCAAGATTATTCTATCCAGCAAAGCTTTCATTTAGAATGGAAGGGCAGATAAAGTGCTTCCCAGATAAGGTCAAGTTCAAGGAGTTCATCCTCACCAAGCCCTTATTATATGAAATGTTAAAGGGATTTATCTAAGAAAAAGAAAATAAAAAATATGAACAGTAAAAATGACAGCAAAGTCACAGTTATTAACAACCACACCTAAAACAAAAACAAAAGCAAACTAAGCAAACAACTAGAACAGGAACAGAACCACAGAAATGGAGATCACTTGGAAGGTTATCAACAGGGGAGTGGAAGGGGGTGCGGGGAAGGTACAGAGAATAAGTAGCAAAAATAGTAGGTAGAAAATAGATGGGGGGGTGGTAAGAATAGTATAGGAAATGTAGAAGCCAAAGAACTTATATGTATGACCCATGGACATGAACTATAGGGGGGGAATGTGGGAGGGAGAGGGTGGGCAGGATGGAGTGAAGGGGGAAATGGGACAACTGCAATAGCATAATCAATACAATATATTAAAAAAAAAGAATTAGATAGCATTAAGCCACTGATTCCAGAGCAACATGTACAGGTTGCTAAGTGATGATGATGAAATAGGCAAGTTAAAAAGGATGATCACATTTTCTTCACCACAAAGAGATGAACTAAAGTGCCTCTTTTGTCAGCATGGAACAGAAGGTTTAATTGAGACTTGTTGGTTTAATTGTTGCCTTGGTTAAATGACTCCATTATTCAGGTGATTATTTATAAAAATGTTACAGGTTAATTAAACAACTAGTAAGCAGGATTGAAAGCATATGTCTCTTTATGTCTACACTAGGAGAGTCTTGTATGGCAGAGTCTAGCAGAGTAGTGAAGGAAGTGAAGATGAAGGGATGAGCTTATATAAAAACAGGTTGTCCTGAGCCTAGACACTGTAGAACTTCTTGGATTCTGTTCTCACTAATATTTGTTGCAATCAGTACAACCATTAATATATATATAAACATTGTGCATCCATGATATTTACAACATTTAAATAACATAAAGGGTTATTCAATAAAATAATAAAACAGCAACAACTTTCTAAAAGAAAGTAATCATATGTCATTATGAAAATACAAATTTAAACAGTGAAATATAATTTCATACCAAACATATATGAAATAGGCAATATAAAATCTGACAACACTGAATGCTGTGCAAGATATGGAGGAATGAGAACTCCCATACCATTTTGGAGAGGTTTTGGCAATATCCAGTAAATGTGAAGATTTACATATTTTCAGACCCTGTATTTCCATATCTTTGCAATAGATTGTTTATTATAACATTCAATTGATAGCAAAAGTTTGGAAATAATCCAAATACCTTAAGTACCATTAATATGTTGTGGCAATTTCTATATTAAATAATATATAGTGATTAAATAAGTAAATTATAGCTATGTATATAAATATAGATAAAATATTGAAAAGTGTTCAGCAAATGTAGAAACATAAAGAATAATGCATATAGTAGAGTACTATTAATGAAGTCTAAAAACATTCAGTATTGTGAACTGTTCATGGATACATACCTTTGAAAGAAATACAGTAAAATGTTCATATAATTGTAAACACAAAAATCATGTTTCTTCCTCCCTCTTTCCCTCCCTCTCTCTCCCTTCCCTTTCCTTTACTTTTATCTTTCACCTCTTGAAAAAGAAAAAGTAATATAGGACTGAAGAGAGACCCATTGAAAGCTTCAAGAACAAATGTAATGCTTTTTGAAGTGTCTAAAGAACCCTGAATGGTATGTTTCAGTGGGTTGGGCATTGACCTGCAAACTGAAAGGTCACCAGTTTAATTTCCAGTCAGGGTATACCTGGGTTGTGGGCCAGGTCCCATACATCAATGTTTCTCTCCTCCTCTTTCTTCCTCCCTTCCTTTCTCTCTAGGAATAAATAAATGAAAACATTTTTTAAAATGTCTAAAGAAAATATGGCTAAATTTTAAGTTTTGTTAATGGTGGGTGTAAAAAGTAGTCCTTTATACAGTATTCTCCATTTATTTCATAAATTAAGAAAGAAAAAGATTATTTCTATTTCTTTAGATTTATTGATTAGCCCATATTGATGAATCTTCTCTAACGTTTGTAGGGTTTTGGGGGTTTTTTTTTGCTTGTTTGCTTTTTACCCTTCATGCCCAAATTAAGTAGCAGCTTTGTATCCAAATCCAATATAAGATCCAAACAAACATGTATGATAAAGTCCTGTTTCAAACTGATATTACAGTTTAACTCTAGAATGGGCAATAATTCTGGTCCTAGCACCAGTATTATATTTTAGTGTTTTGATTTTGGAATTCAGATATTGCCTCAATCTGACTGAATAAAATGGTGAACCATTGCATAATTTTTATGATATGAATAAATAAATGAATGATTGCCTAAAATTTCTTGATATTAATGCTATGCATCAAAGATATTTTAATTAAAAGCTGAGACATTCTCTGATCTCTAAAAATGACTATTTATGTACATCAAAGCCTTGACCAAATAATCAAATTGGTTTGGTAAATATTCTTACTATGTGATTTGTCACTGATTAGTGACCTCTTCATTGGTGTTCTCTTCTTCACAGAGCACATATACCCAGTGGGAGTTTTTTGTCTATAGAAACTATACTATAACTAACACATAACCCTACCTTTAGATTTCACAGTGGAAAATTCTGTCTATAAAATCCAGGAGACCCAATGGGAAGTCAGACAAGTACCCGAGTTACTGAGAATCAATGAGAATCACTTGATCAAACAGTAAATGTACGTTAATTTGTTTCCCTTCAAATATATCTTTTTACTATCAAGTACATTGAAAGACTGGTTTGTCACAAATATGCATCTAATAATTTTGATATGGAATATAATTTATTAGGGAATATTACTGTGATAAGTCCTGTAGTATTACATTAACTTAAGGAATTTGAGTTGCATTATCTCCCACATATGCAATAATAATGGTGATAATTATAGTAGTTGCCTAATGCCAGGCACACTCCTAAACAACTTAAATACATTGTTATTTAATTCTATCAGGTTTTATCTCCATTTTAAAGACAAGAAAATTGAGGCTCAGAGAAGGTAAAGTTGAACAGGGTTCATTACAAACCAAGGGGCAGAGACTGATTTCAAAATCAAAGTATTTCTGATTCCAAAGTCCATGCTCTTAACCTCTGCAGCAGGGATCTGCAGACTAGCTCACATTGTTTATATATAATGGGGAATTATTTTTATCCTATGTACAATCTGATATATACTTAATAATAAATTTAAGTGACTGAAACAGATGTAATTTCCCATATTGTAAATATTATAATTTAAAAATGTAACTGTTAGGTCACTTTTAAATGTTTCAAAGGGTCTCTAAATGTCATGGTGATATGGTACTCAGAACCACTGATTTAATTCTTCCTTATTTTGCTTGAAATTGTACTTTTGGTATATTACTTTCCTACAATATTATCATAATATAACATTTTTCATGCTCGAAATTCTCTCATTGGTTACTCTTTCATACATTCTGTATCAAAACTATGAATATAAATTAAAATTGAATCTTAAATACTTATAACTATAAAGCTTGAGTGTTAAAGATTGTTTCTGATTGAGTTATTATAATTATTAGTAGTAGTCAATTTATAAAATCAATAAAATATATTAGAGATTTTGATAAATTATCATTAATAATAGGAAGTAAATTTGTATTGAAAATGTACCTTTTTAGTAGTGTAAATGAGGCTGTTATGATACCTTGATTAACAGAGAGTCTGTGCACAACAGTTTTTCAACTTCTCCCTTTGACATCTCAGAGTATTTTAACTATTGAATAATGAATCATAACAAATTTGTGATAGGTGAAAGAAATGTCTCTCTTTTTTATTTGTCAGTTGGGAGGGGATAATTTGGAGTTGTAGGAAAGGGAGCCCTGCTGGTATGTTGCCTTCATCACACAAGGAGTATTCTGACAGTTCAAGTTTAGAAAAGAGTATCTAGAAACAATGGATCTGGAAGATGATTTTTTAAAAATGGTTAATGTACCTAATTTTTGGAAGGACTTTGTGTTCTTCTACAGGTTTGAGGACCAATATGCTGCACTATATTAATAAGTGAATGGCCAATCAAGACCTCAGCCCAACCCCACTAGTGGACTCCCAAAAAATAGCTTCTTGGTACATGACTGTTTTCTGCTAAGAATCTTGCACACATGACATTGTTTAATTAATGGAAGACTCTGCACTGTAGACTTATGCTTAGTATACAAAGAGAGAGTAATTTATCAGGGTTGCAGAAATTATTGAGTGCCTAAGCCAAATTTTGAATTCATTCTGTCTCAGACTTTTTTCTAAATTCTTTATAAGGCTGTTGTCAACTAGAAGAAATCCAACTCACTTCAAATAATTTTTGTCTTATTTTTCTCTTTTTAAGAACTTTTACACTATTATTACTTTTAAAAAAACTCACAGGAACAAGAAGGAGGTCAACTTAAATGTGTCTGTAATTGGTGGACTATGACGAGGAAAATTTTTGAATAAAGAGGACATTTTATAACCACCATTTACCTTTATTGATCACTCTCTGAACAATGTCAGTACAAAGGAGGGCAAAGCCATACCCTGATTTTGAAAGCATACAGAGCTGGGGCCCTCTAGTCAGACTTTTCTAGATCATAAGTTCGTGACTCAGATTTTACACAAGAGAGGTAATTGTCTATAGTTGGGGCAGGTGAAAGTGTGTAGCACTGAATGAAAAAGTTTTCTTTTTTTAAAGTGCTATAATTGTAAAATCATTTTGCTAAACTGTGGGATACTTGCATTTCTCACACAGTCAATAATTCAGGTTAAGAAAATAAGATGAACTGTATAATTTATTCATGAGTTATAAAGAATGTTAGATTTAGCCATCATTCTATAAATAGAGCCATAAAAGCACAGCCCAACACCTTTTAGTTACCCTGTAAGTAACTTCATGGTCAGATTTATCTGGTGTACTGAGCAGAAAGCCATTTTCTATTACATATTAAAAATATTTAGAAAATCACTAGAGCAATAAGAGTTATAAAACTCTTAAGCTGTAATTGTCTTATTCCATTATTACTGTGGAAAATATTTGGAAATGTTTTGGTTTCCAAATATGTGGCATTGTATCATTTTAGGATTATTAATTGGTTGTTTCTCTCTTTTTCTTTAAAAACTAAGGTATGATCAAGGGAAAAAAGGAGAAAACACTGGAAGTCCAAAAAAGAGAAAAAAAATTTAAAGGAGAACTTTGCTTTTGAAATTGATATTTCATTACTGGATTTTGCCATGTATAATGCCCATTTTTTTGCCCAAGTTTTTTGAGGGAAAAGTAAGGGTGTACATTATACATAGGTAGTACTAATTCTATATCTATATAAATGTTCTTAATTCTTTAATTTATGCTTTGAATTAAAAGTGTAACTCAAAAAAAAGTGTAACTCTAGAAAGCAATAATGATACTGTATGCAAAATAATACCCTGGAATATGATCATCAGTTTTGGCTCTAAATATACATAAATAATTGAATTAAAAATTAAAATGAAAATTTTTTCCCTGAAACTTTGGGCCCAAAATGTGGGAGTGCATTATACACATTAAAATATAGTAAATGGCATGTCAGTAAATATAACGTGTTAAAGTATATAAAATTACAAGGCATTTATAATACAACAATGTTTGAATGGTTCCTTCCAAAAAATCCATGTGAACTTTATAAAGGAAATAAATCCATAAACAAACAGAAAATAATCTCTGCCTGGTAGAAAAAAGTTTAAAGTTCTGAAATGTTTCTTTTTTAGACATTACTGGCATTTCTTCCTCCTTTCTTCTTCTTCTGGCCTCTTAGATAATCTCACTGCTTATTAGGAGGCTCTACTAAAAAGCAGACAGGCTTAAGACAATGAGGAGATAAAATTGACCATTTTTTTTAGCACATTCTAGGAAGAGAATAAGGGAAAGTTAGAGCATGAAGGTTATGGATTATGAGTAGATTTAAATTATATGAATTATCTGGACACCCCTTTTCCAGACAATGCATATTTAAATATATTTTACTTAAGTATTCATCAGAAAGTTTGTTGAAAACTCCAGTAAAGGGGTGAAACATAGTTATGAGACAACTCAGTTGAGCACGTAGAAGAAAAAATATCAGCTCAGCAACAGCTTTTATTCAGGCAAAATCCACTTAGTGAAGTTTCCTTGAAGGAAGAATAAACTCTAGGGGAGAAATTGGCCCATGTTGGAAACAGTTTTATATTTACATTTCTTTGAATCCAAGAACTATGCTGCAACCTGACAAATCATAGACACAGTGTAGCAAACAGCCACAACAGTTTCCTTATAGATCTCACAAATGACATTTCTTGATGTGCAACTTGATAAATGTAATTCCCATCTCCAACTTCTGTATTGCTTCATATCTAATCTAATGTTTTTCAAGAATTGTTTTATGTTTCTTAACTCATTGTTGGGAATTTGCTTTTAGGCTCTTGGGTAACAAGGGGAAATGAATTGTAATCTAGTGGAATCTTGACAATGTAAGGATGACATTGTAAATGCTATAGCCAACAAGGAAAGTAAGGATGAGGGGAGCAGTGTTTGATTCTGGTAAATTGTTTTCTTCATAATTTGACTTTTTAGAATAAATATGATACATGACATAGCTGTCTAAGGATAATCTGTTAGTTGCTCTATTCCAATAATTTTCAGCAAATGTCCTGAGGCACATTGGAGTGCTGTAAGAATTTTTAAAACATGCAATAACTACTTAGTCACGCCACTGACCTCTTTTCCTTTAGATTGTCTAATTAAAAAAAAATGACAACAGCCAACACAACAATAGTTGTCTGGTTTGAATTTTGTCAGATTATATATATTTGTGTGCCACAGAATTTTAGTCATTATTTTATGTGTGCCATGAAATGAAAAAAGTTGAAAATAGCTGTACTATTCAATAAAAAGTAGAAATAAATAGTTAAATTTTGGAAGAAATTGACATCTCTGTAAGCATCAGTTGCAAGAAGAGACATTGTCATTTTGCAAACAATTATTTGATACATTTATTAAGTTATATTTACCAGGCAACACTTATAAAATTCATCTCTATCATTAACAATTACACACAACTCTCATGATAAGAAAACTACTTTTCTCATTTCTAGGATCAGAATAATTACTGAGAAAAATTAATTTCAGCTTTGGAAACAACACTTTTTGTGGGCAAGGCTCATTTATGTACATAATATCTAGAAAAATATGTAGGTTCATTTTGATCTTGTCATGAACACAGAATCTGATGAAATTACAAAATGTTTCATTATTTGCCCTATGGAGTCCCTTGCGGTTCTTAGTGTGAAATCTGAATGGGCATCTTAAAGTCTATTTGCTTTCTGATTTTCTTGATTTTCCCAACATTGCACTTTCTCTTGTCTGATCTTCTGTCCTTAACCTTGAGTCCTAACTCTATCTAGTTAAAAGTTGTGGGCATTATTCACAACTCTATAATGGAAGTGCTTAAATAGATTCTAATTATTTTTGGCAGGAGAAAGTTTGTCTTTTCAGTTTTGAAAGAGAAATAAATATAATGCATTTAAAAAGTTTTCTTACTGCTGTTGATCACCTTGCAGAACATTATGTCTCTTAGTTAATACATAAATGCTGTTTACTGATCTATCAAAGATAGGAACATCAAAGAAAGAAAAAGGGGAGAAAAAAGAAAATCTTGCCTTGACATACAACCGATTGACTAATATACTGAGCATTTGTTTAGCACCATATTTCTAAAATTGACAACTATTTAAAAATAAAAATACTTTTTAAAATTTCACACACATTTATGGAAAGAACAAATAATACATAAAATGATAAAAGTTCAATGCTAAAGATAGTGTCATTTACTCATAGAGAGCAGGCTGACAGCACTGGGGGTGGGTTGAAGGGTAGAGAGATCAAGCAAAAATGAAAAAGGACTCATGGACACAGACAACAGAGTGGTGATTGCAAAGTGGAGGGTGGAGGTGGAGGAGGAAAAGGGTATAATAAGAGGGGTAAATGGTAATGGAAAGAATACAACAAAAATAATGTCATTTGAGTTAAATTTTATTTAAAAATTTTGAAGATCTCATGTTTGTTCAAATATATTACTGCTCCAGTAATAATAATAGCTAATACATCAACTAGTTACCATGTGCCAGGTACTGGTTTTTATACTTTCTAGTTATTATTTCAAAATGGCAAATTAAATAAATGGTCATTATCATAAAGTATTCAATCTGGCAGCTTTACAATTATATGACATATATTTTTCTGATGGTTTGAGACTAGAACCTGATTATTGAAACTCAAGAGGCAAAAGGTCAAAGCCCTGTGAAACTCCTGGGTCTTTCATTCTTATTCATGTTTCTTTAGAGACTGAGGTTTAGACAAAGAAATCCAGGTGCTACTCTAGTTGCTCACACTCATCTTTTAAATTTTAAAAATATTGTTATTCCAGAGATGAAGCAAGGTTTGTTTGTTTTCAGCTACTCCAACTGGTTAAGCATCTGTAACTAAATAATTAATATGGTTGTAATTCAGTAATTCCACAGTAGAGGAATGTGGTAGGATCTACTCTGGAATGCATGTTGTTTATGCCAGTTTTACTAAATCTTTGGATCAGTGGTCCTGGACTGCATCTCCTTTCCCATAACTAATTATCAGGATACATGTGTTCCTTTAATTTAGACTGAAAACACTATCCTAGTATGTATGATTTGCCTAATACTCCTAATAAAGGACATGCTTCTGGACTGACTAAAGATGTTTTCAATAGCAAGAATTTAACTTGAAAATTCAACATGTAAAAAGAAAAAAATATGAAAAGATATTTCTGTAGCATATAAAAAGAAAAAATATTTAAACATTAAATTCCAAAAGTGGCATATCTATTGCCATGGATATAAGTATTATCTAGAAGTAGGGTAAAATGTCCAGAGTGAATTTTTTTTTCGCAAATTCTTCATAAATCAGATAAAATGACAAAATTTTGTAGTGTGCATATATTGGAAGGGGACATGGATTAGAAATTAAACAAAGAAATGGAGAATTATTTTTGTTGCTGCATAATCTTAAGTTTTTCTCAGCAAGATAATGATAAGTTATTAAATATTTTGATGTGTAAATGTACCTTTCTCTTGTGAGAGAGAGCTCATCGGTTTCGAAAACCACTTATTGAAATGTATAACTATATTATTATTTGCTTTAATCACTTCATTAAAAAAAGGAAAATTAAAAATAAAAATCATTTTATTGTATCACTTTTGGTTTTTTGAATCACATTGTACTGATAGGATGCTTTCAGTTGTGTCTTACAGTTAAACTTGGTCAAACCATAAAAGAGATTTATTGGGTCATCCTACCCCTCCTCTTCCTAGCTAAATCTTATTTAAAGGTAGGTTATCAAAACTACTTAAATATAGGTTATCAAAACTGATCAGTGCAGGATAAATGGATTTTGCTAATTGGTTTATCCCATCTTAGAGTACCTCAGGAGCTGGGGAGAGCATGGCTTTTACCCAAACATCCCATTTCACAATAAAGATGTAGTAGTCTAGATAATGGCTGCAGAAACATTATGTCTAGTGCATCTCCATTCTTAGTGTTGGAATTTTATTACTGAGGGATTTTTCTCATCTGCTCCCTCATATTTTTGGATCACAAAAAGGTACGAATAAATACTACTGAAAGATCAGAAAGTCTAAATATAAAAGTTAACAAGCAATCTCCTATTGTTAGAGACAATTCTATTTGGATCTCTTGTGTTTCTACATGTCTCATGAACAGAGGCATTAATTACCTTTGTTTCAGACTGTCTTTTCAAGGATATTTACATGACAAACAACATTAAAAATCTCCTGTGGCAAAAGGCAGACAGGCTTACTGCCCATTATAAAAAAATTGGGTCCTCTATACTTGGGGACCTCCTGTAATAGTCTGCTTTATATTTAGGCTTCACCTGGCCCTCTTTCCATTTCTCTGTGGAATTGGAGCTTGGGGAAATGGCACAAATGTTGTTACTGCTACTATTGCTGTGTGTAACAAATGGTTCTTTGCCTTAAACCCAGGAGACTCCTGTCTTCCATCAGTATTTGTGGCAAGCTAGTAACTTGCTTGTTGTTAATTTGCCTATAGAGTAAATTTCAGACTGTTCACAGTTTTTACAGTAAAATATGGTTAATATGTGAAACAAGAATATTTCAACTTTAACCTTTCTTGTAATAGATAAGTCAACTCTATACCCTCTGCTAGGATTGCTCCACGATAGCCTTGGATTAGTTGTATTTGCTGATTTTCCTGGACTGCTAGCATTTTCAAGAGACTGCTATACAAGAAAATTATTCTCTACTCCTGCAGAATGAATTCCAAATGCAAGATTCTTTCTATTAAGTTAATACTACACCTATTCTATCATTTAATTCTTTGCTCTGAAGAATTTTTAAAAAATCCTTCCAGACAATTTCACCCCAATTTTAGATTCTCTTCCCAAGCAAAACCTTTGCAGGGCTCCAGGCTTGCTCTAGGTAGTACTTTATATTTGAGCAATGGAGGCATTTGGGGGCTCCCTTTCTGCTTCAGCAGTACCTACCTTGTTTTGTGTGTCAACAGTGTCCAGCATAATTTGCTCAGTCTATTTTAGAAACAACTGTCCTGGAGTTTGATTTGTACCTCAATTCAGCTGCTTAAGCTTAGTTGCAGTTTTAAATGACTGATCTTGTACTTTTGCATTTCATACTCTAATACTATATAAGTTGGTTTATATAGTAAAAATGTATGTGACCATTCTTTCTCATATAATAAAGATTAATAGATTTGGCTTGCTTACACTGTAAGTCTCTTCTACATAAAACAAAAGTGAGGCAGCTTGTTTTTGGGTCCTTAGATGCTGCCTTCTGGGCTCTTTCTCAGTTTCACCTCTGTTCTTCTGTAAGGCAAATTTCTATTTGGGTTCCTAGTGACCTCCTGCCTACTCGGTTCTTTCCCTTCAAAAATTAATGTTCAGAATAATTTACACAGTGTGAATTATTAATAATGTTTAGTATTAGCCTATTATATCTCCCTTTATACACTGCTTCCTGCCCCCCAGCCATAAGTATGACTTTTTCGTGTTAGAAACTAAAATTATAAATACCTGAAAACTAAGGAGGTACCTAGAAACCTCTAGGTAAACACTAGATAACCTCTACTTTCAACTCCTAAGCATAATATTGGTGAAATAAAATAGTCTTCTGCTAAGTAGATACAAATATTCATAAATATAAATAAGAGAATGTGTTTAAATGTGTCCAGAGTACTACGGGAACTAAGGGTAATTTTCCTTCTCATTTTAAGTGCTTTATAGGCACTGAAAACCTCTCCACCAATTTACTTAGTAACCTTTGTGTAATAAGATCTCACCTTGTCTCAATTTTCCTTCCATAAAATGAAAATACCTGTTCCTATTTATAGGATAATCAGGATAAAAATGCTTTGGATAGGAATAAAATATAATTTTTTAGCTGTGGTTCTACTCTAGGGGAAACTAGAGTTTTTTGTATGGAAAAAAGAAACAGAACTTTGCTATTTCTGTGCTACAATAGCTTATGGTGCCTGTCTACTACGCAGGCTTGCTACCTTCTAGTTTCTTTACAGAAAGCTATATTTTAGCCCGGCAGGCTCTCTGGCCACCCAGCAGTGGGAACACTTGCTCTTAAAATTGAGAATTAAGCTTGTGATAACTTTGGAGACAGCCTGTTCTGTCATGTGTCTTGAGTGCTCAATAGATACCATGATTCCGTTACTAGCAAAGGTCAACAACAAATATTAAATGAAGTGATCAATTCTCAGGTATACAACTTAATTGAGGTCATTATTGGAGGGACAACACAGTGTAAGTGGTTAGATCACAGGCTCTGGAGCCTGACAGCTGAGATTCATACCCCAGGTATGCCATTTGTTAACTGTGTGACCTGAGGCAAGTCACCAAACCACTCTGTGCCTCAGTTTCACCTACTATAAATTGGACATGAGAGCAACTGCTTTACAGAACTGACATGAGGATTAAATGAGTTACCATATATTTAGTCCTTAAAACATAACACAATCTCAGTATCAATAGCAAATGAAGCAGTATTATAAGGGTGTAAAGAGATTAAAACTATTATAAGAAAGGAGAGAAATAAACTATAGTATAAATTCTAGTGATTTAATATGAACAAACTTGCTTGACAAGAAATGAATGTTAAAAAGCTATGCAGGAAAGAAAATATCACCAATCACAGAGCAGACCACAGTGGATTTCATCTCGGTAGCCTTTTGTATTTACCACTGTTTTTTTTTTTTTTTCCAGATCCACTTCTGGTGGTGTCAGATGTTGACCCCAAATGACCTTAGGCAGCTTGCTCTGAGACTGCCAGAGATCTGCTGTCTATAGTTGTCCCCTTCCGTTGTTAATGTCACTTTGCAGCCAGCAGTCAGGTTTAATCCCATAGGGCAGGGCAGAATTCCTCCTGGGTTAGGGCTATTGTTTTCCCCTCAGGCTGCTGCTGCTCTGAGGGGAATGGTGTGCCTGAGCAAGATGACTGCTGCCTTATGGGTGATGACTCAACACTTGGAACCCAGCAGCTACTCTCTGAGGTCTCTCTGCAAAGCTTCTGTCTGTAGTCTCTCCTCAGGTGTCTGCAGCCCACTCTGTCCCCACCTTTGCCAGAGCCCAGGGTAAGTGGCTGGAAATGAAAATTTTTGTTTTGGCCCTTTAAACCACTCTTTGCATCTACAGCCATCTGTCTCTGGCAGAGAGCAATCCTGCTACTTTTCACCACTGGTTGTTATCTCTGTACTTTTGAGGCTCTAGTGCTCTTGGCTGGGGATCCCAGCTTAAAGACCCCACACTTCTCAGGGGGATCCAACTGGTTGCTTAATTATCCCTCTGGTGCTGCCACCTGTGGGCACCCTGCCAGCCCTCTTCAGTCTTCATCACACTCCTTACCAGTCAGTTAGTGGCCAAAGATGATTCTTCTGTCTGTCTGAGATTATAAGACTTCTCTCTTGCTATTGCTCAGTTGTTTGTTCTGGGTGATTTCTCCACAATTTACTTGTAATTCCAGATTGGTCCTTGGAGGATGCCACCTTGCCTATCTCCATTTTTTTTTTCTTTACACCTATTTTCCTAATCTTTATTTTTTCTTATTAAAGCAGTCCCTTTAACATTTCTTGCAATGCTGGTCTGGTGGTAATCCATTCCATTAGCTTTTTTCTTTTCTTGAAAGCTCTTGATTTCTACTTCAATTTTAAATGATAGCAGGTCCATGCTTTTCATTACTTTTATTATTTCATGCCAATCCCTCCTGGCTTGAAGTGTTTCTGTTGAGATATCAGCAGACATCCTTACGGGAACTCCCTTGTTGGTAACTGTTTCCCTCTTGCTACTATTAAGATTCACTCTTTGTCTTTAAATTTTGACATTTAAATTATAATATATCTTGGTGTGGGTCTCTGTGTTTATCTTGTTTGGGATTTTGTGTACTTCCTGAACTTGTGTATTTCCATCACCAGGTTAAGCAAATTTTCTGTCATTACTTCTTCAAACAGGTTTTCTATCCATTGCACACTTTCTTCTCCTTCTGGTATTCTTATGGTATAGATATTGCAACATTTCATGTTGTCCCAAAGTTTCCTTAAATTATCCTCTTTCTTTTTTAAGTCTTTTTGTTGTTGTTATTGATGTGATTGGTGTTGTTTATTACCTTGTCTTCCAAATCACTGATTCAATCCACTGATTCATCTCACCTACCTAGAATTCCTTTTAGTATATTCTACATTTCAAATACTGTACTCTTTATTTTTGATGCTTTTTAAGTCATAGTTTCTATGTCATTTTTCATGTTGATGTTGTTCCCACTAAGTTCCTTGTAGTTTTCACTAAGTTCCTTAAGCATTCTTATAATCACTACCTTGAACTCTATGTCTGATAAATCATTTGCTTCAATTTCATTTAGTCTTTTTCTGGAGATTTGTCCTTTTTCTTTTTTGGGGGGGTTGTTTCTTCATTTCCCCATTTTAATTGTCTCTTTTTGTTTGTTTCCATGTATTAGATAGATTGTCTTTGACTCCCAGTCTTTATAACATGACCTTATGTGGTAGGAGTCCTATGGGAGCCACTGGGTGCAATCTCCTTGATATCCTGAGTGGAACACTCTAGGAATGTCTGTTGTGTGGGTTATGTGGCCTCTCTTGTTGTAACTGTGTCTTGATTTCTGTTGGCCCATTTGTTGGTGGGATCTCCTTTCTGGCTGGCTGACTGAGAGACTCAACCCCAACCATTTTTTGCAAGCTCTTGTACAGGTGCTAATAGTACATAACAAAACAAAACAACACAAATGAAAACAAATTAAAAACCCAACAACAGCACAAATAACTACAAAAGAGGAAAAAAAAATTAAAACCCCAGAAAATCAATAGTAAAATAAAAAATAAGAAAAAAGAAAAGAAAATGATTGTAAAAGGAAAGAGAAACAAAAGAATAAGGAATAGAAGAGGAATAATGGTAAAAGAAAAAAAAAGAAAAATAAGAAATGGAAAGAACAAAAATAGAGTAAGAAAAGAATAAATTAAGATATATGAAAGAAAAATAGAAAAAAGAAACAAATACTAAAAAAGCTATGAAAAAGAACAAAGAGGAATTCATCTCAGCAAAGTTTAGCGCCTACCTACAAGGATCTCCTTTTGGATACTGCTCTGAGATTGTCTAAAGCTAGTGTAAGCCAATGTGAGATGATGTCCACATCTGGCAGCTTGTTCATAGCTACTAGTGATCCATAGTTTGTAGGTGTCTTTGCAAGGCTTAGTTCTGCATGTAAGGGGCAAAGCTACACTCCTAATCTGGCTTTTCCCAGCACAGGGCCCATGGGTATGTCTGTGTACATCACAAGGCACTACAGGTTCTGCCTCTGCCATTGCCTGCTGGCTGACTTTCAGTGCTAGTCACTGAAATGGCTATTTCTGAGAGGATGTCTGGTGGAATTGGGATGATGATGGGACCCCTGGATCTCCCATTAGGGGGAGGTACCATTCGGACTTTAGGAAAGACTTTGGACACATTCCCCCACCTCAGAGCCACAGGTCTGAGTCTGTCTCAGATTATTTCCCTGAACTGGGCAGGGCTGGTGGGTGGGGCCTCAGAGCCCAGAGTTCATGGTTTGAAACCAGGAGGGTGTTTCTAATGTGTGTTTCTATTGGCCTTCCTCTGAGGGAAAAGCACCAGTCTGCTTCCTAGGAAAGTGTAGGGAAGTGCTGCACCCAAAGCCAGTCTCTAATACACTCTGAGTCTGCCTATGTTGCTGCCTTATCAGCAGGGGTTAAGATGCAGGGTAGAGCAAGCAAAATTCCAAGGGGTGGGAGTGAGATACATCCGAGAGGTTGGGGTAATTGCTTTTCCCCAGGCTGATTCCCCTGGGAGGGACTTGCTCTCCTCAAGAAAAATGTCTGCTGTGATATCCAGGATTGACACCCCAGAGGGATCCCCACACAGGGATGTTTCCCCAGTGCCTCCCACTCCAGACTCTTCTCAGGTGACTCCAGTCCTCAGAGTCCTCCCTTTGCCAGAGCCCAGGGTAAGTGGCTGCAAATGAAAAACTTGTGCTTTGGCCTCTTAAAAAATGTGGTTTTGTCTCCAGTAAGCTTCGTCTCTCTCCAGCACATGGAAATCCTACAGCCTTTTACCATTGGATGTTACCAGCTGTGGACAGCTGATCCAGACTCTGGCATTCCATGCTGGGGATCCCAGTCTGAGGTTCAGGCTGTACTTTTCTCAAGGAGAAGCTCACACAGCTGTGCTATTCTTCCATAACCTCGGCCTGCTGCCTACAGAAGTGGGGCCAGCCCCTTGTACAAACCAACACTTCCTACTGGTCTTGAGGTAGTTTCTGCCCATCCTTGGTTTAAAGTCTTCTCTTCAGGTAGTCTTTGGTTGATAATTCCAGGTGACTGTTCCCTTATTTAGTTTAATTTCTAATTTGATTCTGGGAAGAGGCCTGAGAAATATCCTCCTACTCTGTGGCCATCTTGCAATCCTCTCTTTTTTTACTTTTTATTTTTCCAGAAAGTCTCACAAAACATCAGTATATACCTCTGAACACAGGAGGCAAAATAATGTGAGCTCTATGACTTTTCTCCTGTGCACATTCATAAACTGCCAGAGATTGACAGGAAAGAGATCAGTGAGAAAACAAGCATTTTTTTTAATGCACTAACTTTTCTCTAAATGGCCATTAAGAAACTAGAAATGGAAATAAGATTCCTTGCCCATTAGTGAAAAAATTGTGAAATTTATTTACTACAAATAAATTTTACAAGACACATGGCCTATATGAAGTATAAAATCCTACTAAAAGACATAAGATCTGAACAAATGGAAAGACAATCTATGTTCAGAGAGGAGAAGTTTTAACAGTATAATATGACATTTCTCTCAAATGTGATTTATACATTTAACGTTATTCCAATTAGAATTCCAGTATGGTAATAATTTTTTTGTTTTCTTTTGGTTTTGGGGTACAACAATCTTAAAATTAATATGGCAGAAAAAAAAGCCTGAACATACCTGCATTTCCCAACATTTCCCAAAATACCCATATTACCCTGCATTTTTACATGATAAAAAGCACAGTGAAGGAACTTGTCCCATGAGTTATTAGAAATTTCTGTATAGTAACAATAATCAAATCAATATGGTCTTGATAGAGTAACAAACCAAGAGATTAGTGGATCAGATCTAAAAAATAAAATACATATAAATATATATGAGAAAGGTTATATTCCATTTAGTGTAAAAAAGAAAAATTATTTAATAAATTATGCTGATGCAATAATTTATATTTCTGGGAAATAAATTTGTACTTTATTTCATTTTTTGAGATAATATTTTTAGCTTTATTGCATTTTTCCCATTACCATTTAGTCCCCTTATACCCTCTACCCCCAGCAATCACCACACTATTATCCATGTCCATAAGTCCTTTTTCCTTTTTTGCTCTATCCCTCCACACCCTAACCCCTCCACCCCTTGCTGTCATCCTGCTCTCCATCTATGAGCCTATCCCATTTTCCTTGTTAGTTCAGTTTGTTCATTACATTCCACATATTAGTGAAATCATATGGTAATTGTCTTTCTTTGACTGACTTATTTCACTGAGCATAATATTCTCCAGCCCCATCCATACCATTGCAAAGGGTAAAATATTCTTCCTTTTTTATGTCCAAGTAGTATTCCATTGTGTAAATGTTCCATAGGTGTTCTATCCACTCATTTATTGATGGATACTTGGGCTGCTTCGGCATCTTCATGGTTGTAAATAATGCTGCAATGAACATAGGGGTGCTTAAGTTCTTTTGAAGTAATGTTTTGGGTTTCTTCAGATAGATATATGTCCAGAGGTGGGATTGCTCAGTCAAAAGGCAGACCCATTTTTAATTTTTTAATGCAGAGGTGTCAAATTCATTTTCACCGGGGGCCACATCAGCCTTGCGGTTACCTTCAGAGGGCCAAATGTAATTTCAACTCATTAACAGTTAAGGAATAGTTACATTTATACAGTCCTAAAGTTATTTCAGCCCTTTGAAGGCAACTGCAAGGCTGATGTAGCCCCCAGTGAAAATGAGTTTGACACCCCTGTTTTAAGGTATCTTCGTATAGCTTTCCACGGTGGCTGTACCAATCTACATTCCCACCAACAGTGCAAAAGTGTTCCCATTTCCCCATATACTTTCTAGCACTTGGTGTTTGTTGAATTACTAATGATAGCCATTCTGACAGGTGTGAGATGGTATCTCATTATGGTTTTCATTTGCATTTCTCTGATGACTAGTGATATTGTGCATCTTTTCATATGTCTATAGGCCATCTCTATGTCCTCTTTGAAGAAGTGTCTATTTAGGTCTTTTGCTCATTGTTTAATTGGGCTGTTCATTATTTTGGTGTTGAATTTTGTAAGCACTTTATAAATTTTGGATATTAACCCTCTAAAGATGTATCAGCAAATATGTTCTCCACTTCTGTGGGTTGTCCTTTTACTTTGTGATGATTTCCTTTGCTGTGCAAAACTTTTTAGCTTGATGTGGTCCCATTTTTTAATTTTTTATTTTGTTTCCCTGGCCTGGGGAAATATATTGGGTAAAAAATTGCTATGAGTGATGTCTGAGATTGTGCTGCTTATGTTTTCTTCTAGGAGTTTTATGGTTTCACATCTAACATTTTAGTCTTTGATCGATTTTTAATTTATTCTTGTGTGTGGTATAAGAATGTGATCTAGTTTCATTTTTCTGCACATAACTGTCCAATTTTCCCAAACCATATATTGAATAAACCATCTTTAGTCCATTGTATATGCTTGCCCCTATGTCAAATATTAGTTGACAATTACAGTGTGGGTTTATTTCTGTGTTCTCTATTCTGTTCCATTGATCTATGTGTCTGTTTTTATGCCAGTACCATGCTGTTTAGATTATTCTGGTCTTATAATGTAGTTTGATATTTAGTAGCATTATTCTTCCTACTTTGTTCTTCTTTCTCAGGATCGCTGTTGCTACGTGGGGCCTTTTGTCATTCCATACAAATTTTGAAATATTTATTCTAGTTCTGTGAAATATCTCATTGAAATCTTGATAGGAATTGTGTTGAATCTCTAGATGGCTTTGGTTAGCATGAGCATTGTAATGATGTTAATTCTTCCTATCCATAAACACGGTAGGTGCTTCCAATTATTTGTATCTTGAATTTCTTTCCTCAGTGTCTTATAATTTTCCAAGTACAGATCTTTTACATCTTTGTTTAGGTTTATTTCTAGGTATTTTATTCTTTTTGAAGCAATTATGAATGAGATTGCTTTCAAAATTTCCCTTTTTGTCAGTTTGTTATTGGCATATAAAACTGCAACTAATTTCTGAATATTAATTTTGAATCCTGTTACATTGCTGAATTCATTTATCAGTTATAGTAGTTTCTTGGTGGAATTTTTGGGGTTCCCTGTGTACAGTACAGTATCGGTACAGTACAGTATCAAAATATCTGCAAATAAAGACAGTTTTACTACTTCCTTTCCAATGTGGATGCCTTTTATTGTCTGATTGCTGTGGCTAGGATTTCTAGTACTATGTGGAATAAGGAAGGTGAAAGAGGACATCTCTGCCTTGTTCCCAACCTTAAGGGGAACACTTGTAGTTTTGACCTAATGAGTATGATGCTTGCAGTGGGTTTGTCATACATGGCTTTATTATATGCCCCCTAATTCCCACTTTGCTGAGAGTTTGAAATGCACGCTGGATTTAATCAAGTGCTTTTTCTGCATCTATTGATATGACCATGTGGTTTCTATCCTTCATTTTGTTGATGTGGTAAATCACATTTATTGATTTGGTAATGTTGTATTAACCTTGCATTCATGAAATTAATCCCACTTGATTGTGGTGCATGATCTTTTTGAGGCATTGCTGTATTTCGATGCTTGACATGATTCAATCTTCTTCAATTTATTAAGACTTGTTTTGTGTCTAACATGTGGTCTATCCTAGAAAACACTCTATGTGCATTTGAAAGGTATATTCTGCTCCTTTGGGATGAAATGCTCTGAAGATATCAATAAAATCCATTTAATCTTGTATGTTATTTAAAGCCTCTGTCTCCTTGTTGATTTTCTGCCTGGAAGACCCTACCATTGAAGTGAATGTGGTGTTAAAATCCCCAACTGTGATTGTTTTTCTGTAGATCTCTCCCTTTACGTCCATCAATATTTGCTTTCCAAATTTAGGTGCTCCTATGTTGGATGGATAAATGTTTACTAGGGTTAAATTCTCTTATTGGATTGTTCCCTTTATCATTAGGTATGTCCTTCTCTGTCTCTTATGTAGCCTGTTTTTAAAGTCTGTTTTGTTGGATATAAGTACTGTTATCCCAGCTTTTTATTCTTTTCCATTTGCATGAGATATATTTTTCCAACTCTTTACTTTTAGTCTGTGTGTATCTTTTGATCTGTGGTGGGTCTCATGGAGGCAGAATATATATATGGCTCTTGTTTTCTCATCCATCCAGCTACCCTCCTTCTTTAGGTAGGAGCATTTAAGCCATTTACATGTAAGGTGATTATTGATGGATATATATGTAGTGCCATTTTATTGTTAGACTGTTTTCCTCAGTTTAATTTTCTCTCTCTCTCTTCTTCTTCTTTTCTTCTTCTTCTTCTTCTTCTTCTTCTTCTTCTTCTTCTTCTTCTTCTTCTTCTTCTTCTTCTTCTTCTTCTTCTTCTTCTTCTTCTTCTTCTTCTTCTTCTTCTTCTTCTTCTTCTTCTTCTTCTTCTTCTTCTTCTTCTTCTTCTTCTTCTTCTTCTTCTTCTTCTTCTTCTTCTTCTTCCTTTAATATTTGTTGCAGCACTGGGTTGGGGTTAATAAACTCTAGCTTTTTATTTTTCTGGAAGCTTCTTATTCTCCTTTAATTTTAAATTATAGCCTTACCCGATAAAGTAGCCTTGGTTGTAGATCTTTGTTTTTCATTACTTTGAATATTCCACACCACTCCATTCTGGTCCATAATGTTTGTGTTGAGTTACTGGAAGATAGTCTAATTAGTACTCCCTTGTAGGTGACTACCTGCTTTTCTCTTGTGGCTTTAAGGATTCTCTCTTTGTCTTTAAGCCTTGTCATTTAAGTTATAATGTGTCTCAGTGTAGTGCTCCTTGGGTCCAATTTGTTTGGGATTCTCTGAGCTTCCTGGACTTGTGTATTTTTTTCCTTCATCAGATTAAAGAAGTTTTTGGTCATTATTTCTTCAAAAGGTGCTCAATGCCTTGTTCACTCTCTTCTCCTTCTGGTAGTCCCATGATGTGAATATTGTTATGCTTCATGTTGTCTAAAATGTTTCTTAAGCTCTGCTCATATTTTCTAAATTCTTTTTTTTCTTTTTGCTGCTCTGCCTGGGTGTTTTTTCCTATCTTGTTTTCCAAAACACTGATTTAATCCTCTGCTTCATGTAACCTACTGTTTATTCCTTCCAGTGTATTACCTATTTCAGATATTGCATTCTTTATTTCTGGCTAGTCTTTTTTTATGGTTTCTATGTCTTTTTACAAGCTGTTGAGTATCCTTATAATTATTACTCCAAACTCTGTATCTGATAAATTGCATTCCTCCATTTCATCTAGTTCTTCTCCTGGAAAATCCTCTTATTCTTTTATGTGGGGTCTGTTTCTTTCCCTTCCCATTTTGGCTGATTCTTTGTATTTTCCCCCTTAGATGTTAAACTGATCATTTCTTAAACTGATATGTTCTTAAACTAATCATTCTGTAATCAGCAGCTGAGCTTAAACTCCACAGGGTGGGGCAGAGTAATTCCTTTGGACTGGCTATTGCTTCCCCTCAGGCTGATGCCACCTGGAGAGGTGCTCTGCTTGATAAAGATGGCTTCTGCAGTATGGGGAATGACTCAGTACAGGGATCCTGTCATCTGTACCTTCAGTTCTCTCCCAAGAGCCACTAGCCCCAGACTCTTTTCAGGTGCCTCTAGTCCACTCCATCTTCCCTGTGCTAGAGCCCAGGTTAAGTGGATACAAACAAAATTTTGTGCATTGGACCTTTAAGTATCTCTCTGCATCTCTAGCCATCTCTCTGTGGGGGACAGAAACCCTGCTGCTTTTCATAGCTGGATGTTATCTGGGTTCCTTTATGGCTCTGGTGCTATAGGCTGTGTTAGGTCGGAGTCGCTCAAGAAACTGGATGGATGCAGCGAACTAAGGAGAGCAGGGTTTATTAGTGGGGAATAAGAGGGAAAGTGGAGCCAGTGGAGGGAGGTTAAGGGGAAATTGGGGCCAACCAAGGGAGGTTGGGGCTCACTTGGTTGTTCTTAGGTCAGGGTTTTTAAGAGCAAAAACCTGCAGTTGGGGTATCAAAGTCTGATTGGCTAGAGCTGGTTGCTGGGTGAAAGCTACATCCTGTTATGCCAAATAGGTTGACCCCAGACCCTAATCTTCATCTGTTTTTCCTGGGTAGCATCTGCAGGCAGCTTCCCACTGTGCCATTTTCTCGCCTGGTGATTTTCATTCCTTCCAGGCCTGCCTAGATCTAACAGGCTGGGTAGCTGAGCTTGGGGTTTAGACCCCACACTTCTCAGGGGAACCCCTCAGCCACTGAAATATCCCTCCTGAATTTCAGCTGCCATCTGCTGGAGCCCAGCCAGCCCTCTTATGTCTACTCCACACTCCCTGCCAGTCTTGTTTTGGTGAAGTTGTTTGCTCTGTCTGTCCTTGGTTATAAGGCTTCTCTCAAGCTAGTATTCAGTTGGTTATTTAGGATGATTTCTCTACAATTTAGTTTTAATTCCAGAATGGTTTGGAGGAGGTTAGTGTAGCTTCCACTTACTCTTCTGCCATCTTAGATTTCCTTGTAGCTTATTTTAAATCATAGGCAAACAACAGCAAATGAATTTCAATGAAAAAATAAAGCAATATAAATCTTTGCAGGAAACAAGACAATTATATATAAAATGTATTAGCAAGACTATATCTCTAGGGGAATATTGTTACCAAGACAGAAAAACATATATAATAAATATTATTATACACAATACATATGTAATATAAATATAAAGTATAAAAAATAATACTAATATATATTTATATATTTGGTCTGTCTGGAAAAAGTCCAACCATTGTTAATATAATAAAAATAACTTTCACAATATTCATATACCCTGGCAGCCAAGGAGAGTAACCTGGAATGCTCATGTATGAACAGTGATGACTTCACTGAACTAGTCAGTGGGGGCAGTAGATGCCTTTGAGTGAGCACCTGCGCTGTGTGGCTGTTGCATTCAAAATGACTGAGCAAGTAGAGCAGTAAATCCACATCAAATTTTGCATTTAGTTTGGCCATTTTCTTTACTTATAGCCTTCAGGGAGTTGATTTTTGTATTTTCTCCAAAATTGACAGTTGTAATATTTAGGAGCATTAATCTCTTAGGAAATTATTCCTCCATAGGGAGGCAGACCTACCAAGCCTTTACTTTGATCAATGCATCATAGGTACAAATACCTTTTAAGTTTTTCGTTTTATTAGAACTTCAGCTATATTATCCAATCTAATCCATTCTCTATGTCTGTGGGGTAGCTACTATTCTGTAACAAAATAATACTCATCACATATACGTGCAACATAAGACTCAAAAAGTCTTGCTAAGTTTGTGGTATATTTTTAATATGTATTCAGACATATATTGTACTATTATGCTTCTTTTTTTTCATCAGATTTTCAGTAAATGAGAATTAATAAAACAATATATTCTATCTTTTGGACCCTTACCATATTCGAACCCATAATGTGTCTGTTATTCTTCATACATATTCAGAGCATACATTATAACAATTCCTTTGTAACCATTATCCATGCATATTGTGAATGCATATTAATACCAGCATACATTTGCATGATATGAGTTCCTTATACTGAATACAAAGTAAAATCTTTATAAAACAGAGTTATAATATTCAAAATCTTTTTACTTAAACATATTACATACAATTCTCCCTGAGTGGCATGGTTCAGTGGATTGAATGCTGGTGGACTGAACCGGTGAACCAAAATGTCACTAGTTCAATTCGCCATCAGGGCACATGCCTGTGTTTTGGGCCAGTTCCCCAGTTGGGGGCATGCAAGACACATCCAATCGATGTTTCTCTCCCTCTCTTTCCTCTTTCTTTTCCCTCTTTCTACAAATAAATAAATAAAATCTTTAAAATACCCAAAATATTACCTACAATTCTGTCATTCATGAAATGTTATTTCTAAATTTCTAGCAGAAAATAGAACCTGGTTTTCAGAGGTCTACATGACCAAAAAGTTTTTTAACAAGATTTTTTTCTACTGATATACATTAGTTGTAATGAACGAATTCACTATATTCACTGCATAGTTATTATTTTTAAAAGCCCCGTGATAGATGGAAAAGTTTGGATAAACATCTGCAAGTTTCCAAATTCTGTAACATATAAATGAATTTAATATATAGACATTGAACAAATTACATGACATCACAGCTAACTAGTTTCCATTGACTAAAAGAATCCAGAAATGACTTAAACTTATAATGTGAATCCAACATATCTTTTAGTATCCTGAGGGAAATTTGAAGGTCTTCTGGTTACTGAGTAAATAAAAACAGTAAGATCTATGAGTTTGTGTACAATTTTAAATACCTTAGATAGTTTTAAGTGTCATAAATAGGATGACTTTAATAAGCTAAGAAATGCAAGAATTCTGTAAAATAGTATTTTATGTCCCACTGGCACAATGAAATCAAATTTCAACCTAGAATGAAATAAAAGAGACAGATGTCTGCATTCAGGAAATATTAACATAAGCATAAAAATAAAGATATCTAGTATGAAGATACCAATTTTGTACAGGTTTCCAAGATCACTAAATAATCCAGATAATGTTGCTTCAGCCAGTAGTCACTGTGTTCCATAATATACACTCATGTGATTAATACAAAATGACTAGTAGCAAATGTTTAGTTCTTTAAATGTAACATGTATCAATCACAAAATAAAATGGTCATGTCATTGAAAGAAAAAGCATTCTCTTAAATGCAAAACTTTACACTTTAAGGACATTTTTTTTTCCTTCAACATGATAATCATATTAATGACAAAATTATTTAGTTTATAAGAATATCTGTGAGAGTAAGTATTGAAAATAGGGACAAGAGCCCTGGCTGCTATGGCTCAGTTGGTTAGAGCATTGTTCCATACACCAAAAGTTTGTAGGTTCATTCCTGGTCAGGGTACCACAACCTATCTAGGTTGTGGATTCATTCCTCATTGGGGTGGGAATGAGAGGCAACCAAATGATGTTTCTTTCTCACATTAATGTCTTTCTCTATCTCTCTCTCTCCCTGCCTTCCCCTCTCTCTAAAATCAACAAACACGACCAAGGGTGAAGATAAAAAAAATTAGGGACAAGAACAAGATAAGGAGGCCCACTTTCACCACTTTTATTCAACATAGTATTTATTGGAAGTTCTAGATAGAGCAATAAGTCAAGAAAAATAAATAAAAGGCATCCAAAGTGGAAAAAAATGAGTAAAACTCTCACCATTTGCAGATGACATGACATTATATATAAAAAACCCTAAATTATCCACCAAAAATAAACTGTTAGAATTAATGATTTCAGTACAGTTGCAGAATACAAAATCAATATTACAAATATATTGCATTTTTATACATCAATAATGAATTATCAAAAAGAGAAATGAAGAAAACAATTTCATTTAAAATTACATCAAAAAGAGTAAAATACATAAAAATAAATTTAATTGAGGAAGTAAAAGGCCTGTATATGGAAAACCATAAAACACTGATGAAAAAAATTGAAGATACATATAAATAGATATTCTTTGCTCATGGATTACAAGAATTATATTGTTAAAATTAAATACTACCCAAAGAAATCTCTGTAGAGATTCAATACAATGTTCAATAAAATCTCTATCTAAATGCCAATGTTATTTTTTACAGAAATAGAACAATCCTAAAATTTGTTTTGAACCACAAAAGACTCCAAAGAGCCAATGCAATCTTGAGAAAAATAAACAAAGCTAGAGGCATTGTGTTCCCTAATAATATGCTAGTATATATTATAAAGCTATAATAATCAAAAGAGTGTTGTATTGGCATAAAAAAGACACATTTTAATGGAGCAGAGAACTCAGATATAAACTCACACATATATGGTTAATTAATTTATGACAATGTAGCTAAGAATATACAATGGGGAAATAAGAATCTCTTTACTAAATGGGGCTGGGAAAACTGAACAACTATATGCAAAAAAAATAAAACTGAACCACTATCTTATACCATACAGAAAAATTAACTCAACATGGATTAGACATGAATGTAAGAACTGAAACCATGAAACTCCTAGAGCAAAACACAAGTGATAAGTGCCTTGATGTAGGTCTTGGTTATGATTGTTTGGATTAACACCAAATCAAAGGCAACAAAAGCAACAATGAACAAGTGTGATTACATCAAAATAATGTGGTTTTACACCACACACACACACAAAATCAAGAAAATAAAAAGCCAACCTATGGAATGGCAGAAAATATTTACAAATCATATATCTGATAAGGGTTTAATGGGATGTCTGTCTGGTCAAAGTCCAACCATTGTTAATATATCAAGAATGATTTGTGCTGCACTGATGTAACTTGGCAGCCAAGGAGAGTGGATTGGAATGCATATGCATGAACAATGATGACTTCACTGTACTAGTCAGTAGGGAAAGTAGATGCCTTTGAGTAAACATATGTACTCTATGGCCATCGCATTCAAAACGACTGAGTGAGAAGAGCAATGAATTTGCTTCAAATTTTGCATTAAGCTTAATTTCCCTCCTCCTCAGAGGCAACATTCCTTCTTGGAAACTATTTGGATGATTCAGAAGGTTGTAACTATTGGCAAGCGGTGATTGGCAGATTCATCACAACAATGCACCTGCTCATGCATCGGGTCTCATTCACAGTTTTTTTGTGAAATATCAAATCACCCAGGTGACTCAGCCCCTCTACAGCCCATATATGGTGCCCTGCAACCTGTGGCATTTCCCAAAACTTATCATATTTGAAAGGGAAGAGATTTCAGATCATCAATAAGATTCAGGAAAACACAATGTGGTAGCTGGTGGTGATTGGGAGTATAGTGTGAGGTCCCAAGGTGCATATTTTGAAGGGGACTGAGGCATCATTGTCCTATGTACAATGTTTCTAGTATTTGTATTTTCAACACATGTCTGTATTTTTAATATTACATCCTGGACACTTTCTGGACAGAATCATATGTGAAATCTACATAAAAAGCATACAACTCAATAGTAAAAAAAAAATCTGATTCAAAAATGGGAAGAGGATCTGAATAGATAATATTTTCCCAAGGAAGACATTTAAATGGCCAATAAGTACATGAATTGGTGCTCGACATCAACTAATCACAAGGGCCATGTAAATCAAAACCAAAAACATCTCACACATGTTAGAATGGCTATTATCAAAAGGCAAGAAATAATAAGTGTCGGCATGTATGCAGAAAAGGAAACACAGTGCACTGTTGATGGGAATGTAAATTGGTATGACCACCATGGAAAACAGTATAGAGATTCTTCAAAATATTAAAAATAGAACTATCATATGATCCTGCAATTCCACTCCTGGGTATTCATCCAAAGAATATAAAAACACTAAATTGAAAAGATACATAGTCATTGCAGCATTATTTACAATAGTTGATGTGGAAGCAACTCAAGTGTCTATTAACAGATGAAGATTTTAAAAAATATTATGTGTATATATTATTTGGCCATAAACATAGAGAGATTGCATTTGCTACAACTTTGATGGACCTTGAGGATATAATAGTAAGTAAAATAAGTCAGACACAGAAAGACAATAACCATAGGGTTGTACTTATATGTTGAATACCCCTCCGCCCCATAAAACAAAACTAAACACTGATATCATAGATACGCAGTACAGATTGGTGGTTCCCAGAGGCAATGGTGAGGGTTGGGGGATTAGCGAAATGGGTGAACATGGTCAAAAGGCCCAAAATTCCAGTTATAAGATAAATCATGGAGACATAATGTACAGCATAGTCACTGTAGTTATCAATATGGTATTAGAACTTCCCACAAAGATGGAGGTGTAAGTAGACATGCTTCACCTCCTCACACAACCATAGAAAGGATTACAACTAACTTCAAAACTAAAAACATCCAGAACTGCCAAAAAATCATACTGTAGGAGTCCAACAACCAAGGATTTAAAGAAGAAATATTCATCCAGATGGTTAGGAGGGGCAGAGATGGGCAGCCAGGGTAGAGAGAACATGGTGTGGCAGTGGCAAGATGGTGGCTGAGGAAGTGATAAGGCAGGGGTGTCTGTGGCTGGAGGAATAGGTGGACCCACATTCATGTGTGGCAGATAATAACTGGGAGGCACAACTGGGAAGCAAGCAATCAGACCACACAGCGCAGGGCTGTGAAAATAAACTATCATAACTTCTGACTATAAAAACCAGTGGGGGTTGGGGTGGCAGAGAGAATTGCAAGTGTTTCAGGAGAGTCCATTTAAAGGAACTTCATGGAATCAGAATGTATGTAAACACACCCACTCTTGGATTCAGCACAAGAAGAGAAGCTAGAAGAGTGCCAGTTCCATACAGGAAGTGCAAGAAGTGTGGAAATGGGGTGAGAGCCAAGCAAGTGGCATTGTTTCCTCTCTGACCTCTTCCCCACATACAGCAGCACAAAGCAGTGAAGTGGGTTGCCCTACCCTGGAAAATACCTAAGATTCCATCACTTACAACATTACAGGTATTCGAAGACCAGCTCTACATAATACACAAAAACAAACATAAGGGGGCTGCCAAATTGAGGAGACAAAAGAAATGTGGTCCAAATGAAAGAACAGATCAAAACTCCAGAAAAAGAACAAAATAAAATGGATATAGCCAATCTATCAGATACAGAGTTCAAAACACTGATGATAAAGATGCTCAGAGAACTTATTGAGTATGACAAACACATAAGGGAAAAATGAAGGTTATTCTAAGTGAAATAAGGAAAAATCCATGGGGAACCAGCATTGAAGGGAAGGGAGCTAGGATTCACATCAACAATTTGGAACATAAGGAAGAAATAAACAGTCAACCAGTACAGAATGAAGGAACAAGAAATCAAAAAATGAGGCGAGAATAAGTAGACTTTGGAACATCTCCAAATGTGAAAACATCCAAATCATAAGGATGACAAAAAGACGAAGAGGAAGAGCAAGTAATTGAAAACTTATTTCCAAAAAATAATGAAAGAAAATTTCCCCAATCTGGCAAAGCAAATAGACATATAAAACCAGGAAGCTCACAGAGTCCCAAACAAGTTGGACTCAAAAGGGCCACACCAAGATACATCATAATTAAAATGCCAAAGGTAAAAGATAAAGAGAGAATATTTAAAAGCAGCAAGGGAAAAGAAGAGTTACTTACAAATAAGTTCCCATAAGACTATCAGCTGATTCCTGAAAAGAAATTTTGCAGTCAAGAAGGGATTGACAAGAAGTAATCAAGGAGATGAAAAGCAAGGACCTACAACCTAGATTACTCTAACCAGCAAAGCTATCATTTAGAATGGAAGGGCAGATAGTGCTTCCCAGACAAGGCATATCTAAAGTAGTTCATCATCACCAAGCCCTTATTATATGAAATGTTAAAGGAACTTATTTAAGAAAAAGAAAAAGATCAAAACTATGAACAGTAAAATACAACAAACAACTAGAACAGGAATAGAAATAGAGATCACACGGAGGGCTATTAGAGGAGAGGGAGAAGGGGGTGGAGGGAAAAAGTATAGGAATTAAAAGGCACAATAGGTAGGTGCGAAATAGACAGGAGGATGTTAAGAATACTTTAGGAAATGAAGAAGTCAAAGGACTTATATGTATGCCCCATAGACATGAAGGAAGGAAGGTAGATACTTAGTGCAGGGGGTCCCCAAAAAATTAGTGCAGTTGTCCCCCAAAATTGGGACAACTGTAATAGAATAATTAATAACATATACTTAAAAACAATATGCCATGGTATATTCTAATTAATTGCTAAGAGAGTAAATCTTAAAAGTTCTAATTAGAAAGAAATAATTATGTGTAGTGATAGGTATTAATGAAGATATTATTGTGATCATTTCACAATATATAAAAATATTCAATCATTAAATTTTGTATCTTATAATAATATATTGTGTCAATTATACCACAGTTATAAAACAGAAAAAAAGATAGGGACACATAAAGAATGAAATCAGAAATGTGTTCACAATATATTTATATTTTAGAGAAAACAGTGCCTATTATTATGAATGTATAGTGACAGAATCTTTTTTCAGGACTTGTATCAGTGGTACATAATTTGTGAAAGAATCTGACCAAATTTGCTCTTAGATTCTTTTCAGCAGTAAAATTTATATAGTAGCACAACCTTAAATGTTACAAAATATTTAATTAATGGCCAAATAGACTCCCTAAATGATTCTTTCAAACAATTATAAAATTTTGAAGTATGAAGTATAAATGTTGACCCACAAAACAAATATTCTCAGACATCACACCTTAGATAGGTAGTATAGACTGCCATATGTTTCACTGTTTTTTCTGAATTTTTATTATTTACTGTCATCTTAGTATTTATTTTTTATTTAATTTTATGTTTCTTTTAAATAGAAATGAAACTATAAAATGAAGGATAAAAGTAGAAATGACAGATGGAGGCAAATACTAAATTTCACCAAAAATAGGTTTTCAAGAGCTGGTTCTTTGAAAAAATAAATAACATTGATAAACATTTAACCGGAATCATAAAAAAAAAAAGGATAGGGCTCAAATAAATACAATAAAAAATGAAAGGAGAGACTTAACAACTGACACCACAGAAATACAAATGATGATAAGAGCATGTTACAACAACTATACGCCAAAAATTGGACAATCAGGAAGACATGGAACAATTCCTATAAACATAAAATCTTCCAAAATTGAACCAAGAGAAAACATAAAATCTGAATAGGCCAATTACAACTAATGAAATTGAAGCAGTAATAAGAAAAATTTCCAACACACAAAATACCTGTACTAGATGGCTTGATTGGTAAATGTTTTCAAACATTCAAAGAAGAACTATCACCTATCATTTTCAAACTGTTACAAAAAACTCAAGAGGAGTAAAGTCCCCCAATCTCATTTTATGAGGACAACATTATTCTGAATCCAAAACCAGATAAAAACACCCTAAGGAAAAAAAAATTATAGACCAATATCTCTGATGAACATAGATGCAAAAAATTCTCAAAAAAATATTAGCACACAAAAACTAGTAAAATATTTAAAATATCATACACCTTGATCAATTGGGATTTATTTCTGGGATGCAAGGTTAATACAATGTATATAAATAAATAAACATCATATACCGCATAAACCAAATGAAATATAAAAATCATATCATATCAATAGATTAAGAAAAGCATTCAACAAAATCTATCATCCTTTTATGATAAAAAGAAATCTCAGCAAGGCGGGAATAGAGAAAACATAATAAAGTCTCTATATAACAAACACATGGTTATCATCATATTCAATGGGGAAAATCTAAAAGCATTTTCCTTAAGATTAGGAAGAAGACAAGGATGTCCTTTTTAACCACTCAGTCAGCATAGTACTGGAAGTCCTAGACATAACAATCAGACGAAAAAGAAGAAATAACAAAAAAATGACATTTAAATTTAAAATGTAGAAGTAAAACTATCATTATTTGCACATAATTTCATACTGTATATAAAGATTCTACTAAAAAACTACTAGAACTGATAAATAAATTTAGTAAAGTAGCAGGATACAAAATATTCAGAAATCAGTTGCATTTTTGATACACCAATAATAAACTCTAAGAAACGAAAACTAAGAAAAAAAATACCATTTATAATTCTATCAAAAAACATACCTAAGATAAATTTAACCATGGAGGTAAAAGACCTGTACTTGAAAAATTATGACACTGAAGAAAGAAATTAAAGAAGATATGAATAAATGAAAGTATATAATTGCTCTGGATAGGAAGAATTAACATTGTTTAAATGTCCATACTACCCCAAACAATCTATAAATTCCATACAATTTATATCAAGATACCAATGGTGTATTTCACAGAACTAGAAGAAATATTCCAGAAATTTATATGGAACCACAAAAGATCACAAAAGCTTCAGCAAGAAGAAAAAAGTTGGAGGAATAACCCTACTTAATATCAAACTATACAACAAACCTATAGTAATCAAAACAGCATGGTTCTGGCATAAAAACAAACACATAGATAAATGGAACAGAATAGATAGTGCAGAAATAAACACATGTCTATATGGTTAATTAATGTTTGACAAATGGAGCATGAACATACAATAAGGTAAAGACAATCTATTCAATAAATGGTGTGGCAAAAATAAAAAAGATACTTGTAAAAAAATGAAACTAGACCACCTTCTTACACCACATACAGGACTAAACTCAAAATAGATTAAAGATTTAAATGTAAGACTCAAAACCATAAAACTCCTAGGAGAAAACGTAGCCAGTAAACTCTCTGACATCTCTCTTAGTAATAATTTTTTTCCTGATATGTCTACTCAGTCAAGGGAAACAAAAGAAAAAATAAAAACAGTAGGAATACATCAAACTAAAATGCTTTTGTACAGCAAAGGAAATCATCAACCAAATGAAAAGACAGTTCACTTAATGGGAGAACACATTTGCCAATGCTACATTTGATAAAGGGTTAATATCCAACATTTATAAAGAACTCAGATAATGCAACAACAAACCAAAACAACCTAGTTAAAAAAAAATGGGCAAAGGACTGCTTCAAGGAGGATATACAGAAACCTAATAGACGTATTAAAAGATGCTCAAAGTCAGTGACCCTCAGAGAAATTCAAAATAAAACCTCAATGACGTATCACATATGACAGAATGGCTATCATCAATAAATCAACAAAAAAAGTGTTGGCAAAGATGTGGAGAAAAGGGAACTCTCTGGCCCTTTTGGTAGGAATGCAGAATGATGTAGCCACTATGCAAAACAGTATAGAGTTACCTCAAAACATTAAAAAGAAACTGCAGTATGACCCAGTTTGTCCACTTCTGGGTATATCCAAAGAAACCCAGGACATTAATTCAAAAAGATATATGCACTCCATGTTCCATCACTCTATTTACAATAGCCAAGATATGTAAGCAACCCAAGGGTCTATTGATAGTTGAGTGAATAAAAAAGTGGTGGCCCATACATATAATAGAATATTACTCATCCATAAAAAATCAAAATCTTACCATTTGCCACATCATGGATCAACATAGAGCGTATTATGCTCAGTGAAATATGTCAGAGAAAGACAAATACTATATGATTTCACTTATACGTAGATTCTAAAGAAAAAAAACAATGAAATAAATTCATAAACACAGAGAGTGGAATAGTGATTGCCATAGAGGAGGGGGTTTGGGGGCCTGGACAAAAGGTGAAGGGATTAAGAAATACAAATTTGTGGTTACAAAGTACTCATGGGGATATAAAATACTATATAGAAAATATATTGATAATGTTGCTCTAACTATGCATGGTGCCAGTTGGGTACTGGAAATATCAAGGGAATATTTTGTAAAGTATATGATTGGACACCTGAAACCAATATAATATATTACTGAAAGTAAACTGTAATTTAAAAAATTAAAAATGCCAACAGACATTAGTCCAGTACCAGATGGCTTTACAGATGAGTTTTACCAAAAATTCAATGAATCAACACCTATTCTTCTTAAATGTTTCCAGAACATTCAAGGGAAGGGAAAACTCCAAAACTCATTTGCCCAGGGCTAGCATTACCCTGATACCAAAATGAGACAAAGACACTAGCCATCCCCCCCCCAAAAAAAAGAAAATTATAGGCAAATAAATATTATTTATGAACATGTTACAGAATCTATCTGTTGGGGAGCCCAGATAAAACAAGCCCCCTCCCCCAGGGTCTTTCTGTACTATGATTCTTCTTGACCATCACCAGGTATTAGAAATTGTGGCTCTCAATGCCAAAGTTTTTTAAAAAGTTAAGGAACTTTTATTCAAAAGTTATACAGGTTTAGAGAAATGGCAGAATGTCATGATTACATCTCAAAGTCCCTTTAAAACACCCACCAACACACACACACAGTCTTGCCTCCCCTTGCCAAACCAGGCCAACCAGGGGTACCGCATCTCAAGAGAAGAAAATAGGAATCCATAGCTCAGCTAGATTCCTGGTTCCTCCTAGTAATACAAGCTTGGCTGAGCAGGTCTCCCACAGTCCCCAGCACCATCAGCCCTGTCGCCAGGATCTTCAGTTCTTAATCCAAAACCATGTGGCACCTCCTCTTGGCCCACCAGCAAGTGTCCCTTTACCCCTTTTCTTCCCACATGGTCTCACATTGTCTCCATGCATTGTCTCTCATTGCTCATAGCTGCCCCCCTTTAGTTTAAATCACTGCCTGGTACCTCCTCCATATCCCCATTTCCGACTCCTCCCACAATTGGCTACATCTGCCAGCACTCCCACATTAGATGCCTTCTTGGCTGACATAGTTAATTCAGTCATGGCCCTGTGGTATAGAGCAAACCATCTCCAAGCTCTTGTGCAGGCATTGTAACCAGGGGAACTGCCTCCAAGTTAACATCATGGGTCAAAGTCACACTCATCTCCCTAGCTAGCCTGCTGTTCACATGCAAAATAACCATTTTTACACATAGGTATGAGCTAGCCTGCTGTTGATATGCAAAATAACCCTCAATGACCCTATTCCATTTCTCCCATGCCCCAGCCAGACCTGTGTGGCAGGGTAAGGGGCAGTGGAGGAGTGCTCTGGGGCTTCCCAGACTATACCCCGTTACAGATATAGCTACAAAAATTCTCAACATAATATTAGCAAACTAAATCCAACAAACAGTATGTTACAAAGAAGATCTACTACAGTCAGGGGAGGAGAAGATGACAGCCAAGTAAATAGAAGCTGAGTCCAGTTGCTCTAGCCCCCAGCTTGGATACTTGACTGATCTGCCAACATACGAACTTAACATTCAATGGAATCTTAGCTGATAGGAAGTTTGGGTGCCAAGGAGAACGGAAGATGCTTCACATGGGTGGTAAGGAGATTTTAAAAGTTGAAGGGGAAATACTCCATGTATGGACCTTGCAGCCACAGAGGGCCTAGTCAGAAATTGCAGGTTTGTGGTTCCCTCCCTTCCCAGGGCAGAGAACCCCCAGACCCAGGCCAGGAGTTACTTGGATACACAAAGTTGGGAGATCCAGGCCACGTACACACATGGTGAGCAGCACACCCATAGCTTCAGTGGCAAATGCCAACAGGGAGAGTGCCAGGGAAAGAGGGACTACATTTGTACCTTGGTTGGGTGAAGGCAGGCTATGGCCAGCCAGGACTGTCAGACCCTTTTGGCTTTTTAGAAAGGTGGTGTGTGTGGGAAACTGGACAGTGACTCAGTACAGTAGTAGGTGTGCCCAAAAAGACTTTTTAAAAGGGAAACATGCAGGGCAGGGACCCTGTGCATAGCTGCTCTGCCAGCAAAGGGAAAAGATTGAAACCACAGTTTTCTCCTACTGAGTACAGCTGGGCAGAGATCAGAAAGGTGCACAGCAAGGGGATTTCTTGGCCGCAGACTGGCACAGCTGGCAGGCTGGAGGGTAGGCAAAGCGGAGAGTTTGGGACTATGTCTGCTTTGAGGACATTGGGCTGGGAACTGGTTGGACAAGATATGAGCACCTGAGATTATTTAAAGGCAGCCATGGCCCCCTTCCTTGGCTGGCAGAGATCAAACTCCTGGGAAGTGACGGACTCACTGAGCCCCCACGTCATGCAGGATCGCAAGTACCACCACACTGCATCCAATGGGAAAGCTCTGCCCAATAGGCAGGGCAGGCTGTAGAACGCCCTGCAGGGTGCATATCTGTGAGAGAAAGATAGAAAAAGAAATGCCAAAACTTCTCTTAGGGAGGCAAAATACAATGGTTCCTAGGGCTCTATTCCACTGAAGCCATCAAAGCCGGGATACCACAAATTGGTGCAGCAAGAGGGAATCAGGGCCCTGCCCAGCCTTGGCTCATACACAGAGCTGCCATCAGTACCAAGCAGGAAAAAGCTGACTCTCTTACACAGATTGGCCCCTCCCTTGAAAGAGACAACTAGTTCATCAGAAACTATGCATTATTGGAAATAAGCTGAGACAGACCAAGACAGGTGGTGCAGGGGCAAAGGCAACACACCCACAATTTTCCCAAAAATACTTAACAGTGCCTTCCAGGGGAAAATGAGGGGTTCTACCCTCCCAATCCCAACAGAAACCCCTTTTGGAGGCAGGTGAAAGCAACAAATTCAGTACTGCCAGAAGTTGGATGACCCACCCAGGGACTTCAAGCTGATGAAAAGGCAGATCCAGAAAAAGACAGAAGGCAAACTAAGATAAATTCCACCTCATTCTTCAGATTTTGAGTTATTTATTTTTATGTGTATTTATTTATTTATTTACTTATTTGTTGCTGTTTAAGTATAGTTGTCTCCATTTCCCCCCCACAATGCCCCCCTGCCCCACCCATCCTTGCCTTCCACCTCAAACCTACCCCCTTTGGCTTTCCCATATGTCCTTTATACACATTCCTTGAGGCCCTTCCCCTATTTTCCTCCATTATCCCTCTCTTCCTCCCCTCTGGTTACTCTCAGTTTGTCCTTTACTTCAATGTCTCTGGTTATATTTTGTTTGCTTGTTTGTTTTGAGTTATTTTTTTCTTTCTTTTGCATAGCTTTTAATATTTATTCTTTTGCTTCAGTTGTATTCTAATTATCTTACTATTCTTTGTCTTTTATTTTTTATTCTTTTTATTTATATGTTTATATTTTTATTTTATTATTATTTCAAATCTCACATTTTACTCCTTCCTTATCTTACTCCATTTTGTCTTCTTCCTGCCCTTTCTTATTTTTGTTGTAAATTTTATTTTTTTCCCCATGCTACACTTTGTTCCTATTCCTTACTCTTACTGTTTCTCCTCCATCTATCCTCTCAAAATTATTCTTCCTTCTTTTAGTTCAAATTCATTTCCCCTTCTTATAATATTATTATTTTATTTCCACCTTTATAAATTGTGGCTTGTTTGGCATGGATATTATGGTTTTTGCTGTTCTTCTTCAATTGTGTTTGTATTTTTTTTTAATTTCCAATCTCACAAGTTACTCTCCCCCATCTTACTCCATTTTGCTTTTCACCCACCTATGCTTATTTCAGTTTGGAATTTTATTTTTTCCCTTAGCCTGGATTCTATTCCATACTCTTATTATTTCTACACCCCCTATCCTCTTAAAATCATTTTTGTTTACTATAGACCTCTCATACTCTTTTCTCTTTCATATAATATTTTACTCTCTTTCCAATATTTATCAGTCTTTGCTCATCTGTCATTGTTATTGATCCTGTTTTGTTTTTTCTGCAATTTTGTTCCCCTTGGTTCACTATTTTTTAAATTTTATTTCAAACCTCACATTATATGCTTCCCTTTTCTTAATTTTGCCATCATCTTTCCCTGTTTTTACATTTTACATTTTATTTTTTCCCTTTATTTGCCTTGTTTCTAATCCCTACTCACATGGTTTCTCCCTACTCTTCTCTCTCAAAAAAAAAGATCAATTTTCTATCCTTTAGTCATCTCACATTCCCTTTTTCCTATCTTATAATATTCTTAATCTCTCTCCACCTTTATTAATCTTTTCTCAATTGCTTTTGATAATGCTGGATGATATTGCTTTGTTTACCAGCATCTGTACAGCAGCATACAGAGTATCAGGGGTTGTGACTTCCAGGCCACCAGACAGAGGAAAAAACCACCAATGAATGAGCCATCAAAAATCAAAGTTCAGGTTAAACAATAGAGCTAACATAAACTGAGTAAAGGGCAACCCTAGAGCATACAGATAAGGAGATGACAGAGACTGCACCACTGAATCCCATAGAACTCCCACCACAGAGGTCCACCTACAGAGAAAGGCAGGCAAAACAGAGCAGTATGAGACGTAAAAACAAACAAAAATAGTCAGATAAAATGGAGAGACAAATAAATAACACTCAATATAAAGGAAAGGAGGGATCCCCAGGAAAAATGTTATAAGAAATTGAGGCATTCAATTTATTAGCGATAGAATTCAAAATATTGATTATAAGGATGCTCAAGGAACTCAGTAAGACCTACAAAGAACTTTATGGGAACTACAAGTAACTTAGTGTGAACTATAGCACAATATGGTTTGTAAAAACATTGCATAATAGCTATATAAGAAAGAGAAGAAAAGGAGCAAGGGATAGAAAAGCTGTTTTAAAAAGTAATGACAGAAAACTTCTCTAACTTGGTGAGGGAAGAAAGGTACACAAGTTCAGGAAACACAGAGGGTTCCAATCAAAAAGAAACCAAAGAGACTTACTCCGAGACACACCATAAAATGGCAAATTTTAAAGACAAGTTATCTTAACGGCAACAAGGGAGAAACAGCTAGTAACATACAAAGCAATTCCAATAAGGCTATCAGCTGATTTCTCAACAGAAACACTATAAGAATGGATTGGCACAAAACATTCCAGGTAATGAAAGGCAAGGACCTACATTCAAGACTGACTACTCTATCCATTAATGCTCTCATTTAAAATGAAAGGTGAAATAAAGAGCTTCCCAACAAAAGAAGAATAAAAGAGTGCATCTCTACCAAGTTGGCACTGAACAAAATGTAAAAGGAACTGCTATAGAAAGGAGAAGAGAGAGAGAGGAACATAGGTAGGGAAAAAATGGCAATGAATAAGTATGTATCAGTAATAACTTTAGATGTAAATAGAATAAGGGCTATAATCAAAAGACATAGGATAGCTGAATGGATAAGAAAACATGACCTACATATATGCAGTCTGTAAGAGACCCATCTCAGAACAAAGAATCTACAGAGATGAAAAGTGAAGATATGGCAAAAAAATATTCCCACACAACGGACATGAAAAGAAAGCTGGGGTAGCAATACTTAGACAAAATAGACTCCAAAACAAAGGCCATAAAAAGGGACAAAGAAGATCACTACGTAATACTTAAGGGAGTGGCACAAAAAGAGGACAAACCCCTCGTAAACAATAATGTACCCAACATAGGATCACCTAAATATATAAAGAAAATCTTGCAGGACTTCAAGACAGATATTGATAACAACACAGTCATTGTAAGTGATTTTAACACCCACTAGCAACAATGGACAGGTCTTCCAAACAAAGAACAAGGATATTGAGGCACTGAACAACACTTTAGATCAAAGAGACTTAATTAATATATGCAGAATTTTTCACCCCAAAGAAGCAAAATATATATTCCTTTCAAATGCACATGGAACATTTTCAAAGATAGACCACAATGGTGGAAACAAAACATGCCTCAGCAAATTAAAAAAAAAAAGAAAAAAGAAATATCAAGCATCTTCTCAGGTCACAATGGATTGAAACAAGGAACCAACCTCAAGGGAAAAACTCAAAAGCATTCAAATACATGGAGACTGAATAACATGTTAAAAAATGACTGGGTCAACAATGGGATCAAGTAAGAAATCAAAAAGTATCGGGAAACAAATGAAATAAGCACAGGACAACCCAAAACCTTTGGTACACAGTGAAGGCAGTATTGAGAGGGAAATTCAAAGCAATTCAGGCCTACTAAAGAATATAGAAAAATTTCAAATAAACAACCTAACCCTACATCTACAAAAACTGGAGGAACAACAACAAACAAAGCCCAAGGGAGTAGAAGGAAGGAAATAATCAAGATCAGAGCAGAATTAAATGACATAGAGACTAAAAGAACAATTCAAAGGATCAATAAATCCAGGAGCTTATTCTTTGAAAAGATAAACAAAATTGACAAACCTTTAACCAGATTCATCAAGCAAAAAAGAAAGGACCCAAATAAGTAAAATCAGAGACAAAAGAGGAGAAATTACAACCAATACCAGAAAAATGCAAAGGATTTTAAGAAATCACTATGAACAACTACATATCAAGAACTTTGACAACCTGGGTGAAATGAACAAATTTCTAGAAACATAAAACCTTGCAGGTCTAAATCAAGAAGAAACAGAAAGCTTGAATAGGCCAATAACAACTAGTGAAATTTCAGCAGTAAAAAAACAAGGGTGGGGGGCACACAAAAGGCCTGGACCGGATGGTTTCATTAGTGAATTTTACCAAACATTTCAGGAGGAGCTAATTCATATCCTCAAACTATTCTAAAAAATTCAAGAAGAGGTAAGACTCCCAAACTCTTTTATTTTTATTATTTTTATTTTTTTTAATTTATTTTTATTGTTATTCAATTACAGTTGTATGCCTTTTCTCCCCTTCCCTCCCCCCACCCCGGCTGAACCCACCTCCCTCCCCCATCCCCACCATCCCCACCGATTTTGTCCATGTGTCCTTTATAATAGTTCCTGCAATCCCCTCTTCCCACAAGGCCAGTATCATCCTAATTCCAAAACCAGGTAAAGACACAAGAAAGAAAGAAAACCACAGTACTGTATCTCTGATGAGTGTAAATGCTAAAATACTCAACAAAATATTGGTAATCCAGATCTAGCAATACATTAAAAAGATCATACAATGTGATCAACTGGAATTCATCCCAGGGAAGCAAGGATTGCACCTTATTTGCAAATCAATAAACATAATACACCACATAAACGAAATGAAGGGAACAAAACACATGATCATATCAATAGATATTGAAAAAGCATTTGATGAAATACAGCACCCATTTATGACGAAACACTCAGCTAAGTGGGGATAAAGCGAGAATACATCAACATGATAAAAGCCATATACAACAAAACTACAGCCAACATCATATTCAACAGGAAAAAAATTTAAAATATTCCCCTTAAGATCAGGAAGGAGACAAGAGTGTTCACTTTCATCACTCTTATTCAACATACTCCTGGAAGTCCTATCCACAATGATCAGAAAATAAATAAATAAATGTCATCCAAATTGGAAAGGAAGAAGTAAAACTGTTATAATGTTTATATATAAAATGTTTATAATTATTTTTTAAAATTTGTATGAATTGTTGAATTGTAATAATTTTCAATAAATATCAAACTTTAGCCCCAAGTATATCTCCTTATATATTTACCTATAAATATATACTTATATGAAAGTCATTTCTTAAATCCTCACTGAGGATATGTTTTCTTTTATTTTTAGAGAGAAGAATGGATGAGGGGATGGATGGTGGTAGGGAGGGAGAGAGAGAGAGGAAGAGAAATATCAGTTGGCTGCCTCCCATAGGTACCCCAACTAGGGATTGAACCCGCAACCTAGGCAAGTGCCCTGACCAGGAATGGAATCAGCAAACATTTGGTGCATGGAATGATACTCCCACCAACTGAGCCACATGGCCAGGGAAAATACATTTTTATAAAGATTCTAACATTTATAAAACTTAGTTTCCCCATGGAATATGCAGATGTGTAAATGATTTTAAAAATATCATTATAGATTATGTCTTCCATATATTTTGTATTTCCCCAAATGTCCAGATAGTGTTCTATACATAGTAAGCATCATTGATTGACTAGCAAATATTAGAAGTAAATGAGAAGTAACTTAAAGTTGCATCTTACTTAACTTTGAGAAAATAAATAGGTTGTGATATATCAAAAAAAATTTGAAGAGGCTTTTTAAAAGAAATAAAAATATAACAAAAATTTTAAGTTAATTTTCATGCTTAAGAAAAGTTCCTGCACTTATTCATTTTTTTAACAAATAATTGAAACTTACTCTGGGCTAAACATGGTTTGAGGGACTAGAGATTCAATGATGAATCTTCCCATCATAGAACATGTTCACTGAGATCAAACACCAAAATTGTACTGAAGATTCAAGAAGCCAAGAAGAGGGGCAACATGATAACATGATGTTTGACTACCCTGGGGCAAGTTTGATCAGAGACATTCTGGGCCCAAATATGTAGTAAGATAGAGGCCTGAAGTTCTGACTGTTGCATAGTGAGAACTCAAATGGGACCCTGAGTGCCAATGACCTCACTACTGAGCATGATGTATAAAAGGCAGAAATCCCTGGTCTTGGCTTCTCAGACTAAACTCATCCCTCACTGCACAGGTGACTGCTGAAATTCAGGTTTCTGTGAGAGCAAGAGAGGCCACAAGAAGATGTATATCCACCCCCATGGTTCCCTGACCTCATGGAATGCATGCCCAGCTGGTTTACTGGGCAGTGGTATAAATCAAGGACAAAGAAACCTTAAGCTGTCCTTATTCATGTTCTTTAAACTTGGATCCACATTTTTGTTCTTTCCCTACTTCACCACTCACCATGATAAACAACTTCTTTATTATCTCTGACTTCCAACTGAAATTCTTTTCATGAGACTTTAAATAAAAGGTATTTACTAGCTAGGGTCATTTATGGTCAAGAAACTTCAGTCACATCAGGTTATTTAGTGATTGATATATGAAAAAATAGAGGTAAGAAGTAGGATTACAAAAATGTTGATATATTTAAAATATATATAGCCAATTAAACTTTTTAGCACAACCATAACCTCATGTATATTTTGAAATTATAATGTCAAAAGTCTAAGTTTGACCTTTATTTATGTTGATCTTCACCTTTCAAGTGAGGCACAAAACAAGTATCTGGAGCACATGAATCCTCAAGCTATTTATCAGAACTATGCATATCCACTGATATTCGCCTTGGTGATAATTTTGCAAAATATATAGATATGCTCTGTATGTTGCATTTCTTATAGCCATTCTCAATAAAAGTGAAGGATGTGTTACATTTTATTTCTACTAGAAAAATTCTACAAATCAGAGCATTCTAAAGAAATGAATAGAGTTCTTTATATATTTTGGAGATCAAACCCTTGTCCAAGATATCATTAGCAAATATGTTTTCCCATACGGTTAGTTCTCTTTTCATTTTAATGCTATTTTCTTTAGCTGTGCTGAAGAATTTTATTTTGATGAGATCCCATTTGTTTATTCTTTCCTTTATGTCCCTTGCTCAAGGGGACATATATCAGTGAAAATATTGCTGCATGGAATATCTTAGATGATCCTGCCTATGTTCTCCTCTAGGACTTTTATGGTGTCACAACTTATATTTATGTCTTTCTCAACCTTGAATTTATTTTTGTGTATGGTGTAAGTTGGTAATCAAGTTTCATTTTTTTGCATATAGCTGTCCAGATCTGCCAACATCATTTGTTGAAGAGGCTATTTTTACTTTATTTTATGCTTCTGCCCTCTTTGTCAAATATTAATTGACCATACAGACATGGGTATATTTCTGGGCTCTCTATACTGTTCCATTGGTCTATGTGTCTGTTCAAGATAAATAATCTAGTTAAAAAAATGGGCAAAGGAATTGAACAGACACTTCTCTATGAGGATATACCAAGGGCCCAAAACTTGTAAAAAAAAAAAAATGCTCAGAATCAATAGCCATTAGAGAGATGCAAATTAAAACCACAATGAGGTACCACTTCACACTGGTGAGAATGGCCATCTTAACCAAATCAACAAGGAATAAGTGCTGGAGAGGTCGTGGAGAAAAGGGAACCTTAGTGCACTGTTAGTGGGAACACAGACTGGTGCAGCCACTGTGGAAAACAGTATGGAGTTTCCTCAAAAAACTAAAAATGGAACTGCCTTTTGACCTAGCAATTCCACTGCTGGGATTATACCCTAAGAATCCTAAAACACCAATTCAAAACAACCTATGCACCTCAATGTTCATAGCAGTGTTATTTACAACAGCCAAGTGCTGGAAGCAACCTAAGTGCCCATCAATAAATGAGTGAATCAAAACACCATGGTGCATTTACACAATGGAATTCTACACAACAGAAAGAAAGAAGGAGCTCCTACTTTTCTCAAAACCATGGATGGAACTGGAGAGCATTATGCTGAGTGAAATAAGCCAGGCGGTGAAAGACAAATACCATATGATCTCACCTATAAGTAGGACCTAATCAACAAAACAAGCACACAAAGTTAACCAGAGACATGGAAATTAAGAACAAACTGACAGTAACCAGAGGGGAGGTGGGAAGGGATAATGACAGAAGAGAGGGGAAGGGCTTTAGGAACATCTATAAAGGACACATGGACAAAACCAAAGAGGGGTAGGATCAAGGTTGTGAAGTGGGGACGGATGGGTTGGAGGGGAATGGTTTGGGGGCAGGGAATGGAGACAACTGTCCTTGAAAAACAATAAAAAGTTTTACAAAAAGAATTGAATAGATACTGTATTCTTTAGACTGGCAGGTCCCAAACACAAAATCATAGAGTAAAAAGCCCCTTAGAAACTTTTCAAAAATACAGATTACCAGGCACTGCTGACGGGGATTCTAATATAATGCACAAAAGATGTATCCCAAGCATTTGTCTTTTAAAAAGTCTTTAATATCCAATGAAAGAAAAAGTTTGGTAATCAGTGCCTTTTTACTAAAGCTCTTCAGTGTACAGGATTTTAGCTGGACTTTTATTCTGCTACTATTTTGATATATCTTTCTGATCTTTTTTTCCCAAGTACAGATTATCTGTTACATAGTCATAGTAATGCTGTGATGCAATATTTTTTTTTGTTTTTTAAAGTTCAAATGCTCCAATTTTTAAAATTTAAAAATTCTAAGTCATTTGAGTTCTCAAATAATAATGTGTATAAATAATCTACTTAATATGTTTTATATTTAAAAGTCAAAAACAGAACAGTGGTACCAACTTTTAATAAACATTATTAACTAATTCATATAGGTTGAATTTTTTTACACAATAAAAACAAAACCATGCTTATTTGAAAATTCCATCATGTTAGCCAAAATCTAGAATCTCTAAAAAGTTAACAAATTAAATGGAAGGGATAGAATTTCAACTGCTTTTCTGTATTGTAGGTGAAAAAAATTTATAGGCTGACCATATGAACTTTTAGAATGTAATTCATAAACCTGAGAAAATGGTTGATTGTCTTTTATAGAAATTCTGTCATGGAATGTTTAAAGAATTCTATAATGAGAAGTTGTAACTACCAAAGATACCATGGAAAAAGTGATTGTGAGTCTTCTTGTCTTTTTTAAAGTATATTTTATTGATTATACTATTACAGTTATCCAATTTTTCCCCTTTATTCCCCTCTACCCTGCAGCCCCCTCTTACCTGCATTCCCCCATGAGGTTTAGTTCATATCCATGGTCGTACTACATGTAAGTTCTTTGGCTTATCCATTTCCTGTACTAATCTTAACCTCTCTTGTCTATTTTGTGCTTCATATTTCTATTATACATTGAATGCTTCTTATTCCCTGTACCTCTTCCCCCTCCTCCCTCCTCCCCCTGCCCACAGGTAACCTTCCATGTGATCTCCATTGCTGTAATTCTGTTCCTGTTCTACTTGTTTGCTTAGTTTGCTTTTTTTTTTTAAGGTTCAGTTGTTTGTTTTTTCTTTTCTTTATGTAGATTTCTAAAAAAATGTTATTGTCGTTCAATTACAGTTTTCTGCATTTTCTCCCTACCCCTCTACCCCACCTCAGCCAAACCCACCTCTCTCCCCAGCTTCCACCCTCTGCTTTGGTTTTGTCCATGTGTCCTTTATAGTAGTTCCTGAAAATCCTTCTCCCCATTCTCCCTTCCCCCCTCACCTCTGGCTATTGTTAGATTGCTCTTAACTTCAATGTCTCCGGTTATATTTTGTTTGCTTTTTTCTTTCGTTGATTATGTTCCGATTAAAGGTGAGATCATATGGTATTTGTTCCTCAACGCCTGGCTTATTTCACTTAGCATAAGCTCTCCAGTTCCATCCATGGTTTTGAGAAAAGTAGGAGCTCCTTCTTTCTTTCTGTTGCATAGAATTCCATTGTGCAAATGTACCATAGTTCTTTGATCCACTCATTTGCTGATGAGCGCTTAGGTTGCTTGCAGTACTTGGCTATTGTAAATTGTTCTGCTATGAACATTGGGGTGCATAGGTTCTTTTGGATTGGTGTTTCAGAGTTCTTAGGGTATAGTCCCAGCAGTGCAATTGCTGGGTCAAAGGGCAGTTCCATTTTTAGTTTTCTGAGGAAATTCCATACTTTTTTCCACAGTGGCTGCACCAGTCTGCATTCGCACCAACAATGTACTAGGGTTCACTTTTCTCTGCTTCTTCTCCAACATTTGTTTGTTGATTTGTTTATGTTGGTCACTCTGACTGGTGTGAGATGGTGCCTCACTGTGGTTTTATTCTTTATTTTATTTTTTATTTTAATTTTTAAAGGCTATTCAATTACAATTGTCTGCATTTTCTCCCCATCCCTCTACCCATCCCAGCTGAACCCACCTCCCTCCCCCACCTCCACCTTCTCCCTTGATTTTGTCCATGTGTCCTTTTTCATTGTGGTTTTAATTTGCATCTCTCTGATGGCTACTGATTCTGAGCATCTTTTTATAAGTTCTGGGCCCTTTGAATATCTTCACAGAGAAGTATCTGTTCAAGTCCTTTGCCCATTTTTTAATTGGGTTGTTTGTCTTCCTGGAGTGCAGTAGTGTGAATTATTTATATATTTGGGAGATAAGACCCTTGTGTGAGGTATTATTGGCAAATATGTTTTCCCATACTGTTGGTTCTCTTTCCATTTTAATGCTATTTTCTTTAACCATGCAGAAGCTTTTTATTTTGATGAGGTCCCATTTGTTCATTCTTTCTTTTGTGTCCCTTGCTTTAGGGGACATGTCTGTGAGGATGTTGCTGTGTGGAATGTCTGAGATTTTCCTGCCAATGTTTTCCTCAAGGACTTTTATGGTGTTACAACTTATATTTAAGTCTTTTATCCATCTTGAGTTTATTTTTGTGTATGGTGTAAGTTGGTGATCGAGTTTCATTTTTTTGCATGTAGCTGTCCAGATCTCCCAACACCATCTGTTGAAGAGTATGTTTTTGCTCCATTTTATGCTCCTGCCTCCTCTGTCAAATATTAATTGACCACACAGACTTGGCTTTATTTCTGGGCTCTCTGTTCTGTTCCATTGGTCTATGTGCCTGTTTTTATGCCAGCACCAGGCTGTTTTGATTACCGTGGCCTTGTAGTACAGTTTGATGTCAGGTATTGTGATCCCCCCTGCTTTGTACTTCTTTCTCAAAATTGTTGCAGCTATTCGGGGTCATTTATGTTTCCATATAAATTTCTGAAAAGTTTGTTTGATATCTGTAAAATATGTTATGGGTACTTTAATAGGGATTGCACTGAATCACTTTGAGTAGTATGGACATTTTGATGATGTTGATTCTTCCAATCCATGAGCATGGTACATGCTTCCATTTGTTTGTGTCTTCCTTAATTTCTTTTTTCAATGTTGTGATGTTTTCTGAGTACAGATCTTTTACATCCTTGGTTAGGTTTATTCCTAGATACTTTATTTTTCCTGTTGCTATTCAAATGGGATTTTTTCCTCTGATTTCTGTTTCTGATGTGTCATTGTTGGTGTACAAGAACACCTTTGATTTCCAAGTATTGACTTTGGATCCCCCTGTTTTGCCAAATTCACGTGTTAGGTCAAATAGTTTTTTGGTGGAGTCTAGGGTTTTCCATGTACACTATCATGTCATCTTCAAACAGTGACAGTTTCATTTCCTTCTTTCCAATTTGGATGCCTTTTATTGCTTTTTCTTGTCTGATTGCTGTGGCTAGGACTTCCAATACTATGTTCAATAGGAGTGGTGAGAGAGGACATCCTTGTCTTGTTCCCGATCTTAGTGGGAAAGCTCTAAGTTTTTGTCCATTGAGCATGATGTTGGCTGTAGGTCTCTCATATATGGCCTTTATTATGTTGAGGAATTCTCCCTCTACTCCCACTTTGCTGAGTGGTTTTATCAGAAATGGGTGCTGTATCTTATCAAATGACTTTTCCACATCTATTGATATGATCATGTGATTTTTGTCTTTGCTATTTGATGTGATGTATTATGTTTATTGATTTGCCAATATTGTACCATTCTTGCATCCCTGGGATGAATCCCACTTGGTCATGGTGGATGATCTTTAATGAATTGTTGGATGTGGTTTGCCAATATTTCGTTGAGGATTTTAGCATCTATGTTCATCAGCGATATTGGCCTGAAGTTTTCTTTCTTTGTTATGTCTTTACCAATTTCTGGGATTAGGATGATGTTTGCTTCATAAAACGAGTTTGGGAGTCTTCCATCTCCTTCAATTTTTTGAAATAATCTGTTGAGGATAGGGGATAGCTCTCCATTAAATGCTGTGTAGAATTCTCCTGTGAAACCATCTCGTCCAGGGCTTTTGTGTGTTGGAAGCTTTTTGATTACTGTTTCAATTTCATCAGGTACTCTCGGTCTGTTCAGGCTTTCTGCTTCTTCCTCACTGAGTTTTGGAAGGTTATATTTTTCTAGAAATGTGTCCATTTCATCTAGGCTTTCACATTTCTTGGCATATAGTTCTTTCTAGTAATTTCTTACAATCCTTTGTATTTCTGTGGTATCAGTTGTAGTCTGTCATCTTTGATTTCTGATTGTATTTTTGGGTACTCTCTCTTTTTTTCTTGATGAGCCTTCTTACAGGCTTGTCGATTTTGTTTATCTTTTCAAATATCCAACTCCTGGATTCATTGATCCTTACAATTTTGCTTTTAGTCTCTATGTCATTTAATTCTGCTCTGATTTTGGTTATTTCTTTCCTTGTACTTGCTCTGGGTTGTCTTTCTTGTTGTTCCTTGAGTTTTTGTAGTTGTAGTGTGTGGTTTTTTATTTGAGATGTTTCTATTCTTTTTAGGTAGGCCTGTATCACTACGAACTTCCCTCTCAGGACTGCCTTTGCTGTGTCCCATAGGTTTTGGATAGTTGTGAGTTCATTTTTGTTTGTTTCCAGAAACTTTTGAATTCTTCCCTAATCTCATTTTTCACCCATTCATGTTTAATAGCATGCTATTCAGTCTCCATGTTTTTGAGTGTTTTGGGTTTTCTTCCTAGAAATTTGTTTCTCGTGTCAGTGCCTTGTTGACAGAGAAAATCCTGGATAAGATTTCAATTTTCTTGAACTTCTTGAGGCTTCTTTTGTGTCCTATCATGTGGTATATCTTTCAAAATGTTCCATGTGCATTTGAATAGAATGTGTATTTTGCTTCTTTGGAATGAAAGGCTCTCTATATATCAGTTAAGTTCTTTCCTCTAGGGTATTGTTCAATGCCACAATATCTTTGTTGACATTTTCTTTGGAAAATCTGTCCATCTTTGACAGTGGGGTGTTAAAATCCCCTACTATAATTGTGTTGCTGTCAATATCTTTCTTGAAGTCCTCCAAGATTTTCTTTATGTATTTGGGTGCTCCTATGTTGGGTGCATATATATTTACAATGTTTATGTCTTCTTGGTGGATTCTTCCTTTGAGTATTATGAAGTGACCTTCTGGGTCTCTCTTTGTGGCCCTTCTTTGGAAGTCTATTTTGTCTGATATGAGTTTTGCTATTCCTGCTTTTTTTCCCCGGTCCATTTGCTTGGAAAATTTATTTCCTGCCCTTCTCTGTCAGTCTGTGTTGGTCTTCTGTCCTGAGGTGGGTCTCTTGTAGGCAGCATATGTGTTGGTCTTTTTTTCTTATCCATCCTGCTATTCTATGTGTTTTGATTGAAGCATTTAATCCATTTACATTTGAGGTTAATATTGATTGTTACTTAGTCTTTGCCATTTTTTTGTACCTGTGTTCCTCATTCTCTCTCTCACTCTTTTCCTTCCTTTTCTTAAAGCATCCCTTTAGCATCTCTTGCAGAGCTGGTTTGGTGGAGGTACATTCTTTTAGACTTCTTTTTCTGGGAAACTCTTTATTTGGCCTTCCATCTTGATTGAGATCCTTTGTGGGTAAAATAGTCTTGGTTGCAGGCCTCTGGTTCTCATTACTTAGAATATTTTTTGCCATTCTCTTCTGGCTTGGAGCGTTTCCATTGAGAAGTTAGTTGCTAAACTTATTGGGGCTCCCTTGTATATTACTTCCTGTTTCTCCCTTGGTTCCCTTAAGATCGCCTCTTTGTCTTAGAATTTTGCCATTTTAACTATGATGTGTCTTGCAGTGGGCCTCCCTGGGTTCCTCTCGATCGGGACTCTCTGTGATTCCTGGAGTTGGGTGACTTTTTCTCCCATGAGATTAGGGAAATTTTCCATGATTACTTTTTCAAACAGGTTTTCTATCCCTTGCTCTTCTTCTTCTCCTTCTGGTATCCCTATTATATGGATATTATTACATTCCATGTTGTCCTCCATTTCCCTTAACTCCTCTTCATTCTTTCTGAGCCTCTTTTTCTTCTCCTGCTCATTCTGGGTGTTTTGTTTCTACCTTTTCCTCCAGTTTCCTGATCCAATCTTCTGTTTCATAGAGCCTGATTTTGATTCCTTGTACTGTGTTCTTCAGTTCAGAAATTGTATTCTTCATTTCCTCTTGGCCCTTGTTGATAGCTTCCATTTCCTTTTTCATGTTGATATAGTTTGCAGTGAGTTCATTGTAGTTTCCCTGTAGTTTTTGTTAGTTCTGTTTGAGCTCATGAAGCTTCCTTATAACCAATTCTTTGAACTCATTATCTGAGAGTTGTCTTGCCTCTTTTTCATTTAGAGTTATTTCTGAGACTTCCTCCTTTCCTTTCATGTGGGGATTGTTTCTTTGTCTTCCCATTATTTATGAGACTTTTCTTGTTAGCCTCTGCTTCTTTAATTGCTCTCTTCTGATCACCTGGGTCTATGGTGTAAACTTCTGTGGTAGAATACCTGTGAGATTCAGTGGTGCAGTCTCCTTTATCTCCCGATGTTACTCATCTTGGGCTGTGGTTTTATGTTGGGTCTGTGTATGTCTTTGATTTTTGGTTGTTTTTGGTTCTTTCTTTGGTTGGTCTTTCCCACCACCTGGTTATCTCAGGGTCATTCTGTCCCCCACCTCTTGTTTTCTGTTGTGCAGGTGTGGGTATGTTGTATTGTAGCTGGTTCTTCTGTGTGTACAAGGTTTTGAGAATTTTCTCTTGGTCTTGTTCAGTTGTTTGTTCTTAGTAATTTCTTTACTATTTAGTTGTATTTCCAGATATGTCCCAGGTTGAGTTAGTGTGGCTTCCACTCCCTCCTTCACCTTCTTCTGTTCTTAGCTATTGGTGTTTCCTTTTTTGGTGGATTTCCTCTTCCAGGAAGTATCCTGGTGTTCACAGCTTCTAACTACTCTTTTTTATGATAGGTTGTAAGGGGAAGGCAAAATGGTTTATGAGGGCAGAAGTGTGTTCTGATGTTTAAAGTACCAGCCCTTAGAGAACAGGTAGGAGATCTTTTGGATATATATGGTGTTAACCATGATAATTCACCCACCTAGCCACTTTTTAGAAAGTGTGGAAAGAAGATAAGACTCTTATTGTGAGGCGGGGGGGGATGATTGTGAGTTCAATCTATAAAGCTGTGAGCTTGTGGGAGGTCAGATTATGAGGTAAAGTGAGAGTAATGACTAGAAAATAGGTGTAATATGTGAGAGAATAGAGTTAACCACACCAGTAATAAAGTTCAGGCAACAGTGAAGTGGGCTGAGATTTGGGAGAAGTTCTGTGTAGTATTTATAGATGTATGGAACAGCTATTATTTACGATAGAAATGGAGCAAAAATCATATGACAGAATCTATGTGATCTGGATAACTAGAATAGGGAGTATAGGTCCTAGAGTAGTGTGCTTAAGGAACACGAGTGAAGTGAAAGACAGTTAATTAACAATACACTATGAAAGAGAGAACAAGGGGAAACCAGTCAAGCAATGCAAATTAACCAGTCAAGTGAAGAAGAGTAAACAGAAAGAAGAGAGATACAAAAATACTAATAAAATGAGTGATGTGACCTGAAGTTGGTGGCGAGATAGGTGGGAGCAGAGTCCACTTCCCCTCAACACCAGTGAAATACCTAGCTGATCTGAGGAGCAGAACGAACAGCCAATGGTATTCCAGCATATATGAAGATCGGAGACCAAAGATAGAGGACATTGAAAGATCTGACGGTAAGCAGCCCCGGCACTAACCTGAAGCCTGGTTGCCAGCGCCCAGATTAGCCGACTCGGGGCCCACACCTGAAACCTCGGGTGGGTGCACACCGGGAACAGAGGCTAGCTGCCCCACGCACAGGCCCAAACTGGTGGACCAGCTGGTCAACAGCCTGGCGGCCTGCCAGGGATCACTCCTACAACCCCTACCTAGCCCCTGCACACAGAGCCCTGCAGGGCCTACTGGCTCTCAGGGACTAAGGCAGAACACCCAGCAGAGGGGAGCTGCAGGGCTGGGGGAGACTGCATTCCCCAGAAAGACTCGACCCAGTAGGGGGCTGAAACACCCCATAGCAGCACCGAGAACCCCTAGCATCTAAGACAGCAAAGAGCAAGAAGGTGGAGTGTGAGTTGCCCCTAATTAGTGCAACTCAAGGACAGCACAACTGGTGAACTAAAGGCCGAGTGGGGAGCAGAAGGACCCTGAGGAACTAGACTGGAGGCTGAACAACAGCAAAGACTGTGGCTCAGGGAGGGAGAAAAGTGAAACCATTCATTCCAACCACCCCCTCCACTTACACAGACAGGAAGACCAGCAAAACTAACCTGACTGGTTTAAAGCCAGCAGAAGACTTTTTTTTTTTTCTTTTTGCCTTTCCCCCTGAATTCCTTCTTCCTTTCTGTCCTTCTGTCTTTTTATTATTCCTTTTTCCTTACATTATTTACCTTTTTTATTCCTTCTTCCTGCCTTTGTTTATTTATTCTTTTCTTTTAATTTTTGTTAAATTCCTTCTTATCTTGCCTCCGATCTTTCTTTATTCCTTCTTCCTTCCTTCCTTTCCTCTTCTATTCCCTTTTTCCCTCCTACCCTTCTTTTTTTTTTCTTTTTTTTCCCTTTTCTCTTTTCCCCACAGGTGAGACAACAAAACCTGGAGTGCTGAAAAGACCAGAGTTAGAACGTGTTACACCCATAAACATCAACTCAAAACCAGTGAGCACAAGAAATTAAGGAGACAGCACACTGAATCCCATTGGCATTCCACCATAGAAGTTCATACCATAAACCCAGGAAGTCAGAATAGATCAATTTAAGAACCAGAGGATAACAAGAAGAGTCTCACAAACAATGGGAAGACAAAGAAACCATCTCCAAATGAAAGGAAAGGAGGAAATCTCAGAAAGAATGCTAACTGAAAAAGAGGCAAGTCAACTATCAGATACTGAGTCCAAAACAATGGTTATGAGGAAGCTCACTGAGCTCTCTGAGCTCACAGAGAACTACCAGAAACTACAGGGAAACTACAATGAACTCACTGCAAACTATATCAACATGAAAAAGGAAATAGAAACTATCAACAACGGCCAAGAGGAAATGAAGAATACAATTTCTGAATTGAAGAACACAGTAGAAGGAATGAAAAGCAGACTTGATGAAGCAGAGGATCGGATCAGCGAGCTGGAGGACAAAGTAGAAAAAAACACCCAGAAAGAGCAAGAAAAGGAAAGGAGGCTCAGAAAGAATGAAGAGGGAATAAGGGAAATGCAGGACAACATGAAACGTAACAATATCCTTATAATTGGAATACCAGAGGAGAAGAAGAAGAGCAAGGGATAGAAAACCTGCTTGAAAACGTAATGATGGAAAATTTCCCTAATCTGATGAGAGAAAAAGTCACCCAAATCCAGGAAACACAGAGAGTCCCAAGCAAGAGGATCCCAAAGAGGCCCACTGCAAGACACATGATAATTAAAATGGCAAAATTCCAATACAAAGAGAGCATCTTAAAGGCAGCAAGGGAGAAACAGGAAGTAACATACAAGGGAGCCCCAATAAGGTTAGCAACTGACTTTTCCATGGAAATGCTCCAAGCCAGAAGAGAATGGCAAAAAATATTCTAAGTAAGGAGAACCAGAGGCCTGCAACCAAGACTATTTTACCCACAAAGGCTCTCAGTCAAGATAGAAGGCCCAGAGTTTCCCAGAAAAAAGAAGTCTAAAAGAACGTACCTCCACCAAACCATCTCTGCAAGAGATGCTAAAGGGACTGCTGTAAGGAAAGGAAGGAAAAGAGAAAGAGAGAGGAACACAGGTAGGAAAAAATGGCAATGAATAACTACGTATCGATAATAACCTTAACTGTAAATGGATTAAATGCTCCAATCAAAAGACATAGAATAGCTGAATGGATAAGAAAACATGACCCACACATATGCTGCCTACAAGAGACCCATCTCAGGACAAAAGACCTACACAGACTGAACGTGAAGGGTTGGAAACAAATTTTCCAAGCAAAAGGACAGGAAAAGAAAGCAGGGGTAGCAAAACTCATATCAGACAAAATAGACTTCAAAAGAAGGGCCATAAAAGGAGACCCAGAAGGTCACTTCATAATACTCAAAGGAAGAATCCACCAAGAAGACATAAACATTGTAAATATATATGCACTCAACATAGGAGCACCCAAATACATAAAGAAAATCTTGGAGGACTTCAAGAAAGATATTGACAGCAACACAATTATAGTAGGGGATTTTAACACCCCACTATCAAAAATGGACAGGTCTTCCAAACAAAAAGATCAACAAAGATATTGTGTCACTTAACAATACCTTAGAGGAAATGGACTTAACTGATATATACAGAGCTTTTCATCCCAAAGAAGCAAAATACACGTTCTTTTCAAGTGTCCATGGAACTTTTTCAAAGATAGACCACATGATAGGACACAAAGCAAGCCTCAAAAATTCAAGAAAATTGAAATCATACCAAGCATTTTCTCTGACCACAAGCAACTGAAACTATAAACCAACGCGATAGGAAAAAACCCCAAACACTCAAAATCATGGAGACTGAATAGCATGATATTAAACAATGAATGGGTCAAGAAGGAGATTAGGGAAGAAATCAAAAACTTTCTGGAAACAAATGAAAATGAACTCACAACAACCCAAAACCTATGGGACACAGCAAAGGCAGTCCTGAGAGGGAAGTTCATAGCAATACAGGCTTACCTTAAACAGACAGAAACATTTCAAACAAACAACCCAACCTTATGCCTATAAGAAAAAAAAAAAACATTCAAACTCATGGAGATTGAAATGCATCCTATTGTCAAAGAATGGGTCAAGAACAAGATTAGGGAAGAAATCAAAAACTTTCTGGAAACAAATGAAAATGAACTCACAACAACCCAAAACATATGGGACACAGCAAAGGCAGTCCTGAGAGGGAAGTTCATAGCAATACAAGCCTACCTTAAGAAGTTAGAAACAGTTCAAACAAACAACCTAACCTTATGCCTATGACAACTGGAGGAACAACAACAAAGACAGCCCAGAGCAAGCAGAAGGGAGGAAATAACCAAGATCAGAGCAGAGTTAAATGAAACAGAGACTAAAAGCAGAATTCTAAGGATACGGGAATCCAGGAGCTGGTTCTTTGAAAAGATAAACAAAATCCACAAGCCTTAAGCAGGCTCATCAAGAAAAAAAGAGAGAGGATACAAATAAACACAATTAGAAATGAAAGAGGACAGATTACAACTGATACCACAGAAATACAAAGGATTGTAAGAAATTACTAGAAAGAACTGTATGCCAAGAAATTTGAAAACCTAGGGGAAATGGACACATTTCTAGAAAAATATAATCTTCCAAATCTGAATGAAGAAGAAGCAGAAAACCTGAACACACCAATAACAGCAGACAAAATTGAAGCAGTCATCAAAAAACTCCCAACAAACAAAAGCCCTGGACCAGAAGGTTTCACAGGAGAGGTCTACAAAGCCTTTAAGGAAGAGATAACCCCTATCCTTCACAGACTATTCGAAAAATTCCAAAGTGATGGAAGACTCCCAAACTCTTTTTATGAAGCCAGCATCATCCTAATCCCAAAACCAGATAAAGACACAACAAAGAAAGAAAACTTCAGGCCAATATCGCTGATGAACATAGACGCTAAAATTCTCAACAAAATATTAGCAAACCGCATCCAGCAATACATTAAAAAGATCATCCACCATGACCAAGTGGGATTCATCCCAGGGATGCAAGAATGGTACAATATTGGCAAATCAATAAACATAATACATCACATCAAATAACAAAGACAAAAATCACATGATCATATCAATAGATGTGGAAAAGTCATTTGATAAGATACAGCACCCATTTCTGATAAAAACACTCAGCAAAGTGGGAGTAGAGGGAGAATTCCTCAACATAATAAAGGCCATATATGAGAGACCTACAGCCAACATCATGCTCAATGGACAAAAACTTAGAGCTTTCCCACTAAGATCGGGAACAAGACAAGGATGTCCTCTCTCACCACTCCTATTGAACATAGTATTGGAAGTCCTAGCCACAGCAATCAGACAAGAAAAAGCAATAAAAGGCATCCAAATTGGAAAGGAGGAAATGAAACTGTCACTGTTTGCAGATGACATGATAGTGTACATGGAAAATCCTATAGACCCCACCAAAAAATTACTCAACCTCATAAATGAATTTGGCAATACAGCTGGATACAAAGTCAATACCCAAAAATCAAAGGCATTCCTGTGCACCAACAACAAAACTGCAGAAACAGAAATCAGGAAAAAAATCTCATTTGATATAGCATGAAGAAAAATAAAGTACTTAGGAATAAACCTAACCAAGGAGGTAAAAGACCTGTACTCAGAAAACTACACAACACTGAAGAAAGACATTAAGGAAGACACAAACAAATGGAAGCCTGTACCATGCTCATGGATTGGAAGAATTAACATCATCAAAATGGCCATACTACCCAAAGCAATTTATAGATTCAATGCAATCCCTATTAGAGTACCCATGATAAATTTCACAGATATAGAACAAACATTTCTGAAATTCATATGGAACCATAATCGACCCCGAATAGCTGCAGCAATTTTGAGAAAGAAGAACAAAGCAGGAGGGATCACAATACCTGATATCAAACTGTATTACAAGGCCACGGTAATCAAAACAGCCTGGTACTGGCATAAAAACAGGCACATAGACCAATGGAACAGAACAGAGAGCCCAGAAATAAACCCAAGTCTGTGTGGTCAATTAATATTTGACAGAGGAGGCAGGAGCATAAAATGGAGCAAAAACAGCCTCTTCAAAAGATGGTGTTGGGAGATCTGGACAGCTACACGCAAAAAAATGAAACTCGATCAAAAACTTACGCCATAAACGAAAATAAAATCAAGATGGATAAAAGACTTAAATAGAAGTTGTAACACCATAAAAGTCCTAGAGGAAAATATTTGAAGGAAAATCTCAAACATTCCACGCAGCAACATCCTCACAGACATGTCCCGTAAAGCAAGGGACATAAAAGAAAGAAGGAACAAATGGGACCTCATCAAAATATAAAGCTTCTGAAAGGCTAAAGAAAAGAGCACCAAATTACAAAGACAACCAACAGTATGGGAAAACATATTTGCCAATGATACCTCAGACAAGGGCCTGATCACCAAAATATATAAAGAACTCACACGTTTCTACTCCAGGAAGACAAACAACCCAATTAGAAAATGGGCAAAGGACTTGAACAGACACTTCTCCAAGGAAGACATACAGAGGTCCCAGAGACATATGAAAAGATGCTCAGCATCACTAGCCATCAGAGAGATGCAAATTAAAACCACAATGAGGTACCATTTCACACCAGTCAGAGTGGCCAACATAAAGAAATCCACAAACAAATGTTGGAGAGGATGTGGAGAAAAGGGAACCCTAGTGCACTGTTGGTGGGAATGCAGACTGGTGAGGCCACTGTGGAAAACAGTATGGAGTTTCCTCAGAAAACTAAAAATGGAAGTGCCCTTTGACCCAGCAATTCCGCTGCTGGGATTATACCCTAAGAACCCTGAAACACCAATCCGAAAGAACCCGTGCACCCCAATGTTCATAGTAGCACAATTTACAATAGCCACGTACTTGAAGCAACCTAAGTGCCTATCAGCAAACCAGTGGATCCAAAAACAATGGTATATTTACACAATGGAATTCTACCCAGCAAAGAGGAAGAAGGAGCTTATACCCTTTGCAACAGCATGGATGGAACTGGAGAGCATTATGCTAAGTGAAATAAGCCAGGCGGTGAGGGAGAAATACCATATGATCTCACCCTTAACTGGAACAGAATCAATAGAAGAAAAAAGCAAACAAAATACAACCAGAGACATTGAGGTTGGGAGCAGTCTAGCAGTGGCCTGGGGGGAGTGAGGTTGGGACAGTGGGAAGAGGGGATTGCAGCAACTATTATAAAGGACACATGCACAAAATCGGGGGGATGGTGGAGGTGGGGGAGGGAGGTGGGTTCAGCTGGGGTGGGGTGGAAGGAAGGGGAGAAAAGGCATACAACTGTAATTGAATAATACTAAAAATTTTTTTAAAAATGGGCAAAGGACTTGAACAGACACTTCTCCAAGGAAGACATACAGAGGGCCCAGACACATATGTAAAGATGCTCAGCATCACTGGCCATCAGAGAGATTCAAATTAAAAACACAATGAGGTACTATCTCACACCAGTCAGATTGGCCAACATAAACAAATCCACAAACAAGTGTTGGAGAGAATGCAGAGAAAAGGGAACCCTAGTGCACTGTTGGTGGGAATGCAGACTGGTGAGGCCACTGTAGAAAACAGTATGGAGTTTCCTCAGAAAACTAAAAATGGAACTGCCCTTTTCCCAGCAATTCCACTGCTGGGATTATACCCTAAGAACCCTGAAACACCAATCCAAAAGAACCTGTGCACCCCAATGTTCATAGCAGTACAATTTACAATAGCCAAGTACTGGCAGCAACCTAAGTGCCCATCAGCAAACGAGTGGATCAAAAACTATGGTAAATTTACACAATGGAATTCTACCCAGCAGAAAGAAAGAAGGAGCTTATACCCTTTGCAACAGCATGGATGGAACTGGAGAGCATTATGTTAAGTGAAATAAAGCATACGGTGAGGGACAAATACCATATGATCTCACCTTTAACTGGAACATAATAAATAGAAAAAAAAGCAAACAAAATATAACCAGAGACATTGAAGTTTAGAACAATCTAACAATGGGCAGGGGGGAGTGGGGAGAGGACGTGAGGAGAAGGGATTACAGGAACTACTATAAAGGACACATGGACAAAATCAAGGGGGAGGGTGGAGGTGGGAGAGGGAGGGAGGTTTGGCTGGGGTGGGGTGGAGGGATGGGGAGAAAAGGCACACAAGTGTAATTGAATAACAATAAAAAATTAAAACGAAAAAAAAGAGTAATGTAAGGATAATAAAAAAATAATAGTACAAATACACAATAACTTGCAAGTTCTCTGGAGTAGCAAAATGAAATTTGTTTCACTGTCTGAGCTGTTGGGATGCCCCGTCTTTGGGTCCAACTTAGGTCTTTTCACAGTTGCAAGTTTTATTGTCTCCCTTGTGTGGATTAAAAAAAAAAAAAAAAGATGGAAGGATGAAGAGATATAAAGAAAGAGAAAGAAGGAGTAGAACAAGAAAGAAGGAGAGAGAGGAGGAAGGTGTTAAAAGAAAGAAAAAATAATAGAAAGAAATAATAATACAGAATTACTTGAAAAAAAAAAAAAAAAGAAGAAGCCAGGTGGCTTCAAACTGGCCAAGCCAGTTTGCTGGTCTTTTTGGCTGCAGCCTACTCAGGGGGCCTAGCCCAGCACTTGTTCCTGACCAGCACTCAGGCAGCCTGTGGCCCAGCTCTCCAGCAGCTGCTGGAGGACAGGTTCATACACTCACCCTCCTCCTTGCTATGAGTGTGCGCATGGGGTGCCTTCCGTGATGCACACACTCCCCAGTGGGTTCGTGTGGTCTCAGGTCCATCCAAGGTGTGTACTCTCCCCCTTATGCTTCATATTTGGATACCCCCCAGAGCCCCTCGGGAGTGCAATGGGACTGGGTGGAGAGGAGACTGGAGCTGTTGCTACAGGAGAATTCCCCAAAGTGCCCTCGAGGGTCTTTTTCTTTTTGAGAAAATCCTCCTGCTCAATTCTGCCACTCCATATAAGGAAGGGCCTGTCCTCTCACACAACCCACCTCTCCAGCTAGACTGAGGACTGTCCGGGTTAGGGCTGGACATGGCCCAACTCTCAACTCTCCCCAGTCGGCACCCACAGTCTCTGTGGGTTTACCACTTTTTCCTTATTTCCCTCCCTGCAACTTCAAGCAACCAGGTCTCTCTTGGTGCTGCTGAAGCCTTGTTTGGCAGGGGAGGGAGCCATTAACTCAGCTTTCTCCCAGGAGTCCTGCAGCAGGCCCAGCATGTGCAGGCCTGGGGCTGCAGTCACCCTGTTCCCCGAGCTGATCCCAGGGACCTTTTTTTCCTGAAGCAATCCCCTTACCATCTGTTTTTTCAGCGTCCTCTATACTTTTGGTCTCCTATCTTCATAAATGCTGGGGTACTGTTGGCTGTTTGCTTTGTTCCTCAGTAGATTGGGTAGGTATTTCACCCATGTGCAAGGGGAAGTAGACTCTGCTTCCACCTATATTGCCACCATCTTTCCAGTCCAGGTTCAGTTGTTGATAGTTGTGAGTTTGCTATTTTACTGTTCACATTTTTGATCATCTTCTTTTTCTTAGGTAAGTCCCTTTAACATTTCATATAATAAAGGCTTGATGGTGATGAATTCCTTTAACTTTACCTTATCTTGGAAGCACTTTATCTGCCCTTCCATTCTCAATGATAGCTTTGCTGAATAGAGTAATCTTGAATGTAAGTCTTTGCCTTTCATTACCTTTAATACTACTTTCCAGCCTCTCCTCGCCTGCAAGTTTTCTTTTGGAAATCAGATGATAGCCTTATAGGTATTCCTTTGTAAGTAACTGTCTCCTTTTGCTGCTTTTAAGATTCTCTCCTTATCTTTAATCTTAGTAATGTAATTATGATGTGCCTTGGTGTGTGCCTCCTTGGGTGAGTCTTCTTCTCTTACTTAATATTGTATATTAATTATGTATTCCCTACTTTTACATAGAAATGAGTTTTTATTTTATTATAATCTATATGAATACAATTTGTTAAATTGAATTTCATCCACAAACTGGTAAAACAACATTGGTTGTTCCATTGTGTGTATTTAGTTACAAGCACTAGGATGAGTAGCAACTAAAAATAATTTGTCAACAAAATGAAGAGGCAACCTAGCAAATGGGAGAAAATACTTGCAAATCATACATCAGATAAGTTAATATTCAAAATATGTAAAGAACTCATACAATCTGATTTTAAAGTGGTTGGAGGATATGAATACAAATTTTTTTCCAAAGAGGACATACCATTGGCCAATATGTAAATTAAAAGATGCTCAACATCACTAACCTCATGGACCATGAAAATCTAAATCACAGTGAGATATGACCTCATACTGGTCAGAATGGCAACTATCAAAAAGACAAGAAATATCAAGTGTTGACAGGCTGTGGAGAACAGGGATCCCTTGGTGCACTGTTAGTGGGAATGTAAATTGGTGCAGTTACTCTGAAAAGAAGTATGCTGGTTCCTCAAAAAAAAAAAAAAAAAAAAAAGAACTACAATATGATCCAGCAATTCCACTTCTAGGTATTTATCTGAAGGAAATGAAAAGATATATCCACCCCCATGTTGATTGCAGCATTATTTATAAAAACTAAGACATGAAAGCAATCTAAATGTCCATCAGTAGATGAATGAAATTATTATTATGTGCTATACTCATTTAGTTATAAAAAGGAGATCTGGACATTTGTGAGAACAGAAAATAATATGTCAACTATATCTCAATTAAAATATTTTAATAATAGTATACAAATCTTACTTTTGAAGATGCTGTCTGGAAGGGAAATCATAATTTTGAAAGCTCCCCAGGTGGTTCTAATGTGCAGCTAAGGTTGAGAACCATTGATCTAATGGGACACAGATGCACACAAGAATCAGATACAAACAAGTTCAAAGGTCAGTGATCCGATTTATTATGTGACTTTAAGATGTCAAGGATCAAGTAGTCTTTTATCCGGTTGCTCTACCATAACCTACTTTGCCTAGATCATCTCAATATCCAAAGTGAATGTGCCAGCTCTCACCATTGTGTCCACATTTTAGCCAGCTAGAAGACAGAAAAGGAAAAAGAGCATGCCTTCTCTCAATAAGAAAACATTTCAGAAGTTGCATATACCATTTTCCCTTTCATTCAAATTGGCAGAACCCAATTATACTAGACCAATCCTAGGTAATAGAGGAAGAAAAATGTAGTTTTTATTTTTGAATAGTATCTTCTTTGTTTAAAATCACAAATTATAGCACTATAGGAAAGAGGAAGAATGGGTATGAAAAATAACATAGTTACTTCCTCAGGAGGTTAAAATTCAATTGCAGTAGGTTAGGCTGTGATTGGTGAGAAAATTGGCAGATTAAGATTGCCAGAAAAGTGTATGGATTTGCATGAAGAAAACTAATTTTTCTTGCTGATATTCTCACTACTATTATTTCAGGATGGTATTTCCAAGTATTCCTGTATTAACTATAAGTGGAAAATGTTGCACCCTTCCCACCCCCCAGTAGCAACTTCACTTTCAAGGAAAAGGAAATGAAAGGGAAAATATCAGTGGAAGCAAGAATAATTTCTTCTCAAATTCAAACCTATTTGCTTTGTTGTTTTGCTTCTTATCCACAGGCCATGATCATAAATATGTGAGATACTTTTCCTAGGCTGTCTCTTCAGTGTCAAGTTTAATGCTTTCTCTATAGATCTGTAAAAGCCATCTCCTTGATTCTCTGGATATAGGTTTGGGAGACAGTAGCCTGGAGAACTATTTTAGCAAGTCTTAGACATGGCTAACAGAAGCCAAAGGTGATTCTTAAGATAATGGCAACCAAGAGTGAGATGACTGGCTGCCACCGGAACCCAATTTTCAGCAAATAACATGAATGAGAAGATCTAGGTATAGAACTACACAGGGGCAAATGCACTGATATTATTAGTTAATTATAAATCCATAATGTATGTGTACTTTTGCCAACAAAAATGATATTTTTCATAGAAAGTGGCATTTGAAAAAATTAATATACATTTATTTCCTTCAACAACATTTTTATGTTATTTTTAACTATTTTTTTGAGTACAAAGAGGAGTGGTAGAAATATCTAGCAGAGGACACTTGACACAAATGAATGAAGTTAACATCAGCTGTAAGTGGACAAATTGATAACAGGTGCCTAAATTTGCCAACAGACACATAATCACTGCTATGATATTGTTCAGAAAAAACAAGTAAATCATAATTTACATCTAATCATGAAAAACATGTTTTATTCAAAGTCAAGCTAAATATAGCACTAATATTCCATCACCTCTACTTTCATTTTTCTTTAGCAGTCTAAAGAGCCCATTGCTTCTAACTACTCCTTTTCAGAAATTTCTGCATTATTATGGGTGATTAATACCATCCTGTTTAGCTGTGCATTTACTTAATCCTGGTCTACACAGACCTGTTGGGGCATCCTGATGGGACCTAAAAATTACGTATTCTTCTTCACAGACATTTCAGGACCCAACATTATACCACATCAGAGTATGAATGTCAACACCCTCCCAGATGATATGTCAGAAACAGTACATTTTAGGTAGTTGCAGGTCATTAATTAATTGAGGGAATTGTTCAACACATATAAGAAATCTAATGAAAATAGAAGGATCTGGGATATAGGAAATAAATGCTCTAAAGAGACACACAGGAAAGAAGCGGGAAAATGTTGGTGAAATAAAATTTGTTAAGCAAGTACACCAGAGATACAGAAGTAAATGTTTGCACATTCCAAAGCCATGGCATTTCAGGAGGAAATGAGGACACAGCCCCTGACTCAAGATACGAAACTTACATGTGAGCCTGCTATGTCTTTCTCATCCCTCACTGAGTTTTTTCCTCAGGTGAGATTACGTAGAAAAAGCATATAAGTATCTTGAAAGTATATCTTATTAGTTTCAGATTAGGCCCTTCAAGTGCTACAACCACACCCACAGGCAGAAGGGACTTGAAATGCACAAAGTTCACCCTTCCCTCTCCTTTGTCTCAAGAGAGATTCAGGAACAGTAAATGCCTGAAATGAGACCTAACTTTGAGTTTCTCCTTTCCTTCTTTGGGGCACTTTGGGAAGAACCTCAGACGCCCCAAAATTCTGCCACCTAATCTGAACCGCACTGATCTTCCCTGCCAAACCCACCTAGAGCAGACACTGTTACTCTTCATGGACAAAGTCTGGACACAGTTCATAAATATACTAGGGAGTCCTCATACTAAACCCTGACCTCACCTTACAATCAGTTGGGGCACTTAATTAAAACAATCTTGATGTTCCCATCCAAACCAATTGACAGAAACTGGGAGTCACAGGTGGTGATTATTTTTAAAACTCCACATGTGATCCTATTTACAAGCCCGAGTGAGAGACATTTTTCTAAACCTTGCTTCTCAAGCTTTAATTGCATAAAAATCACTTAGATAGATCTTAACAACTTATTGTGATGATTATTTGATAAAATATACAAGCATCAAATCATTACATTATAAACCTAAAACTAGTATAATGTTATATGCCCATTAAAGAGAAAATTGAAAGAGGAAGGTTAGTCTTTCCTCAACTAGCCCATAATGTGACCTGGTCTAGTTGAAAAATATAACTCTTCTAGAAAGAAAAAACAATGAAAGTAACACTTAGAAAAGATCCTAGACTGTACTTTGTTTTTTTCCTGGTCAAGGTCTAGGTTGCATTTGAAAGAGAGGAAATAATTCTCATTTTTCTAAATTTCAAAAATAAAAATAAATGTGATTAATATGAGAAAATAACTTTTAAGTTACTACAGGATTTTAGGCTCTTGTAGAAGTTTTACTGCAGACTTAAAAAAAACATTTAAGGTCACTAATTCTTCTAATAATGACACAAATATAATTTTTAAAAACCAAGAATTTTTCAATAAAATCCAGTCATTTTAATATGATCTAATGTTTGAATACATACTGCCCCCAAAATTTCTGTTGAAAGACTATGGTAGTGTCCCTTCGTATCCAGATGCCTCCAGCTACACCAATTTGCAGCACATCATTGAAACACATCACTGAGATTTTGAAACATGTATTTTTCATCCAGATGTTTTAATTGCATGTAGGCACCATTGTTGACTATTAACACTGATGATTTGAAAAGGGCCTTACTGTTCAGTGTGAAGGTCAAGTTTAGATTTTATTTATCGCCTTTCATTTTGGTCTTTTTTTTTTTTCATTTTATCCTGTATTATCTTTTGACAGGAAAATGAAACAAAAGGAACTTTACACATATTTTATTTTAAATTACAGTTTATATAAGCATCAAACATGAATGTTTTATTTAATTCCTCAGGTTGATACCTTTTGGTTTCCTGAAATATAATACCCATTATAATCCCTGTTTGCAGACACCTTGAAATATTTATTGAAAAATACAATACAGATTCTAAAACATAATCTTCTTTTATGAATACTGGCACAGTTTCACCCAGCACTGTTGAAGATTTAAGAAAAATTGCAGGGCAAGATTAGACATTGTTTATATCTCACCTCTAGCAAGATATAACTTTACTCTTGGCTGACCTTTAAATAAAAGCAATGCTTACGTAACTGAGTAAGCTTTAAACTAAACAGGAAAAGCCACAAAGCCAGGAATAAACTACAAACTTACACTGTTTGTTAAAACTGAGATTTTTATCATATTGCTTAAAAATAAAACACTGAAGTTTCCAAAGTGGAAAATGTTACCAATATTTTATCTTTGCTATATGAATGTATATATAAATATTTTGGTATATAAAAGAAGTTATTCAGAAGTCTACTATGTAATGCATTGCAGTATTTTGTAATGTTAAACAGTATTACTCACTGACAAAATGAAATTTTTGAAGGACCTGCATTCTACATTCATATAAATATCAATTATAATTAGTGTGCATGCTATGTTGTTCCTAAAACATACATTCGGTGGTTATTTGTAAACAGATTTATCTTTCAAAAATTTTAAGTAAAGCCTTATCAAGGGGCAGAAGAATAACTTCTCAAAGTCTTTTTTTAGCTTTACTATTTGCCACATATAGTCAAGTTAATAGTGGTTACATTTTATGTTTAATAAAAATTAAAACAATTTTGCCAAGGAGAAAGAAGTACAAAAAATAGTACAATGTGGAAATATTTTAAGATTTTGAAAGATTTTGTTTTTAGTTACATATAAATATCTTTAGCAAATTTTAGCTCCTTTTTGATGTCCCCACAATCAGAGTATGTTTACATTTTTCACAGAATTGAATAGTCGTCAAATACATTTTATATTTTATATTCAGTAGAAACTTTATTAAATCTGTAAATACTTTAAAAATTATCTAAACAATGAAGCTATGAGATGAATTTCTATTGAAGGAGTCTGAAAAAAAGCTAAAGAATGAAAGACAAAAAGCATTAAAATGTATGAAATGAAGGCCATGTAGTATAATGGGAGATTTTATCCAAGTACCTAGCAGGTGCACCCACGTGACTCTTGGTAGAGGGTTGGCAATGGAGAACTCTTGTTTTTGAAGAGGAAACAATGAGCTAAAGGAAATATAACCTATCATAAAAATAAAGGTAACTTGTTATGATTAGAGTAATGGACATCAGGAGGTGAAGAGTGAAGTTGAAGAAGGAAGCTAAATCTGAAAGAGTCCTGTAACCACGTAAGGAGTTTAAAGTTAGCTTCTAAAAGAATAAAAAGAAAAACCAACAACCACATCAAAAGATTTCAAGCAGGAGACTGACATGATCACATCAGCTCTTATTGGCGATCTTTCTGGTTGCATTTGGAGAATGAATGGAAGAAATGCAAGACCAAAACCTAGAAGAAAGAATGAGTATTGAGAACTGTATTAGTTAGAGTTCTCCAGGGAAACAGGACCAATAGGATATAAGCATTTAAGTAAGAGAGGATTTGTTATAGGAACTGGTTCACTGGGTTCAGGAGGCTGAGAGGTCCCACATCTACTGCCAGCAAGCTGGGAAACCAGAGAAGCTGAGTCTGAAGACCTCAGAACACTAAAGAGACAAAGTTGGAGGGCTGGAGGGATGTCACTGGTTTAAGTCCCGGAGTCTGAAGTCCTCAGAAACAGGATCTCCAACAGTTGAAGGCAGGAGAAAATGGACATCCCAATGCTAGAAGAGAGTGAGAATTTGCCCTTCCTTCACCTTTTTTCTTGTGTTTGGGCCTACAATGGATTGGTAAGCGTTGATCTTTTCACCAATTCTACTGAAGTGAATGCCAATCTCTTCCAGAAACTTTCAGACTCAGAAATAATGTTTTACCATTTCTCTGAGATCACTTAGCCCAATCAAGTTGACATATAAAATTAACCATCACAGGAATCTATGGCATTAAACCGAACACTATGGAAAGACAGAAGAAAGTGCATTTTGGAACTTTTTAAAGAGGTATTGGATTCCATGTACTCAGTCAGGGAAAGAAAAATGGCCATGGAATTCACTGAAATAGGCACATAGAAAGAGGATGAGGTATGGAGAAGGCAGATGACAAATGTAACTATGGACATGTTGCCCTTCCTTTGAAAAAGCTGGATTTGATATTTTTAAAAAATTCAGTTGGGTATATGGAAAAATCTAAATAGATATTATGAAGTTTTGATATATGAATGAGAAAATTTGTCATCTTTTTGAAATATACACATGCAATTCAGAGTACACAACCATCTAAATGCATTACGTATAATACTTCTACTAAAACAATAATGTTCTATTCAGGAATGTAAATTATGATGTAAACTGAATACGTCTTTCAAAGAAGTAGAAGAAGATTAATTCACTTTTTTATGTAACTATGATAAGATTTGATTGAGGTTAAAATATTTAGTGGGGTTAGGTCTAGAATTTGCCTTTCATTAAAGATAGAAGGCCTAGCAACAGTTGCTGTTGCTCTTTTGTTTTTTTTTAATTATATTTCATTGATTATGCTATTGCAGTTGTCCCAGTTTTTCCCCCTTCAATGCACTCCACCCAACCTCCCCCCAACTCCCTCAGGCAATCCTCATACCATTGTCCATGTATATGGGTCATGCATATGTGTTCTTTGGCCACTCTATTGCCTATGCTGTGCTTTACATCCCCATGACTATACTGTAACTACCAATTGCATTTCCTAATTCCTTCACCTTTTTCACCCATCTCCCTGAACCCCTCCCATGTAACAACCAACCAAATGTTCTCTGTATCCATGTTTCTGTTCTGCTTGTTTGTTTCTTTTTTTTTTAATTCAGTTATTGGTTGATATGTATTTGTTGCCATTTTGTTGTTGCTATTTTTGATCTTTGAGAAGATTCTTTAACATTTCATGTAATGCTGGCTTGGTAATGATGTACTTCTTTATTTTTTCTTGTCTATGAAGCTCTTTATCTATCCTTTGGTTCTAAATGATATTTTTGCTGAGTAGAATAATCTTGGTTGTAGGTCCTTACTTTTCATCACTTTGAATATTTCTGCTAATCCCTTCTAGCTTGCAGTTTCTTTTGAGAAATCAGCTGACAGCTTTATGGGGGATCCCTAGTAGGCAACTAAATGCTTTTTTCTTGCTGCTTTTAAGATTTTATCTTTTTATTTAATTTTTGGCCTTATAATTATGATATGTCTTGGGGTAGGCCTTTTGTGATTCATCTTGTTTGGGACTGTTTTTCTTGGACTTGTATGTCTATTTTTTTCCCCACAAAGTTAGAGAAGGTTTTTCATCATTATTTTTCAAATAGGTTTCCAATTCTTGCTCTCTCTCTTCTCTTTCTGGTACCACCATGATGCAAATATTGGTATGCTTGAAGTTACCCCAGAGGCTATCCTCACTTTCCTCACTCTCCTCATTTTTTTTTGGATTCTTTTCTTCTTGCTGTTTTGATTGGGTGTTTTTTTGCTTTTCCTCCCTTTATTGTTGTTCTATTACTGTTATCCTAATTATCCCCCATTCCTCTTTACTTTGCCACCCACACCTTGCTCACAGAGTCAATCCTCAAGCTGTTGTCCATGTCCATGGGTCATATATACCTGTTCCTTGACTAGGCCTTTCCATTTCTTTCCCCCTTACCCACCTCACCCCTTTCCATGGTCATTGTCAGTCTGTTCCTTGTTTCCATGCCTCTGGATCATTTGTCTGCTTTGTTCATTAGGTTCCACTTACAGATGAGATCATATGGCATTTGTCTTTCGCCACCTGATTATTTCACTAAGCATAATACTCTCCAGTTCTTTTCCTGATGTCGCAAAAGGTAGGAGTTCCTTCTTTCTTTCTGCTGCATTCCATTGTGGAAATGTACCACAGTTTTCTCATCCAATCATTTCCTGATTGGCATTTAGACTGTTTCCAGCAGTTGGCTATTGTAAATAATGCTGCTATGAACATGGGGCTGCATAGGGGCTTCTAAATTGGTGTTTCAGGATTTTTAGGGTACAATCCCAGCAATGCAATAGCAGGGTCAAAAGAGAGTTCCATTTTTAATTTTTGAGCAAGTTTCAGATTGTTTACCACCGTGGCTGCACCAGTCTACATTCCCACCAACAGTGTACTAGGGTTCCCTTTTCTCTACAACCTCACTAGCACTTGTTATTTGTTGATTTGTTTATGATGACCATTCTGACCGGTATGACAACATACCTCATTGTGGTTTTAATTTGCATCTCTCAGATGGCTAGTGAGGCTGATCATCCTTTCATATGCTTGTGGGCCCTCTGTATGTCCTCTTTGGAGAAGTGCCTGTTCAGGTCATTTGCCCATTTTTTTAATTGGATTATTTGTCTTCCTTGTATTGAGTCATATGAGTTCTTTTTCTATTTTGGAGATCAAATCCTTGTCTGATTAATTGGCAAATACACTTTCACACATAGTTGGTTCTCTTCCCATTTTGATGATGCTTTCTTTAGCCATGCAGGACCTTTTTAACTTGATATAGTTCACTTGTTTATTCTTTATTTCCGTTTCTCTAGAGGATATATCAACAAAAACATTGCTGTATGGGATATCTGAAATTTTTCTGCCTATGTTTTACTCTAGGACTTTTATGGTGTCACAGCTTATGCTAAATTATTTTATCCATTTTCAGTATATGCTGGTGTATGGTGTAATTTGATGGTTGTTTCATTTCTTTCACATGTACCTGTCCAGATCTCCCAATACCATTTGTTGAAGAGGCTATTTTTACTCCATTTTATGCCCCTTCCCCCTCTGTAAAATGCTAATTCACCATAGAGATATGAGTTTATTTCTGGGTTCTCTATTCTGTTCCATTGATCTATGTGTCTGTTTTTATGCCAGTACCAGATTGTTTTGAATAGAACCACCTTGTATATAGTTTATCAGGTTTTGTGATCCCTCTTACTTTGTTCTTCTTTCTCAAGATTGCTGAGGCCATTTGGAGTTGTTTTTGGCTCCATATAAATGTTCGAAATATATGTTCTGAATCTGTGGAATGTATCATTGGTAGTTTAATAAGGATTGCATTGAATCTATAGATTGCTGTAGGTAGTATGGACATTTTGATAATGTTAATTATTCTAATCCACAAACATGGTGTATGTTTCCATTAACTTGTACCCACCTTAATGTCTTTCTTCAGTGTTGTGCAGTTTTCCAAGTACAGGTCTTAACCTCTTTGGTTAAATTTATTCCTTGGTATATTATTTTTCTTGTCTGTAAGTAAATGCAATTTTTTTTCTAGTTTATCTTCCTGATATTTTATTGTTGATGTACAAAAACATCATGAATTTTTGAATATTGACTTTACATCCTGCTATTTTGCCAAATTCATTTATTAGGTCCAATAGTTTTATGGTAGAGACTATAGGGTTTTCTATTTACACTACCATGTCATCTGCAAACAATGACAGTTTTACTTCTTTCCAATTTGGATGGCATTTATTTTTTTTTTTCTTTTCTGATCATTGTGATAGAACTTCCAGTACTATGTTGAATACAAGTGGTGAAAATGAACACCCTTGTCTTGTTCCTAAGGGGAAAGATTTAGTTTTTTCCTGTTGAATATAATGTTGGCTGTTGTTAATAATGTAGATTTCTTTTATAAGGCATTTATTATGTTGAGGTATGCTCCCTTTATTCCCACATTGCAGAGATTTTTTATCATAAATGGGTGCTGTACTTGGTCAAATGCTTTTTCAGTGTCTATTGATAGGATCATGAGATTTTTGTCTTCATTTTGTTTATGTGGTATATTATGTTTATTGATTTGCAGATATTATACCATCTTTGCATCTCTGGGATGAATCCCATTTGAACATAGTGTATGATCTTTTCAATACATTGTTGGATCTGATTTGCCAATATTTTGTTGAGGATTTTAGCATTTATGTTCATCAGTGATATTGGCCTGTAGTTTTCTTTCTCTGTTGTGTCTTTACCTGGTTTTTGAATTTTGGTAATAGTGGCCTCATAAAAAGAGTTTGGGAGTCTTCCTTCCTCTTGAATTTTTTGGAATAGTTTGAGAAGTATACGAGTTAGCTCTTCCCTAAATGTTTAGTAAAATTTGCCTGTGAAGCTGTCCACTCTAAGGCCTTTGTGTACCTGGACTTTTTGAAATTCTGCTTCAATTTCATTCATTGTTATTAGTCTATTAAGGCTTTCTGATTCTTCTTAATTTAGTTTTGGAAGATCATATGTTTCTAGAAAATTTTCATTTCATCCAAGTTGTCAAATTCCTTGGCATATAGTTGTTCATAGTAATTTCTTACAATGCTTTGTATATCTGTGATATTGGTTGTAATTTCTCCTCTTTCTGATTTTATTTATTTGGGTCTTCTCTCTTTATTTCTTGATGAGTCTGTTCAAGGCTTGTCAGTTTTATCCTTTCAAAGAACCAGCTCCTGAATATATTGATCATTTGAATTGCTTTCTTAGTGTCTATGTTATTAAATTCGACTCTGATCTTGTTTCCTTCCTTCTATTATTTTTTTTCTGCAGTTGGTTTATTTTAGACAGCATTTATGTGTTTCATGTTTACTTACCTAGTCAGCTATGCTATGTCTTTTGATTGGAGCATTTCATTCATTTACATGTATGATTACTACAGATAGGTACTTAATCATTGCCATTTTTTCCCTTGTACCTGTGTTCCTCTCTCTCTGTTTTTCTTCACCTTCTTAAAGCAGTTACTTTAGCATTTTTTGCAATGCTGTTTGGTGTACATGTATTATTTTAGGCTTTTTTTCTGGGAAACCCCTTATTTTGCGTTCCATTTTAAATGAGAGCCTTGTTAGGTACAGTAGTCTTTTTCTAAAATATATTTTATTGGTTAAAATATTTTATTGATTATGCCATTACAGTTGTCCCATTTTTCTCTCCCCTTTATTCCCCTATGCCCTGTACACCCCCTCCCACCATCATTCCCCCACCATACTTCTTGTCTGTGGTTTCTCCATTTCTCATACTATTCTTAACCTCCCCCTGTCAATTTTGTGCCTACCATCTATATTTCTTATTCCTTGTACCTGTTCCCCCATTCTCTCCCTGCCCCCTCAGCACCGATAAACCTCCATGTGATCTCTATTTCTGTGAATTTGTTCCTGTTCTAGTTGTTTGCTTAGTTCATTTTTGTTTTTGTTATTGTTTTTTTTTTTTTTAGGTTAATTGGTTGTGGGATTGTTGTCATTTTACTGTTCTTATTTTTATCTTCTTTTTCTTAGATAAGTCCCGTTAACATTTCATATAATAAGGGCTTGGTGATGATGAACTCCTTTAACTTGACCTTATCTGGGAAGTACGTTATCAGCTTTTCCATTCTAAATGATAGTTTTGCTGGATAGAATAATCTTGGATGTAGGTCCTTGCCTTTCATGATTTTGAATACTTCTTTTCAGCCCTTCTTGTCTGCAAGGTTTCTTTTGAGAAATCAGCTGATAGTCTAATGGGAAGTTTTTCATAGGTAAGTGTCTACTTTTCTCTAACTGCTTTTAAGATTCTCTCCTTATATTTAACCTTGGGTAATGTAATTATGAGGTGCCTTGGTGTGTGCTTCCTTGGTTCCAACTTTTTAGGACTCTCTTAGCTTCCTGGACTTCTTGGAAGTCTATTTCTTTTGCCACATTAGGGGAGTTCTCCTTATGTTTTAAAATATATATATATATTTTAATTTCTTGCTCTTCCTCTTCTCCCTCTGGCATCCCTATGATTCAGATGTTGGAATGTTAAAGTTTTCATGGAGGTTCCTAAGCCTCTCCTCATTTTTTTGAATTCTTGTTTCTTCATTCTAATGGGTAGAGTAGTCTTGATTGCAGGCCTTTGTTTTTCATTACTTGGAATCTTTCTTCCATTCCTTTCTGCCTTATAATGTTTATGTTGAGAAATCGCCAGATAGTCTTATTAGAGCTCCCTTGTATGTTATTAGCTGTGTCTCCTTTGCTGCCTTTACAACTCTCTCTTTGTTTAAGTTTTGAAGTGGGCTTCTTTGGATTCTTCCTTATTGGGACTCTCTGTGCTTCCTGGACTTGCCTATATTTCATTTAGCACTCTTTCTGGGGGTTTCTCCTTTCCTTTTGATTCAGGGTTGTTTCTTTATCTCTCCATTTTAATTGACTCTTCTTATTTGTTTCTGCTTCTTAGATTGATCTGCTTTGACACCCTGTGTTCAACCCTGTTGTATGCTGTTGTACAGGTGCTGCCAGAAAACAAACATACTGCCCAGGAAACAAACCCACACATGCGAAAATAAGCCCTACCCACTTTGCACTATCAACAGCAAGTAAGCCAGTGTTAATAAAGGTGTAAAAGTTTAAGATTATTATAAGAATGGAAAAGCAAATATGAGAGGATTAACTGAAAGAAAAATGATTTTGAGAGTGTAGAGGGAGAAGCAATAATAAGAGTAGAAAATAGGGACAAGTCAATGAGGAAAAAAAGTAAAATTTACGTCATAAATAAAAAATGGAGGGATGAAGGCAGAATGGAGTAAGAGAAGGGAAGAACATAATATTAGGTTTAATCAAAAAAATTAAAAAAAACAAATATAGTTTGGGAGAGAATAAAAAGAAAGAAGAAAGAAAAAATAGGAACAAAAATAGAGAAAAAGATCCACCACAACACTATCAACAACAAATGTGCAAAGATTAATATAGGTGGGATGGGAATAAGAGGGAATAAAACAAAGACAAGCTTAAGAGATGTCTAAAGGAAAGAAGTGACATTTTGATGATAGAATGAGAAGGAATACTAAGAGTGAGGAATGAAAGCCAGGTTAAGATGGGGAAAATTACAGTTAAAAAAAATGAAAGGGCAGGTTGATGTCAAAATAGAGTAGGAGAGGGAAATGGTAAAATTTGAGATTTGAAATACGGAAATAGTGACGATCTAGAAACAAAATTGAAGAAATACAACAATCACCATATCTGCAACCAGTGATCAAAGACTGACAAAGGCAAGGAGAGAATAAAAGTATTTTAAGAATGGGAAAAAGAATGTCAGATGACTAATCACAAGAAAAATGGTTTTAAGAGGCTGGAAGGGGGAGAAATGGTAAGAGCATGGATGGAAAAAAGTTGTGGCAAGAGACAAAATAGAATTTAAAATGAAAATAAGAAGAGGAAATAAGAAGATAAATTGTACTAAGAGAAGGGGAAGCAAAATATAAGATTTGAAATAAACTATACTATAAAAACTAGTGACTTAATATGCACAAACTTGAAGGACAAGAAATGAATGTTAAAATGCTAAAAAAAAAAAAAGTTGGGAGAGGGTTTTCAGGAACATCTTAAAGGGCACATTGACAAAACCAAACAAGGGGTAGGAACAAGTGTGGGAAATGGGGATGGCTGGGGTGGGGAGGAGTGGGGAGGGAAATGGAGACAATTGTGCTTGAACTACAATAAAAAAACAAGGAGCAAATATCTTGTGGCTTTAAATGATTCAGGTTGTTGTAGTCAGGTTTTAGAATGGTAGCAACAGGAATACTTGAGAATTAAACTGTGAAATGAAAAAAAAAAACAAACCCCAAAACAATTCTGGAATTTATATGAATCTCTAAGTATAGCCAAAAATTTATGAATATTGAAGGAGCAATTAAGAAGCCTAAGTAGGAGACTTCTGAATAGTAAGATAACATGAAGTCAAAAAGTGTATGATATTGGCACAGAACTATATAAAAATATTAGTCATATATGGTTGAGCACCCACAGGAAGATCAATCCATAGGGAATTTTAATCTAACAGTGGGAAAAAGTGGCTAATTTAATAAAGTGTTGATATGATTGATTATTTATTCAGAAGGAAACAGAATTAGATCGATACTTTTATTTTTCATAATAAAAATATTGGAAGAAAATGTAAGGGGCTATTTGTAGAAATATGGGGTTGGACTTTCCTATGTATGATGGGGATATCAAAAAGCATAAAGGAAAAAACTAGATATATTTGGCTATTTTAAAATTACATGTATTTGTATGGCAAAAAAATATAAACAAAATGAAGTTACAACTTCACATATGTCTGTAAATTAAGTGTGGAAAATGTTTGATTTTTCTTAGAGACTAGTTATTGAAGGATAATTCCATATAGAATTTGCTTTCAGAATTCAAAGGATCCCCTCACAACTGACAGAGGAATTTCAAACTTTCTCAACCAAATACTGGAAGAGTGTCAATGATAATATTTAAGTTTTTATTACCAGAAATACCTTTCTAATGAAATGATACCTTCTATAAAATCAAGAATTATTTCTCCAATTGTTTATTTTAAAATAAGTAAATAATTAATAGAATTGTATTAGTTGAAAAATATATAGAGAGTGAAATAGAGCAAATGAAACACAAAAGCAATGGAAAATAATAAATTATTTCAAAATCTTCCAAAAAATAAATAAAATACTATGCAGGAGAGAGGATAATGCAAATCATGAAGAAGACTGTGATGGAATTCATCTCACTATTATCTACATTTTACCACTGTCTTGTTTTTCTGTATCCTCCCCTGGTGATGTCAGATGGTGTCCCAATCTGGCCCTAGGCACCCTGTTCAAGACTACCAGCAATACATAGTTTGTAGCTGTCTCCTTCAGTTGTTAAAATAGTCAGTCTGTAATCAGCAGTCAGGCTTAAGCACTGGAAGTTGAGTAGAGTAATTCCTGTGGATGGGGCTATTGCTTCCCTTCAGGTTGATGCCACTTGAAGGGGACTATTCAGCCTGAGCAGGATGGCTCCTGCAGTATGGGGAATGTCTCAGCACAAGGATCCTGGTGGCTGTTCCCTCAGTTCTCTCCCCAGAGTCACTGACCCCAAAGTCTCCTCAAGCATCTCTAGTCTGATATGCCCACTCTTTGCTGGAGCCCAGGGTAAGTGGCTGCAAATGAAATTTTATGTGTTGGCCCTTCATGAGGCTCTCTGTGGCTCCAATCATCTCTTCCAGGGAAATCAAAACTCAATAGCATTTCACAGCTGGATGCTATCTGGGTTTCTTTCTAGCTGTTGTGCTACAGGCTAAGGAGACCAGCTTGGGGTTTAGGCCCCAAACTTCTCAGGTGGACCCCTCAGTTACTGAGATTTCTCTCTAGCACTTCAGCCACCACCAGTGGGAGTTCAGCCAGCCCTGTCACAGCTCCTCTGCAGTCTCTACCAGTCACATTGTGGTAAAGGAGTTTCTTCTGTCTCTCTGTGTTTATAAGGCTTCTCTCCAGCTCTTGTTCAGTTAGTTATTCCACATTATTTCTCTACAATTTAGTTGTAATTACAGATTGGTCCTGTCAGGAGGTTAATGTAGTCTCTACTTATTCTTCTGCCATCTTGGATCCACTTTGAGACCATTTCTTGCTTTCTTACATTCCAAACCACTGATTTGATTCTTGGCTTCATCCACTCTAATGTTGACTCCCTGTAAATTGTTCTTTATTTCAATTAGTGTTTCCTTCATTCTGTTGTCTTGTTCAATGTTGTTGAAGTCCTTACTCAGTTCCTTGAGCATCCTTATAACCAGTGTTTTGAACTCTGCATCTAGTTGCTTGCTTTACTCCATTTTGTTTAGTTCTTTTTCTGGAGTTTTGACCTGTTCTTTCACTTGAGTCATGTTTCTTTGCCTCCTAATTTTATCAGCCACCCAGTCTTTGTTTTTATGGATTGAGTAGTGGTTGCAGAAGCTTGGTAGAGTGGCCTAATGTAGTAGGTGTCCAATAGAGTCCAGTAGTAGAGCCTCCCCAACCACCCAAGCTGGGTACTTGAGGAGCACCCACTGTGTAGGCTGTGTACAACCCCCTGTTATATTTAAGCTTTGATTGCTATTGACACATCCAAGGTTAGCCACTTCCTGTGTTTTGTCCAGAGTCACACAGCATAAGCTACAAAGTGATTGCTACTTGTGCTAGACTCGGAGGTGCCTAACTTGGGCCAAGCTATGAACCAAGGTTGCCTGCTGCTAGTGCTGGGTCTGGGGCAACTTAGCGAGAGGTATAGGGTTCATTTAAGCTGGGTGATGCTTGTTTTAGAGACTGTAGAAAAATCTAAACCATGGGCCAAGACTAAGCATGCATATGGAAAAGTCACTGGAAACTGTTGGGAACCTTTCCGCTGGTTTCAGAAGCTGTAAACTACCCCCCCCCCATAGCTAAGGCTGATACCTTGGGACCATAAGCCACTGTCTCCTTGTGAAGAAGACAAAGCTTATCTTCCTGGCAGAGATGCTGCCTCTGCCCCCTTTACTTCACTCTGCTTGGCCCCGGGCGGATGACTGGTTAGCCAAAGGCAGGTAAGATTCTTCAAGGGAGGAATGACCTAAAATAGGCATGGTCATGATGGGGCCATCAGGGAAGAACTTAGGGCACTATAGAAAAAGGAGGTGATGGACCCTCACCCCTCAGCTTTGACATAGCCTGAGTCCTCATTCTATCTTTAAGAAGTCTCCTAATTTCTTGGCTGCCTTACTCCCCCCACCTGACTTAAGCCTGAAACAGTGCTGGAGGGTGGTGCAGCACTGGGCAGGAAGGGCTGTTCCCTGGGGTGATCAGGCCTAAGAAAGAATGTATAAAATCCTTGTGAAACCTGCTTTGCTAAGATTACCCTCAATTTAAATGATAAGGGTCCAAGCATAAAATGAGTTTATTTCCCAAAGTTGTATGGCCCTTTGGCTATCTGACCTTGACTCAGAATAAGCCCTCATAGTTCTTCTAATGTTATCTATTGTTTGACCATTACTGCCTGCCAATGATTGATGAGCTTTACACTCTGTATTCCTGTGCAAATTGAACCCAATAAAAGCCCATTGAGGAACAGACTCAAGGCCTTTCTCCTTTGAGAGATTGACTACCTTTCCTCCCCAAGCAGATCTGTCTTGCTAGAATTATTCGCATCCATGATGGCCAGGGGGTCTGTGCTGGACAAAGCTCCCTCACAGGAAACAACTTGGGTGGGTCCACAAGATGTTTGGGAGGAGGCATCAGAGAATCACCAGGCTCAAGCAGAGTGCAAGCCAGGATGATGGAGTTAGGTATGGTGCCTGCCTGCTGGCTCTGTAGCTCTGTAGGGGTGAAAATGCTCAGAAAAGGAACAGAGGCCTCTGCCAGCACCCCTGTCTGTGAGAAAGCTGCCCCTCAGTTGTCACTCCGGTGCCAGATAATTCAGTTCCTCCCTATATGTCTCTGATGTCTTTTACTCTGCTGCCCCTGTACTAGAGCTTCAGCTGTGAGGCTTGTGGAATTCTACACATAATATGTTCACTACAACATTTCCTGCTGCCCAATTTAAAGGTGCTGTGTAGGAGGTCAGTGGAAAAAGAAGGCAGTTGATAACACCATTTAAAATATTTTAGGGAGCTTTCATAAGACTGTCAGATGATTTTCCAACAGAAACATTTTGGGTCAGAAAGGATTGGCATGAAATATTCAAAGTAATGAAAAGCAAGGACCTACAACCAAGACTACTATACCTACCTTGCAAGACTGTAATTTAAAATTTCAGGAGAAATGAAGAACTTCCCAGATAATACCCAAGATTAAAGATATGGATAGAGTCTTAACAGCAGCAAGAGAAAAGGAGACAGTTACCTACAAAGGACTTCTCATAAGACTATCAACTGACTTCTCAAAAGAAACTTTGCTGGCAAGAAGGGGCTGGAAAGATGTATTCAAAGTCATGAAAGGCAAGGACCTACATCTAGATTATTCTGCCCAGCAAAGCTATCATTTAGAATGGAAGGGCAGATAAAGTACTTCCCAGATAAGATTGAATTAAAGGAGTTCATCATCACCAAACCCTTATTATATGAAATGTTAAAGGGACTTATCTAAGAAGAAGAATGTCAAAAACTATGGACAGTGTAATAAGCCAGGTGACGAAAGACAAATACCATTTGATCTCACCTATAAGTGGAACCTAATCAATAAAACAAAAAAAAGCAAGCAAAATATTATCATATTGAAATTAAGTTCAAACTGACAGTAACCAGAGGGGAGGTGGGAAAGGATAATGGGGGGAAAGAGGATGAAGGGTTATCAAGGCACATGTATAAAGGACACATGGACAAAGCCAAAGGGACATGGGATCATGGGTGGGAGGTAGGGATGGTTGGGGTGTGGGATAGTGTAGGGGGTAAATTGAGAAAACTGTATGTGAACAACAATTAAAAACTACTCAGACAAAAACACTATGAACAATTAAATGACAGCAAACTCACAACTATTACAACTGAACCTAAAAACAAAAACAAAAACTAAGTAAACAACTAGAACAGGAACATATTCACAGAAATGGAGATCACATGGAGGATCATCAGTGGGGAGGAGGTGGGTGGAGAATGGGGGGCACATGGAATAAGAAGAGTAATTGGTAGGTACGGAATAGACAGGGGGAGGTTAAAAATAGTATAAGAAATGGAGAAGCCAAAGAAATCATATGTATGACCCATGGACATGAACTAAGGTGGAGGAATGATTGTGGGAAGGGGTGTACAAGGTGAAGGGTAACAAAAGGGAGAAAAACATGGGACAACTGTAATAACATAATCAATAAAATATATTTTTTACAAAATCCAAATTAAATAAATGTGAAACACTAAAAAAGAAAGAACTTCTCAGATAAGAAAAAACAAAAGGAGTTTGTTACTACTAAACCAGTATTGTGAGGCATGTTAAAGGGTCTGCTTGAAAGAGTAGAAGGAGAAAGATGAAGAAGAAGGAGGAGAAGGAGAAGAAGTGGGGGGGGAGGAGGAGGAGGGGAAGGGGAGGGAGGAAGGAGAAAAGGAGTAATCAGAGGAATGTAGTGTAAACAAACAAAAAAAGGCAATAAATCCTTACCTATCAATAATCACTTTAAATGTAAATGACTTAAATATACCAATCAAAATACATTGGATAGCTGAATGGATAAGAAAACAAGACCAACATACATGTTGTCTATATGTATAGACACCTCAGAATGAAAGATACACACAGAGTAAAAGTAAAGGGATGGCAAAAGATATTTCACACAAACAGGAAAAAAGTGCTGGGTTAGCAATAGTTTTATCTGACAAAAATAGACTTTAAAGGAAAAACTATGGTAAGAAACAAAGAAAAACACTACATAATGAGAAAGAGAAGAATCCAACAAGAGGACACAACCCTTCTAAAAACTATACAGCCAACATTGGAGCACCTAATTATATAAACCACTCTGACAGACAGAAGGGAAGAGATTGGCAGTAATACAGTGTTAATAGGGAATTTTAACACCTCATTGACATCAATGGTTAAATCTTCCAGAAAATCAACAAGGAAACAGTGGAATTAAATGACATACTACATCAGATGGATTTAATTGATATCTTCAGAACATTTAACCCCAAAGTAGCACAATGTAAATTATTTTCAAGTTAATAGAACATTTTCTAAGATAGAGCACATGTTAGGACACAAAACAAGTCTCAATAAAGTTAAGAAGATTGATATCATATCAAGCATCTTCTCTGACCATAATGGTATGAAACCAGAAATCAATCACAAGCAAAAAACTGAAAAACACAAAAAGACATAAAGGCTAAACAATGAATGGGTTATATCAAGATCAAAGAAGAAAGCAAAAGATACATTGAAACAAATGAAAATGAGAAGACAGCAACTCAAAAGCCATGTGTCACAGCAAAATCAGTATTAAAAAGGAAACTCATAGCATCACAGAGCTATCTAAAGAAACAAGAAAGATCTCAAATAAAAAGTCTAATTTTACACCTTCACAAACTTAAAATGAATAGCAAACAGAACCCAATGTGAATAGAAGGAAGAGAAAAAAAATCAGATCAGAAATAAATGAAATAGTCTAAAAAAGCAATACAAAAGATTAATATAGCCAAGAGCTTGTTCTTTGAAAAGTAAAACAAGATTGACAAATCTTCAACCAGACTCATCAAGTAAAAAAGAGAGAGGAACCAAAGAAATAAATGACAAATGAAAGAGGAGAAGTAACAACTGAACCCAAAGAAATATGAGGGGTTGTACATTATGAACTATATGCCAACAAACTGGACAACCTAGAAGAAATAGATAAATTCCTAGAAACATACAATCTTTAAAAAATGATTCAGGAAAAATCAAAGAATCTGAATAGAAAAATTACAACCAGTGAAATTGAAGCAGTAATCATAAAAACTCCAAACAAACAAAAGTCCTGGATTGCATGGCTTCACAGGTGAATTTTACCAAACATTCTAAGAAGAACTAACACCTATCCTTCTCAAATTAATCCAAAAAATTCAAGATGTCGGAAGACTACCAAACTCATTTTATAAGGTCAGCATTATCCTAATTCCAAAACCAGAAAAATACAGTACAAAAATAGAAAATTATAGGGTAATACCTCTGATGAACATAGGTGCTAAAATCTTCAACAAAATATTAGCAATCCAGATTCTGCAATACATTAAAGAGATCATACACTGTGACGAATTGGAATTTATGACAAGGATGCAAGGTTAGCGTAATATCTGCAAATCAATAAATGTGATACACTACATAAAAAATGAAGGATTAAAAACTACATGGTCATATCAATAGATGAAGAAAAAACATTTAATAAAATCCGGTACCCATTTATGGTAAAAACTCTCAGCTAAGTGTGAATACAGGGAATATACCTAAACATAATAAAGGCCATATATGACAAACCCATAGCCAACGACATACTAATGGGCAAAAACTACAAGAGCTTCCCTTAAGGTCTGGAACAAGACATGGGTATCTGATTCCACCACTCTTTTCAGTGTAGTACTAAAAGTACTATTCACAGCATTCAGACAAGAAGAAGAAATAAAAGGCATCCAAATTGGAAAGGAAAAGGTAAAGTAGTCATTATTTGCAGATGACATGATACTGTATATAGAGTACCCTAAATATTCCACCAAAAAACTCTTAGAACTATTAAATAAATTCAGTAAAGTAGCAGGATACAAAAAATAATACCCAAAAATCATTGGTGTTTTTATACACCAATAATAAACTGTCAGAAAAGAAAACTAAGAAAACAATCCCATTCGCAATTGCTCAAAAAAAAACCCACTTAGGAATAAATTTATCCAAGGGTAAAGAAAGACCTGTACTTGGAAAATTATAAGACACTGAAGAAAGAAGTTGAAGAAGATACAAATAAATGGAAGCATATACTGTGTGTGCTGATAGGAAGAATTAACATCATTAAAATATCCAAAGTGATCTACAGATTCAATTCAATTCCTATCATGATACCAAATGTCATCAAACAATAGAAATTAACTTTTTTCACAATTCTGATGGTCAGAAGTCTTAGATCAAGATGGTGGCATGGTTGGTTTCTTCTGAAGCTTCTCTTTGGGTTGGCAGATGGCCACCCTGTCTCCCTGTGTCTTTACATGAACTTCCTTAAGTGCCTGTCAGTATCATTAATTCCCTCTTCATATAAGGACACCAGTCATATTGGCTTAAAGCCAACACTAATGATGTCATTTCAACTTAATTGCCTTTTTAAAGACTCTATTTCCAAATGTAGTCACAATTTGAGATACTTGTAGTCAGGACTCTAAAATATGAATTTGGAGAGGGAGTATAGTACAGCTCATAACATTAATACAGTATAAATATGGAGAAAGAATAATACCATAGGATATAGCCTAAATATTTCAAAATAAACATTGAGTAGTATTGTAAATATAACATAGTAAGCACATTTTGATAATTAAAAAATTTATATTTATTTATGACCTTGAAATGCCTGAAGAATATTAGTATGATTATATGTCAGAGATGTAGAAGCCAGCTACACAGGAGATTGGTTTGTATTCCTCCCATCACCACTGAACCATACTTATGTGTTTATTGCTAGGAGCTGAGAATCAAAAGTGAAAAAATGTACAGACCTTCACGACTTAATATCTAATTTCAATATCAGTATGGGTGCCCCAGAAAGAAAGAATAAATAATAAGTATGCATGTCCTAAAATCTAAACAAAAGATTATCTATCTTTCTGATTATGAAATCACACCAGCCAGCTCTGTGTTGGTTTCTAAAAGATTCCAAAAGAGAACTAACATTATTTAAATATGAAGATAATTAGTGGAATAGGATTTTAGAAGATGGAACAAAAGTGATACATCTTGTAAAGGCCCCTGTTTTCAAATTGCTTGACCTTCCTTTGCTTCTTCATGAAGGAGAAATAGAATGTTAAAAAAATGTCCCCAATGATTTAATAGTTGCATTATTTGGAATTCATTCAATTGATGTGTTGCTATAAAAAAGAAATGATAATTAGATAAGATACTCTTTCATATTTAGTTGATGTGAATTCAGTAAACAAATTTTCATGACCCAAGAGAAAGTAGGGGTGAGTTATTTTGACTCCTTGAAACAGCTTTAATGTTTTTTTTACTGGCATGAAGATCTGGCCTAATTCAAAACCCTATTTCACTGTCAAAAGAAGTGAAGAGGAGAAACAACTTTCATTATGCTCTAAGTATACAACTAGAAATTACAAAAATATCTTATAATGGTCAAAATAATAGAGTATTTGGTTCTGTGAGTAGAGGAACCTGGAAGTTAATTAGATTTCTTGTTAGCATTTCAGTATAGTAAATGTAGATAATTGTTAATTTTAAACATATAGAAATCCTCTCATAAAAAGAGTTTAGGGAATCAGTGTAGTATAAAGGTTAAATGCCCAAGCTCTGGAGTCAAACTGCCTAAACATGAGCTCTCTAACTTACTACTTGAATGTCCTTGGGAAAATTTTGTTTTGTTTTGTTTTGTTTTGTTTATCCCTAATGCCTTAGTTTTATAAGCTGTAAATGGGGATAATAGTCGTATCTGCATCATATAATAACCATGGGGTTTAGTAAACCATAAATGAGGAAAATTCTTGGCACAAATTTAATGACAGATGTTAGCTGTTATTGGTAGCCAATAATTTATAATGTATATCATTTGCTAACAGTTTCTAAGCATGATTTTCAGCCTCATCAGCACATTGGAATCATCTGAGATATACTTTTTAAAATTTTAATATTTGGCCTTATTCTTAGAAATATTGATTAAACTGGTGACAGGTGAGGCCTAGATATCTGAGTTTTTAAAGTTCCCAGGTAATTCTAACATGCAACTAGAATCGAAAAGCTTCGATCCAAATAACCCACACAGATGTGTAGCATCAGAATGCTCTGTCAGTATCTGAGGTAGTCCTAGAGTAGCCTTACTCAAACTATATTCTGCATAATGCTTCTCAATCAAGATGCTCCCTTAAACAAACGAACAAAAAATAACAGGGAAACATATAGAGTGATCTAAGTTTGATGATGAATACATCTCTTGAAGATTCATTTTTCATATTAGCATATTAAAAGATTGGGGCAGTCCTGTTTTAGGTAAATTTGTTTATTACTTACAAGCCCAGATCCCTCAAATTTTTATAATAAGGAAAGACTTCCTTGATGAATTTTTTTATGTTTATAGATATTTTATTTTTTATTATTGACTTCAAATATTATTGCATTTTGGTTATGGAAAACAAAATTTATACTATTGAGTCTGAGATACATTGGCATTTCCTTTGGGACCTACTAGTCAGCAATTGCCATGAGCTTTAACAATTTAATAATAGAGCCTTAAAATACATTTTTAGTTGACAAATTATAGAAGAAATAGAAAAAATCATGTTTAAATTTAAGAAATAAGAAATGCTTGGTGGAAAGGTTTTATATACATATTATATGCGCACACTTATAATATATATACTTTTATTGGTTTGGCTCATCTCTTTTTTTAATATATTTATTGATTATGCTATTACAGTTGTCCCATTTCCCCCCCTTCACTCAACTCCATCCTACCCACCCAGTCCCTCCCACATACCTCCCCTATAGTTCATGTCCATGGGTCATACTTATAAGTTCCTTTGCTTCTACATTTCCTACACTATTCTTACCCTCCCCCTGTCTATTTTCCACCTATCATTTATGCTATTTATTCTCTGTACCTTTCCCCCCTCTCTCCCCCTCCCAATCCCCTATTGATAACCCTCCATGTGATCTCCATTTCTGTGATTCTGTACCTGTTCTAGTTGTTTGCTTAGTTTTCTTTTGTTTTGGTTTTAGGTGTGGTTGTTAGTAACTATGAGTTTGCTGTCATTTTTACTATTCCTATTTTTTATCTTCTTTTTCTTAGATAAGTCCCTTTAACATTTCATATAATAATGGCTTGGTGATGATGAACTCCTTTAACATGACCTTATCTGGGAAGCGCTTTATCTTCCCTTCCATTCTAAATGATAGCTTTGCTGGATACAGTAATCTTGGATGTAGGCCCTTGCCTTTCATGACTTGGAATACTTCTTGCCAGTCCCTTCTCGCCTGTAAGGTCTCTTTGGAGAAATCAGCTGACAGTCTTATGGGAACTCCTTTGTAGGTAACTGTGTCCTTTTCTCTTGCTGCTTCTAAGATTCTCTCCTTCTGTTTCATCTTGGCGAATGTAATTATGATGTGCCTTGGTGTGTTCCTCCTTGGGTCCAGCTTCCTTGGGACTCTCCGAGCTTCCTGGACTTCCTGGAAGTCGATTTCCTTTGCCAGACTGGGGAAGTTCTCCTTCATTATTTGTTCAAATAGGTTTTCAATTTTTTGTTCTTCCTCTTCTCCTTCTGGCACCCCTATAATTCGGATGTTGGAACGTTTCAAGATGTGCTGGAGGTTCCTAAGCATCTCCTCATTTTTCCGAAATCTTGTTTCTTCATTCTTTTCTGGTTGGATGTTTCTCTCTTCCTTCTGGTCCACACCGTTGATTTGAGTCCCAGTTTCCTTCGCCTCACTATTGGTTCCCTGTACATTTTCCCTTTGTTTCTCTTAGCATAGGCTTCATTTTCTCATCTGTTTTTCGAATAGATTCAACCAATTCTATGAGCATCTTAATAACCAGTGTTTTGAACTGTGCATCTGATAGGTTGGCTATCTTCCTCGCTTAGTTGTATTTTTTCTGGAGCTTTGAAGTGTTCTGTCATTTGGGCCATTTTTTTTGTTGTTGTTGTCTTTGTGTGTCTGTTACTTAAAGGGGCGGAGCCTTATGTGTTCCCAGGGGCTGGGTAATGCTGGTTGCTGCTGCTCTGTGATGCTGTACGTGGGGGAGGGGCCAAGAGGGAGCAATGGCACTTGCTCCACTCTCCACCAGACTTTAGTCACTCCCTCTGCTACCCACAATCAAATTGGGCCCCTCTGGTGCTGGTTCCCAAGTGGGTGGGCTTGTGCACACTCTATGCCCCTGTGGGTCTCTCCAGCAACCTCTCCTGTGAAGCTGGGAGTCTCTCCTGCTGCTGCCCCACCCCCCAGGGGCGTTTTCAATTAGAGATTTGAGGCTTTATTTCCCAGAGCTGGAGCCCTGGGTTGCACAGTCTGCTTTGCTCCCTGCTGTTCATCCCGGTTTATCTATGCACGAATGTGGGGCTGCGGGGTGATACCCACCTCTCTGCCTGCCCCATTCTCTGCCACTCACTGTCCGGCCCTCTCGGTTTATCTGTGCGTGAATGTGGGGCTGCAGGGTCTGCTAGTCGTCGGACTGCCTGCCCATTTTGTCCCACACTCCACCAGTCTAGGTCCCGCCACGACCACGTGAGTCCTCTCCACCCTGGTGCCTGTCTCCACCCCTCCTACCAGTCTGGATGTATGTTTCTTTTTTATCTACTTGGTGTCAGACTTCCTTGCCATTGGATTTTCTGTCAGTTCTGGTTGTGTGAGGAGGCTCAGTGTGTCTACCTATGCCGCCATCTTGGTTCTCTCAAGAATTTTTAATATTCTGCTTTACAACACAGTACTGTCACCAACTATCACTTCTATTGGCTGAAATATCAATTAATGAATACTTGGGTAATTAATAAAATATATGTTTATTAATATCCTGTTCTAGGTACTGAGAATTTAAAGCTAAAAGGCATAGGTTTCAGCAATTAAAAATCACCCATGGAGCCTTTTTTAAAAATATACAGGTACTTTTACTTCACACTACACCTGCTATGTATTTTATTAGAGTAGACCTGCTAATAGAATTCACTGGGATTGTAATAATGAGCTGGACTTGGAAATTACCAATATATAACCCAGCCTTCTATATTAAACCATGTAGTCTTAACCTATTTTGAAAACATTAACAAAGAAAATTAAGCTAGAAAGAGAAACTACTGACCAACCTTAGAAACACAAAGAGACAAAAAAGGATAGGCAAGAAAAGAGTAGGAGAGCACCACAGAAATACAGTGCCCCTAAACAATGTGCATGTGTGCTGCATACATGCATATTTGGGCATGAGGATGCAGTATGTGTGTGTGTGTGAGAGAGAGAGAGAGAGAAAGAGAGAGAGAGACAGATGAGATTGAAAATTGAAGACATTGACTGGATGATTCACTTGAGAGAGCAGAGATGTACACTTTGAATCCATCATTGGCTGATGAGGAAGAGAAGTCTATCCTTTATTAATGAATAATAACAAGCATTCCTGACCCTTAGCTAAAGATATTGAGAGAAATGGAAGAGGATTGATTATATTCTTGAGAATTGAATAGTTTAAGACAATAGATTTTGAAATTGTTTCAATGGGAGAGGAGTTAAAGATCATCTTGCTTTTTGAGAAATAATATGAAATATTGACATAATAGACTGAGAATATATACACACTTTCTTCTGTAAGTCAGGTATCACCATTTGGTAGTAGAAGCAGGTGATGTGGTGCAAGATAAGTACAAAGGAAAGGACTTTTGAGAGTGTTATTGTACTTCTTTAAACACAACTCTATTAAGGGTGGGATCTTAAATACCATACGATTTCAGTTATGTGTGGAATCTAAAAAAATAAAATAAACCTCAAATTCTTAGAAAAACACAGAGTAGAGTAGTGGTTGACAAGGGCCCGGAGGTGGGGGAAATGGGGAGATATTGGTCAAGGTCACAAACTTCAGTTATAAGAAAAATAAGTCTTAAAAATACTCTATTATGCACTTAAAAGTTGCAAGGAGAATAGATCTTAAATGTTCTCACAACACACACAAATAATTATAATTAAGTGAGACAGTAGATGTAGTAACTAACCTTACTGTGGTAATCATTTCACAATATGTATGTGTATCAAATCATCATGTTGTACACCTTAAACTTACACAATGTTATATAACAATTATATCTCAATAAGTGGGTCTTAATGGAAGCCAGCTTTTACATTTCTGGAGTGCCTTAAAGAGTTTAACTTTTAGTAGATATACTTAACTACATCTCATATTAAAACATTCCTATTGAAAAATTTATGATTCTATTAACCAATGTCACCACAATAAATTTAATTAAAAACATTACTTTCTAGATTTAAACAGAAAGATCTTCCACCTTACTGTTGAAAGGCTGTAGTGAAAACATGCCCTTGTTCAAACAGGAGATGTTAATGTTCTAGGAATATAACTTCAACCTTAGAAAGACATGTTACATATAGTACAAATATTGGAATTTCTATTCTGGAGGAAGAGTGCCTAAGGTGGAATCTTTTAGAAAGAAAATCAGATATTTTCGACATATATAACTTTCAATTTTCACTTACGAAGTTGTGAAATGAAATTTAATTTTAACCTCAAATTCTATGGACATATAGTTTAAATAGGGAGGCAACATCAATTTCAGAGCTACTTAAGCTAGTTTAGGGATGCTATCCCATACCTCCACACAAATGGAAGGCCCCAACCATGGTTACCATTTTATGGTTTGCAATCAAGTGGGTTTTGGAACCACTCAGAGCAGCTATTTCCTACTAGAAGACAAAGAATTTCAGGCAACGATATGCCTGGGATAGGAGAAGATACATAAAATTATGGGTAGTTCATGGAATCCAAATTCTGCAAAAGTAGTCCTGAATGCTGAGAAATGGCAGTGATAAAATAAGAGTGTATTGGGATGATTCTCTGACCTAAATTTATTGGGACTTGATTTCTTTGGAAGGCTCAACCTAGAACATGTATATAGGTTGATGACCAGGAATGAAGATGGATAGCTACAAATCAGAAAGAGGATGAAAGTGTTCCATCTCTTCTTCAGTATAAGCTTTTCATTAGCAGGCAGTAGAACACAACATGAAGAACAAGTTGTGTTCTCCTTCAAATTTGAAGGAAAAATTAAATTACAGCCAAGAGTTATTAAGCAACTTTGGACTCCTTTGCAACTAAAGAGATTTCTCCAGTTTTCTCTGTGGCTAAATTAGCCACATACTAAAAACAAGGTTGAACAATGGAGCTCAAGATCGAGATACTAGGAAGAATGTGGCAGGCTGGAAGAGTATTCCAGTCTCTAGGAGCTTGAAATAAGCTCGCTCTTCAATCTTCAGATAGAATTTCCTACAACCCTAGAGCCACCTCATTTTAGATTGAAGACTGAATATCTTGATTTACTTTTATTATGCAATAGTGTATCATAAAGAAATGATGTATAAGCAACTCCGTACTCGCCCCAAGTATTCAGCCAACACCAACCATTAATAAAATAAATCAAGTAATGACATGAAATCATTACAAAAGTATATTTTTGTTTATTATTATAATTTAAGGGATGAAGAGAGCTAAGTTAAAAGTATCAGAGAAGTTGTGGGTATATACATGTAGTGGAGAAAACAAGAAGGGGTTCAGGAAACATTGTTGTAAACTCTGAATTAGGATTTATTTCATATTCTTGAAGGGATACAAATGAAGATAAAATTCTCTACTAGTACTTTGGCTTGGGCCACACATAAGACACACTTTTCACCTTGTATCTATGTTATAGAAGACTTATTGAGTCCCATCTACTTGAGGAAAGCTTTAAGTTAGGTAGATTATTCACATATAACACTTCATTTACTTTTCAAAACAACTTTATAAAGCAGAGGGAGGTAACTTGCTCTGTATGTATCTTTTGGTTAAGTGGCATAATCAAAATTTGAAACTAGGCTGGACTGACTCTATAGCATATTATTTCTACTATACCAGGAAATCATGAGTCATTTCTACTGATGAATGTTTTTGTTATGTCCAACCAGGAATGGATTTTCAGAAGCAGCTGACAGTAGTTATTAATTATTGTAAGAAGGAGCAACTTAGTAAAAATCATGATCATGTACACTTGTTAAACATTATTATTCAGGTAAGCAATACTAAAAACCCATTCAACAGGTCAATTCATTCAGCTACTTTGGCTTCATTTTGCAGATCACTTGTCTTGATTGGCCATCATAATAAAGTATTTTCCAACAGGACTAAACATCTCACAGGTCAACTCACTTCCACTATGGATATGTGCCATTAAATTTTTTCAGGACTAAATGTGTTTTGCACATTGTATTTGTAATGTGGTTTGCAAAGCAATGAAACACTTTATGTAAAGTGCATTTTTTCAAGAACTAGAGCAGTTTCAAGGCTGTTTAAGGAAAAATTTAGTTCTTTCAAAAGGTACCCCCTTGAACCACATCCACATGCAAGTGAGCTGCTCCTTTGAAAGAAAATTCATTTCAAGTTATTCAACTTTTAAACTTTTACTACAGATTATTAATGCTACATCATATCTGTTCCTCCATATCTAGTTCCTCCACCATATCTGGTTGGTAAAACTTTTAGATCTCATTTCATTTAATAACACAAAGAAATAACTCTTGAGTTGATCTTCATTCTATACTTATGTAAAACTCATTTGAGATTAACTATTCCCTCTAGGTTCTCTAAGCATTAGCCTTGAATAAGCTAAATTACTAGTAATCAACATGCCTGGACTCTATTTTTTCAGCTCTCTTAAGCAGTGTTTAGTGGTGTACAGGTTCCTGTTCTAGATTCTCAACTTTTAAATATTTGACCTTGAGAAAATTACTCATGCTCCTTGAGCCTGTTTCTACACCAGTAAGATAATTTTAGAAATTCAGTTCAGTGCAACAGATATATTTAGGATATCTGTTAGGTACCATCTTCTGTGCTGGAGTTAGGTATGAAAAGATTTTTAAGTTAATTTACTGAATATTTGTTTTGAGCTTCTGCCATATGTTAGCCATTCTCTTCAGGGCTAAGGATAAATTATTGAACGAGGCAGACAAATGCCCCTTTCTCATAGCTTGCATTTTAGTAAAATATTCAGAAAATAAACATGGAAACAAAAAACTAATTAAATATGAATTTAGGTGATAAGAACTATGAAGAAAATACTGTGAAGCAGCATAAGAAGGTGAATTTGTGGAAACAGAAATGCTTTAGAAACTGCTCAGGAAAGATTTTCCTCTAGGAGGAGGACATTTGACAGAAATGTGAATGATAAGAAAAAATGATCAAGAAATCTCTGAATTCAAGGAGTTTATAGCCTAACAGAGGGTAACGGAACAAAAGTGTAATTTCAGTAAGTGGTAGCATAGAGGTATACTATAAAGATTATTCGGGAGTATTTGTTTAAGCAATGCAAAAGTGCTTCACAAAAAGTTATGCACAACTAATCTGCTCACAAAATGTAAGCCATATATTTTCTCTATTTGATTGAACATATTGTCCCTCTCCTTTATTCAATATAATAGAAATCCACTTGATCCTTTATGATGACTTCTTCTTTAAAATATTTATTGCTATTCAATTACACTTGTATGCCTTTTCTCCCCATCCCTCCACCCCACTCCAGCAGAACCCACCTCCCTCCCCCACCTCCACCCTCCCCCTTGATTTTGTCCATGTGTCATTTAAAGTATTTCCTGTAATACCATCTTCCCACTGTCCCCTCCCGACTCCCCCCTGGCTATTGTTAGATTGTTCTTAACTTCAGTGTCTCTGGTTATATTTTGTTTGCTTTTTTCTTCTATTGATTATGTTCCAGTTAAAGGTGAGATCATATGGTATTTGTCCCTCACCGTCTGGCTTATTTCACTTAGCATAATGCTCACCTGCACCATCCATGCTGCTGCAAAGGGTATAAGCTCCTTCTTTATCTCTGCTGCATAGAATTCCTTTGTATAAATATACCATAGTTTTTGGATCCACTCGTTTGCTGATGGGCACTTAGGTTGCTTCCAGTACGTGGCTATTGTAAATTATGCTGCTATGAACATTGGGGTGCATAGGTTCTTTTGGATTAGTGTCTCAGGGTTCTTAGGGTATAATCCAAGCAGCAGAATTGCTGGGTCAAAGGGCAGTTCCATTTTTACTTTTCTGAGGAAATTCCATACTGTTTTCCACAGTGGCCTCAACAGTCTGCATTCCCACCAACATTGCACTAGGGTTCCCTTTTCTCCGCATCCTCTCCAACATTTCTTTGTGGATTTGTTTATGTTGGCAACTCTGACTGGTGTGAGATGGTACCTCATTGTGGTTTTAATTTGCATCTCTCTAATGGCTAGTGATGCTGAGCATTTTTTCATATGTCTCTGGGCCCTCTGTATGTCTTCCTTGGAGAAGTGTCTGTTCAAGTCCTTTGTCCATTTTTTAATTGGGTTGTTTGTCTTCCTGGAGTGGACTCATGTGAGTTCTTTATATATTTTGGAGATCAGGCCCTTCTTTGAGGTATCATTGGCAAATATGTTTTCCCATACAGTTGGTTCTCTTTGTATTTTACTGCTGTTTTCTTTAACCGTGAAGAAGCTTTTTATTTTGATGAGGTCCCATTTGTTTATTCTTTCCTTTATGTCCCTTGCTTTAGGGGACATGTCTGTGAGGATGTTCCTGCGTGGAATGTCTGAGATTTTCCTGCCAATGTTTTCCTCGAGGACTTTTATGGTATTACCACTTACATTTAAGTCTTTTATCGATCTTGAGTTTATTTTTGTGTATGGTGTAAGTTGGTGATCGAATTTCATTTTTGTGCACTTAGCTGTCCAGATCTCCCAACACCATCTGTTGAAGAGACTTTTTTTGCTCCATTTTTTGCTCCATTTTATGCTCCTGCCTCCTCTGTCAAATATTAATTGACCACACAGACTTGGGTTTATTTCTGGGCTCTCTGTTCTGTTCCATTGGTCTATGTGCCTGTTTTTATGCCAGTACCAGGCTGTTTTGATTACAGTGGCCTTGTAATACAGTTTGATATCAGGTATTGTGATCCCTCCTGCTTTGTTCTTCTTTCTCAAAATTGCTGCAGCTATTTGGGGTCATTTATGGTTCCATATGAATTTCAGAAATGTTTGTTCTATATCTGTGAAATATTTCATGGATACTCTAATAGGGATTGCATTGAATCTATAAATTGCTTTGGGTAATATGGCCATTTTGATAATGTCAATTCTTCGAATCCATGAGCATGGTACAGGCTTCCATTTGTTTGTGTCTTCCTTAATTTCTTTCTTCAGTGTTGTGTAGTTTTCTGAGTACAGGTCTTTTACCTCCTTGGTTAGATTTATTCCTAGGTACTTTATTTTTCTTCATGCTATATCAAATGAGATTTTTTTCCTGATTTCTGTTTCTGCAGTTTTGTTGTTGTTATACAGAAATGCCTTTGATTTCTGAGTACTGACTTTGTATCCAGCTGTTTTGCCAAATTCATTTATTAGGTCAAGTAGTTTTTGGTGGGGTCTATAGAATTTTCCATGTACACTATCATGTCATCTGCAAACAGTGACAGTTTCATTTCCTCCTTTCCAATTTGGATGCCTTTTATTGCTTTTTCTTGTCTGATTGCTGTGGCTAGGACTTCCAATACTATGTTCAATAGGAGTGGTGAGAGAGGGCATCCTTGTCTTGTTCCTGATCTTGGTGGGAAATCTCTAAGTTTTTGTCCATTGAGTATGATGTTGGCTGTAGGTCTCTCACATATGGCCTTTATTATGTTGAGGAATGCTCCCTCTACTCCCACTTTGCTGAGTGTTTTTATCAGAAATGGGTGCTGTATCTTATCAAATGACTTTTCCACATCTATTGATATGATCATGTGATTTTTGTCTTTGCTATTTGATGTGATGTATTATGTTTATTGATTTGCGAATACTGTACCATCCTTGCATCCCTGGGATGAATCCCACTTGGTCATGGTGGATGATCTTTTCAATGTATTGCTGGATGCGGTTTGCTAATATTTTGTTGAGAATTTTAGCATCTATGTTCATCAGCGATATTGCCCTGAAGTTTTCTTTCTTCGTTGTTTCTTTATCTGGTTTTGTATTATGATGATGCTGGCTTCATAAAAAGAGTTGGGGAGTCTTCCACCAGTTTGGATTTTCTCAAATAGTCTGTGAAGGATAGGGGCTAGCTCTTCCTTAAATGCTTTGTAGAATTCTCCTGTGAAACCATCTGGTCCAGGGCTTTTGTGTGCTGGGAGTTTTTTGATGACTGCTTCAATTTCCTCTGCTATTATTGGTCTGTTCAGGTTTTCTGCTGCTTCTTCATTCAGATTTGGAAGATTATATTTTTCTAGAAATGTGTCCATTTCCCCTAGGTTTTCAAATTTCTTGGCATACAGTTCTTGCTAGTAATTTCTTACAATCATTTGTATTTTGTGGTATCAGTTGTAATCTGTCCTCTTTCATTTCTAATTGTGTTTATTTGGATCCTCCCTCTTTTTTTCTTGATGAGTCTTCTTAAAGACTTGTCAATTTTGTTTATCTTCTCAATGAACCAGCTCCTGGATTCATTGATCCTTAGAATTGTGCTTTTAGTCTGTAGTTCATTTAACTCTGCTCTGATCTTGGCTATTTCCTTCCTTCTGCTTGCTCTGGGCTGTCTTTGTCGTTGTTCCTCAAGATCTTATAGGCATAGGGTTGGGTTGTTTGTTTGAAATGTTTCTGTCTGTTTAAGGTAAGCCTGTATTGCTATGAACTCCCCTATCAGGACTGCCTTTGCTGCGTCCCATAGGTTTTGGGTTGTTTTGAGTTCATTTTCATTTGTTTCCAGAAAGTTTTTGATTTCTTCCCTAATCTTGTTCTTGACCCATTCTTTGACAATAGGATGCATTTCAATCTCCATGAGTTTGAATGTTTTTTTTTTTTTTTTCGCTTGAGGTTGATTTCTCGTTTCAGTCCCTTGTGGTCAGAGAAAATGCTTGATATGATTTCAATTTTCTTGAATTTGTTGAGGCTTGCTTTGTATCCTACCATGTGGTCTAACTTTTTAAAAAGTTCCATGTACACTTGAAAAGAATGTGGACTTTTCTTCTTTGGGATGAAAGGCTCTCTAAATATATCAGTTAAGTCCATTTCATCTAGGGCATTGTTCAATGCCACAGTACCTTTTTTGATATTTTGTTTGGAAGATCTGTTCATTTTTGACAGTGGGGAGTTAAAATCACCTACTATAATTGTATTGCTGTCAATATCTTTCTTGAAGTCCTCCAAGATTTTCTTTATGTATTTGGGTGCTCCTATGTTGGGTGCATATATATTTACAATGTTTATGTCTTCTTGGTGGACTCTTCCTTTGAGTATTATGAAGTGATCTTCTGGGTCTCTCTTTATGGACATTTTTATGAAGTCTATTTTTTCTGATAGGAGTATTGCTGCCCCTCCTTTTTTTTTCCTGTCCATTTGCTTGGAAAACTTGTTTCTAGCCCTTCACTTTCAGTCTCTGTAGGTCTTTGTCCTGAGGTGGGTCTCTTGTAGGCAGTATATTTGTGGGTCATGCTTTCTTTTCCATTCAGCTACTCTATATCTTTTGATTGGAGCATTTAATCCATTTACGTTTAAGGTTATTATCGATAGGTTGTTATTCATTGCCCATTTTTCCTACCTGTCTTCCTCTGTCTTTCTCTTTTCCTTCCTTTCCTTAAAGCAGTCCCTTTAGCATCTCTTGCAGAGCTGGTTTGGTGGAGGTACATTCTTTTAGACTTCTTTTTTTCTGGGAAATTCTTTATTTGGCCTTCTATCTTGACTGAGAGCCTTGCTGGGTAAAGTAGTCTTGGTTGCAGTCCTCTGGTTCTCATTACTTGGAATATTTTTTGCCATTGTCTTCTGACTTGGTGCTTTTCCATTGAGAAGTCAGTTGCTAACCTTATTAGGCCTCCCTTGTATGTTACTTCCTGTTTCTCCCTTGCTGCCTTCAAGATCCTCTCTTTGTCTTGGAATTTTGCCATTTTAACTATGATGTGTCTTGCAGTGGGCCTCTTTTGGATCCTCTTGCTTGGGACTCTCTGTGTTTCCTTGATTTAGGTGACTTTTTCTCTCATCAGATTAGGGAAATTTTCTATCATTACTTTTTCAAGCAGGATTTCTATCCCTTGCTCTTCTTCTTCTCCTTCTGGTGTGCCTATTATACTGATATTGTTATGTTTCATGTTGTCCTGCATTTCACTTAATCCCTCTTCATTCTTTCTGAGCCTCCTTTCCTTTTCTTGCTCTTTCTGGGTGTTTTTTTCTACTTTGTCCTCCAGCTCGCTGATCCGATCCTCTGCTTCATCAAGTCTGCTTTTCATTCCTTCTACTGTGTTCTTCAGTTCAGAAATTGTATTCTTCATTTCCTCTTGGCTCTTGTTGATAGTTTCTATTTCCTTTTTCATGTTGGTATAGTTTGCATTGAGTTCATTGTAGTTTCCCTGTAGTTTCTGGTAGTTCTCTGTGAGCTCAGTGAGCTTCCTGATAACCATTGCATTGAACTCAGCATCTGATAGTTGACTTGCCTCTATTTCATTTATCATTGTTTCTGAAGCTTCTTCCTTTCCTTTCATTTGGCGATTGTATCTTTATCTTCCTGTTGTTTGTTAGACCTTTCTTGTTATCCTCTGCTTCTTAAATTGATGTATTCTGACTCCCTGGGTTTATGGTATGAACTTCTATGGTAGAATGCCAACGGGATTCACTGGTGCTGTCTCCTTAATCTCCTGTGCTCACTGGTCTTGAGCTGAGGTTTACGGTCTAACTAGGTGTAACTCTGGTCTTTTCAGAGCTGGAGGTTTTGTTGTCTCACCTGTGGGGAAAAAGAGAGAGAAGGGAAGGAGGGAAAAAGGGAATAGAAAGGGAAAGGAAGTAAGGAGGAAGGAATAAAGAGCGATTGGAGGAAAGATAAGAAGAAGCAATTTTAACAAAAATTAAAACAAAAAAAATAAATCAATGAAGGCAGGAAGAAGAAATAGAAAAGGTAAAGGATTGAAGGAAGAACGAATTAAAAAAAAAAAGAAAGAAGGACAGAAAGGAAGAAGGAATTTTGGGGGAAAGGAGGGGAAAAAAAAAGTCTTCTGCTGGCTTTAAACCTGTCAGGTTAGTTCTGCTGGTCGTCCTGTCTATGAAAGGGGAGGGGGTGGTTGGAATGATTGATTTCACTTTTATCCCTTCCTGAGCCACAATCTTCATTGTTGTTCAGCCTCTAGTCAAGTTCCTCAGGGTCTTTCTGCTCCCCACTAGGCCTTTAGTTCACCAGTTGTGCTGTCCTTTAGTTGCACCAATTAGGGGCAGCTCACACTCCACCTTCTTGCTCTTACCTGTCTTAGATGCTAGGGGCTCTCAGTTCTCCTATGGGGTAGTTCAGCCCACTACTGGGTTAAGTCTTTGTGGGGAATGCAGTCTCCCCTAGTGCTGCAGCTCCCCTCTGTTGTGCCTTCTGTCTTCCTCCTAGAGAGCCAGTAGGCCCTGCAGGGCTCTGTGAGCAGGGGCTAGGTAGGAGTGGTTCAGAACCGGTGCTTTTAGGTGTTGTCACCTGCAGGCAGCCATGCAGTTTATTGGGTTGCATGGCCTAGGATCCGCCGCTTTGGGTCTGTGGGACAGGGCAGCCAGCCACTGATCTAGTTGCGCACCCACCCAAGGTTTCAGGTGTGGGCGCCCAGGCGACTTATGGAGGTCATACCCACCCAGGCGCTTTGTGACTGTGCGCCCAGGCAGCTGGGCCGCTTATCAGGGCGCGCGCCCACCCAGAGTTTCAATTGTGGGCTCCCAGTCTGGGTGCGCACCAACCAGGCTTTAGGTGCTCCAGGGCTGCTTATCTGCTGTTCACAGTCCAGGGTCTGAGGGGGGTGGGGCGCCAGAGGCTGTGGCTGCTGCGGAGAGTTCTCTAACTAGCTGCTGAGTGCCTCTATTTTCTCTTTTTCTTTTCGAGAAATTCCTCCTATTCAAGCCCCCCTGGTCCGAACAAGCACCTGGCCCCTCACACAGCCCAGCCATGCTCTCTCTCACGAATCCTGCAGCAGACCCTGCACCTGGGGCTTCAGCCGCCCTGGTCCCCACACTGGTCCCAGGGACCTTATTGCCCTTAAGCACTCTTCTTACCGTCAGATCTTTCAATGTCCTCTATTTTTGGTCTCTGATCTTCATATATTCTGGAATACTGTTGGCTGTTTGCTCTGTTCCTCAGATCAGCTAGGTGTTTCACTGGTGCCAAGGGGAAGTGGACTCTGCTCCCACCTATCTCGCTGCCATCTTCCCATGATGACTTCTTAAAACCAGAAAACCCTTGGTCTAATTTACATGTCTTTTTGAGACAATAATAATTATATAATGTTATAGACTTTCCTTCTCTCTTGGCTTATACTACTAGCTATGGAGCTTGATTTTTATCATTAACCTCTATTTCTTGTTGTCTTTATTTCTATTGTGTTTATTGTTGTTTTAATATCATAAACTGTCTGGATATTTTTATATCTATACAGAAAACAAATGGTTTTAAAGAACATGTTTATCCTCTCCAGTTATTTTTGTTTCTGGTATTTAAAAAAAAAAATACTTGGTGTTTGAAGTATAAAAATAGTCCTAGTATTCCTTTCAACACAGACCTCATTTCCAGTAATATGGATATAATAGAGGAAAGAGATGACTAGAAAGAATTATTATTTTAACCCACTTTGTTATTCATAATCAGACATTTGGGTTTCTTTTTCAAAGTCTACAGTAAAATTTAATTAATATAACCTAATTGGAGGAGATGACAGTATAAACCATTATAAACCTGAAATGCATACTATTTTTAAACACACAAGTAACTTAGTGGTTAAAACATTACACTTTGAACTTAGACACACTGACAATCAAATATTTCCTGTACTTACTGATTGTGGCTTTAGTGAGTGTTTTGATCTTTCTGGGGTCATCTGTACAATGTGAAAACTAGCATGCATCTCATAGAATTCTACTGAGGCTGAAGTCATTATATAATTAAACAATGGTTATAAAGTTCTTAACAAAATATCTGGTACATAGCAAGTATCTAAAATAGAAATTATTATTTAGATTTTATATCTACTGACTTTATTGCATATTGTACATAATAATTTATATACTGCTATATAATATCAGAAAAAAAGGAAACCTTTAAGATGAATAATTTTGTGATGGATTATAGTATATCAACAACTCGAGTTCATAGAAATGTTCTACTTTATCTTAATTGAAGCATAGGAAGCAATAGGATGTACCAAAATAGAGTCTAAACACCAAAAATCCAATTATAAGGAGACCCAAATGGCAGTAGAGTAAGTGAAAGATACACTAACCTCCTCCCAGGACTGAAATGGAATTACAACTAAATTATAGAAAAATGATCCTGAATAACCAACTGAACGCTATCTGGGCAGAAGCCATATAACCAAGGTCATACAAAAGAAACCACTTCACCAAATGGGCCTGGTAGGGAGTGTAGAGGAGGCACAAGAGGGCTGGCTGAGGTCCTACAGATGGCAGTTGAAGATCCAGAGAGATCCTTCAGCAGCCAGAGGTGTTCCACCTGAGGAATGTGGGGTCTAACCACCAAGCTGGGTTCCACAGCCTATAGCACCAGAACTGAGAAAGGAACTGAAATAACATACGACTATGATAAGCAGTGGAGTTTCTGTCTGCCAAAGAAAGATGGCTAGAGATGCAAAGAGCCTTTTAAAGGGCCAACACACAAAATTTTGTTAGCAGCCACTTACCCTGGTCTCTGGCAGAGAGAGGGCAGAGTGGACTAGAGACATGTGAGGAGAGCCTGGGGCTGGTGACTCTGGAGAGAGAACTGAAAGAAGAGACACCAGAATCCCTGTGTTATTCCCAATACTGTAGGAGCCATCTACCTCAGGCAGAGTACCCAGCTCCAAGTGATGTCTGCCTGAGGGGTAGCAATAGCCCCATCCAAGGAATCACTCTTGCCCCACCCTGCAATGCCTAAGCCCTGCTCCTGAAGAGTACAACATAATACTTTAAGCATGACAGAAAGCCTGCAGGCAGAGACACCTCTCCAGGACTCTGAGACTTTAGCTAATCCTCCTCTGGGCCTAGTGCTGGTAAAAGGCAGCCTTAGTGTGCAGCCTTGTCTTTCTGCACACACCCAGGCCCACCACAGGGAGCTACAAATGGTGGATCACTGATAGCTCCAAATAGGGTGCCTAGGGGGAGTTATATGCAGTGTTCAATATAGGTCTGCATCTCAGTCTTTATAGGTCTACCTAATACATAGAAACAAATACAAAGAAGTAGCCAAATGGGAAGAAAAACACTAGACCCCAAATGAAAGAACAAGAAAATTCTCCAGAAGAACTACATGAAATGGAGGCAAGCAATTTGTCAGATAGAAAGTTTAGAATAATGATTATAAGGATACTCAACAGCATAAAAAGAGACATAAAAACCATAAAAATAACCAGTCAGAAATAAAGAATGCAATATATGAATTAAATAATACACTGGAAGGAATAAAATGTAGGTTAGATGAAGCAGAGGATTGAATCAGTGATTTGGAAGGCAGGGAAGAAAAACACACACAAGCAGAGCACCAAAAAGAAAAAAAATATATATATATATACGAGAAGAGCTTAAGAAACCTTTGGGACAACATGAAGTATAACCACAACTGCATCATGGGAATACCAGAAGGAAAAAAGAATTAGCAAAGAGTTATTTGAAGAGATAATGATTGAAAATTTTCCGAATCTGGTCAAGGAAAAATACACACAAGTCCAAGAAGCTCAGAGAGTCCCACACAAATTTGACCCAGAGATGCCTACACTAAGGAACACCGTGATGAAAATGGCAGGGCTTAAAGACAAGGAGAGAATCCTAAAAGCCACAAGAGAAAAAGCAGGTAGTTGCATACAAGGGAGCACCAATTAGACTGTCATCTGATTTCTCAACAGAAATATTTCAGTCCAGAAAGAGTGACATGAAATAGCCAAAGCGATGAAAAGCAAGGACCTACAACCAAGGGTACTTTACCCAGCAAGGCTATCATTTAAAATTGAAGGGGAAATAAGGAGCTTCCCAGACAATAAAAAGCTAAAGGAGTTTGTTAACACCAAACCACTACTGTAATAAATGTGAAAAGATTTCATTTAAGAAGAGAAATGAATAAAAAACCCAGGGGAAAATAGTATAACATTAAAATGGCATGAAATATATATCTATAAATAATCACCTTAAATGTAAATGGCAAAAGACAGATAGTAGCTGAAAATAAGAAAACAAGATCCATATATATTCTGCCTCCAAGATACCCACCTCAGATCAAAAGATACACATAGACTAAAAGTAAAGGGATGGAAAAAGATATTTTATGCATATGAAAGTGGAAAAAAAAAGGTGGCATAGCAATACTTATATCCAACAAAATAGACTTTAAAAGCAAGGTTATAGCAAGAAACAAAGAAAGACACTGCATAATGATAAAGGGAATAATACAAGAAGAAGATATATCCCTTCTAAACATTTATTCACCCAACATAGGAGCACCTAAATATGTAAATCAACTCTTGATGGACATAAAGGGAGACATCTACAGAAATACAGTCATAATTGGGTATTTTAACACCCCAACAATGTCAATGGACAAATCTTCCAGACAGAAAATCAGTAAGGACAGAGTGCCCTTAAATGACAAACTAGTTTAATTGAATTTAATTGATATCTTCGAGCATTTAATCCCAAAGCAGCAGAATATACATATGTTTCAAGTCGACATGGAACATATTTTAGGAGAGAAAACATGTTAGGAAACAAGACAAGTCTCAATACATTTAAGAAGACTGAAATCATATTAAGCATCTTCTCTGAACACAATGCTATGAAACTAGAAATCAGTCACAAGAAGAACACTGAAAAACACGCAAATACATGGAAGCTAAATAACATGTTATTGAACAATGAATAGGTCAACAATGAGATTAAGGAAGAAGTCAAACAATGCCTTGAAACAAATGAAAATGAGAACACAACAATCCAAAATCTATAAGACACAGGGAAAGCAATCTTAAGAGTGAAATACATGGCATTACAATTGTATCTCAAAAAAAAGAATAAAATAAAAACAAGAAAAAACTCAAATAAACAAATTTACTTTACACTTAAACAGACTTGAAAAAGAAAGCAATGTCCAAACTGAATAGAAGGAAGGAAATAATAAATATCAGAAGAGAAATAAACAAACTAGAGTCTAAAAAACAATACATATATCAATGAATCCAAGAGCTGGTTCTTTGAAAAGATAAACAAGATTGACAAGCTGTTAACCAAACTCATCATGTTCAAGAGAGAACCCAAATAAATAAAATCAGAAATGAAAGAATAAAAATAACAAGTGACACCAAAAATATACAAAGGATTATAAGACAGTATTATAAATGAGTGTATGCCAACACACTGGACAACCTGGACAAAATTGGTAAATTCATAGAAACAAACACTCTTCCAAAACTAAATCAGGAAGAATCAGATAATCTGAATAGACAGATTTCACTGATGTGGTCACCAGCAAGCAGTGTTCGCGGCGTTGTGGCTGAGATGAGACAAATTCACACGGACTACCAAGTCCTATGGAGGAAAAGGGATGGCACTACCACTCTCTCAATGCGAGAGTGCCTCAGAGTGCCTTGGCCACTCTTTCAAGAGGAGAACGCCCCCACCCTTGCCTTGACAGGCTTTTATTGGCTTAATTTGCATAGGAATACAAGGCATATATGGAAAGCTCATCAATCATTGTCAGGCAGCAATAATCAAATAGATAACATTCAAAGAACTATGAGGGCTTATTTTGAGTCAGGGTCAGATAGCTAAAAGACCATAAAACTTTGGGGAAACAAACTCATTTCATGCTTGGACCCTTATCATTTAAATTGAGGGTAATCTTAGCAAAGCAGGTTTCACAGGATTTTATACATTCTTTCTTAGGCCTGATCACCCCAGGGAACTGTCCATTCCTGCCCAGGGCTTCACCACTCTCCAGCATTGTTTCAGGCTTAAGTCAGGTGGGGGAAGTAAGGCAGCCAAGAGATTAGGAGACTTCTTGACAAGAAGGACAAAATGAGGACTCAGGCCTTGTCAAAGCTGAGGGGCGAGGGTCCATCACCCCCTTTCTCCATAGCCCCTCAAGTCCTTCCCTGAGGGCCCCCTCATGACTGTGCCTGTATTAGGTCATCCCTCTCTTGAGGAATCTTACCTGTCATTGGCCAACCTGTCATGTACTGGGGGCTAGGCAGGGTGAAGTAAAGTAGGCAGAGGTGGTGCTCCTGCCAGGGAGATAACCTTTGTCTCCTTAGTGGTTTAGGGTCTCAAGGTCTCTCACTCAGTTTTAGCCATGGGGGTTTACAGATTCTGAAACCAGGCAGGGTGGTTCCCAACATTGCACCTAGTGAAATTGCAGTGGTACTTGAAAAACTCCAAACAAACAAAAGCACTGGACCTGATGGCTTCACATGTGAATCTTCTGAGAAGAACAAACACATCTCCTTCTCAAACTATTTCAAAAAAATTACAGAGGAAGGAAGGCTCCCAAACTCATTTTACAGGGCCAATATTACCCTACTTCCAAACTCAAAGAAAGACACACACAAAAAGAAAAGTATAGGCCAATATCCCTGATGAACATAGATGCTAAAGTCATCAGGAAAACACTATCAGACCGAATACAGCAATGCATTGATTGAAAACGTCTTAACCATGATCCAGTGGGTTTTATTTTGGGGGTGCAAGGTTGGTACAACATTGGCAAATTAATAAATGTGATTCACCACATAAACAAAATGAAGGATAAAAAACACATGATCATATCAATAGATGTTGAAAAAGCATTCAATAAAATCCAGCAAGCATTTATGATAAAAATTTTAGCAAAGTGGGGATAGAGGGAGCATACCTAAACAAAATAAAGGCCATATATGACATATCCACTTCCAGCATCATATTCAATGGGCAAAAACTGAAAGCATTCCCCTTAAGATTGGAAACAAGACAGTTATATCCACTTTAACCTCTCTTATTTCACATAGTATTGGAAATCCTAGCCACGGCAATCAGACAAGAAATAAAGGGACCCAAATTGGAAAGGAAGTAGTAAAACTGTCTTTATTTGAAAATCACATGATACTGTACATAGAGAACCTCCAAGATTCCACCAAAGATTTCACTAGTACTGATAAATGAATTCAGCAAAGTAGCAGTATACAAAATTAATATTCAGAAATTACATGCATTTTTATATGCCAACAATGAACTGACAGAAAGAGAAATTATGAACACAATCCCATTCTAAATTGCTTCAAAAAAGAATAAAATGCCTAGGAATAAACCTAAACAAGGATGTAAACTACCAGTACTCAGAAAATTATATGACACTGAAGAAAGAAATTTAAGAGGATACAAATAAGTGGACCACATACCATGTTCATAGATAGGAAGAATTAACATCATTAAAATGTCCATACTACCCAAAGCAATCTGTAGATTCAACATAATTACTATCAAAATTCCAATGTTGTATTTCACAGAACTAGAACAAAAATTTCAAAAATTTATATGGAACCAGAAAATGCCCTGCAGAGCAACAGCATTCGTTAGAAAGAAGAACAAAGTAGGAGGAATCACACTACCTAATATCAAACCATATTATAAAACTACAGTAATCAAAACAGTATGGTACTACCATAAAAACAGACACAGAGATCAATGGAACAGAACGGAGCCCAGAAATAAATCCAAACTTTTATAGTCAATTAATATTCTACAGAGGAAGCAAGCACGTACAATGTGATAAAGATAGTTTATTCAGTAAATGGTGTTGGGAAAATTGAAAAGATATATGGAGAAAAATGAAACTAGACTATGTTCTTACACTACACATGAATAAATTCAAAATTCAAAATAAGTGAAGCAAATATTATATCTGAAACCATGAAAATTGTACAAGAAAACACAGGCAGTAAAATCTCAGACATTGTTCATAGCAATATTTTATCACATAATATCTTTCCAGGCAAGAGAAGAAATGAAATAAATAAACAAATGGTACTACGTCAAACTAAAAAGATTCTGCACAGCAAAGGAAAACATTAACAAAATAAAAAGACAATCCACAGAATGGGAGAACATATTCGCCTATACATCTGATAAGGGGTTAATATCCAAAATTTATAAAGAACATACAAAACTCAATAACACAAAAAACAAACAACCCAATTAAAAGATTAGCAAAAGACACGAATAGACACTTTTTCAAAGAGGACATACAGATAACCTGTAGACATATGAAAAGATGCTCAACATCACTCATCATCAAAAAATGCAGATTAAAACCACAATGAGATACCATCTCACACCTGTCAGAATGGCTATCATCAATAAATCAACAAGCAACAAGTGCTGGCAAGGATGTGGAGAAAGGGGAACCCTTTGCAGCGTTGGTGGGAATGCAGAGTGGTGCAGCCACTGTGGAAAACATTAATGGAGATACCTCAAATAATTAAAATGGATCTGCCTTTTGATCCAGCAATCTCACTTCTGGGAATACATCCAAAGGGACCCAAAACACTCATTGGAAAGTACATAAATTCCCTTATGTTCATTGCAGCGTTATTTACAATTGCCAAGATACGGAAGTGGCCCAAGTGTCCATCAGTAGATGAGTGGATAAAACAACTATGGGACATTTACACATAGGAATACTACTTGTTGGTAAAAATGAAGAAAATTTTACTCTTTGTAACAGTATGGATGGAGCTGGAGAATATTTATGCTAAGTGACATAAGCCAGTCAGAAAAAAACAAATACCATAAGATTTCACTCATATGTGGAACTTAATGAACAAACTGAACTAAAAGGAAAAATAGAGACATACTCATGCTTAGAAAGCAGGATGACAGCTGGGGGTGGGAGTTGTGAGGGGAGAGATGAGCAAAAAGGAAAAATGACTCATGGACATGGACAATAGTGTGGTGATTGCAGGTGGGTGGGGGTGTAAGAGGACTCAGTGGTAATAGAAAAAATATAATAAAGAAAACTAATCTGAAAAATAAATGCCATTATATCCACATAGTTAGATAGAGACTGGTGAACTAATCATGGGGGAATGGCCAAGGGGTATTGTTTTCATTGTGAGGAAATTGGAGCTTTAAACATAAGCCTAGAAATACAAGAGACAGGCAGGATGTGAGTGCCGTTAGCTATGATGGAGCTAAGTCTAAGATTCAGATCATCTTAAGTCTACATGAGCTCATGAACATTCAAGGGGAAGTGATACCCTTTGCTAGAGGGTGGGGCAGGTGGGGAACCGGGATTGGCTCTATCTGGCAATGAGTATAGGTATGCCTCAATAGAGACAATCAGATACAGGGAAAGCAATTCCAGTAACTGCAGGGGTTTGGATGTGAAAACAGAATTCCAAGCTACTAGTCAGAAGATCTAAGCAAACCTCAGTTCAGTTACAACATATCAAATCAGCTTATCTTTTCCCTCCATAGAAAGAGACATGTTCCAAAACCTAACATGATGGCCTCAGCATTAGAATTTCTCCATAAAGGGTAGCTTCCCAGTAGCTTAACAAGTTGCACGAGATATAGAGACAAAATTGAAAGCACTAGGAATGGTTGTTGTATATGTAAATGGGATACAATGGCTTTCATTCATGTGGGATATTACGCAGATGGTAAATATAGCATGGTGAGATTGGTTAATTTTCTGATGCCTCTTACATAGTTTTTTAGTAGTTTACTACTTATAGATAAATTTCTATTGCTCTAATTTTAAACCTGATGTATAAACCCTTGAGAAGCGGAATTAGGATCAAATAGCAAAGGTAACAACTCAGATGGCTGGGATGATAAGAAGTCTTAATCTTTCACTCAGGAAGACTTTTTATTTTTTAATTGATGAGGTGATTTTTTAAAATTATTTTATTGTTGTTCAATTACAGTTGTCTACATTTTCTCCCCACCCTTATCCCCCACCACAGCCAAGCCCACCTCCCTGCCTTGGTTTCACCCTCCCCCTTGGTTTTGTCCATGTGTCCTTTAGAGTAGTTCCTGAAAACCCTTCTCCCCACTGTCCCCTCCCCGCTCCCCTCTGGCTATTGTTACGTTGTTCTTAATTTCAATGTCTCTGGTTATATTTTGTTTGCTTTTTTCTTTTGTTGATTATGTTCCAATTAAAGGTGAGATCATATGGTATTTTTCCCTCACCCCCTGGCTTATTTCACATAGCATATTGCTTTCCAGTTCCATCCATGCTGTCCCAAAGGGTAGGAGCTCCTTCTTTCTCTCTGCTGCGTAGAATTCCATTCTGTAAATGTACCATGGTGTTTTGATCCACTCACTTACTGATGGGCACTTAGGTTGCTTCTAGCAGTTGGCTATTGTAAATTGTGCTGCTATCAACACTGGCATGCATAGGTTCTTTAGGATTGGAGTTTCAGGGCTCTTAGGGTATAATCTTAGCAATGGAATTGCTGGGTCAAAAGGCAGTTCCATTTTTAGTTTTCTGAGGAAATTCCATAATGTTTTCTGAAGTGGCTAACCAGTTTGCATTCCCACCAACAATGTACTAGGGTTCCCATTTCTCCACATCCTTTCCAACATTTGTTTGTTTATTTGTTTATGATGACCATTCTGACTGGAGTGAGGTGGTATCTCATTTGTGTTTAATTTATTTATTTTTATTGTTATTCAATTACAGTGGTATGCCTTTTCTCCCCATCCCTCCACCCTACCCCAGCCAAATCCCCCTCCCTCCCCCACCTCCACGCTCCCCCTTGATTTTTTCCATGTGTCCTTTATAGTAGTTCCTGTAATTTGCATCTCTCTGATGGCTAGTGATGCTGAGCGTCTTTTCATATGTCTCTGGGCCCTCTGTATGTCGTCCTTGGAGAAGTGTCTGTTAAAGTCTTTTGCCCATTTTTTAATTGGGTTGTTTGTCTTCCTGGAGTGGAGTATTGTGAGTTCTTTATATAGTTTGGAGATCAAACCCTTGTCCAAGGTATCATTGGCAAATATGTTTTCCCATATACTTGGTTCTGTTTTCATTTTAATGCTGTTTTCTTTAGCCAGGCAGAAGCTTTTTGATTTGATGAGGTCCCATTTGTTTATTCTTTCCTTTATGTCCCTTGCTCTAGGGGAAATGTCCGTGAAGATGTGTGGAACATGGAACGTTTCTGCGTGGAACTTCTGAGATTTTCCTGCCAATGTTTTCCTCTAGGACTTTTATGGTATTACCACTTATATTTAAGTCTCTTATCCACCTTGAATTTATTTTTGTGTATGATGTAAGTTGGTGATTGAGTTTCATTTTTTTTTCATGTAGCTGTCCAGATCTCCCAACACCATTTTTTGAAGAGGCTATTTTTGCTCCATTTAATGCTGCTGCCCCTTCTTCAAATATTAATTGACTGTATACACTTGGTTTTATTAACCAAGTCCTAATCTCCCTTGTATGTTACATCCTATTTATCCCTTGCTGCCTTTAACATTCTCTCTTTGTCTTAGAATTTTGCCATTTTAATTATAATGTGTCTTGAAGTGGGCCTCCCTGGGTTCCTCTTGATTGGGACTCTGTGATTCCTGGATTTGTGTGACTTTTTCTCTCATCAAATTAGGGAAGTTTTCCATCATTACTTTTTCAAATAGGTTTTCTATCCCTTGCTCTTCATCTTCTGCTTCTGGTATCCCTATTATATGGATATGATTACTTTTCACATTGTCCTGCATTTCCCTTAACCCCTCTTCATTCTTTCTAAGCCTCTTTTCCTTTTCTTGGTCTTTCTTGTTTTTTTTTTTTTCTTTCTACCTTGTCCTCCAGCTTACTGATCCAATCCTCTGCTTCATCAAGCCTGGTTTTGATTCCTTCTACTGTGTTCTTCAGTTCAGAAATTGTATTCTTCCTTTCCTCTTGGCTCTTGTTGTTAGTTTCTATTTCCTTTTTAATGTTGATTTAGTTTGCAGTGAGTTCATCGTAGTTTCCCTGTAGTTTTTGGTAATTGTCTGTGAGCTCTTTGAGCTTCCTGATAACCATTGCTTTGAACTCAATATCTGATAGTTGACTTGCCTCTATTTCATTTAGCATTCTCTCTGAGGATTCCCCCTTTCCTTTCATGTGGGGATTGTTTCTTTGTCTTCCCATTGTTTGTGAGACTCTTCTTTTTATCCTCTGGTTCTTAAATTGATCTGTTCTGACTCCCCGGGTTTATGGTGTTAACGTCTATAGTAGAATACCTTTGGGATTCAGTGGTGTGGTCTGCTTAATCTCCTGAGCTTCTTGGTCTTGGGCTGTCATTTATGTTCACTGTCTGTATGTCTTTTAGTTTTGATTGTTGTTGGGTCTTTCTTTGGTGGGTCCTTCCCTCCAACTGGTTAACTGAAGGTCACTCCATCCACCACATCTTGTATTCTGTTGTGCAGGTGTGGACAGGTTGTGTTGAAGTTGGTTCTTCTGTGTGTACAAGGTTTTGAGGATTCTCTCTTGCTCTTGTTCAGTTGTTTGTTCTGAGTAATTTCTCCACTGTTTAGTTGTATTTCCAGATCAGTCCTGGACTGAGGTTAGTGTGGCTTCCACTCCCTCATTCACCTTCTTCCATTGTTATCTGTTGGTGGTTTCTTTGTTGGTGGCTTGTCTCTTTCAGCAGGTGTACTGGTGTTCAACACTCCCACCTTTCAAGTTCTCTGGAGTAGCAAAGTGAAATTTGTCTCACTGTCTCTGTTGTTAGGATGACCCCTGATTGGGTCTAACTCTGGACTTTTCACAACTCCAAGACTCGTTGTCTCACCCTCTGATTTTTCAATGTCCTCTACAATTTTTGGTCTCCAAACTTCATATATGCTGGAATACCATTGCCTGTTTGTTCTGTTCCTCAGAGGATTAGCTAGGTGTTTCACCCATGCCCATGGGGAAGTGGACTCTGCTCCCACCTATCTTGCCGCCGTCTTCTCAGTCCCATAAAGTCCTTCTGAATGACCCTATTGAATATGCTCATACAATTACTAATCTATAACTCTCTATGAATACATTTTCTTATTTTCTTTCTTTCTTTTTTAATTAATTATTTTTATTTTTGTTCAAGTACTGTGTCTCCATTTACCCTCCACAACTCCCCCTGGCCCATCCCTTGATCCTACCCCACCTTTGGCTTTGTCCATGTGTCCTTCATACATGTTCCTTGATGACTCTTCCCCTTTTCCCCCATTATCTCCTGCCCCCTGCCCTCTAGTTACTGCCAGCTTTTTCTTAATTTCGATGTCTTTGGTTATATTTTGCTTCTTGTTTTCTTTGATGATTAAGTTGCACTTATAGGTGAGATCATATGGTATTTCTCTTTCACTGCTTGGCTTATTTCACTTAGCATAATGCTTTCCAGTTCCATCCATGCTGTCGAGAATGGTAGGGGCTCCTTCTTTCTTTCTGCTGCATAGTATTCCATTATTTTATTTTCTTAATTACACTTGTCACACTTTGAATTTTGTTTCCTTACCTATTTGTTTCCTTATAAGCTTCATGAAGCAATGCCATGGCCTATATTATTCATCACAATATCTCAGCATATAAAACAATGCCTGATCCATAGGGTTGGTTTTATGGATACACAATTTGTGCAATTGTACTTGGCCTTCTGCTTGCTTTAATATTCTACTGTCAGCATCTAGAAATTTATAATTTTATTTTTGAACATGTGTTTTGTAAGTGAAGGGCAATAGGTCAATTGAGCATGTGTGTGAGCAGAGGAAACACTCATATTGTATTTGTGATGCCCCATGGACCCAATCAGATTCAAAGTGATTGATTACAAGGTAGTCAATCTTATTCAGTCATTATGACTGAATAAGCATGGTGCTAACAGTCCCAAGAGGCCATGCTTCGTATTCAAGCCAGAACTTGCTTCAAAAACACAAAGTACACCCTGGTCAGTGTGGCTCAGTTGGTCTGAGCATAGTCCTATAACCAAAGAATTGTGGGTTCAGTCCCCAGTCCAGGCATGGGATTAAGTGATCTAAAGTCCCCTGACCAGTCACTTATGATCCCCAGTCTGGTTATGTATGATCCCCAGTACAGGCACATACAGGCACTAACCAACTGATGCTTCTCTCTTGCACTGATAAAAAAAAAAAAAAAGTGTCCTCAGGTGAGGATATAAAAACATCACAAAGAACAATGGTATTCTAAGAAACATGAATGACCAGGAAACCCTGTTATATTCTTTCTTCTTTATGTTACTCCCCTAGCCCATTACTTACATAGAAAATGACATACAAAGAAAGAGAAGATAGGGCAACCCATGTATTTTCTTTTTTTCTATTTGGTCTTTCCTTACGCAGGACAAAAGTAGAGTATTGGTAGAATGTGCACAAATTAAGAGGTAAAATAAAAAGTTGAGTTAGTTTATGCAGTATTTCTACTGTGCCGTAGGAAAGAAAATACATACAGAGTGGGGCAAAAGTAAGTTTATAGTTGTTCATATGGAAAATCATACAATAATAAATAAATAATAATGCAAGAATAAACTCTGTTTCATGTACTCACAACTGTAATCCCACCTTTGCCCCACCCTGTATATGCCTGAACAAACTGTGATATACAAATTTGGTGAATCCAGATACAAATTAAATGTTCTTATATTTTCATTTAAAATTGGCATTGTACAACATAAAAATGAATGGTAAATTCATGCTGATAATGTTAAATTATAATTTTTCTTACTTTGAACAAAAATTTGCAAAAACAAAAATAAAAGTCATGATGCATCAGAAAAGATATCACTGAAGAAAGAAAAAGCTTTATATTTTCATACCTTTAATGGCACTTCCTCCTCCTTTTTGAAAAAGGAAGTCCACATTTTCACTTTTCATGTACAAATTATGTAGTCTACCTTACTTATCCATAGACGCACTTGTTGAAAGTGTAAAATCATGTATTTACTATGTGACTGGCACTATGTAAGGCCCTCTACATAGATGATCTTATTTTACCTTCAAAAAACCTTTTAAAACAGATGTTACTGTTACTGTTTAACAGACAAGAAAACTAAGACAGGTTAAATAATTTAGCCGATATTATAAAGCTTATTAATAAAGAAATTAGTGTTCAAACTAGGATTCAGATCTGTAGGATCCCAGAGCCCATTTTTTGATGGCATTGCTGTAGTTCCTCCCAGAAGATATTCTCATTCTTTGGGCTACTGGGAGTATTCCAGAATGGGCCCAAGGTTCTATTCCAAACCAAAATGAGCCAAGAATACTGAACCATTTCTACCTTAATTTGGAAAAAAATTCAAAAGACTCTAGTTCTGTTTTTACGCCCAGATAAGTAATTCATGACTGAGTAGGTGCCAGTCAGCAGTTAAATCTAGAATTTCCCAAAGTATTTCAGTACTTGTGTCTCAGAGTCTGGGAAAAATTTTAACCTTATTTAGACATCTTATTTAGTCGTCCAAGATGAAGACCATTTTATTAGAGTCTTTTAAGTATTTCTAGCTGTATTCTAGAGCTATATATCCAAGAAACAATGTCTTTTAGCAGTTTTAATCTTCTTTCCCAAATTTCACTGGCAAATATGAGTAATTTTTATTCACAGTGCTGAATAAAAGCTTCTGCCTGGATATGCATAGTGTTTAAAATATTTTAAATAATGTTCATTGAGGTAACAATATATTTAAAGTTTCTGTCATTTGAAAATGAAAATGTTTGATTAGAGAATGACATATAGTATCATCCTTTTGAGCATTTAGTGTTAATGAAAGGGAAAACTCAGCACATAATCATGTATCAAACATCTTTTGTTTTATTTTAGTATTTGTTAGAGGATAGAATTGAATGTGTTTGTGATTAAATGCATTTTATCATTACAGATTTTAAATCAATTATTTACTTTTACTATACTATTTTTAGATTTTTACTTATCTACTTTTAGGGAGAGGACAAGGGAGAGACAAAAAAAGGGAGAGAAAAATCAGTGAGAGGGGAAACATCAATTGGTTGCCTCTCATTTGCACTCCCACTGCAAGAGCCTTGCCGCAGGACCTAACCTGCAACCCAGGCATATGCCCTGACTGGGAATAGAACCAGCAACTTTTCCCTTTGTAGGACAATGCCCAACCAACTCAGTCACACTGATCAGGGCAACTTTTAGTAAACATTTTTGATAAAAGTGTGTATTGCTGTAAACCCATCTCAAGATGAGATGTGTTATAATAGGTTCAGTATGTATAATGGGGCCTAATCACAGGCACTCGCCTTCTCTCTATTACAAAGTGCACATCTCCAGATAATTACATGATAACACATTCATACAGCATGGGTTGTAAGACATTTTCAAATACTTTTAATTTTATTGATATTAACATCTTCAAATATCTTTTTTCTTTTTCCTTATTCAGTATAAAATCCATAATATGTGTAATATTTAGAGTTAGTCTATTTGGATATTCTTTAATTTGGACTCATAATAAAATAAATCACTTAAATGTAAAATTCTCTAACTTACAAAGTTCACTTTTGTCTGTTAAAAAAGCCAATTTCTTTTGCTTTTAATAAAGGAAAAGGAATAACAAGAAAAAAAACTAGTAATTCTCTTTGCCTCAGGTTTCTAGTTTGTAAAATGAAGTCAAATAAATGTGATGACTTCCAAGGAACTTTTCTTCTCTACAAATCTAGAAAATTAATTTTTTTCCTCCAATATAAACCACACATTATCTCACTATTTTGATTTAGCTATTAAAATTACTTCTGATCATTTAGTTTGTTTAAAAATATATTACTAAAATAATTCAAGCAAAAATAGTACCCAAGTTCATTATAATCAGTACCATTATTTAGGTCAGAGGTGTCAAATACAAGGCCCATGGGCCAAATCCAGCCCTCTACCTTGTTTTATCTGGTCCAGGACCTTGATTCTACCCCAGAGCAGCACTGAGCTCTTTGCCCCTAGTTAGGGAGTAGTTACATTTATACAGTCCTAAAAATACATTTACCCCTTTGAAGGCAACCTCCAGGCTGATGTGGCCCCCGGTGAAAATGAGTTTGACACACCTGATTTAGGTGAATAAATTATTTTTGCTGATATTTACCTCAAGATCTTTTTTCATTCTATGTAGGTATATCAATATTGTGTATGGTACTGTTTTTAAAAGTTCCTAATACCATCTACTCTTGTCATGTGATGGGAAAATTTTTTTATCTCTTGATTAATTAATTACATTATGCTGTAAAAATGTTTGCTTGGTAAAGGAAGAAAAAAAGAGTAAAAGAAAGAATAAAATTGTGGGTCATTGCAAAAGAAGTAACAGTCATTTTCATAAATAATATACTCCTAGGTTTTATTTAAGTACAATTATGATGCCAGAAGTGTTTGTATATGTCTGTATATTTGTTTGTGTGTGTGTGTGTATTGAAGAGACAGGAAAAAAGAAAATAAAATACTAACAACAAGCAAGAATAAGAAAAGAATACAAACCATTTTCTCAAAACTTTCTACGCTAAGAATCAAGATGTTGCAATGTAATATCAATGAATGTTCTTCCTCAGTCTCATAAACTAAAACATGAAATATACCATACTTTTCAGACTATGAGACACACCTTTTCCCCCCAAATTTGGGAGGAAAATGGGGGTGCATCTTATAGTCCAAATGTAGCTTACCTGGCTCGTGGTGGGGGTAGGGGTGACAGTGGAGCAGGTTTTATTTTTCTTTTCTATTTTCCTCCTCTAAAACCTAGGTACGTCTTATAGTATGAAAAATGTGGTACTTAGAAAAATAACCAAGATAATTTCCATACTTATTCTAAGTATTTAGAGCAGTTGTTCTCAACCTAGCTTGCACATTAGAATCATCCAGAAAACTTTTTTAAAATTCTGAGCCTCACCTCAGATTAATTAACATCAGATACTGGGTGGGACTGGACATTCCTAGTGTTTGAAAAATTCCCTAAGGGATTCTAATGTGCAGCCAGTATTGAGAGCACTGGCTTAGACTAAACCCTATTATACACTCCAGTAAGAAATATTTAAATTTTAAGTGAGAGGGTCATTTTTTAAAAAGAGTTTGAAGTCACCTTACAAAACTGATGATATATTCTGTCCATTCTTCAATTGTGACCCAAACCAGAAATCAAAAGTACCTGAGACCATGCTGAGTTTGTGGGATGGAGTCAGTGATCATACAGCAGCCTTGAAAAGAATGCATTTCTTGATGTTCACTGGCCCTCTTTCCATGGGGGTCATCTCTCCAGGTAAGCTCCAGAGAACCAAGCCACTCTGCCTGGCATGGGCCTTCTTTGAGCTCTCTGTCTTTTTTCCTGTTTGAAACAGTTAAATTGAGGTAAAAATGTAATATTCATATGATACATTTAAGCTCCCTAGACTGGAAATTTTTTATTTCTTTGCCAAAGGACACTAGAACAGTTGGCAGGCAAAAATATTAAAATTAAAATTGCCTACATTTTAAAAATCCCCTTTTTTTCCCCAGACCAAAGTGAAACGTGACCTGAAGCTTGGAGGTTGCTCCAAGAATTAATAGTCTCCAGGTATATTCAAAATCATTAATTGCCTCTGAAGGGAGTAAAAGGAGGCTTCCCAAAATCCTATTTGAAGGAGAGATACTGAGCTCAGTGTTTGATGCTTCAGTGAATTCTTATGGTCAAGGTATTCAGGTTGTGCTTAAACTATGAACCTTGAAAGGACTAACTTGGGCAGAGAACTTTGCTGTTCTATCATGAATGCACTGAAGACCTGTAGAGAAGGTTATTTGAATTACATGTATGTTAAACAGTTTCAGAAGAATTCTTTCCCCTTTAAGTTTTTGTAAAATAAATGCTAAATTGTACTTTTCACTACTGAGCTGAACCTTTTAACTTGCTTTTTTCTAAAATAATAAATCCCTCCAATGATGACTGTGCAGCCCTGTCACATACTGACACAGTCTATTTCTTCAACCCTTAGGTCATTAAAAGATGCAACTTACTTATGATGATTAAATAATTAAATATGTATGAAGAAATAAATTATACAAATGCTGCACTGTACATAACATAGAGAGATATCAATTGCCAGGCCCCAATAACCTGCACCCCACTACAAACACGAACAGTAGAACATTTCTTTAGAGCTAATTTTCCTTTGTGATCATAACTTAGGAAGCAGGATATGAGAAAGTTTGAAAGGTGTTTTGACAGGTTCAAATTCTTTTTTAATTGTGGATTTGTAAAACTCTAGTTCTTCCCTCACTGAGCTTTTACTATTGCCTTCACATCCCATTATTTAAGGCAGCCTAGAACACCTGAGTCAATGCGATATGACAAGATGTGTCAAATTATTTTGTCTTAGCTGACACACAAATACCACATACCCTTCCTAGTGCTTTCTTGAATATCCATAACTTAACACTTAGGATGTGTGGGCAGAGCAGGGTAAGTGAGGAGCATGTCTTTTTGTATAAATAGTGTGGGCAGATGTGAAATGGGGTCAAGATGGTCATAAGGTGATTGGTTCAGAGATGGATCATCACCATAGCATGCTTACGAATTCTTTTTTTTTAACATTTTTTGTTGTTGTTCAAGTACAATTTTCTGCCTTACCCACTCACCCCTCCCTACCTCTCCATCCCTCCTAACCTCCTTCTGTTTCCACACCCCCCCCTTGTTATTGCCTATGTGTCCTTTATAAATGTTCCTGTAAACCCTTCACCCTTTTCCTCCATTATCTCCTCCCCTATCCCATCTGGTCACTGTCAGCCTATTCTCAATTTCAATGTCTTTGGTTATATTTTGCTAGCTTCTTCATTTTGATTAGGTTCCTGTTAAAGCTGACATAATATGGTATATGTCTTTCTCCTCCTGGCTTATTTCACTTAGCATAATGCTTTCCAGTTCCATCCATGCTGTCGCAAAGATTAGGAGCTCCTTTCTTTCTGCCAAGAAGAATTCCATTGTGTAAATGTACCACAGTTTTTGATCCATTCATTTACTGATGGGCACTTAGGTTGCTTCCAGCACTTGGCTATTGTAAATTGTGCTGCTATGAGCATTGGAGTGCATAGGTTCTTTTGGATTGGTGTTTCAGGGTTCTTAGGACATAATCCTAGCAGTGGAATTGCTTGGTCAAAAGGCTGTTCCATTTTTAGTTTTCTGAGAAAATTCCATACTATTTTCCATAGTGGTTGCACCAGTCTGCAATCCCACCAAAAGTGCACTAGGGTTCCCTCTTCTCCACAACCTCTCCAATACTTGTTATTTCTTGCTTTCTTTATGATAGCCATTTTCAACAGTGTGAAGTGGTATCTCATTGTGATTTTAATTTGCATCTCTCTGATAGCTAGTGACACTGAGCATCTTTTCATATGTCCCTGGATCCTCTGTATGTCCTCCTTGGAGAAGTGTCTGTTCAAGTCCTTTGCCCATTTTTCAATTGTGTTGCTTGTCTTCTTAGAGTGGAGTCCCATGAGTTCTTTATACATTTTGAAGATCAAACCCTCATCTGAGGTATCATTAGCAACTGTTTTCCCATATGGTTGGTTCTGTTTTCATTTTACTGCTGCTTTCTTTAGCTGAGCAGAAGCTTCTTATTTTGATGAGATCCCATTTGTTTATTCTTTCCTTTATGTTCCTTGCTCTAGGGGACATGTCTGTGAAAATATTGCTGCGTGGAATATCTGCGATTTTACTGCCTACATCCTCCTTTATAACGTTAATGGTGTCACAACTTTACATCTAAGTCTTTTCTCCACCTTGAATTTATTTTTGTGTAAGTTGGTTATCGAGTTTCCTTTTTTTGCATGTAGCTGTCCAGATCTGAGAAGAGACAGCCAAAGAGAGCTTCATGGAAGGTTCTGGTCTAACTAAGGCTTCTGGGAGGATTGTGTTTTCTTTTCCAGGTTTGTAAAACTCTTCTGTTATTTCCCTACAAGAAGTTTATCCTGGAGAACCAAGATGGCAGCATAGGTAGACACACTGCGCCTCCTTGCACAACCAGAACTGACAGAAAATCGAATGGCAAGGAAGTCCAACACCAAGGAGATAAAAAAGAAACATACATCCAGACCGGTAGGAGGGGCGGAGACGGGCAACGGGGCAGAGAGGACTCCGGTGGCCCTGTTGGGACCAAGACTGGCGGAGTATGGGACTAATGGGACAGGCAGTCTGACCACTAGCAGACCCTGCGGCCCCACATTCATGCACAGATAAACCGAGAGGGCCAGACTCAGAGTGGCAGAGAACGGGGCAGGCAGTGTGGCAGGTAGCAGACCCTGAAGCCCCACATTGGTGCACAGATAAACCAGGAGAAACGGCGGAAACCAGGGCTCCAGCACCATGAAATAAGGCTCAAACCTCTGACTGAAAACACCGTGGGTATTGGGGCGGCAGCAGGAGAAACTCCCAGCCTCACAGGAGAGATCGTTGGAGAGACCCACAGGGGCCTAGAGTGTGCACAAGCCCACCCACTCGGGAACCAGCACCAGAGGGGCCCAATTTGATTGTGGGTAGCAGAGGCAGTGGCTGAAATTCGGCAGAGAGTGGAGCAAGAGCCATTGCTCCCTCTGGGCCCCTCCCCCATGTACAGCATCACAGCACAGCCACCAGCGTTACCCCGCCCCTGGGAACACCTAAGCTCCTGCCCTTTAAGTAACAGACACGCCAAGACAAAAAAAAAAAAAAAAAAGGCCCAAATGACAGAACACTTCAAAGCTCCAGAAAAAATAGAACTAAGCAAGGGAGAGATAGCCAAACTATCAGATGCACAGTTCAAAACACTGATTATCAAGGTGCTGACAGAATTGGTTGAATTTGGTCAAAAACTAGATGAAAAAATGAAGCCTATTCTAAGAGAAACAAAGGAAAATGTACAGGGAACCAATAGTGAGGCAAAGGAAACTGGGACTCAAATCAACGGTGTGGACCAGAAGGAAGAAAGAAACATCCAACCAGAAAAGAATGAAGAAACAAGAATTCAGAAAAATGAGGAGAGGCTTAGGAACCTCCAGGACATCTTGAAACATTCCAACATCCAAATTATAGGGGTGCCAGAAGGAGAAGAGGAAGAACAAAAAATTGAAAATTTATTTGAACAAATAATGAAGGAGAACTTCCCCAGTCTGGCAAAGGCGATAGACTTCCAGGAAGTCCAGGAAGCTCAGAGAGTCCCAAAGAAGCTGGACCCAAGGAGGAACACACCAAGGCACATCATAATTACATTCGCCAAGATGAAACAGAAGGAGAGAATCTTAGAAGCAGCAAGAGAAAAGGACACAGTTACCTACAAAGGGGTTCCAATAAGATTGTCAGCTGATTTCTCAAAAGAGACCTTAAAGGCAAGAAGGGACTGGCAAGAAGTATTCCAAGTCATGAAAGGCAATGGCCTACATCCAAGATTACTGTATCCAGCAAAGCTATCATTTAGAATGAAAGAGCAGATAAAGTTCTTCTCAGATAAGGTCAAGTTAAAGGAGTTCATCATCACCAAGCCATTATTATATGAAATGTTAAAGGGACTTATCTAAGAAAAAGAAGATAAAAAATATGAACAGTAAAAATGACAGCAAACCCACAGTTATAAACAACTACACCTAAAAACAAAACAAAAGCAAACTAAGCAAACAACTAGAACAGAAACAGAACCACAGAAATGGAGATCACATGGAGGGTTACCAATAGGGGATTGGGAGGGGGAGAGAGGGGGGAAAGGTACAGAGAATAAATAGCATAAATGATAGGTGGAAAATAGACAGGGGGGGTTAAGAATAGTGTAGGAAATGTAGAAGCCAAAGAACTTATAAGTATGACCCATGGACATGAACTATAGGGTAGGAATGTGGGAGGGAGGGGATGGGCAGGATGGAGTTGAGTGAAGGGGCGGAAAAGGGACAACTGTAATATCATAATCAATAAATATATCAAAAAAAAAGAAGTTTATCCTCTTTTCCAGGTAAATCATCACCCTTCATAGCTAGATTTTCTCCAAAGCACTAATTATCTTTCGAAATGATGAATTCACACTCTTATGTTTGTTTACTTGATTGTTACTTGCTTCCCTAAATAAAATATAAATGCTATGAGAGCAGATGGATATAAAGCAAAAACAACAATTATAAATCCTAAAAATAAAATTACAATTTTTAAAATATAATATTTTTAAATCTCTCAATAGGATAAGTTAGACTTTAGTTAGAGAATTGGTGAATTAGAAAGTAGTACAGGGGTATTTAATTTCGAATTAATTGTTTTTACTGTTGTTTTATGTGTATCTGTTCTTGATTTATATGTGCTTGAAAAAAGGCAAGCATTTTTTTTTAATTTCATGGTATCTACATATTAATTGGGTACACAAACAAAAATCAAGTAACATATAAATGTGAGTATTTGAAATAGTTTAGTGCTCTGAAAAAAACCAAACTAAGTAGCAAGATAATTTGCCTGGAGGAGGGGAGACACATTATGTATGGTGGCAAGAGAAGAGTTTTACAAAGTAGGAGAAAAGAAAACTCTCTTAGTCTTTAGGCCAGACCCCATCCCATAGCTATCTCCCACTACCTCTCTCTTGTTTGTCTCAAATATTTGGATCACATGGGTTCTACTTTTATTGTGTGATTTTTCTCTTGGACTTATTAATATGCATAGTAATTTTTAAAATACCACTTTCATAAAAAAGGGCTCTGGATGGTTGTGCCTTTCTTAGCTAGGAAGATAGAATAGAAGCTTTATCACCTTAATCCATTTATGAGCTGAACTGAGTTGAGTTTGTGTTGCAGTTCTGGCAAGTTTCCCTCTTTTTCTGGTTTGCTTCAACTCCAGAAATTACAACTGAAAGCCTAGTGGTCTAACAAGGGCTTTTCCACTTATAAGTACTGACCTTTGTTCTTTGTCTCTTCCATATCACAGTGACAGAAGCTCCACTCTGCTTTGCAGAAAATTTCTGCTCAGTCACTTAGCCTCCAGCCACATACAAACTTCAGAATTTGACAAATGTCTTGAGAGATAATTGTGTATGCATCAGGCTAAATTCTGTCTTCCCTGCTGACTAGCATTCTGGCCTCTCAAGTCTTTCCAGCACTGTAAAACCACTAAAAGTTTTCCCAGTTTCTTAATCTCTTCTGCCTAAAGAATACTAAATCCTCAGACATTTGCTCTATGCTCAAAATAAGCAAATTCTCCAGGAAAAAATTGACTGAATATTATTAATTCACTTGTCCCTCCTCTCTGTAATCTTCTCATTTCTCATTCTGGTTGCCTTACCAGCTCTCTGATGCTTCTAACCGGATTACTTTTATACTATATTAGGCTTGTTCTTGGCTAAACCACTGGTCTGCTGGAAAGTACTACTATGTATCCAGAAGTGGAAGTCTTAGACATAATTTTTATTAGTTATTTACTGCCATGTAACAAATTACATTAAAACTTAAGTGACTTAAAAAACTATAAGCATTTATTATCTCATAGTTTGTGTGCATCAGTAATTGCTGGATGGGTCTGGCTCAAGGTCTCTCATGAGGTTGCCATGATGATGTTGTCTTGGACTGGATTATGAGATTCCAAGACAGCTCATCTCCAAGATTGGCAAGCAGGTGCTGACTATTTTCAAGAGGTCTCTGTCCATTTTCACATAGGTATGCTTGAATGTCTTCATGATCTGGCAGCTAGCTTCCTCCATAAGAAGTGACCCAAGAATGAGCAAAATAAAAGTCTTTTATGACTGAGTCTTGGAAGTCACAGTTTTCTATTCTGCAATATCCTACAGGTTATATAGATTAGTTCTATTAAATGTAGAAGGGGTTACACAGAGAATGAACACCAGGAGACAATAGTCATTATCAATAGGGGCTATCTTGGAGACTGGTTCCCATGACACTTAAAAGAAAATTTTTTCATACAGATATAGATATTTAAGAATTTTTATGCTGGTACTAATGGATCATTCTAAAATAACCACAGAGTTTTGCATATGTGGGTTGGTAGCAATTCTGATCTTGTATCACACACCATATTCATGCAAGGATCTAGACTGAAAGAAAAACTTCTCTCTGGGACATGCGGTACTGTTGACAGAGGAAAATGTGAACAATAATTTTAACATACAATGTCTCCTAAATTTTTGCTTGGATATGGCATCCATTACTTCTGCTCACCTCATTAGCCAAAACAAATCATATGGCCAAATCAAATAACAATGGGATAGGGAGTATATTCCTCTGATAGAAGGGCACTATTTCACGGAAATGGTAGAGATATATAATATTTTAGAGAAATGGATAGTAAATAATTGGTAACAATAATAAAACCTACCACAAACTAGGTGGTAGGTTTAGGTGTGGCAATTAAAATTTCTGAAAGAGTTGAGGTTGCCTTGTACATATAGGAGGAATTTTATGCTGGCCTTGGAATGAAATTCAAGAAAAATTAGAAATTTTACAAGCACATGGAATATAGTAAAGTATCACTTGAAAAAGCAAACTGGGCTATCCCTCAGCTATGTAGTTTTGTTCAGCTATAATTAATAACACTAATTGTGATCATGTTATTGGGTTATAGTTCTCACAGTTTTTAAACTTAATTCTAACTTTTATTCATTTGAATGTGTGAGCCAACCTAGCTAATATGTGTAAGCTAGAACAATTGCTTTTATACGATGCTTCCTCAAATTTTTTTTTTCTGGCTGAGATCTCTGTCAGGTAAGAAATTGTTTACACCAAGCAATCTGTCAAATGACTATTTATTCATTATTTCACTAACATTTTGATGGCAACATTTTTTAGCATACAAAAAATAAATACATCTTCAAAGCATGTAAAAACACATTTAAAAATTGAGGTTCACATAAATTAAAAAAAAACATTTTATTGCTTATGCTACGTTGGTTGTCCCAATTTTCTCCTTTACCTCCTCTACCCAGCCTGCAATGCATTTCCACAGTCAATCCCCACACCATGTTCATGTCTATGGGTCCTTCCTATATGTTCGACTAATCCCTTCACTTTCTTTCAGACAGTCCCTGCCTCTCCCCTCCTGTTTTATAGCTGTTAGTCTGATATATAATTCTATGTCTCTAGTTCTATTTTGCTTATTAGTTTATTTTGTTAATTAGATTCCTCTTATAAGTGAGATCATACAGTATTTGTCTTACACTGACTGGCTTATTTCACTTAGCATAATAGTATCAAGTTCCATTTGTGCTGTTGCATCCAGGTAGGAATTTCTTTCTCCTTTCTTCTGTATAATATACTATTTTGTAGATGTACTGATGGGCACTCAGCTACTGATGGGCACTTAGGCTGTTTCCAAATCTTAGCTATTGTAAATACCACTGCTATGAACATGGGGGTGCATTAAAACTTTTTAATTGGTGTTTTGGGATTCTTCAGGTATAGTCCCAGCAGTGGAATTGCAGGGTCAAAAGGCAGTTCCTTTTTAGGTTTTTGAGATATTTTCAAAGTGGCTATACCAATCTGTATCCCCACCAACCATATGCTAGTGTTCCCTTTTCTCCACATCTTTGTCAGCACTTGTTTATATTTATTAATGATAGCCATTTTGGCAAGTGTGCGGTGATTATTTCAGTGTGGTTTTAATTTGCATCTCTCTGATGGCTAGTGATATTGAGCTTTTTTTTTTTATATCTCTATGGTCCATCTGTACATCCTCCTTGGAGAGGTATCTATGCAGATCCTTTACCCATTTTCTAATTGGAATATTTGTCTTCCTGGTGTTGAGTAATATAAGCTATTTATATATTTTGGAGATTAAAATATTGTCAAATGTATCATTGGCAAATATATTCTCTTATGCAGTCAGTTCTCTTTTCATTTTGATAATGTTTTCTTCAGCTGTGCAGCAACTTTTTAATTTTGTATAGTTCCATTTATTTATTTATTTTTCCTTTGTTTTCCTTGCACTAGGGGATATATTGGCAAATATTTGTATGTGGGATATCTGAAATTTTACTGCCTATGTTTTCCTCAAGGATTTTTATGGTATCATGACTTATATTTAACTCTTTTAACCATTTTGAATTTATACTGGTGTATGGTGTAAGATGGTGGTCTAGTTTCATTTTGTCTTATGTACCAGTCCAGTTCTCCCAACATCATTTATTGAAGAGACTGTCTTTATTCCATTGTATGCTCTTGCCCCCTTTGTCACACAGTAATTAGCCATAAAGACATGGGTTTATTCCTGAACTCTCTATTCTGTTCCACTGATAAATGTGTATGTTTTTATGCCAGTACCAGACTGTTTTGATTACAGTGGCCTTGTAGTATAGTTTTATATCAGGTATTGTGATTCCCTCCAACTATTTTCTTCCTTCTCAAGATTACTGAAGCTACTTGGGATCTCTTTTGGTTCCATAAAAATTTTTCAAATGTTTGTTCTAGTTCTATAAAATATGCCATTAGTATCTGTATTTGTCACTTTCAATAAATTATTTTATTTTATTCTTTAATTTAAACATTTTTATTGTATTTTTTCCATTACTATTTAGTCCTCTTAATCACCACTCCAAACTACAATCATCACACTGTTGTCCATGTCCATGAGACCTTTTTCCTTTTTGCTTGATCCCTCCACCTGCTACCCCCCACCTGCCTTAGCAAGCAGCCTGTTCTCTCTCTATGAGTCTGTTGATGTTGCTCATTAGTTCTGTTTGTTCATTAAGTTCCACATATGAGTGAAATCTTATGGTATTTGTTTTTTTCTGACTGGCTTATGTCACTTAGCATAAATATTCTCCAGCTCCATCCATACTGTTACAAAGAGTAAAATTTTCTTCATTTTTACCAACAAGTAGTATTCCTATGTGTAAATGTCCCATAGTTGTTTTATCCACTCATCTACTGATGGACACTTGGGCCACTTCCGTATCTTGGCAATTGTAAATAACGCTGCAATGAACATAAGGGAATTTATGTACTTTCCAATGAGTGTTTTGGGTCCCTTTGGATGTATTCCCAGAAGTGAGATTGCTGGATCAAAAGGCAGATCCATTTTAATTATTTGAGGTATCTCCATCAATGTTTTCCACAGTGGCTGCACCACTCTGCATTCCCACCAACGCTGCAAAGGGTTCCCCTTTCTCCACATCCTTGCCAGCACTTGTTGCTTGTTGATTTATTGATGATAGCCATTCTGACAGGTGTGAGATGGTATCTCATTGTGGTTTTAATCTGCATTTTTGATGATGAGTGATGTTGAGCATCTTTTCATATGTCTACAGGTTATCTGTATGTCCTCTTTGAAAAAGTGTCTATTCGTGTCTTTTGCTAATCTTTTAATTGGGTTGTTTGTTTTTTGTGTTATTGAGTTTTGTATGTTCTTTATAAATTTTGGATATTAACCCCTTATCAGATGTATAGGCGAATATGTTCTCCCATTCTGTGGATTGTCTTTTTATTTTGTTAATGTTTTCCTTTGCTGTGCAGAATCTTTTTAGTTTGACGTAGTACCATTTGTTTATTTATTTCATTTCTTCTCTTGCCTGGAAAGATATTATGTGATAAAATATTGCTATGAACAATGTCTGAGATTTTACTGCCTGTGTTTTCTTGTACAATTTTCATGGTTTCAGATATAATATTTGCTTCACCTATTTTGATTTTGAATTTATTCATGTGTAGTGTAAGAACATAGTCTAGTTTCATTTTTCTCCATATATCTTTTCAATTTTCCCAACACCATGTACTGAATAAATTATCTTTTTTTCACATTTTTTATTGTTATTCAAGTACAGTTGTCTCCATTTTCCCCCCATTACTTTCCTCCCAACCCCAGTCATCTTAGCTTCCCACCCTTGATCCTACTCCCCTTTTTTTTTGTCCATGTGTCCTTTATACATGTTCCTGAAAACCCTTCCCCCTTTCCCCCCATTACTCCCTTCCCCTACCCTCTGTTTACTGTCAGTTTGTTGTTAATTTCAATGTCTCTGGTTCTATTTGGCTTCCTTGTTTTGTGGATTAGGTTCCACTTATAGGTGAGATCATATGGTATTTGTCATTGACCACCTAGCTTATTTCACTTACATAATGCTCTCCATCCATGCTGTTGCAAAGGGTAGGAGCACCTTTTTTCTTTCTGCTGTGAAGTATTTTAGCTCATTGTATTTGCTTGCTCCCTCAGTCAAATATTAATTGACTATAAAGGTGTGGGTTCATTTCTGGGCTCTCTATTCCGTTCCATTCATCTATATGTCTGTTTTTATACCAGTTCCATGCTGTTTTGATTACTATGACCCTGTAGTATAGTTTGATATTAGGTAGCATGGTTCCTCCAACTTTGTGGGGGTTTTTCAAAATCACTATTGCTATGCAGGGCCCTTTGTGGTTTCATATAAATTTTTGAAATATTTGTTCTAGTTCTGTGAAATACAACATTGGAAACTTGATAGGAATTGCATTGAATGTATACATTGCTTTAGGTAGTATGGACATTTTAATGATGTTAACTTGTCCTATCCATGAACATGGTATGCGCTTCCACTTATTTGTATCTTCTTCAATTTCTTTCTTCAGTGTCTTATAATTTTCTGAGTACTGGTAGTTTACATCCTTGTTTAGGTTTATTCCTAGGCATTTTATTCTTTTTGAAGCAATTATGACTGGGATTGTTTTCTTCATTTCCCTTTTTCTTATTTCATTATTGACATGTAAAAAATGCAACTCATTTCTGAATATTTATTTGTATCCTGCCTCTTTGCTGGATTCATTTATCAGTTTTTGTAGTTTCTTGGTGGAATCCTTGGGATTCTCTATGTATAGCATCCCATCATCTGCAAATAAAGTTTTGTTTTCTCCATTCCAATTTGGATGCCTTTTATTCCTTCTTCTTATCTGATTGCCATGACTAAGACTTCCAGTGCTATGTTGAATAAGAAAGGTGACAGTGGACACCCCTGTCTTATTCTCTATCTTAAGTGGAATGCTTTCAGTCTTTGCCCATTGAGTTTGATGCTTGCAGTGGCTTTGTTGTACATGGCCTTATTATGTTAGCTATATTCCCTCTATTCCCACTTTTAATGAGAGTTTTTATCATAAATGGGTGCTGGATTTTATCAAAAGCTTTTTCTGCATCTATTGATATAATCAGGTGGTTTTTACCCTTCATTTTGTTTATGCGATGAATCACATTTATTGATTTGTAAGTGTTGTACAATCCTTCAGTCTCAGAATAAATACCACTTGATAGTGATGTATTATCTTTTTGATTCATTTTTGTATTCAGTTTGTTAATATTTTGTTGAGGATTTTAACATCTATGTTCATCAGTGATATTGGCCTATAATTGTCTTCCTTTTTAGTGTCTTTATGTGGTTTTGGAATTAGGATAATACTGACTTCACTAAATGGGTTTGGAAACCTTCCCTCCTCTTGAATTTCATGAAATATTTTGAAAAGGAGAGGTGCTAGTTTTTCTCAGAATGTTTGGTAAATTCACCTGTGAAGCCATCAGGTTCAGTGCTTTTGTTTGTTGGGAGTTTTTGATTACTGCTTCAATTTCATTAGGTGTAATCAGTCTATTCAGATTATCTGATTCTCCCTGATTTATTTTGGAAGATTGTGTGCTTCTAGAAATTTATCCACTTTATTCAGGTTGTCCAATTTGTTGGCATACAATTGTTCATAATACTTTCTTACAATCTTTTGCATTTCTTTGGTGTCTGTTGTCATTTTTCCTCTTTCATTTTTTATTTTATTTATTTGGGTCCTTTCTCTTTATTTCTTGATGAATCTGGTTAAAGGTTTGTCAATCTTGTTCATCTCTCAAAGATCCAGCTCTTGGATTCATTGATTTTTTTTTTTTACTCTATTTCATTTACTTCTTCTCTGATGTTATTTCCTTCCTTCTACTTACATTGGTCTTGCTTTTTTTTTTTTTTTCCTAGTTCCTAGATTGTGTAGTTAGATTGTTTATTTGAGCTTTTTCTTATTTTTTCAGTAGGCTTGTAATGCTATGAATATCCCTGCTGGGATTTCTTTCCTTGTGTCCCACAGATTTTTGGATTGTGAAATCCAGATTAAGGCAAAACTAGCCCATGTTGATAGAAATTAGATAGTTATCAGTAAGGGAGGCAATCAGTCAGGAGTAATAAAGTCAGAGAAAAGGCAGGAAGAAACTTTCTTGAGTGGTGAATATATCTGATAGCTTGTTTAGGGTGATGGTACATAGATACATACAACTGACAAAACTTGTCAAACTAAACATTTACAATCTGTACTATTTATTATCTATCAATAATACCTTAATTTAAAACATATCAGGATATTTGATTCCTTAATGAGGTAGAAGAATTCAGTTATTTACCCATAAGCAAAAAGAAAAACATCAGAACTAATAGAGTAGGCACACATTTACCTTTGGTTTGAAGGACAACTGTTTTTGTTTGGGTTGAGAAGTGAAGGTGCAATGATCATCCTCTGTTCCAGGAACATCAGCTTAAAGTGCTTGGCAGTAAGGCAGTTGCCAAGGCTTAAAGCACTTTATGGTTCTGAATGGTGTTTTATTGTATTCTGTGTATTTAAAAAGAAAAAAAAAACTTGCTAAATGATTGTATTTGTTATCAATTGTTGAATTACAAGTTACCCCAAAATTTAGTGACTACACACAACATCCACTTATTATCTTATGGTTTCTGTGGGTAATGAGTCAAAACCTAGGCAAAACTTAGCTGAGTCTCTCCCAGGTGGAAATCAAGCTATCTGCAAGGGCTTTGATCTGGAAGGCTCAACTTGGGGAGGATCCAGTTCCAAGTTCACCAGGAGGTTTTTGGTAGTATTCACTTCTTTGAGAGCTGTTTGCTGAAGGATATGCTCAGTTCCTTGTCTTAGTGCAGAGAGAGTGAGTTTAATAAGATACATTTCTGAGGCTTTTGTAACCTATTATGGAAGATATAAACTATCAATCACTTTTGCCTTTATTCTGCTCACTGCAAGCAGGTTACTAGGTTCAGCCTACACGCAAGAAAAGGGACTAGCCCTGGCTCGTGTGGCTCAGTGGATTGAGTGTTGGCCTGCAAACCCAAGGGTTGCTGGTTTGATTCATAGGCAGGGCACATGCCTTGGTTATGGGCCAGGTACCCAGTAGAGGGCACCTGAGAGGCAACCACACATTGATGTTTCTCTTACTCTCTTTCTCATTCTCTTCCCCTCTCTCTAAAAATAAATAAATAAAATCTTAAAAAAAAGAGAAGGGGCTATATGGGAGCTGAGCATCATTAAAGGTCATCATAAAATGCTTCCTGCCACGATACTTACTAATGTTCCTAGCATAGGAGATACTAAGTGTAAGGTACTCTTTTATGGAAAATTGTATTTTCTAGCATTCAGTATGCATGAGATATTTTATGTAATAGTATTAAGAAATTTACAAGATAAATGGAAAATACAACAATCTTTAGATATACCTTAATAGTATATAATGTAAACATTAATTATAAGTGCATAATTGTGCATAATATATAAGTGCATAATATAAACATTAATTGAGGGGGGAACAAAGCAATATTTCAGCTTTAAATTATTAAATTTACATTATAATTTGTAAAATTAAGTACTAAAGAAATATGGTCTAAATAATTATTTTAATTCAATTTTCTTAGACAACTGATCATTTTCAGAAATATAAATCTGCATATGACATAATATATTAGCTTTCATAATATAGTAGATATAACTTGATGGCATAGACAATTGATTACTTATTGCTTTGATTTTTTCAGGGACAGAACTCATTGCAAACCACCAAAAACAAATATATAAAGTTGGCTTTATAAAATATTGATTAAAAAAGAAACTTAAGTACACTATTTCTCTTATGTTCTTAAGACAGCCAGGGAAACAAAATGAGTTTGAAAATATTTATAATATAAGAAGAAATTATGTCTCTTTTATCCAATATTTTCAAATTACCATTGGGCTTCTACTGAATTAACTAAGCAATGTACATTGTACATAAACACGTAAAAATGTTTATTAATATATTTATGCATCAAGCTTCTGTATCATACATAATCCTGGAATCAAGAATCTTATAAATAGAGGATATCACTTTTATAGGAATTTTAACAAACCAAAAGAATAATATTGAAATCTTATTAGAGACCAGAAAGTAGATTTTTCATTTAATCTCGCTTAAAATATGTTTTCTGTCTTTCTTTTTTCCTCTTTCTTTTCTTTCTCTTTCTTTCTTTTCTTTTCTTTCTTTTTTACACTGAAATATCGCTTTATTTGTTGACTATTCCATGAGTCTCCCGGAAGGAACTGAAACTCAGGGATTTTCTTTCTTTATTCTTTTTCTTTTTAATACATTTTATTAATTATGCTATTACAGCTGTCCCATTTCTCCCCCTTTATTCCCCTCTGCCCTGTACCCCCCATTCCACCTGCACTGCTCCCACCTTAGTTCATGTCCATGGGTCTTACGTATAAGTTCTTTGGCTTCTCCATTTCCCATACTATTCTTAACCTCCCCCTGTCTATTTTGTACCTATCATTCATGCTACCTATTTCCTGTACCTCTTTCCCCATTATCTCCCTTCCTCCTCCCCACCAATGACCTTCCATATGATCTCCATTTCTGTGACTCTGTTCCTGTTTTAGTTTTTTGCTTGATTTGTGTTTTTGTTTTTAAGGTTCAGTTGTTGATAGTTGTGGGTTTCTTGTCTTTTTACTATTCATAGTTGTGGGTTTCTTGCCTTTTTTGATCTTCTATTTCTCAGATAAGTCCTTTTAACATTCATACAATAAAAGCTTAATGATGATGAACTCCTTTAACTTGACCTTATCTGGGAAGCACTTTATCTGCCCTTCCATTGTAAATGGTAGCTTTGCTGAGTAGAGTAATCTTGGACGTAGGTACTTTCCTTTCATGACTTAGAACACTTTTTTCCAGCCCCTTCTTGCCTATAAGGTTTCTTTTGAGAAATCAGCTGAAAGTCTTATGGGAACTCCTTTTAGGTAACTGTCTCCTTTTCTCTTGCTGCTTCTAAGATTCTCTCCTTATCTTTAATCTTCGGTAATGTAATTATGATGTGCCTTGGTGTGTGCTTCCTTGGGTCCAACTTCTTTGGGACTCTGTGAGCTACCTGGACTTCCTGCAAGTCTATTTCCTTTGCCAGATTGGGGAAGTTCTCCTTCATTATTTTTTCAAACAAGTTTTCAATTTCTTGCTTTTCCTTTTCTCTCTCTGACATCCCTATGATTTGGATGTTGGAGTGTTGAAAGTTGTCCCACAGGTTCCTAAGCCTCTCCTCTTTTTTTTTGAATTCTTCTTTCATCATTCTGTTCTGGTAGAATGTTTATTTCTTCCTTCTGGTCCAAACCATTGATTTCAGTCCCAGTTTCCTTCCCATCACTGTTGGTCCCCTGTACATTTTCTTTTATTTCACTCAGCACAGCCTTTACATTTTCCTCCATTTTGCCACCAAATTCAACCATTTCTGGAAGCATCCTGATTACCAGTGTTCTGAACTCCACATAGGTTGGCTTAGTTCTGTTTTTGGAGCTTTGATCTGTTCTTTCATTTGGACCTTTTTTTTTTTTTTTTTTGTCTCAACACATCTGTTACGTAGTAAAGGGCAGAGCCTTAGGTACTTGTCAGGGCGGTGCAACCCATGTTACTGTGTTGTGGTGCTCTATGTCAGGTAGGGGTCTGAGAGAGAACAATGCTGCTTGGTGTGATCTCAGCCATCTTTTAGACACTTCCTCTGCTACCCCCAAGCAAATGGGACAGTTCTGGTGCTGATTCCCAGGTGAGTGGTTTTGTATATATTCTAGACCCCTGTGGGTCTCTCCAGTGAACTCTCCTGTGAGGCTGGGAGTTTCTCCCACTGCTGCAACCCCCACAGATTTTTTCAGCTCAGAGGTTTTGAGGCTTTATTTCCCCAGGCTGGAAACCTGGATTGTGGGGTCTGTCTCACTCCCCAGTTTTTCCTTCTGGTTTATTCTCATGCAAATGTGGGACAGCTCAGTCTTCCAGCCTCCACCTTGCCACGTGTCCTGGCTGCCCCAGCTACCCGTCTCCACCCTCCTTAAGTCCTAGGTTGTTGAACTTCCATACAATTTGATTTTTTGGCAGTTCTGGTTGTTATTTGTTTTTAAATTTGTCCTTCTTTTGGTTGTGAGAGGAGGCACAGCGTATCTAGCTACAGCTCCATCTCTGCCAGAAGTCTCCTTTCTTTCTTTTGTTCCATTTTTTAGTAGTTCATTTCAACCTTACTTTTCTTATTATTTTAGTTATGAAATGATTGTTTTAGATAATTTAAGGATTTTCTTTTATTTAAAATAATTGTATAATCAGAACTTTATAAGCATCATTCCTCTCTTTTGTTTTAAAATTTTGTCTTTTACATGTTAGTGGGCTTCTTGGTTATAGAAAGACTCAGGAAAGATTTTTCTGCTCTCACAGTCTACAAAGTAAAGACTGCAGTATAAAAAGAGATAGACGACACCAAATGACTCCAGTAGCACTACGGGGCAACATTTTTCTCCTATTGGTGGTATTGGTGGTGCAGTTTATGGTATAAATACAAGTGAGCTTTCTGGCATATTCTCTCTCTGTCTCTCTCTTTCTTTTTCTATAATCAGGTGGATTTTTGCCAGCACTGTATAGCCAATAGCATCTTGGGAATAGTTGAAATGACTTTTTGTTTGATCACCTGGAGAAAATTGAATGAAAACTCTCACCGTTAGAGTAAAAAACTTAGAAATCCCTCTAATAGAATTCTGAGATGAATTAAAAGCTTCTGCAATGTATAAATGAGATCCTATTTTGATACAGACATACATGTTGAAAGAAGTACACAATAGAACAGATACAAGGTTTGGACTTCTCAGAATGTGTCCACTTCACCTTCTCCAGTACCTTTGACCTTTCCCTTTTTCTTTTCTTTCCCTCCTTTTGTGGTGAAGTCCTCATCCAGGGCCTTCTTCAAACACATTTCATTCTTCAGATTCCTCTCTCCAGATTAGGTTTGGTGCAATCACTTGTGTCCTTTCACAGGACCCAATTCCTACTTAATATGAATCACATTTTATTTTAAACTTCTCTTTAATTTATCCTTTTACCTATTCTGCTGTTCTTTTAGAACAGAGACTTCATCTCTATGTCCCTTTTATACACTCTTACAATATTCCATCATTTTTCTTAACTAACCACTATTTGTACATATATATTTACGTGTGATTACTTGACTAATGTCTACCTGCCCCAAGACTAAAACTTATGAAGTCCAGGACACATCTGCTTTGCTATACATTTTATTACAATGTGTAGCAGAGTACCTGACATTTTGTAGTTGAACACAATACCTGGTATAGCTGCATTCACTTTCTTTGTACCAAGAAAATGCCTCCTAATTGTCTATTGCATATAATATGTCCATTTTCATGTCTTTTCTGACATGTGCCACTGTATGCTTTAACATGTCCCTCCCTTCATTCAAAACACTAGCAGGAAAGTACAGTGACAGCAAGGAAATACCCTGATGGCCAGTGCCCCAGGCCATAGAAGTCAGCCAACAGAGCTTGGAGGGGAAGGACAAAGAAAGCTAATTCAGCAACTGGAGATTTTGTGTCCAGTTCTTTGGTTACACATTTACAACAGAAAATCTTTGAAACTCCTAAGTATAAGATCAGGTGTGCCCTAGCTTTGCCACCCTCAGAAATGAAGGATTCATTTACATGACTTACCCAGATAAATGGAACAAGAAAACTGGATATAAAGAAACAGGCTTTCGGTGCTCGCTCAGTAATGAACTCATAAAAGGACCTTTGCAAATCATCTAACTTCTCTGGGGTTTTCATACTCTGTGCCTTTGCAGGTATCTTTTCTTCACTCTGGAATTCCCTAAACTCTTTGACAAGTAAACTTTTACTCATCAGCAACACTTAGCTTGGTGTCAGCTCTCTGAAACTTCGCCTGACTTTCCCCACCTACACTTGAGCAGTTAGGTGCTGTTTCCTTTGTGCTCCTGTAGTATGGTAATTATTTATGTGACTGTTCCTCTCTCACTTTGCTCCTTCCCTTACCCCTAACCTTACAAACTATGACCTCTCAGTATTTCCTCTATTTTTAAAATCTTAGTCTTTAGCATGTGGTTTGGCATAAACACTCAATATATGTTTGTTGAACCTAATGAATAAACTTTATGTCTTTATATTTATTCCTACGTATATGATGCAATTGGGCAAGATGGATAGTTTTCTTTTTTTTTTTAATTTTTATTGTTATTCAATTACAGTTGTATGCCTTTTTCAAATGTTTAAAAAGTGGAAGGACCAGTTTTCTTAGTTAAAAATTTATGGACAGGACCACTAAAATAAGGAAAAAATAAAGAAAGTGTTCTATTTGAAGAATGCAATTTTAGAAACCTGTCAATTTGATTTCTCTTAAAACAGAGCATGGAAGGTGGAAACAAACTACAGTAAAACAAACTGCCCTAGAATCATGATTGTTCATTTTCCTTGCATCTATAAAGCATGCAATTCTGTGAAAAATATTATTTCAAGTAACAACATTTTTTATGTGAACATTTTTTTGTGAAATTTTTCCTAAAATGTAAACAACTGACCCACTTCTCTAAAAAACAGAGTGTAGCACTGAGGTAATAGAATCTTTCCTTAATGACTCAGGCCCTCATTAGAAACAGTCACTGTACTGTTTCACTGAGTTGAATTCACAAAAGTGTTGTTATGATGTGTTTATTTTCCTGTATCTTCCTTGTCTGCCAACTGTCATTTCTTCTGCTGTCATTTTTTCTAACCTAATAGCTCCCGTAGCTAACCTGTTTTTCTTAAAGTCCCTGAGCTCTAAATTTTCTGTGAGCTAAAACAATAGAAAATAAACTTTGTTTAGAAGTGTGTATGGTTACACAAAAAAATTGGTGGGATTCAAGAAAGTTGATGGCCATTATGTTGGCACCATGTGAAGGTCATTAAGGTTATCTTAGGTATTTAGAGGCCTAGGGTTATTTTGTGGTTTCTATGTCTTTGGGTTTGAAATTCTTTAAAGTTATGCTTCTACACAAATGAGGTCAAGTGTATGTGATATTTAGAAAAACTAACCTTGGTAAAATCTGGGAATAATTGCATAAATGTACCTAAGGTGATTTAAAGCAATTAAACCATTTTTTTACAAAGCAAATGATAAAATATTTTTGAGCATGAACCCCTAATAAATGTTTATTTATATATTATACACAAGTACTTCTGAATTAATATATTATATATATCATAAAACATACTTGAATATAGACGTTACAAATAACAAAACAAATATAAATGCTCATTCTAATATTTTCTTCCCACATTCCAGATAACTGTCTTGTGCACCCCCTGGGATGCATGCACAATTACACACCTCACTTTCACATCTCTTGTTTACATAACTATGTAATTATAGTAACTTTGACTTTAGTTAGGCTCTGCCTGAGTGAAAATTAATTTAGCTTCTTTTTAAGACATTGAACCATTTTTTTTAATCTCCAGAACATAACATATGGCCTGGTATATAGAGATACAATAAATGTTTGATGAATGTCAAATGAATGAACGATGAAGATTAAATAGTCCATAAGGATGTTTTCTAAACATATTTAATTAATTCATTTTATTTACTTAGCTCATGTCAGACCTCTTTCACAATGAGTTCACATATTATTATAGCATCAGTAGGCTGTACATCGTGAAGAAGGAATGGTTGTAAGGCACTTTGGGATATCAACAGCAGAAGGTTTTGAGCCAGGAATAGAGCCTCCAGTGAAGGCCAGTTCTCATGCAAGGTTTTCCCCCATCCAGATTGCTATAGTAAGAGCTATGGCAAAATCTAGCTTAATAAAAACCATCATGTGATACTCAAGGGCATCTGGAATGTTGTGTGGGATACAGGCATTATTAGTAACTAAATAACAGTGATTCTCAAAGCCAGGCAGTATAGTATTATACTGTAGTAGTATTATATACTGATAATAGTATTATGACATTGGGAAGAGTTTGGAGAAAGGGAGAAGGGCCAGTGAGACACATTTGGATTGAAATTCAGGGAATGGCTGTGTCTTAGGCCTTCTTAAAACTACATAATTACCTTGGTCGCTGATAACCTTGTAGCCAGACATTACACTACCTGTATGATTAACTCAGCAGCTTTTCCCCAAACCTGCTTCTCTTGAGTGTTTCCTTCTCTATAGAGGGTATAGCCACCATCTACCAAGATGCAGAAACTTGGAAGTTGTCCTTGATCCTTTAGCTTCCTCATTCTTTACCGTTGTCTTTTGGTTCTATTCCCTCTGCCGACATTATCCCTTACCTCCTAATTGAATTCCCTAGCTCCAATATCATGCCCCCAAATTATTTCACACATTATACCAGAAATGGCTTTAATGAATAGAAATTTGGTACTATATCCTCCTTGTTCAAAGAAGATAATATTCTGCTCTTCTCTTCTCTTCAACTTCAGCTCCCATCCCTTTTCCCCTTGCATTTGGTTATCCTTCTATGTTGAACTTCTTTTAGTTCTTCAAAGATGCTAGGCTACCTTCAAAACTCTGCACCTCCACCCAAGACACTACTCTGCCTGAAACACTCTTTTCTCCTCTTTAACTTTCTCCTTCTGGTCTCAGTGGAGACATAACTTTTTCCAGAGATATTTCCCTGATTCCTAGATGAGACTACATCTCTGCTAGGTATCATCGTAGCATCCCACAACTTCCCTTGCCACTCTATTCAGTGACTGTTGTAAGTGACTGTGTTCATATTTCCTTCTAGACTCTGAGCTTCATGAGGGGAATGGGCATGTTATGACCTTCACTGCTATATTCCTAACACTCATGACAGGGCCCTCAACCTCCATACATATTTGCTGAATAAATGAATGAGAGGATGAGGGCACTGACGTACTTATCAGGAGCCAAGGTAAGCGATTAGTCAGAAAGACTAAACAAATACAGCAAAGGATGGGATAAATGGGCAGTTTGGGCATAGTTACCCACACTTAATTCCTAGTGTACCAGATGTCAGGCTTATGGATTTAGAAGAGACCTAAGTTTACCCAATGAAGCAGAATAGCCTGCAGGCAGACAGATTTGAGCCCTAAATCTGAGAGGTATAATCCTGGCAAGTCACTGATAGGGATGATATAAGAATTCATTGAGATAATTTGTGCAAACTGCATGATGTGGTCACCTGGTATTTTGATGTTGTCCTTGTGATATAGTCATTATGCCATGTTCAACATTACCCATCAAAATGCTTCTGCCATGCCCTGGCCAGGTGGTTTGATTGGTTGGAGCATCATCCTGTACACCAAAAAAGGTCACAGGTTGATTCCTGGTGAGGGCACATACTTACATTGCGGGTTCAGTCCTCCGTTGGGATGCGTATGGGAGGCAACGGGTGAATGTCTCTCTCTCTCTCTCTCTCTCTCTCTCTCTTTCTCTTACCTTCTCCCTCCTTTCCTCTCTACGTAAAACTAATAAAAACATATCTTCAGGTGAGGATTTAAAAAAATGCTTCTGATATATAATAGTAATAGTCAATATTTTTTTTAGCACCTTTCTTCAAATCTGACATTCTTCCAGATGACAGAAAGGGATTACCTAATTTATTCATCATGGGAGCCTATGAAGAGTTGCTTTTATCATTTTCACTTAATGGGGCAACCAAGGCATAGAGAGGTTAACTTGCCCAAATTCACACAGCTGAGCAAGATACAGCATTTGACCATCTTGGTGATTTACCTCTCATTTGTTCTTAATATTTTTGTTTGAATTTTATTTTTTCAAGTTAAGTAAGGTATTTTAAGTTAATTGAAGGAGTATTTAATTGCCTACCATGTGTGCCAAATTAAGTACTATGTGAATTCATGTATTTGTGTATTTATTTATTTTTATTGATTTTAGAGAGAGAGGAAGGGGGAGGGAGGGAAGAAAGAGAGAGAGGTATTAATATGTTGTTTCACTTATTTATGAATTCATTGGTTGATTCTTGTATGTGCCCTGACTGGGTATCAGACTCACAACCTTGGCATATGGGGATGACACTCTAACCAACTGAGCTACCTGGCCATGGCCAGTACTGTGTGAATTTAAATGAACACATGTTTATTACTGATTACTGAATAAAGTGCTGCACCTTATTGATATTCATGGACATCAACATTGGAGGAAGCAGAATTTGCCACTCTAAAGTATTTATCACTGACTATAACTCTCTTGGGATATTGATTATTTTAAGATGATTGTTGAAAGGTTTTCTTAGGCTCTGCTGAGGAAGAAATGCCAATCAGCCACAAAATTAGGCAGTACAGAGCTTTACTGGGGTTTGTGCACCAGGGCAAAATTCTCCAGTCCGCGGAGCAGGCTGAGGAAATCACGCGGAAGCAGGGAATATGGCAGGGTTTTGTGCACCAGATTCTGATTGGCTCCCTTCGGGGGCTAGGGATTGGTCTCCTGAAACAAAGCCACAGTCCATCATTGGTAGTTCCCTGGTTTGACATCAGCTGTCTCTTCTGGGTTGTAGTGCGGCTGCCATTTTGTCCTACCACGCCCATCCTGACAATTGTTTTTTAAGGAATGAAAGGCTCAGAAAGAACCTTTGATTTTCCCACTTGCTGCCTAAAAGAATTTAGAGGACCTGCTTCAGGAACGGCACTATCATCATAGCTACCTAGTTTAATATATGTGGTAGGGAGGAACCTACCAAGGCCCATTTGTTTAAAGTCCTTTCTGTGTCCCACAGTTAAAATGGCCCAGCAAACATTTATTTTCCAAACATTTGCTTTACCATTTCCATGTGAATTGCCTTCTTGCCCTTTGAAGTCACAAATTTCTCCTTAGCTCCAAAATGTCATTTAAACCTCAATTGCCCAATGTCCTTGGGTCTCATATTTGTATGGAACCCCCGTACATCATATGTAATAGATTTGTTCATATTATCAGTCTCATGTTAATTTCATTATTAGCCCACCCAGAAGAAATTAAAAAGGTAGAAGAAAAAACTAATTTTTCTACCCCACAACATCTTATTGAGAGGACAGAAAAAAAGAAAGACAAGGAACATACAAAAAAGGAATAAAACAGAATCTTCTAGAGCAGCTACCTTCTATCCCACTCCTTTGGTTACAGAGTATGCTGCAGTAGACAGTGATGCTTCCTAAATGTTTATTCTCCATAGGCAGTGCAGTCATCCTCAGAATTGTTCTGCTTCCATTCTGCAGGTTCTAAATAATCTACCCCTAGACAAGTTTTCAGAAGACTTAAGGCACTTTTATAGACATCACTTTTGAAATTTCTAAATTAAAAATAAAAAGAAAACACTAATTCAAAAGAATTTAAGAAGTCCCCGTGTTCATCGCAGCATTATTGACAATCGCCAAAATATGGAAGCAGCCCAAGTGTCCATCAGTAAATGAGTGGGTAAAACAACCATCAAACATTTACACAATGTAATACTACTTGGCCATAAAAACAAAGAAATAATTTTACCCTATGTGACAGATGTGACAGAATGAAGGGACTTGGAGAACATTATGCTAAGTGAAATTAGCCACTCAGAGAAAGACTAATACCATATGATTTCACTCATATGTGAAATCTAATGAACAAACTGAACTAACATGTAAAATAGGGATAGACTCATAGATAGAGAACAGGCAGACAGCTAAGGAGGGGGAGGTTAGAGAGTGGAGGGATTGAGGAAAATGGAAAAAGGACTCATGGACATGGACAACAGTGTGGTCATTGCTGTTGGGATGTGGGTATAAGGGGACTAAATGGTAATGGAAAAATACAATAAAAAATAAAGAAAAAGTGTTAGTTATCGGTCATTAGGTAAAGTGTCAGTGTTAAGAGTGTGGTCTGAATAACTATTCTCAGAAACTTCAAAGGCAGTGCTTTTCTGGTTTCAGGTTTAATTGAAAGTAAGTTTGGTTGCACCAACTCTTTAAACATTAAAAAAATGAGAGTGGGACTAGATGAAAGAAGTTGAAGGGATTAGCCAAAGAATATATATGTATAACTTATCAACACAGACAAGTGTGGTGATGGCCTGAGGGAAGGGGGGGGCAGGGCTGGGTGGAGGTGGGCAAAGGGAGAGAAAATGGGGACATCTGTAATGGTGTCAAAAATAAAAATAAAGGTAAAAAATAAATGGATTGTCTCAATCAATTGGAATCAATTGGAATTTTTTAAAAAGAAATAATATCCCTGGTGTATTATTAATGACACACCTAGAAAGAAGATGTATCCAATGAATGTACATTTTCTTCAATTTTGATAAGTGTGACTCTTCTCTTGTCCTAGAGATTCAAAGAATGAATTTGTTCTAGCTTTCTACAAATGATCTGCGTTTTGCTCAATTAAATAAAAGGCAAAAGCTATCTGAATGTATTTAAGTACTTTATATCTGCAAATTAATGTATTTTTGTTCTTGGCTCATCAGATCAAGCTACACTTAAAGTCTCCTTTATAAGCGGAGAGTTTATCTTACCACATAGAAGTGGTCAGTCCAAGCACTCAGCATGCAATAGGCCTGGCTTGGGGCCTTGGGTCAAGGCCTCCTCAAGGGTGTGAGTCTTGCTTGCCTGGATGCCTACCGTGTGATCATGCAAGTGCAGCTGGTTTTACCAGATTCAGAACCTGGTTTGACCAAAATAAACAAATAACTGAGAAGTAGAATAAAGGGAATTTCAGAATTAGAGATCATGAGATCAAACTCTCATCTAGGGGTCAAGGTTATAAAACCATACTTTATTCCACTAGAAAAGTTTGGTATTTTTGCCTTTGGCATTGTCCAACCTAAAGGTTTCTACTCTCATTGCATTCCTAGAATTTCATTTGTTCTGGGGCTGGACTGAGAAGAGTAGTTGGGAGATAGGGGATGGGATGACTGGGGGTGGGGATGAGGAAGCGGGTGGAAGGACTCTTGGGCAGTCAGGGACCAGCTAATTTACTCCTTTTCTCGGCTTGGGGAAAAACCCCTTTCTTCCCTGTGGCTTTGGCCTCCTGACCTAGACAGAGTGGGGCACAAGGGAGCACGAACCCTGCCAGGTCTGGGCTGTTGGCCAAGACTTCCAGCCCTCCCCATCTGGATATAATGAAAAGGAACAACAAAAGAGGAAGTGTGTCAGGAGTGTAGGAGTGGTGGAAGCCGTAGAGAGGCAGAGGGAAAAAAGTCCCCTTGGGAGGAAAACTGGCGGGCTAGAGCTGGCTAGGGTAGGGGCGGAGCCCAGGGAGTCAGTGGAGCAGCCACTTCCCCTGTGGCCGCCTTCTGCGCAGAGCCAGAGGGAGGCGGGGAGGGGCACGGAGGAGCTGGCAGGGGCGGGCTTCACCACCGGGCCTCAGGGCGAGATGAAACCTTTGCGGAGCCTCACTAACTTTTCCAGGCGGAAGAGGAGGAGAATGGGGCTTTGAGTGAGTTGGGGGTGGGGGGATACTGAGGTAGGTGGTGGTCTCCCGGGCCTGGAGGAGGAAGTCTTTAGTCCCTTCCCTGGAGCTTCTCCTAAATCCAATCCCCTCTCCTCTACAGTGTGCCCCCACCCCCCACCCCCAGCGACTTCCTGAGAATCAGCTGCTGTCAGCTTGCTCGGTAAACCATTTTCCTCCCAGGTTTCAAATCAAAACTTCCCCGGGGTGGGGTTTGCGGGAGGGAAGGGGAGGGGGAGGGAATGTCCTGCAGGGGTGATGAGTTAACCCCCCCCCTCCTTTTCCCCCCAACAGAAGCAGTCTGTTCCCTGCACCTAGCACCTAACAGCCCTTCAGCGTCCGCCCAGCCGGGCGGCCAGCTAGGCAGCTGTCGCTGGAGCAGCCCATGTCAAGCACTGGGGAAGCCGTAGCTCCCGGGCCCCAGCATGGGGCCGAAGCGGGTGACAGTCGCCTGGGTTCGCTGGCCCAGGGTGAGTGCGCGCTTGCAAGTTGCAGGCTTCTTTGTCGTTGTTGCATTTTAAGATTTGTTAACACATTTATCGATTGGATTAGAGTGTGTATGTGTGTGTGGGTTGGGAGGGGGAGTGCGGTGAGGACATAATATCTACCTCTTAGTTGTGAACTTTTTGCACAGTGTTACTTACTCAAAGCAAGTTCTCCAGGATTCCTGGGCTAGATCAACAACCGAATTAAGAGGGCGGGAACTACTGGTTCCTCCACTCCCCTTTTGGCTGTGGAGAAACGGTATGACAGGATTGCTTCTTTCCTAAGCATATACATTGAGGGCTCGCTAATGTGTGGGTTCTAGGTCTCTTCAGTTTTTACATCTTCATCAGATCCAGGCCTGCCTCTGTACTCTGAACAAGCATGTATTCCCTTTATCTTTCTTTCTGTTTCTTGTGGGCTACTCTGCTACTGGGTTTATAATCCAGTTTTCTGTGACCAATTACTTTGGAATGGCCCATACATACGTTTTCAATAACTGTTTTGTTTTGAAATAAATATTCCTTTAAAGAAATACTTTCTGAGAATAAATTAGCTCCTTTATGTTCTTCCAAAGTGTAAACACATACAGATTATAAGAGGAATACTCTTGTTTTTGAAACTTCTATAAAAAGCTTATAAAGAAGTCAGATTTTCTTTCTTTTGAAAGTAACAACAGGTTTTCATTGGTGACCAAGAAAGAGCAAGGGCCGTACTCTAATGATGTATTTTCCTCTTAGGAAGGCTTTGGTTTAAAGAGTTCTGATATTAGTATCAACTCAATAATTCCCAGAACTCAAAAACCTAGTTTGTACTTTTGATTTAAGCATGTCTGATAGCTTCCCCCCTGAACAGTAATATATTGGGATCTTTAGCAATTTTTTTAAGAGAGAAAAATATACAAAAGAAAGGGATGTTGAACCTACGATAGGTAAAAGCAGAAAACATCCATGGCTGAATCAAAATGTCTGGCATCCAAGGCTGTTAACTGAATTATGTTTATCATTGTTTTCTGCTTGTAAACAGTGAGTCATTTTTTCTATACAAAAAAAAAATAGAGGAAATCTGAAAAATCAGAGAACTAGAATGATAACATGTTTTTCCAGAAGCAGCCCCTGTTCTGCACATTGTATCGTCAATGCAACCATTTTCCTGTCCTTAGGAATGTCCCCTGTAGTCATGGACTCATTGATGGGCTTTTTATGTTCACAGTTCAAGTGTTAATCACTATTGTTAAACAGTGCTTATGTTAAAAGTCAACATCAAACACACTAGAGAATAGTTGATGTCTACTATGTCCAACTTTAATTGTATGCATTTTTAAAATGACCTAAAAGACCTGGAAGTGATACTTAATGTACCTGTGCAGACATAATGCTGTGAGGTATCCCATTATTATTTGACTTAAGAAACAGACATTTAGAATGGTTTAAGGAAGAATGTTGGCTTCATATAACACACATAGTATCAGTGTGGAAACTCTTGGGTTAGATTTTACCTGTAAATTAGCTTAACCTCAGCAACAAAGTTACATATTGCTTCCTAAATTAGTTTAATGTCAACTTACAACATTCTTTAAATAGGTATTAATTAAATAGTAAATAGAGTGTAAAGTTGATTTTTGTTAAAGGAAATTATCAGGATTATTATAAAATACTGTGTCTCAGACTGGTGGATTTCATAAGGTGTACTGAAAAAAAATTTGTTTGAGTGAGTGGGTAGGAAAAAAGCTTCAAGATGTAGGCTTCCCAGGTTAGGTTGGTTTTATTGGTAAATACATTGGTGAAAAAGGTTTGCTAGTGGGCACTTTCTTGAATTCTTTTATTTTCTTCCTCGTGTCCTTGGATTCTTTATCATCTTTTCTGAAGAACCATTTAATAATTCTCTGGTAGGATATGAATGCTTACGTAATTGAAATTAATTTAAAACATTTATGTTTTAAAATCAGTGAGGAAAAATGGAGTGTCTTATGAAATAAAATAACTTTTGCAAATGAAGTTAATTATATGTATGAAGACATATATTTGAACCTATACATATGAGGTCCCTATACTGCTAACCAAAGACATAGAATGTTAAAGTTGAAGGTAATTTTAGGGGGTCTCTAATGTGAACTCCCCACCAAGTCTAGAATTCCTTTTTACAATCTGTTAAGTGGTTAGTTAGAAACCTACAGTATAGTGCATTCTACAGCATTCAGTGTTATGAAGATTTTCTTTATTGTGAGCATAGCTCTGTCTCTTTAATTGTCTACCTGTTTGCTTTGATTTTGGAAGCAAAATTCTATTACTATGAAAACATTAAAAATATTTTCTATGAATTTTGCAAATTATTACAGAGCAAGGACATAAACTCATATGCTCTAGCGCATAAGAGGGAACCAGGATGGGTATCAGGATATGAGGAGCAGTGGGGATTGTCGGCCACCGGAGAGCTCATGGACCAGGAGGAGATACTTTTCAGCTCAAGCTCATTTTTGTCATTTGGGTTAATATTTTCAAATATTTCATGAGATACTGGAAATATGTTTTTTTATGTATCAACTCTCTTTTTTAAAGAGTTGGCAACGAATTAAATAACAATTAGTGTCTAAGCCAAATGAAAGAACAACACCTGCAGGCTGGAAATGACCTCTAAGCAGCTGATTTGTGATCTGTTATAGAAAACAGAAAGCAAAGGTGAAATTTAAAACTATTTCCCTATTTGTGACTAATTTGTGAGAGATTAATTTGATTTGCAAATTTATGCAAAGTACCCATGCAAGTAACTTGATAAGTGAAGGACCATTTGTGCCAAATTTATTTTTGTTTTAAGAGAGAGTGGATCTTGTAAATGTGGTTTATCTAATTGTCTTTTTTTTAGATTAAGCATGTTAAAATTCATTATATTATCAACACTGAGAATGTAAGTATTTGCTTTTTTGTGCAATAGTTACTAGAATCCTATAGTTCAAAGAGCTTTTAATTAAGTGCTCATTCATAAATTTGTAACCTGTAACTACAAGTGTCTTTAGACATAATTTAGTTTAACTGTCTCACTTTTTGGAAAGGATGTCCAGAGAATTTAAGTGACTTGGCCAAGGTCTCATATACAGTCAGAAGAAATCAGGAAGGAAACTCAAATTGTAAAGTATATTATGTCATTGTGATAAATGTAGTTGAAGCAGAGAATGAATACAACTTTTTCCTATAGATGCATGAATTGAAGATAACAGGGTTTGGATACTGTGAATCTCTTGAGCCTGTTCCCATCCCTGCATACCTCACCCCTACCTCATTGTATCTGTCAAGACTTATTTATTTAAACAGTTGGACTGTGAGTGCTGGAATATACTTTAATGTGATAATATGTGATTTAATGCACTCTTCTCTCCTGGGAGAGTCCTCTGAGACTATTAGGCAAACTTTTTTTATAGCAGGATGCCAAATGCCAGTTAATTAAAAATAATTTTAGAAGCTTCAAGTTGAAATTACATGAGGATTGCTTTGACTTAAAAATTAGCTGAGTTGTCAGAAGTTCATAGCGGCCAATCAGATTTCACTTATGGGAAGCCTGTTTATTTCACATTATCCAGCGTATGCTTATAATATCCGTCTTCTTCTACTTTTATCTTATTATTTTATCCTTTTGATTAAGGATGGTATTTCTGAAAATGTGTCATATTTGGACAGCTTTTATCTCTGGTTCTCAATTGGGGATTATTGTGCCCTCTAGGAGACATTTGCCAAAGTCTGGAGACAGATTTTGTAGTCATAATAGGTAGGTGGGGTGGTTGCTCATGGCATCTGGGGAGTAGCTAAACACCTTACAATGCACAGGACAAGACAGCCCCTCACAACAAAGAATGATCTGGCCCAGAATGTCAACAGTGTTGAGAAACTATCCTAATCTCTCAAGGCTACTGGCAAGTTGGTTCAGAACCTCCTGGCTTAAGACTCAATAATCTACATTTTTGTAGGTGCTCTTTATCTCTAGTTGATAATCATTGTTTTTAGAGGCTTTTATTTGAGAAGGATGCTATCTTGATAGATTTTGAAGATTTTTTTAGTAGAAAAGCTTAAGAAAGCTTTTAAAAAGTCCCCTTTCAAGTTCCAAACTTTAAATCACATCACTCCACATACATATATTTTCTATTAGTGCTCTCCAGCATTTTTATAACATACCCCAATTAAAAAAAATAGTTCTGAATGTTCATCCTCAAAAAAGTTTATTTTCAAAATTATATGTACTGAATATGAATATATTTTGAACATTAGAAAAAAATGCATCAAAATTTTAAAAAATGAGCTAAAAATAGTGCATAAATAGATTTGTTAATACTTTCAGCTACCACCTCAGTAGATATTCATGTCCTGCCACCCTGCACTTCTGATTGGTGATCCCAGCATTGTGGAATAATAAAGAAAGGGGTCCCTCATTTGCACATGAGTTGTTTATCATCTGTGAGTTGGATTTTTGGAACCTGGATTATCCTTTTTCATAGAAACAGAGTGATAAATTATATTTAGTTCCATAGTAAATCCTGAAAGATTGCTGTAGTTAAATTTTATTATGCTTCATATGTTTACAATGATAAATCATAGACAACATAATACTGGCAACCAAATATAAATATCCAAAAACAAAATTAAGTTGAATAGAAACTGCTTTGAAACACTTGAATATAGGAGCTTGAGTGAAGGCTGGCTTAATTAGAAAACTATAGAAACTTGTCTAAATTTGAAAGAAGATTTAGGGGCATTTTCAAGCACCATAGGACTTATACTCCCAACTCCTTTTTATATCTAAAGGAACTAATGTTCATTTTACAAGTGTAGTTATATAAGTGCAAGGCTTATCAGCTAGGCATATTTGTTTTCTTTTTTCTAAGAGAAATAATCACATGAGTAAGAATAGGATGTAGCTGGGGGAAAAATTGAGGGGAAGGTGGGAAGAAGGAAGGAAGGAAGAGATTAAAGAAGATGTCTATAAATTTAAGAAAGTGTTTGGAAGGTTGAACTGTTTGAGCTGAAAACAATGAAAAAATGTTCTGGGGAATAGCACAGTATAGCTGTGCTGGCAGCTAGCATGTTAAGAAAGTAGATGATGGGGTAAAATCTTTTGTTAAGTAGGTAGCACTGCTAACCTTGAAACAGGTCCTAATACATATTTGTGGAATAAAGGATTGGGTAAATGGAGGACTTGATTGCTGTTCAGAACAAGTGTGAGTCAGGGCAGCAAAAGACAATGAAAAGGAACAGTTTTAGGGTCAGGGCGGAAGAAGGAATTAGAAAAACTATTTATATGATTAATATGTATATTTGTAATTCATGGCATGTGTATAGAGATTTAAATTTAGTACTAATTTTTATCTCTGTCATATCCTTTTTGTTTCTCTTTACATTGTTTATTTCTGCCCTATTGAGATGCTCTACTAATTACATACATATATATGTGTGTGTATATATATATATATATATATATATATATATATATATATATATATATGTTCATGAGAGAGGGAGAAAGGAGAGAGAGATAATGAATGAACCCTGATATATGACAAGTACAGTATCTAGAGAAACAAACTGATGAATGATATCTGGGGCTTGCAGGATGATGGGAGAAACACATATATTCACACATAGCTATAATACAAGGTAGATTGATTAGTTCTATAATAGAGGCACAAAAAAAAAGTATAATGGTAGAATATGGGAGAGAGAGCATCTCTAACTTGAGTATTTAGAAAAAAGCTCAAGGAAATGTTATTTGAGTTTGACCAAGAAGTATGGTTATAGGACTCAGCTGTGTGGAGATGGGCAATTGAAAGCAAGGTTTGGAAGGGATTATTACAAAATGCTGAATACTTCATTAAAGAGTTGTATGGACTGTCTGAAGAAGCAGAGAATGAGGTAAAATTGTAAAGATAAGTCATTTTGAGATTGGTCCTGTTGATCCTGCTGATGAGTTTGCATATTCTGTTTATAGGCAGTAGTAAGCCCTTATAAAATTTCTTGAAAAGAGGAATAACAGGGCTGACTTGGTGCTTTTAGGAAATAAATCTGGTAGCAATTCAAAGGATGATTTTGCAGGGAGGGGCAAGAGTGAAGGCAGTGATTATTCAGGAGGATATTAAATAGCCTGACACAAGATTAAAGGACCTAGGGCAACACAAGTGGAAGTGGAATTCAGAAACTGGATTTACGGAACAGCAACACAAGTAGGATAGAGCTCTACCTAGCTGTGAGAACCCCTTGAGGGCATTGATTTTTACTTATCCATCTTTGAAATTCCTAAAACCAATCACAGTATCCAAATTTTACTGCATGTGAATTGATATGGTTGGGAAAGTATTAATATGGGAGATAGTGAAAAGGTAGAAATTTAAGGTAATCTATAGGATTGCTTTTCAGCCTGAGTGGAAATGTAGGAGGAGCTGTCCAGTGTTCTTTTGAATATGTTTTTTCCACAAAATTCACCAATTCACTGTAGCCATGATAACTATCAGACCACTGAAAAAGAGAATTTGTAACTAGGAGAGTGCTGAGGGTGAGGATCACAGACAAAGAGGTAGCTGATGGATTGGCACGAGAGTGGGAAAGAGGACAGAGGACTAGATTTGGGAGAGTGACTGTACTTTAGGGAAGGGAAGGAAAAAAAATACAAAAAAAGAGTCTATTAGGATTAGTCTCAGAAGCATTGAATTTGTAGTGGTCCTAGAAGATAAGAAGAGTTGTGGTTTGTTAAGGGAGAAATAAAGTGTATAGAAGAGTTGTTTTGGATGCGTGGATTTTGAGCATGCTCACTACACATTTATGAAAAGAAAGCCAGGGACAGAGAGAGATTAAAGGTGAAAGTGCATGGTGTGGACTAGTGGCATGGTAGGTGTTTTTAATTGAAAGAGTTGAATTCTGGAAGGAATGGCATGAAGAGACCAGTCTTAGGAAAGTTGTGAATGTTCCCCTTTGACATGGGGATGGTAGAAAAGGACGAGTGATAATCTAGAGAAAATTTGATATGAAAAAGAATATTTAAGGACTAGTAGATGGTAATATTTGCTGAAAGCAAGGGTGGGGGTTAGTTAGGATTAGTCAAGAAATTTAGGGGTGTGGAAAATACTTGGAAGAATGAAGAACTCAACAGGGAGTCAATATGCGATGAACAAAAGGGCTGTTTAGTAACACTGCGGGCTTACCTAAGAATGAGTGGCATGAACTTTTAGTGGAAACAGTCAGTACAATTGATTGCCTTTCTCAACAAAGAGCATGCAAGAGCTTAGGGATAGAGGAAGATAGAATATATTTTTGAAATTAGTACAGGGTTGGAGGTTGGCAGGGTGGAAGCAGTGAGGGGCAAGGAAGGAAGATCATGTATGTGTGGGAAGTGTGATATGTACTAACGGATCTTGTGTTTCAGGCTCCTTAGGGAGAGAAGAGAAACGAGACAGTGCAGGTTAAAATTTCTGGCCAGCAAGAATCATGCCTGTTGACTTTGTTTGGTTAGTTCACATTCAAGGATTTAATGTACATAATTGAGTCACCTTTACAAGGCTTCTGGGGAAGCTGTGGAATTTTGGGGTGTGTAAGGGCCTTTCCTGTTTCTTTTAACCTTATTTCCTGCATTTTGTTGAAGTGATTTCATGGAAAGGTCTAATAACAGTGTGCAATTGTTTTCCTAGCATTACATTTTTATAATAATAAAAGATTTTGGGAAAATATGGAAATATAAATTGACACAGTCTAAAGTTATTTTTCCATTTGAAAATGGAAACAAACAAAGAAAACAGAGAAACCAACCAAATTGCCTTTCGGAGTTAACTGTCATTGTTCTCCTATTTAAAGGCAAGGGATGTAATTTTTGTGTTTTTATTTCCAAAAGTCTACATTCAATTTTTATTGAGGGAACGCTGACTAGATTCTAAATGTATGGGCAGTTTAACCTGGGTGACTTGTTTAATCGGATTAAAGACACTGAAGCCCTTCCTGTATTTTGATCAATTGATGCTTATGCACCAGTATTTTGGATGTTTGCCTCTCTCTCTCTCTCTCTCTCTCTCTCTCCCCCCTCTCTCACTTCGTTTTGCTGTCTTGGTCTCTCTGTTCCCTTCTTTCCCTTTCCCCCTTTTGCTATTAACACCACTGAAGTTACTTAAAGTTTTCTTACCTTCTTTTTTTTTTTTACCTTAGCATACATATCTACAAGGAGATAAGCCTTTAAACTTAAGTTCTGAAATTGCATTATACTTTCTAGATTCTAATTCTGATCACTTACAGTTCAGTAAGTAGGAACTATGAAAAGTTATTTTAACACAAATTTCGTTTGTGGTTTCTACTTTCAGTACACTTCTGTTTTCAGATTCACACCCACATGATCTGAAGTAAGATGATTCATATACATGTGCTTTTTAAAAAAGATTTTATTTATTTATTTTTAGAGAGGGGAAGAGAGGGAAAAAGAAGGGGAGAAACATCAATGTGTGGTTGCCTCTCATGTGGCCCCATCTGGGGACCTGGTCTGCAACCCAGGCATGTACCCTGTCTGGGAATTGAACCAGGCTGGCACTCAATCCACTGAGCCACAGAAGGCAGGGCCATGTACATATGCTTTTGTGCCTTATTTTTTTAGTAATTTCAACATAAAGTCTGAAATATTTGTTCATGCTAGCACATATAATTTATTATAAACACATTTACTTGAAGAAGCCCTGTCAACGCATATTTGTGTGTGCTTTCAATGTACAAAGTTTTGTGAACATTAAAAATGGTTAGTACTTAGTTTGCCCACAAAGAATTTATAAACTAGGTGAGAGAGAGGATAAGATGTAAATATGTGCCAAATTAAATTGTAATCCCTTCTTCAAGTATCAATTCAAGTTTACCACAAGAGCTGTGGGACAGATTAGTTTATAGTCAGTTGCCAGTTACCTGTTACAAAATGGAACATATCAACTTAGAGGTAGAAAGAGAATCTCAGGATGGCAAAAAGAAATTGGTTTTGTCTGGGTTGGGCTGCTAGTGGCCCCAGAGGAAGAGTACACAGTTTGTAGGTGTTTTGGGTTTGAATTATGCAGAGTTGAGCACTAAAAATAAGGCAGGCAGCTTGTGGTTGAGCAGGTGACAAGTGATCTGAAGGTAGGGTGCAGAGAAGAAAGGAACCAGCTTCCTCTCCACGATGCAATCCCTCTACTTCTTTTTCATGGTGGCTCAGCCTGTATTTTTTGGATCTCTGTGAACATAGACCTACACTGTCCTTATTTCTTCTATCACCCAAGAAACATACAGGATCTTTAGTAAACTTTTGTGAGGGTTTTTACTATTTATTTTTCAGTGAAATACAAGATGAACTTATAGAGCATGAAAAGGGTATAGGAGTTACCACATTAATATAGTATGTACAACGTTAAAGTAAACTATATCACTTTTTCATAATATGTAAAATGAGCTAAAAGGAAACATAATCTTTGTATTAGTAAAGTATTTGTGGTTAGAAGAGAAAAAGATTGGAGCATTGGTAGTGGGTGTGGAAAAGGTAATACAGATTTGAGAGAAATTGGGAAATTGTAGCTAGCAGGATCTGGTACTTGATTATGTTAAGGCAGGGGAAATAAGGGGGAAACAGAGTTAAAAAGTGATTCTGGGAATAGCTTCACCGGGACATGAAGCATAGTTGGAGAAACAGGCAGGGGCAGACAAGTGGAGATGAATTTTAGGAAACGCTGATTTTGATTTGCTAAAGATATATTCATGTAGAATTAAAACTTTAAATCTGTAGTTTAGGACAGGAATCAGGGATAGGGTAATGGATCTACAAATGATCCTCCTGGAGGTGTTTAAATAAGATTATAGAACCAGAATGGGTTCTAAAGAGATCCACAGCAGGCAGTGTTCCAGAAGGATGTCCCCGAAGGCAAGAACCCAAGTTAGTGAGTTAAAGGAGGAGCTCCCAGTTTTGGCCCTTAGAAAAATTACCAGTGAGAATACATCCCCTAACTTCTAATCTATAGCCATTATGAAGTCTGAGAAATAAATTTCAGTATACATCTAATTCTCTTATAATTACCTTATATGTGATTAGATTCAAGTCATACCTTTGAAATGCCTTTACAGATTAAAAAATCCCCTTTGGCTCACTTTTGATTGCTATTGGCCTTCATTCTTGTTAACCAGAGAGAAAGAAAGTGTTCTTGATAAAATCACTTGATATAGCTGAGAGGTTACAAAGGTTTTTAAAATTGTGACATTTTATAACAGTGATCATGCTAAAAGACAAAAAGGAGGATCTGTGTTGTCATTTAAAAAAGGGGAAGATGGAAGAGTTCTCAATTTCTTTTGGTTGTAGGGTTAATTGCTAAGTTTGGGAACTGCCATAGATACAGCATCTCTAGATTTCAGTAGTCATTAAGGACATTACCACGATAGCTATCTAGACAAGAGTAAGAAGATTGTCATGCCTGTAAGAGTGAATAGAAAGTGAAGGCTCTGAAAAACCATTGACCTAATTGAGGGTATTTAACACAGAGGATGAAGACAAAAACAGGAGATATTTTCTAATACAAGACTGTCACACAGAGGGAAGATTAGACTTTACTTTGAATTGCAAAGAACAAAATATGGTGAACCAATGAAAATTATAAGGAAGTAGATTTTAGATGATTGATTGTGAGGAAAATCTTTGAATAATTAGGCAGTCCAAAACTGGAAGAAACTGTCTTCTGAGGCTCTTTCCCTATTCCTGGAACTATTCATGTCTAATCTCCTTGGCTTACTTAGGGATTTGTATGTGGAATGTTCTTATCTGAACTCATGCTATCATGTTGGGCTTAGAGACCTTTATGAGCACATGTAACTCCAAATCCATGAGCCTGAGTGTTTGGTTTTAGCATGAGTATACTTGCCTGTAGAAAGAACACCATTGAACCTGTAATTGAGGAGGCAGGAGTTTAATATGTCTCAGGGTCAGTCATCCAGAAAAATAATTTTAAGATAAGAACTTTAGATTTAGATGTAAAAGGTGCAGGAGATTAAGATGACTGGGATAATGTTTATGTCTTGGTGCCCAATATTAGCCTTCTGTCATCTAACCTTCCCACTACATTTTTTTATTGAAGTGGAAAGTGCCCATAATTCTTCCTTCTCCCCCCATTTATTTAGAGCCCTAATTTATTGAGATATTATTTATTTGAACTATTACTGCGTTTTGTACCTATCATTTTCATATTTATATTTAATTGCAAGTGCATGTAATTTTGTAATTCTTTTCCACTTTGCTGTGTGTATAACCCACTCTTTACTCACTCCCAACCTGTAAACTAGTTGAATCCATGCCATTTTTTTTCATATTCTTTTGGATTAAAATGTACCATAAGCTCTTAAAAGCATAAGAAGCCCTTTTGAAGGAATGCATTTTAGATTTTGCTCAGTCTCATTTTTCAAAATATTGGTAACAATTAATTGATTATATTAAACCTATTTAAATGTTTAATTTATTAAACATACTATATCTGTGATTAAATAAAAACTTTCTTATATTTATAAAATTATGTAATTTCATGCATCTTTTTATTCAGCTGTTAAAAATGCTTTGATTATCTCAACGTGTTTTTTGGCCAATGAGATTTTAATTTGTTTTAGAACATTAGACAAAGCATGTACGATTCTTAAAGGTCATTTGTCTTGAGGGACTTTTTCCCTTTCCTTTTTTTTTTTGATCAGTGAAGAAGTAAAATTCCAGAGCCTCAGGTCTTCCTGAAAGCTGCCTCATCTTTGTTTTTTTTAAAGGTTACATTTGGGAAGTATTTGTAGATGTCCACATTGTTCTGAGCCTGTGGGAAATACAGACCCAGAGTTTTTTACTTTTCCAGAGATGTTGGTCTCATATTTCTTGAGATTTCATAAACTGAATACATATAGTTCATCTGAAATGATGATGGCATTTGAATAGAAGAGTAAAAATGAAATTTAATGCAATTTTGTTTACAGATTAAAGAGGTATGAATATAGATTGCATAGCAAGAAGAATGTACATATTATGTAGATTACAAATGATCTGTCCTTACTTATTATCAAATATTTAATTGAAGTAGATGAGATCTAACATGCAAAAGCCCCAAAATTTAAGCACAAAGAAAGCTGCTTGTAGTCTTTTTTATAAGAAATAAGTGTATTTTACACTAATTATGTTTTATGAGGTTTTATGATATTTTATAAGGATATCTGCCACTTGCTGTCATTTATATTAGTCTTTCATGATGTAAGCCAATAAAATATGGATAACAAATGGAAAACGTATTTGATGATTAGTTTGTGCATTTGCACATTCTTCTGCCTACTTCAGCAAAATATTTGAGGTGGTTTATAAGAGTAATTTTTTAAAAAAGATTAAAACAAAATAATGAAAATAAGGTGGCCTAGGAGATTCAAACTGGGGGGGAAATCAAAATTAGACTACATTAGACTTCAGAGTCAAACCCATTTATTCAATTATGATTGTAAATTTGAGTCAAAACGAAGTGTTTTTAAAATATGATTTTAATTCTCAATAAAGGAAAAAATAATATACATTTTCTCAGAGGAAGCAATAGTTCTCCTTATATTCGGTCTGTAAACAGATTTCTTGCATGGTTTAGGCAACATTAGGGATTATGGAATAGACACTGCCCTCAACAACCTCCCTCTGATAAGTTTATAGCAGGTTTTAAAAAGGTGCTTCTTGCAATAACACTTAATAATAAACAAATGTGAACAAGCCTTTATTATATACCAGACATTTTGCTTTCCAGGCACAATTCAATTTCTTTCTATACCCAGTTTATGATGTAGCAGTGTTGTTATTCCCATTTTATAGATGAATAATCTGACAAAGATTAACTTGTCGAAAATCCATATCACTAGTGGTGGACCCATGCACCATCATTTCAGATCCCGTGCTCTTCACCACTTCTCTAGTACAAGGTACAATTTAAAGATAGTATTTCTGTCCCAGAGAACCTAATAAGAGTCTTTTTATTATTAGAAAGGATTCAGATATCAGGACTTTTAGATGACAGTATTGTCTCTATTTTTTTAAAAACCTTGGAGTATACAGAATTTTATACTATAACATTCCCAGATTCTTCTGTTAGTTTATCTGTTAAAAGCAGTTAGCCATTGAGGTAATATATTTGCTTGATTACAAACTGATGGAAAGAATGTCCATCTTTAATAGTTTGAATTGTTGTCTTATGGAAAAGTTGAGTTTACTATTTCTACCTGCAATGAGCAGAACTGGGACTAGCTATAAATTAGCCGATAAACAGATTTATGTTCAAAATGAAGAATAACTTACTGACCAAGAATAGAATGTGTTCCCTTTCCCTGGAATTTTGGGGAAGGTCTGAGGATTGCAGTGGGGCTTTCTACCCTGCATGGGATATTGAATTAGCTGAACTAAAAGATCCTTTCAAACTCTGGATTTTAACATCCTGTTTCCAACTGAAAATCTGTCTCTGAGACACACTTTGTTTTCTCATCAGTAAAATTAAGCTAACATTATTTTTATATCATGCATACTTTTGAAGATCAAATAAATATATATTAAAGTCCTTCAAAAATTGCTAATACTGTAATTGCAAAAATTCATTAATGTATTTTTGAACAAAATAAAGTATATCATTTTTTAAAATTAGTACTTATTTAACAACCACATACCAGCTAAGTGGCTATTATATGACATATAATATTTTACACAGATTCTCAAAATTTTAAATGTGGGTAAGGCCAACTAGGAAAAATATTATAGAATTTGTAATTAAATTGAACTTTTATTCACCTGAATCTCATTCTCTTTCAGCAAGAATAATTGAGATTGGAAACAGATTGCTTCTCACCATTAATGGCCCTCTTTAGAAAATATAACATAAAATAAAGAGTGTAGATCCTATAAGATAGTCATTTCTCAATAAGACATATTGTATTTAAATTTATCATTTAAAACTCTTTTTTTTTCTTGGATTCTTTTGCTTAATTCATGCTTGTTAATTTTAACTCAAATCCAATGCCTTACAAAGGCTTTTCTATTCTCTCTACTTCATTCTAAATACCCTTTAGTGTGGATATGAAGTTTTGGCTCTATCGTTTGGACCTTGTGCAGAGTCAGATTTACAGAATTTTAGCCAAAAAGAGCCTCTGCAAGCATCCAGCTCAATCCCCTCATTTCTCATGGAAGAGAATGAGGCCCAGCCCCAGTCACACAGCTGGTCAGTCTTCGAGCCAACATTATGATGCAGGGCAGTTTATATTACCTTTTGTTTTGTAGTTGCTTGATTGTTTCAGATGTATGTTTGATTTTCCCAGCTAGAGGATTTGTTGCAGGGATAAAGCTTTTTCTTTATCCAACGATTCTTCTGCATTTCTTTCAGAGTAGGCACACAAGAATGCCTGGGAGCTAGACCTTCAGAAACAAATGCCAGTGGTATACTTTGGTCCAGTGCTATTTTTAAAGTGTCTTCACTTTTAATTTCAATATCTAAAATATATATTCACCTATTAGTACAAGTGATTAGCATTATGTATTATTCAGGGTTTGTTTTCTCATAGCTGAGCTGATATGGGGACAGAGAACTAAATATCTGTATTAATTACTGATTAGATAAAATCGTTTTTTCTGATTACTTGGAATACTGTGACAAGGTGATGAGAAGCAAGGCCTATATCTCAATATTTGATAGGCTCTTCTAAGTTTTCTCTAAATTGTTTAGTACAAAAGAGTTGATTTGGAACAGGGACCTAAATATACCCTGGCCATATGTGTTAATGACATCTCCCTTACCCCCCCACCACTCAAATTGAAACCTCTGAGTTTGAGACCTGTGCATCTTTATGTTTAAAGAGCGCTACAAGAAAAAAATACAAAAAAAAACCCCAAAACCCTGCAACACAACAACAAAAACCAAAAAAAAACAGAGAACCATTGGCTTAGAAGAATAGCATAGTTGAGATGATAAAGTTTCCCCTTTAAGAGAAAATTACTAAATTAGGGAAGAATGCTTGTTCTATGTATATATACAATAGAAATCTTATTGAAAGTTATAGACTGATTTCATACGTCATTGAACTCCCTTGCTTGCCTACAGGATATGTCTTTCAGGCCCATGTGATAATTGAATTGAAATTATAAACCTCAGTAAATCCAGAAAGGGATTAAACCAGGACCACTGTGGCCTCTGCTTCTGCAATTCAGAGGTGATATAACAAGCCTACAGTGACCACAGAAATCTCCTGTTAGAAACTGCTCTTTTGTCATTTTAATGAGTAGTGGCTGACTGAAACTACTGAAAGTTGTAATAAGGTTGGTTCTGTGGCTGGACATCTTGGTGCCCATCTTATAATTGTTTGTTGATTAAGTCTCGCTCTCCATGCATTTCTTCAATGTTAGATGTAACTGTGCACCATTTATGAGCCCGCCATATAGCTATTCCTTTTTTTTAAAGATTTTGTTTATTTACTTTTAGAGAGAGGGGAAGAGAGGGAGAAAGAGAGGGAGAGAAACACCAATGTGTGGTTGCCTCTCACATGGCCCCACTGGGGACCCAGCCTGCAACCCAGGCATGTGCCCTGACTGGGAATCAAATCGGCGACACTTTGGTTCACAGCCCACACTCAATCCACTGAGCTACACCAGCCAGGGCATATTTCTTAAATATTAAAGAGATATTAATAAAATAATGCACATACATTAGAAAGTCATAGAACAGTCAAGTGGTTACAGAAGTTTAGTTTGTAGAATGGAGAATTGGCAATAGCCAATTTAAATTTTATACATGGAATCTTTTCTGAGCCTTCCTTTGGGCTGAGTACTATAGATCATAACAAAAATCTGACACCTAATTTTGAACCACAACATTTAGTTTTTAAATGAGGCAAAGTCGGACAGACTGATGATTGTGATTGATTTAATGGTAATTACATATCATTTATTATTTCTCAAACATAATAAGATAGAAAATGCTAGGGTGTATTTTTTTTTAAGAAGGATTCTGGGATCACTTAATTACAGAATTTCACAGATAAGGAAACCAAAAAAAATCATGCGATAAACTGTTTCTTAATAAATATTTAGAGCAGGAAGAACTTCATTTTCCTCTTGGTAGAGGGTCACTACTAAATCTGTGTGTATATGGACCACATAACAATTTCATTCATTCAATGGAGTATTGAGAGGATCTCTGTTTAGCATTTGAATATTGGACATGGTTCAAGTGTAAGTCAAGTGTGTCTAGAGGCTTTATTCATACCTATTTTCTTTTAGTCAGCAATACATCATAATGCCCTGGTTCATGAATTAATTTTAATGGAATTAAACTTGAACAGCTCAAAATTATATAATTAATTTGATTCCGCTTCAATTAAAGTTACTAATTGAATTAAGCCTACTAGCAGGACACCTGGCGGCAGTCAGCTACATGACACTTAACAGCAAGTAATGTTGGGCTTTGCTGATGAGAGATTTCTCGTGTACGAGTGAGTTTATATAAACGTCTTTTCTGTTGATAATCTCAGAAAGGCCTTGAGTTGACTGTGGCAGTGAAAACATATCTGGAATTGTTTAAAAAAGTTAAGATTTTAATTGAAACTAACACATCGCAGGAAGATTACATTTTCTTTACCATAATGCTGAAGTAAATGTTACATTAATCTAGACCTGTTGTTTTAGCATGCTTCTAATTTATATTTTACTGCTATCTGAATATGGTTTTGCTGTTTTAAAATTTTTTATTTATTTATTTTTTAGAGAAAGGGTAAGGGAGGGAAAAAGCGGTAGAGAAACATCTACATGTGGGAGAAACATCGATTGGCTGTCTTTTGCATGTCCCCCCCAAGTGGCCTGCAACCCAGGCATGTGCCCTGACCAGGAATCGAACTGACTACCTTTCAGTTTGCGATGATGCCCAACCCACTGAGCCACACACCAGTCAGAGTTGTTTTTTTTTAATACTTAGCATTGAAACTGCCCCCCTCTTTTTTTGAGCTGTTAGCTACTTACTGTATTTGGTCCTAAATGAGCGTCCATCTATTTTCATGTGTTGAAATGTGTTTCACGTCAGAACTTTTTAATTGTTGTGAAATCTCCATGGTGCATGAGAAAATTATTCACGTGCAGAAATTGTTTTCCTTCCATTGGAAATACAAATACAATTGACCGACAACTTCTGTTTGAATCTCTTCTTGCTTCCATGGCTTGACATCATATAGCTTCTCTTCTTTAATTCTTTCTAATTATACAGACTCCACCTGATACACTTCTTTTCATGTAGTCACTCTTTTGGTGAACCTAGTCATTTGGATGGCTTCAGTAATCAAGTTTAGGAACATGACTATTTCTAGCTATAATTTTATTTGTGATTTGCAAATTCAAATATCCAATACTAAACTCATCCACTAGACTGTAAACTCCATGAAGTTCTGGGCTGCATCTCCTAATTCTTTTTATCCCTACTGCTTATCAATTGCCTAAACATTATATATATATAGTATATATATTAGATATTATATATAATATATTTATATAATATTTATAATATATTTAAATAATATTTATAACATATTTATATATAAATAATATTTATATATAAATTTATGTTATAAATTTTATATATATACATATACATAATATATATATAATATATATATTATATATATAATATATAAAGTGAGTAAGTTATTTCTTGGTCTCCAGGTTTTCTCAGTCAAATTCACATTAAGAGAATTCAGTCATCTCCAATGCCATCTTCTTGATTATCTGTTGTGCAATCCTGTAATTATTTTCTCATATCTACCCCCTTTTCCATTTTGTTATGCAGTAAATTAAACTCTCATCAACTTCCACGTGGACTATGCGAGTCTCATGTTTTTTCCCTTACTCTGTTCTCTCTGTTATATCCATATTTCAGTGATTGTTAAGGATGTAAGTGCAATAGAATCACCTAAGCACCCCTCCCCTAAATTGAAATAGAATCTTTGTTGATGGAACCTAGAAATCTGTTTTTTAAAAAGCTGACCAAATGAGTTAAAGCACAATCAAGATTGAGAACCACTAGTGTGTATAATTTTGTTAATCTTCCTAGTACATGGCTGTGATTAAGCAATTCATAAAGCTTTAATGGCTACTTTTACTTATTTGTCTTGCTCTTTTTTTTTTTTTACAGTTGTCCCATCCCGCCCCCTTCACTCTACTCCATCCTGTCCACCCCCTCCCTGCCACATTCCCCCCTATAGTTCATGTCCATGGGTCATACTTATAAGTTCTTTGGCTTCTACATTTCCTACACTATTCTTACCCCCCCCTGTCTATTTTCCACCTATCATTTATGCTACTTATTCTCTGTACCTTTCCCCCCCTCTCCCCCTCCCACTCCCCTGTTGATAACCCTCCATGTGAGCTCCATTTCTGTGGTTCTGTTCCTGTTCTAGTTGTTTGCTTAGTTTGCTTTTGTTTTGGTTTTAGGTGTGGTTGTTATTAACTGTGAGTTTGCTGTCATTTTACTGTTCATATTTTTTATCTTCTTTTTCTTAGGTAAGTCCCTTTAACATTTCATATAATAAGGGCTTGGTGATGATGAACTTCTTTAACTTGACCTTATCTGAGAAGCACTTTATCTTCCCTTCCATTCTAAATGATAGCTTTGCTGGATAGCGTAATCTTGGATGTAGGTCCTTGCCTTTCATGACTGGGAATACTTCTTGCCAGCCCCTTCTTGCCTGTAAGGTCTCTTGGGAGAAATCAGCTGACAGTCTTATGGGAACCCCTTTGTAGGTAACTGTGTCCTTTTCTTTTGCTGCTTCTAAGATTCTCTCCTTCTCCTTCTGTTTCATCTTGGGTAATGTAATGATGATGTGCCTTGGTGTGTTCCTCCTTGGGTAGAGCTTCTTTGGGACTCTCTGAGCTTCCTGGACTTCCTGGAAGTCTATTTCCTTTGCCAGATTAGGGAAGTTCTTCATTATTTGTTCAAATAAGTTTTCAATTTTTTGTTCTTCCTCTTCTCCTTCTGGAACCCTTATAATTCGGATGTTGGAACGTTTCAAGATGTCCTGGAGGTTCCTAAGCCTCTCCTCATTTTTCTGAATTCTTGTTTCTTCATTCTTTTCTGGTTGGATGTTTCTTTCTTCCTTCTGGTCCACACCGTTGATTTGAGTCCCAGTTTCCTTTGCCTCACTATTGGTTCCCTGTACATTTTCCTTTGTTTCTCTTAGCATAGGCTTCATTTTTTCATCTAGTTTTCGACCAAATTCAACCAATTCTGTCAGCACCTTGATAATCAGTGTTTTGAACTGTGCATCTGATAGTCTGGCTATCTCTCCCTTGCTTAGTTCTATTTTTTCTGGAGCTTTGAAGTGTTCTGTCATTTGGGCCATTTTTTTTTTGGTCTTGGTGCTTCTGTTACTTAAAGGGGCGGAGCTTTAGGTGTTCCCGGGGGCGGTGTAAAGCTGGTGGCTGTGCTATGATGCTGTACATGGGGGAGGGGCCAAGAGGGAGCAATGGTGCCTGCTCCACTCTGTGGTGGATTTCAGTCACTCCCTCTGCTACTCACAATTAAATTGGGCCCCTCTGGTGCTGGTTCCTGTGTGGGTGGGCTTGTGCACGCCCTAGGCCCCTGTGGGCCTCTCCAATGACCTCTCCTGTGAGGCTGGGTGTTTCTCCTGCTGCCTACCCAACCCCCACGGGCGTTTTCAGTCAGAGGTTTGAGGCTTTATTTCGTCGTGCTGGAGCTCTGGTTCCCGCCCTTTGTCCTGCTTTATCTATGCACGAATGTGGGGTCACAGGGTCTGCTACCAGCCACATTGCCTGCCCCGTTCTCTGCCACTCTGAGCCCGGCCTTCTAGGTTTTTGTGTGTGCAAATGTGGGGCCTCAGGGTCTGCTAGTGGTCAGACTGCCTGCCCTGTTGGTCCCACATTCCGCCAGTCTCGGTCCGCCACAGCAATGTGAATCCTCTCTGCCCCGCTGCCTGCCTCCGCCCCTCCTACTGGTCTGGATGAATGTTTATGTTTTATCTACTTGGTGTCAGACTTCCTTGCCATTCGATTTTCTGTCAGTTCTGGTTGTGGGAGGAGGCGCAGTGTGTCTACCTACACCGCCATCTTGGTTCTCTTTTTTTTTTTTTTTTTTTGGTCTTGCTCTTAAATTAGGTCCAAATTTCTCACCTTGACGTTAAAATAATCTGTTCTATGTCTCTATCCAAACCTTTAATGTCTTATATACTAATGTCCCTCTTAAAGTACTTCAGTCCAGGATCGGAACCATTGTCCAAGTGTCTGCTATTGGGTTTGCCCATGCTGTTTTTTTCCTGTGTTAGCTTTCTTCCATCTTTATTTTTAGAATTCTCACCAGTCTTTTAAAGTCCATTAAACACCCTTAGTGCTCTGGGCTTCTTATAACGTGCATTTGACCTTGTGTTCTAGTTTGCTTTTTGCCTGAGTTATGTTTTCAATAAGCTGTTCCTTTTTTTCCCTTCAAAACTCGTAAACCCATGTATAGATCTCTCATCCTAAACACCCTTCCTCTCTGAGAATGTATGACACAATTCTTGACTATTTCCCAAGTTTCTATGAAGAAAACAATGTATCTCCTCACTTCTCATTCCACTGCAGTTTGACTTTCATCTCTATCCCTCATTGGAGCTCTTCTCTCCTTTGTGGTTTCTCTACTGCTCCCACCCTCTCTACCTGTGTGGACTTACTCACTTTCGTCCTTGATGTAACATTTCCACAATGTCTCTGTCATGCAGATCACTTGCCGTGTTCTAATGATTTGTTTACAATAATCTTGACATATTATTTTTATTGTAAACATCTGTTTCTGCAATTCTAGGCAAGTAATGAATGCCCAGTAAATATGTTAATGAGTCAGTGTGTTTAACAGTCAATTAAGGTGCCATGCCCATTTTCTTAAATTTTGGCAGACTTGGAAGCATTTAGAAAAAAAAATCTATAAAATGAAAAAATAGAGAAAGATATACAACATTTAATGATAATAAATATATTTTTATTCAGAAAAATGTGATAAAGAAAATACTGAGAGAAGTATAACTCAAGCCACCAATATCTGCCTCACACATGGAGAGATACAACACCAGTCCATTTGGGGAAATTGTTCAGATGATGAACTTATCAGAAGTAAGTACTTTTAAAGAAAATTGCAGTGATTTGGGGATATGACTGTGATGATATGCTCTGAGTTAATTGTACCATATAATTTTGCTGGAAACCTATAAATCAAGAGTTTTCAGAGTTTATCTGAAACTGTATTCATGAGAATTTTAAAATATAGGGCTAAAACTAGGATATAAATAATACTCTGTCAGGTTTCATTCTTTCTTTAGGAGAGAAGACTTTACATGTAAATTTTGGACTCAGTTCTCAAAGAGATTTACATAAAACTTAATTCCTTCTTGAGCAGTGACTAGGTGAAAGACAATTTCTAAGTGGACTGTGAAACTAAAATGATAAAAACAGAACTAAAGGATAATAAGTAGGCCTTTGGTAATGTGATTTTGGTCCTTTTTCTTTTAAGCCAAATGTTCTAAACTTTTTTTTTACAGTATATATATATATATATATATATATATATATATATATATATATATATATATATATATATTTAATTTATAGTTGGTTTCTTTTTATTCTCTTCCTAAGATTGCTGTGTAGAATATATACAAAAGTTTTGGTATGTTTTCATTTTATTCTGGGAATGTCCAGAAATACTGGTATCTTTTGGGTGCTATTCAGAATGCTGATTTCCCATCAGGTTCTCCTCTGGAGCCTAGGTTCTGGTCACCACGTTTCCCCAGGTGGGTTCCAGATAAATTTATCATATAATGGGCTATTCTCTATAGTACATGTCTAAGTATAAAGATCACTGCTATGCCACGCTTGGAAGAACACTGTTGAAGGACATTTCAAAATTTCAAATAAAAGCTGTCAAAGTGAATGTGTTTTAGTTTAATTTTTGAACCATTTTGGGTTTTTTTACACTTTTGCCTTAGAGAATGTAATGGAAAGCAAATTAGTCTCAGAAATTAGTGAGGAGCAAAATTTCTACACCTTTTTCCAAAGAATCAAGTAAAATGCTATTTCAAGTAACATATATACATATATATGTAATATTGTATATATATATTGATAATATATATATTACTCAAAACATATATATTGGCAATCTTCTACCTAAATGTTGACTCTACTGTTGTGAAATATAGTTTTGTGAGATACTGACTTATTTTATCTGTGATTTCCTAACAACTAGAGAGTTAATGAGAGCTAGAAAATATTTTAGAAATAATTTTATTTCAACTTTGGGGAGCATGATTGTTTTCCCGTTTTATTCATAGTCACAGAATTTTAAGTATGTGTTTTCTTTTAATTGATTTACTCCCTCCCCAAAGGCCTATAGTAAGAAAACATGAATATGTACTCTTAAGACAAAAATCAAAATGTAAGCATTATTGCATAAGGACTTGGACAGTATTGTTTAATGTGCTAAATTTTTTGTGCTATTTGATTAAGATCATTTTAATTTCAGAATTCATACAATTAAAGGGAATGAATTTAAAATAAACTACCCTATGGTCAATCTAGATTAAGTGGACAGTGATAAAAATATTGTAAATTGTATGAAATTGTGTTTGTTTTTTTTTAAATTGAGATAATGACAAAGCTTGTACCATGGGACACTGGAGCATTTGGAAACAACTGTCTAGTTTCCTACTAATATACATTGCAGGAATTGGGGGGAGAGAGAGAGACAAAGATTGAGAGATTGAGAATGATTACCCCACCTGAGAGGGCTGCTACGAATACTGACACATGAGTGGATATACATAAGATAATGGCCAATGACAGGAATGTTGCTCCTGCTCGAAACATTAGCTGGCAAGAATTTCCAAACGTGTGGGTGTCATCGGACTCTGAATTCTCTTAACAAGTTTCAAAAACTCTGTTTCATTATTTTCCTTGTCACACATTTCCAGACAAAGGCAATTTTATTGTGTTTACAGGAAGATTTGATATCTGGATTTACTGAAATGGAAAATTTTATGTCATATTTAAACCCGACTCAAGTCAGGATAGCAGTGAAAGTTTGATATTGTGATAGCTGCTTATATTTCAACTCCCTGAAATTCTTTCTTTGGCCTTTTTTGTAGTTTTTGACCATCTCCATATACTATAATGTTTGTCACTCTTAACTTTGCAGTTAGGGAGATGTGTGTTTTCCTCTTGATTCAACATCTAGCATATTTTTGGGGCCCAGTAAATCTTTTGTAATAACAATAGGCCCTGGAAAGAAGGCTCTGGATCAGAGCTACATGGGGGAGGAGGCAAACATCTGTGGTGAGTCAGTGTCAGACTGGCTCCCATTCCAAGTGTCCTGTGTGGCTCCTGGAGCACCATAGAAGAGGCGGGCAGCTGGCTCTCACAGAATTGATTTTAGTGTTCCCACTGTAGTGTGAGGTTGACTGGATGGAGGGATCAGCAGAAAAAAATGAGGCCAACTGGGGTGTGGGGACATTTGCAAATGTACAACCCACTCTTTTTCCAGGCTTCCATGGGACAGCTCAGCTGCATAAGCAAGAAATGAAGGAGAGTGACTGTTTAATATGACTTCTCTTTCTCTATCTATTCTTGAGTGGTTAGTGAGGTCTGACGGCTAAAATCTCTTTGTCCCAGATGCCTGCTGCCTTCTTTGTTGGGCATTTAAGGCATAATTTTTAGAGAACTGTTAGCTGTCAGTATGATGAGGCTGTTTTTACTTTTCTGAGAATAACTGAGCTCTGGAAAGTCAAGGGAGTGGCTGCTTTGGAAATTGTATTCTAATTAAAGGGTGTATTCTCAGGCCTCATAAAGGAGATCCAAGCTGAGAATAAATTCCAAATTATTCTGTGAACTTTAACCCTGACCTCAGTGGACCACCCACTTGTGCCTCACACTTAGTTCTTGCTCCACCCAGGAGTTTCAGCTTTGTTTGTCTTCTGTGGTCCTTCTAGAAAACTTTGCAGGTAACAGACTGAGGTAACATGCTCTCAGAGCCTGGATTCCAAATTGGTTGACTTTGAGTTGCTAATTTGTTAGAGAGAGTCCTTTCTGGAAGATAAGTAAACAAGAGGAAATCCATATGGAATCCAACATTTCAAATAAGTAGGCCACACACACAATGTGGTCTGGGAATGTAATTGTGATTCTCTTTCTTAAGAAATTTAAATTAAAAAGACAATCCTAACTACTCCAGTTTTGTTAAAAAAAAGAAAAACTAAATCAAATAAGATATAAGAACTACATGGAAGTTTTGTGAGGAAACTTTATAATTGGAAATTATAATTGGAAAATTTTATTTTTAATTATGAATATTATTTTTACAGTTTACAAGGCTTTCATATTTAAAAAAATGTTTTGCTGTATAATTTAATTTCTAGAATGGGGTTTAAATTTTAGAGTTTATAAGGGCATCTTTTAATGAGAATACTAGTTAAGACTTTGGCTTTTCTTGTCATATTAGCATATATGATACACTATATAATTTGGAGCTATGCCTTGTTTTAATAATCATTGAGCCTCTGACTTAGTTAAATAAATATATCAGAGAAATGATACCCTCAAGTAATATTAATTTTTCTATTTAACCCATAATATGTAGAAACTGATAACCAGCAATAATCAATAATTCATGTTTTAACAGGACTAGAAAAGGAACAGAAGTAACATTTTGATCTCAATTTTTGGGGGTATTTCTAAAGTAGGAAGGAGTGTGTGTGTGTCTTCCTGTGCTTCTTCTCATAAGACTGTGTAATATTTTCTTTTAATTTAGGTCAAATTCTACTATTCTAATTATTTCCTATAGAGAGAGACTTACATTTTCTGTGTTCCTTTTCCTAAACTGCCTCAGGTCTCTAGCTCAGATTTTTCTATGTCTTTCTGAAAATTTTTACTACTTAATTTTATCCTTGGACATTGCTTTTATATAAATGTCTCCTAATTCAAAATGCTATTACTTAACTACAGAATTTTTTTTAGCTCTCTTTTGAAATAAATTTTCCATTAAATTAAACTATTTTGTTCACCTAATTCTCTCCTTTGTGACTTTATAGAATTCCCATGATCCGAAGCAAAGTTAGAATGTTCTACTTAAATGGTAATCCCTATTCTATTGAACCCATTTATTCATTTTGAAGAGTTTTTAGCTCTCATAGTAGTAAGCACTTAATTGGTAATAGAATGTAGGTCCTCTCTCTAATTCACACTTGCCTTCTTTTTATGGAACCAATGCATTATGCTTTTTCACTCATCCTACTACTTGAAGCCTTTGTCTTGGCATCCTCTGAGTTTCCTCTCAACATAACAGGATCCATTATTAGAAATACTATTATTTCTTTTCCTATCCTTTGCTGCTTACCACTCATAACTACTTAATGAATACCATTTCATCACTTGAGAGAATGCCTTCTCTATGTAAATTACTGAAAGAAAGGCAGATACTCAGGTGTACAATTTATATACATAGGACACTTCTTACTTTAAAGGTAAGAAAAGAACACTGAGAGGTTTGGATTTAAATTTTTCAGTGGATCTCATGTTTGAATGCACATTACTCTAAGTATTATTTGATTTTCTTTAGAATTAATTTATATAAAAGAGACTATAAAGAAGCCCCTCCAGATAAGTGCCACCCATAAGACTGGGAGAGGTAGCTCTTGTGTTATGTTTCTTAGGTAATCTAGTTTCTCTCCCTAATACTTCATGCTCATTCATTTTGGAAGCCCATCTTGGGAGTAAGTCATGTGACTTTCATCTTACTCAGTGTCTTTTCCTTCATTTGACTTTCAGAAAAGTTTTGCTTTTCAATATACTGACCAAACAGTTATGTGGCTGCAGTTCAGGTTCTTTGATTATTGCTATTAAAGAGGAATCTTTAACCATCAATTGTTTTAAGATCCAACTCATGATTGGGTTTCAGGGTTGGGCGGATAATCATAATCCATTTTTGATGGCTGCCTATATTTATCTTGTTGGTCAAAGACAGCCGTTAGGTTGTGTTCTAGGATAAAGTTTAAGTTCCCTGACATAATTCTTCCTCAGGGTGCATTGTTCCAAGCCCATCTGGGTTTCATTGCCAGATCCTGGAGGCCAATGGATGCCAATTGCCAGGATTCAGACCCTGGATGTCTCATGAATACTGGTATTGGGCAAGTTACCTAATGTCTTTGAACTTTACTTTCTCATTTTTAGAATGGAGGTACTAATACTTTATACCTCATTTTTAAAATGGACATACTAATACTTTGTGATTTTTGAGGACTATACAAGAAAATTAATATTTTGTCCTTAATTAGTACAGAGCTGAGTCAGTTTATTCACTGAATTTACCTGTTTTTATTATTATTGTTTTTGGACTCAAATGCCAGGTTTATGGCTTTGTTGTTCCTTTGGTTTATATGTCTAGACATGCTGGATGCATAGACCAGGTGTTTCAGAGACCCTTGATATTTACGTCCACAACAGATAGTCAGCACAGTGGATACTACATAGTTTATGCTTAATAAATGATGATTTAAGTCTATTGAATTAATGCAAGGAGGGAAGAGATATTTTGCACATGTTGCTTTTATGACTTCAGACTTTAAGGTACTATGACAAAGATTCTAAGTCACTAAATTTTTCTTTTTATTCCTTCTAACGTGCTTCTTATTCCCAAGCCACATGTGGTTCATTCATGTCAAATTCCAGTGTCTATAGATGACCCTAATGAAATTAAAGTGATCAAACCCTCAGTTTGACTGTTGTTCACTGATAGAGTATTCTGAAGAGTTCTCAGTGAACCGAAAGCAGTGCTCTGAATAACATTCATTGTCTGCGAAAGTGGGCAGGAATGACACTTTATTTAGGGCCTTCTCTGCTCTCTTATTCATTATTTTTCTTTCCTACCTGTAAGAAAAAGTTTGAAACTACTTTATTTCTGTTTCTTCTTCATCTCCCTTTATCTTGCTTTACTCTCTACCATTCCACCCTCCTTACTTTTCTCCCTTGTTCCTTGTTTTATCTTTCTCTGTCTTTTTAAAAGAGTGGAATGTAAATGCTTTGTATACTATAAAGTACAATGTATGTTTTTACTACTGTACTTATTACTTTTAATATTATTATTCTAATTTATTACTTCACCATTCACTCTTATCATGCACCATGACTCATTCAATTTCTAATCTGTATCTCACTACATTTTGTTAAAGATTTTCAGTGTTTTCCTGATACTCCTAAAATGTTTTTAACTTTATTTGGGGAGATGAGAAGGTATTGAACTACGAGTGGTGGATAAAGGTGCAGTGAAGGAACCAGATTTATTCCTTTTCCATTTGGGAGCTCTTTGAGCTTCAGGGAAGAGCTGAATATGCTAACCACTATAGAAATAAATAACACTCAATGATCAAAACCATAAATGCTGTGGTCTAGATAATTTTAGTTCTCAAACCTCAAAGTTCCTGGATGTGAACACACTATGAATTTATACATACATTTTTTTTTTGAGAACACGTTGTTATATTGAAGTTTCAGGATTAGGGATCAAAATATAACTTTGAAAACTAAATTTGAAAAATCATTTAAATTAAGGAGGAGTACTTACAGTGTGCCTACACAGTGTTATGGTGAGGATACAGTGATGAACAATACAGGTGTGGTCTCTTCATTTAGAGTTTATAATCTGGTGGAAGAGACAGTTCATCTTGAAATGGTAATGAGTGTTTTGAGTGCTATGATAGGAAGCGTAGGCTGTATATGTTCCCATTTGAGAAACACATATCCTTGTATCAAGGGGATGGATCAGAGACGGCTTTCTGGAGGAAGTGATGTCTAGTATAATACCTACAGGAGTTAGCCAACCCAAGTAGAGTATGGGATGGTGTGGGGTCAGAGTTTTAAGCCGAAAGGACACCACATCTGTAGGTTAGAGGTAAGAGAAACCGGCCAGTTTGAGTAAAGTTGGAGAAGCTGGGATGTAAAATGTTAGATGAAGAAGTATGGAGAGAGATGGGATGGCAAGAATCTCTTAACAAAGGGTTAAGGAAAGATAGAAGGTGTTGAAGAGAGTAGCAGCTGAATCAAATTTATATTGTAGTTAGCTTATATTTTAGGGTGATTGCTCTTGCAATTGTTAGAAAATAAGAATAGGAAGAACTGAAAGCAGTTCTCCCAGCTGGGAGACTTGTATTAATCCAACGGAGAATGGAAAATGTCTTGGACTGCAGTAATGGCAGGTAGAATTGCAAGGAGGAGATAGATCCAGCTTTTTATGGGTTACAATCAGTAAGACATATGGGGTAAGGGAGTGGCAGGTGCTGAAAAGGAGGCCAAGATTTTTAGCTTGGACAAGTGATGGTTGTGATAAAAGGACAATGGTGCAAAGTATTTAAGGACATTGTCTAAAGAGAGGTTGCAGTGAGAAGCGATGGATGTCAGATGGTAGAGAAAAAAGTAAACACAAAAAGGGTATTACAAATAAGAAAAAACAGAGGAGCTAACAATACCTAAAGGTTTCTACTCTTTAAGAAACAAGCAGGTATAGATACAGTATGTGAATGGGACAAGTGTAAAGATAACATGGACTATGAAAATTAGAAATGAGAATTTAAGATTTCTGAGGTAGAACAATCCCTGATGAGCATTATGTCTAGGATGTGGTCATGAGCTTGGGTGACTGAAAAATGTCTCTGCTACATCCAGAGTGCTAGATTTGGAAGAGATTTTGGAGGCTTCATTGCCATATTTAGCAGGTAGGGAAACAGAAATCCAGATGTTTCCTCTAATCAATGTGGCTAGTAAGAGGGAAATTTAGGACTTTATCCATGTTTTTTTGTGTGTGTCCAAATATCTTGAATTTCTCATTGAACCTTAATGGTTTATAAGCCAACCAGTTATTTATCTCCGGTTCTTTGCTGCTTTTCCTTAAGATTCGTGACCTGTTGTAGATGAATGGAATAGTAATTTGATATTCTCTAGAGCTAAAGACCCTGAGAAGAATGAAAAATAATACATATTGTTTGAAGCCCTTGGTTTTCTTTATTGTAAGATTCTAAAGGGTGTTCTCCACTTAGTTCAGCAGACATGTACAATTGGGATTTTTTGAAAAGATATATATCAGTGTGTGTGTGTATCAAATTATAAGTGTGTATTTATCTTTTTTCATAATGGATGATTTCTCTTCACAATAGTTACATTTAGGGACTTAAGTGAAATCGGGTACTTTCACTTAATATTCTGTATACTTTCTTCTGTATCATCTATTTTTTCCTTATGAGTTGAATTGTTTTATTACATTAAAAACAATAATATTTTAAAAAGAAAATTCTCCCATATAACAAAAATTATCCTAATGAGGGGCCAACTTCTCAAAGCCTCATTGGAAGACAGTTACCTGTAGGAAATGCTTCAGGTTGCAGATAAGCCAAGAGATTCTATTTCCTATAGGTTCTGCAGAAGATAGGACCAACTACATAATTTTGGAGGTGTAGAGCAGTGCAAACTGCGAATGCACAGCCCTTTAAAAATTATTATGAATTTTAAGATGGCAAGAGCAGAGAATTAAAATGAAGTGCAGGGCCCTTCTCAGCACAAGCACAAGGCTTACACCCATGAAGCGAGGGTTGGCTGGAGGTTTTGAGGGGATGGGGATTCAGTTCTAGTAAAGACTGCCTTGCATCTTTTTTCATTAAGTTCCTGAAATCCAAGAATGAAGCAGTTTCTCTGGATTTGGCAAATCAGTTGATATGTTAGTTCACAAGCATGAGTAGTTTATATAGCTGTATGGAACTGCAATGTGGGAAATTCTTTAAGACAGTGGTTTCTGTTTTACCCAGCCACAGAAGGGGTGAGACTGAGCTAGTTCCATAGGTTCAGTGGTGGGGGTGAGGAGGTCATGTATTAGAATGAGGAGGATTGGTGGAATTCCTCTTCACTCCTTTCAGGAGCTCCATTCTCCCTTTGCCATAGCATAGCTGAGAGTCAATACTACGACTTGTCCAGCATTTCTTTTAAGGAGTCCTTCAGGACTTGGTGGTAAATCCATGCTCCATGCTCCATGGACACACAAAAATCAGGGAAATACTTTTTAAAACTCTTGATGCTGGTATTAAAGGATAAAATTTCATTAAGGGAACCAGACAAGATAGTGGGTAGAGACATTTGTTCTGCTATGGAACATTATTTAATTAAATACATTTTCCATGGTTCTTGAGAACTTGGACTGGAAATTTAAGGGAAAAAAATTTGCACCATCTTACATTGTCACATATAATTGATTCATGCCAATGTGATTGTTAAATGACCATACGTCTCCTGTAAGGATGCTGCCCATTATTCTTGTCTTCATGAAAGATATATTTGATGTATTATCTGTGTAGAGGCCTACCTTTGCAGGTTTTGTTGTCCATAGTCCTTCAGCCTACAAATATGCTGTCATAATCACAAAGGTGAGTGATAATGTAGGCAACAGCACTGACGATAACACACCCATCAAATGGTGTAATCATGTGTAATTATCTTTTTCCTACTATTCCTTTGAGTTAGGTTCTTATTACACTTCTCTCATATCCAGTAAATTTTCAAAAGTCTTATTAATTAGTTCTAAATATGAATATTTACTGTTAGAAATGTAAAATTAAACCTGTATTCTAAAGATTTAGGTTTTTAATATTTCTTACTTTAGCTAGTTTAAGATGGTTGATTTTTGGTCTGACTTTACATTTTAAAAGAACGAAAGCTGTTCAGTATTTTTTTTATTTAAATATACATAAACTTGTCCTTTAGTTTTTAAAAACAAGAGTTATTTTTATATTAAATTTCAAATATTTTCTAATGAAATATGTATCTATAGTAGTTGCATAAAATATTTTATAGAGGTTAAATAATACTGACTTTTTTCATACAGTCCAAATTTGCTTGGGATAATTCAAAGTTGTATAGTTTCAGGCTACAAGATCTGATTATTTCAACATTAAATTTGAGCCTCGTTGCCAATCTAGTACCTAGAAAGCTGATGTGAAGGGTTGTTGGTAGTATATTAATTCCCATAGAAAACTGAAAATGAAATGGCACAACCTTAAATGAGTGCCCTGGTGAGTGTGGCTCAGTGGATTGAGTACCACCTGCAAACAGAAAGGTTGCCTGACTGGGAGTGAGGACACATGCCTGGATTTCCGGCCAGGTCCTCGGTTGGGATTGTGGGAGAGGGAAAGCAATTGATATTTCTCTCCTTGTCTTTCTCCCTCCCTCCCCCTCTCTCTCTAAAAATGCAGACAACTGTACTTGAGCTACAATAAAATAATTAAAAAATACACAAATAGCTAAATACATTAATTAATTTTTTAAACAATCTTAAATTAGTGAGTCAGTTATTGTGTGTAGTGTCAGGTGGTGTTGTGCGTGATGTTGCTTTGACTCTTTATTCATGCCTTCTTGACCTTCTACCAAAACCTATTTGATCCCTAACTATTATCTTACTTGACCTCTAAGTCAAACTTCCCAGTGTTTGATGTAGAATTACAAAAAAAAATTGAAATCACATCAATTCTAGCCTTCTAACTCTAAAGACCTTACATCTATTTTACTTTAGCCATCTTACAAATATAGACATACTTTGGATATTGTTATCACAGAGATCTACTCTCTTCTAACGTTTTGAAATCAGAAATTTACTCTCTCATTTTTCCTGCTCTTTCCTTTAATAATTAGACCTAAACTTCTAACTGTGTTCTTTCCCCCCTCTTAACTCATCTCCTTTTAACTTCACCTGCATTTTTTTTTTCTGGCCATGTAGGAGGACCTACAAATGGTCTTTCTTTATCCTCTAAATTCTGTGATCTTATGCCATATCTTCCAAGTTTATGATGAAATGAAGGTAACAAACCACACCATCAGTCTTCTCAGTTAAGGTTCCAGGGACTGTGGATCACAGAGAGAAAATGTTATATAACAGAAGGACTAGCTGTAGTATAAATGTGTGTTCTCTCATCTCAACCGAATCATCTCTACTACCCATCTGTATTTTAATTTCTAGTTGATTTTCTTTTTTTGGTCCCTTCTTGCCTTTTGATTTTATTACATTGTTTTATAAAGATTCTGATTATATTCTAATTTCTTTATCACTGAGACATTTTAGGTTATATTAACACCAGAGTACCCAGAGTACTCCTGGGTACATGTGTATATTAACACCAATTCTGGGGTTTGTGCCTGATGCCTTAGTGCATCTTTATATCTGCCCTGCGTGGAACTAAAATAGTCTTTTGAACTCAATACATCTCTTTTCCAAATTTGTCCAGGGATCTCTTCTTGGTCTTCAGTCTTTCTATAGCATTTGACAGGGCATGATTCTTGTTTGAAATTCCATCCCTCTTCTGCCACTCTCATCTTCCCTCTTTCTGTTTCTCTAACCACACAGGCTTCTTTTCAGTGCCTCCAACTCCTGAAGTTGCTTTCTGACTCTGGGCTTTTACATACCAGGTCTCCCTCCAGGCTTAACTGTCACTTCGAAAAGAGGCCTTCTCAGACCTCTCAGTGTAAAGTGAATTTCTCTATTTCTCATAGCACCCTTTTCTTTCTACTCATTGTCACAATTTGAAATTTATTTTTGCTATTACATGTTTAATATCTGCTGGCTTTAAGTTGCCTCCTCAGCAATTAGCATTATTCCAGGAACACAGTAAACTTTCAGTAGACTATTTTGGGTGATTGTGGGAATAAAATAAATTTCGCTCTTTCCTCCACTACTTCCTTTTATTAGCTTTTGCCATAGCAAACATGTATTCCTTGCATTTCCCACTACATGTCCAGTGTTTTCCTTCTCCCAGGCTTAACTCATGTTACTTCTCTCCCCTCATCTCCAACCTTCTGTGCAGGCCTTCTGTGATTTCCCCCTCATCTGGACTCACAGTGTTTATCTTCATCTCTCCTAAAGAACTCATTAATTTCAAAATTATAGTGCACATTGTGATGGGCCTCTTCCCCGTCACTGAACTGAAGGCTCCTTAGAGGCAGGATTGATATCTCATTCATCTCTGTAGCTCTCACAGTGTATAGCCCAGGGCCATGCTCAGAGTTTGTTCCTAATACTTGTATGTTAATTGTTGAATAAATGAAAATCTGTGTCTTTTGACTATGGTTAGCTTCTCTGTAGGAGACTGACAGCTTTGAATTGGTTAAGCTGTAATTATTTGCCTTAAAATGTGGATTGACTATCTTTGATTTTCTTAAGGAGATAATTTTCTTAGTCTACAGCTCATTCATATCAAAATGTGCTTTTTATTAGTAAAATCAACAATGTTATTGCTTAGAGCTTTTTACAATTAATGAAAATTTTCAAATTGATGACCTAACTTCGCTTATTAGCAACTCTATCAGGCATATGGGGGTACGAATTATCTATAGATAGATGACACTGAACTCAGAAAAGTCTACGGCTACATAGCTAACTAATACTCTGATTATCCAGAAGTGAGTCTCAAATCAGGGGTGGAGTAGAGGGAAATACATTGAATTTGTGGTGTTTATGGTCTCCTAGAGATTGCATTAAAATCAAAGGGGAGGTGGCAATTTTCCCAAATTATTACCTAATTTAAAGACAAACATTCAGAGGCAAGGTCTAGCCACATCATTAATAGTGGTAGAATGGCAATAATTTCCAAGTACACTTCCCTGGTTGGGAATTATTGTCATTCTACCACTCTGGGTGAGAAAACTTGGGAAAATTGTAAGATACTGTACTCCTTCAGAATTTCATCTTTGTTATGATAAATTCAAGACAATTCCTGGTCTTAATATATACTTGAAATCTTAGAAAAAAAGATTTTATTTTTAGTTTTCAGAGCCATTTACTCATTGCTTCCATGAGAAATTGGTCTCATTGCAAGACAGAGAATCTTAGCATCTGCTGTTCTTTTTGTGGTACAAAAGTATACATGTAATTCAAGTTTTATGATATTGGAAAAATATTGTAATTTGTTTTTGTAGCCTCATTAAATGGCACAATGAGATTGGAGGCACAATGAAAGGATTTAAAATCTAAAACTTCATGTAGCTATAAGGAATTATTTTATTATATTAGGATTTTGATATATTAAACCAAAATCAAGTTTTATGTTACATATGAGTCAAATTTTTTTAAGAATAGAAATAATTTTGCCTGTTTCTCTGAAGAATTATAAATGTCTGCTTCTTTCATCTTCTTTTGACACTCTGTCTAGAACTGGAGTAACCTATCTCTTTCGGGTAAAAATCTCTGGAATAAGCAGCTTTCCAATCAAGTGTTTGTAGATATGTTGGAAATAATATTTCACTAACTGTTATAGCTAGAGTTTGTTCTTAGGTAAAGCAAAGTCTCTTATAATAGAGATACAGTTTACCTAATGAGGATCATATTAATAAGTAAAAAAAATCAGCTTTTTGAATCAGATTTTATGAATTCATATAGTATCAGTGGTATCTAGGCATTTGGGACAATACATAATTAGTTTGAATTCCCTTTGAGAGGGAGATGTGGATGTTAAAATAAATTGCTGATGAAGCATATACTTTGGAGAACACTGTATTTCAAAACTTTGTGCAAAATCAGCTATTTCTTTCAATGGTGTGGAAGTATAGCATAAGACTGAGAAGATTTATTAGGGGAAGCTTTAAACCATTCTTACTGTATAAAAGTTTATAGTTTGCTCACTTAGGACCAGTTACTAAAAGAGGAAGAATACACATATTTATAGGCCTGCTGGGAAAACATTGGTACTACACAATTGCAGGCACCATTGTTTGCAGCCAATAAAGCAATAATAATCAGAATCACTATATTTAAGCACTTAAAAGGATTTCATCATTTAGTTATTAAGAGTTTTTCTTTTACAAAACACAGAAAAATAAGCATTTACAGAGTAAGAAGATTTAAAATTGTGGAATAAATATATTCTGAGCAAAGAAGGGGACTACAGAGTTTGGAATAAATTGATTTTACTAAATGAAAGTGATAAAACTGCCTCTGTAGAAGGAATTACTTTGCTACCAGAAATAAATATTCCAAACTAAACTGTTCTTTCACAGAGTATCTACCAGTTTTATTGTGGAAAATAGGCTATAATATACACGGCATATGTAGTAGAAAGGCTAATGCAAGCACAGTTTACTATCTACCACTGAGTTTTTGAGACACACAAACAAAATACTGTGCCTTCTCATCTTTTGCCCTCTGAAATTAGTGCAGTTTATCATTACCTTAAATATGTTCAAAAGTTATCTTCCTGAGAGAGGGAGCCCATTACTTAGCCAAGGAATCATCACTCCTTGCTCAGCATCTTTCTCAGGTTTGTTTATTTTGATAAACATTGGGTACATGATCAGTTCCTTGTCCCAGGAAGCCTCAAATAAATGAGGGGTTTGTTATAACACTCACTGGGAAGAAGTCTTCAATTTAGTTTGTTTTTCTGATGACATTCGTGCTGTTGAAGTAAAAATATATAAATGGAACAGTTCAAAGAGTGCATATTTAGTGTGCAAAAAGCACAATGTGTGGGAGTGCTCATTTTTGCATTAATTGTTTTTCACTAAAAACAAACAAACCACTTCTTGGACCCAAAAAACAAAATAGGATAACTGTTCTCACAGAGTGAGAATCTACAGCTCTGGGAGAGTGAGTAGGTACAATTATAGCTTGGTCAGTAATAATGACATATTTTAGTGCCCATTTTAGTGTATGAAACTCTAAATTACAATGAATTGAAAAAAATGGGTAGTTTTTGTGTAGTTTGTAGTCCTAGAATAGCATTTCTTGGGGAGTAAGTATGACCTTAAACATTTTGGGATTGTTTTTATCTTTTTCCCTTTTAATTGTTGGTACAGTGTTGTTTTCACTTCTCTGAATATTAATATAAATGTGGAAATAATTGTGGATGGCCTGTGTTCAAGAGAATCTCTATTTTTTAGCAAAAATATTAAAACTCAGTTCCTTGGAAAATTATCATTATTCAGATAATTTTTGTAAATCTTCATAAGGGCTGTTTTCACTGAGAGAGTTATTTCCATTCATTTGGGCCTGATGCAGTCTGTTCCAGCATGCGCTGAAAAATGCTGAAATCTCATATACTGTTAATGATTATGTGTGAAGACTTTGGAAGAACTAGAGGTGTCACTGACCTCAGTGTAAACATAGCATGGTGGGGTTTGTTTTTTTTTTTTTACACTAAGGAAGGTACACATGTTCCAAGCCAATAAGCTCAACTCCTGCATTCTAAATAATCCCCCCCCCAAAAAAAAAAGCATTTGGGGGAAACTGAAAATGAAATAATGGCCAAAGGCTTGACTTACTTGTCAGCTTGTTCCATTTTTGACAGGAATGAGTTTCCTGGTCAGACATAGTAAAGGTGCAGCATACAACACTAATGCTTAGAGAAAGGCTGTGTATATGTAGAGAAGGTGAGGTGTGGAGTGCTATAATTTGGATTCTAGTCCTCCCTAAAATTTACTAACCATGGAGCATGTGGCAAGTCACTTTTGTCTTTCAACTTTAACCTCTGCATCTTTAGAATACAGATGGAGGTGTTGTCTTCTCTCACTACCTCATGAGGTTGGTGAAGGGTCAAACATGAAAATGTAGTTGACAATGTTAAGTCTAAGTCTCTAGGTGGATATTAGTGGTACACCATGATAAGATTAACTAGCATCTAGGTTAAAGGAAGAAGTGAAGGATCATCCTGAGTTATACTTTGGCAAGAATGGAACTTCTTCCCTAATTTCATTTTCAGGCTGATCCAGGGATACTACAGAGAGAACCTGGCAGAGAAAAGTAGAGCATTACCCTTTGGATACTCTCCTTATCTAGGAATTAGGGGGAAGAGTGGCATATTCACATGATAACCTCTTTTATATGATCCTAAATACAAAAATCAAAAAACAACAGAATTTCCCATAAAAATGTAAAGAAATAAAAGAGCCATTGCACTCCCTAGAACCCTCTTTATTTTAAAATTAATTTCCAATTAAAAAATTTTATTGTTCAATTACAGTTGTCTCCATTTTTCCCCCTTTACTCTCCCCAGCCCTACCCACCCACCTGCCACTTTCAGTCCCCCTGCCCCCTTGTCCTTATCCATGGGTCCTTTAACATGTTCCTTGACTTGATCTGACCCAGATCCCAGCCAGCAAGATCTGTTGTTGTGGTTGCAATATACACATACACATGGACTACAGAAAGCCTGTGGAGAAAAAGGGGCTGCGTGGCCACTCTCCAAGTTAAAGAGCGGGCCCCTGACCCCTGCCTGGACAGGCTTTTATTGTTTTTCTGGGCACATTACCTTGAGGGCGATCCTCATTTACTATGCACAGGTTCACCACAGGTGATTACCTTTTAAGGAGGACAAAAGACAGGACACTGCTAGTTACTTCAAAGAGAAGGATGTTATAGCTCAAGAGGGAAGTTGCTCACACTCCATACTTGGGTGGTTTAGCACAGACTTTAGGAAGATGAAAATACTTAGTAAACATTTGCTGCCTCAATTCAGGGTGAGGGAGTTTTAGCAAGAGCAAGTCTCATGGCAGTCTAGGTACAGTGCAGGCCTGATTTCCCACTGGAGAACCTATCCATGGACGTGGGTCCTGCCTGCCAACCTTGCTCCACACTGGCTTTTCCAAGTGGGGGCTGAGCCACATTTCCCATGTTTGGAACAGTTCCCCACATTGATCCTTCCCTTTCTTTTGCCCATTAATCCCCTCCCCCCTCAGCTCTGGTCACTGTCAGCAGTTTGTTCTTTATTTCCATGTCTCTGGCTCTATTTTGCTCATTTGTTTCTTTTGTTGATTAGGTTCCACTTATAGGTGAGCTCATATGTTATTTATCTTTCACTGCCTGGCTTATTTCACTCAGCATAATACTCTTCTGTTCCATCCATGCTGTCATGAAGGGTAGGAGTTCTTTCTTTCTGCTGCATAGTATTCCATTGTGTAAATGTACCACTGTTTTTTGATCCACTCATTTACTGATGGGCACTTAGATTGTTTCTAGCAGTTGGCTATTGTAAATAACGCTGCTATGAATACTGGAGTGCATAGGTTGTTTTGAATCAGTGTCTCAGGGTTCTTAGGATATAATCCCAGCAGTGGAATTGCCAGGTCAAAAGGCAGTTCCATTTTTAGTTTTTTGAGGAAATTCCCCATGGTGACTGCACCAGTCTGCATTCCCACCAACAGTGCACTAGGGTTCCCTTTTCTCTCCAACCTCTCTAGCACTTGTTTGTTGATTTGTTTATGATGGCCATTCTGACCTGCATGAAGTGGTATCTCATTGTGGTTTTAATTTGCATCTCTCTGATGGCTAGTAATGCTGAGCATCCTTTCATATGTCCATGGGCCCTCTGTATGACCTTGGAGAAATGTCTGTTCAGGTCTTTTGCCCATTTTTTAATTGAATTTTTTGTCTTCCTGGTGTTGAGTCACAAGAGTTCTTTATATATTTTGGAGCTCAAACCCTTGTTTGAGGTATCACTCACAAATAAATTTTACCATACAGTTGGTTAATATAATGAAATATTTCAGATATTAATTAAAATATACAAAAATATATTGCAAACACCAGTGTCCCAACCATTCATATTTAACAATTGTTAACATTTTGCCAAATTTTGTTGAGTTTTTTTGTTTGTTTTGAAAAAATAAAACATGTTTTGCTTTAACATTGGAGATTCATATATATTCCAATGTTTTGGAGCAGAACAAACAAACAAACAGTGAATTATAGATGTTGAGTATTTCCTGGAAGATAGAAAGTATATGGAGAAATAATAACTGATTTTGTAGCACTGAGAAGTCAGGACCTAAATGTTAATCTGACACAGTATGGTACTATACCAAAAGGCTCAAAATTTGGAGGCATCAGGGCACTTGGAAACTGAGATGATTGAAGACTGGAGAAAAGTGTAGTTTGAAAGTCTGAGTACAGAAAATTAAACTTCCGGTTCATCTCCAGCCCTGAAATCTGAGCAGCTACTCTCCCTTCTACCCTCACAAGTCATAAGAGTGATGCTCTGGGGAATTTAAACCAGGGAAGTTCCAGACCCTGGGCACCTGGCATAGCAGAACATGGGAGTGAGTATCATCGCATTGACCACAGGGTACTCAGTGAAGTTGACTGCCTGAATGACAAGACACATACACAGTCCCATCTCCCTTTCCCTTTAAGCATTGAAGGTCATGATGCAGACGTCACAAACCAATAGAGAAAATATTTATTTTCATATTCTATTTTGTTCACTACATTCCAATTTTGAAAAAAATAATGGAAGAGATTTAATCTTACTTCCTGCTGGTTGTTGTCACTAGAAGCTGCCCTGAGCTCCTGACACTTGGCTAAGAGAATAGGGGGTATGAACCATGTTAAATTAGTAATTGTTGGATGTAGGTGGACAGAAAAGTGCTCAGTCATTACTGTCACTCCTTAGCTTAATCTTGTTTCCCATAAATGTTTTTATTTAAAGTGTCATACCTTCAGCCCTGGCAGTGTTGAGTGACAGCCTGCAAATCAAAGGGTCACTGGTTCAACTCCCAGTCCAGGGCACATGCCTGGGTTTTGGGCCAGGTCCCCAGTAGGGGGCACGTGGAAGGCAATCACACATTGATGTTTCTCTCCCTCTCTTCCTCCCTTCCTTCCCCTCTCTAAAAAATAAATAAATAAAATATTTAACAAAATAAATAATATGGCATACCTTCAACCATCTTATACTTTCTCTAGAAAAAGAAACTTTTAATAATTATGTCAATAGATGTTATTGAAGTGGCTTAGATTCTAAATTACAAGCCCCCAACAAATTGGGTGCCTACACTAATTCTTTCAGAATTTTTTCTAATGTTGACAATGAGTCATGGATCTTATACACTTGCAATATTAAAGTTAGGGAAGTTGCCTCAGAGATCAGTGTGTTCAGTCTGTGTTTTCTTAAGTTGACAAATTGAAGAGGAAAAAGGTAAACCGTTTGTCCAAAGATATCCAGGAAGTTACTGACAGAAGCAGGGCTGTACTTTTTTAAAAAATGATCTTTAATTATCAGTGAAAATATATAGTTACCACTTAAAATTTGTGAACTACAGTGTGGTTTCTGTGGTATATAAAAGGCTATATTAATAGAAAATAGTTACTAGAAGTTAATAGGAATTTTTAAGGCCCCAGGTAGATAGACTTGTTCAATTCACTGTCCAATTGTGCATTTGTTTTCCCTTAAGAGTTTGCTTTTATGATAAAAATTGCTCTTGGTCAGCATTCTACCCGTCTGTGGTTCTAGTATCAGAATTATGATTCTCCAGGGGAGTGCACAAGACAAGAGATAAGAGAATCCCTGGAGAGGGAGTATATTTTTTGAAACCACACAAGGTATTATTAAAGGGTATTTGTTGTTCAAATAAACCCTATGGAGTTGGGAAAAGGTTGAGAGAGCTACTGTTAGAGAGTTTTAAATTAATAAAAGAATCTGATTTAGGAAATTGGAATAAAACAAAGATACATACAAACAGAGTGATAGTCTGATTTCTAAAATTTGAGCAGATTCTTAAGAGTAGTAGCCAGATTCCCTCACAACCATTTATTTTACTGTTAAAGAACATAAAATAATTCATGCTATTTTCTTTAGCCTCAGAACAATTTTCACCCAATTTAATGTAAACAGATTGGTGTACATTGAAGAGAAATGGATGTGTTTTTTTTCTTGGAAAGTAATTAAAGGATAAGATTTCTATAAGTATTTCTTGATTGCTCAAATTGTGGTTGTATTTTACGTTTATATGAAGTTACCTTTATGTAACTTCCTAAGAACCCTTTTAATAGAAGAGTCTTGATTGATTATAAATATTTAAGCCAACTTCTGGTCAGTTATATGTACAGTGGTCTTGTAAGTAAATAATATTTATAGTAATGATTTGTATAGTAAAGAAACACAGTATCCAGAAGAAAATTGCCAGGAAAGGTTTACAGAAATATATTCTATGATTTTTCTAATATATTTGTAAATGTTTATAATTTTAACTGGGCAATAAATAGATGGTAATGTGAGTATTCTTTAGCTACATTGGCTTTCCAACAGTTCAATAAATTTGTTGACTCATTCTGCTTCAGGGCTTGGCTGGTGTTATTAGTCTGACCTAAAACCCTGTTACTCATTCTCTTTGAAGGTTCTTTCCCCTCAGGTCTCTGTTGAAATGCTGTTCCCAGCTATCCAAACCAAAATAGTTTCCCTTGTTATTCTTTCTGATAGTAGTACTTTTCTTTTATAGCATCATTATAATTTTATATTGTATAACCTTTTAATTATTTGTTTAGTTACATGTTTAATATCTTTTTATTCACCTCTGTGTAACTAGTCTTAACACTATGTCTGATACATAGTAGATGTTCAATAAGTATTTGGTAAAAGAATGAGTAACAGCTCTGGCCAAGTAGCTCAGTTGTTTGGAGCATTGCCCTGATACCCTAAGGTTGCAGGTTCAATCCCTGGTCAAGGCACATATAAGAATCAATCTATGAGTACATAAGTAAGTGGAGAAACAAATCAGTCTCTCTCTTTCTTTTTCTCTCCCCTCTTCTCTTTCTAAAAGTCAATAAATAAAAAAAATTAAAAGAATGAGCAACACATATAAAACATGTGTAGTGAGCATTTCTACCCTCTCCTTTTCAAGTGCTAAGATCTCTTACAGTTTTTTAAGATTTTTGTAATCATTTTGGTTATTATTTATGGCTTTCTGTCTACTGTTGGAAACAGAGTAATAATCTTCTAAATGTTCATTAAACCAGTGTGAGATCTATGGTGATGAATAATTTTGACATTATCATTTTACCAATTCACTTGAGTTACAAATATTAGGGGTACTGGACAAAATGGAGGCGTGGGTTGATATGTTTCACTTCCTTACACAACCAAAAGAAGGATAAGAACCAATTGAAAAACAGAAAACAACCACAACTGCCAGAAAATCAAACTGTATGGAAGTCCAACAACCAAGGCAGCTGGCAGACTAGGGAAGGCGAGGTGGTGGTTGGAAGACCAGGCAGGGCCACATTTGTGTGCAGATAAGCCGGAAGGAACAACTGGAGAGCTAACTGTGCAACCCAGGGTTCCAGAGTGGGAAACTATAGCTTCAAAACCTCTGGCTGTAAAAACCTGTGCAGATTGCAATGGTGGGAGAAACTCCCAATGTCACGGCAGAGTACTTTGGAGAGTCTCAAGGGATCCTGGAATGTACACAAGCCTGCCCACCCACCTGGGAATCAGCATCTGAAAGGGAATAATCTGCTTGTGGGAAATCAGGGAAGTGATGGAAAGTGGGGTGGGAGCCGAGCAAGCTTCATTATTCCTTCTCTGACCCCTCCCTCCCACACAGCACCACAGGGCAGCAAAGATGGTTGCCCCACCTTGGTGAATATGTAAGGCTCTTACCCTTACAACATAATTGGTGTGCCGAGACAAAGAAATATGGCCCAAATGAAAGAACAGATCAAAACTCTAGAAAAAGAACTAAGCAACATGAAGATAGACTCCTATTAGATGCAAAGTTCAAAACACTGGTAATCAGGATGCTTAAAGAAATTATTGATCATAATAAATAAAATGTACTTAAAAAATAAAAATGTAAAGCTAGTGTGCTGATTAGGTAAATGTGAAGTGATGAAAAGTGAAATAGGGGATATGATGGAGGAGCAAGGCCTGTGGAAGCCTAAAACTCCAGGCTTTCTCAAGTGCTTCCCCCACCACTGCCCATCAGTAGTTCATATAAGTCATTCACAAGGGATACAGCTTCGGAGGGATCAGCCACTTCTGGTATTACAAATATTAATTAGCCTTTTAATTACACAAGATGTGTGAAATAATTGTGGGGGTTTGGAGAATGAAGATATCTGCCAGAGGTTCTAAAAATCATCTAGGTTAAATAGAAGTCATCATCAGGGACGTAAGGGAAAAGGCAATTGTGCTTGTTTCCCTTGTTTACTTTCTGGGTTAGCAATATGTACTATAAGATTTATTTAAATGATTGAAATTGTGAGCTGCAGAATGGTTATTGTTTCCGTCTATTGCTTCTTCATTTATTTTTCTAAATGACCACTCTTCTAGGTGCTGGGCAGTTGGATATAGCACTTAAATGCTCATTGAACCATATGATTTCACTCATATAAAACTGAAACTCATTGACACAGACAACAGTTAGGTGGTTACCATGGGGAAGGGGGGATAGGGGTAGTAAACAGTAAAGGGGACCAAATACATGGTGACAGAAGATGATTTGACTTTGGGATGTGGCATGCAATGCAGTATACAGATCATGTGTCAAAGAAGTACACATTTAAAACCTATATAATCTTATTAACCAATGTCACCCCAATAAATTTAATAAAATAAAAAAATGCTGATTGAATGAATATACAAATAAATGAATCCCATATTTCTTGCTACAGAAGAGCATACAGTCCTGTGGAGAGAGGGTAGATCTTTAAAAAAGTTTGTTTGTGGGCAGAGATGAAAGGAACTTTAGGGTCAGCATGTAACCAACCAGTGCTGACCAATATCTCCTAGAACATTTCTGGGAAAGGGATTTTATATTCTTAAAGAGATGGTTGGAAAGAATGCCCTCTTGTCCAAGGCTGCCATCATCTCTAGATGTGGTATCTGGAGCTGTGTCTTGTAACTATGAGAGGGATAATCAGAATGTTTACATACTGAGGATCACAGTGAAGGTATAGAATCTGCAAAATTTTTAATAATAGAGCTACCCTATTTTTGGATTTCTAGTTATGTAAGATAATAAGTATCTGTAAACTCTGCGAGGGCAAGGTGTTTGCAGATTGTGTTCACTGTAATATCCCTTATGCCTGGAACAGTGGCTGGCATTATAGAATATTCTCAACAAATACTTTATAATAACTTTAGTAAGAATAATAACCAAATAGTGTTATTTTTCCTTAGTAACTCACATATTGAAGGCTTTCCTTTATTTTTAGGCTGTAATCTCTTGTTCACATATAAAAAAGAATTAAAATTCATGTATATGAATCTATCTACACAGGTGTAGAAAACTTTATTACACCATTTTCCTAGATATTGTTATTTATGTCAGATAAGGAGCTTGTTCAAAGCCTCGTCATGGTGTAAATCCTTCAGGATCTCCTATCAAGGTTGAATATGATAATTAAGAATATGCCTGCCTTAGAGTCAATTCTTAGAACTTTGCTTAGAGTGCTAAAGTTTCAAATTATGTCAGAGAAACTTTATCTGTAATGAAAATTGTTATTAGGACTAAAGCACAAAGGTTTCTTTGTGTCAGGCCACATATTAAAGGAATTTATTGAAGAGTGAAAATCTATTAATACTCACCAATGATCTTTGAGGGTTGTGAGCTATACCTTAAAGATCTGGGGGATTCATAATAACAAAATTTACCTTCTCATTCACCTTGACTAAGCTACTGGAAATAAATTTACTTTTGAAGTGTTCAGGTAGCAATTCAGTTTCCTCTGCCTAATTCCATATCTTCTAACTGAGATTTCATCTGCATTTCCACTCCTTTAACCTCAGGGAGATCCAGTTTTACTTAACATTAAGTTAGATTAACTTTTATTATAGGGAGGAGGAAAAAGTTGTATATACACACACACATATCTATAAAATTTGATACTGACTTTTTTTCTGCTTTTTTCAAAAAGGTCACTTAACTAATATTTTTCATGAATTTCCCTATACATACTATGTTATCTGTAACTTAATCTTTAATTCTCTTGTTATAACAGAGAGGATTTTTTAAATCATTTCTATAGTTCCACCATCTTCATATTATGCTTTTACATCAATTTGCTAGACTCATGAAGGTGAAGGATGAAGTTTATAATGGTATTGAATACCAAACTGTTGCTTGATTTATTCAGGAAGGTTGTTATATACTGGGATCAAGTGACAGCTTAAAAGCTTGTATAATTCATCACCATCAGTTAATTTTCACTGGGTATCGACTGGGTGCTGAACATTTCACAAGGCTTGTTGTCAGCAGGTATGTGCCTGATAAGGTTGATGGAACTCTAAGAAGACAGAATCTTGTCCTTAGAGCACTCTCTATTTAACAAATGCAAGTCAGCAAATTCTCAGTGTTGTCAAGCTCTCTGTACAAAATGTAGGTAACTAAAAGTACTTTATTTTTTAAAGGGCTCTTGTCAGTAAATTGAGGTCCTGCTCTCATTATTATTTATACTGCTACCAAAATAAAGGGGGTGATGTTGGATGGATCAAGAGCAGGTGTCTACAATGGGTCAAGTCTTGGCTGACCAGCACACATTTGTGTATATGTGTGTTTGCACAGATACTTTTTGTCCCCATACATATAATTTCAAAATCTTCCTACTTAACGAGATCCAGTTATACTTTGAACAAATATATATGTACTCTGCCTCTCCATGATGAGAAAAAAGTCAAAGTCCTATACAGATGATGCATCTAGGATGAGTGTCGTGCAGTCATTGTTCCATAAACTCTGGGTGATGTTTAGTTTTTCCTTGAAATAATTCAGAAATCTGACCTTGATCAAATTTGGATTTGGTTCTTTATGATCCTGCAACTTATGCCTTAAAACATATCTGACTGTATAATGGTAAAGGAAGTATAGGATAGCTGTCTGTAGCTTCTCAAGTACAGTACTTATCTAATCTAAGTAATATTCCTTGGGTAAGGATAGTACAAAAGATGGTATGACCATAGAATATCATAAACATTTCTTTACTGAGTTTCTTCCTTAGCCTTGGTCCAGGTTCTATGACCAGTGGATGTCTTACTCCAGGATTATCTGCTAAGATTTCCCTTGTTATATGTCCTTCATGGCCATCTCTGAGAAGGGCTTCAGGAAGATTCTCTTGCAGGGGACTTCATGGTTCTTTTGTTATTGGTAACAAGGATTTAGAATCAGGGATTGCATTAGGGTCGAACAGTCATGAACCTTTATTTGTTAGACTAGGGAGTTTTCTGGCCATGTAATTTCTTTAACACCTTTGTTAGCATCAATGTCTATTTTTTGGACTTGGTGGTGGAAAACTTTATTTTCTGGTAACTGGAACCAAAAGTTGTACCAGATAATGATCTTTGACTCTGGTCCATTGCCTTGCCCTTTTGTTCTTGAGTTCTGAGCTCCCTTTAGTCTCAACTTAATGTCTTTGTGTCACTAGCTCTACTTCTGTGGGTAAATAGGATTGACCAGCACAGGCTGATCCTTCCAAAGCTGTATGCCTTGTGAATGAGTTATATGAACTACTGGTGGGCAGTGGTGGGGGAAGCACTTGAGAGAGGCTGGAGTTTCAGGCTTCCACAGGCCTTGGTCCTCTATAATATCCCCTATTTCACTTTTCATCACTTCACATTTACCTAATCAGCACACTAAATTTATGCTTTTATTTTTAAGTATATTTTATTGATTATGCTATTACAGTTGTCCCAGATATTTTTTCCCCTTTGACTCCCTCTACCCGGTACCCCCATTCCCTCCAACACCCTCCCACCTCCCGTAGTTCATGTCCATGGGTCATGAATATAAATTCTTTGGCTTCTCCATTTCCTATACTATTCTTAACATCCGCCCTGTCTCTTTTGTACCTGCCAATTATGCTTCGTAATCCCTGTACCTTTTCCCCCATTCTCCCTTTTCCCCCTCAAATCTGATAACTACATGTGATCTTCATTTCTGTGATTCTGTTCTGTTCTAGTTGTTGGCTTAGTTTTTGTTTTTGTTTTTTAGGTTTAGTTTTTGATCTTCTTTTTCTTAGATAAGTCCCTTTAACATTTCATATATAATAAGGGCTTGATGATAACAAGCTCTAACTTTATCTTATCTGGGAAGCACTTTATCTGCCCTTCCATTCTAAATGATAGCTTTCCTTTATAGAGTAATCTAGGCTGTAGGTCCTTGCTTTTCACGACTTGGAATATTTCTTTCCAGTCCCTTCTTGCCTGCAAAGTTTCTTTTGAGAAATCAGCTGATAGTTTTGAACTCCTTTGTAGGTAACTATCTCCTTTTCTCTTGCTGCTTTTTAGATTCTCTCCTTATCTTTAATCTCGGGGAATTTAATTATGATGTGTTTTGGTGTGGCCCTCTTTGGGTCCAACTTGTTTAGTACTCTCTGAGTGACCTGGACTTGTATGTCTATTTCCTTCACCAAATTAGGGAAGATTTCTTTCACTTTTTTTTCAAAAAAGTTTCAATTTCTTGCTCTTTCTCTTTTCTTTCTGTTATACCTATGATTTGGATGTTGGCACACTTGGAGATGTCCCGGAGTCTTATTCTTTTCTTGTTTTTTGAAGTCTTGTTTCTTCATTCTGTACTGGTTGACAATTTCTCCCTTATCTTCCAAATTGTTGATTTGAACCCCAGCTTCCTTTCCTTCACTGTTGATTCAGTATAGATTTTTCTTTATTTCATTTAGTATAGACTTCATTTCTCCCCTTATGCATTTGCTGAACTCGGTGAGTTCTCTGAGCATCTTTCCACCAGTGTTTTAAATTCTGAATCTAATAAGTTGGTTATCTCCACTTTGCTGAGGTTTTTTCCCTGCAGTTTTGATCCGTTCTTTCATTTGAGCTATATTTCTTTGTCTTGTTGATTTGATACCCTTAATGTGTTTCCTTCTCTGTATTAGGTAGAGCTGCTTGGACTCCCAGTCTTGGTAGACTTGTTATGTTGTAGAGGGTGGATCCTTAGGTATTCATCAGGGTGGGGCAACTCGTTTTCCACTTTGTGGTGCTGTATGTGGGGGAGGGGTCATAGGGGGAACAATGTCCCTTGCTGGGCTCACCCCATTTCCAGTCACTTTCCCCACTTCCATTTTGCTCCTGGCACCCTTTTAGCTGCTGCCCTGGTGCTGAATCTTCAAGTGGGTGGGTTTTTATACATTCCAGGACCATGCAGGTCCTTTAAATGGACCCTCCTGAGAGACTGGTTGTTTCTTCTGCCACCCCAACCCCCACTGGTTTTTACAGCCAGAAGTTATGAGGCTTTATTTTTCCAGGGCCGTAACCTTGGGCTGAGTGGTCTGTCCTAGGGCTGGGATCACGGGCTCTCTAGGTGTCCCTCCTGCTTTTTTATCTTCCATGTGAATGCTGGACTGCCCACTGCCGCCTTGTCACTACCACACCATGTCTTCTCTGCTCTGGCTCCTGGTCTCCACATCTCCTACCTGTCTAGGTGAATATTTCTTCTTTAAATCCTTGGTTTTCAGACTTCCCGACAGTTCGATTTCCTGGCAGTTGTGGTTGTTTTTGTTTTGAGCTTAGTTGTGATCCTTCTTATGTTTGTGTGAGGAGGTGATGTATGTCTCCCTATGCCTTCGTGTTGGCTGGCACACTAAATTTAGACCATAAGAAATAATTTGGCTGCTGAAATTCAGCTAACATATACAGCTATCTGAACTTTATGGTTTTATATCACTGGCCAGGGCTGTTGCTTATGGTTCTAAATATATCTGTGAATTGCAGAAAGGCAGTGCAGATCTTGTTCTACTCACCAAGGCCTGCACTCAGGCAAGGACAGCTATTTGAAATTTGTCAATACAGAAGAAAGTACCTTCTTGGATTTACACAATTTCAAACTTATTTGACGTTTGCTGGTTAGAGCTATATTGCTTCTAGGTAAAAACAACTTTCTGTAATAAAAGTTGCATACTTTTTTAAGCTGGCTTTTCTTTTTACCTTGGCCAGTTGGAATGGAGTTTGTTGTTTTATTGTGAAGCTACTTCAAGCCCTAAGAAGTGAATACACTGATATGTGAGCAGTTTTCTACAGAGTTACCCGAAAGACCCAGTCTTAAATACATACTGTCTGTGTCCCAAGGACTGATGGTAGCTCATTTTCATTAAGTAGTTTACTAGTGTTTCATATTATCCACTGATTCTCCAGGCAGGGAGGGAGCAATCCCACTGTACCCATTCTTACCTTTTCTTAGTGCCACATTTCAGCCTACTGATGCCAGTTACTGTATTAGATCAGAGCTCTCAATTTCTAGTCTTTTGACATGTGTCTTTGCTTTACCAGAGAGCTGTTACCACATGGAGGAGGGCTAATGGCACCAAAGGCAGGTCTAGATTCTAGGACCTATATCAGAAAGCATTTCTTCATCTATTCAAGTGTGTTAATGTATATATTGTGTTGAAATTTAAGAGCACTACATGCTTCTTAATGGGGGGCCTGCTTACATGCTTTGTGGTCCTTGAAAGCTGTAATCAATGTATAAAGTCTCTGGATGAATTCTCAAGTTCCCAATATTTGGAATTTTCAGTGTATGCCTTTCGTAGCTTTTATTTACCCTATTTTTTCTGTAGTATACATTGCTCAATGTTTGTAGATAATACTTGAATGTGTTGTATCACACTGTGATACACAATCAGGTGCTTTTTAAGTGATTACTTAAAAATAAAAACTAATAATTATTTTTCATCTTTTCCTATAAAATTTATGATGAAAAACTAGCAAGTTTGAAGAAATACTTAACTGAAAGTCTAAAGATGGATGTATGAGTAATAGCTACTGAAACTTCTTACATTGCTACATATTGTTTTGAGGGTTCTGAGGAAAGTTTTGTTTGTTGAAACTAATGCACTAACATTAGGGCTTTTCAAAGTTTTGCTTGTGCTCTGATTATTTAAAAAACAAAATAAATGCCTTTTATATCATAAAAATATGTATTTGTCCTGAATATGCCCATTTTTACCAATGAAAAAACTAAGGAGTGATTCTTCAGAAGACCATGAAGATATTATTCCTTGTAAAGTTACTATATCATAAAAATTTCAGTATGTAAAATAGGTTTACAAAGATGGTTGCTTTGTGCTTTTTTAATCAAATTAATATATTTTTTGTCATACAAAAACATTGTTTAGGCTATTTATTTCTGTAAAATACAGGTACATATACATTCATTTAGATATGTTTATTATAGATTTATAAATAATTATAAGCAGAGACCAACTTTGTCAGTTGAGTCAGAGAATAAAGGATATCATGGCAAATGCAAATCCCATCTTCACTGTGGATTATATGGGAGGGCAGCATGATCTTTTAAAATATAAATGAAACTTGCAGACAGCAATCCATAATGAAATCTGCTAACTTAAACTGACAATATTCTGTTTTCAAATACATGACTGGTAGGCTCATATAATCCAGATAAATTAACTGAAAATTATCGTGTGTAGTAGCTGGCATTAAGTAAGACCAAACTTATCATTCACTTAAGGATGAAAACAAGCATTAGAGTAAAATTACACTAGGAGAAGAGATGATAAAGACTTTGTTATTCATTGATTTACTGTCTGGTATTTTTTTAAAGATTTGCATGTATTACTTTTCAGTAAATACCAATTTCTTGCCCTGGTTAGTATGGCTCAGTGGATTGAGTGCCATCCTACAAACCAAAAGGTCACCAGTTAGATTTCCCCAGTCAGGATACATGCCTGTGTTGCAGTCCTGGTCAGGTCCCCAGTAGAGGATGCATGCGAGGCAACCACACACTGATGTTTTTCTCCCTTCCTCCCTCCCTTCCCTTCTGTAAAAATAAATACAATTAAAAAAAAAAAGAAAGAAATACCAATTGTTTTTATTTTTATTTTTATTTTATTTTTCTTTGAAGTCATTTTTGCTGAAGAATGAAAGGTAGTTTGTGTATTTATTTGGAACTTGTTAATTTGCAAAAAGGTTTTGGGTTGATATATTGTGGGAAACCCTGGTAAGACAATAAAAAATAAAAGGAAAATGGCAAATCAGAAAGGAATGTGAAAAAATTAAGGTAGGGTAGAGTAAGGAAAAGGAAAAACATGGTATGGAACTTGGAAGTTAAAACAACCTATACGCATAAAGTATTAGCTTTTCCTCTCATTTGCCAGTGATGATCATAATGCCCAGGGAGATGAGATAAGTTTCTGAAGTTCACAGAATTGGGAAATACTGACCCTAGAATTCAAACCCTAGTGAGTCATGTTCAAAGCCTATGCATATCCCACCACCTGTTGTTGCTAGTGTCTTGAGGAAAACAGTTTTACACAAATTGCTCCTGATATAAAAGTGACAAACTTGTCCAGTTTGCTTGAGACTATTCTGGTTTTAAAACTGAAAGTTCTGCACCCTAGCACCTCCTTTTGTCTAGAACAAAGTGACATGGTTGGCCACCTACCTGACTTCCTCCCAGCCATGGTAAGGAGAGAAAGTTGAGGGCATTAGAAAGTTTTCCTCAAATGGCAGAGTACAGCTGAATACTTTTCTTCCAAAGTACATAATGCATCGTCCTCCCTCAATGATAATCAGTTCCTGCATTATAAAGCTGAGCTGCTGCTTTCTGAGCTCTTCCACAGGCTGTGGATTTGGTGATTAGTCTTTATCCTGCTATTAATATATTGTGTTATTTCTTTTTTTCTTTTTTTCCTAGTACATGTATCTTTTGGGCCATTTGGGCTATGGGTAGTTTAAGTATTTATATGTATATATACCATACATATTTGTCAGAAGGCCCTGGTAGAAGCTATTAATGTTTCCTAACAATGAATCCCAGTGTTAATCCCATGGCTAAATAAAAGTTGATTTTTTATGTAATAGTATGAGGTGATCATTCCACATCAGTGAAGAGGCTCTCCTTCCCGCTGATGTGTAAATTCCTTCTCTTTGTCTTCTCTAGCACCTCTTAAGATATTTCCCTCATTTGTGGTCAAACTTGGGTTGTTGCCAAGGGCAAGAAAGAAAGCATGGGGGGGGCACACTCATGTCCAAAGGTTTAGGATTAGAAGTGGCAGAAATAAGTTTCTGCTCTCATTACTTCCGATCTAACATGGATACATGGCTGAACCAAACTGCAGGGAAAGCTTGGAAATGGGTTAGCCAGGTGCCCAGGACAATAGGGGAAATGGATGTGTGGAACAGCTAGCAGTCTCCCCCTCCAGGCTTGCCTTAAATATGTTTAATATGTACTTTCTAAATGCTTTTTTTTTAAATACAGAAAAATGATCTCTTCTCCAAACAATTTCTAAAGTTTTATCCTCTTGTTTTGGGAAAAAGTGCCTCCAACCCCTGCTACCCAGTGATTTCTTTTGCAATGATGAAAACTGTATTACTGTTGAAATACTATTAGGTGTGAAATATCATCATAAGAAAATTCCCTCTGTCCTGCAAATTCCCAGTCATGTAGTCACAAAATGTGATTGATATCCTTAAATTGGTCAATGTTCAAAAAAAGTCTCAATTCCAAAATATGTTTCAATATATTAATATATACAGTAAATAAAGTGAAGATGGAAAATACAATATATGATAAAAGAGTCCAGAAATTCAAGAGGTAACTAAAAATGTTCCAAAAGTACATAAAAATTTTCTGAAGTCTTTTGGAGTAGAACAAATGACACAGAGGTAGAAAATGCCAGAAGCTTCCAGACTGTGTAAGCATTAGGATGCAGGGGCCACGCAGGGTCTGCCCAGTGAGAAAGGTTTGCATCAAGCTGATAAACACAGTTGTCCATTAGCACATATAATTTAGCTGATATTAGCTTAAATTTACATTACAACAATAAATGAAATAATATAATTTTATTATATTTGTGCATACTGAAGTAATTTAAAGCTTTTATTTATATATGCATATTATATATATTTATATAATAAAAACTTTTAAATACATATGTATGTATAAAAAATCACTACCATTGTGTGTGTGTTTGTGTGTGTTCGTGTTTATCTCATAGTGACTATAGAGTAGCAGAGTTAGTTATTGGGAACCCACTAAGAGCTTGTAACTCTCCTTCGGAAGTGTCATTCAGTTTCTAGTCATTTCCGACCCCTATTTCTTGCTCCCATATTCTATTTAGATCATTTTGTTACTGACAATTTTAAATCCTAAGCATTTAATTTTGATTTTTTGTATGTGTACAACAACCGTTTGAACTAAATGGCATAACAATTCTTTTATAATTTTATTAAATCTGATTTATGTGAAGAGGCCAGCAGCTGTGGATGCGTTGCTCATGATAATAGATTATATGCTACATCAAAATGTTGCTTTTGTTGCTTCTCCAACAGGTGTAGCTTCAAGTGTGGTTAATACTAAGCTACAATATCACACATATAAAAAAATTTTATCAAAAGAAGTTCATGCTGTTGACTTATTACTCCCATATTTATTGTTATTACTGAAAATCACTAGATCTAATTCTATTGGTTTCCTTCCAGATTGAACCTAGAAAGCACAGTATTTCTTAAGACATTTTTAACTATTCACTATGGATATTAGAATGACAATCATGCTGCATTGTATGAACAATGATTTTAAAAAAATTCTTTACACATATGGTAAGCAGGTGACTGATGCTATCCAGGTTTGAAGATGCTGAGTGTTCATCTAACTGGTATTTAAATTTTTGATGTGTATTGCATTTGTTACTGAATATCAGGAGTATGTTATTTTGCTTATACAGAGTAAGTTCAAAATGGGGTCTTTTGTAGAAGCACTCATCCTGTTTAGAATGATATAACAGAAGCCTGAATGTTCATATATCAAACAAAATGCCAGCTTTCTGTGGAAAATAGGTGTCAAAAAGTTTCTTTGTACCTCTAACGCATGTGATTATGTAGTACAAAATGCAGAGTTTGTAAAATTTCTTGAATATACAGGCAAAAAAAATGAATAATTCAAAACAACTCATAAGTTTTAGATTCTATTGTCTCTTTATAACGCAGGCAGAAGATAGCAGTATGCTCCCAATAGAGCTGAATTTGCACAAGTTACACCTCTGAAAATGCCAGATGGTCTATGGTCTACTTTTGAGAGCTGTCACATATGTAAAGATTTGAAAAAAGAAAGACAGCTGAATGAGAGCAGTGGATCGTTAAAGGGAGAGTGAGGGTCCCTAGGCATCACTTGTGTTTTAAGAAGCACCGTGTCATTTTCATAGCGTATTTTTTTTAAAGCCATACACAACGTTTACACAATAAGAAAAAGAAATCTGTTTAAAGTCAAGTAGTTATGGTTTAATCAGTCAGATATTTTTGTTCTTTATGAAATAATAAAGTCATTCTTACTACTTGGTTTTAGTTGTTGTTATTATTTTAAATCCTCACCTGAGGATATGCTTATTGATTTTAGAGAGAGAGGCAGGGAGAGAGAGAGAAAAAAAAAATCACAAAACATTGATGTGAAAGAGAAACGATTGCCTTCTGTATGCACCCTTGTTGGGATTGAATCCGAAACCTAGGTATGTGCTCTTACCAGGGATGGGACCCACAACCTTTTGATGTATGAGTCGATGCTCCAACCAACTGAGCCACCCAGCCAGGGCGCAACTGTATTTTACTGTAACATTCAGGTCTCACCCATGAATAATTATCAGTTAAATTAAAATAAATGTCTCTTGAGATAACCAATATATCTAGGGTTTATCCAGTTTTGTTTTAACATATATACTGCATGCATCTGACAGAATCATATAACTAGGAAAGTTTTAATGTTAAAAAAAAAAGAAAAAACTAGAATGAAGAGATAATACTTGGTTACGTGACCATAAAACTATAGTAAAAATAATTAGGTGACAGTGAAACAAAAATTAAGTTACTATAATTTATCTGCCAACAGAAATAGATGTCATTTTGAAGACTGAGATGTAGATATCATTAAGGATATGTTTGAATATCACTCCAGCCATACCCAGTAATTTGCCTATAGTCAATTTTGAAAGTAGAAAAAGGTCAGATCTGTCAGTTTTAGAATTTGGTGGCAAGACATAGTTGTCTTTTACCACCTTTATTTTTATGTATTGAGAGTGTTTAACTATTACATAGTGATTTTAAATTTATCTTGGATTATGGCATATGACAAGACATTTTTGATAAGAAATCTCCCCAGCATTGGTCAATGACATTTCAACTTAACCAAGCTCTCAGATTGCTTGAATTATTGTTTTCAGAAAAAAAAAGTGACCCAGTATGTTCCATTTATTGGTGAAATTACTGGAAAGTGCTCTGAAAAGAGCACCAAATTAGGTTTAACTGTCTTTTTTGGCATTCCTTTAAATAAATATGTATAACTAGCTTTATGTTTAATAGCAGTCATTAAGATGTCATTCTCGTTGATACAAGAAGTTACAGGAGAGCATATTAATTTCTAGATCAAAAGATTACTCTCCCATAAGAAATAAATCTGTTGCAGATGCCTTGATTGCCAATTTTAGTTCTATGAAGGGCACCTATATCTTTTAAACAGAGAAGTAATCCTTTCTTCTTTTATCTTTTCATCAGAAGTTATGAGAAAAGTAAAATATTTTGATATATTTTACAACCATTACTTGGTGTTATTCACAAATATTTCATTTTTGACAATTTTCTCCTTTGTTTATTATTGAATAACTTAAAAACTATGAGATATTCATGTATTAGTTTTATAAATCAGGTATTAAGGGTATGAGAGCATGCTTTTGTTTCAGTAAAAAAATCAGTCTGTCTTTTCCTTGAAATATGTACATTCATGAGTAGAATATTTTGATATATTAAGATGTTTATCTTCAAAAGACATAGGATATGGAACAAGAACAGACATAAACAATATGTGCTAAAGATATTCTTAAATGCAAACTGCCTTCTTAATAAAAAATATATGCTGAGCCTTACCTAGTTCCCTGGTCACATAAAATCAATCCCTTTTAGACATTGTATGGCTTTGCATACAATAGGCTTTCTAAGTTGAAGAGTTCTTAGTATTTCCACTTAATTTACATTTTATAACTGTTCATAATTATAAATTGAAAAGAAGACTAATTATACAGCAGTTTTAGATTCTGAAATTCTAGGAAATTATAAAAGAGTAAATTTTGACAATAATGGTTTTTGTTATTACTGTTGTTTTTAACTGAAATGCTTTGATTTATAGCATTGCTTAGGAGCTATACAATCAAGATAAATGTTGATTTTAATAATCGCATTATTTAGCCAGTATAAAAAAGTAACCCTTTCAGGGGGAAATAGAGTTCTTAGCTGCAAAACCAGAAACAATTTTAGCTAATTTAAATAGAAAATAAATATATTAACATCACAGAGACTGTCAAGAGTTATACAGCTAAGGATCATGACTCTACATTCAACCGAGCTTCTCTAATGTAAACCTCACTGACAAGCTTTTGGCCCATGGGTCTGCTAGGAAGTGGACATCAAACACTGAACCCCACAATATATCTCTATATTGTCCAGCTTTGCTACCTGAATCCATTGTTCTTTTCCTTTTATTTCAAAAGGTAATTCCGTAGTTTACCATTATTGTGGATAGCGAGATGATACTTTTGCGTCTCTGGCACCTGAGTGTAAGAGGACCTGGTATATAGAAAACCATCTACTTTTGCTGCTGAATGAGTGTTGAATTACTTTTTCAGATTTCTAACTTCAATTTTGTTAAAAAACAAAACACTTTTTTCTTTTTTTTAACATTCCTGTGAAATGTCGCCTTTGATGACCCCCTTTCTCATTTTCCCTTTTAGTAAGCATGCTTTCCCTATATTTATTCGTTATTATTTATGTTATATATTTTGTTTATTATTACTACATACGTACTTATTAGTGTTTTAGTTTCTTTTCCCTTTCATTTTTAGTATCATCAGTAAAATTCAAAAAAACCCTGTTACTGAATGTATTTTATTTAAAAATATTAATTGATCTTTTAACCTAATAAACTTTTCCTGCTTTTTAATTTAGCCCAACCTCAGCGCTTGCCTCAGCTTCTAACTTCAGCACAGGAGCCAAGTGAGGAGGAAATAGGCAAGATAAAGGACTGCCACAAAAGTCTGAGCAATGGAAATGGAATTCACCATGGGGCCAAAACTATATCTGCAGATAGTCGAAGACTTTCAGCTCCTGTTTCTCAAAAAATGCATAGAAAAATTCAGTCCAGCTTGTCTGTAAATAGTGATATCAATAAGAAGAGTAAAGTAAATGCTGTCTTTTCCCAAAAGCCAGGCTCTTCACCTGAAGGTAAGTTTGAGATACATACATATTATATTTGACCATGTGTAAAGTCCTATTCACTAATATTTAATAATTATTTAATCAAGTAGACATAAATGAAGAATCTTGCTTATCTGTCAGACAAAAGGGAAATTTGGTAAAATACAGTTTAAATCCCCAAAGGAGAACACAGGCTGTGAAAGGAAGCATTGGCAGCTGACATCCTGCTTTTAGATTACTGTCTTCTTGAGTGAGTAGTCATTAGTTTATATATAACTACTTCTTTTTAAAAACCACATTTAAAAATATGAATGCAACATTGTGATGCCATATGAATATATGAGAGTATTTTTTCTGTTTCTGGTTTAATATATTATGTGGTTTAGAGATAAGATTACTTACTTGCAAATCAATTCTTAAATATGCAAAACAAAACCAGAAAAAGATTTGGTAATTTTTATCTTCTTGCCAAGGAGTGAGACAAGTAATCTGTGTTGCTTGACTGACCAGCATCTTTCAGCTACCCTGCCCCATTCCAAGCTCACTGTGGTCTGGTCTTTAGCTCCTCTCAGGAACTAATTATTACCTCTTCAACTCTGTCTCATCCTGCCCTTGGCCAGTCTCAGGTTAAATACTATGAACCTGAGAAAGTTTTTCTTTATTTTTACACAAGTGTATGTCATGACATGTGTTTATAACTTAGACTTTTTTATTTTTTATACAAATGGTTTTCTGTATTACATTAAAAAAGGAATAGTTTCCCTCATCGTTAGGGTTCCAAATTTCTCCTAACATATCCATGTTCTTTCTCTCTCCACTTTAATAGTGCTTAAGCATCAAAACACTCAAATATTCCATCATATATATATATATATATATATACATATATATATGTAAAATCATATATATGTGATAAGATATATATATATATATCTTTTAAAAGATTTTATTTATTTACTTTTTTATAGATGGGAAAGTAGGGCAAAAGAGGGAAAGAAATATCACTGTGTGATTGCCTCTCATGTGCCCCCACTGCAGACCTGGCCTGTAACCCAGGCATGTGCTCTGACTGGTAAATTGAACTGGTGACCCTTTGGTTCTCAGGCTGGCACTCAATCCACTGAGCCACACCAGCCAGGGCTGTATATTTATTTCTTATTCCCTTGGCCTATCTATTTTAATTGCCATGGAATCTTAAATAAAGGAAATTCTGTGGGTGCTTCTGTGAAGTTGGCCATGCTTATTCATAGAGATAAATTGAGTTGTAAATAGGAAATTGTATAGAGAATTACCAGTAATAAGTAGGAGAAAGGATATTACACTTTGGGTACAGGTGCTCAAATTCAACTGAGGTAAAGTGTTAGGTTGATCAAATGATATGATAATAAATGGTCCACGTAGTTCCAGGTCAGTGACACTACTTTCCAAACTAATTAGATTGAAAGGGACATGATTGACACTTTAAAATTAGTTTGACATGTTAGCTACATGGTCATCTCTGAAGCGTAGGTAGGCTGTTAACTAAACTGGCTCTCCAAGGAGTTGGGAAGGCAATGCAATTTTCTTTAGAGGATCTTCATTTTCAGGTGATTGGGTGAAATAATTGAATTCAATTGAAATCCACTTGTTTTTTACATTTAAATTTACTTAGTATATCCCTGTCCTCTTATTTTTCATTTGTTATTTACTTATAAAAAATTGTAACACATACCGATCCAACTTAAAATTGCTTATGAAATTTTTATAAAGTTTGTTATTCTTTGCTTACTTTCAATATCATGTATGGATTTATTTCTGATGTAAGAATGCAGCTTCCTAAGCAACATAGGAAGGAAGAGGAAAATCAATAGTATATAAATGAAATATAGTTTTGTAATCCCTGTTCTTCTCCCTCTCTTTTTTCCTTTTTTTGTTTCCTCTTCTCACATACACACTCACACTGATGGCCCACCACAAAGATGTGGATGAGGGAAGTCCCTTGTAATCCTGATATTGTCACAAAATCTGTTGCAGATTGGGTTTTGGGGGTGGGAGAAGTATGAAGCACAAATGAAGATGATTAAAAATACTGTACAGTATCCTAATCCTAACTTTGCTGTTAGGCTATAGAATTTAGCCCTTTGTAAATTTATTTTATTTTTTGAGTGCTTAAATGTAGATGAAAATTCCATTGTCCTAGTACACATTTTCTCAGATATGTTCATGCTTTTTGCCGCTCTTTAAGGTTGTGACCTAATTTTTTTTTGTTTCTTTCTATTTTCAGTTTTAAAGTTAAATTTATTTTCTTGGCAATGCACTGTAGTTACATAAACAAACAAACAAACACACAGAGGGAAAAACAAGCATAGAACTGGTAGATGGGAAATGAAAAGGAAAACATTCTCAGCTCTGCCATCAGATAGCTGGGGGGACTTGGGTTTCCCTTTTTCTATAAAATGGTGTGAATGTGTGGATTAGAAATCTTCAAAGTAAGTTTCAGTTCCAAGATTTTGTGATGCCATCTTTACAGTAAAGCTGCTTTGCTCTACAGACAGGTCTTTTGCTTTATAGACTGTGTGAGATGTTTGGTTGAGAAGAAATATAATACCTGTGGAATAGAATAGGGCAACAGCAGAAATGATTTTGATGAACACACATAGCATCTGGATTTCAGGAGGACTGTATTTCAGAACAGCAAGTCTCAAACAGGCTCAATTTGTCACACTAATAAAAATGGATAGAAATTATTTTTTAAAAAGCAATAACAATGGGGAGATCTAATAGCTAGAATTTTCTCAATTCTATGTTTTTTTTTGTTTTACATTTTTCTTAATTCTTCATCATCTATATCTGTTCTTACAGCAATATAAGCAAACAAGTAGTAAAATAATATTCACTGAAAACCTCAAAAATCAGCTGACCATGCCCAGTTTGACAATGTGTATTTTTTTCTGAATAAATGGTGATCGTGATTATGTTCTTAATATTGCACATAAATAATATTGACAAGTAGAGGGGCATTTTTTGGTTCAGATGATAGAATTAATATTTAGTCATTTCATAGTATTCCAAAAAGAGCCCTAAGGACTTCTTTGCTGATCAAGTTTGGAAAACACTGCTAAGATATGGGCCTGTTGCTTATACAAAGATAAAGATTGACCCAGCCACATAATTGAGACTGTGAGTTGGTGACATGTTGTAATATGTCTTTAACTGTGGGTTGAGTGCACATAGACACATAGACATGTGCTCCATCAGATTCTCTTTTTAAGCTGTCCTGATTCATGTAGTTACTTAGATTTATACTATGTACCAGGTATTGTTCCGTTTTGCTCATATGAACTCATTTGATCCTCCTAGCAGCACTGTAATGCTATGAACTATATGTAATTATCTGATCATAAATGAGGAAACTTGAGGCACAGAAAAGTTAATTAAAACCATCAAAATCAATTGGTAAGTGATAAAATTGAGATTTAAACCCAGATAATTCTGAATCCACAATCTATGCTACTAACCACTGATATTTTGCCCTTTTAAAGTACTCTGAGAAAAAGATAATTTACTAGCCATTCCAATATAACATTGGATGTTGGTTTTACAGCTGTGGGTGAGGCAGGGATCTTCTTATTACTATACATTTGCCTTCTTGAAGCCCTTCTATCCAAATTTTTAAAAACATTTCTTACACCTCTACCCAGTGTTTGTTTTCTTCGCTACTAGACTCTAAATTATTGAAAGACTGGACTGAGTCTGAGTCAGTTTTTTTTTTTCTTTTTTCAAGTTATGGTGATGCCCAGTATATTAACTTCATAGAGTTTCCCTGGAGTTAGGAAGCAATACAGTGTTTCATTCCAAATAATTTTACTTTACTCTTCTGTAAAACTAGCACTGAAAAATAAACATGTGCTTATATTCATTTTAAAAAATATTCTTTTAAAAAGTAAATTTTATATAGTAGAGGGGGAAAAATACAATATGAGAAAATATAAAGGTTTTTAAATGAGTAGATTACTTGTTTTGCTTAATTAAATACATTCATACATAATTTTTCTGATTGCATCACACAGGTGTAGAGTTTTAAGACTAAATGTTTAAGATTCTTGACCTTTGAAATGATTATAGTATAATTTATTTTCCTTTTTTAATGTAGACAATTGTAACTGAATAAAAATAAATTAATTAAAAAATAAATAAATAAAAGCTCTTTGTATATTAAAAAAAGATTTTATTTATTTACTTTTTAGAGAGAGGAGGAGGGAGGGAGAAAGAGAGGTGGAAAAATATCAATGTGCTAGAGATACATTGATCAGTTGCCTCTCACATGTTCCCAACTGGGAAACTGGATGCAACCTAGGCATGTGTCCTGACTGGGAATCAAACCGGTAACCTTTTTGTTCACAGGCCGGCATTCAATCTGTGGAGCCACCTCAGCCAGGGTAGTGTAATTTATCTTCAACAACATTGAAATTGCCAAGGGTTTTCATTAGATTCTAACATACTTTTCTTATCATAGGAATGACAAATCCTAACACATTTTAGGTGTGGCAGTTATTTTATAAAAATTAAGTTTCAACAAATATATTTTTACAAGAGATTTTATGCTTTTTAAGGAATATTTGATAATTTACACTCCATGTTGATAGATTTAGTATTTATAGTGAAGTACATATCTAATCCCAGCCGCTCATTGAACTCAAATGTTGAACAGGAGAGTCAAGAACATTTCATACATAGCAATATCTAGGATCAGGCACTTTTTTAGTTACACAGAGGTAGTTATGCTAGTTATTAGAATGCAGACTCTGGAACAAGTATGCTTTGTGAAAATTGGCTTTATTGACCAGTGATGTGTCTTTGGGTAGGTTTCTTAACTTCTTTATGCTTCATTGTCTCATCTGTAAAATGGGGATGTTCTTAGTACCTGCTTCACAACATTGTGAAGAGTGCTCGAGTTGATAGTACATTAAGTTGAGCTAGAACACAGCCTGGTCCAGATGAAATATTTGAAATGTTAACTGCTGTTTTCATCATCATCATTAAGGAACACAGGGAGGAGTCAGGAATATTAGCTTCCTGGAGAAGGCAATGCCTGGATAGAGACCTGAAAGACAAGCTTAGGTTGGAGTTGAGGGAAGCATTCAAGACTGAAGTGACCTTATGAAGTAATGTTTTATTCAGAGAACCATAAACTCTTTGTTGTTTCTGAGAAGCTGAATTAGGATAAATGAGACTGGAAAGGCAAGAAAGAAACAGTCCAAGGCAGCTTGGAGTGCCCTGTATTTGGAAGCTATGTAGCCATATATATATATGACTTATCTGAAAGACATCATTTTAATGTTTTTTGGTCTCATTAGAGGACATTTATTATTATTATTTTTAATTGCTTTTCAAGAGAAAGGAAGGGAGAGAGGAAGGAAATGAGAAACATTAATGTGAGAGAGAAGCATCGATTGGTTGCATCTTCTATGTGTCTGGAGTGGGGACCTTACTCGTTTGAACCAGTGGGTCACAAGCAACTGTGCCCAGACTGGGAATTGAACCCACAACCTAAGCATGTGCCCTGACCAGGAATCAAGCCCACAACCTCTCAGTTGTGGGATGATGCTCCAACCAACTGAGCCACAACAGCCAGGGCTCCAAATCATTTTATATCTCGTATCCTTTGATATATTATATTTTCTTTTCTTCCCATAATGCAGAAATTTCTTAGATCAATTATGTAAGAACTATTACCATAAATAGAACCAATGAATTGGTTTTAGGCATGTTGACCTTTGAATGCTAATAAGCTCTTTAGGAAGCCTTTGGACCTGTGGAGGGACTTAAGCCCAACCCTCTGATTTTACCGGTTCTCTCTCATTCCCTTTCTTTAAACTATTCCTTTGACTTCTAGCCTGTATGATATTTTGCTGTCTCCTTTTTAGACTTCTCTCACCCTTCTTTTTAGCATATTTACCCTGTATTCATAGTGTAGATGTTTTTTTACAACATCCCACAGAAACAAGCATCATACCCTCAGCAGGGAGGAGGACAGCCATAGCTCTGTGGGAGACAGGCTGGGTGGGATGTACAGCCTTCAATGGGCTGTGCCATCATTGTGCAGAACAGTTTGAAAAGCCCACTAGGTGATTGGCATATGTCTCGTCCCCTTCTTCAATGAGAATCACTGGTATAAAATGGTCAAAATTTATTCTCTTGACTTTATGGCTTCCTCTTCTCTCCTAATCATCTGCAAACCCTGACCTTACTTCTTGATCTTGAAATTGTGCCTTTACTGCAATGCTTAGATTCCCTGGCATACATGGTTAAGTAACACAGCTGAATGCCTTTGCTTTTTAGATTGGATTGTTCTCACAATTTTCCTTGTCTTCTTGATCTTTGCTTTTCAGAACTCAACTCAGGTATCATATTCTGATGCCCCAACTTTGGGCAAATTGGCCCTATAGTACCTGCCACAGATGAAATGATACTGAAATTTATCTGTTTTTCTGCACTAAAATGTAATCTCAGTGAAGACAAAGACTCTGTCTTATTCATCCCTTGATTTCCAGCATATAGCCTAGTGCCTGACTCATCATAAGTGTTCAGTAAATGCTAAAGCACATAGGGGATAGAAACTGGAGAACATCAATACTGACTCTAACTTTCTGTAGATATTATAGCTGAAATTCTCAAGGGAGAGAATAGGGGAGAAAATAGTGCTAATATTTGAGCTAAAAGAAAGGTAAAATAAAACTCAACTGAGGCAGGATTGGAACTCAGAACTTCTACCTACCAGCCCATTAAGTTTTCTCATTATTCTGTATGGTTTCAGTTATATTTCTGTATGACTTTAGAAAAGTAAAATTGAAATTGAATGGTTCATTCTTAGTTTTCATAGTATTAAAAAATCTTACTCATTTTCCCCATAAAAATTTCTCAGTTTTGTCTGTAATGGTACAAGTACTAGTATTTTAGTGGAAGGATAATAGGACTTTATGATATGACCATAGAATAATCGTCTGTGACTTAGGAAAGATATGTTGCTGCATTCCTCAAAATCCTTAATTTGCTTGGATAATGTCTTGTTTTCTTCTGTTTTCTGAGGCAGAGTGCCTTTTATTCCATGTCAGAATAGGTTTAGAATTCCACTTTCTTGATTAGGTTCAAGTTTAAGGGGGTGAAAAGGCAGAAAACTGTACTTGAACAACAATAAAAAAAATGTGAAAAAAAGAAAAAAAAAAGAATTCTTTCTCATGCAATATTTGCCAGTTCATTGGAAAACAGGATTTTAATAAATTTAACTGCTAGTTTTTAAGATGGCAGCAAGATAGGTGGGAGCAGAGTCCACTTCCCTCTGCACCTGGGTGAAACACCTACCCAACCTAATGAGGAACAAAGCGAACAGCCAACAGCACCCCAGCGTTAATGAAGATAGGACACTAAAAAGTATAGAGGACACTGAAAAAAACAGATTGTAAGGTGGCTGCTTTGGGACAAAAAGGTCCCTGGAACCAGCTCAGGGAACAGGGCAACTGCAGCCTCAGGCCCACTCATGCCGGGCCTGCTGCAGGAGTCCTGGGAGAGAGCCGGTTAACGGCTCCCTCCCCTGCCAAACAAGGCTTGGGCAACATCTTGAGGGACCTGGTTGCTTGAAGTTGCAGGGAGGGGAATAAGGACGAAGTGGTAAACCCATGGAGACTGTGGGCTCTGGCTGGGGAGAATTGAGAGTTGGGCCATGTGGGACCCTGACCCAGACAGTCCCCGGTCTAGCTGGAGAGGTGGGCTGTGTGAGAGGACAGGCCCTAACTTGTAGGGAGGGAGCCCCAGGATTGAGCAAGAGGATTTTCTCAAAAAGAAAAAGACCCTCAGGGGCACTTTGGGGAATTCCCCTGCAGCAACAGCTCCACTCTCCTCTCCACCCATCCACCTGTCCATCAGGGGAGTGTGAGCATCGACCAGGGAGTGTGCACACCCACCAGGAGTGTACGCACCTCATCGTGGAGGGATCCGAGACCACAGGCGTCAACCTGGGAGTGTGCGCACCCACCGGGGAAGTGCGCATCGACCGGGGATTGTCTGTACCTCATCTAGGATGGAACTGAGACCACATTCACCAACCGGGGAGTGTGCCCAGTGACAGGGGAGTGTGTGCACTGAACAGGGAGTGTCCACACCTCATCTAGGAGGGAACTGACACCACAGCACCAAGGAGAGTGCGAATCAAGGAAGGCTCCACAGGCACACCCTTAGCCCAGAGGAGGCCTACCATAAAAAAGAGTAGGTAGAAGCCAGGAACAACAGGATAACTCCTGGAAGAGGAAAACCACCAACAAAGGAAACACCAATAGCTAAGAACAGAAGAAGGGGAAGGAGGGAGTGGAAGTCACACTAAATCTACCCAGGACCATTCTGAAAATACAAATAAATAGTGAAGAAATTACTAAGAAAAAACAACTGAACAAGAGCAAGGAAAAAGCCTCAAAACCTTGTACATACAGATGAACCAGCTCCAACACAACCTGCCCACACCTGCACAACAGAAAACAAGAGGTGGGGGACAGACTGACCCTCAGATAACCAGCTGGTGGGAAAGACCCACCAAAGAAAGACCCAAAAAGAACCAAACACCAAAGACATACACAGAGGCAATATAAACCACAGCCCAAAATAAGTAAGATTGGGAGATCAAGGAGACTGTACCACTGAATCTGACAGGTATTCTATCACAGAAGTTTAGACCAAAAACCCAAGGGGTCAGAACAGAGCAACTTAAGAAGCAGAGGCTAACTGGAAGAGACCCACAAACAATGGAAAGACAAAGGAACACTCCCCAAGTGAAAGGAAAGGGGGAAGTCTAACAAACAATGCTAAATGAAAAAGAGGCAAGTCAACTACCAGATAATCAGTTCAAAGAATTGGTTATAAGGAAGCTTCAGGAGCTCAAACAGACCTACCATCAACTACAGGGAAACTACAATGAATTCACTGCAAACTATATCAACATGAAAAAGGAAATAGAATCTATCAACAAGGGCCAAGAGGAAATGAAGGATAGAATTTCTGAACTGAAGAACACAGTAGAAGGAATAAAAAGCAGGCTTCATGAATCAGAGGATTGGATCAGCGAACACGAGGACAAGATAGAAAAAAACACCCAGAATAAGCAAGAGAAGGAAAAGAGTCTCAGAAAGAATGAAGAAGGTTAAGGGAAATGCAGGACAACATGAAATGTAATAATATCCGTATAACAGGGATACCAGAAGGAGAAGAAGAAGAGCAAGGGATAGAAAACGTGTTTGAAAAAGAAATGATGGAGAATTTCCCTAATTTGATGAGAGAAAAAGTCACACAAATCCAGGAATCACAGAGTCCCAGTCAAGAGGAACCCACTGGAAGACACATCATAATTAAAATGGCAAAATTCCAAGATCACGAAAGAATCTTAAAGGCAACAAGGGAGAAATAAGAAGTAACATACAAGGGTGCACTAATAAGGATAGCAACTGACTTCTCAATGGAAATGCTCCAAGCCAGAAGAAAATGGTAAAAAAATATTCAAAGTAATGAGAACCAGAGGCCTGCAACCAAGACAACTTTACCCAGCAAGGCTCTCAATCAATATAGAAGGCCAAATAAGGAGTTTCCCAGACAAAAGCCATCTAAAAGAATATACCTCCACCAAACCAGCTCTGCAAGACAGACTAAAGGGGCTGCTGTAAGGAAAGGAAGGAAAAGAAAGAAAGAGAGAACAACACAGGTATAAAAAATTGGCAGTGAATAAGTACCTATCAATAATAACCTTAAATGTAAATGGAATAAATGCTCCATCAAAAGACATAGAATAGCTGAATGGATAAGAAAAAATGACCCACACATATGCTGCCTACAAGAGACCCACCTCAGGACAGAAGACCTACATAGACTGAAAGTGAAGGGCTGGAAACAAATTTTCCAAGCAAATGGAGAGAAAAGAAAAAAAAAAGCAGGGGTAGCAATACTCATATCAGACAAAATAGACTTCAAAAAAAGGGCCATAAAGAGAGACACAGAAGGTCAATTCATAATAATCAAAGGAAGAATCCACCAAGAAGACATAAACATTGTAAATATATATGCACCCAAAATAGGAGCACCCAAATACATAAAGAAAATTGTGGAGGACTTCAAGAAAGATATTGAAAGCAACACAATTATACTAGGGGATTTTAATGACACACTTCCAAACATGGACAGACCTTCCAAACAAAATATCAACAAAAATATTGTGGCATTGAACAACGCCCTAGGTGAAATGGACTTAAATGATACAGATAGAGCATTATATATAATTGATATGATATATATGATATATATATCATCTTCATATATATATATATATATATATATGAAAATGATATATAGAGAGCCTTTCATCCCAAAGAAGCAAAATACACATTCTTTTCAAATGCATATGGAACATTTTTAAATGTAATCCACATGATAGGACACAAAACAAGCCTCAACAAGCTCAAGAAAATTGAAATCATATGAAGCATTTTCTCTGACCACAAGGGACTGAAACTAGAAACAAATCTCAAGGAAAAAACTCCAAAACACCTAAAAACATGGAGATTGAATAGCATGCTATTAAACAAAGACTGGGTGAAAAATGAGATTAGAGAAGAATTCAAAAAGTTTCTGGAAATAAATGAAAATGAACTCAAAACTATCCAAAACCTATGCGACACAACAAAGGCAGTCCTGAGAGAGAAGGTGATAGTGATACAGGCCTATCTAAAAAGAATGGAAACATATCAAATAAACAACCTAACACTGCACCCACAAGAACTCAAGGAACAACAACAAAGACAAACCAGAGCAAGTAGAAGGAAGGAAATAACCAAGATCAGAGCAGAATTAAATGACATAGACACTAAAAGCACAATTGTAATGATCAACGAATCCAGGAGGTGATTCTTTGAAAAGTTAAAGAAAATCTCCTGGCCCTTAAGCAGGCTCATCAAGAAAAAAAGAGAGAATACCCAAGTAAACACAGTCAGAAATGAAAGAGGAGATACTACAACTGATACCACCAAAATACAAAGGATTGTAAGAAATTACAGTGAATAACTATATGCCAAGAAATGTGAAAACCTAGATGAAATGGACAAATTTCTAGAAAAATATAAACTTCCAAAACTCAATGAAGAAGAAGCAGAAAGCCTGAACAGACAAAGAACACCTGATGAAATTGAAACATTAATCAAAAAGCTTCCGACACACAAAAGCCCTGGACCAGATGGTTTTACAGGAGAATTCTACAGAGCATTTAAGGGAGAGCTAACCCCCATCCTACACAGATTATTTCAAAAAATTGAAGATGGAAGATTCCCAAACTTGTTTTATGAAGCCAACATCATCCTAATCCCAAAACCAGATTAAGACATAACAAAGAAAGAAAACTTCAGGTCAATATCACTGATGAACATGAATGCAAAAAATCCTCAACAAAATATGGGCAAACCACATCCAGCAATACATTAAAAAGATCATCCACCATGATCAAGAGGGACTCATCCCAGGGATGCAAGGATAGTACAATATTCACAAGTCAATAAACATAATACATTACATAAACAAAAGCAAAGACAAAAAGCACATGATCATATCAATAGATGCGGAAAAAACATTTCATAATATACAGCACCCATTTATGATAAAAACACTGAGCAAGGTGGGAATAGGGGAGCATTCCTCAACATAATAAAGCCCATATATGAGAGACCTACAGCCAACATCATACTGAAAGGACAAAACCTTAGAGCTTTCCCACTAAGATCAGGAACAAGACAAGGATGCCCTCTCTCACCACTCCTATTCAGCATAGTATTGGAAGTCCTAGCTACAGCAATCAGACAAGAAAAAGAAATAAAAGACATCCAAATTGCAAAGGAGTAAACAAAACTGTCACTGTTTACAGATGACATGATATTGTATATGGAAAATCCTATAGACTCTACCAAAAATTTTCTTGACCTAATAAATGAATTTGGCAAAACAGCTGGATACAAAGTCAATACTCAGAAATCAAAGGTATTCCAGCATACCAACAATGAAACAGCAGAAACAGAAATCAAGAAAAAAATCTCATTTGATATTGCAACAAGAAAAATAAAGTACCTAGGAATAACCCTAACTAAGGAAGTAAAAGACCTGTACTCAGAAAACTACACAACATTGAAGAAAGAAATTAAGGAAGACAAACAAATGGAACCATGTCCCATGCTCATGGATTGGAAGAATTAACATCATCAAAATGGCCATACTACCCAAAGCAATTTATAGATTCAATGCAATCACTATGAAAGTATCCATGACATATTTCACAGATATAGAACAAGCATTTCAGAAATTTATATGGAGCCATAAATGACCTCGAATAGCTGCAGCAATTTTGCGAAAGAAGAACAAAACAGGAGGGATCACAATACCTAATATCAAACTGTATTACAAGGCCACTGTCATCAAAACAGCCTGGTACTGGCATAGAAACAGGCACCCAGACCAATGGAACAGAGCAGAGAGCCCAGAAATAAACTCAAGCCTTTACAGTCAATTAATATTTGTCAAAAGAGGCAGGAGCATAAAGTGTAACAAAAACAGCCTCTTCAAAAAATGGTGTTGGATGATCTGGACAGCTATATGCAAAAAAATGAAACTCGATCACCAACTTACACCATACACAAAAACAAATTCAAGGTGGATAAAAGACTTAAATGTAAGTCCTAACACCATAAAGGTCCTAGAGGAGAACATTGGCAGGAAAATCTCTGACATCCCATGCAGCAACATCCTCATAGACACGTCCCCTAAAGCAAGGGACATAAAGGAAAGAATAAACAAATGGGACCTCATCAAAATGAAAAAGTTTCTGCATGGCTAAAGAAAACAGCATTAAAATAAAAAGAGAACCAATAGTATGGGAAAACATATTTGCTAATGATACCTCAGACAAGGTTCTGATCTCCAAAATATATAAAGAACTCAAACGACTCCACTCCAGGAAGACAAACAACCCAATTAGAAAATGGGCAAAGGACTTGAACAGACACTTCTCCAAGGAAGACATACAGAGGGCCCAGAGACGTATGAAAAGATGCTCAGCATCACTAGCCATCAATGAGATGCAAATTAAAACCACAATGAGGTACCATCTCACACCAGTCAGAGTGGCCAACATAAACAAATCCACAAGGAAATGTTGGAGAGCATGTGGAGAAAAGGGAACCCTAGTACATTGTTGATAGGAATGCAGACTGGTGAGGGCACTATGGAAAACAGTATGGAATTTCCTCAGAAAACTAAAAATGGAACTGCCCTTTGACCCAGCAATTCTGATGCTTGGATTCTACCCTAAGAACCCTGAAACAGCCATCTAAAAGAACCCATGCACCCCAATATTCACAGCAGCACAATTTACAATAGCCAAGTACCGCAAGCAACCTAGGTGCCCATCAGCTGATGAGTGGATCCAAAAACTATGGTATATTTACACAATGGAATTCTACGCAGCAGAGAGAAAAAAGGAGCTTATACCCTTTGCAGCATGGATGGAACTGAAGAACATTATGCTTAGTGAAATAAGCCAGGCTTTGAGGGACAAATACCATATGATCTCACCTTTCACTGGAACATAATTGACAAAAATAAAAAGCAAACAAAATGTAACCAGAGACACTGAAGTTAAGAACAATGTAAGAATAGGCAGAGGGAAGTGGGGAGGGAATAGTGCGGTGAGGGGTTTTCAGGAACTACTCTAAAGGACACATGGCCAAAACCTAGGGGGAGGATTGAGGCAGGGGAGGGAGGTGGGTTTGGCTGGGATGGGATGGAGGGATGGGGAGAAAATGCAGACACCTGTAATTGAATAACAATAAAAGATAAAAATCAGAGAGAAAAGAATTTAGCTGCTTAGCCAGGAAACTGAATGGACAACACTAATACAAACAGAAGGGTGTGTGTACATGTGTGGAGAGCAGACATGATCAAAGTTGTATATGTGAAAGTATAAATCATTCTTCAATTTTAAATCATTTCTTCTTCTTTGATTTAGTCTTTTTTATAGTTTTTCCATTATTTACTTAAAATATTTAATCATTTGTTTTTTTTATTTTTTCCACTTTCTTTTTTAAAAAAAATTTGTTATTCAATTACAGTTGTATGTCTTTTCTCCCCATCCCTCCACCCCACCCCAGCTGCACCCACCTCCCTCCCCCACCTCCACCCTCCCCCTTGATTTTGTCTGTGTGTCCTTATAGTAGTTCCTGTAATCCCCTCTTCCCACTGTCCCCTCCCCACTCCCCCCTGGCTATTGTTAGATTGTTCTTAACTTCAATGTCTCTGGTTATATTTTGTTTGCTATTTTCTTCTATTGATTATGTTCCAGTTAAAGATGAGATCATATGGTAGTTGCCCTCACCGTCTCGCTTATTTCACATAGTATAATGCTCTCCAGTTCCATCCATGCTGTTGCAAAGGGTATAAGCTCCTTCTTTCTCTCTGCTGCGTAGAATTCCATTGTGTAAATATACCATAATTTTTGGATCCACTCATTTGCTGATGGGCACTTAGGTTGCTTCCAGTGCTTGGCTATTGTAAGTTGTGCCGCTGTGAACATTGGGGTGCATACCTCAGCAATCTAAAAATGGAACTGCCTTTTGACCCAGCAAATCCACTGCTGGGATTATACCCTAAGAACCCTGAAACACCAATCATTTGTTCTTAAAGATAAACAACCATCTATACAAAGTATTATAAATAGTAAGTTTACTTTAGGGCGGAACATAGATATTGAAATACCCTTCCTTTAGAGTTTAGTTAAATAGGTTAACTATATAATTTATGACTTGTAGTAAATTATTGTTATACCCATCCATTTGATGAGGAGCAAATATTTTACAAGGATATAAAATAAATATAATTTAACACTTGTAATATAGAAATACCTCCACCTCCCAATCTGCCTCAAATCTGAGAGTGCTCCTTTGATAATAACTGACAACTTTGCAAGCCATGTTGAAGAATACATAGGTGCTATCAGCTATGCATGGACTCCACCTTTGATTTCTTGGTTTTATAGACAAAGTGTTTTAGGCCAGAGCTCAAAGAATTTATATTAGCTTAGCTTTCACTCAGGAGATGGGTGGGGAGGAAATAAAACAATGGAAATACAGATAGATTGGCCAGGAATCTTTCGGGTGTGGGGCATCAGAGTATGGAGACTATTTAGAAACCCAGCATCAGAATAATAGGTGAAATGGAAAGAATCGTACAAAACTTAAGGCCCTATTAATATACACCAAGGTTTCGATTTTTGTTTTGTATAGTGATGAAAAGTTTAGATGATGCTTATATTAGGTCAAACAGTAATAAGTATATAAAGTAGCCAAGCTTCTCTAGGATGAGAGTTTGTTTTCAATACCAAGAGTTGTTCCAGGTATCAGTAATGGAAAACCTGAAGGTAATCTTTGGGGTTTCAGGATTGAGTGAAGGGTCCAAGTCAGGGCTAAAGCCAAATAAAAGTGGAGCAGCAGTCAGACATGCATGCTAAGCAGGACTGTGATTAATTTTTTTAGTTCAGTTATCTAGGAAAATACAGAAATTAGGATGCCATGAGGAATAGTTGAAAATTGAAGCCGACCACAAGTTGCAATTTAGACCTGTTCACTCTCAAATGATGACACACAATCCAAAAGCATTTGAAAATACACACTGGACCTTGAACAAAGGAGTTAGAAGTAAACATACATTTGTTCTCATAGCAAGTATATTTGAAACTGTATCTGAATGAGTTTTCCTGAATAGAGATTTGAGAGAAAAGGTCAGATGGATGAAAACTGAATGACTGAAGGATCACTGGAGGCCATCCAATTTGGTGAGATGGGAATGTGTGTTCAGCTTGAGTAGAGTTTTCTCAAGAGGTGATGTCAGAATAAGTCAGAATGGGTCCATGGCACTGATAAGATCACCTAGGGGAGAGGTCAGAGGGAGAAGAGAAGAAGATTATCAGGCTGAGAGAAAAAGGTGAGAGAAGAAACAAATTGGAGAGGGTAATGCTCTGGAAGCCAGGAAAAAGTGTTTTAAGAAAAAGGCTGTACCAGATACTGCATCATATGTTATTGATAGTTTCAGGATAAGTACTGAAATGATTTTGTTGGATTTAACAATGTGGACATCATTTGGCTACCTAATTAAGGGCCATTTTCATTGAGCAGCCAGAAAAATGTGGGTTAAGGATTGTATGGAAACACAAGAGCTCCAGAAAGGCCAGAGTCCAGGTTCAAAGTGTGGGTCAGGGAGGTTGTTTTGTGTTACTTTGTTTTAATGTGGGAAAGTTTTGAGTATTTACATTTGGATGGAAAGGATTCAGGAGAGAGAGAAAGCATTTGAAGATCTTAAGAAGATAATAATGATACCTTCATAAGGAGCCAGCATATTATTCCTTTAGAGTTGAGATCTAGAGTTCAGTATAATGAATTATGTGAATTCACATCTAGTATCAAAGCAAGAGAACTGAGCAACCAGAGGACCTTTACTGAATGGTTGACCTGGACAAGTCCATCCTGTGTGGGTTATGTGTTGATTAATCTTAGAAGCCTTTGAGTAACTTCTATGGAATGACTTTGTATGAGGAAATGTAACCTTTAAAACTACTTAAAAGCCTACCTCAAATCCTATTCCTACTTCATTCCAGAAGTAGTTACTGCATTTGAATGGATGTAAGGCATTGATAGGGCAGGTGTTTATGATTCTGAGTTCCAAATTTCTGACTTTGTTTTGGACCACAAGTTAATGGAAGTTGATAGATTCTTATACTTTAGATTGTTAAGACCTCTAATTGAATTTAATAATAGCTTTTATACAAAGAGTAGTGGTACAAAGGAAATAAAGCATAAACAAGTAAATAAGCAGTTAAAGAGTTAGAAAAAAAGTGTAGGAAAGATAAGTAAATAGAAAACAGTAGCTTAATTTAAAAATGTATTTCAAGTAAATTTATGTTTGCTTGTGAAGACTAGGCCTCCTTAAAAGGCTTAAAGGATTAAGATTTAACCTATAATAAATTGGAATTTTGATTAATTGTGGTAGTCTCTTATATAATAATTCTGATCATTTTGGGGCTTCTTTGAGAATCTGACAAAAGTTTTTAAGAAAGATGGAAACAGAATATTGTTCCCCTTCTTTTGTTCCTGCAAGTAACCAAAGACATTGAGCGCTTTCAGATATCTTATTTTAAAGTCAAATGTCTCTAAGACCTGAACAGTAAAGGGGGTAGCAAGTAATCAGCCAGGGTTTTGATTTTGATCTGAGTGAACTAGGAAGCCAATGGCAGGTTTTAAGCAGATAACTTACCATATAGTCAGGTGATCTGACTTACCATTTTTAAGCATCACCTGCTTTTTGTGCTAAGAGTAGACTATAGGTACACAAGGGCCAAAGAAGGGAGGCCAGCTGTGTGACTCTTGCCGTAATTCAGATGGGAGGTAATACGGTTGGATCAGGATGGCACTGTCGAAAAATAGAGCAAGATCTACTAAAGGACAAGATTGCTGTGTGAGATAAAGACTGTGGTTAAGGATGACTCCAACTTATTTGGCCTTAGCAGTTGAAAGCATGGAGTTGCCATTAACAGAGATAGGAAGACTGAGTGAAGAACAGGGTTTGGTTCTGGGAGGAAGATCAGGAGTTTAGTTCTGAACATGCTGGATTAAAATGATTGTTATCTATCCAAGTGATGATATGAGATAGTTGGTTGGATAGAGGAGTCTGGAGTTTAGAAGAAAGGTATGAACCTTTTGTGAGTCATCAGAGTTCAGAACGTTCAGTGGATGAGATCACCTAGCACTGGGTTTCTCAACCCTGGCATCCTGCATATTTGTAATAAGAGCTTCTAGGCTTTGTCCCCAGAATGCAATGGAATGGGGCCAAGGCATCAGCTTCTTTAGAAGCTACCCACAGTAGGTAAAGTTAAGTTCCAAGAACTGTAGAAGTCAGAAAGTAAAGAACAACTGTGAAAAAAAAATGAGGATCGGTAACCCATAATGGAGAAGGAACCAACAAAGAGGGACAGTTTAGAAGAAACTGAAGAAAGTGTTTCAAGATGGAGGGAATGATCATGTGTCAAATGCAACTGAGAAGGCCAGTAAGATGAATGAGAAGTGATCACTGACATTGTCCTATGAAAACCATTGGTGACCTTTATACTTTCAGTGTTGTGATGGGGACTAAAGTCTGATTGAAGTGGGTTCTAGAGAGAATGAAAAGAGAACAATTAAAAATTGCAAATCTAAGCCACTCTGTTCATGATGTTTTCCTGAAGACAATAGTAAAAGTGCTGTGAGTTAAAAGGGGATGCTTTTAGGAGTGGGATTTTGTAGGCTGAGTGTTGTTGGTAATGAGCTCATGGATTGAAGATATTGATGACGCAGGAGAAGGATATCCTTGAGTAGGTGAGAGGGGAGGAAATCCATTACAAAGTGCCCTATGTAGTTTTTAATTGATATCTGTATCTAAATATCTATATCTTATCATCTCTCTCAGTTTTTAGATTATTAGGAGAAAGCAGTCATGCTTTGAGATTATCTTTTATAGTAACTGCTTTAGTAAAGTGACTTACACTTATAAGGCACTGTCTATTTAGTTAACTGTAGATCTTTCAATTGGCCAGTAGGATTTGGTATAGTAGATTTACAGTTTCGGAAACCTTCTATCTCAAAAAAGTATGTTATAACTTGAAATGATGTTAAATATACTACAAGTTTCCATTCATTTTAGAAGGATTTCAAAAAATTACTTTATAATTACAATAATAGCACTATACATTGCTTAATACTATAATTCTCAAAGGAGGAAGTTTTGGGGAAGAGATACACAATGTGCAGGATGTTTCGAATCTTCTGATAAAAACTGGCTGATGACTCATAAGTCTTTTGTAGTTTATAAAGTGTGTACATAGGGAAAATAGTATCAGAATATTATTCACTGAATATAATTATTGTCTTTAAATGTTTGAGGTGACAATCACAGTAAAACTTTTTCTCAGATGCTCACAATAAATCAGAACATTTTCTTTATGTTTGTATTTTACTTTACCTAATTTTTACAACTTTAGCTAAAGTGTTTTTACTTTTTAAATAATTAGTTCCATTTTGGGGGATAGGAGAGTAGAAGTGTTTACATCAACTGATAAACTGAAAAGATACTCTTGGGTACTCTACACAGTAGTTCATGTCCAAATGCTATATGGTCAGCTCATGGACAGTGGAGGAAAGAGAAAATTCAATATTAACCTGTTATAGTAATGTTCCTTTGTCCTTAACTAAAACTGTTTCAGTAATACTATATTTTATATTTTTTAATTGTTGCCTTTCATAAAACATATATATATATATTTTTTCTTTTTCCCCTTCCTTCCCCTGTGAAGGAGTTCACAAAGAGAATAAAGTGTGGAGAGTAACGTTTTAATTCACTCTCGAAGAGAGAAGAGAGTCATGGTGTGGAGATACACAAGGAGCATTTCATAATTTTTTTATTTTTCCCCAATGTTTTATTAGTACATTATTTCAATTCTTTTGTGTTTGTGTGGTGTGCTCCCACCATTATCTCTATATACTCAAAATATCTATCTGGCTAAATAGACACTATGATGTTTAAGAATACAGAATTATAATATTAGGGAAAGTACCTATGAACATGGAGTTTAAAAAAAATGAAGATTCTGAAAGAGAAGGAATGAAAAGTTGCCCTTCGTGTCTACGACTGTCTGTTTTGTGCACTAATCAGAAAGCTTCCATATTTGAAGCTCTGGCCTGCAAGCCTAGTTGTTACTCCAAAAAGTATACCTTTGGTCTGGCCTGCAAGCCTAGTTGTTACTCCAAAAAGTATACCTTTGGTATGTCTGTCCATCTGTTTGTCTCTCTCCCTACTCTCCCATCTCTTTTTCTCCCTCACCTCAGTTCTCTCTTTTTCTTACTTTGTGTTTCTCCTGATTAATTTCAGTTAGAAGTTTTGCCTGATTTCATGAATAATTTATTGAAATTTAGAGGAACCTAAATGGCAGTGATTCATGATATTTTCAGTAATAGTTTTAATACTCTTTTCAGATAGTTTTAGTCTTAGCTTGTGTGTCTGTGAATTTGAGTACATAGCTTAAAATAAATAGATCCAAAAATCTCTAAGACCCAAGACTTTTAAAATAATTACCGTATTTTTCGGGCTATATGACACACCGGACCATAAGACACACCTAGGTTTTAGAGGAGGAAAATAGGGAAAAAAATTTTGAAGCAAAAAATGTGGTCCTGCTCCTGTCTCCTGTGACCCCGCTCCACCATCGCCCTTCTCCCCACCCCAGCGAGCCAGATAAGCTACATTCAGACTATAAGATGCAACCCCATCCTCCCCAAATTTGGGGGGTGCGTCTTATAGTCTGAAAAATACAGTCTTTTTTTTCCCTAGATTCAATTAGATTGTCATGGTAGTTGAGTTGATTTCTTTTCTTGCAGAACACATAAGTTTCTTCAATATTTGGTTTTCAAAAATTACACTCTCAAATGAACTAACATGAGTCTTAAAACTGATGGACATGACATCGAAATACTAGTTTCAGTTAGATATATTTTTACCAGATGTAATCCTTACATACAGTGTTAAACTATTATACTTTTGAGAATCTTTAATAATTGACTTGTGTAACTCTCAACTAGTATAGAGTAAAATAGGATAAGGGGAGCTTATGGTATAAAGTTGCCAATTTCTGAAAAACTCTTGTAAAGTGAATTTTTTTTATGGGAGGTTTGAGTACAATAGGAATATATTTGAAAGATTCACATATGATCCTCCAGCTCAGTGATTCTTAATTTTAGGAGGGGTCAAATTTGATGAGAAAAAAGAAATGAAACAAACAAAAGCAAACAAATTTAATTTTGTTAACTTGTACACTTTAAATAAATTTGACATTTCCCTCAATTATAAGTGTAAGCAATAAATTTCAGTTGCATTAGTAGTACCTGTGACTTTGTCACTGATACTTTCATAGCATATTTTACAGTTATTGCAGAAATCATGAAATATAATTTATGCTAATCACTGCATTAAAATTATAGTTAGTTTTAGATCACCACTAGATCTGGTTTTTAATGCATTCTTAAAAAGGCATATATATTTTTAAAAAACATATATATTCTACCTCAGCTTTTAATATGAAAGCTATTTCAACATAATTAGTTTTCTTTGAAATGATTTTGTTTTATGCATTTAAAAATATTCTCTTTGCATGGTACACACACATACAAAAGAAAACAAGAATACCTGCTCTAGGCTTCCAGCCAAGATGGAGGCATAGGTAGACACACTGCACCTCCTCGCACAACCAAAAGAAGGACAACAACAATTTAAAAACAAAAAAACAACCAGAACTGACAGAAAATCAAACCCCATAGAATTCTGACAACCAAGGAGATAGAGAAGAAACATTCATCCAGACCAGTAGGAGGGGCAGAGATGGGCAGCCGGGGTGGGGAGGACTTGTGACAACGCGGCCAGACCCAGAGAGGTGGCGGATTGTGGAAAGGGGCAGGCAGTGCGACAGCTACCAGACACCGCAGCCCCACATTCGCACATAGATAAACTGGGAGGAATGGCGGTGGAGCAAAACAGACTGTGCAACCCAGGGCTCCAGCATGGGGAAATAAAGCCTCAAACCTCTGATTGAAAACACCCGTGGGGGTTGAGGCAGCAGTGGGAGAAACTCCCAGCCTCACAGGAGAGTTTTTTGGAGAGACCCACAGGCACCTAGCGTGTGCACAAGCCCACACAGTCGGGAATCAGCACCAGAGGGGCCCAATTTGATTGTGGGTAGTGGAGGGAGTGACTGAAATTCCGCAGAGAGTGGAGCAAGCACCATTGCTCCCTCTTGCCCCCGCCCCATACAGCCTCACAGCCCAGTGACCAGTGTTACCCTGCCCCGGTGAACACCTAAGGCTCCACCCCTTTACATAACAGGAGTGCCAAGACAAAAAAATGGCCCAAATGAAAGAACAGATCAAAGCAGAAAAGAAACAGAACCACAGAAATGGAGATCACATGGAGGGTTATCAATAGGGGATTGGGAGGGGGAGAGAGGGGGGAAAGGTACAGAGAATAAGTAGCATAAATGGTAGGTAGAAAATAGATAGGGGGAGGGTAAGAATAGTATAGGAAATGTAGAAGCCAAAGAACTTATAAGTATGACCCATGGTCATGAACTATAGGGGGGGAATGTGGGAGGGAGGGGATGGGCAGGATGGAGTGGAGTGAAGGAGGGTAAATGGGACAACTGTAATAGCATAATCGATAAATATATTTAAAAAAAAAGAATACCTGCTCTAGTCTCCTTTGCAGTATAAATAATGTCTTTTGTAATATACTTGTTTTATAAACTTAATTGATTTTCAAAATACAGGGAACGCAGTTTTTTTTATAGCTTTTTTTTTCTCATATGAAATTCAAATAAGAATAAAGGACATATCCAAATTTCCATTAAAAAAACTATATGAAATAGTAAATTCCTGTCATTCTCATGTTTATATTTTGATGACTTACTTTTACCGAGGCATGGATATAGGGGTATGGAGAAAATTAATTTCATGGTTTTATCTGCCACAATTTGGGTAATCTTTTAAGTCTTCATAAATAAGTAAAGGAGAAAACTGAGAAAATGTATCAAAAGTCATCCTGGTGAAAAATCTGTTTCAGGACTATCAGGTAGATCTTCCAAAGAGATTTAAATTGATGTACAACATACTGTGGCCTCCAATCCCCTTCTGAGCACAGGACCCTGGTAATTTTTACTGGCTTTTCTACTTATACTCTCGACTGAAGTGAAGAAGGAAAGTGATAGACATTCCTTCAGGAATATGAATAGGACGTAATTAGAAGAATAAAACTGAATAATTATAAAACAATTTGCACAGAAAAGTAATCCTGTTTCCAATTTCCAAGGAAAATATTGATACAAATAAATAGCAGTTGTCCCCTAGAAGAATGAGAAACCCAGGTTTTGGTGGGAAATGTAAAGATAATTGAAAGAACATAGCAAAATAGATTAATATGTTTTCCAAAGACATATTAAATCTGCTTAAATTTCTGCTCTGACTTTTCCTGGTAAATCAAACTGGAGGAACTGGACCTCTGGGTAATAATATGCCTATAACATAATTTAAATATGATGCTAGAAGTTAAAATTTATATTTTTTATAATTATGCTCAGTGAGGGATGCAGAAATTGCATTTTGTAATGACAGGAGAGTAGTTATTCTAGAAAGAACTTTTCAATATCTATGGTAGATTTCTCCTAGAACATGTGTCCTGTGGAGTGACAGGAGAAGTTAAAGTCAAAACTAGTCTTTCCTTCGGGCCATATAAATGACTTTCATCACATCAACACAACAGATATTTCTTAACGGTTTGCTGTGTGCCCAGAGCAGTGTACCAGATTCTGTAGTGCACTCCCATTTTATTTTTTGAGACATAAACACACACACACACTTTTAGTTAGAAATAAGTATGAACATACTGGCTCTTGAACCCCAATTGACCACGTATATGTGTTTTGTATATATATCTGTCCTCCCATACATTTTCTTCCTTATTTAGATTTGGATCCATTGATGAACTTCTAACTTGCCTTAGAACTTGTCGTGGCATACTGCCTTACAGAACCCAAAAAATTAGATTTTCTGTCTTTTTGACTTTTGTCTATATTAAGCAGCTGAGCACTACTGAAGAAACCTTGATGTGAAAATCTCTATTACTTACCTGTCTGTGGTCTTGGGTCTCAAGTGGTTTCTCAGATTGCCTTACCAAATCTTCTCTGTCCCTAATTCATTCAACAAATCATTGTTGAACTGGCTGTGTGGCAGTCACTCTTTTGGGACCTGGGCTACAGCTTTGAACTACGCAGATAGCAGACCTACCCCTTCCCATTTCCCATAATGGCTATTTTCTTTTGCTCCTACTCTTTAAAATGAAGCTCTCCAAAACTTTCTCTCACTCTCCATGGGGAGAAGAGGTCATCCAGCCATTCCTCAGGGTCTCTCCGCCTCAGGCCCTACTTACAAACTTACCTAAATCTGAACTTGTCTTTACCCCCCATGTCAAAGGAAAACATGTCTCCTTTCTTGTTCTAGCAGCATCCTGTTATTGCAGGTCATATTACATCCACTCATGCTATTGAGTAGCCCTTCTCATATTGTTTTAACTCTCTTCCAGAGAACAGTACACATGTGCAAGTCTTTCCTATCTTACAATGTATATATTGAGAATGTGTATGTTTGTACATATCTCTTCCTTGATTGTGCATCCCTTGTAGTTTTTCCTCAGGGTTCTCTTTCCCTTTTTGTATTTCTTAAAAGTGTTTGGTGGGCCAAATAGTCCATTCAGTTTATTCATTTTCATTTTGACCAATAACTTTATTGATCTGGATATTTTGAGTATATCAGCTATTTCCCATGTGGTATAATGTTGATTGTTCTCAATTAATGTTTCAATTTGATTGCTGTCAACTTCAGCTGGTTTACCTAACCATGGAGCATCGTCCAGCAAGAACTCTCCAGCACAAAATTCTCAAACCACTTTTCTTTTCACTTTATTTTTGTTCTATTACTGTCGTCTCATTTTTTCCCCTGTTGCTCTCCCCCGCCCTGCCCACCCCCATGCTCCCACAATGAATTTCCACACTGTTGTCCATATCCATTGATCATATATAAATGTTCCTTGACTAGACTTTTCCCCTTCTTTACCCCCTTAACCCATCAACCCTCCCCTCTAGGCACTCTCAGCCTGTCCACTGTTTCTGTGCATCTGTTTCTATTTTGCTCATTTGTTTACTTTTGGTATTCATCTTTAGCTGCCTGGCTTATTTCACTTAGCATTATACTCTCCAGTTCCATCCATGCTGTTGCAAAAGGCAGGACTTCTTTCTTTCTTTCTGCTGTGTAGTATTCCATTGTGTAAATATACCACAGTTCTTGAACCACTCAGTTACTGATGGGCACTTAGGCTGTTTCCAGCACTTGATTATTGTAAAGAATGCTGCTATGAACATTGGGGTGCATAGGTTTTTTTGAATTGGTGTTTTCAGGATCCTTACAGTGTCATCCCAAGCAGTGGAATTGCCAAATCAAAAAGCAGTTCCATTTTTATTTTTTGTGGAAATTCCATAATGTTTCCCACAATGGCTGCACCAGTCTGCATTCCTACCAACAGTGTACTAGAGTTCCCTTTTCTCCACATCTTCTCCATCACTTGTTTGTTGATTGTTAATAATGACCATTCTGACCCATGTAAGGTGGTATCTCATTGTTTTATTTTGCATCTCTCTGATGGCTAGTGATGTTGAATACCTTTCATATGCTTGTGGGCCCTCTGTATGTGTTCCTTGGAGAACTGTCTATTCAGGTACTTTGCCAATTTTTTAACTGAATTTTTTGTCTTCCTGGTGTTGAGTCACATGAGTTGTTTATATATTTTAGAGATCAAACCCTTGTCCAAAGTATCACTGGCAAATATGTTTTCCCATATGATTGGTTCCCTTTTCATTTTGCTCATGTTTCCTTTACCCCTGCAGAAGCTGTTAATTTGATGTAGTCCCATTTGCTTATTCTTTCATTTATTTCCCTTGCCTGAGAGATATATTGGTGAAAATATTGGTGCGTGGAATATCTGAAATTTCCCTGCCTATGATTTTCTCTAGGGCTTTTATGGTATTACAGATTATGTTTAAGTCTTTTAACCATTTTGAGTTTATGCTGGTGTATGGTGTAAGTTTGTGGTCTAGTTCCTTTTTTTTTTTCATATACAAGTCCTGTACAACCAACATTTGTTGAAGAGGCAATTTTTACTTCATTTTATACTCCTGCCTCCTTTGTCAGGTATTAATTGACCATAGAGACATGGGTTTATTTCTGGGCTCTCTATTCTGTACTATTGATCTATGTTTCTGGTCTTAATGCCAGTACCAGGCTGTTTTGATTACAGTGGCCTTGTAATATTATTTGATATTCAGGTATTGTGATCCCCCCTATTTTGTTCTTCTTTCTCATGAAGGCTGAGGCTATTCAGTCTTTTTTGGTTCCATATAACTTTTTGAAATATTTGTTCTATATCTGTGAAATATGCAATTGGTTTTGGATAGGAATTATGTTGACTCTATAGATTTCTTTTGGTAGTGTGTACATTTTAATGATGTTAATTCTTTCAAACCATGAACATGGTATATGCTTCCATTCATTTTGTCTTCCTTAATTTCTTTCTTCAATGTTCCCTAGTTTTCTGGGTACAGATGTTTTACCTCCATGTTAGGCTTATTCCTAGGTACTTTTTTTTTTCTTGTTGCTGTAGTAAATGGGATTTTTTTCACTAGTTTCTGTTGCTGATATTTCATTGTTAGTGTACAAAAGTGCCTTCGATATCTGAATATTGACTTGTATCCTTGTTGTTGCCAAATTCACTTACTAGGTCAAGTAGTTTTTTGGTGGAGTCTATAGGGTTTTCTTTGTACACTGTCATGTCATCTGTAAGTAATGACTATTTTACTTCTTCTTTTCCAATTTGGATGCCCTTTATTTCTCTTTCTTATCTGATCGCTACAAATAGAACTTCCAATACTATGTGAATAAAAGTGTTGAAAGCGGGCATCCTTTTCTTGTACCTGGTCTTAGGGGAAAGCTTTTAGTTTTGCCCCTTGAGTATGATGTTGGCTGTAGGTTTCTCATATATGGCCTTTATTATGTTAAGGTGTGTTCCCTCTATTTCCACTTTGCTGTGTGTTTTTTTTATCATAAATCAGTGCTGTAGTGGATCAAATGCTTTTTCATTTTCTATTGATAGGATCATGTGATTTTTGTCTTTCATTTTGTTTATGTGATATATTATTTTATTGATTTGCAAATATTATAACATCCTTGTATCTCTGGGTTGAATCCCACTTGATTATGCTGTATGATCTTCTTAATGTATTTCTGGATTGGTTTGCCAATATTTTGTTGAGGATTTTACCCTCAACAAACAAATCTGTTGATCAGCGATATTGGCCCACAGTTTTCTTTCTCTATTGTGTCTTTACCTGGTTTTGGAATTAAGATAATGCTGGCCTCATAAAAAGAATTTGGGAATCATCCCTCTCCTTTAATTTTTTGGAAAAATTGAAAAGGTTAGGAGTTAGCTCTTCCCTAATTTTTAGGTAAAATTCGCCTGTGAGGCCATCCAACCCAGTGCTTTTTTGTGCTGGGAATTCTTTGATTTTACTAGTTGTTATTGGTCCAATCAGGCTTTCTCCTTCTTGATTCAGTTTTTGAAGATTATGTGTTTCTGGAAATTTGTCCATTTCACCGAGGTGGTCAAATTTCTTAGCATATTGTGTTCATAGTAATTTCTTACAATCTTCTGTATTTCTTTGCTATTGGTTATAATTTCTCCTCTTTCGTTTTTTATTTTATTTGTTTGATTTCTCTTTTTTTCCTTTATGAGTCTAGTTAAAGACTTACTGACTGTATCCTTTCAAAGAAACAGCTCCTAGATATATGGATCCTTTGAAGTGTTCTTTTAGTCTCTATGTCATCATTTAATTGTGTTCTGATCTTGATTTTTCCTTTCTTCTACTCTCTTTGGGCTTAGTTTGTTATTGTTCCTCTAGTTCTTGTACATACAAGGTTAGGTCGTTTGAAACTTTTCTATCTTCTTTAGGTAGGCCTGTGTTGTTATGAACTTCTCTCTCAGGACCGCCTTCTCTGAGTCCCATAGGTTTTGGGCTGTTGTGTGTTCATTTTCATTTGTTTCCATAAACTATTTGATTTCTTCCTTGCTTGAATTATTAAAACATTCATTATTTAATAGTATGTTATTCAGTCTACATGAATTTGAATGTTTTTGAGTTTTTCCCTTGAGTTTGGTTTCTAGTTTCAAGCCATTGTTATCCAAGATGATGCTTAATATGACTACAGTTTTGTTGTATTTGTTCAGGCTTGTTATGTATCCTACAGTGTAATCTATCTTTGAAAATGTTCCATGTGCATTAGAAAAGAATGTGTATTTTGCTTTTTTGGAGTGAAAGGTTCTGTATATATCAATTAAGTCCATTTGATCTAGGGTGTGTTCAGTTCCACAATATCCTTATTGATTCTTTGCTTGGAAGATCTATCCATTTTACAGTGGGGTGTTAAAATCCCCTACTATGAGTGTGATACTGTCAATATCTTTCTTGAAGTTCTACGAGATTTTCCTTATGTATTTGGAGCTATGTTGGGTGCATTTATGTTTACAATCGTTATATCTTATGGATTATTCCTTTAAGTATTATGTAGTGTCCTTGTGTTTTTATGACCTTTTTTTTTTTAATCTATTTTGACTGATGTAAGTGTTTCTACCCCAGCTTTTTTTTTTTCATATAGTTTTACTTGAATATTTTTTCCTTCCCTTCACTTTCTGTCTCTGCAGATCTTTTATTCTGAGCTGGGTCTCTTCTAGACAGCCTACATGTTGTTCTTGTTTTCTTATCCATTCAGCTACCCAATGTCTTTTGATTGGAGTGTATAATCCATTTACATTTAATGCTGTTATTGATAGGTATTTATTTATTGCCATTTTCCCTTTGTACTTATGTTCCTCTGTCTATCTTTTTCTTCATTATGTTAAAGCAGTTCCTTTAGCGTCTCTTGAAATGCTGAGTTGTTGGAGATGTATTCTTTAACCTCCTGTTTGTCTGGGAAGCTCCTTATTTTGCCTTCCTTTTTAAATGAGAGCCTTACTGGGTAGAGTAGTCTCGGTTGCAGACCTTTGGTTTTCATTTCTTGGAATATTTCTTGCCATTCCCTTCTTTCTTGTAGTGTTTCTGTTGAGTTATCAACTTATAGCCTTATCAGAGCTCTCTTGTATATTACTAGTCGTTGCTCCCTTGCTGCCTTCAAGATTCTTTCTTTCTTTCTTTTTTTTTTTTTTAATTTTGCCATTTTCAGTATGATGTATCTTGGGGTGGGCTTCTTTGGGTTCATCTTGATTGGGACCCTCTGTGCTTCCTGGAATTGTGTGACTTTTTCTTTTATTAAGTTAGGGAAGTTTTATGTCATTACTTTTTTGAAATAGGTTTTCTGTCCCAGGCTCTTCTTCTCCTTCTGGTATCCTTATGATATGGATATTATTCTGTTTCATGTTGTTCTGCAGCTCCCTTAAACCCTCTTCATTCTTTTTTAGTCCTTTTTCATTTTGTTACTCTGTCTGGGAATTTTTTTTTTTTACCCTGTCCCCTAGGTTGTTGATTTAATGCACTGCCTCATCTAGCATGCTTCTAATTCCTTCTTCTAAGTACTTCATTTCAGATATTGTATTCTTCATTTCCACCTGGCTCTTACTTACACTTTCTATGTCCTTTTTCATGCTGGTGTAGTTCACGGTAAGTGCCTTGTAGCTTCCCTGGAGTTCTTTGTAGTTCTCACTGAGCTCCTTCAGTATCCTTGTAACCATTATTTTGAACTCAATGTTTGATAGTTTTTTTGCCTGTATTTAATTGGCACTCTTTGGGAGATTCCTGTTTTATTTTCAATTAAGGATTGTTTCTTTTATCCCCATTTTAAGTGACTGTTTGTTTCTGCATCTTAGATATATCTGCTTTGACTCTCTGTCTTCATGGTGTGAACATCCATGGTAGGAGACTTGACTTGTGGGACTCTGTGGTGCAGTGCCCTTGATCTCCTGGACTTGATGCTGTTGGGATGCCCTCAATGCTGTTTATGTGGGCTCTCTGGTTGTAACCGGGTTTTGGTTGTTGTTGGATTTTTGTTTGTTGGTCTTTCCCTGTGGTTGGCTGACGGAATCACTCTGCCCATCATGTCTTGTATGCTGTTGTACAGGTGCTGCCAGAACAAAATTGAACAGGCTAGGGAACAAACCCATCCCACAAAAATAACACCCCCCCTACTATCAATAGCAAATGAGCCATTACTAAAAAGTTGTAAAAAGATTAATACTATTTTTTTAAAGATTAATACTATTTTGAAAAAGGAAAAGCAATTATGAGATGACTGTGTGAAAGAAAGTAGATTTTGAGAGGGTAGAGGGAGAAGCAATAATAAGAGCAAGGAATAGATACAAGGCAAAGAGAGACAGGAAAATTTACATTTTAAATAAAAAAGAGAGGGGAGAAGTCGGAGTTGAGTTAGAGAAGGGACAGGTATAGTGTTAGGTTTAAACAGAAAATTAAAAAAATATATAATGAGAGAAAAAATAGGAAACAAATTGGCAAAAAAGATCCACCATAGCAATATCTACAACAAATGAGCAAAGGTTAATGTAGGTGGGATGAGAATAATAGGGGAAAAAGAAAGAAAGAAAGAAAAGCTTAACAGATATCTAGAGAAAAGAGAAGTGATTTTGAGAAGATAGAGGAAAAGGCATACTAAGGGTAAGGAATGAAAATCAGGCTAAGGCAGGGAAAAATTAAAATCAAAATATAACCAGAGACATTGAAGTTAAGAACAATCTAACAATAGCCAGGGGGGAGTGGGGTGGGGACAGTGGGAAGAGGTGATTACAGGAACTACTATAAAGGACACATAGACAAAATCAAGGGGGAGGGTGGAGGTGGGGGAGGGAGGTGGGTTCAGGTGGGGTGGAGGGATGGGGAGAAAAGGCATACAACTGTAATTGAATAACAATAAAAATTAAAAAAAACTGATAAAGAAAAAAATTAGAAAAGAGCACGAAGAAGGCAAAATGGAGTAGGGGAGGGGAATGGTAAAATTTGAAATTTGAAATACAAAAATAGTGAAGATCTAGAAATAAAGTTGATGAAATGCAATAACCACCACCATATCCACAACCAGTGAGCACATATTGGTAAAGGTAGAAAGATAAAAAGGGTGTGTTAAGAAAAGAAAAATGAATGCGAGATGATCAATGACAAGAAAAATGGTTTTGAGAGACTGGAGAGGGGAGAAATGGCAAGTTATGGAATGGAAACAAGTAATAGCAAGAGAAAAAATAAATTTTAAAATGAAGATAAGGAGAGGAAAGAAGGTAAAATGGAGTAAGAGAAGGGAAGAGCAAAATATGAGATTTGAATTAAAGTATAATATAAAAACTAGTGACATAGTAGGCACAAACTTGAAGGACAAGAAATAAATGTTAAAAAGCTATGCAAGATTAAAAACAACACAAATCATGAAGAAGATGGTGGTGGAATTTGTTTCAGTAGAATCTAGTGTTTACCACTATCTTTTCTTTCTGGATCTGCCCCTGGTGATGTCAGACGCTGTCTCATTCTGGCCCTTGGCAGCCTTTCATGACTACAAGTGTTCCACAGTCTGTGGCTGTCTCCTTCAGTTGTTAATCTAATCAACCTGTAATTAGCAGTCAGGCCTCAGCACCACAGGGTGGGGCAGAGTAATTCCTTTGGGATCAGCTATTGCTTCCTTTCAGGGTGATGCCATTCAAGGAGTCTGCCTGTGGGTGATGGTTCCTGCAGTATGGGGAATGACTCAGGACAGGGATCCTAGTGGCTATTCCCCAATTCTCTTCCCAGAGCCACCAACCCCAGACTCTCCTTAAGTTTCTCTACTCCACTCTGCTTACCCTTTGCTAGAGCCCAGGGTAAGAGGCTGCAAACAAAATTTTGTGTGTTGGCCCTTTAACAGGCTATTTGAATCTCCACCTGTCTCTCCCTATAAACAGAAACTGCTGTTTTTCTCAGCTGGATGTTTTTTGGGTATCATTCTGGCTCTGGTGCTATAGGCTAGAGTTTTGACACCCCACTTTCAGGGGTAACACCCCAGCTACTGAAATATCCCTCTGGAACTTAAGCTACTACTCATGGGAGCCCAGCCAGTCCTCTTGCATCTTCTCCACACTCCATACCAGTCACGTTGTGTTGAAGTGGTTTCTTGTCCATGGTTGTAAGGCTTCTCTCCAGGTATTGTTCAGTTGGTTATTCCAGATGATTTCTCTATATTTTAGTTGTAATTCCAAACTCTTTCTTGGAGGTTAGTGTAGCTTCCACTTACTCCTCCACCATCTTGGATCTCCTTTTCTGTCAGAACCTGCATAGCAAATGTTTCTTTCTAAGTAGATTTGTCAGCCTCCAGTTTAGAAGTTCATGGGGATTCAGACCAGATTTTGCCAATATTTGTTCCAAGTTTTCAGTTGTCACCTCCTTCTATAAACCATGTTTGACACATTCCAGCAGTCATAGCACCTTCTCCATACACTGAACAAATCTTTTTGTTTGGCGCTTCAGTTGTGTAACTTTGTCAAAACAATAAACATATTATGCCTAGTATGCCAAAAATGTTGCTTATTTTCTTCCACCTTCAATATTAAAATGGCTTAACAAAAATTCATCAATTTTGACTTTTTAAAATATATTTTATTGATTATGCTGTTACAGTTGTCTCGTTTCCCCCCCTTTATTCCCCTCTGCCCTGCTCACCCACTCCTACCTGTATTCCCCCCTTTTGGTTTATGTCCACGGGTCATAATTATAAGTTCTTTGGCTTCTACATTTCCTATACTGTTCTTAACCTCCCCCTATTTTCTACCTACCATTTATGCTACTTGTTCTCTTTACCTTTTCCCCCTTTCTCCCCTGCCACTCCCCCACTGATAACCCTCCATGTGATCTCTATTTCTGTGATTCTGTTCCTGTTTTAGTTGTTTGCTTAGTTTGTTTTTGTTTTGTTTTGTTTTTACGTTTGGTTGTTCATAGCTGTGAGTTTGTTGTCATTTTAGTGTTCATATTTTTGATCTTCCTTTTCTTAGATAAGTCCATTTAACATTCCATATAATAAGGGCTTGGTGATGATGAACTCCTTTAACTTGACCTTATTTGGGAAGCACTTTATCTGCCCTTCTATTATAAATGATAGCTTTGCTGGATAGAGTAATCTTGGATGTAGGTCCTTGTCTTTCATGACTTTGAATACTTCTTTCCAGCCCCTTCTTGCCTGCAAGGTTTCACTGTTGGTTCCCTGTAGATTTTTCTTTATTTCACATAATGCGACCTTCATTGCTGCCTGGGTCTTTTTTATGCTGTTGAAGTACCCAGTGAGTTCCTGGAGCATCCTGATAACCAGGGTTTTGAACTGTGTATCTAATAGGTTGGCTATCTCTTCATTTCTTAGTTGTATTTTTTCTGGAACTTAAAACTGTTCTTTCATTTGGGCAATTTTTTTTTTTTTTTTTTTTTTTTTTTTTTTTGTCTCAGCACACCTGTTATGTAGTAAGGTGCGGAGCCCTAGGTGTTCACCAGGGCGGGGCAACCCAGTAGCTGCATTTTGATGCTGTATGTGGGGGAGGGGTCCAAGAGGGAACAATGCTGCTTGCTCTGCTCTCTGCTGGTTTTCAGTCACTACCTCTGCTACCCACAGTCAAATTGCGCCTTTCTGGTCTGATTCCCAGTGGGTGGGTTTGTGTACCTTCTAGGACCCTGTGGGTCTCTCCAATGAACTCTCCTGTGAGGCTGGGAGTTTCTCCTCCTGCCGCCTCAACCCCCACAGGTGTTTTCAGTCAAGAGGCTTTATTTCCTGTCACTGGAACCCTGGGTTATGCGGCCTATCTCGCTCCCTAGTTGTTCCTCCCAGTTATCTGCACGAGAATATGGGACTGCACAGTCTCCAATCCACCGCCTCGCCAGGTCTGCCAGCCACTGCCTTGCCTGCCTTGGTCATCCAGCCGCTGCCTTGCCGCGAGTCCTCTCTACCTGGCTGCCCATCTCCGCCCCTCCTACCAGTCTGGATGAATGGTTCTTCTTTAACTCCTTGGATGTCGGACTTCCATACAGTTTGATTTTGTCAGTTCTGGTTATTTTTTGTTTTTAAATTTGGTGTTGCCCTTGTTTTGGCTGTGGAGGAGGCATAGCATGTCTACCTATGCCTCCATCTTGTCTGGCAGTCTCAATTTCGATTATTTTTAATGCATGTTGATATGACAGCTGTCACAATGCAGTCTAACAAAATTGTTTTGGATGAAGTTAGATACAGCTAAGTGCTACTAGAGCCATCTTACAGGGGGGAGGGGGATTGGGGGGAGCAAATTTTTTTGCCAACCCAATATATATATGCCTTAGCATACTCTACTTCCTCATTTTTTCAATCACTCCCCATCTCACTGCTGTTCATTTCCCTAGCTATCACATCACTAAAATTAATCTGGCTAAACAGTGTTTGACACAATTTTCCTGAACTATTTTTCTATCTTACTTCTATGGTACCTCCATTTCCTGGAGTTTCCTCTGCCTAGCCTTCTTCCTCAGCCCTTTCTTAAATGCTGTTGTCCCCTTTCATTCTCTTCCCTTTTTACTTGGCACATTCTCTCAGGGCAACTTAATAATTTCATCCTATGTAAGAGTTTCAGCTACTTCTAACTTCCTTGCTAGAATTTATTTCCCAAGCTCCAGACCTCTGTATCCAGCCACAACTTGGAAATCTCCATTTGAGTATCCTCAGATTTACTATGCCTTAATGTTCAAAATGTTTAAACCAAACTATTTTTTTCTACATTTCTTCTGTGGCAAATGGCTCCAAAAACCAGTGCATTGCACTTGACTCTTCCCATCACTGCCTCATCCAGTGTCTTGTCAACTCCTGCTAACACTACCTTCCTTATATTCCTCATAGCCATCCTGCCTGACCCCCTGACACCATATTATCACTAATGCTGTCCTTACCTCTTCATTTCTGAAATGGAGAATTGAAGGCTTTGTACCTGCCTTTTCCTGCCCCTAAATGTCAAGAACCTGTCCAGCCACATATGTAGTTATTATGATATTGTTGGCTGTATTCCCTATGCTGTTAACTACCCATTTGTACTTTTTATCCCTTAAACTTTTCGGCCAACCCAAGAAACCCCTTCCTCTGTCAGTTACCCATCTGTTTGCTGTACTCATGAGTTTGTTTTTATTTTGTTTGCTTATTTTGATCTTTAGATTCCATATAAAAGTGAAATCATAAGGTATTAGTATTTCTCTGACTTATTTCACTCAACACAATACCATCTAGGTTCGTCCATGCTGTCACAAAGTAAGTTGGGGTTTTTTGTTTGTTTGTTTGTTTGTTTTTATGTCCAAATAGTAGTCCACTGTATATATGTGCCACAGCTTTTTTTTTTATCTACTTGTATATTGTTAGGCACTTGGGTTGCTTCCATATCTTAGCTATTGTAAATAGCTGCAATGAATATAGGGGTATATATAAATTTTTAATTAGTATTTTGGGTTTTTTTCAGATATATTCCCAGAAATGATATCACTGGGTCATAAGGCAATTCCATTTATGATTTTTTTTAGGAACCTCCTTGCAGTTTTCCATAGTGGTTGCACAAATCTGTAGTCCACCAACACTGCACCGGGGTTTTTACTTAGTATTTACTTAGGACTTCTGCTCACTTTTTAATTGGATTATTTGGTTTTCTGCTGTTTAGTTGTCAGAGTTCTTTATACATTCTGGATATTAAATCCTTATAGGACAGATCTTTGGGAAATAATTTTTTCCCATTTAGTAAGTTGTCTTTTCATTTTGTTGATGTTTTTCCTTCCTGTGTAGAAACTTTTCGGTTTGACATAGTCCCATTTGTTCATTATTATTTTTTGTTTCTCTTGCCCAAGAAGATAGTGAAAAAAATATTGCTAATAGAAATGTCTGAGATAATACTACCTGTGATTTCTTCTAGAGTTTTACAGTTTCAGATCTTATATTTAAGCCTTTCATTCATTTTGAGTTTATTCTTGCATTTTGAGTATAAGAAGGTAGTCTAGTTTCATTTTTTGATGTATCTATCCAAAATTTCCAATACCATTTTTTTAATAGACTGTTTTTACTGAAGTGAATGTTCTTGCTTTCATTGTCATAGATTAATTAACCATATAGGTGTGTGTTTTGTGTTTATTACTGGGATCCCTATTTGTTTCTGTTCACCTGTGTATCTATTTTAATGCCCACACCATTCTCTTTTGATTACTGTAGCCTTGTAGTAAAGTTTGATATCAGGTAGTGTGATACCTCCCAATTTGTTCTTTCTCAAGATTGCTGTGATCATTCTGTCTCTTTTGTGGTTCCATGTAAATTTTTGGATTATTTGTTCTAGTTCTGTGAAATGTGCCATTGGTATTTTGATAGGAATTGCATTGAATCTATAGATTGCTTTGGGTAGTACAGACATTTTAATGATATTAATTTTCCCCATTCATGATCATGGTATATTAGTAATTTTTTTACTAATAACTAACTTCTAGTTATTAGTAACTTTTGATTTATTTCATTACCATAAAATTTTCTGAGTATAGGTCTTTTTATCTCTTTGGTTGAATTTATTCCTTAGTAATTTTTTTTGATGCAATTGTAAACATGATCGTTTTCATAGTTTCCCTTTCTGATATTGGTTTGGCTAAAAAGTTCATTTGCTTTTTTCCACAAGATGGCTCTAGTAGGGCTTAGTTTTCTTTAACATTATTTGAAACAATTTTGTTAGATTGTATTTTGGCAGCTGTCATATCAGCATGCATTTAAAAAAACATCCGAATTGGTGAATTTTTCTATAGCCAATTTAATATTAAATATGAAAGAAAATATGCAACATTTTTTGGCATATTATTCTTTATTATTTCAAGAAAGGTGGAAACACAAGTGAAACACAAAGAAAAGTTTTGTGCAGTGAATGGAGAAGGTGCTATGAGTGACGGAACATGTCAAAAGTTGTTTGCCAAGTTTCGTGCTGGAGATTTCTTGCTGGCCAATGCTCCACAGATGGGTAGACCAGTAGAAGCTGGTAGCAATCAAATCGAGACATTAATTGAGAACAACCAATGTTATACCATGTGAGAGATAGCCAACATACTCAAAATACCCAAATCAATAAAGTTATTAGTGAAAATGAAAAATGTGCCTATTATACAAAAAAAAATAAATGAAACTTTTGGCCAACCCAATAGTTCATCTTTGGTGTACTTTTTTATGCATTTAATGTTTGAGTATTTATTTTGTATCCTGCTACTTCACTGAATTTATCAGTTCTAGTAGCTTTTTTGGTGAATCTTCAGGATTCTCCATATACAGTTCACATATCTGCAGATAATGACAGTTTTACTTCTTTCTTTCTAATTTGGACCCCTTTTATTTTTTTCTTGTCTGATTGCTGAGGCCAGTACTATGTTGAATGAGAGTGGTGAAAGTGTACATCCCTGTCTTGTTCCTAATATTAAGGGAAATGCTTTTAGTTTTTTTCCCATTGAGTATGCTGTTGGCTGTGGGTTTCTTATATATAGCCTTTATTATGCTTAACTGTGTTCTATTTCTATCTCACCAAGAGTTTTTATCATAAATCAATTCTGGATTTTTTCAAATGCTTTTTCCATACACACACACACACACACACGTATTTTTTTTAAAAATTTGTGAATGTGGTATATCACAGTAATTGATATGCAGATATTGTACCAACCTTGCATCCCAGGAATAAGTCCCACATGATCATGGTGATCATAAAAAAAATATATATATTGCTGGATTTGATTTGAGGATATTTGTATCTATATTCATCTATCATATAGACCTATAATTTTTTCTTTGTAGTATTTTAAGGTGGGTTAGGATATAGTAACATTCTGGCCTGGTAAAATGAACTTGGGGTCTTCCTTGCTCTTGAAATTTTTCGACTAGTTTGAGAAGGGTATCTGTTAGCTCTTTGAATATTTGGTAAATTCATCTTTGAATATTCTTGGTTGGCTTCTGTTTGCTGGAAGGTTTTGATTACTTGTTTGATTTTATTAGTTGTAATCAGTCTTTCAGAATTTCTGTATGTTTCAAAGAATTCATCCCTTTCTTCCAGATTGTTCAATTTGTTGGCACATCATTGTTCATATTATTTTCTTATAATTTGTGTTTTTGTGGTTTCAGTCATTACTTCTGCCAGTTCTGATTTTATTTATTTATGTTCTTTTTTTTTCTTGTTGAGTCTGATTAAAGGTTTATAAATCTTGTATATCTTTTCAAAGAACCAGCTCTTGGCTTTATTTATCTTTTGTGTTTTTTTTTTTTTAGTCTCTTATTTCATTTATTACAACTCTGATCTTCATTCTTTTCTTCCTTCCTCTCACTCTGGGCCTTCTTTGTTGTTGTTGTCTTAAAATTATGATTTTTAGTTACTTTATGTATAAGGTTATATTATTTATTTGACATTTTTATTTTGCTCTTTCAGTTAGGCCTGCATTGCTATGATTTTTTGTCTAATGACTGCTCCTTCTGTATTTCAAAAAAAAAAAACAAAACAAACTAAATGAAGTATGAAGAGAGGGAAATGCCTCAACATAATAAAGGCCATGTATGATAATCCCACAGTTAATATCATACTGAGTAGTAAAAAGCTGAAATCTTTTCTTCTAAGACCAGGAAATAGACAGGATGCCTTCTCTTACCACTTTTATTCAACATAGTATTAGAAGTTCTAACCACAGCCATTAGGCAAGAACAAGTAGAAAAAGGCATCGCCTTGAAGGGAGGAAGTAAAACGTCACTATTTGCAGATGACATATTATCTATAAAAAACCCTAAGGACTCCACCAAAAAAAGAGAAAATATTAGAACTCGTCAATGAATTTAATAAAGCTGCACGGTACAAAATCAATATGCAAAAACATGTATTTTTATACACTAATGATCTATAAGAGTAAAAATTAAGAATACAATCCCGTTTAAAATTGCCTTAATGAGAATTAAATACCTAGGAATAACTTTAACCAATGAGGTGAAAGACTTATACTCTGAAAACTATGAGACAATGATGAAAAAATTGAAGGTGACCAAAATAAATTGGAAGATATGTGTGCTCATGGATTTGAAGAATTAATATTGTTAAAGATGCCCGTATTACCCAAAAGAATCTACAGATTCAGTTCAATCCCCATTAAAATTGCAATGACTTTTTTTCCCGCAGAAATACAATAAACAATCCTAAAATTTGTATGGAACCACAAAAGAACCCAAATAGCCAAGCAATCATGAGAAAGAATAACAAAGATGGAAGCATCACACTCTCTGTTGTTAAACTATATTATAAAGCTATAGTAATCAAAACAGCATGACATTAGCATAAAAACACATAAAGATCATTACACCAGAATAGAGAACTGGAAATGAACCCATGTCTAGAATATACAGTCAATTAATTTACAGCAATAGAGCTAAGAATATACAATGGAGAGAGCATAGTGTCTTTAAGACACTACTGAGAAAGGAATAGAGATCTGGAAATAAACCCAGGCATATATGGTCAATTGATTTATGATAATAGAGCCAAGAATGTACAAGGGAGAAAGAATACTATGGGGAAAACAGGAAAGCTGCATGTAAAAGATTGAAACTCGACCACTATCTTACTTCTTACATAAAAATTAACTCAAAATAGATTAAAGACTTGAATGTAAGACCTGAAACCATAAATCTCCCAGAAGAAAACATAGGTGGTAAGCCCCTTGATATCAGTTTTGCTTATGATTTTTTTGGATTTGATATGAAAATCAAAGATAATGAAAGCAAAAATAAACAATAATACATCAAATTAAAAAATGCTTCTGCACAGCAAAGGAAACCATCAAAAAAAATGAAGAGGCAACATGTAGAATGGGAGAAAATATTTGCAAATCATATATCTGATAAGGAGCTAATATAAAAATATATAAAGAACTTTATAACTCAAAAACAACAACAACAACCCAAACAATACAATTTTTAAAAAATGGGCAGAGAATCTGAATAGACATTTTTCCAGAAAAGACATACAGATGGACATCAGGTACATGAAAAGATGTTTAACATTACTAACCACCAGTGAAATGTAAGTTAAAACCACAATGAGATATCACCTCACAACTGTTAGAAGGATTATTAGCAAAGCACAAGAAATAAGAGTTACCAGAGATGTTGAAGAAAAGAGAACACTTTTGCACTTTTGATGGGAATATAATTTGATATAGCCACTATGGAAAACATTTTGGAGGTTCTTCGGAAAATTAAAAATAAAACTCCATATGATCCTAATTCCACTTCTGGGTATTTATTTGAAGGAAATGAAAAGAAAGATATGTGCACCCCCATGTTCACTGCAGCATTATTTGCAATAACTAAGATATGGAAGCAACCTAAGTGTCCATCAGTGGATGAATGAATGAAGAAGTAATACATACATACAATAGAGAGTTTATTCAACCATAAAACGAACAAACAGAATGAGGAAATACTGTCATTTACGACAACATGCATAGACCTTGAAATGTCATCATCTTTAGTGAAATATGTCAGACAGAGAAAGACAAATACCACATGAGCTTAGGTATGTATAGAATCCTAAAGGGAGGAAGGGAGTGGGAAGGAGAGAGAGAAAGAGGGAAGGAAGGAAGGGAGGGAGGGAGGGAGGAAACTATGAGCTCATAGATAAAAATAACTGATTGATAGTGGCCAGAGGTGTGGGTTGGGGCTGGGCAAAATGAGCATAGTGTTAAAAGATACAAATATCCCATTATAAAATAAGTAATGGGGATGTAACTTAACAGCATTTTGAGTGTAGTTAATACTGTATTACATATTTGAAAGTTTTTAAGAGAGTAGATCTTAAAAGTTCTCATCACTGGAAAAAGCAATTGTAACTATGTATAATGATGGATGTTAACTAGGTGTTGTAGTGATCATTTCACAGTATAAATAAATATAAAATCATTATTTTATACATCTGAAACTAATATAATGTCAATTACACCTCAATAAAAATAAATACAAAGTGTCTAATATTGCAAGGATGTTATTTTATCATCATCATCATTATCATCATCACCTTTTGCAGAACTACCTACCCCAGTGGGTAATATATGTCTTTTTTTTAAAAAGCTGATTTCTTTTTATAATATAGCTTGCATAATATTTAAACAAGAACAAATAAGAGGTAAAGCTGAACTGTGATTTTAAAGCTCCTGGGAAACAAAAATTGTCCTGGTATATATGTTATTTTCTTAAACTTTATAAAATGTGACTTTTAGAAAGGACTACTTTAATCAGTGCTCCTGTTAGGTCATAACCCAATTACTGGATCAAACTCTGTGACAGTTTGGAATATTTAAATAAATCAACCAAAGATCAGGCAGCGGGCTAAATGAATAATGAAGAAAAAAATCTGTAGTATCCATTTACTGTAATTTAAAATACAAATGTACCTTCCATAGGAGGAGGATGAATTCCAGAATTTGGACAGGTGATAGGAAATTTACTGAGGAGTTCTTTCATTAGGTATTGGAAAGTGGTGCTGTTTTTTCCCAAGGTTCTTTTAAGTTTGTTGAATGAAAAATAAAGATTATTGTTGCTTCTCAAGTGTGGTCATCCTTGTTTTGCAGTGTAAAACATTGTTCTCTTTATTTTACTCCTGACTTAACTCACTTTCTTCAACAGGAAAATGTTAATTGTGTTCTGACTAAGACCCATGACCTCATGGGGACAGCAGTGTGCCAGAGGATTCTTCTGTGTAGGAGGCACACTTTCAGTATATGCAGGCAGCAGGTCATTCTGTGCTGTAGACCAGATACTGTGAGTCCTCTGGCCTAGAGACACAGAACTACTTAGAGCTGAGCTGCTGTGCTACATTAGTAAATATTTCTTGCCCCCAGGAACACTTGAGGAACTGAACTCCCTGAAGATGTCTGTGTCTTGTCCCTCACAGCTGGCTTTTCACAGAGGCCATACACTAACTCAGCCATTCTGGCTGGGATTCAGGACCACCAAAATCTACCTCTAGCATGCTTTTTTTGTGTTGAGAAATAACAGTAAGCAATATATGGGAGTAGGAATGCCCCCAGCCAGTTAGACTTCCTCTGCACAGTGAGCACCCCTATCAGGGAGGTGTGAGCCTTAGCAACAAGACATGGGAACAACTTACGGATTCTCTATAGCTTTGGCTGTAGAGCTACAGATTCAGGTTTGTTCTCAATGCAATTTCCTAAATTGCTAGTTACACATAACTCACTGTTCATGTTCTCATCTGCAATTGTTTTGGGGATATTTTTGAACCTCTGTTTCTCAGTATATAGTTTATGTGATAGGGACCTGATTAAGAAAGCATTTTAAGTCATAGGAAACATTATTGAGTTTAGTCAAGATAAGACACATGCAAATCTGCATTTGCTCAAAAAGAGGCTGTAGGTTATTCTCAGAAACCACTGCTCTTTAACTTCCCTGTACTCTGCTGTTTGGCGTCTTTGTTCTAAGAAATTCAGAGCAAATCATACCACATCTTAAAAGAAGGAAACTAAAATAGAACCTTACTTATAATAGAGCTGAGTTTACTGTGCAGATAGTTTTCTGATGGCTCTTTAGGGATCCTTTTACTGTTAAAACTGCTTTCCTTGCATTTTGTTAGTATTTTTGGCCACATGCGATTGAGTAAATTAATTGGGGATAATTTTATTATTGAACTAACATGTTCTTATAAAAATGAATCTATGGTCTCATTTTAAACACAACAAAGTCCCTTGGATCAGTCACAAATATTTTCACCAGTCATCTGAGATGATGTTTTAGTAGGTTTCAGTTGTCTTCATGGTATTGGGAAGCTGGCCAATTTCCAGAGATACCAGATACATGGGTTTAACACTAATGATCTTCCATAAGACACAAAGTTTTTATTCAGTTTGTGTCTGCAGTAATTCATAACCTTTTATTTTTTTAATCAAATGCTCTGCTGAAGACTTGCTGTCATGATTTTAGCTACTTGGCTGCTGGTGGGTTCCTTTGTTTTCCTAAATTTATAGTAATCAGTCTTGTGCTGTGTTCTCTTCTCAGTAATACACTGCATTGTGCAGTTCTTGCTTGGCCCAGTTTGGGACAGAAACCCTTCCCAAAACCTTAATTGACTTGTCAAAGCTTAATACTTTGGACCAAATCTGCAACTATAACTGAATAAAACCATATAAACTAAAAACTTCATGAACAGTGTGAAAACAATTGTTTCTGATGGTAAACTACATAGATGAGGAGGATTCATCTTTTTGTTTGTTTCTCTTTTTAACTCTTACTTTGATAATTTTTATAATCCTGTCTGTGCTTCAAATAAAACCAACATTTAATGCCTTTTATGATTCTTTTTTTTTAAAGATTTTATTTATTTATTTTTAGAGAGGGGGAGGGAAGAAGAAAGAAAAGGAGAGAAACATCAGTGTGTGGTTACCCCTCACATACCCCCTACTGGGGACCCAGCTCACAACCCAGGCCTCTGCCCTGACTGGGAATTGAGCCAGCGACACTTTGGTTCGCAGACGGACACTTAATCCACTGAGCCACACCAGCTGGGGCCTTTTATGATTCTTGATTCTGCTGAGAATGGTGGAAGTGATAGTGGTAACAATTAACAATTATTTTTTTCTTAGTTTATTTTAACCTTTTTTATTACCCCGTGTCACAAACTACTGTTTCTAGAACACAACCAAAAAGAAAAATGTTTCTGGCAAGGGATAAAAATCAGATTATTAAATTGATTCGATAGTATTATGTATTCTTTTGTTGTTTGTGTGTTTGGTTGTTATATCTAAGTATTTCTCCACTTTCAGATAGATGTCTCTTTAAATGTACCTTGCTTAATATCACTTTAATCTCTAAAATGCATTTTGGTTTGTGGTTTTCTGTTAAGAGACTTGGTTTTTCATAGTAGCCAAAAGTGCTTTTCTAGTAAATTAAATTGAACCTATGTTTAGAGATGTTTATTTTTGTTAATTTTTTGTTTTTTAATCTTTTTATTGTTTTTCAATTACAATTGTCCCCATTGTTTTCCCATTTCTCTCCTCTGCCCTGCCCACCACCCTGTCCCACACTCAGTACTCCCCCCACTGGTGTCCTTGTCCATGGGTCCTTTATACATGTTCCTTGACTTGACCCTCCCCTTCTTTTCTCATTATTCCCCTCCCGCCTCCCCACTGGTCACTGTCAATTTGTTCTTTATTTCCATGTCTCTGGTTATATTTTGCTCGTTTGTTTGTTTTGTTGATTAGGTTCCAGTTATAGGAGAGATCAAAGGGTTTTTGTCCTTCACACTTGCTCATTTCATGTGGCATAATACTTTCCAGTTCCATCCATGCTGTCTCAAAGGATAGGCATTCCTTCTTTCTTTCTGCTGTGTAGTATTCCATTGTGTAAATGTATCACAATTTTTTGCTCCACTCATTTACTGCTGGGCACTTAGGCTGTTTCCAGCAGTTGGCTATTGTTTATTGTGCTGCTATGAACATTGGGGTGCATAAGTTCTTCTGAATTGGTGTTTCAGGGTTCTTAGGATATAATCCCAGCAATGGAATTGCTGGGTCAAAAGGCAGTTCCATTTTTAGTTTTCTGAGAAAATTCCATATTGTTTTCCACAGTGGCTATACTAGTCTACATTCCCACCAACACTGCACTAGGGTTCCCTTTTCTCCACAACCTTTCCAACACTTGTTGTTTGTTAATTTTTTTATGATGGCCATTCTGACTGGTGTAAAATAGTATCTCGTTGAGGTTTTAATTTTAATCAATTTTTTAATCACTAGCCTCTCCAATGGCTAGTGATGCTAAGCATCCTTTCATATGCCTATGGGCCTTCTGTATGTCCTCTTTGGAGAAGTGTCTATTAAGGTCCTTTGCTCATTTTTTAAATTGGATTTTTTGTCTTCCTGCTGTGGAGTCATGTGAGTTCTTTATATATTTTGAAGATCAAACCCTTGCCTGAGGTATTTTTGGCAAATATGTTTTCCCATATGGTTGGTTCCATTTTCATCTTGCTGATATTTTCTTTTGTCACGCAGAAGCTTTTTAATTTGATGTAGTCTCACTTGTTTATTCTTTTCTTTAAAACCCTTGCTCTAGGGAACATGTAGGTGAAAATACTGCTTTGTGGAATATCTGAGATTTTCCTGCCTATGTTCTCTTCTGGGACATTTATGGTATCACAACTTATATTTAAATCTTTTATCCATCTTGAGTTTATCTTTGTATATGGTGTAAGTTGGTGGTCAAGTTTCATTTTTTTGCATATAGCTGTCCAGATCTCCCAACACTCTTTGTTGAAGACACTATTTTTACTCCATTTTATGCCCTCTTTGTCAAATATTAATTGACCGTAGATACTTGGATTTATTCCTGGTCTGTCTATTCTGTTCCATTGACCTATGTGTCTGTTCTTATGTCATTACCAGACTGTTTTGATTACAGTGACCTTGTAATATAGTTTGATGTCAGGTATTGTGATCCCTCCTACTTTGTTCTTCTTTCTCAAAAAAGCTGAAACCATTTGGTGTTGCATATGGTTCCACATAAATTCTTGAAATAAGTTTTAACATTTACATAAAGAGCTTATCCTTTTGAGACTTCTGTCATTTTACCATTCTAGTTTTGTCATTAGAGTTCCTATGTAATCTCTACATTGTTCTTTTTCATATAACTGTAGACTTTAATTTTTATATTTTAAATTGACAGAATTCTTTCTTTTGATTGAGGTACCATCTCTTTGTTATATTTCAACTAGCAGCAGCTCATCACCTTTGCTCTTACTTGTTGAAGGTTAACATTTACTATAAACTCTTCATTAAAACTGAAATTCAAAATTATCTTTAGAAAGGAAAAGAGAGTTGACTTTAGGCCAAAAGCAAATCCTCAAGACAAATCAGCAGGAATGTTTGTATTTATAGCTAATCTTCCCTCCTGTAAGATGAAGCAACTGTTTGGAGTGACCCACACTTACAGTGGTAGCACACACAGCGTGCTGTATCAGAGCATGGTCTATGTGTGGTTTCTGACCCTGGCTCTGCTACTTTATTGCTACTATGACTTGGGTCAATTTCCTAAATTTTCTGTGACTGTCTCTATATTGGTAAAATGGGGATAATATCAGAACTGCTTCTTAGGAATGTTATAGGAAGTGAATGAATTAATATTTAAAGAGTATAAAGAGAGTTTAGTACAAAGCAAGTTTCTTAAATAGTGTTTTTAAAAATGAAAGAGTGATAAAAACAACACTTCCCTAAGATGACACCTATCCTAATTCTGATAACAGCAAATAAATACTTCTTCATTAATGCTAGGCTTCCCTTTTATGTAAAACCACCACTCATACCCATTAATTATAGAAATCTTGTTATAAGAGATAGGCTAGAAAAAGAGTGATCTATTTAGAGCTAAGAAATTTTTGTTTTCATTTCCTTTGTTTACTAAAAATACAGAGACATTTTAATAGACTTAAATTATCTAGTAGATCTTGTTGGCTAACTGTATGAGTGTGGAGAAATTTTATTCTTGGCATAGGGCTTGTGATTTCCAGATGAAAAATGTCATTATTGTCCACGATCTGGAAGAGATTTTAATTGTCAAATGAATACATCCTGAGTGGCAATGAGTAGTTTAGTTTGGAATGTCATTCCCACCCTTCTTCATGTGGGACTGACACCTTTCCACACTCAACTAATTGGCATATATGAAAGCATGACAGTTTCAAAGATTGGTGAGGATATGAAATAATGAGCATTTTCATACTTGATTGGTGGAGTAAATTTTGGAGCAGTCATTTTGGAAACAAATTTAGAATTACCTAATAAGATATGCACATATACACATCCTGTGACCCAACCATTCTACTGCTAATTATTTAACATGTGCTCTACCAGACTTTCACAAAAGTATTTCAAACAGTCATGTTTGGAATCCCAAAGACACTGGAAATGAACAAAATATTCATAAATAGTATGATGGATAATAAACTATGGTCCATTAAATCAAAGGAATATAATACACCTGCAAAATAGATGAACTATACATACATGAATCAACAAGCATAAATCTGAAAAACATAATGTTGAACAAAAAATGCTCTTCATATGGTTTATTTTACTTTCTGGTCGATTATGTAGGATGTTTATATATGTTTTGTGTTTCTTTCTTTTTCCATTTATGTGCTCTCTTTTCAATTGAAAAGTAAGATTGCTATGTCTACTGTATCCTGCCCTGCTTTGTTCTGTGAATTCCTGATTCTCTACAATTTTCACTGCTCTAAACAATGAAACGCAAGAGGAAGAATCATTCAACATTCACGACAGTGATTATATCTCAGAACAGGAAGATATACTTAGGAAGGGACCAAAGGAGGCTTCGAAGATATTATAACCCTCAGTCCAAAGACTGGACAAGATGACCATTCTTTCCCCTTTAAAACTGATCCATTTTGTAAATATTTTTTTAATGTAAACAATGTCCAAGTAATCACATTTTCTAACTATCTATATCTAACCATTATTAACTGTTTGGCTTTGATCCCAACTTTTAAAAATGTATATAAATTTTAATGAAATTTGTATTATACAGATGACCAACAAACATGAAAAGATGCTCCACATAACTGTCAGAGCAATGCTAATCAAAACCACAATGAGATGTCACCTCCCAAGTGTCAGAATGGATATCATCAATAAATCAACAAGTGTTGGTGGGGATGTGAAGAAAAGGAAACCCTCATGAACTACTGCTAGGAATGGATATTGGTGCAGCCACTATGGAAAACAGTATGGAGTTTCCTCAAATAATTAAAAATGGAACTGCCTTATGACCCAGTGATTCCACTTCTGGGTATCCACAAACACCCAAAAATCTAATTTGAAAGGATATGTGTACCATTATGTTCATTGCAGCATTATTTACAACAGCCAAGATAGAGAAGGAACCCAAGTGCCCATCAGTAGATGATGGATAAAAAAGAAGTGGTACATATGTATTCAACAGAATAGTATACAGCCATAAAAAAGAGTGAATCTTACTACTTGGACCTTGAGGGTATTATGCTAAGTTATTTAAGTCAAAGACAATTACCATATGATTTTACTTATATATGGGAGCTAAGGAACAATATAAAGAAAAAACAAAACTGAAACACACTCATAGATACAGAGTACAAACTGTTGGTTGACAGAGTTTGGGGGTTGGTTAAAAAGGTGAAGGGATTAAGAAATGCTGATACAAATAGTCACAAGGATGTTAAGTGCAGCATAGGGAATATGTCAATAATATTTTAATAACTATATATGTTGCCAGGTGGGTAATATATATATTGGATGGTAAAGCATATGATTGTCTAACCACAATGCTGTACACCTAAAACTAATACAAAATAATACTGAGTAGAAACTATAATTGAAAATCTTATGCCACACACAAAAATAAACTCAAAATGAATTAAAGATTAAATGTTAGATTCAAAACCATAAAAATCCTAGAAGAAAACATAGGCAGTAAAGTCTCAAACATTCCTTGTAGCAACACTTTTTCTGATATATCTCCTCAGTCAAGGAAAAGGAAAAAAAAAGAAATGGGAGTACATCAAACTAAAAAGTATTTGCACAGCAAAAGAAACCATCAACAAAATGAAAAGACAATTCACTCAATGGGAGAACATATTTGCCAGTACATTGGATAAGGAATTAATATCCAAAATTTATAAAGAACTTTTAAAATTCAACACCAACCCCCCCCCAAATCCAATTAAAAATGGGCAAAGGACTTGAGTAGACATTTCTCCAAAGAGGACATACAGATGGCCAATAGACATATGAAAAGTTGCTCAAGGTCACTTATCAGAGAAATGCAAATTAAAACCACAATGAGATATCACCTAACATCTATCAGGATGGCTATCATTAAAAAATCAACAAACAACAAATATTGGCAAAGATGTGGAGCAAGGGACCCCTCATGCATCGTTGGTAGGAATGCAAATTGGTGCAGCCACTGTGGAAAGCAATGGAGTTATCTCAAAAAATTAAAGATGGAACTGCCTTATCACCCAGAGATTCCACTTCTGGGAATATATCCAAAGGAACACAAAAAGTATTTCAAAAGAATATATGCAACCCTATGTTCATAGCAGCGTTATTTACAATAGCCAAGATTTGGAAGCAGCCCAAGTGTCCATCAATAAATGAATGGATAAAATAGCTATGGTACAATTGCACAATGGACTACACTACTTGGCCATAAAAAGGAAGAAAATTTTACCCTTTGTGACAGCGTGGATGGATTTGGAGAACATTATCCTAAGTGACATAAGCCAGTAAGAGAAGGACAAATATAAGATTTCACTCATATGAGGACTCTAATGAACAAGCTAAACTAACAAGCAAAATAGAGACAGACTCATAGATAGAGAGCAGGCTGACAGCTCTAGGGACAGGGATTTGGGGGATGTAGAGGGATCAAGCAAAAAAGGAAAAGAACTCAAGGTGTGGACAACATTGAGGTGACTGTGGAAGGTGAGAAGGGTGGGTGGAGGTGGAAGATGTTGGGGGGGTGGAAACTGGTAAATAAAAATAAATTCAAAAAGAAAAATAAATATAAAATTTAGAAAATTTAGAAATAAAAAATTTTATATTTAGATCTGCACATATAGTTCTAAGTATGATATATTTTATGATAAATACATAAAGAATTTACTGTATTTTGCCAGGTATAATGCACACCTACATTTTTGGCTCAAACTTACAGGAAAAAAATATTTCACTTTAATTTTTCAACTCAATTATTTATTTATATTTAGAAACAAAACCGATTATCATATTCCAGGGTGTTATTTTGCATATGGATATTGTTATTGCTTTCTAGAGTTACACTTTTAACATGAAGCATAAATAAAAGAATTAAAAGCATTTATATAGATACAGAATTAGTACTACCTATGTATAATGTGCATCCTTATTTTTCCCTCAAAACTTAGGGCAATAGAGTGCGCATTGTACATGGCAAAATACCATAATGTAACTATTAGGGCATTTTAACTATTCTCAGGTTTTCTTATCTTTTTAAAAATATTTTTAAACTATTCTATTCTCAGGTTTTATCTTTTAAAAATATTTTATTTATTTTTTTTATAGAGAAGGAAAGGAGAAAGGGAGAGAAACATCAATGTGCGGTTGCCTCTCGCACTCCCCCTACTGGGGACCTGGCCCACAACCCAGGCATGTGCCCTGACTGGGAATCAAACCAGTGACCATTTGGTTCACAAGCTAGCACTCAACCCACTGAGGCACACCAGCCAGGGCTATTCTAAGGGTTTTTAAATTACTAATTTAAATGTTATTCATTTTCAAGTGAGTTTTTGATTCCCCTGTTCAGTCTTTTTCTTTTTAAAGATTTATGTATTTTTAGAGAGAGGGGAAGGAAGGGAGAAAGAGAGGGAGAGAAACATCAATGTGTGGTTGCTTCTCGCACTCCTGCAGCTGGGGACCTCTCCCCCTGACATGTGCCCTAACTGGGAATTGAACCAGTGACCCTTTGGTTCACAGGCAGGCACTCAGTCCACTGAGCCACACTACCTGGGGTGCCCCCCATTCAGTCTTGAAATACAATCAATCATTCAACAGAGGAAAAGAAAGGTAAGGTCAACAGTGTTGTTAGAATTAGTTAATATGAGTATTCGATTGAAAGTATATTGACTAGAATTAGCTTGCTACAAATGAAACACTATTTTTATAATAATAATGATAATAAAGCTAGCTGCTTATAACATGTTGAATATTTTAGAAATCATGGTAATACAATCCTTTAAAAGCTCAAATATACAAAAATATGTAAGATCAATATTAGGATAAAAATGTATTAAAAATGTAGAAAGAGATAAACCACAGATACATTCTAGAAACCTGAACTTCCCAAGGTTGTGAATGTGGATTCATATGATTGCTTTCAGCATTCTCCTGATATGATTGGCAACTACTAAAACAAGAAGAGAATATGGAAAGAAACCTGCAGACTCTTACAACTCTATGATCTTTTTCTGGTTGTTCCGTAGATTATTGTATGTGAGAGTAGTCTTGGCACCAAGAAGAATGAAATAAAAGATTGGTGTGTTCTTTTAGCCTTTAATTCTACAATCAGCTCTGGAGTTCCCTTTCTGAGTTATTTTCTGACCCTCCCTCCTTTTTGCCATGTGGCATTTAGAATATCACCTTGTGTTTCCATATTTCCCACTTTTGCAAAGTTAGAGACTCTATGAAGTTCGAGACTACAAAGAAATAGGCATATCCAAGCAGTTGAGGAGTTTATTATAGGATGATCACACAACTTACTGAAACTCATCAAAGGCGCTCAGTTTTAAAGCCACTACAGAAACACAAAGTGTGTATGACTGTGCAAGGGGGTGTTCTGTATTGTTGCTTTTGCTGTCAGCAGAATCCCCTCACTGAAGCTTGCATGTGTAAACTACCAAAACAAACAAACAAACAAACAAACCCAGACAAACAAACCCAGAAATAGTCCTGGTAAAAATTTGCAAATATTTCTGAAATTGGACAAATCACTTATAACATTGGTCTCAAATTATTTTATGTCATGTGTTAAATTCCTCTATAAATATAAATTTTCTTCATCTGATCCTCTTATTTGCTTCAAAATTCTAAGGCAGCAGTTTTCAACTGGTGTGCCACAAGAATTTTTAAAACATTCAATACCCGACTATTTATTCAGTAGTACTGACCTTTCTTCCTTTAGATTGTCAAATTAAAAAAAAAAAAAAATGAGCCCTGGCTGGTGTAGCTCAGTGGATTGAGCGCGGGCTGTGAACCACAGGGTCACTAGTTCAATTCCCAGTCAGGGCACATGCCTGGGTTGCAGGCTAGGTCCCCAGTGAGGGCCGCAAGAGAGGCAACCACACATTGATCTTTCCTTCCTTCTTTCCCCCTCCCTTCCCCTCTCTCTAAAAACAAATAAATAAATAAAATCTTTATAAAAAAATGACAACAACCAACACAAAAATAGCTATCCAGTGTGAATGAATCAAAATTTTACACTTTTTTGTCACATGGGCAAAAAAATATGTTTTGATATGTCACAGAATTTCAGTAATTATTTTATATATGCCATGAGAAGAAAAGGGTTGAAAATCAGTGTTCTAAAAGAAAGAATGTTAGATTGTGATCTGTTTGATTTCTCACTTTTTTGTATCAGTTCATGAAGTTTGGTAAACATTGTTTAGAAAGGGATTATTAGAGATTTCTCAGGAAATAATAGAAATGTAAAGTACTTTGCCACACAGATAGTGGAAAAGCAGTCTTACTGTGTCATTCACATTATATCAGCACAAATCCTTTTGTTAGAAATAGGCAGAAGATCTTGGATTCCAGAAACAATGGTTGTACCCAACCAGAGTGTCTAGGTTTTTCTTTAATTCTTGTGAAACCAAAAATATTTGAGACCATGTAATTGAGTCACTTTTATTGGCAAGTAAAACATGTTGATCTCAGGTTAATAAATTCCAATTAACTATTGATTCAATTATTCAGTAACACACTGTATATGTCATTTTTTTCTCTCCCAATTTTGGAGCAGGTTACTGGAGCAGTTGAAGGACATTTCTATTTTGAAGAACTTTAATGTCATGGAATCATTTTAGCTTATATTACAGAGAGCAATAGGATATAGGGAAGATGGATTTAGAGAAAGTTGAACTTAGGATCAAGGACCATTGCACAATGTGTGAGAGTAATAATCTAACTCACATGCACATACACACGTATACACAATTACAATAATTTTTTTTCAGATGGAATATCTACTTATAAATATCCCTCATCTAGAATTGAAGGTGGGTTTTTTTGAGCTTCCAGCTTCCAAAAGACTTCTAGGACTGTGTGTCATTGGGTTCTGGATTACTTATTTTGATCAACTCATTTTGGTCAACTCATTATTCAGTTTATTGATGATTTATATATTTTGTGTTTCTTCTTTTTCTTACTATGTGGTCTCCTCCTGATGGAAAATGAAGATTGCTGTGTCCACTGCATCCTGGCCTGCTTGTTCTGTGAATTCCTGACCCTCTGCAATATTGTCCTGGGACAAGCTTCATGTGGTGTCTGTACCTCAGAAGCCTGCTGCTGTTGCTGTGGAGATGAAATGGGAGATGACTGTAACTGCCCTTGTGACATGGATTGTGGCATCATGGATGCCTGTTGTGAATCATCAGACTGTTTGGAAATCTGTATGGAATGCTGCGGAATTTGTTTTCCTTCATAAATATTTATCTTTTGTTTGTGTTAAAACTGGAGAGTGTTTTAAAAAAATTGGTAAGGGAGAAGAAAAGCACATGGTAAGATTCTTGTGAAGCAAGCAACCAAGTATTTGCACTGTTAATGCATTTAAAGTAATCTCTAAAAGCTTTTCTTTTTCCTCTAACTAAATCTGCATGGTTTAATATGTGAAATTTTAACTACATGTAAACTTCTTAATAGAATACAATGACTAAGAGACATTTTGACCAAAAAAAGCTAAATATCTCCCCCTTTTCATAAGTATTTCTATTTCTTTTAATCATTCACAGGAGTTTCTCTCTCCAAATGCATTATTTCTCAGTGGGTACTAAAACCACTTTAAAAAAAATGTGTATCTATTAATGGTTAACAGTAAACATTTTTACTTTAAACTTTGGGAAAGAAATCCAAACAATAGTTGGGCACCCAGTGTTTTTCTGCATGCTCTGTTTTCCACTTTCTCCATTTGTTCAGCAGACATTGAGTGCCTACTGTGTATCACCTCTTGCTGAAATGCAGAGATGGATGCCATTCAGTTTTTAACCACAAGAGGATACATTTTAGCAGAGGAGAGAGACCTGTAAAAAATGAACCACAAGGCATACCAAAGTGAGGATTATGGGAGAGAGACTCCAAAAGCTATAGGAATAAACAGAAAAGAACAACTAATATCTAAGGAATATTCAGAAGGCTTCAAGCAGAATGTGACATTTGAGGAAGCCTCTTGATTCATCTGCAGCTTGAATGATTATTTAGAGTTAGAACAAAGTTTTAGGTGAATACCCTGAACTGTGTGTGCCCTTAAGAGAAAATACAGTTAAAAGAAAAATGCCTTAAGTATGTATTTTCTCTAGTTGTGGGACTATAGCTTTAAAAAAACTATAAAATTTAACTAAAAATGTGCATTTTTACACATAATTTAAAAGTTATAATAAAGTTTTGGATAAAAACATAAAGCCTTATTAAACAAGCTATATTTTATAAAGAATGTGAAATAGTTTTGACAAATTACATTTAAATTAGGAGATTTTTTTAATGTTACAATACCAATATTTTAATTTTGTTTTATTCAAAAGTTTTCTTTTTTATTTGAGAGCTGTGTGTATTGTTTGTTTTTTAAGGGGGAGGTTGTATGTTTGTTTTGGTTTGTGTCTTAAGCACTGTTATGTTTTATACATAACACAGTTAATCTTTAATATAAGCCATTGCAAGTAATGGGAGTCTTGACATCCACTACTGTGACCAAATTTCAGTGTTGCAATTTTATGATAAGTTGAACTAATATAATATGTTATAAAACCTTATGGGTACAACAGTAAGTCAGTCACACAACTAACTATGTAGTTATTGAGATAGACGCTTTGGGTTGCCCAGATTAAAGGAAGAGGAAATTTTCACGCAGTGTACTCTTCTAAATTTGATCTTCCCAGAGGTGTAGTTTGGTTTTTTTTAACGTAATGTCTTGTGGAAATGTTGAAAATATTTTTTAGATTAATAGTTATTTTCAATAGGTATTTTTCTGGTTGAAAATCAAGTTACTTGTAAAAACAAATGCATTTTTTAGGAAGCTTTTAGTAAACCTAGCCTTTTAAGAGAGGTTTTAAATCTAAAGCATGACAATACCAGCTATATTTTTTCTTTAAAATGAAACCTAGTTTCTACTTATATCTTTACTTAAAGGGCTTAGAAACAAAGTTAACAAATTCTTGAATCCCCTGTGGACACACATACACACACAACTTTAAATGTTCTGGTTTAAATAGAATTCTAGTAAACATCTGTCTTTCTCTTCCTTGTCTAAAGAATGCGTTTCATTTGTTCCATCAAATATAAGAACATCTTTGTACTATTTCTTACTAACCAGAATCTGAACATTTACCTATACCCAGCATTACCTTCGTGTATTGACATATAAAGCCTTCTAATGGACCTGAAATTGTTAAACTATTTTACTTGTTATCCTGAAAAAAATTCAACTAAATGGTCTGTCCAATATTTAAATATATTCTGCTACTATTCATAATAAAAATATTAGCACTTTTAAGTAACATTTCTCTGTAAGAGAGAACACTAATAGAATTTTTATTTTCATATTTGTACCCATAGTACTTTTCCTCTATTGTCTACTTTGCAGTCATTCCATAAAAAAAACTTGTATTATTTTTTTAAAATTGAAGTAGGCAAATGTGAAAATAGTTACAATATATTTTAGAATTTCTGTATGTAACATGTTTTCTTGAATTATATGGCCATCTTGACTAAGTTCTATAGCTTACAGTTATAGATTTGGTCTCTTTTTAAATATGGAAACAAATTCTTTTAAACTCAACCTGTATTATCCTGAATATATTATTTTGAAATAATAAAAATGACCTCTCTCTTGTGCTTCAGAATATTTTCTAGATATGTATTATGTCATTGATATTTGAACAAATTCAACTATGATTTTAAAACCTGAAGCTTTTATCTTGTTACTTCCCTTTTTGAAATTTTTCTAGGCTCCTTATATAAACCACATGGCTCAACACCCATAATAAACTTGAAAGATTCACATTAGTTTATATTGCAAATCACAGTTGACATATGATTTCAAAACAAGATATTTTTAACATAATAAGTCAAAATTTAAGTTTGTACATTTTTTAGTAACTTGCTTTCATTTCTTTGCTTTGTAATTATCTCCCAACTTATAAAAATTAAGGTAATTTAGAAAAAAACATTTTATTGATTATGCTGTTACAGTTGTCCCAATGTTTCCCATTTTGCCCCGCTCCACTCAGTATCCCCCTTCCCTCGATCAATCCACCCTCCTTTAGTTCATGTCCATGGGTCTTGCATATAAGTTCTTCAGCTTCTCTATTTCCTATACTATTCTTAACATCCCCCTGTCTATTTTGTACCTACCAATTATTCTTATTCCCTGCACCTTTTCTCCAATTCTCCCCTTTCCCCCTCCCAGCTGATAACCCTCCAAATGATCTCCTTATCTATGATTCTCTTCCAGTTCTGGTTGTTTGCTTAGGATTTTTTAGTTGTTTTTTTTTTTTATTCAGTTGTCGATAGTTGTGAATTGGTTGCCATTTTAATGTTCATAGTTTTGATCTTTCTCTTAAATACATCCCTTTAACATTTTATGTAATAACAGCTTGGTGGTGATGAACTCCTTTAGCTGTTCCTTGTCTTGGAAGCACTTTATCTACCCTCCCATTCTAAATGATAACTTTTCTGGATAGAGTAATCTAGGTTGTGGGTTCTTGTTTTTCATCATGTTGAATACTTTTTGCCTGTCCCTTCTTGCTTGTAAGGTTTCTGTTGAGAAATAAGCTGACAGTCTTATGGATACTCCTTTGTAGGTAACTCTCTTCTTTTTTCTTGTTGCTTTTAAGATTCTTTTTCTTCAACCTTTGGCATTTTAATTATGATATGTCTTAATGTGGTCCTCTTTGAGTCCAACTTGTTTGGGACTCTGTGCTTTCTGGACCTGTATGTCTTATTCTTTCACCAAACTATGGAAGTTTTCTTTTATTATTTTTTTAAATAAACTTTCAGTTTCTTACTATTCTTCTCCTTCTGGCATCCCTATGATTCAGATGTTGGTACATTTGGAAATGTCCCAAAGCTTTCTTATACTATCACTATTTTAAAAAATCTTTCTTGCTGTCTGATTGAATGCTTATTTCTTCCTTATGTTCCAAATTGTTGATTTAAATCCTGGCTTCATCCCCTCAACTGTTGGTTCCCTGTAGATTTTTCTTTATTTCACTTAGTGGAAACTTCATTTCTTCTTGGGTCTTTTTTATCTGTTGCCGTACTCCTGGAACATCCTGATCATCAGTGTTTTGAACTCTGTATCTGATAGGTTGGTTATCTCCATTTCAATTTAGGTCTTTTTCTGGGGTTTTGTTCTGTTCTTTAATTTGGGCTATATATCTTTGTCTCCTCAATTTGGCAGCCTCCCTGTGTTTGTTTCTGTGGTTTAGGTAGAGCTGCTTTGACTCTCTGTCTTAGTAGCATGGCCTATTGTAGAAAAAGCACCTGTAAATTGTGTAGGGTGCTTTAGGTAATCACCAGGGTGGGGAAACCCGCTTCATCACTTTGTGGCTCTGTGTGGGAGGTAGGGCTCAGGGAACAGTGCCACTGCCTGGCTTCTGGAGGTTTGCTTGGCACTTGCCCCATTTCCAGTCACTTCACCAACTCCACGTATGCAACTGGAGCCCTTCCAGTGGTTGCTCTGGTGCTGAATCCAAGAGTTGGGGGAGGTTTGTGTGTGTTCTAAGACCTTGCAGTGCCCTTTAAGATGGGTCTTCTGAAAATTTGGCAGTTCCTTCTTCCACCCCAATCCCCACTGGTTTTTACAGTCAGAATTTATGGGGATTTATCTTCCCAGCCCTGGAACCCTGGGCTGTACAGTCTGGCATAGGGCTAGAATGGATGCCTCCCAAGATATCCCTCCCAGATTTTATCCACCACAGTGAATGTGGGACTGCCCCTTTCCTCACTGCCATCACCTCACCATGCCACCCCACATTTCCTTGTGTCTCTGCCTGTCTCCACATCTCCGCCCCTCCTACCTATCTGTATGAATCCTTCTTTAAATCGTTGGTTGTCAGACTTATATACAGTTCAATTTTCTGACAGTTTTGGGTGTTATTTGTTTTGAAGTTTAGTTGTAATCTCTGTGGTTGTGTGAAGAGGTAAAGTGTGTCTACCTACGCCTTCATCTTGACCAGAAGTCCAAGGTAATTTTTTATGCATCATAGATTAAACATGAACAACCGATGAAATTGGGTATTAGGTTTAATAAATTTCACCCAAAAGCAAGTCATCATTAGTATTTTCATCTAGGCTTTTATTTGGCACAATTTTTAAGTAGCAGGAAAGTTTTTATTGTTAGTATTTAATCCACTCCATCACTTTATTTAGAAGTCTTTTGATTTTGAAATATCATAATTTTATTTTTTTGTTTTTTTACAGTGTATCAACTATATCCATTTTTCTCACCTAAACTAGTCAGTGTTTCTCTGAACAGTTCGAGGAGTAACCAAGGCAACCTTATGTAATAACATTCCATTCTTTATCTATACAAACTATCAGTGCCCTAGATTCCAATGCTATAAATGTCAAAGTCAGTTCCTAACATAAATAAGACTCAAGTCCAGAGGCTTTGTGGCTTACCCTCTTGAATTCCAATTCAAATGCTTTGATTTACCCAACCACCTAATGAATAAGTTTATTTATTAATAAGGTTATATTTTCAAATGATTCAAGACTTTATGCCCTTTCCAATTACTTGTGATTTGTGGGCCTGTAGTTTTGTTACATCTAATCTGACAGGCAAGATAAAATTTCATCAAATACTAAAAAAGCATTTTTCTCTTTTACACTAATATAATAAAACATACCATTTTTTTTATTGTTTTCAAAGGTGGTTAAGATATTGATAGGTTTATTCCACACTTAATATTTTTAAATCTAAGATTAGGTACTACAAAGAGAGTCCTTTTAACCATTTTCATGCCCCACTATAACCAGTAACTTTTTAGTGACTTTTCTCTAGGTACTTCAAGAGAGTCATACAATACTCAAGAAGTTTCAACCTAGGAAAGAAGTTTGGCATTTCCCATGAGAAAAATCTTAGTTTCAACAGTGACACTACTAATATTTACTTTCTTATTTAAGATTTCTTGTAGAGATTTTGGTTAAAGTGGAAGGGGTTGTGGAGAAGGGATGACATTGTCATACAGCTCTAAGGTAGAGGGTAGTTTTTGCAAAAACTATCACTTGATGACCAATAAATAAATCAAATTTATCTTCACATTGCAAAATTCCCAATGAATAATGGCCACTTCCTCTACTTTAAATGATGGGATTAAAATATTGTATAAGTAATCAAATTTTAATTAAGTCAATACTCAATCTGGAGGTAAAAAAGAATTATAAGAAAAGCCACAGCCAAGTCCCACCTACAAAGCAGGATTTCTAGGCAAGTAAAAATCTGTACCACCCCATTCTTCGTAGAACTTGAACAATAGTGTAACATTTTCCACTGGGGCTACAACTATACCTCCCAACCTGCCAGATGTCAACATGAGCAGTTTCCTGTTTTCCAACTGACTTGGCTGGTAGTTCTAGTTCCATTTTTTGACCATTATTTATGCCCTCTATGCCTTACCTCAGTGCTCACTAAAGGATTCCTGACTTTCATTGTGAAGTGACCATGAAGAAATAATTTTAGATAACCATCCTTTAGCAAATTACCAACATGGGGTATAGGTATATATGTTAAAAACAAAACATAGCTCTGCAATTAAATGTTCACTTCCAAGCAGATCTTTGTGTGAGTTTCAGTTGAGAATATAATTTTTAGGAAAATAGTGAAAAGCAAATTCAAACAAATTCAAAGTTTAGCTTGAAAAATTGAAAAGGTTCTTAAGTTCTGTCTGATGCATAAAGGGATAGAAGCAAAGGAATTACATTCCAAAGCCAAGAAAGAGAGTGTACAAAAGCAGTTGATTCACTTGACATAGTTCATAGCCTTTCACAAAAGAATAAAAGCCTGTTGAGCAGGGAACCAAAAGATCTCATTATAGGATGAAGCAAAGCCATATTAAAGCTTGTGCACTAGTAACTATGTCTAAAAACAGCCTGCTGTTTTATATTGAACCAAAACATTTCTTAACTTGGTAGGTTGCTGTGTAAAGAGGTACAGAGCCTGTCTGCTGGATGCTATGCCAATTACAGATGCGGTGGAGTAGTGTCAAACACCTACAAATAGTTAGGATTTCAAGCAATCTATAGTGAAACAAAAGTTTTAAAATGTCATCTCAAAACCTAGAAAGCATAGTTCATCCTGTGTGTCTGACTCTTAGAGTCCTGAGATCACCTTTATTATATAATTCAATGTGGATGCCTCAATCAGAATGCACAGTTCTTTCAAGGAATGAATAGTGACTGTGAGATAAGGAGAATATCTTTCAAAAGTAACAACTTCAGATGACAAGGCATCTGTGATCAGCTCAGCAGAAATTGTGTTTTATTGCTGTTGAGGTGAAGGAGGAGGAAAATACACATGAATACATATTGTATTAGATTTTGTTAGATCAACAGAAGGAATAATTGGGCCTATTTACACAATTACACTTAGGTAACTATTTGCCAAATTAACTATAATACATATTCTGGTGAAAGGTAAAGTAAATTGCAATCCAAAAGCAATTTGACTGCCAAAGATATTTTTTACCTAATTATTCCCACATTAGTTCATAAAATTAAATTCTAATCACCAAAGAAAATGAAACAATGGTGAGAATCAGACCTACAGATTAGTTAAAGCAAAGATATGCATTTCTTTTATTCAAACTCAGTGCTTAAAAAAGAACAAATCCATCATCTTGAAATTTGACTTGTAGGTTGACATTAAAAATAATATGAGTAGAATTTTCAGTGGGGTAAGCACAAAACTAGTTCAAGTTGTGTCACTCTCAATTACTGTACTCAGGTGGTGTGCCCATTAAAATTCCCACTTGTGGGTTTCGCTCACTATGCAAATGGGGTCATTACCTGGAGAATTTAATTGGTTATGACACTGGGAGTAAGACTTTTCCTTTCAAAATAAACCTACCCATACACATTTTCACTAGAAATTTGATTGTTATATATACATTGGCTTATTTTGCCTTCTAAATATTTACTAAAATTAGACTGTTTGTTTACTTTTTTCAAATAATTCAAAGTGGATCCAAATTAGTTTGATATGGTTTTATTTATTAGTCTATAAAGCTAGTTGGAATGAATCTTTTCTAAGTCATATTATCAAAATATTATAAGAAAACTTTTTATATTTCACACCACCCATCACACATGGATGCATTTCTTGTAAATAGCATTCAAGAGACTTCTCCCATTTTTCTCCATTTTTGTCCCTTTAAAAATGTACAGCTGCCTTTTGGATATATAATATATACACAGTAATATTGCTAAGGAGCCATGTCTATAATATTTGCAAGGTCTTTATATGCGCTGATAAGGTGGGATAAGGTTATTGTCAGAATTAGTTCTAGAGGCACTTCTACCAAGAGTCTTGAGACAACTGAATTTAAGAACAAACATCTAGACTTATCAGGGCGATCACTTTGTAGGATATATAAATGTCTAATTACTATGTTGTATAGCTGAATATAACATCATACATCAACTGTAACTGAAAAATACATTTTAAAAAATAAAGAGAACAGACAAAAAATCAGTGTAAAAATTGTAGCTCTCCAGACATCTACCATTTCTTTCATTGATTGTGGTGATTTCAACTAAAGAAAACCTGAGTTTATAGCTACCCTAACAAGAATATTGATAATGTCCTGAATGTAAAATGAACACTGAAATTACAGTGTGGTTCAGTGCATATAATATTAAACTGGGACTGGTGATTGCTGGGGTGGGGGATATAAGGAAACTAAATGGTAATGGAAAAGAATACAACATTGATTTTAAAAAAGGTTGGAAATCACTTCTATTCCATTTCCCTAATGTGGTCATCTAATCTCGACTATCTTCATTGTCATCCAGCTTACCACCTCAAGGGGTGGTATATTTCATTGTTGGGCCAATAAAAATTGTTACATTTTTTTTAATGTTAATAATAAACTAGGCAATCAGAAATTTAGTTCCCAGAAACTCACTCTCCCACCAGTTCCCAGAGTTAACTTAAAGTGGGGACAGGATCTCCATAGTATTAATGATATAGTCTCAGGGAAGCTCTAACAATTCTTTGAAAAAGAGAGCTATGCATTCTAAATTTTTATTATTATACCTAGTTGTATGACAAGTATATGCTTAGCTGGACCTAAAGATAATATTTTCTTTAATGTAAACAGGAATTTCCTAAAAGCAAAGAAAAAATAATTGAAGGGTTATAGAAGAAGAAATACTACAAATTCATAACTGGCCTATTGGACAGGATTTTTAACATCTGTAACTATGGGAAATATCCCATAGAATATCAAATGTGGATCCAAGTCTCTAGCATTCATTTTTCTATGATATTTCTAATTGTGCCCAGAGGATAAAAAGGAGTTGGTGCATCCAATAAATATAATAATTTACATGCACGAAGTTCTCTTTGAAGTTAATAGGACCTATGGAAAGGGGAGTATGCACCACAAAAACAGAGTGAAGCAGAATATAGTTCTTTCTTTTTAATATGCAATGGTATTGTGACACATTTGGATTTTCTTACTGCTTATCTCTTCTTTGTATGTGATGTTTAAGTTGGAGTTGAGCAAAGTGTTCCATGTGTAGAGGAAAGATAGCCAAAAATAGAGGGTGTTATGATTGGCAAATACATACTCAGAGACCAGCTTTGTAAAATAATATCCCAAAGTGATAGTGCCTGACATTTGTTGAACTTGTTTAACTTTTCAAGAGGAAACCATATCTATTTTCTCATTTGATCTTCAGAACCCTATGATTCATTTAGGATATATATTTTTACTTCCACTTTACAGATGAAAAAATTAGGGCAGATTTTGTAAGTTTATTTTCTTAGACCTGAAAAAGGTCTACAAATAGACCTACAAAGCTTGATTTTTAGTCCCATATCTTTCCATTAAAATGGAATATGTCTTAAGTTATCTTACATGTAACAATATAATAAGTTATTTAATCACCACTGCTCAGCGTGAAGCTAAGGTGTGGACATGGAGATTTGAAGTCTTGCCTGCTTTGTCTCTTGTCTCCTATCTTTTCTACCCTGAGTGGGTGGGTATCTTGGTGTGTCTGTGAGGGAGACTGAATTTATAGCTACTGTGCTACTTTTCTCTTATCGCATGCGTTGACCTAAAATTTCTCACTGTCCTATGCCTATTTATCAATGATTATCTTTTTATTCCCAAGATGGATGAGGAGTCAAGAGTTAGATATTCTTTCCATGATTGTTTGCCGGTCATGCTCCATTTGTCCCTGCAGATGGGTTCAGTGTCTCTGTCTACTCTGCCCCATGCTCTCTTGCTTTCTGATTCCCATTTTGCTCTGGTTGATAATACATACAGGAATTCAGAAAGTGGGAGGTTAGAGAGAGGGCAAAGTACTGATTTTCACCCCACTCACTGTTGTGCAGTGATTTTTCCACAACCTTTTCTCCAGACAAGGGGCTCCTGTCCAGCAACTGCTCTCCCACAGCTATAGCTCCCTGCTCTTGCCCCTTCAGACTTAGAGAAGTAATGTTTCCTACACTGTTGCTTGTTCCCAGTACTTCAGATTCCCTTTTTGGTTACCTTACAACTGATTGTTCCTCTGTAAACAGTCCCTTTCATTAAATGTTCTTCAATTAAGCCTTTTGAATGAGCCATCGGTTTCCTGCCAGTACTGTCTACTGAGGTGGCAAGGAAGAGTGAGTTTGCATGTACACAGATGTACATGTCTTAATCCCATCTTGTTACTGTGCATTTTTAAGGTCTATCAAAATAATGTAAATCCTGGTGGTCTCTTAGGTGTTTGTCTCTATGACATGGACAGTTAGTCAAATCTAATGTCACAAGAACTACACTAGACACTCCAGAAATGTACTTAGCCATTCCACATTCAATGCTAACATATTTCCATGCTAAAAGTTAACACTACTAACAAGATGGGGATGGGAGAGGTAAGGAAGGAGGGTATCCAAGGTTTACAACTGAGTTTACAAAGCTTTAGGATCCCTAGAGATGATGATGTTTTTCTTAGTTCTGACAACATGAAATTATTTGACCATGATTATCAACATAAGCAGACACATAATAGAAATTTGAGCCTGGAAATTAATCCCTCCAGAAATGTGCATTTGCTGATCCTATATGAATGTAACCAATAGTATTAGAACAGTTTATTATGACATCTCTAGGCCTTCAGAATTAAAGAGTTCTAAGCTTAAGTAGGTCTAGTATCAACATTAGACATGCAGTTCAACTCTAAATTAGTAAACTGAGAACATTTTAATGGACATCTCAAATATCCAATCCGTTAGTTGAGGGACATTTACTAGTCACCTTTTTGTGCCAGACTATGTACTGGGACTAGTGATATCAAGGTGTCCATTGACAAGTTCTCAATTGAGAGAGAGAAAAAGAGAGAATATGAATGTTGATTTTATAGAATTAAAGAGTTATAATAAAGACAGGTATAGCCCTTGCTGGTGTGGCTCAGTAGATTTAGCACTGGACTGCAAACGAAAGGGTCACTGGTTAGATTCCCAGTCAGGGCACATGCCTGGGTTTCATGCCTGGTTCTTTTTGTCCCCAGTGGCTGAGGCTGGTACAATGCAGCTGACCATACAGAAGTCTTATTTGCATCTGGCAACTGTATTATAAAATACAAGCTGAAGGCTTTTGTCTGTTCATGAAAATATTTATTAATTTTTGAAAGTAGGGAGGACAAGGCAAAGGAAATCCAAATCATAATATGAAAACTTAAATTGGCCAAATTTTTTAATGTATATTCTGATTCTGTGAATGTTTTTGTTTTCAGTGAGCATGTCATAGAATAAAAGGAGTCACATACTGAGGCTTTCATATATTAAAAAGTCAAAAGGTTGCCATTCATCTGGATTACATTTTCTTTTAAAACACTTTTTAAATGTTCTTTGACCTATAATATGATAAATTGTACTGAAGTATATAGGTGATACAGATAATTAGAGGTTATTCCCAAACCTACATCTTTTAAAAATATTTCAATGTTCAATATTGTCATTTTAATCATTTCTTCTTTAAAGAAGAATGGTCAAGAGAAGTACTATATAATTTCACTAATACGTGGATTCACTGAACAAACAAAACCAGACTGATAAACATAGAACAAACTGATGGTTGCTGGGGAAGAAGGGGGTTGGAGTGGGACAAAACAGGTAAAGTAGTATCAAGAAGTACAAACTTCTAGTTATAGGGTAAACAAGTCATTACAATATAATGTACAGGCACAGGGAATATGGACGATAGTATTGTTTTAACTTGCATGGTGACAGATGGAAAGTAGATTTATTGTAGTGATCATTTCTTAATGTATATAGAGGTCAAATCACTATTTTGCATACTTGAAACTAATATAATAGTGCATTATTAATTATACCTCAATTTAAGAAAAGAGCATTTGCCTAGGACAAATGACCCTTTGCATAGGGAGCAAAGTTAATATTTAAGGGAAAATATTTTAAATTTATGCTTTCTTAAATTAAAAAATATATATTATTTTGAAAGGTATCAAAGTGTCTGCATAGCTTTGTAATGAAACAGTTACATTCTTTTCTATTGATGTGTGCACTAAAAAATTCCCATTATTTGTAATTGAGATATGGTCTTCCAAAAGTTTTTCTAAATGAAAATATACAGTAGGATAATACATTGCATAATTACATTCTGAGTTTGCATTAGCAAAGTATATTCCATTTATAAGTTTTACAACTAGAAGAAGCACTTAGTTGTCATATATTATGGTACACACAATTTGATTGTTACAGAGCAGACATCTGCCAGAAACATTTCAGCTTAGCATGATGAATTTACCTTAGCCCTTCCAAAACTCACATTACAATGCCAAATGTTGCTTTGAATATATGTTGAAAAAAAGAAATAAATTTGCCAAGGTAAAGTTTCAAATCCTCTCAGAATCACATCATCACCTGGCTAGTTACATATGAGCTCAGGATCCTCCAAGGGAGTTTTGTCAATATGAATGCCACTCAGTTAATCAGACCAACTAAAGAAAAGATATTATTGATTGTGGGTGAAACAAGGAGTTTATAAGCATCACAGCAAGGATTCTAGTATACTCACTGTACATAAAAATATAAGGATATTTATAACATGTTTCTTTTCTAAGCCACTTAAATATATTTCATATGGGAATTTGTATGCAGCCCATTTTTCTGCTTAATGGTAAACTTCCTTGAAGATTTAACTGAACTCTAATGGAGGTCATATTTACCCCAAAATACCTAACTGTAGACATTGTTTGTTCAAATGGTGCAATTTATACTCTCCTAGTCTGTGAAGTACAAGGTTGCAGCAGGAGATGCAAACAATTGGAAAATTGTTCCATAACCACTTAAGAACCATTGACAAGTTCACTTCCAGTGCCTTTGGGAGCACATATAGGCCATAGTCTTCTCTACAGCCTGCCTCGAAAATGCCAGAGGAAATTTTACTGTAATTTCTTGAAAGACCTATGGCTTCTGTCAAGAATTTGCTGCACACTTTGAAAAGATTTCATGGAGTATACATGACTACATGATAGGCTTCTTATATCCATAGCAACATTTAAAGTCTAAGATGCAGAATAAAGACTAAAGACTTCTGCCTTAATAATACCAAAGAACCACATCCACATAGGCAAGATTGTGTGCAAGGTTCGCAGTTTAACTAACATAAAATTCAGCTGCTGCTTTCATTTGAGAAATGTGGCAGATAAAAGCAGTTTCAATATGCACCATTGCATTAATGTAGATGTAGCACAGATATATTAAATTTTTTACTCTCAACACTAGCTCCAAGAAAGTAGTAAAAGTAGTATGTTTGCATGACACTGATTTGACATGTAGTCTGAGAAATATATGAAATGTTTTATTTTTAAAGGACTTGGCTTATGAAAAGTCATATTTAAGAGAGTGTGGAATCAATTCACAGGGATAGTTTATAGTCTAGGAACTTGTCCAAGGTAATGGAAAAACTCATATATATAAAGTTATGACATAATAAATATTAATAACCTATACTAAACTTCATCAAGGGAGAATAATAAAAAAAATCAAACAATCTCTTTCCAAGTTTGTATCTGCAACATATCAATAGTATTCATTTAGCTTAAAACCTGTCTTGATATCATTTTCTAATTTCCCTTTCATATCTTCTTGTTGCTTATAGATCAGTTTGAAATTTAAATTCTACTATATTCAGATTAGCTATATATACAAAAATAAGGTCTAACATAAAAAGATCCCAGAAAACAATAAAGTTTTTTATGAGCGTCGATAAAAACAAGTATACATTCTTGTTGCATGTAATCACCTATGTCCTAGAAGAACATTAAGAATAACTGATTTGAAGAACATTTGCTGACGTTCTCTAGCAAAACTTGACTATAACATAGGTAAAAGAATCATAGTTGTGTTCTTCTAAGACATAGTGGCAAACACAAGGCCCGCAGGCCGAATCCAGCCCTCCACTTTGTTTTATCCAACCCAGCACCTTGTTTCTACCCAGCAGCAGCACCAAGCTCTTGCTTAACTCTTAAGGAGTAGTTACATTTATACAGTCCTAAAATTATATTCAGCCCTTCTAAGGCAACTGCGAGGCTGATGTGGCCCTGGGTGAAAATGAGTTCAACACCCCTGTTCTAAGAGGAGAAACCTATAGCAAAATAGCATAGATAAACAGAATACATGGTTAGGTAGAGAATAGATAAATACAATTATACTTTACTAAGAAAATATTGGCTGTGTATCTAAAACAAAGGGTTTATAAAACATCAGATTGTGAAACTGCGGGCTATCATATCACTGCAGGACAGTGGAAAAGAATACTGCATTCATAGGAAAAAAATCTATTAGAACTATGGGAAACTTTTTAAGAAAAATATGAATTCATAAAGTTTGAATATCATAACAAACTGGTATCTCTCCAACATATGTTCCACATTAAAGTTTTTTAAAGTTTCAAATCTTTTCTACTTCCCTGCTACGGTCTAGCTAGGAGAATTAATACTATAAATCAAATTCATTTCATCTGAAGTTACTTGTATGATGAACCATGTTGAGCTTTTTAATTGTGAAAGTTTCACAGACGTTTTAGTGGCCTGATAGTTGTGCATGGGGCTCCATCTCTGGCTTTCAGATCATGTAAAACATGAGATACATAGAAAGTGATGTTCAACATTCTTTATTAGACATAGCCTTGAGAATCAAGATTATCAAAAAGAAGTTCTAGTTGTAAAACATTTTCAAAGTTGAAATTATTATTTAAATTACTTAACACTATTGTGTACATGTGCCTTTATGTAGAAAGTAATTTTTTAATAATTTGAAATGTTAAATTTAACTAATACTGATAATGCAGCAGTTTATATAAATAAAAATATTTTTTAAAATAGCGCTATTAACCTGTTGGCTATATAATTTTTGGCTATAGGAACATCCCTGAACCTGAATACCTGTTTGCATCATCTGTACCTTCTCTTTGCATTCTACCGGTGGACATTTTTCTTCTTTTGACTTATGGCTTTCCATTTATTTAGTTATATTTTCATTCATCACTCCATTTCTCCAAAATTGCATGTTTATAAATATCCTCCCCTAAGGTCATTATTCTTTTTGCCCTGTGTTTTCTTCAATGTCTAATTCTCTCTTGACATTCTCAGTGCTTTTCAGTTAAGTTTGGTACACATTTCTAAGTGGCTACTTTTTTTGTAGGTAATGGGAAGACAAGATAAATCATAGTTGGCTTCTGCATTTTTGGAGCACACAGTAGACCAGGCTTGTCAAACTCATTTTCACCGAGGCCACATTAGCCTCGCAGTTGCCTTCAAAGGGCCGAATGTAATTTTAGGACTGTATAAATGTAAGTATTCCTTAACAGTTAAGCGAGAGATCAGCACTGCTGCCGGGTAGAAACGAGGTGCCAGGCCGTGTAAAATGAGGTGGAGGGCTGGATTCAGCCCAGGGGCTTTGCGTTTGCCCTGTGCAGTAGACTGAAGGAAACAAATGTGAGTAAATTATAAAAATGCATTGTGGGAAGACAGAGAAATGTGAAAATTGCATGGGATTACAAATGACTGAGGTTTAGCAGGAAACTGAATTATGATAAAAATATTATTTCAACCACTTCCTGAAAGATGATTTCAAGTTTCCCAGGTGAAGAAGAGAGAGAAGTGAAGACAGTACAAGCAGAAGGAATAGCTTCTACAAATATATGAAGCTGTGAAGAGCATAGCATGTCCCAAGACCAGAAAACATACATGTCTAAAAAACAACTTATATGGGGGAGACAAGATAAGACTGAGAATATAAATTGTGCGCAAATTGGTTTTTTAATGTCATAACAATTCAGGTTTTATTCTCTGTGATTGCTGGGGCAGATGGTGGAGAATATAGGGGGGATAAATGGTGATGGATGGAGACCTGACTTGGGGTGTTGAATGCACAATATGGTATACAGATGATGTGTTGTAGAATTGTGCACCTGAAACATGTATAATTCTGTTAACCAGTATCACCCCAATAAATTCAATAAAAAGGAAAAAAGGTGTTATTGAGGTTGTTACTGTAGGCAGTAAGACTCAGTTATACCAATACTAGCTGAGAACGGCACACAAAGCTTCCCCAAAATGTGTGCCTGAAAGAGAGGAGGCAGGGACATTAATCTATGAACTCCTATCCTACTCCATTGGCTGACATTTCCTTTGAGGGTGTTAAAGCCCCACACTTCCAAGCTGTACTTGCTCTGTCCACCCTCACTCCCAGTGTCTGAGCTCAAAACCCCGGTTCAGAAAGCTAGTAAGGGGTTAGTTGATCTCAGAGTTCATCAGCATGAAATAGGTAGGATTCCACATGGAACTATTTGATTCACAGCTGAAAACAGAGGTGGAATTTAGAGGATGTAAGTAGGGCACCAGATGTGTTTGCTCTAAAAGGTCACCACAAGTGAGTCCTAGGTGAATCTACTCAACTTGATGAGATCACCAGAGCAAATATGAAATAGACACCTCCTGACAGCCAAATTTCAGAGTAAACCCATAGAAAGTATGAAATATAGTTGTATTTATTTTTACATGTACTTTTCTAAGAAATAAGTCCAAAGTTTTCATCAAACTCTCAAAATGCTTCTTGATCTAGAAAAGCTTAAGAAACAAAAACATGGGAGAAGAATGGAAGTGCAAGAAAATATACAGTCATATCTTGGTACTCATTGGCTTCAGAACTCATCAAAGCCTATACTCATCCCATTTTGATGAGAAAAAAAATATTTCAGCACTTGGCACTTGCTCAGGATTTGTCACACTTTATAGAACTTGTATGCATCATAATGCTGCCCTGGAAGAGAAGATGCTTCATCATTCATCATACTTGGAACTTGTCAGTTTCAGCATTTGTCATGAGTTCCCAACTGAATTAATGACAAGTACAAAGATACCACTGTATTTTTAGAAAATTAACATTTAAGGGTCAGAGGGGAGAAGGCAGAGAAAAAAGTGTTAAGTGCCCAGGCTTTGGAACAGTGAAGGTTTGAGTTTAATCTAGGCTCTATTTGAATTTGAGCATAGTATTGCATTCCTTAAGCTTCATTATGCTGCTCTATAAAATAAATAATAAAGTAAACAGATTACAGAGGTATTGTGAATATTGAATGGAAAATGTGTGCAAGATACCTGGATAAAGTAAATGCTAATTAAATGATGAGTTATCAGAAAGGTAGAACAATATCAGAAAGAAACTCTGTAATACAATCTAAGAAAAAACATGAAAAGAAGAAAATAATAGTTTTCATTAAGCAACTATATGAGAGGACATTGAAAAGAGTTTGGATTTTTGTTGATTGTGCCAAGAAAAATCAAAGTACAGTGATTGAGTAGAAAAGATTAGAATAGTAGGTTGTAGAGTAAAGTATTGATTGTCAAAGCAGACACATACAAATCAGATATCTCGCTCAGTGGCAAGCTTTACAAATAATTTTAAGGATACCATCAATCAAAGCATAGGAGAAACAAAGGGGTACAGGATTTCCGTACATCTTTCCAGGCTCTTCCTCCTACATTAGACATGCTATCTGTGGCCTAAAATAATATATGAGGCTCCCAAATAAGATTTTGCAGATTTATCTGACACATTTAAATTATGAAATATATCTATTTTATACCCAAGAGAGTTCTATAATTTATAGTACATCCTCCAAGGAGTCATGCTTTATATTTCCATACATTCTGGATTTACTTATTGTAATATTTTATTCAAGAACATCCTGCTGAGGCATTTCTGTGGATAAGATTTCTTTCTCTTGGCAAATATTATTATTCTATTTCCATGTAAGTCCAGTTGACAAGAAGATTAGATCAATTCACTTGTCTGTATTTTCTTTCACCTACCCTGAAAGAGACTGAATGGATCATAAGCCAACTACTTGACCTCTTCTACTTAGAACATTACTCATTGTCCCAGCCAACTCTGACTCAAATGGTATTTCCTTTCCAGTAGGTAAGCAACCATTTTTTATTTGGTGTGTATCCTTCCAGAATTTTCTTTAACTATTTACATAATCATTTGTGTATGTTGAGTTTAACTACAGGTTTATACTGTGTGTGTTATGTGTGTATATTCATATGTACACATTTTTTCCTTAATAGTAAGTATGTCTTGGAGATCTTCTCATAGCGTATCATAGAGACATACTTCAACTTTTTAACAGTGTTAACAACTATGAAAGGTTTGAGATTTCATTCTATTTGCAAGTTAAAAGCTACTCTACCACAAAATCATGGATGCTCTACAAGACATGTGACTCTGGGTTAAAGACAAAGAACTTTCTTACTAACAATAATAGCCATATCCAGAATATTAGCATTTATACCAACTCCCTGTGTTCCTGTCCCCACAGATAATACAAAGAAGAATAGGCAATGTCTACCAAATGTGAAGGTTGAAATGACCTAAGCTTAGAAAACACAAATCCTTGTTAATTGGTAGTAAGAAAACCTGCTTTATTTTTAACTCTCAGGAATATTTTCCAATATGTTTAATATACTGGAAAACAAACAAACATGGCCTATGCTCCAGAGGGAGATTATCTTCTATCTTCCCAGGGTGGTCAGTAAACAAATATTTCTGCAGGTCATGCGCAGAAATGTGAACAGTGGCATGGCAGATTATATTCCAATAAGCACGTTTATAGAATTTCACTGTATGGACAGTATTTAACCATTTATTCTCCTATTAGTGATCGTTATCAGTTAAGGTAAAACAAATTCTTCTTTCTCAAATAATTAACTATTTTCCCAGTGCAATTTATTGAGTAAACCAAAGTGTTAAAGTCATTGTCAAATTGTTTAATTATTTATATTTTCTTTGATGTGAACTCATTTTCTGAATTTTATTTTGTTGGCTATTTTTCTTAATAAAAGTCTTTATCATGTACTATGAATGCTTGTACTAAAACTCTCCCTTGAATGCCCATTTTCTGTTTTTCTTTTCAGATTTTTTCTCTCTCGTTCCAAGTCTCTCTCCATTCTCTCAAAATTGTTGAGTTGAAAAATGTTGGTTGCAGAGTAGCTAGAAGCTCCAACCACTTGTCCCCAGTCTCAGACCAGTTTTGCAGCTAAACTACAGAGCAATCAACTTGAAAATCTAGTTGAATGTATGTGAGAGTGTGTATGAGTGAGTGTGTGCACAGGTGCGTAAGCATGCATTTGTGCAGGAGTCTGGCTGTTTGTGTGGATGTTTTGGGGGCGGACAGTATGGGCTCTCCTGGCAGAGCCACTGCCACACTACTCACTGCCCAGCCCAGTGCTTCCGGCTGTGTAGGTTTGGAGCATGTGCCATTTTGTGAAATTTACAAAATTCTCCTCAGGGTGAAGCTGCTAGAGTGTCTGAGCCTTGGCTCCTGGCCTTGCCTCCATGTCCTCCACACTGGGCTGGACTGTGCACCCCACTGTTGGGAACCAGGGTCAGCAGACTATAGTATTTGTGGGGGGAGAAGGCTGTCACCTTTCCAACCCTGGGCACCACTGGAACCATGAGCTTGACAGAATCTGACTGAGGAGGTTGTGGATTGGCCAAGGAGCCAGGAGTGCTGGTGGCAGAGAGAGGTGGTCAGAGAGGCACTGGTTTCAGAAGCTGAGGTCGGAGTGCAGTGGCAGGAGTCTAAGGCTGAGATTCAGTGGAAGAAGAGTCACGGGTGCTCCACCATCATCCTGTGTTATAGTTTTGCTGCTGAACTCTTATCTCCCCTCCTTCATTCTATCAGGATGATATGGCACTTGAAAGAAGATGATACATATAGGACATATTCTATTAATTTGGGAGAGAGATAGAGGAGTTGATATGAAAAAGAACAATTGATAAGTTGTCTCCTATATGTGTTCCGACTGGGGATCCAACCCAACCCTAGAAACCCTATCAAAGTAGAGGTGGAATATGGCAGGGATAGAGCCCCTTAGTCAGTCAGCCAGAGGGCAGCTCTCACTGACAAATGGATAATAACAATCAAGACTCAAATACAACAGGAGAGTCTACATAACCCACACTAATGACATTCCTAAAGCATCCAGATAAGGAAATCAAGGAGTCTGTACTGTGGGGGCTGTCTCTTCTGGGAAGAGATAAAAGCCACTGGAAACAAACCCAACATCATTTTTTTCCCTTAAAGAAGCAAAGCACAGGTTTTGTGTTTGTGACTACCCACCTTGGGCTCCAGCAAAAGGAGGACAGTGCAGACTGGAGACATGAGTGGAGAGTCTGGAGTAGGAGGCACAAGGGAAAAGACTTAGGGGAGCGGCTATGGAATTTTGGGGGCTGGGATATACCTGGGTTCCACAACAGCCATCTTTCTTGAGAAGAGCTAGCCCTTCCTTCTCAGGGGAAAATCAATTACCTTACCCTGTGGGATACCACTCCCATACCCTGTGGAATTCCCTTCACCACACCCTCTGAAATCCTGTTCACTCCATCCCGCACCTTTCTTTTGTCGTTGTTCTCTATTCAGTTTTGCTCTGTCTTGGGGTTTTGTTTTGTTTTCTTTCTTTTCTCCCATCATGCATCTAACCCTTGCTGAGGAGACAGCAACATAAATAGACTCAGGGTGTTGTCAGAGACTGGCTATAGAGTGCAGCCTATCCATACACTTTCCTGGGAAACAGACTGGTGCTTCTCCCTCATGGGGGAGCCACAGAAACACCCTCCTGGCATCTGGCAGACAGAAAATTAGAGCTCTGGAGGCCTACTAGGGGCTCCACCCTGCCGAGTACAGGGAAATAATCCTGGACAGACTCAGACTAGTGGCTTGGGAGAGGGGGAACACAGCCGCCATCTTCCCTGAAGTCTGAAAGACACCTGCCATGGGTGACCCAGGAATCACAGGCTCCTGTTTCAGCCAGAAGCCCTCTCAGAAATAGCTAAGACTGATAACAGGCCAACAGGCAGACACAGGCAGGGGTTGATCTTGTACTTGACTTGGGATGGTTGCTGACACACCTCTGAACCCAGTGCTGATAAAAGCCAGATTTGCAGAGCAGCTTGGCCCATCCTGGGAGCAGCCAAGCTGAGAGGAATCAGACGCAAACTTGGATTGATTATAGCTTCAAAAAGGCAGCTGAGAGCCAGATGTGGAGAGTACATGACATTGGCTTACACCAGACTAAGACATCAAAAATGTTTCCAAAAGGAAAAACCAGCAGGCAAGATCTAAACTCTGCTGAGATGAATCTATTTGGTTCTTTTTTTATTATTTTTGCCATTTTTCTTTTTCACAGTCTTTTAATTATTTTTATCTACATTTTTTTCTTTTATTTTGATGCTCTTATTTTTTTCATATCTCTACTCTTCAATTATTCCATTTTCTATTTTTCTCTTCTTTTATTGTCTTTGTTACTTTTTGTGTTCCTTTTCACCCATTTTCTTCTATAAATTCATTACTATCATTACTTCTCTTCCCTTTTATCCTCTCATGATCACTTTTCTTTCTTTTGGTATTTTCATATTTTCTTTTTGTTTTCCCCTTTCTGTACTATTTCATTTCTATTTCTTCTATAATTATTTGCTTTCCTGTCATTGATATCATGTTGTAGTTGGGAGAATTGCTTGATTTGGTGTTTTAGTGTTGTTTTTGCTTTGTTCTGCCAGCATCTATACAACAAAGTATATGTGGTAGAGGTTGAGCCTCTTAGTCAACCAACCAGAGGGGAGTTCCAACCAATGAATGGACCAGTAACAATCAGGACCCAAACATAGCAGGAGAGTCCACATAATCCAAACAAAGGATATACCTAGATCATCAAGATCAAAAGATTAAGGAGTCTGCAACACTAGGTCCCACAGATTCCTAACACATAAGGCCTCTCCACAAAACAGAGTCAAAACAGATCAATCTAATACATAGAAATAGATACAAAGAGACAAACTAAGCTGGGGAAACAAAGAAAGAAAAGGAGGAATCTCCAGAAAAAGAGCTAAATAAAATTGAGGCAAGCAATTTATCAGACATAGAGTTGAAAGTAATGGTCTTAAGGTGCACAATGAACTTAGTGAGAATTACATCAGCATGAAAAGAGCCTAGACATTTTGAATAGGAACTGATTGGAAATGAAGAACACTATATCTGAAGTGAAGAACACTCAAATCAAGCTAGATGAAGCACAGGATCAAAACACTGAGTCGGAAGACAAAGTAAAAAAAAAAAAAAAAAACAGAGCAAAAAACTGAGAAAAGACTAAAAAAAATGAGGATAGTTTAAAAGAGATTTGGGAAAATATGAACCATAACAATGTTCACATCATAGGGATACCAGAAAGAGAAGGAAAGGATGAAGTGATAGATAACCTGTTTGAAAAACTAATGATAAAGAATTTTCTAAATTTGGTGAGGGAAAAAGTCATGCAAATCCAGGTAGCAAGTCTATTTCAAGGTGAACACAAGGAGGCCCATGCCAAGATACATTACAATCAAAATAGCAAAATTTAAAGACAAAAAGAGAATCTTAAAGACAGTAAGGGAGAAACAGCGAGTAACATACAAGGGAACTCTGATAAGGCTGTCAGCTGATTTTTCAACAGAAACACTATAAGTGAGAAGGGATTGGCGTGAAGTATTCCAAGTAACGAAAACAAGGACCTGCAGTCAACTACTCTATCCAGCATGGCTCTAATTTAAAGTGGAAAGTGAAATTAAGAGCTTCCCCAAAAAGGAATGTTAAAAGAGTACATATCCACCAAGCCAGCATTGCAAGAGATGCTAAACAGACTACTTTAAGAAGATGAAATAGAGAGGAACACAGCTACAAGGGGAAAAATAGCAATGAATAAGTACCCATAAATAATAACCATATATGTAAATGGATTAAAGGCTCCAATTAAAATACATAGAGTAGTGGAATGGATAAAATAATATGATCTACATGCATGCTGTCTATAAGAGACCCAACTCAGAACAAAAGATATACACAGGCTGAAAGTGAAGGGATGGAAAAAATATTCCATGCAAATGGATGTGAAAGAAAAAGCTGAGGTAGCCATACTCATGTGAAGCAAAATAGACTTCAAAACAAAGGTCACAAAAAGAGACAAAGAAAGTCACTAGATAATACTTAAAGGAGTAGTACAACAAGAGGATGTAACTTTTGTAAACATAAATGTGTCCAATAGAAGAACATCTAAATATATAAAGAAAATCTCAATGGCTTTACAAAAGACATAGACAGCAATAAAGTCATTGTAAATGATTTTAACAACTCACTGTCAATGATGGATAGGTCTTCCAAACCAAAAAATCAACAATGATATTATAGCATTGAACACACTCTTGATCAAATGGACTTAATTGATATTCACAGAACACTTCACCACAAAGGAGTAAAATATACATTCTTTGCAAACACACATGGATCATTTTCAAAGATAGACCACATTGTAGGACACAAAACAAACTCAACAAATTCAAGAAAATTGAATCATATCAAGCATCTTCTCAGATCACAATGGCTTGAAACTAGAAACCAAACCCAAGAAAAAACTCAAAAACATTCAAATACATGGAAGCTGAATAGCATGATATTAAATAATAAATGGGTTAACAATGCAAACAAGGAAGAAATCAAATAGTACAGGAAACAAATGAAAATGAACACACAACAACCCAAACCTATGGGACACAGGGAAGGCAGTCCTGAGAGGGAAGTTCCAACTGCATATCAATACAGACCTACCTAAAGAAGGTAGAAAAATCTTAAGCAAACAACATAACTGTACATCTAAAAGTATTCGATGACAAAAACAAACTAAGCATGGAGCAAGCAAAAGGAAGAAAATAATCAAGATCAGAGCAGAATTAAATGATAAAGAAACTAAAAACACAATTCAAAGGATCAATGAATTCAGGAGCTGAGTTTTGAAAAGATAAACAAAATTGACAAACTTTTAACCTAATTCATGAGAGAGAGAGAGAGAGAGAGAACCCAATTAAATAAAATTAGGAACAAAAGAGGTGAAGTTACAACCAATACCACAGAAATACAAAGGATTGTAAGAAATTACTATGAGTAACTACATGCCAAGAAATTGGACAGCATGAGCAGAATGGATACATTTCTAGAAACATACAATCTTCCAAAACTGGTCAGGTAAAAGCAGAACACTTGAATAGACTGATAAGAACTAACAAAATTGAAGCAGTAATAAAAAAAAACTTCCAGCACACCAAATCTCTGGCCCAGATGTGCTCACAGGTTAATTTTACCAAACATTCAAAGAAGAACTGACCCTTATCCTTCTTAAGCTATTCCAAAAACTTCAAGAAGAGAGAAGACTCCCAAGCTCTTTTTTATGAGGCCAGTATTATCCTTATTCCAAAACCGTGTAATGCACAACAAAGAAAGAAAATTACAGGTAATATCTCTGATGAACATGGATGCTAAAATCCTCAACAAAATACTAGCAAACTGGATCCAGCAATACATAAAAATTTCATACACCATGACTGCATGGGATTTATTCCATGATGCAAGGATGGTTTACAAATCAATAAATGTGATATATCATATAAACAAAATGAAAGACAAAAATCACATAATCATATCAATAGATGCAGGAAAAGCATTTGATAAAATTCAGCACCCATTTATGACAAAAACACTCAGAAAAGTGAGAATAGAGGGAGCATACTTCAAGATAATAAAGGCCATATACATGAGACCTACTCCCAGCACCATACTCAATGGGCAAAAACTGAAAGCTTTCCCTCTAAGATCAGGCAGCAAACAAGAGTGGTTGCTTTCACCACTTCTATTCAACATACTATTGGAATTTCTAGCCATGGTGATCAGAAAAGGAAAAGAAATAAATGGCATCCAAACTGAAAAGGAGGAAATAAACTGTCACTGTTTGCAGATGACGTGATAGTGTACATAAATACCCTATAGGCTCCACCAAAAAAACTAATAAGTGAGTTTGTCAAAGTAATGGACACAAATTCAATTTTCAGAAATTGATGGCCTTTTTGTATACCAACAATGAAATATCAAAAATAAAAATGAAGAAAAAATTTCATTTATTATAGCAACAAAAAATTAAAGCACCTAAGAATAAATTTAACCAGAGAGGTTAAAAGACCTATACTCAGAAAGCTGTAGAACACTGAAGAAAAAATTGAGGAACATACAAATAAAAGGAGTTATATACCCTGTTCATGGGTTGGAAGAATTAGCATCATCAAAAATCAATACTACCCAGAGCAATATATAGATTCAATGCAATTCCTATTAAAATACCAATGGTATACTTCTCAGATATAGAACAAATATTCCAAAAATTTATATGGAACCAAAAATGACCAAAAAAGCCTCAGCTATCTTGAGAAAGAACAAAGTTAGAGGGATCACAGTACTTAATATCAAACTATACTATAAGGTCACAGTAATCAAAACAGTGTGGTACAGGCATAAGAATAGTCACATAGGCCCCAGCTGGTGTAACTCAGTGGATTGAGCACAGGACTGTGAACAAAAGGGTCTCCAGTTCAATTCCCAGTCCGGGCACAGGCCTGGGTTGCGGGCCGGGTCCCCAGTGTGGGGTGCGTGAAAGGCAAACACACATTGATGTCTCCTACCCTTCTCTTCTCTAAAATTAAATAAATAAAATCTTAAAAAAAAAGTCATACAAATCAATGGAAGACGATAACCCAGAAATAAATCCATGTCTTTAAAAGAAAATTTTATTTATTTATTTTTAGAGAGAGAGGAAGGGAGAGAGAAAGAGAGCAAGATAAACATCAATGTGTGGTTGCTTCTCACATGGCCCCTTGGGGACCTGGCCTGCAACCCAGGCATTTGCCCTAACTGGAAATTGAACTGGCGACCCTTTGATTCACAGCCCATGCTCAATCAACTGAACTATACCAGCCAGGCTAAACCCACGTCTTCATAGTCAATATTTGACAATGGGGACACAAGAATATAATGGACAATCTCTTCAACAAATGGTGTTAAGAGAACTGGACTGGTATATGCAAAAAAGAAAATGAAACTAGAGCACCAACTTACAGCACACATCAGAATAAACTCTAAATGGATAAAAGACTCAAATATAAGTCAGGATACCATAAAAATCATAGTGAAAAACATAGGCAGTAAAATTTCAGATATCTCACATAGCAATGTTTTGCCAATATATATCCTGTTGCAAGGGAAATAAAGGAAAAAATAAACAAACTGGATTACATCAAATCAAGAAGCTTCTGCATAGCTAAAGAAATCATCATCAAAATGAAAAGGGAACCAACTGAATGGGAGAACATTTGCCAAAAATATATCAGACAAGAGTTTGATCTCCAAAATATGTAAAGAACTAATATGACTCAATAGCAGGAAGACAAACAATCCAATTAAAAAATGGGCAAATGACTGAACAGATGCTACTCCAAGAAGGACATATAGAGGGGCCATAGACATATGAAAGGATGCTCAACATCACTATCCATCAGAGAGATGCAAATTAGAACCACAGTGAGATAGCTCCTCATATCTGCCAAAATGGCTATATATCAACATTACTAAATCAACAAACAACAAATGCTAGTGAGGATGTGGAGAAAAGAGTACCCTAGGTCACTGTCAGTGGGAATTCAGACTGGTGCAATTACTATGGAAAACAGTATGGGGTTTCCTCCAAAAATTAAAAACGTTAAGTACTTGTTGACCCAGCAATTCCTCTGCTGGGAATATACTGTTAGACTCATGAAACACCAATTCAAATGAACCTATGAACATCTATGTTCATAGCAGCACCGTTTACAATAGCCAAACTTGGAAATAGCCTAAGTGCGCATTAACAGACAGTAGATCAAAAAACTGTGGTACATTTACACAATAGAATACTATGCAACATGAAAATAGAAGGAATTCCTGCCTTTCACAATAACATCTATGAAACTGCATACTATTATGGTAAGTGAAATAAGTCAGTTGGTGAATGACAAATATCTTATTATCTCACTTATAAGAGGAATCTAATAAAAAAAAAACACACTAGTGACTAAAATGGAATGAGAGGCATGGAATCAGGGAATGGAATGACACCTATAAGAGGGGATGGGGGAGGTAGCAACTAATTACAAGAAGGTGAAGAGATTAATCAAAGAACTAATGCAGGATCTAAGGACATGGATAATGGTGTAGGATATGGGAGGCAGGCTGGGTGAAGGGGGGCAAAAGGGGAAAATGGGACATCGGTAATAGCATAACAATAAAATATCAAAAATAAAAAAAAAAATCGTTGAGCTGTTCCATCTGATCCTTTAAGTCCACCTTGTCAGAATAAGTCTTCGACTGATTATTAAGGACTTCTAATTAGGCTATTTCAAATTGATTTATTGACCAAATATCCAGGTTGTGTTCTGTCTTTGCTACAAATCTGAGTTCCTTCCTTCCTGCATTTCAAGGTATGTGTCATCATTTAAATCACAGTTCTTAGTGATCCAATGAAGTTATTTTTATCCTATTCTCAAAAGACAGTGGGACCAGGGAAAGTGATAGAAATCAATACCTCAGACCTTTGGGTTACGAACAGAAGTTGATGTGATATTCATTACATCATAGTAAATGAACTTCCTGTTATATTGATCTAAGGATGGAACCCAGTGAATCCACAGTCCCAGCTTCACTTACCACTTCATATAACTGTTCTGTGTTTTCTTCTATTCCACAGATCCATTTATCTTGTTTTGAGCAAAGGAGGACATCAAATGTTAAGTTTAAAATTCTATCTTGACTGGAAGCAAATATAAGTTGATTCATACAACTCAATAGCAAAACAAAAAAACAAACACACCAAACCATCAGTTTGTTCTTTGTTTCCATATCTTTGGTTCTATTTTGCTCATTTGATTGTTTTCTTGATTAGGTTCCACCTATACTGACAGTGACCAAAGGGGAGGAGGGAGGGAGATAATGGAGGAAAGAAGGGGAAGGGGCAAGTCAAGGAACATGAATAGAGCACTCATGGCCATGGAAAATGGGGAGGATTGACTGTGGGAGTGTGGGGGGTGATGAGGAAGGGGAGAGCAATGGAGAAAAAGGCAGGACAATTGTAATTGAACATTACTAAAAAATAATTAAAAAAAATAAAAAAACAATAAAAAACCCAAACTGATTTAAAAGTGGGCAGAAGATATGAATAGATATTTTTCCCAGGGAATACATACAGATGGCTAACAGATACTTGAGAAGATGCTCAACATCACTAATCATCAGAGAAATGCAAATCATCTCACACCTATTAGAAAGGTGATTATCAAAACAAAAGGAAATAATAAATGGAAAATAGGGGAAACTTGTGCACTATTGGTGGGAATGTAAATGAGTGTAACCTCTATGGAACAGGATGGAAGTTCCTCAAAATAATAATAATAATTTAAAAAACTACCATGTAACCCAGAAATTACACTTTTGAGTATTTATTTGAAGGGATTAAAAATATTAATACTAAAGTATCTGCAACCCCATAGTCATTGCAACATTTTTATAATAAAAAAGACAGAAGCAACCCTAGTAGTCATTGATAAATGAATGAAGTCAATATGACACACATACACACACACACAGAGAAATATTATTCAGCCATAAAAAGAAGGAAATGCTGTCATTTGTGATAATATGGATAGACTTGATGTCAATATGCTAAATAAAAGAAGCCAGAGAAAGACAAATCTTGTTCTATCCCACTTTTATGTGGAATAGGCATAAGTAGATAGATATAGACATAGATATAGATAATATAGATATAGACAAAGATATAGATAGATAGACATAGACATAGACATAGATTAGATACCTACCAACTGAAAAGCAAACTTGAACTCATAGATACAGGGAACAGATTGGTGATGGCTTGAGGCAGGAGGGTGGGCGAAATGAATGAAAATGCTCAAAAATATCACTTCTTGGCCATTTGGCTAAGATCAAGTGTGAAAATGCTTAAAAGATACAAACTTTTACTTTTTAAAGAAGCTAATTTACATAGAAGCATGGAAATTCATATAAAATTCATACTATGTAATTCCTTCACAAGGTTATAAATTGACATCTAAAGTTAAGGATAAAAGTTGAGCTATATTATATCAATTTAGTTCTTCTACATAAGAACATTTATTTATTGTATTTCCAACATCAGAACTTTCTTCAATGTCCCAATAATTTTAAGAATTTAAAACACTTACATGTTTTCCATATAAAAATTAGTACTATCTGGTCCACAAAAACACCATTATCCAGAATCTAGATTCACATTTCTGGGATGTAAGGATAGTGGAAACAAGAAGGATAAGGAATCAGTATGCTTTGTTTTTAAATGTATTAATTTTATTAAACTAAATATTTTTTCATTTTAATTATAGCCATCTATTTGTAGTTGTTTTACAAATAAAACAATTGAAAATAATAAATAACATCTGAGTAAAGCTCATGCATCCAATAAAAGCTTTTTATTATTTAGAATTCTGAAAACATATAAAACAATAATTTGTCTTTTAAGAAATATGGTGAAAGGATCCAAGATGGCAGCAGAGGAGGTTAGTGTTACATTCACCTTTTCCAAGGACTAATCTGGAATTACAAGTAAAATATAGAACAATCAACCTGAATAACCAATTGGAGACTACCTTAACAGAAGATTTATAAATAAAATTTACAGAAAATGTCATGTGGAGTCTGAGAGGAAGGGTGGAAACAAAAAAAGTGTTGGCCCAACACCCACATGCAGTGGCTGAGAATCCAAAAGGATATCTCAGCTGCAAAGGTTACGGCCTTAGGAGAATGGGGTCTCAGCTTGCACCGGGCTTTCTAGTCCAGACAACTAGAGCAGGGAAGAAGAGTTCACAAGACATCTGACTGAAAATCATTGAGTATTCCGACTGCCAGGAAGAGGTGGGAGTCTGTTAAGCACCCACGTACCTTCTTAAAGGGCCAATGAACAAAATCTCATTTGCATCCACTCACTCTGGGCTCTTTCATAGGAAGAGGGGCTCAGAGTGGTTTTATGGCTCTGGGGAGAGAGCTGAAGTGAAACCCACCAGGGTCCCTGTGGTGAGTCACTCTCCCGCATCACCCACAAATGCCATCTTTCTTTGGTCAAGCACTCCCTTCCACACAACATAAGTCTGGGAGAATGCTATAGCTCTACTCTCCAGACTCTCTTTCACCTCAGTGTGTGGAATTCATAAACTGGAAATAAGATGCAACTAATGAAATAAAAAAAAACTAAAAAATAAAGAAATTAAATAAACAAACCAAACTTTAAAAAAGCAAAAATCATGAACTGGATGGCTTCACAGGTGAATTTTTCCAAACATTCAAGGATAACTAACACTTATCCTTCTCATACTATTCCAAAAAATGTTAAGAGGAGGGAAAACTCCCAAGCTCATTTTAGAAACCATTAATATTCTAATTCCAAAACCAGGTATGACACTACAAATAAAGAAATTATAGACCAATATTTCTACCAAATGCAGAAGCAAAAATCCTCAAAAAATATTAGCAATCTTGAGAAAGAACAAAAATGGATATATCACATTACTTGATAACAAACTAAATGATAAGGCTATAGAAATCAAAACAGAATTGAATTGGGATAAAAACAGACATGCAAGGTATGTACAGAGAGTATCTAGCTCTGTAATAGGAAAAATATAGACATTTATTGAAGAAGATGCAAGATACAAGACACAATGACACCTCAGTCCCCTTCCAAGTAGTCACTTTAGGACCTCACACAGTTCTCTCAGCATCTCTTCCACCATTCAAAACACTACAAAATCCTTTGTTGGAATTGCCATCAGCTGCCCTGTGGTATTTTCCTGGATCTCACCAATGGTCTGAAATCTCTTCCCTTTCAAAGATGATATTAGTTTTGGAAAAAGCCAGAAATTACAGTGTGCCAAATTTATGATATAAGGGGACTGAACCACCTGGGTGATTAGATGTTTCACCAAAAATCTTCCACAAGAGTTGAAGCATGAGTAGGTGAATTGCAGTGAAGTTGCCAATCATCAGTTGTCCATAGCTTTAGCTGTTTTGTCATATTACATCTATCACTCCACAAAGAACAGTGAGGTAGTACTCCTTATTAATTGTTTGGCCTGGAGGAATGTACTCATGAGGGACAACACCTTCCCAAATGAGAAACAGAGTTAATGTGGTCTTGATTTTGCCATGCCTTCTTCAGGCATGGAAAACCAGGCTACTTCCTTTGGAATGAATGGGCCTTCATTTCAGGATCATAACCATAGACCCACAATTCATCTCCAGTTATGACCTTGAGAAAATCAGGTTCATTGGTAGTGGTTTGAATGAAGTCATTAGTAACTGCAGTGCAATGTTCCTTCTGCTTTGGTAACAAACCCATAAATGAATTTTGCCATGACACGTTTCATGCCAAAATCCTGCACCAAAATCTTGGACACAGTAGTTTTAGGAATCCCAGATCAGTTTCTGGTTCTTACCAGAAGATCTGTCAGTTGCCGATCTTTGTTGATTATAGCCAGTACACATTCAACTTTCTCATGTGTTCTGCTTGTTGCAGGCCTTCCATAATTCTTGACCATCTTTAAAGCATTTGTGTCACGCTTTTATTTTCAGTGCACTCATTGCATCATCCTTGAAAGCCTCCCAAAACATCAAATAGTGTCCACGAGGGAATGTTCAAGCTTAATGCGAAATTTGATGCAGATTTATTGCTTTATTCACTCAGCCATTTTTAATGTGACGGCCGCACAGTACACATGCTCACTCAACAGCATGTACCACCCCCACTGACTAGTTGAAGTTGTCATTGGTCTTGTGTGCATATTCTAGTCCACTTTTCTTTGCTTCCAGGTTACATTGATCTCATGAAAACTGTCCTTATTATATTAACAGTGTCTAAACTTTTTCCAGGCAGATCTCATGTAGATCAGTTGAACAACATTGAGAGCCCATAAATAAACCCATGCCTATAAGGTCAAATAATATTTGACAAAATATGCAAGAACATAAAATGGGGAAAAAACAGTCTACTCAATAAATGGCAATAAAAATTGTATAGGTACATATAAAAATGAAACTAGATCAAGTTTTTAATGCTATACACAAACATAAACTCAAAGTAAATTAAATACAAATGTAAGACTGAAAACTATAATACTCCTAGAAGAAAATATAGGCAGTTAAATCTCTGACATTTCTCCTAGTAATATACATTTTGATATATCTTCTCAGGCAAGGAAAATATAAAAAATAAATAAACAAAGGGACTACATAAAACTAAAAAAGTTTTTGCACAACAAGGAAAGCATCAAGAAAATGAAAAAACAACCAACTGAATGAGTGAGAACATATTCACCCATGATATATCTGTAAAGGGTTAATATCCAAAATTTATTTAAACATTCATACAACTGAATACCTAAAAAAACCATCAATCCAATTTAAAAAATGGCAGATGACCTGAATAGACATTTCCCAAAAAAAGACATACCAATGGCCAATAGACATATGAAAAGATGCTCAATGTTACTAGTAGTTGATGAAATGCAAATTAAAACCATGATGGTATGTAACTTCCCACCTATCAGAATGGTTGTCATGACTAAATTAACAAACAATAAATGTTAGTGAGGATGTGGAAAAAAGGGAACCCCGGTGCACTGTTGGTGAGAATGCAGTTTGGTGTATCCACTATGGAAAACAGTATGGAGATCTTCAAAAAGCAAAAATGGAACTGCTTATGACCCATCAATTCTATATCTGGGTATATATCCAAAGAAACCCAAAACACTAATTTGAAAGAATGTATTCACCCTTATGTTCATTGCAGCATTATTTGCAATAGCCAAGATACAGAAGCAACCTAGGTTCCCATCAGTAGATAAGTAAATAAAAACTGGTTGTCCACATATACAGTGGAATATTACTCAACCTTAAAAAAAGAATAAATAGTTGTGACAGCATGGTGACCCTATGCTAAGTGAAATAAGGTAATCAGAGGAAGACAAATACAGTATGGTTTTATTTATATATGGAATCTAAAGTACAATATAAAGAAACAAACACAACAGAAGCAGACTCATAGTTACAGAGAACAGACTGATTGTTGCCAGAAGAGAGGATGGGTGGGGGCAGGGAGAAAAGGATAAAGGAAATGAGAAGTACAAATATGTAGTAACAAAATAGTCATAGGGAAGTAAAGTATAGGGTATATAGCCAATAATATTGTAAAAATATATATATGTAGTGTCAGGTGGGTGCTGGGAGAACTCTTTGTAAAGCACATGATTGTTAAATCACTCTGCTGTACAACTAAAGCTAATACAAAATAATATTAAATGTAAACTGTAATTGAAGAAAATAATAAAAGCTTGGAGTCATGAAAAACAAAAGTGGTAACTCAAAATACAATAACAAGGCCTTTCATTTTCTATTGTTATGCATAATTTTTTATAGAAGCTTTCAATATCTCAATAAATTCTTAGGCACAGTTAATGAAACATAATGCAATCAGAACTTGAATGACTTTTCCCCCCCAACTTTTTACTTAGATTACCACTTATATAGTGACAATGTGAATTAAAGCAAGAAATATATATATATATATATATATATATATATATATATATATATATATAAAACAGCAGACCTACATATTTATGTGGGAAAATTAGATGAACATAAGAAATACATTCTTTAACTAAATCTTTTTTCTTGGGGGAAAAAAAACAACAACCCAAAACACCTAGAATCTATTACCAGCCTGAGTTGTGTTTTCCTGATAGATAAAAATAATGCCCTTGAAGAAGATAAGATTCATTGAAAGGTTTTATTTTTTACCTGATTTTTTAAAAGTATATTTTATTGATTATGCTATTACAGTTGTCACATTTTTTCTCTGCTTTATTCCCCTCAAACCTGCATCCCCCTCCCCTGGCATTCCTCCCCTTAGTTCATGTCCATGGATCATACACATAAGTTCCTTAGCTCCTCCATTTCCTATATTATTCTTGATGTACCCCTGTCAATTTTGTACCTATAATTTATGCTTATTATTCCCAGTACATTTTCCCCATTCTCTTCCAAACTCCTCCCCACTCATAACCCTCCATGTGATCTCCATTTCTGTGGTTCTGTTCCTGTTCTAGTTGTTTGCTTAGTTTGTTTTGTTTTTGTTTTAGGTTCAGTCATTGATAGTTGTTAGATGTCATTTTACTGTTCATAGTTTTGATCTTTTTCTTAGATAAATCTCTTTAACATTGCATATAATAAGTGCTTGGTGATGATGAACTCCTTTAACTTGACCTTATCTGGGAAGCACTGTATCTGCCCTTCCATTCTAAATGATACCACTCATTTGTAGGTAACTCTCTCCTTTTTTCTTGCTGCTTTTAAGATTCAATCCATGTCTTTAATCTTGGGTAATGTAATTTTGATGTGCCTTGCTGTGTGCTTCTTTGGATCCAAACTTTTTGGGACTCTCTGAGCTTCCTGGACTTCCTGGAAGTCTACTTCTACCACCAAATTGGGGAAGTTTTCCTTCATTATTTTTTCAAATAAGTTTTCAATTTCTTGCTCTTCATCTTCTCCTTCTGACATCCCTATGATTCAGATGTTGGAACATTTGAGGTTGTCCCAGAGGTTCCTAAGCCTCTCCTCATTGTTTTGAATTCTTGTTTCTTCCTTCTGTTCTGGATGAATGTTTATTTCTTCCTTCTGATCTATATCATTGATTTGAGTCCGAGTTTCCTTCCCTTCACTATTGTTTCCCTGTACATTTTTCTTTATTTCACTTTTCATAGCCTTGACTTTTCCTCTATTTTTCCACCTTACTTAACCATTTCTGTGAGCATTCTGATTACCAGTGTTTGGAACTCTGCAATTGATACATTGGGTATCTCTTCATCACTTAGTTCTATTTTTGGAGCTTTGATCTGTTCTTTCATTTGGGTCATATTTCTTTGTCTCCACACACTTGCATTGTAAGGGGTGGATCCTTAAGTATTCTCCAGGGCGTTGCAACCCACATTACTGCTTTGTGGAGCTGTCTGTGTGGAAGGGGTCCAAGAGGGAACAAAGGTGATTCCTTAGCTCTCTGTCTGCTTTCAGACACTTCCCCCACTACCCACAAGCAAATTGGGCCCTTCTGGTGCTGATTCCCAGGTGGGTGGATTTGTCTATGTTCTAGGACCCTGTGTGTCTCTCCAATGAACTCTCCTATGAAATTGGGGTTTTCTCCCACTGCTGCAACCCCCCAGGATTTTATAGCCAGAGGTTTTGAGGCTTTCTTTTCCCACACTGGAATCCTGGCTTACATGATCTCTCTCCATCCCCACTTTTTCATCCCAGTTTATCTGCAAATTTGGGACCACCAGCCTCTGCCTTGCCCATCCGGTCCTCCAGTTGCTGCCTTGCCTTCCATCCTCTCCACTCCAGCTGCCTATTTCTACCCATTCCACCAGTTTCAATGAGTGTCTTCTTTAACTGCTTGGTTGTTGGACTTACATACAATTCAATTTCCTGGCAGTTCTGGTTGTTTTTTGTATTTAAATTTGTTGTTGTCCTTCTTTTAGTTGTGCAAGGAGGCGAAGTGTGTGTACTTGTGCCTCCATCTTTGCTGGAAGTCTTTTACCTGATTCTTGAGAGAAGCTTCCAGAGTAGCAAAATATAGAACTTGTGTTGCTACTTCACACCAGCTATATAAATTAATCTTTTATATCTATTTGAAATGTAGTTCCAGACCTATTTTTAGCAGTATATTTCTTTCCTGAAGCTCTTTAGAACTTTTTAATATACAGAAGTTAAAATCAAACATTTGGATTTCTTAGACCAGTAAAATTTCCAGGAACAACTTGGACTACTTGTTTTGCTAAGGAAATACATTTAAAAAATACTTCTAGTTAACATTATCAAAAGATTTTAACATACAAATTAATCAAAGACATAATATCAGAATAAGTTACAGGTTTTCTCAAGAAATAATGGTTGCCAGCTTTATGGCAAAACATAAATATGTATTACATTTCTTATTTGGAATTGAGTCTGTGAACACTGTATTGTCGACTTCTTACTCCAAACATATTTTGGATATGTTTATTTATTTTGAATAACAAGTGACTGTGTAATAAGTTCTGTTGTAAATACTGAGGGATAGCAGTTAACAAAACCAAGTTCCTACTTTCAAAAAGTCTACATTTCTTGAGTAGAAAATAATAACAAAATTGACAAGTAAGCATATCAGCTGGTGATGTTATAGCAGATGAAAAAAATAGAGTAAGTGGAATAAAGAATGTCAGAGTGGGATACATGGTTATTATTTTATATTAGAGGATCAAAGAAGATATTTGTAGCAGTGTGAAATTTGTGCAGAGAGCTGAAGGACGTCAGGGAATAAATCACACTGCTACCTGGAAGAGGGATGTTTCTGACACAAGAAAAAGCAAGTGCAAATATCCTGAGGCAAACACATGCTATTAATGTTTATTGTGCTATTAATACATTAAGAGCATGTGTTGTTGAAGCAAAGTGAGCTAGGGAGAGATTATGTACAAAAATATTAGAAAGTTAATGGGTTACCAGATTATGTAGAAATTGTTAAGTATTTGGGGTTTAATTTTGAGTGGCAATAATGGCAAAATGGCAAATTTTGAGCAGAGAAATAAAATGATTGTCTTTACATTTTTACCCCTAATAAGCTCTTTATTTTAAATAATTTTCAATTCACTGAACTGCTTTAGATATAACAGTGAGAGTTCACATATGTGTCCCTTGCTTTTTCCCATTGTAAATATATATTTATATGGCATATTTTTCAAAAATAAATAACACTGATTCATTATACTATGCACAGTCCAGACTTATTCATATTTCACCCATTGAAATACAAGTTTGTCCATTGATTTTTTTTTAATAGTGTGTTTCATGACCCAGTCCAGTGTACTGCATTGCTTTGAAGTGGTATAGATCTAACATGTGTCCTTGGGTTGATGAAAATTACTCTGATTTTCCTTACTTATAATAATCGTAACAGCCAGCCACTCCAGGCTTGTCTGATGTTTTGCTCATGATAAGACTGAAGTTACAAGTTTTTGGAAAGAATATCAGAGAAGTGAGGTGCTCATGCTGTCATGTCATATCAGGGTATATATGATATCTACATCTGACCTCATTGGTAATATTATAGTAGTATCTGCCACATTTCCTCAATTAAAGTTCCTATTTTCCCTTTTCATACTGTATGCTTTGGAAGTATTATTTACATTTATTTTTCCCTTTTCTTTCTTTTTAAGTTTTTTTCCTTTTTTTTTTTTTGTTGTTCAAGTAGTGTTATTTTCATTTTTCCATGAGCACTTTCACCCACCCTACTCACCCCCACCTCCCACCCTCAATCCTTACCCACTTTGGCTTTGTCCATGGGTTCTCTATATATATTCCTTGACGACACATCCCGTTCATTTCCCCATTATGCCCCTCCCCACTCCCTTCTGGTTGCTGTCAGTTTGTTCTTTATCTCCATGTCTCTGGTTGTATTTTGCTTGCTTCTTTGTTCTGTTGATTAACTTCCACATATGAGGTCATATGATATATGTCTTTCACTGCCTGGCTTATTTCACTTAGCATAATGCTCTTCAGTTCCATCCATGTTGTCATGAAGGGTAGCAGCTCCTTCTTTCTTTCTTCTGTGTAGTATTCCATTGTGTGAATGTAGTATAGTTTTAGATCCACTCATTTACTGATGGGCATTTAGGTTGCTTCCAGCATGTGGCTATTCTAAATAACACTGCTATGAACACTGGGGTGCATAGGTTGTTTTGAATTGGTGTTTCAGGATTCTTAGGATATAATCCCAGCAACGGAATTGCCTGATCAAAAGGCAGTTCCATTTTTAGTTTTTTGAAAAAATTCCATAGTGTTTTCCACAGTGGCTGCACCATTCTACATTCCCACCAACAGTGTACTAGGGTTCCCTTTTCTCCACAACCTGGCCAGCACTTGTTATTTGTTGATTCGTTTATGATGGCCATTCTGACAGGTGTGAAGTGGTATCTCATTGAGATTTTAATGTACATCTCTATGATGGCTACTGATGCTGAGCATCTTTTCATATGCCTATGGGCCCTCTGTATGTCCTCCCTGGAGAAATGTCTGTTCAGATCCTTTGCCCCATTTTTTATTGGATTGTATTCCTGGAGAGGAGTTGTATTAAGAGTTCTTTATATATTTTAGAGATCAAACACTTGTCCAAAGTATCATTGGCAAATATATTTTCCCACAGAGTTGGTTCCCTTTTCATTTTGCTGATGTTTTCTTTAGCTGTGCAGAAACTTTTAATTTGTTGAAGTCCCATTTGTTTATTTTTTCAATTACATCCTTTGCTCTAAGGGACATAGCAGTGAAAATATTCATGAATGGAATATCTGAGATTTTCCTGCCTATATTCTCCTCTAGGATTTTTATGGTGTCATGACTTATATTTAAGTCTTTTACCATCTTGAGTTTATTTTTGTGTATGGTGTAAGTTGATGGTCAAAATGCATTTTTTTTACATGTAGCTGTCCAGATCTTCCAATACCATTTGTTGAATAGGCCATTTTTACTCCATTTTATGCTTTTGTTACTTTTTTTGAATATTAATTGACCATAGAGACATGGGTTTATTTCTGGGCTCTCTATTTTGTTCTATTGATGTATGTGTCTGTTCTTATGCCAGTACCAGCCTGTTCTCATTACAGCAGCCTTGTACTATAGTTTGATATCAGATATGATGATCCCTTCTACTTTATTCTTCTTTCTCAAAATTAATGTGGCTATTCCAAGTCATTTAAGGGTCCATCTAAATTTTTGAAGTGTTTTTCTATATTTTTGAATCATGTCATTGGTATATTAGTAGGGATTGCATTGAATATATAAATTGCTTTTGGTACTATGGACATTTGGAAAATGTTAATTTTTGCAATCCATGAACAGGGCATATGCTTCCACTTATTTGTGTCTTCCTTTATTTGTATCTTTAGTGTTGTGTAGTTTTCTGAGTACAGGACTTTTACCTCCTTGGTTAGGTTTGTTCCTAGGCACTTTATTTTTCTTGTTGCTAGAGCAAATGGAATTTTTTTCCAGATGTCTTTTTCTGATATTTCATTGTTGGCACAAAAAATACCTTCAATTTCTGAATATTGATTATGTATCTCACTGTTTTGCCAAATTTACTTATTAGGCCCAGTAGTTTTGTGATGGAGTCTATAGGGTTTTCTATGTACCTTATTATGTCATCTGCAAACAATGAAAGTTTTACTTCTTCCTTTTTCAATTTTACTTACATTTATTTCTTTATCTTGTCTGATCACTGTGGCTAGGGCTTTCAATACTATGTGAAGTAGAAGTGGTGATAGTGGACATTCTTGTCTTGTTCCTGATCTTAGTGGGAAAGCTTTTAGTTTTTGCCAGTTGAGTATGAGGTTGACTGTAGGTTTCTTACATGTGGTCTTTATTATGTTGAGGTATGCTCTTTCTACTCCTACTTTACTGAGTGTTTTTATCATAAATGGGTGCTGTACATTGTCAAATGTTTTTTCTGCATGTATTGGTAAGATCATGTGATTTTTGTCTTTCTTTTGTTTATGTGATGTATTACATTTATTGATTTGTGAATATTGTACCATCCTTGCATCCCTGGGATGACTCCCCCTTCCTCATGGTGTATGACCTTTTAATGACCTCACTCATCTTGGATTTTTTTTTTTTAATAATCTGAGAATGATAGGGTTTAGCTCTTCCTGAAATGTTTTGTAAAACTCTCCTGTGAAACCATCTGGTCCAGGGCATTTGTGAGCCATGAGTTTTTTGATTACTGATTCAATTCCAGTAGTTGTTATCAGTCCATTCAGGCTTTGTGCTTCTTCTTCATTCAGTTTTGGAAGATTACATGTCTCTAGAAATTTGTTCATTTCATCCAAGTTTTCAAATTTCTTGTAATATAGTTGTTCGTAATAATTTCTTACAATCCTTTGTATTTCTGTGGTATCAGTTGTAATCTCTCTTCTTTCATTTATGATTTTATTTGCTTGGGTCCTGTCTCCTTTTCTTGATAAGTCTGCTTAAAAGCTTGTCAATTTTATTTTTTTTTAAAGAACCAGCTCCTAGATTTAGTGTTCCTTTGAACTGTTCTTTTAGTCTCTATGTCATTTAATTCTGCTTTGTTCTTGGTTATTTCCTTCCTTCTACTTGCTCTGGGCTTTGTTTGTTTTTATTCCTCCATTTCTTGTAGATGTAGGGTTAGGTTGTTTATTTGATATGTTTCCACCTTTTTTAGATCAGCCTGTATCACTATAAACTTCCCTGTCAGGACTATCTTCACTGTGTTCCATAGGTTTTGCACTGCTCTGTGCTCATTTTCATTTGTTTTCAGAGACTTTAGATTTCTTCTTTGATCTCATTGTTAACCTATTCATTGTTTAATAACATGATGTTTGATCTTCATGAATTTGAATATTTTTGATTTTTTTCCTTGTAGTTTGTTTCTAGTTTCAGGCCCTGTCATGTGAGAAAAAGCTTGATATGATTTCAATTTTCTTTAATTTGTTGAGGCTTGTTTTGTGTTCCATCATGTGGTCTATCTTAGAAAATATTCCATGTATATTTGGAAAAAACATGTATTTTGTTTTTACGAGATGAAAGGTTATATATATATATATATGTTAAGTACATTTGATCTATGGCACTGATCAATGCTGTAATATCTTTGTTGATATTTTGTTTGGAAGATCTATCTATTGCTGACAATTGGGGTTTAAGATCCCCTGGTATAATCGTGTTGCTGTCTATATCTTTCTTGAAGTCCTCTAAGGTTTTCCTTACATATTTGATGCTCTTATGTTGGGTGCATATATGTTTGCAATGTTTATGTCTTCTTGATGGCTTCTGCCCTTGAATATTATGAAGTGTCCTTCTGTGTCTATTTTTATGGCCTTTGTTTTGAAGCCTATTGTGTCTTATGTAAGTATTACTCCTCCAGCTTCTTTTCCCATGTCCATTTGCTTGGAATATTTTTTTCCAACCCATCATTCTTAGTGTATAGGTCTTTTTTCTGAGGTGGGTCTCTTGTAGGCAGCATATGTGTGGGTCATGTTTTCTTATTCATTCACCTACCATATGTCTTTTGATTGGAGTATATAATCCATTTACATTTAAGGTTATTATTGATAGGTACTTATTCATTTTTCATCCTTCATACCTTGTTCCTCTGTCTCTCACTCTTTTTCTTTATTTTCTTAAAGCACTTCCTTTAGCATCTCTTGAAGTGCTGGTTTGGTGCAGGTATATTCTTTGACCCTTCTTTTGTCTGAGTAACTTCTCATTTCACCTTCTATTTTAGTTGAGAGCCTTGCTATATATAATAGTCTTTGTTGCAAGGCCTTTGCTTTTCATTACTTGGACTATTTCTTGTCATTCTCTTCTGGCTTATAGTGTTTCTATTGAGAAATCAGCTGCTAGCCTTATTGGAGCTCCCTTGTGTATTACTTCCTGTTTCTCCCTTGCTGCCTTTAAGATCCTTTGTCTTTAAAATTTGGCACTTTAATTATGATGTGTCTTGAAGTAGGCCTCTTTGGGTTCATCTTTATTGGGACCCTGTGTGCTTCCTGAACTTGTGTGGCTTTTCCCCTCTCTAGGTTAAAGAAATTTTCTGTCATTATTTTTCAACAGATTTTCTATCCCTTGCTCCATTTCTTCTCCTTCTGGTATTTGTGTGATTCAAATGTTGTTGTGTTTCATGTTGTCTTGCAGTTGCCTTTAGTTATCTTCATATTTTGGTTTTTTTTTCTTGCTGCTGCTCTACCTGGGTGTTTTTTTCTATCTTGTCTTCCAGCTCACTAATTTGGTCCTCTGATTCATCCAGTATGCTTGTAATTTCTTCTACTGCATTTTTTATTTCAGATATTGTATTCTTCATTTCTTCCTAGTTCTTGTTTATAGTTTCTATTTCCATATTCATACTGTTGTAGTTCCCACTAAATTCCTTGTAGTTGTTTTGAGTTCCTTGAGCATCCTTATCACTATTCTTTTGAATTGTATATTTAATAGTTTGCTTGCCTCCATTTTATTTAGTTCTTTTACTGGAGAATCTTCCATTACTTTTGATTAGAGGTTCTTTCTTTGTCTCCCCATTTTAGGTGACTCTTTTGGTTTGTTTCTGCAATTCTAGATTCCCTGCTTTGCCAGATGTCTTCATAGGGTGTGCTTCTGTGGTAGTGGTTCTGTGGTTCTCAGTGGTGTAGTCTCTTTGATCTCCTTGTCTGAATGCTCTAGGATTACTAAACGTTCTGTTTGTGTGGGATCTCTTGTTATAATTGAGCTTTACCTGTTGGTGACTCCTTTGTTGGTGGGTACTCCCCAACAGCTGGTATACTGGTATTCTCACCTCTCACCTTGTCTTGTATGCTGTTATACTGGTATTGGTTAACAAAGCAGTATTGCCAGACAACCAAACCTATGCTACCAAAAAGAACCCTTCTACTACATCAGCAGTCTCAACCATAATTGAAGTAAGATTAATGAAGGTGAAGAGAGATTATGAATATTACAAGATATGAAAAAGGTAATATGAGATGACTAAAAGAGGAGAAAATGTCTGGTAAGAGGTAGGAGAATTGATAAGATTTGGAATGGAACTGAGGCAAAGAATGGGACACAGCAATATTTACAATGTAATTAAAACACAAAAGCGTCATGGGCTCAATAGAGTATGAAGAGGGAAGAATATACTCTGAAGTTAGAAGTACAATTGAAAATTTACTGGACTGAAGGGAGCAAAATTGCAGAAAAACCACAGTAGGGTTTATAGCAATGACAACTGAATAAACTGTAAAACTTTAAACTTTAAAAATAAGAATATTGTAGAAAAGCCAAAAAAATGAATAGGAGCTGTATATAGTAGAGAAATATTATTTTGAAAGGATGGGGGGAGCAAACAAGAGTAAAGAGTAAAGCACAGGTTGAGAACGGGGGAATGAAGAAAGAAAAGGAAAGAAAAGAAAAAACAAGGAGAGAGAAAACAATGAAATAAAATTCCTTACTCAATTAATCATGGGCAGGGGGAAGGCTAAATGGAATAAGACAGCAAAAGATCATCCTATGGGATTTAAAGGACAAATAAGTAGTGAAGAAATAAGAGTTCCTTTGGAGAAATACAGCAATAACCATGATATTTCACCCAACTATCCACTTTTCATAAAAGATGAAAAAGAAAAAAGTCTCTTATTAGAAGGGAAAAAATATGAGCTGATTTAAGAAAGAAGAGCACTTACATGAGGTTAGATGGAGAAATTCTGACAGTAATGGATAGAAACTTGGTGTAGTGTGAGAGAAAACAAAGTTAATCACACCAGGAATAAAACTCAGGAAGATGGTGAAATGGACTGAGACCAGCAAGGGTGCTATGTGGGATTTGGCCTAACAATAGTATGATAAGAAATATATAATCTGAATAAAAAGTATAACATGTAAAATACCAGGTATAAAAAGTAAAATTCCAAGTGTGTTATTTGGAATATGAGTGAAGTCTGAATGATAGCAAAATGAAATTTGTCTCAGCTGTTGGTGTTCAACCTCTGACTTTTTTCTGGATCTGTCTCCAGTCCTCTCACAGTTCCAGGTCTTATTGTCTTACTCTTGGAAAAAAAAAAAAAAGCCTCCTGCTGATTTTGTACCCGCCAAACCACTTTTGCAGGTCTTCCTAGTTCCTGTAGATAGAGGGGGGCTGGGCTCCATTGTTTTCCTTTCCTGTGGTTCTGCAAGGATGGGGCCTCAGTCTGGGGTACAGTAATCACAGGTGCCCATTTTCCAGTCCATGCACTCAGAACACTGTGAGGCCTACACTGTCCACTCTGCGCATTTGCACCAGGCCAGCACGGATAATCCACCTCAATTTTTGACCCTTTGATCAGTCCATGAGATGCACTGAGTGGAAGCAAACCACACCCTGTCCCTCTTCTTGTTGGCCTGGCCCTTGCATGCACAGGAAGTCCCTGCATGGTGGGTCAGTTCCACTAATGGAAAAAGTCTCTCTGGGAGACTCTGCCTCTCTGAGACCCTATTGCTCCCCTTTGATCAATCTGTGAGGCACTCTGAATAGGAGCAAATTGTGCCCCAACTCCTACCTCTTTGTTGGTCTGGCCTCTTTGCACTGGAGATCCCTGCATGGCTGCTCAGTTCTTTTTTTGAAAAAAGTCCCCTTGGGTTCCACCTGCTGTTCCTAACAAGCACCTGACTTTCCACACAGTCCAACTCTCTGACCAGTCCAGAGTCTATCTGGGTCATCACCAGTAAAGGCCTATCTCTTCTCTCAGATCCATATTTCACCTGGCTCCCCAGTTTCTCTGGTACTATCCTAGCCAGTGACTGTGGCCCCAGCCAGTGTGAGCTTCCAGCAGTGTGTCACTTACTTCCTTTTTATCCCCCCAGCAACTTTACCCATCCAGGTATGGGTTTGGGACTTCCCCAGTCTGGGAAGGGAGGGAGCCACTGCTATCACTGACCTGGCTCTCTTCCAATGCTCCTGTGGCAGCCACAGTGTCAGGTGCAAGGCCTGGGGACCTTCCCATCCACCAACAAAATCTCCTTACCACCCATTTTTAAGTGTCCTTCGCACTCTTTGACTTCCAAACTTCATATTAGCTGGGATTCTGTTGGCTTTTCACTGTGTTCTTTGAAAGATTGGCTACTTGTCTGGTGGTTCCCAGTGACACTTTTCCTTCCCTCATTCATGGACATGCTGAGGTGAGGCAGGGGTGGGAGGGGAACAATCTAACACTGTTCCCTCTGACCACTGTCTTGCTGACACTGCAGACTTAAGCCTCATTCAATGTGGTGGTCAAGCTGAAAGAACACCAAAGGTCAGTGGTTCTGAGGAAGCTTTCAGAAGAAAAGCCTTCCAGTAGGGAGTAGCACAACACAATGGGAAACAGAGGAACAGAGAGTAGAACCCTCAGATATTATAGTAGAGAAATTTCAGAGATACACAAACCTGTTCTGACTTTGTGGCTTTGCTCATGCCAGAAAAAAAACTAGGGAACAGCTTCTCTGGACGAGACTGGATATTGATAGAGGGAGTGGGATCTCTGAGCACTAGTATTTGTGTAATTAATATAAATTTGATGAATGTCAGGTTTCACTTGTTGCTTTGTGATGTCAGAAGCCAGAGAGTTTACACAGAAAAGAAGGAAAGGCTACCTATAATCCAATCACCACAAGACAACCACTTTATTGTTTTGATATATTTCCTTCTAGCCTTCTTCCTATGCCTATTTTATCCTGCATATACAATTTATTTCCTACTTCAGCATTTGTAACATAAATGCCTTCCTTATTATTAAAAATGCTTTCAACTCTCAAAAAAAATGATTAGCTAGGTGTCCCCATTCGGTGCACAAGCAAGTGGGTTCAGCTCCCTCCTACATCACTGACATTTTCCTCCTTCTATGGGAACATTTTTGATTAATTTAAAATTTTATCTTCTTATTTACATGTTAGCATTTTAAATTTTAATTTAAATATTTTCTTTTTTTTACTTTTTAAAAAATTTTATTTATTTATTGTTAGAGAGAGGGGAAGGGAGGGAGAGAGAGAGGGAGAGAAACATCAATGTGTGGTTGCCTCTCATGTGGCCCCCAATGGGGACCTGGCTCGCAACCCAGCATGTGCTCTGGCTGGGAATTGAACCTGTGACCATTTGGTTCACAGCCCATGTTCAATCCACTGAGCTACACCAGCCAGGGCTAAATTTTCATATTTTGAACAATTAAAGTTTTGAAAGAAAAATTAAAAATGAAAAAATAAAACATCTCATTTTATGTCTTTTCTGCAGTGAAGTCAGATTGCAGCAACTTTGCTCTGCAAACCATCTAATCTGCCAGTGGAACTTCTGTGTAGTAGCTTAAAAATGTTGGTTCATGGACAGTTTTAATTTATTTTATTTCTCTTAGGATAAGAATGACTAACCAAGTTCAACCAAATTCAACCTCTCTCTCTCCCTAACATTTTGTGAATGTTTTAAAGAATGTGCTTTTGGAAGACTTGAAGTGAATGACTTGGCAGTACCTCTGACATTTTTAAATAGTCTGGTATTTTTTAAGAAATTAAATGATGACTTTATAAATAATACCCTTAATTCCAAGTTTCTCTCACCTGTTCCAAAGTCTGAGGAATAAATATGCTTCTATTGATTGTGCCTGTGAAATCTCCTTATGAGAGTTGTCTTTAGAAATTGTATGTTATACTCCACACCCAACAAAGTAGTTATTTAGGTGATTAAATTTATAATAATATAATGACTTTTCCTTGTGTTATCCAATAATCAGAGCTTCCCTACTTTCATTTTTTACTAGCAGTAAGAGATTCCATTTTTATTGTAGCTTTCTATTGCTATAAGCCAGAAAAATTATTATCCATTAGAACTTCTCTTCATGTGGAAATTCCTTCATTTTATTTCCCATTGCTCTTCCATGTCTCACTTGCTTTTTGGTTTTGTTCACATGTTTGCATATTCACCTTTTTATCTGTGAGGCTTTCTCAAAATAGATTGCCATTAGTTCAAAAGTAACAAGCTTCTTTTAACTTTAGTTTGTTTTACAGCTTTCTTAGCTAAGCCAAATGCACATATATTCATATGTGTTATTGGGCAAGTTAGGCAACACAGTAGAAAAAATATTTAGAGATAGTTCAACCCTGATAGTTATTTTTCTAAAAGTAAAAGTCTTGAGGCAGTTGAAGTTGTTTTTCTCCTTTTATCTTACTGTCTGGTTTCATCAGTATGCCTACTGTCACAGAGGCTTTGAAGAGGTATCATTTTCATGTTTATTTGTCCTAAATGGAATAAAACTTTCTGAATGTCTTCATTCAACTTTGCTCCTACATACATTTTTATTTTAATCAAAAGCTTACTTAGAGTGAGTGAAGACCTCCTATGGAGCTAGTTTATGTCTTTAAAAGCTTTGTTTATCACCAAGAGTGATAGTCTATCATAGAGGATTCATTTTGGTTCAAGGACATATTGTCTTGATGGGGTTTATACATCAAAGAGAAGAACTAAAGGGCTGTGATGAAAACTTTCCACCTGACACACAGGTAGCTGAAGGTATGTGCTATCCTTTCTTCAGTCCTTTTGTCACCTTTCTTAACTTTCTTATTTTGAAACAGGATAATAGTAGTTCTTGAGTTTTCTGGGGATTTTTATTCTATATTGCATGCTGTGAAAAGATTTTTCTAGGTTCTGCTTCTGGGGTCCCTCTAATCTTGTGATGTTAAACACGCTGCTGTCTTCCCTTAGCATTACTCTCATCATTTTCTTCTCCACTTGTTCTACTTCTGTCCTCTGTATGTGGGAGGGGATGTACAGAAGATGTGAAAGGAAATTTAGTAGAATGGCAGAGTAAGGGTATGTCAGGGAATCATACTGCTAAAAAAAAAAAAAGCCTCTACAACTTCTAAAAGAAAAAAGGATAGGCTGTACTATTCTTTGCATCTTTTTCCAACATAACCACCAATGTTAACTTCTTTTTTTCTAATGAAGCATTTGCAAAGAAATACTGTCACTAATCTTTGAATTTTGATATCATCTACTTCCTAGATTTGTGTCTCAAATTCATGGTTTGTTTTCTAAACAGTAGAGAATGATCTATGTGATGAAAATTTCATATTTTTTAGTAAGACTAGTGTATTTTGACCTTGAAGAACTGCGCTAATAGTAATGAAAATATATACTACAATGAAGGATGACATCATATCTTTATTCAATTTGCATTGTGTATGTTTAATGAAATACTAGAACTTCCTTCTGATAGTTTCAGTACCTTTGGAAATATGTTGACTTTTCTTTCTGTCTTGCCCAGAGTCATACTGGGAAATTCCCCTCAGTATTAGAACCAGATTTAGTCAGTCAACGACAACATAGAAAAACAATGTTGGAATATTTTTGGACTAGATAGCACTTTTAAAATATTTCCCTTATGCCAGTCATATAAATGAAAGATATATACACAGATGAAAGAAAAGGGAACCAAAATATTGACAAACATATTGATGAATAATTTAATATGTATAACATTTTTGGAAATAAGATTTTTCTAGTATCACTTTCTGTTATTTGGGCCACAGTTTAAAGTTTCTTTGATAATATTTCCTGGAATGATTGGTTGAGATTATAAAATTAAAATAACTTGCATGTGCTAGCATAAATTTGACATTAGAACTAAATTTAATACTAACCACAGTAAGCTTGGTAAAAAAATTCAGGCTTTGAGAGTAAGTACTTCATGCTTCATAATCATCAAAATTATTTTACATTCATTAAAAAATTTAGCAATTTTTGGCACATAGTAAGGGACAGTTGTAGATATAATTTTGTTGAATATAATACATGAACGAATATTTCAAGCAAATTAAGTACATTTCAGAAATTTTCATTCTTTAAAAACAGTGCTTAAAATACAATTGTATAGAACAACTAAGAAAAAAATGGAAAATAAACAATTAGCAAACCATAAACCAATAAAATTAACTACTCTCTCAGCTCCCCATGAAATATACATACATTTGCTAAAATCTCAACTTTTGGCACCTGGTACTTTTATTCAGTAATGCACACAGTGTGGTAGATTAGTATTTTAAAACTCCAGAGGGCAATTCATAATTGCTTTTATTAACATATTCCAATCTTGGCACTTTCCATATAAAGGAAACATTTTGTTATAGCTAACATTTTGTTTCATTCCCTCTCTCCCTCTCTCTTCAATTTTTCTATCTCTATCTCTTTTACTCTACTTCCAGATCCTGAAATATTGTAATGGGCTCAAATAAGACCCTTCCTTAATTTCATTCATTCATGCATTTATTCATAAACTCATTGTTTCTTTTACCCACATTCACCACCCCTGTATGAACCACCCAATCATCTTAATATATGTATAACTATATATACATACATATGTGTTATATATGCATATATTTGTTTAAATGTGTCTTTTTGAAGTGTCATTGCATATGTATTATTTAAATTTTAGTAAATAATATTGCACATTGGATTTTTTTTTCCTACTCAGATCAAGTTTTTATCCATCATGGCACTTTATAAATCTCTTATCCATGTCTCCTGCATATAGGTCCTGCTATCACACTACTTATTGGTTATATAATAATGGACACATCACTTAAACTGAGAAAATGTCTTTGTCTATAAAATCAGGGATGATAGTTCACCTCATAAAATTGTGCAAAAATTAAATTAACAACTCTGGTCAGGTGGCTCAGTTGGTTGGAATACTGTCCCATACACTAAAAGTGTGCAGCATTGATTCCTAGTCAGGGCACATACCGAGGTTGCAGGTACAGTTCCTGGTTGAGGTGCATGTGGGCAGCAACTGATTGATGTTTCTATCACACATTGATGCCTCTCTGTCTTTCTGTCTCCCTTTCTCTCTCAATCTCTCTCTCTCAAATCAATAAACATTTCTTCAGGTAAGGATTAAAAAATTAAATTAACAATAGCATGACAGGTATTTAGCACATGAGAGATTTTCAATAAATAGACACTTTTACTATATATCAAGTAGTTTACTACGGCTAGACAAAATAGTGTAAAAGATGGTGCAAGAATGTGGATATTACGTAAGATGAAATTGGAGAGTTGGAAGAACCAGATTACAAAAGATTTTTCTAAAACATAGCAGGGAATTTGCATTTGAAATTATAAGCCACTGTTTCTACTAGAATCACCTGAGATAAAGAATTTATATTTATGGGTCCTACCCACAGAGATTTGGTATACTTATGTGATTTAAATAAATTTTTCTAATGCAATAGAGTTGATTATATGTTTCTATGATGCATCATGTTGACTTCTGCCCATGATATTTGAGGTAGGAGAGGGATAGCACTCATAGATCTGAGCTTTAAAAATATTAAAACTTAGACAAGGAAGCACTTAAAGCACTTTGTTTAAAAAAAGGTAAATAGAGAACCAGGATGGGGTGTAGGTAGACACACTGCACCGCCTTGCACAACAAGAACTGACAGAAAATTGAATGGCAACGAAGTCCAACACCAAGGAAGTAAAAAATAAACATTCATCCAGACCAGTGGGAGGGGCGGAGACTGGCACCTGGCGGAGAAGACTCACGTGGCTGTGGCGGGACCTAGACTGGTGGAGTGTGGGACGAACAAGGCAGGCAGTCTGACCACTGGCAGACCCTGAGGACCCACATTCCTGCAGATAAACCGAGAGGGCCGGACTCAGAGTGGCAGAGAATGGGACAGGCAGAGCGGCCTGCAGGCCCCACATTTGCGCACAGATAAAACAGACAAATGGCGGGGAGTGAAGCAGACCTCGCAACCCAGGGCTCCAGCACGGGGAAATAAAGCCTCAAACCTCTGATTGAAAACACCCGTGGGGGTTGGGGCAGCAGCAGGAGAGACTCCCAGCCTCACAGGAGAGGTCTTTGGAGAGACCCACAGGGGCCTAGGGCATGTGCAAGCCAACCCACTCGGGAACCAGCACTAGAGGGGCCCAGTTTAATTGTGGGTGGCAGAGTGAAAGATTCAGATCCAGTGGAGAGTGGAGCAGGCACCATTGCTCCCTCTTGGCCCCTCCTCGACACACAGCATCACAATGCAGCAACCAGCATTACCCCGCCCCAGGGAAGACCTAAGGCTCCGCCCCTTTAAGTAACAGAGGCAAGGCGCCAAGACAAAAAAAAAAAAAAAAAAAAGGCCAAATGACAGAACACTTCAAAGCTCCAGAAAAAATACCACTAAGCGAGGAAGAGATAGACAACCTATCAGATGCACAGTTCAAAGCACTGGTTATCAAGATGCTCACAGAATTGGTTGAATCTATTCGAAAAACAGATGAAAAAATGAAGCCTATGCTAAGAGAAACAAAGGAAAAATGTACAGGGAACCAATAGTGATGTGAAGGAAACTGGGACTCAAATCAACAGTGTGGACCAGAAGGAAGAAAGAAACATCCAACCAGAAAAGAATGAAGAAACAAGAATTCAGAAAAATGAGGAGAGGCTTAGGAACCTCCAGGACATCTTGAAATGTTCCAACATCCGAATTATAGGGATGCCAGAAGGAGAAGAGGAAGAACAAAAAATTGAGAACTTATTTGAACAAATAATGAAGGAGAACTTCCCTAATCTGGCAAAGGAAATAGACTTCCAGGAAGTCCAGGAAGCTCAGAGAGTCCCAAAGAAGCTGGACCCAAGGAGGAACACACCAAGGCACATCATAATTACATTACCCAAGATTAAAGATAAGGAGAGAATCTTAGAAGCAGCAAGAGAAAAGGACACAGTTACCTACAAAGGGGTTCTCATAAGACTGTCAGCTGATTTCTCCAAAGAGACCTTACAGGCAAGAAGGGGCTGGCAAGAAGTATTCCAACACATGAAAGGCAAGGGCCTACATCCAAGATTACTGTATCCAGCAAAGCTTTCATTTAGAATGGAAGGGCAGATAAAGTGCTTCTCAGATAAGGTCAAGTTAACGAAGTTCATCATCACCAAGCCCTTATTATATGAAATGTTAAAGGGATTTATCTAAGAAAAAGAAGATAAAAAATATTAACAGTAAGAATGACAGCAAACTCACAGTTATTAACAACCACACCTAAAACAAAAACAAAAGCAAACTAGGCAAACAACTAGAACAGGAACAGAACCATAGAAGTGGAGATCACATGGCAGGTTGTCAATAGGGGAGTGGGAGGGGGAGAGGGGGGAAAAGGTACAGAGAATAAGTAGCATAGATGATAGGTGGAAAATAGATAGGGTGAGGGTAAGAATGGTGTAGCAAATGTAGAAGCCAAAGAACTTATAATTATGACTCATGGACATGAACTATAGGGGGGGAATGTGGGAGGGAGGGGTTGGGCAGGATGGAGTGGAGTGAGGGGGGTGGGAAATGGGACAACTGTAATAGCATAATCAATAAATATATTAAAAAACAAGGTAAATAAGCCTCTGAATATAGGGGTGGTGGAAGTTAGGTCAGTACTGTATCAACCATTTTTTTTTGATCCTAGGCCAGAGCTATTCCTCTCCTTTCTTAGTTCTGTCCATCTCTAAAGAAGAAAAAAAATAAGATAATCTCATCTAGCCTCATCACTTTCAGTCTCTGGGGAAAAATAATTACAAGTCTAGTAGGCAGGCCCCCAACATTTTTCTTCTATAAGCAAATAAAGAAACAAATAAACAAAATAAAGCATCAATGTCTACTTTTCCAATAAGCTACTCAAAGAGCAATGTTTACTCAGCCATGTTAAAATTTGAGAATTAGTGGCAATGGCGAACTGTCAAAAGGCACATATATTTTAGAACCATGATATCCAATATTGTAGCCACCAGCCACTGCAGCTATTTAAATTTAACATGATAAAAATTAAATAAAAATAAATATTTATCTTGCTGCACTAGACACATTTTATCTGCCTAATAGTCATATTTGTCTAGTGGCTATTATATTGGACAGTTTAGACATTGGACTTTCATTAGATACTTTAATTGCAGACTATCATTGATAACAATGTTTTAGAAAGTTCATTCTAGTGCCAAACATAGCAGATGCATCAGAAAGTTGGCGGGGGGGAGCAGTTAAAAGCACATGTTACAAATTTTGACAAAAGACTCTTCTATGGAACAGAAACAGTAAAGGTAGAGAAGATTGGAGAAATATTAAAGACATGTTTCATTTTTACTAATTCTTTGAAAATATACTTATAAACATGTTTTTTTTTTCTTAAATTATTCTTCCTTAAGAAAAAGAGGAGATTCAAGTGACATTAGAGGAATGGCAAAGTGAGAGATTTCCTTGGAATCTCCCTCTGAAATTTCAACTTGAATAGCTATAACTCCGTGAAGGATTCCTTGGTCAACATACAGGCATACTTGAGAGATTTGCATGTTGCAGCATCTAAGATGGGAAAGGGGAAACAAATAAGAAAGATGAGGAGGGAAGAGAGTGTAGAATGGCCATGGACATAGCCCTGTAACTGGGAGCTCATAGTGGAATCAGCCCAGAGAGTGGAGGAAGCCAGCTGTGGCCAGCACTTCCTTCAGCCAGGAGGAACACAGAGACTCAGTGAGCACTCCTGCAGGAGTAAGCATTGTGAACTGTGGCTGAGCCAAGAGATCTGAGCAAAGAAATAGCACAGAGGTTCAGCTAAAGCTGTTGGACTTTTGGCATTCCAGACAAAGAAAGAAAGCTGCAGAGCTCTGCTGCCTCATAGACTCTCAAAACTTACCTCCTATTGCCCTTGGTGTTGGGTTGCAGAGAACACTATCTGAAAACTGAAGGACTATTACTACAGAATCAAGTTTTCACTGAGCAAAGGGAACACTTTTTAGAGATCTCTGGTTGGGGCATGTGTGTGGGGTCCCTATGGAGGTCCACACTTGCCATTACTGAGAGGGCAAAACAAAGAAGATGGTAGATTCCAACGGACAACCCACCCCAAAGCATTGTAGCTATACTTATGGCAGCTGTAGAGGTCAGTTTTAGAATTTCACAGAGCTACAAAAAACTTGTGATTCAGTGCTAACTACTGAAAAATAATAGAAAGACCTCTTCATAGTAATATGCTAGTCCTTGACAAAGAAGGAACACATTAAATGACATGAATAATCAAGGCAGCAAGGCAGTTCAGAAAGAAAAAAAATCTTCAAAATGTTAACTGAAACACATGGAAATATATGATATAAATGAAAGAGAATTCAAGATTGCAGTCCTGGAAATACTCAACCAAATGAGAGAAAATATAGACAGGCGGTTTAGCTAGCTCATAAAACAACTAAGCAAACAAAATGAGTATGTTACCAAAGATGTTGAAACTTTAAAAAAGAACCAAACAGAAATACTAGATATGGAAAATTCAATTAAAGAGATGAAAAATGAAGTAGTGAGCATAGGTAATGGAATAAAACAAATATAGGAAAGGATCAGTGATATTGAAGACAAAAATCTAGAAATGATGCAGAGGGAAGAAAAGAGAAACCTGAATATAAAAAAGAAAATGAAAGAGCTATATGAGAACTAGCTGGTTCCATCAGAAAAGGCAATATAAGAAGAATAGGTATGGAAGAAGAAAGAAGAAAAGAAGAAGAAGAAGAAGAAGAAGAAGAAGAAGAAGAAGAAGAAGAAGAAGAAGAAGAAGAAGGAGGAGGAGGAGGAGGAGGAGGAGGAGGAGGAGGAGGAGGAGGAGGAGGAGGAGGAGGAGGAGGAGGAGGAGGAGGAAGGGAGAAGGAGGAAGAGGAGAAGGAGAATGATAATAAGAAGAAGAGGAATGGAGGAAGGAAGGAAGGAAGGAAGGAAGCAAGGAAGGAAGGGAGGAAGGGAGGAAGGAATGGAGTATCAAAAAAAATAGTGGATGAGAAGTTTCCATTCTGTTGGAAAAAAGAAACTATGTCCTTGAATCAAAGGGCAAACACAACAGCTAGTTACCTTAATCCAAAGAAGCCTTTTCCAAGGCATATTGTGTTAAAACTGTCAAAAATTAATGACAAAGAAAGAATTCTCAAAGCAGCCAGGGAAAAGTATGAAGTGATCTATAAAGGAAAACCTGTTAGGTTATCATCAGACTTCTCAAGTAACTCTACAAGCCAGGAGAGAGTGGAAATTAATATTCAAACTACTGAAAGAGGAATTAACAGCCAAAAATAATATATCCAGCAAAGTTATCCCTTAACTATGAAAAAGAAATAAAGACTTTTCCAGTTATACAAAAGCTGAAGGAATTTATTACCAGAAAACCTTCACTGCAGGAAATGTTCAAGGTGGTTATTGTACCAGAAACAAAGAAGAAAAGATCACAACACTATGAGTAAGATCACCAAAAAAACTTACACCAAAAACAGGGATACTTTGTGACAACAATAACATAAAAGGGGAAGGGGTAAATGTCTGAATTTCCAAAGGAGAATGGAGGTCAGATGTACTCAAAAGAAAAAGAAAAAAAAAAAAGACTTCTGCTCAAGATGAAAGCGTAGGTAAACATGCTTTTCTTTCTTTCGTGACTGCAGAAAAAATTACAAGTAGACTTCAAAACAAATAGAACCCAGAACCATCAGAAAATCGAACTGTGTAGAAGTCTGACAACCAAGGATATAAAAAATCCAAATTCTTCCAGATAAGTCGGAGGGATGGAGATTTGAAGACAGGTGGAGAGGTGCACAGGTGCAGTTTGGTGTGATGAGGCAGTGGTGGTAGAACAGGTGGTTCCACATTCACATGTAGTGGATAAAAATTGGGAGGGATACCTTGGGAGCAAGCAATCCCAGCCTTAGGCCAGACTGCACAGCCCAGGGTTCCAGCACCAGAAATATAAATCCCCATAAATTCTTGCCATAAAAAACCAGTGGACGTAGGGTGGTAGAAGAAAATGCCATATTTTCAGGAGACTCAGCTTAAAGGGCCTTCATAGACTTAGAATATATCCAACCACTAACCTCTGGGATTCAGCACCAGGGCAACAGCTGGAGGACCACCAGTCACATATGGGGAGTGGGTGAAGTGAATGTAAACATAGAGAGTGCTGGGCAAACTACCAAAAGCCAGGCAGCAGTACTGTCCCCTCTATAAGCTCTCTCCTAACACAGAGCCACAAAGTGGTGAAGCAGGGTGCCCCACTCTGGTGACTACCTAGGGTTCCACCCCATTCAATTTACAGGTATTTTCTCTACATCATGCCAGTCTACTAAGACAGAGAGTCAAAGCAGCTCTACCTAAACCACAGAAACAAACAGAGAGAGGATGACAAATTGAGGACACAAAGACATATAGCCCAAATTAAAGAGCAGAACAAAACCCCAGAAAAAAGACCTAAATTGAAATGGAGATAACCAACATATCAGATTCAGAGTTCAAAACACTGGTGATCAGGATGCTCAAAGAATTCATTGAGTATGGCAACAATTAAAAAAAAAAAAGACCCAAGAAGAAATGAAGGTTCCATTAAATGAAATAAAGAAATATCTATAGGGAACAAACAGTTGAGGGGGTGAAGCCATGATTCAAATCAACAATTTGGAACATAAGGAAGAAATAATTGTTCAACTAGCAAAATAAGAAAAAATTCACAAAAATGGCGATAGTATAAGGAACCTTTGGGTCATTTCCAAATGTACCAACATCTGAATCATAGGGATGTCAGAAGAAGAGGAAGAGCAAGAAACTAAAAACTTGTTTTAAAAAATAATGAAAGGAAATTTCCTTAATTTGGTGAAGGAAATAGACATACAAATCCGGAAAGCACATAGAGTCCCAAATAAGTTGGAATCAAAGAGGACCACACCAAGACACATTATAATTAAAATGCCAAACGTTAAAGATAAGGAGAGAATCTTAAAAGGAGCAAGAGAAAAGAAGAGAGTTACCTACAAAGGAGTTTCCATAAGTCTGTTAGCTGATTTCTCAAAAAAACCTTTGCTGGCAAGAAGGGACTGGCAAAAAGTATTCAATGTGATGAAAAGCAAGGACCTACAACCTGGATTGCTCTATCCAGCAAAGCTATCATTTAGAATGAGAGGGCTCATAAAGTGCTTTCCAGATAAAGTAAAGCTAAAGGGGTTTATCATCACCAAGCCATTATTACATGACATGTTAAAGGGATTTTTAAGAAAAAGAAGATCAAAACTATGAACATTAAAATGGCAACAGATTCACAACTATCAACAACTGAATCTGAAAACAAACTAACAAAACAAAACAGAATGGCAAACTAAGCAAACAAAAGAACAGAAACAGAATCATAGATATGAAGATGGCATAGAGGGTTATCAGCTGGGAGGTGAAAGGGAGAGAATGGGGGAAAAGGTACAGGGATTAAGAAGCATAATTTGTGAGTACAAAATAGACAGGCTATGTTAAGAATAGTATAGGAAATAAAGAAGCCAAAGAGTATATATGCACAACTGATAAACATGAACTAAGGGGTGGATTGCTGGAGGGAATGGGGGTATAGGGTGGAGTGGGGCAAAGAAGGAAAAATAGGACAACTATGATAGTATAATCAATAAAATATTTTTTAAAAAGGAAAAAAACCTAATGTGTACATGAAACTTTATTTTTCATAAACCTAATGGTAAACACAGACAAAAACTGCAAAACTGAAAGAGAAGGCTTACATAAAAGAGGAAAAGATTATGGAATACCACCAAACAAAAACAATAAACAAAAAAAAGGAAAGGGACCAATGGAGGCATATAGTTACCAGAAAACAAAAGATAAAATAGCTATAGGAAATCATCATACATCAATAGTTACCCTAAGTGTAAATAGAGCAACTCAATAATGAGGCACAGAGTAGGATACTGGAGCAGAAAACAAAACCCAACCATATGCTGCCTTCAGGAGAAACATGTAAGCTATAAAGATGAAGGTAAATTCAAAGTGAAAGGTGGGAAATGACTCTCCAATCAAATAACATTTATAGAAAAGCAGGAGTAATAATACTGAGGGCTGACAAAATAGATTTTAAGATAAAAAGGTAACAAGAGACAAAGATAAAGACATTTTATAATGATAAAGAGGACACTATATCAAGAAGATATAACATTTCTCAATATATACTCACCCAATTAGGGGCACCAATATATAAAGCAATTACTCACAAAAAATAAAAAAGATTGGACTGAAACATAATCAGAGCTGGGGACCTTAACCTTCCATTGACAGTTTTAGATAGATCATCCAAACAGCAATCAATTAAAAAGTATTTGTCTTAAGTGACACATTAGACCAAATGGACATAATTGACATTTTCAGAGTCTTTCATCCAAAAATATCAGATTATACAATCTCCAGTGCTCATGGAACATTCTGAAGGATATACCATATATTGTGTCACAAAACTATCCTCAACAAATTCAAGAAGACTGCAGTTATACCAAAAGATTATCTAACCACAATACCTTGAAATTAGAAATCAATTGCAAAAAGAAACAAACCCACAAATATGTGTAAATTAAACAACTACTAAAAGTGACTTGACCAATTAAGAAATAATTGATAAGATCAAAAGATATATAGAGACATATGCAAGTGACAATATGACATATCAAAATTTATGTGATGCAAAGAAAACAGTAATAAGAGGGAAATTTATGAGTTTGTCCAGAAAACGTCCAACCATTGTGAACATAACAGGAATCGTTTGCACAACATTAAAGTACCCTGGCAGCCAAGGAAAGTGGACTGGAAATTTCATGCACAAATAATGACAACTTCACTGTACTGGCCAGGGGGTAGTATATGCCATTGAGTGAGCATGTGTATTGTGTGGCCATCACATTCAAAATGGCTGAGTGAGTAAAGCAATGAATCAGCATCAAACTTTGCATTAAGCTTTTACACTCCTCTGCAGAAACTATTCAGATTATTCAGATGATTTAAAAGGGCACAGCTATGGGCAACTGGTTATTGGCTGCTTCATCACAACAACGTGTCCACTAAAACATTGAGTCTTGTGCTGAGTTTTTTGGTGAAACATCCCACAATAGCCCAGAACTTGCACCCTGTGACTTCTGGATTTTCGTAAAAATAAAATCACCTTTGACAAGGAAAAGATTTCAGATCATCTATGAGATTGAGCAAAATACAACAGGGCAGCTGATGGTGACTGGGAGAACTGTGTGAGGTTACAAGGTGTGTACTTTGAAGGGGACTGAGGTTTCCTTATCTATGTACACTGTTTCTTGTATCTTCTTCAATAAATGTTTCTATTTTTCATATTACATGGATGGATACTTTCTGGACATATCTGGTATTTTATCTCAAGAAGTGGGAAATCCCAAGTAAAAAACCTAATTTTATCAGAAAAATAAGATGGCGGCGAGATAGGTGGGAGCAGAGTCCACTTCCCCTCGGCACAAGTGAAACACCTAGCAGTATTCCAGCATATATGAAGATCAGAGACCAAAGATAGAGGACATTGAAAGATCTGATGGTAAGAAGAACACTTAAGGACAATAAGGTCCCTGGGACCTGCACGGGGACCAGGGCGGCTGAAGCCCGGGCTTGGGCGCAGGGTCTGCTGCAGGATTCTTGGGAGAGAGCCAGGCTGGGCTGTGTGAGAGGTCAGGTGCTTGTTTGGACCAGGGGGCTTGAATAGGAGGAATTTCTCAAAAAGAAAAAGAGAAAATAGAGGCACTCAGCGGTTATTTAAAGAACTCTCCACAGCAGCCCTGGCCTCTTGCGCCCCTACCCCCTCAGCCCCTGGACTATGAACACCAGATAAGCAGCCCCAGCACACACCTGAAGCCCGGTTGGTACCCACCCAGATCAACAGACTGGGCGCCCACATCTGAAACTCCAGGTGGGCATACACACAGATCAGAGGCCAGGGCGCCCACAACCGAAACCCCGGATGGGCATGCACCACCATCAGTGGCCTGGTGCCCATGACTGAAACCCTGGATGGGGATGCACCCTGATCAGCAGCTCGGCTACCTGAGTGCACAGGCCCAAAGCCAGGGATCAGTGTGCACCCAGATCAACGGCCTGGCTGCACGGGGGTGCCCACACCTGAAGCACTGGTTCTGAACAACTCCCACCTAGTCCCTACACACAGAGCCCTGCAGGGCCTACTCCCTCTCTAGGAGGAAGGCAGAACGTCCAGCAGAGGGGAGCGGAAGGGCTAAGGGATACTGCAGTCCCCGGAAAGACTTGACCCAGTAGGGGGCTGAACTACCCTGAAGGAACACCGAGAGCCCCTAGCATCTAAGACAGCAAACAGCAAGAGGGTGGAATATGAGTTGCCCCTAATTGGTGCACCTCAAGGACAGCACTACTGAAAAACTAAAGACCTAGGGGGGAGCAGTAGGACCCTGAGGAACTGCACTGGAGTCTGGACAACAGCAAAGAGTGTGGCTCAGGAAGGGAGAAAAATGAAACCAATCCCTCCAACCACCCTCTCCCATTTCACAGACAGGAAGACGAGCAAAACTAACCTGACTGGTTTAAAGCCAGCAGAAGACTTTTTTTTTTTCCCCCTTTCCCCCTAAATTCCTTGTTCCTTTCTGTCCTTCTTTCTTTTTTTATTCCTTCTTCCTTCCATCCTTTACTTTTTTATTCCTTCTTCCTGCCTTCTTTTATGTTTTTATTTTAATTTTTGTTAAAATTCCTTCTTGTTATCTTTCCTCTGATCTTTTTTTATTGCTCCTTCCTTCCTTCCTTCCTTCCTTCCTTCCTTCCTTCCTTCCTACCTCACTTCCTTCCTTCCTTCCATTCCTTTTCTATCCTTTTTCATTCCTTCCCTTCTCCTTTTTTTCCCTTTCTTTCTCCTATTCCCACAGGTGAGACAATAAATCCTGGAGCTCTGAAAAGGACAGAAGTAGACCCTTTTAGACCCATAAATGTCAGCCTAAGACCAGTGAGCTCAGGAGATTAAGGAGATGGCACCACTGGTTCCCACTGGCTTTCTACCATAGAAGTTCATACCTTAAACCCAGGGAGTCAGAACACATCAATTTAAGAAGCAGAGTCTAACAAGAAGAGTCTCACAAACAATGGGAAGACAAAGAAACAATCTCCAAATGAAAGGAAAGGAGGAAGGCCAGAAAGAATGCTACATGAAATAGAGGCAAGTCAACTATCAGATACTGAGTTCAAAGCAATGGTAATCAGGAAGCTCACTGAGCTCTCTGAGCTCACAGAGAACTACCAGAAACTACAGGGAAACTACAATGAACTCACTGCAAACTATACCAACATGAAAAAGGAAATAGAAACTATCAACAAGGGCCAAGAGGAAATGAAGAATACAATTTCTGAATTGAAGAACACAGTAGAAGGAATGAAAAGCAGACTTGATAAAGCAGAGGATCAGATCAGTGAGCTGGAAGACAAAGTAGAAAACAACACCCAGAAAGACCAAGAAAAGGCAAAGAGGCTCAGAAAGAATGAAGAGGGATTAAGGGAAATGCAGGACAACATGAAATGTAACAATATCCGTATAATAAGAATACCAGAAGGAGAAAAAGAAGAGCAAGGGATAGAAAACCTGTTTGAAAGAGTAATGATTGAAAATTTCCCTAATGTGATGAGGGAAAAAGTCACCCAAATCCAGGAAACAAAGAGAATCCCAAGCAAGAGGAACCCAAAGAGGCCCACTGCAAGACACATCATAATTAAAATGACAAAATTCCAAGACAAAGAGAGGATCTTAAAGGCAGCAAGGGAGAAACAGAAAGTAACATACAAGGGAGCCCCAATAAGGTTAGCAACTGACTTCTCAGTGGAAACGCTCCAAGCCAGAAGAGAATGGCTAAAAATATTCCAAGTAATGAGAACCAGAGGACTGCAACCAAGGCTACTTTACCCAGCAAGGCTCTCAATCAAGATACCAGGCCAAATAAAGAGCTTCCCAGACAAAAGAAGTCTAAAAGAATACACCTCCACCAGACCAGCACTGCAAGAGACGCTAAAGGGACTGCTTTAAGGAAAGGAAGGAAAAGAGAAAGAGAAAGGAATACAGGTATGAAAAAATGGCTGTTGGGAACCGCCCTGCCTGGTTTCAGAGGCTGTAACCCCCCATGGTTAAGGCTGAGTCAGAGTTAGGACCATAAGCCATAAAGGAGACAAAGCTTATCTCCCTGGCAGGTGTGCCACCTCTGCCCACTTCACCCTGCTTGGCCCTGAGCTTGGCCAGTTAGCCAATGACGGGTAAGAATCCTCAAGGGAGGATCAACCTAAGACAGGCTCTGGTCACCAAGGATAAGCTCGCAGGGAAGGACTAAGGGGGCTGTGGCATTAGGGGGTGTTGGACCCTCACCCCTCAGCTTTGAAATAGCCTGAGTCTTCATTCAGTCTGCAAGAAGTTTCCTAATCTCTTGGCTGCTTTACTTCCCTTGCCTGACTTAAGCCTGAAGCAATAACAAGGGCAGTGCAGACCTGGGCTGGGAGGGACTGATTCCCTGGGGAATCAGGCCTAAGAAAAATACCTACATTCCTGTGAAACCTACTTAATTTGTACCCTCAGCTTAAAAGATAAGGGTCCAGACCTGGGATGAGTCTGGTGCCTAAAGTTTTATGGCCTTCTAACTAATTGGCTGTAACTCAGAATAAGCCCTCAAAGTTCTTTGTAAATCCTGTATTGTTTAACCCTTACTGGATGACAATGATTGATGAGCTTTATCTGCATTCCTATGTGAATGAACCTAATAAAAGCCCATGGAGGGAAAGGCTCTGGGCCCTTCTCCTTTGAGAGATTGGCCACCTCTCCTCCCCAAGCAGATCATGTCTAGGTAGACTTATTCTTCATTCATGGCAGACTGGGGGGCTGCTTTAAAGCTAGGCAACAAATGGCAATGAATAACTACCTATCGATAATAACCTTAAACGTAAATGAATTAAATGCTCCAATCTAAAGACATAGAATAACTGAATGGATAAGAAAACATGACACACAAATATGCTGCCTACAAGAGATCCACCTCAGAACAAAAGACGTACACAGACTGAAAGTGAAGGACTGGAAACAAATTTTCCAAGCAAAAGGACAGGAAAAAAAAAAGCAGGGGTAGCAATACTCATATCAGACAAAATAGACTTCAAATAAGGGCCATAAAGAGAGACCCAGATGGTCAAATCATAACACTCAAAGGAAAAATCCATCAAGAAGACATAAACATTGTAAATATATATGCTTCAAACATAGAGCACCCAAATACAAAAGGAAAATCTTGGAGGATTTCAAGAAGAATATTGACAGCAACAAAATTATAGTAGGGGACCCTAACACCCCACTGTCAAAAATGGACAGATCTTCCAAACAAAATATCAAAAAGGATATTGTGTCACTTAACAATACCCTAGAGGAAATGGAATTAACTGATATATATAGAGATTTTCATTCCAAAGAAGCAAAATATACATTCTTTTCAAATGCACATGGAACATTTTCAAAGACAGACCACATGATAGGACACAAAGCAAGCCTCAACATATTCAATAAATCATATCAAGCATTTTGTCTGACCACAAGGGAGTGAAACTAGAAACCAACCCCAAAGGAAAAAACCCCAAACACTCAAAATCATGGAGACTGAATAGCATGCTATTAAACAATGAATGGGTGAAAAATGAGATTAGGGAAGAAATCAAAAAGTTTCTGGAAAAATATGAAAATGAACTCACAACAACCCAAAACTCATGGGGCACAGCAAAGGCAGTCCTGAGAGGGAAGTTCATAGCAATACAGGCCTACCTTAAAAAGATAGAAACATTTCAAACAAACAACCTAACCCTACACCTACAAGAAATCAAGGAACAACAACAAAGACAGCCCAAAGCAAGCAGAAGGAAGGAAATAACCAAGATCAGAGCAGAGTTAAATGACACAGAGACCAAAAGCACAATTCTAAGGATCAATGAATCCAGGAGCTGGTTCTTTGAAAAGATAAACAAAATTGACAAGCCGTTAAGGGGGCTCATCAAGAAAAAAGAGAGAGGATCCAAATAAACACAATTGGATGTGAAAGAGGAGACATTACAACTGATACCACAGAAATACAAACAATTTTGAAGAAATTACTATGAAGAACTGTATGCCAAAAATTTGAAAACCTAGGTGAAATGGACACATTTCTAGAAAAATATAATCTTCCAAAACTGAATGAAGAAGAAGCAGAAACCTGAACAGACCAATAACAGCAGATGAAATTGAAGCAGTCATCAAAAAACTCCCAACACACAAAAGCCCTGGACCAGATGGTTTCACAGGAGAATTCTACAAAGCATTTAAGGAAGAGCTAACCCCTATCCTTCACAGAGTACTCAAAAAAATCCAAACTGATGGAAGACTCCCAAACTCTTTTTATGAAGCCACCATCATCCTAATCCCAAAACCAGATAAAGACACAACAAAGAAAGAAAATTTCATGCCAATATCGCTGATGAACATAGATGTTAAAATTCTCAACAAAATATTAGCAAACCGCATCCAGCAATACATTAAAAAGTTCATCCACCATGACCAAGTGGGATTTATCCCAGGGATGCAAGGATGGTACAATATTCGCAAATCAATAAACATTATACATCACATCAACAACAGCAAAGACAAAAATCACATGATCATATCAATCGATGTGGAAAAAGCATATGATAAGATACAGCACCATTTCTGACAAAAACACTCAGCAAAGTGGGAATAGAGAGAGCATTCCTCAACATAATAAAGGCCATATATGAGAGACCTACAGTCAACATCATACTCAATGGATAAAAACTTAGAGCTTTCCCACTAAGATCAGGAACAAGACAAGGATGCCCTCTCTCACCACTGCTATTCAACATAGTACTGGAAGTCCTAGCCACAGCAATCAGACAAGAAAAAGAAATAAAAGGCATCCAAATTGGAAAGGAGGAAATGAAACTGTCACTCTTTGCAGATGTCATGATAGTGTAATGGAAAACCTATAGACACCAACAAAAAACTACTTGACGTAATAAATGAATTTGGCAAAACCCCTGGATACAAAGTCAATACCCAGAAATCAAAGGCATTCGTGTATATCAATAATAAAACTGAAGGAACAGTAATCAGGAAAAAAAATCCCATTTGATATAGCAAGAAGAAAAATAAGAGTACCTAGGAATCAACTTAACCAAGGAGGTAAAAGACCTGTAGTGAGAAAACTACACAACATTGAAAAAAGAAATTAAGGAAGTTACAAACAAATGGAAGCATGTACCATACTCATGGATTGGAAGAATTAACATCATCAAAATGGCCATACTACTCAGGGCAAATTATAGATTCAACGCAGTCCCTATTAAAGTACCCATTACATATTTCACAGATATAGAGCAAATATTTCAGAAATTATGGTGGAACCATAAACGACCCCGAATAGCTGCAGCAATTTTGAGAAAGAAGAACAAAGCAGGAGGGATCACAATACCTGATATCAAACTGTATTATAAAGCCACTGTCATCAAAACAGCCTGGTACTGGCATCAAAACAGGCACATAGACCAATGGAACAGAACAGAGAGCCCAGAAATAAACTCAAGCCTTTACAATCAATTAATATTCGGCAAAGGAGGCAGGAGCATAAAATGGAGCAAAAACAGCCTCTTCAACACATGGTGTTTGGAATCTGGACAGCTACGTGCAAAAAAATGAAACTCGATCACCAACTTACACCATACACAAAAATAAACTCAAGATGGATAAAAGACTTAAATATAAGTCGTAACACTATAAAAGTCCTAGAGGAAAACATTGGCAGGAAGATCTCAGACATTCCATGCTGCAACATCCTCACAGACATGTCCCCTAAAGCAAGGGACATAAAGGAAAGAATAAACAAATGGGACCTCATCAAAATAAAAAGCTTCTGCATGGCTAAAGAAAACAGCACCAAATTACAAAGAGAACCAACAGTATGGGAAAACATATTTGCCAATGATACCTCAGACAAGGGCCTGATCTCCAAAATATGTAAAGAACTCACACGACTCCACTCCAGGAAGACAAAAAACCCAATTAAAAAATGGGCGAAGGACTTGAACAGACACTTCTCCAAGGAAGACATCCAGAGGGCCCAGAGACATATGAAAAGATGCTCAGCATCACTAGCCATCAATGAGATGCAAATTTTAACCACAATGAGATACCATCTCACACCGGTCAGATTGGCCAACATAAACAAATCAAAGGGAAAAGGGAAAAGGGAACCATAGTACATTGTTCATGGGAATGCACACTGGTGAGGGTACTATGGAAAACAGTATGGGATTTCCTCAGAAAACTAAAAATGGAACTGCCCTTTGACCCAGCAATTCCGCTGCTGGGACTATACCCTAAGAACCCTGAAACACCAATCCAAAAGAACCTGTGCACCCCAATGTTCATAGCAGCACAATTTACAATAGCCAAGTACTGGAAGCAACCGAAGTGCCCATCAGCAAACGAGTGGATCCAAAAACTATGGTATATTTACAGAATGGAATTCTATGCAGCAGAGAGAAAGAAGGAGCTTATACCCTTTGCAACAGCATGGATGGAACTGGAGATCATTATGCTAAGTGAAATAAGCCAGGTGGTGAGGGACAAATACCATATGATCTCACCTTTCACTGGAACATAATCAACAAAAAAAAAAAGCAAAGAAAATATAGTTAGAGACATTGAAGTTAAGAACAATCTAATAATAGCCCGTGGGGAGTGTGGAGGGGACAGTGAGGAGAAGCGATTAGAGGAACTACTATAAAGGATACATGGAGAAAATCAAGAGGCAGGGTGGAAGTGGGGGAGGGAGGTGGGTTCAGCTGTGGTGGGGTGGAGGGATGGGGATAAAAGGCATAGAACTGTAATTGAATAACAATAAAAAATAAAAAATCCCTAATTTTACATCTTAAAAACTACAAAAAGAGGACAAAAGCAATGCGAAGTCAGGAGAAGAAAAAAAATAGTAAAAATTAGAGCAGAATTCAGTGGAGAGCAAAAGTATATACAAAAAAATTAATAAACAAAGAGCAGATTATTTTATAAGAGTAACAAAATTGACAGATCCCTGTGTAGACTCATGAAGAAAAAGCAAAAGAAAAGACTTATATAATCAAAATCAGAAATTAAGCAAAGTTACCACATGCATCACACATATACCAATTCTCATATTAGAATACTATGAAAGATTGTATATCACCAAATTCAATAACCTAGAAGAAATGGAGTTCGTAGAAATATATAACCTTCCTAGACTGAATCATAAAATATTGGAAAATCTAAATAGACTGATCTGGAGTGAGGAAATTGAAATAACCAGCAAAAACCTCCGCAGAAATAAGTCCCAACCCAGATGGCTTCAGTAAGGAATTATACCAAGCATTCAAAGAATATTTGAAACCTATCCTTGTAAGAGTCTTCCAAAAAATTGAAGAAACAATACTTCTTAACATATTTTATGAGGCCATCATAACCCTGATACCAAACCTGACAAGGATACCATGTAAAAATGAAAACCAGAGATCAATATCTCTGATGAATACAGATGTGAAAATCCTAAATAAAATACTAGCAAATCAAATACAACACTACATTAAAATAAATATATCATGATCAAGCAGGCTTCATTCCAGGGGCACAAGGATGGTTCAACACATGCATATTGATCTGTGTAATACACCATATTATTAAAACTAAGAATAAACATTATATGATCTTATCAATAGTTGCAGGAACAAAAGCATTTGATAAGATACAACATACATTTATGATTAAAACACTCAATAATAAAAACCATATATGACAAAATGTCAGCCAATATCATACTGAATAGTGAAATACTAAAAGCTTGTCCTCTATGTTCAGGAACAAGACAAGGATTCCCACTCTCATTCTTATTTAACATGGTTCGGTATGTCCTAGACAGAGCAATCAGGCAAGAGAAAGGAATAAAAGGCATCCAAAATGAGAAGAAAGAAGTAAAAGAGTCACTTTCTTGGGAGATGACATGATTCTGTACATAGAAAACCCTAAAGACTCCACCAAAATACTATTAGAAACAATAAACAAAGACAGCAAATGTGCAGGATACAAAATCAATGTACAAATATCCACAGATTTTCTATGTCATAACAAAAATTAAAAAATTTTCTTTTTCTATTGCAAAAAAAAAGAATAAAATGCCAAGGAATAAGCTTAACAAAGGATGTGAAAAACCTATATACTGAAAACTACAGAGCGTTATCAGAAGAGATTGAAAAAGACACAACAAAATGAAAACAATCAATTTTCATGGATTGGAAGAATCAATACAGTTAAAATGGTCATATTATCCAAAAGCAATAAACAGATTTACAACATCCCCATAAAAATTCCAACGTCATTTTTAAAAGAAATACTTGTAGAACCAAAAAGCATAAGATTTGTATGAAACTACAAAGGACCCAGAATAAGCAAAGCAGTCCTGAGAAAAAGGAACAAAACTGGTGGCATCACACTACCTGACTTCAAATTTTACGGAGCTATGATATTCAAAACAGCTTGGTATTGGCTCTTTTGACATACGGATCGATGGAACAAAATTGAGAGCCAAGAAATAAAATCTCATGTATATGGACAGATAATTTTCAACAAAGGAGCAAAGACACAAAATGGAGAAAATAAAGTCACTTTAATAAATGGTGCTGGGAAAATTAGAAAGCCATATACAAAAGAATGAAACTCAATTACAGTTTGTCCCTATGTACAAAAATTAATTCAAAATGGATCAAAGACCTAAATATAAGATCTGAAATGACAAATTACATAGAAGTAAACATAGATACTATACTTATGGACCTTGGTTGTAGAGGATGTTTTATGAATCTGATCCCAAAAAGCAAGGGAAGTAAAAGCAAAAATAAATGAATGTGACTTTGTCAAACTAAAAATCTTCAGCACAGCAAAAAAAAAAAAAAAAAAAAAAAACTGACAAAAAAAGGCAACTGACAGAATGGGAGATGATATTTATAGACAACAACTCCAGCAAAGGGTTAATATAAAAATACATAAAGAACTCATAAAACTCAACATCAAACCAAGAAACAGTTCAATCAAAAATGGACAGAGGACACACACTTCTCCCAAGAAGACATACAAATGGCAAGTAGATATATGCAATGATGTTCAACTTCACTACATTTTTGGGAAATGAAAATGAAGACCACAATGAAATACCACCTAACACCTGTTAGAATGGCTATTATCAACAAAACAGGAAATAGCAAGTGTTGGAGAGGTGGTGAAGAACAGGGAATCCTCATTGACTGCTGGTGGAAATGCAGACTAGTACAAGTACTCTGGAAAACTATGGCAACTACTCAAAAAATTAAGAACAGAGTTATCATGCAGAGTATTCTTCATGTTAATGAAAATAGTGTTTATGAGAATCAGGTAGGATCAAGTAGAATGGATGAGCTAACTCATAAAAACTATTAGAATATTATAGGAATAAGATATATTTTTGTTTCAGGTGATAGATGTAGGAAAGAGAAGCAACAATTTTACCTAAGAGTTATTTTTAAGTAATTATTAACATCTTTCAAAGATTGCCTAGATATATGGGATAAGGAACTATGAATGACAGAGGTTTCTGGTTTAATCCAGAATGACTGACAGACTTGTGGACTAATGATTAAGAAAATTAAATTGGGTGAAAACATGATATGTTTTGAAACCACTGATTTGGAGAAATGGACACATAACCAAATGAAAACCAGCAGGTATTTTAAAGTAAGGAGTTAGAGCTCAGTCTAGAGGAAGGCAAAACAATATGGCTTTGGATTCAGAGGAGAAAGTACTCAAACTAAGGAAAATAGAAGAATTTTCTGAAGGAGATGTTTATAGAGAAAATAACCAAATCTCCCAGTTTAAGCAATTCCTTTACTGCCTTCATCTCTTCCCAAGTCCACCATGTTTTATGTGCACTTGGATATGAGGCACAACTCATTCTCTTTATAGGTAATCAGCTCAGAGCACATCTTCATCAAAGTTATGCTGCTTTTTTTCTCTATACTTCCATAGTCCCCATTACTTTGCCCCCACTCCCAGTCTATTCTGAACACAGAAATTCTAAATATTCTGTGCCAATAATGTCATTCCTCTACCTAAAACCCTGAGTAAAAGCCAACATTCTTTTAAAGATGGCTTCCAGGCTCAACTTGATTACAAGGTTTACTCACACCCACTTGCTTTTTGACCTGGTTGCTTGCCTACAGCCCTCTTACTCATATTTGCTTTTCTAGCCACACTAATTTCCTTGCTCTTCCTCAACATGCCATGCACACTCACACCCCAGAACGTTGGGTCTAGCTGTTTTTTCTGCCTGAACACCTCTCGCCAACTTAACACTTGAAATGCTTTCAGATTTTCAAATCTTTCTTAAATTTCAATGAATTTTACCCTGACTATTCTGTCTATATCTTTCTTGAGTAGAACCAAAACTTCAAACTTTTATTCTATTTTTTATCTACTGCATATCCACTTCTACACACTATGTAATTTACTATGTTTATTATCTGTTTTTCTTTCTCCAGAACATAAGCCCCGTCAAGGCATCTGAACTACCCAAGCACAAAGGCTGATACATAGTATGTGATCAACAAATACTTTTTTCCTCCCAAATGAATAACTTTAGTATTTTGTACCTTTTCTGTTAAGTAACTTCGCCATTTTTACCATAGCTCAGAGCTGTGCTCTTAATTTTATTAACTTTACTGTTTCTGAATGTAGCTTTATTGGACCAATGGTTTCAATACTACATTTTTTAACATTTTGTATTTGAATTTTACATAATCCTCCAGCTTGCCTGTCTAAATGACTTGTGTAAGTGAAATGGTGCTTACCAGCCACCCACCCCTGTCTTGCTGACATTTGGTGGCTTGGTTTATTTTGTCTGATTCATTTAATAATTTCTTGGGAAATTTGACAGAGCCCTTTCCAATCGTGTGAAAGTATTTTCTATGGGTTTGCTGATGGTGTGACTATCTCCCTCTGGTGTAATAATTTTCCAGTGATTTAAAAGAACAGACTGAATTATTCCTCAATTTACTGCTGCACTTGATCAACTCAGTCCTACTAAATCACTAATTTATTTTACCTACATGCCTACACAAGCATTGTGAAAGGGAATCTGCAAAAATGCCACCCAAAAAAGTGTCTTCTTTGTTGTACAACTGACATTTGTATAAAGCAGAAGACTTCTCTTGCAAATTCTCTTAAATTTTTTTTCTATAAAAAGTAATGCCCCTCAATATGAAAATGGCAACAACATCACCTTTATCACTTTTTAAATACTACAGAAAAACCTTGCATTGTCAACATTTAGCTCATGCGTTTTTATATAATCAGTGGATGAAGAAAGGCTCAAGAACATTTTTACGATTCCACTTTTCTTTTTTTTAATTTTAATTTTTTATTGTTATTCAATTACAGTTGTGTGCCTTTTCTCATCATCCCTCCACCCCACCACAGCTGAACCCACCTCCCTCCCCCACCTCCATCCTCCCCCTTGATTTTCTCCATGTATCCTTTATAGTAGTTCCTGTATTCCCTTTTCCTCACTGTCCCCTCCACACTCTCCCCTGCCCATTGTTAGATTGTTCTTAACTTCAATGTCTCTAACTATATTTTCTTTGCTTTTTTCTTTTGTTGATTATGTTCCAGTGAAAGGTGAGATCATATGGTATTTGTCCCTCACCACCTGGCTTATTTCACTTAGCATAATGATCTCCAGTTCCATCCATGCTGTTGCAAAGGGTATAAGCTCCTTCTTTCTCTCTGCTGCATAGAATTCCATTCTGTAAATATACCATAGTTTTTGGATCCACTCGTTTGCTGATGGGCACTTCGGTTGCTTCCAGTACTTGGCTATTGTAAATTGTGCTGCTATGAACATTGGGGTGCACAGGTTCTTTTGGATTGGTGTTTCAGGGTTCTTAGGGTATAGTCCCAGCAGCGGAATTGCTGGGTCAAAGGGCAGTTCCATTTTTAGTTTTCTGAGGAAATCCCATACTGTTTTCCATAGTACCCTCACCAGTGTGCATTCCCATGAACAATGTACTATGGTTCCCTTTTCCCTTTTCCCTTTGATTTGTTTATGTTGGCCAATCTGACCGGTGTGAGATGGTATCTCATTGTGGTTAAAATTTGCATCTCATTGATGGCTAGTGATGCTGAGCATCTTTTCATATGTCTCTGGGCCCTCTGGATGTCTTCCTTGGAGAAGTGTCTGTTCAAGTCCTTCGCCCATTTTTTAATTGGGTTTTTTGTCTTCCTGGAGTGGAGTCGTGTGAGTTCTTTACATATTTTGGAGATCAGGCCCTTGTCTGAGGTATCATTGGCAAATATGTTTTCCCATACTGTTGGTTCTCTTTGTAATTTGGTGCTGTTTTCTTTAGCCATGCAGAAGCTTTTTATTTTGATGAGGTCCCATTTGTTTATTCTTTCCTTTATGTCCCTTGCTTTAGGGGACATGTCTGTGAGGATGTTGCAGCATGGAATGTCTGAGATCTTCCTGCCAATGTTTTCCTCTAGGACTTTTATAGTGTTACGACTTATATTTAAGTCTTTTATCCATCTTGAGTTTATTTTTGTGTATGGTGTAAGTTGGTGATCGAGTTTCATTTTTTTGCACGTAGCTGTCCAGATTCCAAACACCATGTGTTGAAGAGGCTGTTTTTGCTCCATTTTATGCTCCTGCCTCCTTTGCCGAATATTAATTGATTGTAAAGGCTTGAGTTTATTTCTGGGCTCTCTGTTCTGTTCCATTGGTCTATGTGCCTGTTTTGATGCCAGTACCAGGCTGTTTTGATGACAGTGGCCTTGTAATACAGTTTGATATCAGGTATTGTGATCCCTCCTGCTTTGTTCTTCTTTCTCAAAATTGCTGCAGCTATAGTATATAAACAAATACCTACAGTTTGAGGAAAAATCTGGTTCAGAATTGTTACGGTCAAGTGGATAAAATATTTTCTTCAGTTTACACACAAGACAACTGAGATCTAGAGACTTTATGAAACTCTTCCAATATTACGGTTAAATTGTGCTGGAGTTCATGCCATTCAATTCTTCAAGGCTTCCAGATTATAATGACATAAACAGAACTACTTAATGTAAAGCATAATTGTAAGTCATATCAATTAATCTTTTACTCAAATGAGTTGTTAGTTTATTTATAAATATTGATAGAATTTTTGGCCCTGGTGATAGCCTGATGTTTGTATTGCATGTTTTGAAGAATAGACACTGTAATTTTTGGTTTCTTACAAAATATTTATTAATGCTAATGTCAATACAAATAATGCCATAGTGATTATGCTATTCAGTCATTAATGCCCTAAAAAAGTAGTGTTCATTCTGGTTCACTGTCATTCAAAGTATTAATTTACATCATGTGTGTAACAAATTACTTCAGGAATCAGGCTAAACACAATTGTCAAGGCTCTCTGAAAATTTTCTTCCTTGTAGCATTCACATTCAATCTGTTGCCAAATCTTCTAGAGCTATTTCCATGATGTGTCTCACATATATTTTCTATTCCCTTCATTGTATCATCACTATTACTGCCTGAGTTAGGTCTTTCTTACCTCTTATTTAGAGAACTGCATTAGTAATCAGTTGCTTCACTGTCATTCTATCTATACTCCTAACTATCCTACAAAGCTGCCAGATCAGCCTTCTCCCAGTATAGCTCTGCTTCTTTATGGACTCCTTAATGAAATTTAAACTGTGGGCCTGCCCTTAAACACCTGCATCTGTACACAAAGAGAATGGTCACAAACATACACATATATACACAGAGATTCTCAACCTTAGTTCATGTTAGACTCTTACATAGAACTTCACACATAATGATTCTGAGTAACAGAAGAGGAGTGTGGCTGGGCATCAGAATTGATATGGCTCCCCAGGTGGTTCTAATATGCTCTTAAGGCTGAGAACCACTTTTTAAAAAAATGTATTAAAAGAAGTAAGTAACATTGTAGGAGGGAAAGTAATATCTCATAGAAGTTAACAAACTATTGCTCACTTCTGGATTTTACATTGAAGATCTCAAATCCATCAAGTGCAATTTCACTAAACCTCATTCCCTCATGTGTAAATGAAACATTAAGTAATCAGGTCACATTCATATATTTAACTAACATTAACATAGCACTTATCTACTCTCAGCTCTGTATTTGAAGCTAAAATTTAGAATTGAATAAGAAAAACCAAATTCTCTGCTGTAATCACCTTTACAAAGCATGAGACAATAAATGACTTAAGAAATAAAATATCACATTTTGCCATGTATATTGCACATTTTTTCCCCAAATTTTTGAGGGAAAAATAAAAATGTGCATTATACATGGGTGGTGACTGAAATAGCTTGTATCTGTTCTGGTGTTTTGTAGTTATTTGTTACATAAAATTTCCTGTGTCATAATATGTTCAAAAATAAATGCTAAAGTTCCTTAATGATACAAAAACAAGTATATAAATATAAATGAATAAAAATTGAATTAAAAAATGAAAACAAAATATTTTTTTCCTGAAAGTTTGGGCCCAAAACATGGATGTGCATTATACATAGCAAAATAGGGCAATTACAGATTAATGTAAAAACTGTGAGAGAAATAATTGATGATGTTGTGAGGGAAAAAAAACTGGGGGGTATTGAGTACTATATAAAGAGAATAGTCAGAAGCCATATTCTCATATTTTAGATGATCCTGATCCCAATTTTGCAAAAATCAACAAGTAGATTATACCAACAAAAGGAAAACATAAATTCATTAAGGCTTTATATTTAATGTATAACATCTGATAGACTAAAATTTCTTGTTTGGCAGTGATAAGCAAGATATTCGGTTTCATTGTTTTCCCCACTTTATATATCTGAGGTTTCCTTTTCTTTTTTTTATTGTATTGTTTTACATTACCACTTAGTCCCCCTATATTCCCCTCACCCCAGCAATCACCACACTGTTGTCCATGCCCATGAGTCCCTTTTATTTTTGCTCAATCCCCCTATTCCCTACCCTCCACCCCTTAGCTCTCTATGAGTCTGTCTCTATTTTGCTTGTTAGTTCAGTTGGTTCATTTGATTCCACATATGACTGAAATCATATATATATATATATATATATATATATATATATATATATATACACACACATATAAAGTTTTCAGAAATCAGTGAAATACAATCTACTTTTTTGTACTCTCTGAAAATAACAAAAATTGATTTAGGATGATTAAACTCCAGATAAACAATTGTTTCTACTGTACAATGAGGCTATAGTACAAATATCCAATTCTTTACTGGAGATTGAGGAAAACTAAGTCCATTGTTCCTGGAGCACAGACTCTGAGCAAACAGCATTTCCAAATGTTATAAATTATTCAGATACTGTTAATCTTTGGTTGTTTGTCCCCACTCACATGCTAAGATGCTACTTTCTTCTGCTGGGACTATCTTTAATCTCTTATGGGGACATTTCTCAAGATTTCACTTGAGGCTGAAAGAGGCAACACTGGAGGCTGTTGCTAGTGTTAGGATGTCTTGAACTTTATAAGCTATTCATGAATTAGAAAATCTGTGTCCTTGTTATCAAGTCCAAATGAAATAAGACAAGAAGTGTGAGCCAAGATTCTAAGCCAAGAAAGCCTGTTACCATGACTTGGCTACTACTGGGAAGAATCCCAGTCAAAGAGGGGCAAGTAGATTATTGAGACTGAAAGTGCAGATGTATCTGAAAGTCTAAGAAAGTGTCAAGCAGTGAACACTTTTACATTTTATCCAATTTGCAATGGCATGGATGGAACTGGAGAGCATTATGCTAAGTGAAATAAGCCAGGTGGTGAGGGACAAATACCATATGATCTCACCTTTAACTGGAATATAATCAACAAAAGAAAAAAGCAAACAAAATATAACCAGAGACATTGAAATTAAGAACATTGTAACAATAGCCACAGGGGTGTGGGGAGGGGATAGTGGGGAGAGGGGTCTATAGGAGGTACTATAAAAGACACGTGGACAAAATCAAGGGGGAGGGTAGAGGTGGGAAAGGGAGGTGGGACTGGCTGGAGTGGGGTGGAGGGAAGGGGAGAAAATGCAGACAATTGTAACTGAATAAAAATAAATAAATAAATTTAAAAAATAAGTAAATAAAGTTTATATTAAAGAAAAAAGGAACAAAGTGGTCTAATTTTGCTGTAGTTTTCCCATTTACTGTAAGTTCCAACTTTTTTGATGTTATTATTAAAGAGATTTGATTTCTCCAATGCTCTTATAAAATTCTCTTGGGGTAACTTTTTTCTGTTATTGTAAATGACTACCTATACCTTCAGTCACAATACTAGTAGTAATAATAATGGTAATTATTACTATTAAACCATAGCATTTATAGAAGAATTGTCACCTGTCTGGCACTGTGCTAAAATCTTAATTCTTTGGTTTCTGCCCTGCATCTCTCTAATCTGAAGGCTAACCCTAAACTATGACTTTAGAAAGATTCTTGACTACTTGTCAAGATGGTGATGTAGGCAAACATGCCTTGCTTTTTCTTGCAACCACATTAAAATTACAACTAAAATATAGAACAACCATCATACAAAACTGTCACAAATTGAGTTGAATGGAAGTCTGACAATAATGGAATTAAAGAAACCACATCCATCCAGAATGGTAGGAGGGACACAGACACAGAACAAGGTGGTCCCATATATACATATGGTGGATAAAAATTAGGGAGGGATATGTCAGGATTCTCAGCCCCTACCCGGTCCCCCAGCCCAGGGTTTTAGTGCCAGGAAAATGAGTCCTCATAAATTTTGGCTATAAAAACCAGTGGGGTTTGAACTGGTGGAAGAAACTGCTTGAACCCCAACCAGTTTCTCTTAAAGAACCCATACACAGACTCACCTACTCAGACTCACTCCCTCTGAGCTCGAGAATTGGGGGAGCAGCTGGAAAGGCACTAATGGTATACAGGGAGAAATTGAAGTGCCTGGTACCAAGATGAGCAGAAACCATTGTTTCTTCTAAATCCTCCCCTCACAGAGCCAGCAAGCTGGTGCCATATCTGAGACTTCATCAACGTGGCTAACACTGTTTGCCCTGCCTTGGAGATCCAGATAGTCTCTGCTCTGCCCAACTATTGGCCCACCCAACTTACTTTTCCATATTGGTCTTGGCTCATGCTTTACAACTTCCTAAATCCTATCAAACAAGCAAGAGCTAGCTTCAGTGAGCTCCTGGCTTGGCATTAACAGCAGCCAGTTTAAATTCACAGCTTGGCTTCAATTTGGAATGTCCAAGCCCAGTACAAGTAGCATCCATCTCAGATTGCTTTATAGCTCCTACAGGGTGTCCCAGCAAAATACAGGTCGGGGCAGACCTTGGCCTGTACCACCTGAAAACTCCAGGACCAGCACATCCATTGTAGAGCTACAGAACACATCAGAGAACCACCACTCTGCCTCTGCATAGCTGATCTTCCGTGTAGAGAGGATGTTGGATATCAGTAGTCACAGTCAGTTCTTGCAGCTGACTGGCCTGGGTAAATCTCTCTCATTGATCTGCCAACAGCAAGCAAGGCTCAACTACAAGAAGAGGGTGTACTCAGCTTACATAAAAGGCACACCTGGAGTACCCAGCTTGGGTGATGGTGAGGCTGTGCCATTTGACCCTACAGGGCACCTACTACATTAGGCCACACTGCCAAGACAAGGAGTCAAAACAGTTCTACACAATACAGAGAAACACAGGGAGGCCACCAAGACAAGGAGACAAAGAAGCATGGCCCAAATAAAAGAACAGGTCAAAACTCCAGAAAAAGAGCTAAATGAAATGGAGATAAGCAATCTATCATGTGCAGTGTTCAAAACACTGGTTATAAGGACACTGAAGGAACTTAGTAAGGACCTCAACAGTATAAAAAAGATCCAGTCAGAAATGAAGGATTCACTAATTGAAATGAAGAACAATTTAAAGGGAAACAACAGTAGAATGGTTGAAGCCAAGTATCAAATCAATGATTTGGCACAGAAAGAATCAAAACAAAACCAACCAATTAGAACAACAAGAAGAAAAAATAGAATACCCACAAATGAAGATAGTATAGGCAGCTTCTGGGACAACTTCAATTGGTCCAACATTCATTCACATCACAGGGGTGCCAGAAGGAGAAGAAAAAGAGCAAGAAATTGGAAATCTATTTGAAAAAATAATGAAAGAAAACTTCCCTAATTTGGTGAAGGAAATAGACATGCAAGTCCAGAAAGCACAGAGTCCCAAACAAGATAGATGCAAAGAGGCTCACTGCAAATATAATTAAAATGCCAAAGGTTAAAGATAAAGAGAGAATCTTAACAGCAGCAAGATAAAAGCCGTTAGTTACCTAAAGGGAGGTTTCCATAAGACTGTCAGCTCATTTCTCAAAAGAAACTTTTCAGGCTAGGAGGGATTGGCAAGAAGGGATTCAAAGTCATGAAAAGTGGGGACCTACAGCCAAGATAGTTCTACCAAGCAAAGATATCATTTAGAATTGAAGGGCACATAAAGAGCTTCTCAAACAAGAAAAAAAAAAAAAACTAAAGGAATTCATTGGTATCGAACCATTATTATATGAAATGTTAAAGGTACTTATTTAAGAAAAAGAAGATCAAAAGTATAAACAATAAAATGGCAAAAAATACAAATCTATCAGTAATTGAATCTGAAAAACAAACTAAGCAAAGAAGAAGAACAGAGAAAAAATTGTGGATACAGAAAGCATTTTGATGGTTGCCAGATGGGTGGGGAGTATGGAGGAATGAATGAAGAGCTGAGGGGATTAAGAAGTACAAATAAGTAGTTACAGAGTAGCCATGGGGATGTAAAGTAGAGTATAGGAAATGGAGTAGCCAAAGAACTTATACGCATGACCCATGGACATGAACAATGTGGGGGTGATTGACTGAGGGAATGGGGGTGCTGAGTGGAGGGTGGCAAAGAGGGAAAAATCAGGACAACCATAATAGCATAAATATAATTTTTTAAAAAAGAAGAAAAAAATAATAATGGATCTGCCTTTTGAATCAGAGGTCCCACTTCTTGGAATATATTAGAAGAAATCCAAAACGCTATTTCGAAAGAACATAAGCACCCCTATGTTCATTGCAGCATTATTTATAATTGCCAGGATATGGAAGCAGCCCAAGTGTCCATTAGTAGATGAGTGGATAAAACAACTATGGGGCATTTACATGATGGAATACTACTTGGCTGTAAAAAAGAAGAAGATTTTACCATTTGTGACACCATGGATGGACCTGGAGAACATTATTTTAAGTGAAAACACCAGTCAGAGAAAGAAAATACCATATGATTTCACTTATATGTAGAATGTAATGGACAAACTGAACTAACAAACAAAATAAAGACAGGCTCATAGATAGAGAGGGATGATAGCTAATGTTGGGGGAAGTTAGAGAATGGTGGGATCGAGCATAAAGGTAAAAATACTCATGGACATGGACAATGGTGTGGTTAATTTTTGGGGGGAAGCGCTATAAGGTAATTAAATAGTAATGGAAAAACACAATAAGAAATAAAAAGAGATAAAAAAAGTTTCTTTGTATTCAATTACTTTGGCAGAGAAAGAATATCTAGAAAGAGTTAATCCATTCTCTTATGTATTCTCTCTGTATGTTTTTGGAAAACTTATATAACGTTTCTGCTGTCAGGGTCTTGCTTCAAGAATTTTATGTAGAGATATAATGCTGTATGTGTTATGAGGGAGTACACAGTTTCAGTGTTAATGTCAAGAAAACAGCAAGTGTAGGCTTATTGGTTTTGCTACCAAGCAGCCAGACAGCAAAATCAGGGACTGGCACTGAGGGAGTAAGGCAGCAGAATTCTGGGGCCTGTGAAATCAGGAGGGGACACTGATTTACATTAATTGTCCTGAGAGTTCACAAAGCATGCACAGCCTTCTGACTTGTAGCAGAAAGTGGTTTCCACCTACACTACCTTATCAGTCTCCCAGGAGTTATTGTATTCTCATTGTTTTGCCTATATTTTGGTGGGGGGAGGAATCCCTTTTGCAGCTAGAGAGAGATGAGAAGATCTGAACCACTAGAAGATCAAGAGCCATCTTCTACAATAGATCCTGTCATCTCTGCCACCTTCCTCCACAGACTGAAGAGTAGCCTAGTCACAGAAACCCTAACACCTGTTTTCCTTTTTGGTTCAGCATGGGTTGTTCTTTCAAGTTTACGGGCTTCATTGCTTAAAATGCACAGATTATACATTATAACTGCATGGGAGCTCAAACATTAGAGAAAGGTAGAGGACATTGATAGGCAGCTCACTAAAAAAGAAATGAAAACCAAGAGCACTGTTACAAAGACTAGATATGTTAACTTATTCAATATTTTTAATAATCTTATAAAGTGGGTTCTATTATTACTCTGATTTTACAAATGCAGAGACTGAGAAAAATGTAACCACCACCCAAGGTCAAAGAGTCACTTAGGCAATGAGCAGAACTTTAGCTCAGGAAATCTGACTCTACAAGCTGTGTTTGTAACCACGACATTCTACAGAAAGTTATATTTGAATATAACTTATAAATTTCCCCCATGTTTGTTTTATGTAGTATTTCATAAAGTGTGTGAAGTGAGGTCTTCCACAGTCTGCCACTTAGACGCAAGATTAATGTGTTGAAGCATCATCATGATCAACTATCATGCTGTTCTGTAAGTTAATCTTGGTGTTCTCTAATCAGACTGTATTGGAAAGTGAAAGGTTTTTCATTTATGTCTTCCTCATTTAGTCACAGGCAATGTGAGATAAGCCCAAAGTAGCTTACTTCTGGACTATAATCTAATAAACACTTCTATAAGCCTGCATTAATTTTATTTGGAAGATTGAAATGTGGTTATATAGACTTGTGAGGTACAAAATATAAGATAATCTGGTGATGTTTCGCAATGTACTTTTAAGAAAAGTTTCAAAAACTTTTAGTGAGAAATATGTCAGGGTTATTTAGAAGGCATATGCCTATAAGACATTTTGAGCTATTATTTCCATGAGAAAAAAAGTTGTTTTGGACAGAAAGAGTACCATTATTAGTAAAACATCCAAGTAAAGAATTATGAATTGCTCCACTCCATTGTATCTCATCCTAGCCAAGGGTGGATACTCTTAAAATTAAGCAATGTATTAGTTTCTAAGGAGTAGCAAGGGAACACTTAGCATACATAGTTAAAGAAATGCCATAAAAAGCATAAGGGCAGATATAGTGGTATGGAACTCTAGTTTATAAACTGGACCTTGAATTGCTTAATGTATGTCTACATAAATAAGTTGCACTAGACTCATTGTTCATCCTTGTTTCAAAGAATACATTTTATTATACCATTCATTCACTTTGTAATCTATCTCTTGTGAGAAAAGGACCCTCAATTTTTATTGTAAATATCACCTTTAGAATAGTTCTAAAATGACTCTTTTAGATGTCATTTTTCTATTCATCTTTCATAGGAAACTGATATTTTTCTTCTTAAATATGATGGAATCTCTCTCCATTGGCATTGTGTCACATGCTAATTGGAAACTGTTCAAGAAAAAGCTGAGTTGGTGTAAATAAACTCAGACTTATGAAGTACCGAATCCATTCTGTGAAACTACTCTTTAAAATTTTTTTATTGTTTAGTTGCAATTGTCCCCATTTTTCCCTAATTACTCTTCCCTGCCCTACTGACCCCTGCCTCCTAAATCCATCCTCCCTCCACATTGTCTTTAGTCCAACTGGTTTTACCTTAACTTAAATATTAGTACATGACTAAGAAACTTATGGTATTCAAGTCAAAAAAAATGAGAAAGACACCAACAAATTTAAACTAAAGAAAGCAGGGGTAAAGGTAGAAATTTATGTTTTAAAAAACAGTACATCCATGCCATTGCAAAGGGTATAAGCTCCTTCTTTCTCTCTGCTGCATAGAATTCCATTGTGTAAATGTACCATAATTTTTTGATCCACTCATTTGCTGATGGGCACTTAGGTTGCTTCCAGTAACTGAATAAAAATAAATTAATTAATTAAAAAATAAAAAAGTATATTTTTCAAGTAAATCCAAGCACTTATTTGAAAAACTAATAATATATACAAACCATATATAGTTTTGTCAAAAAATTAAAGCACAGACAATGATATAGTGAGTAATTTACCTCCCAACATCTTCTGACATTAGCCTTGATTTTAATGTAATGAGCTACTACCAAAATCTAGTAATTGTACACTGTATGGCCACAAGGCTGATGCTGATCCCAGGAGAATAACTCAGGATATTTACTGGAGTAAAAGTTCTTGCTCTTTTAAGCTTTATTTGAAACTGGAAATATCTGTTCTTGGGAGATAGTAGCTTCAATCTTGTGGCATAAAAAAGAAACTATTTGAGACAATACTTAGAATAGAGGCAATATTTTTTTGTAAAATACTTTGAGTCACTATATTTAGTAATGCCTGGAGTGAGATCAAACTGATTTTTTTTTACAATGTAAAACAATGAAATGCCACTATTGCTTAAGCTGATTTAAATTCATTTTTCTGTCACTTGAAACAAAAAGTATTCTATCCTACATATACATTGAATTACATATACATACTAAATTAAGAATGGGGGAATAAAATCACAGACTTGGATTCTGTTTTATACAAAAAAGGTATATCTTTGCTGCAAAAAAAAAAAAAAGAATGACACACTTCTGTGCTGCTTGAGTATGTAGCTATAAACTCTCTAAAATGTGGAGTATAAATTGATAAAACTTTTCTAAGAGAAAATTAATAACACTAAGTCAAACCCAACAGAAACATAATTACTTGAGATTTTGTCCCCAAATATTCAGTTACCCATAAAGATTACAGACTGATGTGTGTCACAGGGTTAGTTACATTAATAACAAATTTATAGTGGAGTACTGCTCAAGCATAGGGGACTAGTTAAGTAATTAATTTTACATTCAAGAAATGCAACATACACACCTTAAATTGTTGGCATAGAAGAATATCTATTGGCAGGGGAAATAGTTTTAAAACTTCTGTCATTAATGTTTGTAACAAATATACCAAAATGCAAAATAAAAGGTGAATTGAATTAATAAACATTTAATTATTTTTAAATATATTTATTGATTATGCTAATACAGTTGTCCCATTTCCCCCCCCTCACTCCACTCCATCCTGCCCACCCCCTCCCTCCCACATTCTCCCCCTATAGTTCATGTCCATGGGTCATACTTATAAGTTCTTTGGCTTCTACATTTCCTACACTATTCTTACCCTCCCCCTGTCTATTTTCCACCTATCATCTATGCTACTTATTCTCTGTACCTTTCCGCCCCTCTCCCCCTCCCACTCCCCTATTGACAACCCTCCATGTGATCTCCATCTCTATGGTTCTGTTCCTGTTCTAGTTGTTTGCCTAGTTTACTCTTGTTTTTGTTTTAGGTGTGGTCGTTAATAACTGTGACTTTGCTGTCATTTTTACTGTTCATACTTTTTATCTTCTTTTTCTTAGATAAGTCCCTTTAACATTTCATATAATAAGGGCTTGGTGATGATGAACTTCTTTAACTTGACCTTATCTGAGAAGCACTTCATCTTCCCTTCCATTCTAAATGATAGCTTTGCTGGATACAGTAATCTTGGATGTAGGTCCTTGCATTTAATCTTGGGTAATGTAATTATGATGTGCCTTGTTGTGTTCCTCCTTGGGTCAAGCTTCTTTGGGACTCTCTGAGCTTCCTGGACTTCCTGGAAGTCTATTTCCTTTGCCATACTGGGGAAGTTCTCCTTCATTATTTGTTCAAATAAGTTCTCAATTTTTTGTTCTTCCTCTTCTCCTTCTGGCACCCCTATAATTCGGATGTTGGAACATTTCAAGATGTCCTGGAGGTTCCTAGGCCTCTCCTCATTTTTCCAAATTCTTGTTTCTTCATTTTTTTCTGGTTGGATGTTCCTTTCTTCCTTCTGGTCCACGCTGTTGATTTGAGTCCCAGTTTCCTTCACATCACTATTGGTTCCCTGTACATTTTCCTTTGTTTCTCTTAGCATAGGCTTCATTTTTTCATCTGGTTTTCGAACAGATTCAACCAATTCTGTGAGCATCTTGATAACCAGTGTTTTGAACTGTGCATCCAATAGGTTGGCTATCTCTTCCTACAAATACTTAGTTGTATTTTTTCTGGAGCTTTGAAGTGTTCTGTCATTTGGGCCTTTTTTTTTTTTTTTTTTTTTTTGTCTTGGCGCCTCTGTTACTTAAAGGGGCAGAGCCTTAGGTCTTCCCTGGGGCGGGGTAATGCTAGTTGCTGCACTGTGATGCTGTACATGGGGGAGGGGCCGAGAGGGAGCAATGGCACCTGCTCCACTCTCCACCAGATCTGAATCTTTCACTCTGCCACCCACAATTAAACTGGGCCCGTCTGTTGCTGGTTCCCGAGTGGGTGGGCTTGCGCATACTTTAGGCCCCTGTGGGTCTCTCCAACAATCTCTCCTGTGAGGTTGGGAGTCTCTCCTGCTGCCGCCTCGACCCCCACAGGTGTTTTCAATCAGAGGTTTGAGGCTTTATTTCCCCGAGCTGGAGCCCTGGGTTGCGAGGTCTGCTTCACTCCCCGCCATTTGTCTGTTTTATCTGTGCACGAATGTGGGGCCTCCAGGTGCTACCGGCCGCTCTGCGTGCCCCGCTCTCTGCCACTCTGAGTCCGGCCCTCTAGGTTTATCTGTGCGAATGTGGGGCCGCAGGGTCTGCCAGTGGTCAGACTGCCTGCCCCGTTCCTCCCACACTCTGCCAGTCTCGGTCCTGCCAAGGCAACGCGAGTCCTCTCTGCCCCGGCTGCCTGTCTCCGCCCCTCCTACCGGTCTGGATGAATGTTTATTTTTTATTTCCTTGGTGTTGGACTTCCTTGCCGTTAGATTTTCTGTCAGTTCTGGTTGTGCGAGGAGGCTCAGTGTGTGTACCTACACTGCCATCTTGGTTCTCCAACATGTATTTCTTGAAGAGACTTAGAAGACTTTCATCATTCTCTGACTGATCTTTTATCTAGCCTTTAACTGTTACGCATTTTCATGTTTATTTTTTTTGTTGCTGTTGTTCTTATTGTTGATGTATATTAAGAAAATCCACACAGAAAATGTTCATATTATATGCTGTATTTTTATATACAAGTCTTGTCTGCTCTATTATATCCCACCACCACCACTAACTGCAGCTATATATTCATTCACCTTTTTTCTTCTTTATTTCATCTTGATGTTAACTTGTAAGGCATTGGCTTTTGGTTATGACAGTTTCATATCCCACCTGCTGACAAAAATTTTGCTTTGATTTATAATCTTTAGTAGAAACTTGTAAGTTGATATGGTTTCGTATCCTGAGCCTGAAGCAAATTGAAAACTTCATTATCATTACAGAAGGGAAAACAAAACAAAACAGAAAACTAACCATTAGAATTCCTCAAAAATAGCCCTTTTATTTTGACATAAAGAGCTTAATTTAGCAATTATTAATACCATGCTGCCAGAACTTCCAGTTCACCAAGAGAAACTAAAAACTGAATAAAGTTGAACTACAATTTAAAAATTTTAGCTCAGGTGAAAACAAATTAATATATACTTTACAGGCCAAAACAGCAAGGCTGCAGGCCCCATCTGCCATCAAGGACATTGATTTATCACTCCAATTCCAGATCATTCTTCCAGGCAAAAGTTATTTTGTTGAGTAGAGAATATTTTTCAAGACAATCCTTTTTAGGTATATTGTGAAGATTTGTTAAATTACAGAAATAATTAAAGTTTAGGACAATATTTATACTTATAATGTCCTAGCATGTTTCACCTGCAAAATTCTCACAAATGTTCATAGTACTTAAAAAGACTCCTCTTTTCTTAAATATTAGTCCAAAGGACCTTCAAGAGTGATAATGCTACCCAGACTCACTATGAAACTTTAATATTATATATATTAGAGAAATTTGCCAAGCCTATTGATTGAATCAGAATCTATGGGGATGTGGACCTAAAATTCATGTTTAGAAAAGATGTGTGCACACAGCTGAGAAATACCATATTGGTCTGTGGGTGGATTTGATGGTGCTTGCTACTAAATTCTGTTATATGTATACATATTTCTATTGATCTTATAAGTAACACAGTGATATTGTCTCCATTTTAATTAATACAAGTTTCACATATCTTAAAAATAATACAAAAATGATTATAAGACCAGAAAATTACATTTAGAAATAGAATGAAACAACTTATTGACAAATATTATATGTATTACATAATCAATACATTTTATACATGAAAGTTATATATTACTTGTGATACCAAGTAATCAGTAAGGAGTAAGTCATCTGAAATATTGATGTTGACCTCTGTTCAAAACCTAATTAATAGGTGTAAGTATGACTGACAAGCAATTAATAAACTCCTGCCCAGTTACACACATTTTTGTCAATATAAAAGTTTCTAGATATGCATAAATTACTTGATAATAAATTTAAATATACTAGGCCCAATGAAAGATTAGATAGAATTTTATTAATACAGTACTAAATATTTGGCTTGTTAATTTTTGGCTTTGAAAAAGTAATTCTTCTAGAATTCCTTTGGAACATTTTGGAGTTGACGATAATCATATAACAATGAGTGCACTAACAAATAGATTATTCACACAGGATTACCAATTTATAGCAACATTTTTAAAAGTATATTTTATTGATTATGTTATTACAGTGACATTTTTTTCTCCCCTTTATTTCCTTTCACCCTGCAACCCCCCTTCCGCCAGCATTGCCTCCCTCTTTAGTTCATGTCCATGGGTCATACATATAAATTCTTTGGCTTCTCCATTTCCTGTAGTATTCTTAACTCCTCTCTATCTATGTTGTGCCTACTGTTTATGCTTCTTATTCCCTTTACCTTTTCACCATTCTCCCCCATCCTTCCCCTCTGATACCCCTTCATGTGATCTCCATTTCTGTGATTCTGTTCCTGTTCTAGTTGTTTTCTTAGTTCATTTTTGTTTTTAGGTTCAGTTGTTGATAGTTGTGAGTTTTTTGTCACTTTACTGTTCCTAGTTTTGATCTTCTTTTTCTTCGGTAAGTCCCTTTAACATTTCATATAATAAGGGCTTGGTGATGATGAATTCCTTGAACTTGACCTTGTTTGGGAAGCACTGTATCTGCCCTTCCATTCTAAATGATAGCTTTGCTGGATACAGTAATCTTGGATGTAGGTCTTTGCTTTTCATGACTTGGAATACTTCTTTCCAGACCCTTCTTGCCTGTAAAGTTTCTTTTGAAAAATCAGCTGATAGTCTTATGGACACTCCTTTGTAGGGAACTCTCTCCTTTCCTCTTGCTGTTTTAAGATTCACTCCTTATCTTTAATCTTAGGTGAATTTAATCAATGTATCTTGGTGTTTTTCCTTGGGTCTAATTCCTTTGGGACTCTCTGAGCTTCCTGGGCTTCCTGGGCTTCCTGGAAGTCTATTTCGTTCACCAGATTGAGAAGTTCTCCTTTGTTATTTGTTTAAATAAGTTTTCAGTTTCTTGCTCTTCCCCTTCTCCTTCTGACACCCCTATGATTTGGATGTTGGAATGTTTAAAAATTGTCCCAGAAGTTCCTAAGACCCTCCTCATTTTTTTGGAATTCTGGTTTTGTCATTCTGTTCTGGTGAAATGTTTATTTATTCCTTCTGTTCCAAATTGTTGATTCGAGTCCCAGTTTCCTTCCTTTCACTGTTGGTGCCCTGTATTTTTTTTCTTTATTTCACTTTTCATAGCCTTCAATTCTTCCTCTATTTTGCATCCCTACACAGTAATTTCTGTGAGTATGCTGATTCCCAGTGTTTTGAATTCTGAATCTGATAGGTTGGCTATCTCCTCATCGTTTAGTTCTTTTTTCTGGAGTTTTGATCTGTTCTTTCATTTGGGCCATATTTCTTTGTCTCAGTATGCCTGTTACAGTGTAAGGGACAGAGCCTTAGTTATTTGCCAGAGTAGATCAACCCACTTCACTGTGTTTTGGCACTGTTTGTGGGGGAGGGTTCAGAAATGGAACAATGTCACTTGCTTGGCTCTTGCCCTACTTTCAGTCACTTCCCCTGCTACCTACATGCAAATTGGCTCTTCTTTTGCTGATTCCTGGTGGGTGGGCTTGTGTGTGTTCTAATACCCCATGGGTCTCTACAAGGAACTCGCCTGTGAGGCTGGGAGTTTCCCCCACTGCTGTAACCCCCCAGGATTTTACAGCCACAGGTTTTGAGACTTTGTTTCCCACACTGGAACCTTGGGTTGTGCTATCTGACTCACTCCCCAGTTGTCGACCCACGCATGAATGTGGGACCACCCTGTCTACTAGCTGCTGCCTGGGTCAGCCTGGTCTGTTGCCTTGCTGCCTGTCTCTGCCCCTCCTGCCAATATGGCTGAATGTTTCTTTATTAAATTCTTGGTTGTTAAACTTCCATACAGTTCAATTTTCTAGCAGTTCTGGTTGTTTTTGGCTTTTAAATGGTTGTTGTGCTTCTTTTGGTTGTGCAAGGAAGCAAAGCTTATTTACCTATGCCTTCATCTTGGCTGGAACTTTTCCCAACTTACAGCAACTTTTGAAGTACCTACTTGTCTTAATTCTTTTTCAAGTTTGCTTGCCATAACAACATAAGATAGGTCCTTTATTTTTAAACAGAAGAATTGCTGTATTTTTTATTTTCCCTGAAGAAACCTAAAACATGATAGGTGAAATTTTATATTGAATAATACCGAGTTTAGAACAGTTAAGAGATACAATTGAGGAAAAAATATCTCTACAGTTCCATTTATCATGTTAATTCTCCCTTTTCCTCGCCAGGTATTGCAACATGTTTTGCCAATATAGCTTCTATTTAGAAGTTGTACAATTATTTTGCTTACTAGTAGCTGTATTTTTAATGTCTTTTTAATTGACTGTTTTTGTTTTATTTTTGACACTATTACAAATTTTTCTCCCTTTGCTCAATTCCACCCACGCCCCACTCTACCCCCTTCCCTCCAGCCATCACCACACTGTTGTCTGTGTCTATGTGTTATGCATATATGTTTTCTGGCTCATGCCTTCACCATCTTTTATAAAGCTCCCTCACCTCTGAAAGCTGTCATTCTTAAATTGAAATACCTGTCATGTTAAAGTATACTCAGGGAAAATATGTTAGCAAATTATATATATGCTTTAAATAAAGCAAAGATTTAAAAAGTTGAGACCCAAATATCTCTGTCATTCTAAGACTCTCTCTCCATAGCTGAATTACTTTAGATTATCTATGAGGCAAAGAAAATTATAGGTTAAATAGATAAAAAACTTAAAGACTAAAAGATCATTCAAAAATTATGTTTAGTGTAGAAATTCAGTTAGAACTGCTAGAATTAAATAAGAACAAACAAAGGACTATAAAAATAAATATAAAGCTTGACCTAGACACAAGTCCTTTCTTTGGAAGTCTTCTCTCTCTGTCCCTGCTGAAAAGCAGAGTCCTAGATGTGAGGTTGGCTCTGTGCACTTCTGACTCAAGGAGCAGGTTTGACAATTCCTGGAATCTATATTTCAAATTCTCATTAATATAATCAATTTCCTTGATGTTAATACTACAAAAAGAAGTTTTCATCTATTTATATATATTTTTTCTGGTTTAAATTCATCTATTTGATTTTTCCATGTAATACCATTTTTGGAGTTTATTTTTATTGTATTTTTCCATTACCATTTGTCACACTTATATCCCTCTCCCCGCCACCTCCACAATCACTACACTGTCATCCATCCATGCTCATGAGTCCTTTTTCCTTTTGGCTTGATCCTCCACCTGCTACCCCAGAGCTGTCCAGTTGTTATCTATGAGTCTGTCTCTATTTTGCTTGTTGGTTCAGTTTGTTCATTAGATTCCACATATGGGTAAAATCATATGGTATTCATCTTTCTCTGACTGGCTTATTTCACTTAGTATAATGTTCACCAGGCCCATTCATGCTGTCACAAAGGGTAACATTTTTCTTCTTTTTTATGGCTGAGTAGTATTACACTGTGAAAATGTCCAATAGTTCTCTGTTGGCAGACGGGTCAGGCTATGGGAGTAGGGTTGGTCCCAGCTATCTTATCCAAATCTGGAAAATCTGTATGGACCACCTGACCATTTTTAGAGAGTCCCACTCTTTTCACAACATTGAGATATTCTCTTTCTCTTATTATTTTATTTTCTTAAGAGCATTTATCAAAATCAATCTTACCTTGTTTATTAAAAAAAGAACTGAATTTTTTTTATTCATGTGTCATTATTCTAGACACTTTTTAATTATCTTTGTCCTTCACAGAAAGGTAAATTCCATGGGCAGGGAGTTTTTCTGTTTTGTTTAAAGGTTTATCTTCAAAATAAGAACTACATAAATATTTGTTAAATGAACTAATGAATTAATTAATAATTTTAACAAGTTTTTTTAACCCTAAAAGAAACATTTAATTTTAACTTCTTATGAAGTAAAAGATAAATAATGAGTTTAAGTTCTAATCTTAATTATGTTCTTTCAAGTGACACAGCTTTGTCCCTTTAATTTTAGCATATTCATAACATTTATTATTCAAACTGGCTACTTCTGAAAGTGAAAAGGAGACTATTAAACACACAGGAAGTGAATGGACTTTTTTTTTAAGAGGCATTCAAATAGACAACAGTTAAAGAAAAGATGCTCAGCATCACCAATCGTCAAGGAAATGCAAATCAAAACCACAATGAGATATCACCTCTCACTGTTAAAATGGCTTTCATTAAGAAGACAAGAGAAAACAAGTGTTGGCAAGGATGAGAAGAAAGGAAGCATCTTCACAAAATTCAAAAAGGCTACCATATGATCCTGGGAAAACTGAGGTTGTCTTGGTCAATCCAAACTGTATGATCAGCTCACTAAACTGTATTCTACAGTTACAAAGTCTATTTCAACTTTCTAGAGTAATTTTCAGATCAGCACATGGTATGTCTAAGAATCATTTGTAACTTAGATTTTAACAAGAGGAATAACTTATACTTTGATACTTCTCACCATGATAAACATAAAAATTAACACTTATGATTACTGTATAACAGGCTATATATAATTGTTTGACTTATTTTCACTCATTTAATCTCACAACAATCTTACAATGCACACAATTGTTATTGCCCTCCTTTTAGAGATGAGTAAGTTGATGTTATATTTTATTTTTAATTCTTGTAGTTTTTTAAAAAATATATTGTTATTCTATTACAGTTGTCCCAATTTTTCCCCCTTTGCCCTCCTCTACCCAGACCATTCCCCCTCTCTTTCCACCAGTATAATGGCAGTAAATTGATATTACATTTTAAGCTTTGATAGTTTTTAATTTTCTTGTTTCAAAATTACTTTAAAAATAATATAGTGATTTTCATTTCTGCCTGAAAGGAGCTTGGAAATTGCCACTCTGTCCTCCCCAAAACTATAAAGCTGAACAGACTAAAAAGCCAGCAACTCTTTCTGGGTCCATAAGGAAGGGGAGGACACAGGGCAAATGGATGTCTCCAAGACTGAAGAGACAGATTAATGAATACAGGGAGTGACAATGTGCCTGAGTAGAAACTCAAGATCAGACATGACCACAGGAAAAAAAGCCAGGCTAGAAAAGGGGACAGATTACTGGAGGCTCAATGTGGAAAAGTCTGCAGTTTAAAATTCCAAGGGTACCCAGTCATAGAAGAGGCCTCCACAATATTTTGAGATTTATCTCCAGGAGCTGTTCAGGTTCCCACAGTAAATACCAGAAAAAATGTCATCTCCTGCACCTAGCAAGAGGAATGGAAATGAACAACTTTGAAATACTCCAGAGCACTCTCTTCTTAATAAGGCCTGCCCTTAGGTAAAACTAATTAACCAAAGCCTAACCTGCTCAGATATTATTAGAGAGTAACTGACCTAAAGGAAGGGAAACACCTAATTAAACTTTAGCCTTCCACATAGAATAAGAGGGGAAATATCCTATACCAGTCAACACTAGCCATCTGGTCCTATCCAAAAGGGTAGTAAAAAACTGAATGACATTTGTGAAGTTCATAGTCCAAAGGTATAGGCTCACTATCAGACTGAGTCATAATCAAAGGACTATAGAACATGTTTCCTCCTCACTACCATCACATTACTAAAAGCTTACTTATAGCTATTTCTTTTATATGGTACATCATGTATGGCTACCAAGAAAATATGACAAGGCATGTCAAAAGGAAAAAAAACACAATTTGAAGAGAAAAACCAAGCATCAGAACTAGACATGGCAGGGATGTTGAAATTATCAAACTGGAAATGTAAAACAACTATAATTAACATGCCAAGACCTCCAATGGATAAAGTAGACAGTATACAAGAACCAATCATCAATGTAAGCAGAGAGAAAGAGCTAAAAGGAAATACTAGAGATCAAAAATAAAGTAACAGAAATGAGGAATGCCTTTGATGGGCTGATGAGTAGATTGTACAGTGCTGAGTTGTTAAAATACAAAATTCAACAGAGTAAATTTGAAGATCTAATTAGTTTTATTAAAAAATTCATGAATTAAGCAGCATTCCATCTAACAACTAGAAAAGTGCTCTGAGGGGTTGTACAAAATGGATGGTTTTTATAAGAAGAAGGATGTGATAAGGAACCTATTAACAACAGAAAAGATTATGTTTAGACCAAGACATCTTATTCTGGGTAGGAGGAAATGGCAAGGGTTTTTATCATGCACATTGCTTCTTTTATTTATGGGTGATGGAGAGGTCCCATAAGACAGATTTACCTTATTTGTTCTTGACCAGGAAATTCCAGGCTGGTTGATTAAGTTTATATTAGTAAAAGCTGAAAGAGCAATTAGGCCAGCTATTATATATAGGTTTGTGGGCTTTAGCATAAGATACTGTTTTGGGCCTGTGGTTTTCTCTTTAACAGTGGAAAGAATCTCTGTGTTTCAAGGTATATCAGTAGAATCCTGAGAATTTAAAAAACAAAGAAAGCAAAGACTAGACCCCCCCCCCGCAGAATATGTTACCAGACTAAAGGGGTCTGTTTGCCTACACTCGTAAGAGCCCAGTAAGACATAAACAGAAGCTTGCAGCCAAGAAAGTAAGGGTTTATTTTTAGGAAGTGGCCCATGCCCGGAGATAGGTAAACCAATGTTCAAAGTTCTGGCTCCCTAATGGCTTCCAGGTAATGGGTTATATAGGGGGAAAATTATTGATCATGGTGACTAAGAAAGTTAGTGTCATGTTCATGGTTGTGGTTTTATTGATTGGTTGGCACCAAGGTGTGGGTGCCTGATAAGTGCATCTTGTCCTCACATTAGCAATGGTCTCACTTCATCTGGTTTTGCCACTTCTGGGCTTGGAGCTTCAATATAACTGAGGCCTAGATATCAGCTCTAGTTTGACTAAAACCTCTGTGTTTGTGGTCAACAGACAGGCTTTTGATATACTAGGTAGTTAGATGGGCATGAGCAGAATAGGATCAATAGGCCAGGTACAGAAGGTCACCAGGGTGGAAAGCCCCTGCTGCCCAACAATGGATAATTGTAAGGTGGATCCTTGACCCCAGAGTGACATTTCTTCGCCTAACTTATCAGTGATCATTTGATTTAGACCCCCTTAACCTTTCATATCATTCGTTATGGGGTTCAAACTCTCCCCTCATTTCTCCTCCCCTGTCATGTTGCTAGTATGTGGTAGACCCACTTAGAGGAGGAACAAGGGGGCCAGAGAAAAATCTCATACAACTTCCATACAAACCCTTGCACTACCACTCCCTGAAGCATTAAGTCCTCAAGACAATGAAGGCTTGACCCGCATCAAATAATCCTACAAACAAAGCCTGAAGTTTGTTGACTACAGAGACAGAGATTTGGACAAACTAGAGATAACATTTATGCCTCAGTTGACTTTCAGATCCAGGCCTAGAAAATCAGTAAAGCCAGATAGAGTGACATCAGGATCAGATGCAATGACTAATGATCCACTGCCCTGGCACTGGCCAGTTAATGGAGAACATGACACTGAAGAGACACACCTGGTATTTGATGAGTTTTATGAGATCCTCCCCTGAGACCTCCAGATAAAAGTCATTAAGACAAAGCACTCAGCATGGAACTTTCTCTCAGGTGTGCACCCACACATTACCCTCTCTTCCTTGGGCCTTTTTTCTTCACCTTCTTCCTTAGTAAAAGGGCCCTTCCTTTACCTCTGTAACTTGTTTCCTGAGCCTGCATAGCCCAGCTGCCTCACTTCTTCTACCTCTATAACTGTCTATGTTAACTTTTGCTTGCATTTGATTCTTGGCTCTGAATTTTTCTTAGCTAAAAGTCAAGGACCAAGGTTTAACATTCTGGTACTATTTTCTGTTAACACTTTGTTCCTAAGATTATTTGATGCCAACCAGAAACTCATTGTCCTGAGGGCATAAGGATTAAGGGAGTGGCTGTATAAGACAGAAGCAGGCAGGTGAGTCAGGATGCTGGATGTGGCCAGTTTGAATCAAAAGGAAAGAAAAGAGAAAAGACCATACTGAAGAAATGAAGTTTCTACACTGTTACAAATAGTAAAAAAAAAAAAAAAACACCCCAAAACACTATGAGACAACTGCAAAAGGTTTAAAATATGTGTAGTAGAAATAACAGGAGGAGTTCTGGCCAAGGTGGAGGTGTAGATAGAAACACTTCACTTCCTTGCACAGCCAAAAGTAGGATAACAACCAATTAAAAACAATAAACAACCAGAATTGCCAGAAAATCAAACTGCATGAAACTAAGACAACCTAGGAGTTAAACAAACATTCATCCACAGGTTGCAGGTGTGGAGATGGGCAGCTAGGTGGAGAGGATCCCCGGCAAGGCTGCAGACAAAACATATGAGGAGGGGGCTGGCTGACCAGGAAAATAAAGACTCAAAACCTCTAGCTGTAAAATCTCGTGGGGGTTGTGAAGGCAGGAGAAACTCCCAGCCTCACAGGAGAGTTCGGTGGAAAGTGTGGCTAGGGCAGAGTGAGTGAGTGGCATTGTTCCCTCTCTGACCCCTCATCCACAGACAGTGCCACAATGCAGCAAAGACAGTTGCCCCACCCTGGTGAATCCCTAAGGTTCCTCCCACTTACAACATTATAGGTGCACCAAGACAAAGAAATATGGCCCACATAAAAGAACAGATCAAAATTACAGAAAAAGAACTAAGCAATGAGGACACAGACAACCTATCTGATACAGAGTTCAAAACACTGGTAATCAGAATGCTCACAGAATTGATTGAGCTCAGTTGCAAAATGAAGGAAGAAATGAAGGCTATACAAAGTGAAATAAAGCAAAATATACAGGGAACCAACAGTGAAGTGAAGGAAATTGGGACTTAAAACAATGATTTGGAACCAAAGCAAGAAATAAACATCCACTTGAACAGAATGAAGAAACAAGAATTCAAAAAAGTAAGGAGATACTTAAAGACATTTGGAACAACTTTAAGCACTCCAACATCTGAATCATAAGGCTGCCAGAAAGAGAAGAGGAAGAGCAAGAAATTGAAAACTTATTTGAACAAATAATGAAGGAAAATTTCCCCAATCTGGCAAAAGAAACTGACTTCCAGGAATTCCAGGAAGTCCAGAGAGTCCCAAAGAAATTGAGCCCAAGAAGGAATACACCAAGGCACATCATAATTAAGTTCTCTAAGATTCAATAAAAGGAGAGAATCTTAACAGCATCAAGAGAAAAGGAGAGAGTTGCCTACAAAGGAATGCCCATAAGAATATCAGCTGATTTCTCAAAAGAAACCTTGCCTAAGAAGGGAATGGAAAGAAGTATTTGAAGTCATGAAAGGCAAGGACCTACATCCAAGATTACTCTATCCAGCAAAGCTATCATTTACAAGGGAATGGCAGATAAAGTGCTTCCCAGATAAGGTCAAGTTAAAGGACTTCACCATCACCAAGCCCTTATTCTATGAAATGTTAAAGGGACTTATTAAAGAAAAAGAAGATAAAAAATATGGACAGTAAAATGACAGCAAACACAACTATCAACAACTGAGCCTCAAAACAAAAACAAGCTAAGAAAACAACTAGGACAGGAACAGAATCACAGAAATGGAGGTAACATAGAGGGTTGTGAGTGGGGAGGAGGAGGTGGAGAATGGGGCAGAAAAGTTACAGGGAATAAGAAGCATAATTGGTAGGCATAAGATAGACAGAGGGAGGTCAAGAATACTATAGGGAATGGAGAAGTCAAAAAACTTACATGTACAGCCCATGGACATGGACTAAAGTGTGGAGAGTGCTGTAGGGTGGTGCAGGGTGTAGGAGGGGATAAAGGGGAGAAAAAAATCAGGACAACTGTAAGAGCATAATCAACAAACTATACTTCAAAAATAAATAAAAAACAATCAATAAATAAAATTTATGGAGAGTCAATATTCCCAAAATAGCCAACAGTATATTGAAGGAGAACAAAGTTGGGGAATAGTCACTATCCAACTTGAGGACTTAGTATAAAGTTGTAAAAATCGATACTGTGTGATAGTGTCAAGAGAATAAACAAATAGAGCAATGAAACAGAGTAGAAAGCCCAGAAATAGATGCACATATATAAATCAATTGATCTTTGACCAAGGAGCAAAGGCAGTAAAATGGGGAAATAGTCTTTTAAGTAGTGCCAGAACATCTTCACCTCCATGTGAAAAACTAACTAAATAAATTTATACACAGAATTTATACATTCCTTAAAAAGTATCTCAAAATGGATCATAGACCTAAATGTAAAACACAAAATTATAAAATTTATAGAAGATAATAGGAGTAAACCTAGATGACCTTGGTTATAAGGATGACCTTTTGGATAAAAGAAATATTTGACAAACTGGTCTTTATTAAAATTAAAAACTTCTGTGAAGGTAAGGTGTATATGGAAAAATCTCTGTACCTTTCTCTTAAATTTACTGTGAACCTAAATCTGTTCATAAAATTAAAGTCTTAAGAAATTACATATTTTAATCATAAATTATGTATTAAAATAGAAGAGAAATAGTAAAAGTTTAACAGTCAGCTAAAATCAAATGATCTGAAATAATCATTATTAATGAAAATGAATATTATTTAATGTGTTGTGTATTTAAATATAGAGTGATGAATATAATAAGACCATGCTATTTTTAAAACTAAAGTCAAATTTCAATTATTGGATTTAACAGAATTTAAATACTGAAGTGAAACTGATGAAATTTCTAAACTCTAGATAAAATTTATCATCACCAGAGATATAATTTATCAAATAATCTATCTGAGATTAAGACAAATATAATACAAATATCGAGTATAAAATAAAATTTTAAAGTAGTTGTTTTTCTGGTGTGTATTCTGGTGAATGAGATAAAATAACTAATCCAACATGCTCCTTCATTTTCCTCTCCTGATCCTAATTGCTAACAAACTGGGGCTACTTGACTTGAATAACACTGTGCTGATGACTCCTACATAGGACAATATTTTGAAGGAGTGGTAAGTGAAAATTTCTGTACATAAATTAATTTTCTGGTTAGCTAAAGAGCTGTTTTCCAGAGCATCACTTCCTCCTAAATTTTTAAGCCATATTGTTATACATATACATTTCCAAGTTAGTAATATTAATTTTCTTTTTTTCTACATTTTAATTCTTTTATACTTAAATGGATTAAAAACTCACTGTCAGTTCTTTTCTCACTGTCAGTTTCATTGTTTCTCAAGTTTGAACTTTTCTTTTTTTAACTTGAATATATTTTTAAATTTTTTATTGTTTTTCAATTACAGTTGTCCTCACTTTTCTCTAATTTCTCTCCCTCACCCTGCCCTCTGCACCTCTCACAATCAATCCTTCCCACTGTTATCTTTGTTCATGGGTCTTTTATACATGTTCCTTGTCAAATCTGAATTTTTTAAAAAATCCATCTCTTGGGACAAAATTTCATTAATTATTTTTGTTTGTTTACTTATTAAGCTTGCTTGCTCTTTTTTTTTCTCCAGAACTTTCATTCTTGCTGCATCTCCTCCATTAATAAATTTTTCCCCATTATAATTGGCTGCTAACTTGGCTGAATATACATTCACTGACTCATACTTTACCTCACTGTTTTGTAGTTATTGCTTTACTATCTTTGGGCATTGCCAGATGCCTTTTTTCTTTTACGCCTAACATCTCCAGTCATGCATCTTTATTTGGTTGGCTTTATAACATCAAGTAATTTCTTTCCTTTTTTTCAGGAAGGGCTTGTGGGTTGTATATTCTCTCAGTATTTTTTGGTTGTTGCTTTTTCTTTAAATTTATAAAATGTCTTTCTGTTGACAGAATTATTTGATAACTTAGTTGTGTATAACGATCTTTATTTCCCATTGAATGTTGCTAACATTTGTTCCCTTTTTTTCTGATGTCTTCCAGGACTGGGTTAGGTTCATAGAACTCTGGGATCAGTTCCACATTTCACCTTTTATTATTTATGCACACATATATGTCACCCACATTATTTTTCACAGAAGAATGTTTTATTTACCTCTAAGTATTAAAACTTCATCAGTAGTTTTCTTAGTGTAGATTGTTGTAGACAATTCCTGGATATCCTTTAGATCTACTAATCAATTCTCCTTATTTTGTTTGGTTATACTTCGAAGATCTTTTCTTTTTTCTTTTGTTGATTCCCCTTCATGAGGGAAACTAATTGAGGTACACTGTTGTTGGGTCTATATATTTACAGAGTCCAATTTACCCAAATTGGGAAATATAGCATTAGGAAATAACTGAAGAAATTTAGGAATAATTTTTATTTTTATTTTTTTATTTTTAATATATTTTTCATTGATTATGCTATTACACTTGTCCCATTTCCCCCCTTCATTCCCCTCCACCCTGCATACTCCCTCCCGCCCATATCCCCCCCCCTATAGTTCATGTCCATGGGTCATACATATAAATTCTTTGGCTGCTACATTTCCTATACTATTCTTACCCTCCCCCTGTCTATTTCTACCTATCATTTATGCTACATATTCTCTGTACCTTTCAACCCTCTCTTCCCCAACCACTCCCCTGTTGATAAACCTCCATGTGATCTCCATTTCTGTGGTTCTGTTCCTGTTCTAGTTGTTTGCTTAGTTTGCTTTTGTTTTTCTTTTAGGTGTGGTTGTTATTACCTGTGAGTTTGCTGTCATTTCACTGTTCATATTTTTTATCCTCTTTTTCTTAGATAAATCCCTTTCACATTTCATAAAATAAGGGCTTGGTGATGATGAACTCCTTTAACTTGACCTTATCTGAGAAGCACTTTATCTTCCCTTCCATTCTAAATGAAAGCTTTCCTGGATAGAGCAATCTTGGATGTAGGTCCTTGCCTTTCATGATTTAGAATACTTCTTTACATCGTCTTCTTGACCATAAGGTTTCTTTTGAGAAATCAGATGATAGTCTTCTTTTTTTTTTTAATTTTTATTTTTATCCAATTACAGTTGTCTGCATTTTCTCCCCATTACTCCACCCTACCACAGCCAAACACACCTCCCTCCCCCGCCTCCACTCTCCCCCTTGATTCTGTTCATGTGTCCTTTATAGTAATTCCTGTAAAACCCCTCTCCCCACTATTCCCTTCCTACTCCCCTCCGGCGATTGTTAGAGTGTTCTTAACTTCAATGCCTCTGGTGGTATTTTGTTTTCTTTTTTCTTTTGTTGATTATGTACCAGTTAAAGGTGAGATCATATGGTATTTGTCCCTCACCACCTGGCTTATTTCACTTAGGATAATGCTCACCAGTTCCATCCATGCTGTTGTAAAGGGTATAAGCTCCTTCTTTCTCTCTGCTGTGTAGAATTTCATTGTGTAAATGGACCATAGTTTTTGGATCCACTCATTTGCTGATGAGCACTTAGGTTGCTTCCAGTACTTGGCTATTGTAAATTGTGCTGCTATGAACATTGGGGTGCATAGGTTATTTGGATTGGTGTTTAAGGGCTCTTAGGGTATAATCCCAACAGCAGAATTTCTGGGTCATAGGGCAGATCCAATTTTAGTTTTCTGAGGAAATTCTTTACTGTTTTCCACAGTGGCCTCACCAGTCTGCATTCCCACGAACAATGAACTAGGGTTCCCTTTCCTCCACATCCTCTACAACATTTGTTTGTGGATTTGTTGATGTTGGCCACTCTGACCAGTGTCAGATGGTACCACATTGTGGTTTTAATTTGCATCTCTCTGATGGCTAGTGATGCTGAGCATCTTTTCATATGTCTCTGGGCCCTCTGTATGTCTTCCTTGGAGAAGTGTCTGTTCAAGTCCTTTGCCCAATTTTTAATTGGGTTGTTTGTCTTCCTGGAGTGGAGTCGTTTGAGTTTTTTATATATTTTGGAGATCAGGCCCTTGTCTGAGGTATCATTGGCAAATATGTTTTCCCATACTGTTGGTTCTCTTTTTATTTTAATGCTGTTTTCTTTAGCCATGCAGAAGCTTTTTCATTTTGATGAGGTCCCATTTGTTTATTCTTTCCTTTATGTCCCTTGTTTTAGGGGACGTGTCTGTGAGGATGTTGCTGCGTGTGATGTCTGAGATTTTCCTGCCAATGTTTTCCTCTAGGATTTTTATGGTGTTACGACTTCTATTTAAGTCTTTTATCCACCTTGAATTTATTTTTGTGTATGGTGTAAGTTGATTATCGAATTTCATTTTTTGCATGTAGCTGCCCAGATCTCCCAACACCATTTGTTGAAGAGGATATTTTTGCTCCACTTTATGCTCCTGCTTCCTTTGTCAAATATTAATTGACTAAATACTTGGGTTTATTTCTGGCTCTCTGTTCTCTTCCATTGGTCTGTGTGCCTGTTTTTATGCCAGTACCAGCCTCTTTTGATTACAGTGGCCTTGTAATACAGTTTGATGTCAGGTATTGTGATCCCCCCTGCTTTGTACTTCTTTCTCAAAATTGCTGCAGCTATTCGGGGTCATTTATGGTTCCATATAAATTTCTGAAATGTTTGTTCTATATCTGTGAAATATGTCATGGTTACTTTAATAGGGATTGCATTGAATCTATAAATCGCTTTGGGTAATATGACCATTTTGATGATGTTAATTCTTCCAATCCATGAGCATGGTATTTGCTTCCATTTGTTTGTGTCTTCCTTAATTTCTTTCTTCAGTATTGTGTAGTTTTCTGAGTACAGGTCTTTTACCTCCTTTGTTAGGTTTATTCCTAGGTACTTTATTTTTCTTGTTTCTATATCCAATGGGATTTTTTTTTCCTGATTTCTGTTTCTGATTTTTCATTGTTGGTATATAGGAATGCCTTTGATTTCTGAGTATTGACTTTGTATCCAGCTGTTTTGCCAAATTCATTTATTAGGTCGAGTCGTTTTCTGGTAGAGTCTATAGGATTTTCCATGTACACTATCATGTCATCTGCAAACAGTGTCAGTTTCATTTCCTCCTTTGCAATTAGGATGCCTTTTATTTCTTGTCTGATTGCTGTGGCTAGGACTTTCCAATACTAGGTTGAATAGGAGTGGTGAGAGAGGCCATCTTTGTCTTCTTCTTGATCTTAGCGGGAAAGCTCTAAGGTTTTGTCCATTGAGTATGATGTTGGCTATAGGTCCCTCATATATGACCTTTATTATGTTGAGGAATGCTCCCTCTATTCCCACTTTGCTGAATGATTTTTTCACAAATGGTTGCTATACCTTATCAAATGCTTTTTCTGCATGTATTTATATGATCATGTGGTTTTTGTCTTTGGTTTTGTTTATGTGGTGTATCATGTTTATTGATTTGTGAATATTGTACCATCCTTGTATCCCTGTGATGAGTTCCACTTTATCACAGTGGATGATCTTTTTAATGTATTGCTGATTGAGGTTTGCCAACATTTTGTTGAGGATTTTAGCATCTATGTTTATCAGTGATATTGGCCTGAAGTTCTTTCTTTGTTATGTCTTTATCTGGTTTTGGGATTAGGATGATGTTGGCTTCATAAAAAGAGTTTGGGAGTCTTCCATCTTCTTCAATTTTTTGAAATACTCTGTGGAGGATGGGGGTTAGCTCCCCCTTAAATGCTCTGTAGAATTCTGCTGTGAAATTGTCAGGTCCAGGGCTTTTCTGTGTCACAGCTTTTTGATTACTGTTTCAATTTCATCAGGTGTTCTTGGTCTGTTCAGGCTTTCTGCTTCTTCTTCATTGAGGTTTGGAAGATTATATTTTTCTAGAAATTTGTCCATTTCATCTAGGTTTTCACATTTCTTGGCATATAGTTCTTCATAGTAATTTCTTACAATCCTTTGTATTTCTATGGTATCAGTTGTAATCTTTCCTCTTTCATTTATAATTGTGTTTATTTGCATCCTCCCTCTTTTTTTCTTGATGAGCCTGCTTAAGGGCTTGTCTATTTTGTATATCTTTTCAAAGAAGCAGCTCCTGGATTCGTTGATCCTTAATTGTGCTTTAGTCTCTATGTCATTCAACTCTACTTTGATCTTGGTTATTTCTTTCCTTGTACTTGCTCTGGGTTGTCTTTATTGTTGTTCCTCAAGTTTTTGTAGGTGTAGGGTTAGGCTCTTTATTTGAGATGTTTGTATTTTTTTTTTTTTTTATGTAGGCCTGTATGGCTATCAACTTCCCTCTCAGAACTGCCTTTGCTTTGTCCCATAGGTTTTGGATTGTTGTGAGTTCATTTTCGTTTTTTCCAGAAATGTTTTCATTTTCTCCCTAACCTCATTGTTCACCCATTCATTGTTTAATAGCATGCTCTTCAATCTCCATGTTTTTGAGTGTTTGGGGTTTTTTTCCTTGAGGTTGGTTTCTAGTTTCAGTCCCTTGTGGTCACAGAAAATGCTTGATATTATTTCAATTTTCTTGAATTTGTTGAGGCTTGCTGTGTGTCCTATCATGTGGTCTGTCTTTGAAAATGTTCCATGTGCATTTGAAAAGAATGTGTATTTTGCTTCTTTGGGATGAAGGCTCTATATATATCAGTTAAGTCCATTTCATCTAGGGTGTTGTTCAATGCCACAATATCCTTGTTGATATTTTGTTTGGAAGATGTGTCCATTTTTGACAGTGGGGTATTAAAATCCCCTAGTATAATTGTGTTGCTATCAATATCTTTCTTGAAGTCCTCCAAGATATTCTTGATGTATTTGCGTGCTCCTATGTTGGGAGTCTATTTATTTACAATGTTTATATCTTCTTAGTGGATTCCTCCTTTGAGTATTATGATTTGACCTTCTGGGTCTCTCTTTATGGCCCTTCTTTTGAAGTCTATTTTGTCTGATATGAGTATTGCTACCCATGTTTTTTTTTTTTTTCTCCTGTCCATTTGCTTCAAAAATTTGTTTCCAGCCCTTCACTTTCAGTCTGTGTAGGTCTTCTGTCCTGAGGTGGGTCTCTTGTAGGCAACATATATGTGGGTAAGTTTTTCTTATCCATTCAACTATTCTATGTATTTTGATTGGAGCATTTAATCTATTTATATTTAAGGTTATTATTGATAGGTATTTTTTCATTGCTGACTTTTTACCTGTATTCTTCTCTCTCTTTTTCTTTTTCTTCCTTTCCTTACAGCATCCCCTTTAGCATGTCTTGCAGAGCTGGTTTGATGGAGGTATATTCTTTTAGACTTCTTTTGTCTGGGAAACTCCTTATTTAGCTTTCTATCTTGATTGGGATCCATGCCGGGTAAAATAGTTTGGTTTTAAGCCTCTGGTTCTCATTACTTGGAATATTTTTTGCCATTCTCTTCTGGCTTGGAGCATTTCCATTGAGAAGTCAGTTGCTAACCTTATTGGGGCTCCCTTGTATGTTACTTCCTGTTTCTCCCTTGCTGCCTTTAAGATTCTTTCGTGGTCTTGGAATTTTGCCATTTTAATTATGATGTGTCTTGCCGTGGGCCTCTTTGGGTTCCTCTTGATTGGGACTCTCTGTGATTTCTGGATATGTGTGACTTTTTCTCTCATCAGATTATTTTCCATCATTACTTTTTCATAGAGGTTTTCTATTCCTTGCTCTTCCTCTTCACCTGGTATCCCTACTATACTGATATTATTATGTTTCATGTTGTCCTGCATTTCCCTTAACTCCTCTTCAATTCTTTCTGAGCCTCTTTTCCTTCTCTTGCTCATTCTGGGTTTTTTTCTTACCTTGTCCTCCAGTGCGCTGATCCGATCCTCTGCTTCATCGAGCCTCCTTTTGATTCCTTCTACTGTATTCTTCAGTTCAGCAATTGTATTCTTCATCTCCTCTTGACCCTTGTTGATAGTGTCTATTTCCTTTTTCATGTTGATATAGTTTGCAGTGAGTTCATTGTAGTTTCCCTCTAGTTTTTTGTAGTTCTGTGTGAGCTCATGAAGCTTTTTATAACCAATTCTTTGAACTGAATATCTGATAGTTGACTTGTTTCTTTTTCCTATAGCATTGTTTCTGAGACTTCCCCTTTCCTTTCTTTTGGGGATTTTTTCTTCATCTTCCCATTGTTTGTGAGATTCTTCCTATTAGCCTCTGCTTCTTAAGTTGCTCTGTTCTGACCCCTTGGGTTTTTGATTTAAAGTTCTGTGATAGAATATCTGTTAGACTTAGTGATACAGTCTCCTTGATCTCCCAATCTTACTGATCTTGGGCTGTGGTTTCTATTGCCTCTGTGTATGTCTTTGGTTTTTGGTTCTTTTTGTGTCTTCCTTTGTTGTTTCATTTTCACCAGCTTGTTATCTGAGGGTCAATCTGTTCCCACCTCTTGTTTTCTGTTGTGCAGGTGTGGGCAGGTTGTGTTGGAGCTGGTTCTTCCATGTGTACAAGGTTTTGAGGCTTTTCTCTTGCTCTAGTTCAGTTGTTTGTTCTTAGTAATTTCTTCACTATTTATTTGTATTTTCGGATAGGTCCTGGGTGGAGTTAGTGTGACTTCCACTTCCTCCTTCACCTTCTTCTGTCCTTATCTATTGGTGTTTCGTTTGTTGGTGGTTTTCCTGTTCTAGGAGGTATCCTGGTGTTCCTGCCTTCTCCCCACTCTTTTTTATGGTGGGCCTCCTCCAGGCTATGGGTGTGAGTGCAGAGCCTTCCTTGATTCCCACTGTTTCTCTTACCTGTCATCTCAGTTCCTTCCAAGATGAGGTTAAGACACTCCCTGGTCAATGCGCACAGACTCCGGTCGGTTCACACACTCCCTGGTTGCTGGCCACAGAACTCAGTTAGTGCCTGTGGTCTCAGCTCCCTCAGAGTTGAGGTATGGACACTCCCCGGTGGATCAGATGATAATCTTATGGGAACTCCTTTGGTGGTAACTCTCATTTTCTCTTGCTGCTTTTAAGATTTTCTCCTTATTTTTAATCTTGTGTAATGTAATTATGATGTGCCTTGGTGTGAACTTCCTTGGGTCCACCTTTTTTGGTACTCTCTGAGCTTCCTGGACTTCCTGAAAGTCTATTTCCCTTGTCAGATTGGGGAAGTTCTCCTTTGTTATTTTTTCAAATAAAAGTTCTATTTATTGCTCTTCCTCTTCTCCTTCTGGTACCCTCATAATTCAGATGTTGGACTGTTTAAAGATGTCCTGGAAGTTCCTAAGCCTCTCCTAGTTTTTCTGAATTCTTGTTTCTTCATTCTTTTCTGGTTGTATGTTTCTTTCTTCCTCCTGGTCCATACTGTTGATTTAAGTACCGGTTTCCTTCACATCACTATTGGTTCCCTGTACATTTTCCTTTGTTTCTCTTAGCATAGCCTTCATTTTTTCATCTAAATTGTGACCAAATCCAACCAATTCTGTGATCATCCTGATTACCAGTGTTTTGAACTGTGCATCTGATAGGTTGGCTATCTCTTCATTGCTTAGTTGTATTTTTTCTGGAGCATTGATCTGTTCTTTCATTTGGGCCATTTTGTTTTTGTCTTGGGGCATGCCTGTTATGTAAAGGGGTGGAGCCTTAGGTATTCACCAGGGCGGGGCAACCCACATGGCTGCGTTGTGACCTTGTATGTGGGGAAGTGGTCCGAGAGGGAACAATGGCACTTGCTCTGCTCTCTGCCAGCTTTCAGTCACTTCATCCACTACCCACAAGCAAAGTGGTCCCTTCTGGTTCTGATTTCTGTGTGGGTGTGTTTGTGTATGTTCTGGGACCCTGTGGGTCTCCTGTGAGGTTAGGAGTTTCTCCCGCAGCAGCCTCAACCCCCAAGGGGTTTTCAATCAGTGGTTTGAGGCTTTATTTCTCTGAACTGGAGCCCTGGGATTGCTCAATCTGTTTTGCTCCCCCTTTGTTCCTTCTGGTTTATCTGCGAGCAAATGTGGGGCCACCTGCTCTTCTAGCTACCACCTCCTGGGATCCACCAGCTGCTCCTTTTTGGCTAGCTGCAGCCGTGCCTGCCCTGCTCCACAATCCTCGACCTTGCTCCATCCTCCAGCTGTTGTCTTGCCCACCCCGGTCCTCCTGCCACCATGTTGCCGTGAGTCCTCTCCAGCTAGCTGTGCATCTCTGCCCCTCCTACCTGTCTGGATGGATGTGTCTTCTTTAATTACTTGGTTTTCAGACTTCCATACAGTTCAATTTTCTGTCAGTTCTTATTGGCTTTTGTTTTTAAATTGTTGTTCTTGTTCTTTTGGTTGTGAGAGGAGGCACAGTGTGTCTACCTACACCACCATCTTGGCCAGAAGTAGAAATTTTAGTAATATTTTTCCTCAATAGTGATAAACCAATTTAGCGTTCTAATTGTATTTTAGTATTGTGTTTTAGTATTCATTAATTCTACTTTCCAGAATGATCAACACTATTTTTTCAGGGCACATGGTTAATATACAAAAGTTATCCATTATTCTACATACATTATTATCCTATATACATTATTAATATATCCCATATATTAAATTACCAAGAGCATATAATCTTATTCATCAATAAGTATGTAAAATGATATATAACCATAGGGTGTGATATTAACAGAAATACAAAAATAGATGAACAGAGACAGAAATATCTATATGTCACATAATTTGCTATTTCTTGATTTTCAATGAAATATTCTTATGTAACAGTAAAGAGCTAATTTTGAGCTTTTTCAGAAAGAAATGTACCCATATTCTTAAAAGTATAAACAATTTTTAAAGTTGAATGGGGGTCCAGCAACTACAAAATTAAAGAAACCACATCCATCCAGACTGGTAAGAGGGGTGGAGATGGGGAGATGAGGTGGTCCCACACCCATGTGTGGTAGATAAAAATTGAGATAGATATCTTGGGAGTGAGGGTACCCAGGCCCACACCAGTACCCCTAGTCCAGAGTTTCAGTACCAGGAATATAAGTCCCCATAAATTCTGGATGTTAAAACCAGATGGTTTTTTAAAAACCAGTTGGTGGGAAAAATTGCTGGATTCTCAAGAACTTCCTCTTAAAGGACCCACACAGGGGTTACGTAGACTTACTCCCTCTGAGCTCCAGCACTACAGTACAAGCATGAAAGGATCAGTGGTGGAACTGAAGTATCTGGCATCAGGGTGAGATATGGGGGACAGATTTCTCCCAGACAAAACTGAGGGCAGAGGTCATTGTTCCTTTTTCTGAGCCCTTCCCAAAATGACAGAACCAGCAGGTAGGTGTGCTATCTGAGACTACACCAACCTGGATCACACTCTTTGCCCCACCCGGGTGATTTTATGAGCCTCTACCCCATCCATCTTGCAGGCCCATCCAAGCTGTTAACAGTGGCTTTTCCATATGGATGTCCTATCTTGGTTCATACTTCAGATCTTCCTAAATGGAACTTATATGCCTGATACATGGACATGAACAAAGGTGTGGAGACTCCCTGAGGGGGTGGGGAATGCTGAGTGGAAGTGGGGCAAAGGGGAATATTGGGACAACTGTAATAGCATAATCAATAAAGTATAACTTAAAAATGGTAAAAACGTTACAGTTCTTGCTTGTATTATTCACTGTGATACAATTACAAAACAGTAGTTTCATGCAAAATAAAAAAAAGATTTTGGAGTCCTTTGTTGTCTTGATGACTGCAGTGATCATTGTGAGTAGGCAGCAATATAACTTTGTGAACAGAAATAGTAATACACACAGGCACCTCACTTATTTGGTTCTCATTTGAACTTCTCAAATTATTTAATGCTACTTGAAATTATTTCAAAATTGCCTTAACTGTTTTTCAGATTTCAAGTGTAATCACTGAAATTTGTTTTTATTTTACTGCTTTGTCTCTGCTTTGTTGTTTTGCTCAAGCTAGCCCAATAAGATCATGATTCAAGGTATTTTGATCTTAGCTATAGTTTATTGAAATGTCAACTAGTAGTACAGTTTTCCTTTCCCTGGATTTATGAAGTTCATAGTACTCTTAGTACTCTCAGCTTTTACATAGTACTTGAATAATGTTGCCCATCCCCTGAAGTTCACATCAGCTATTTAGCTCCAATTTCTAACTGTTGGAAATCTCAAAGATCTGCAACTTTAAGTTCTGCTTCTGCATCCCCAGAGTTATAAATATTAAGTTGTACTTGCCCTGAAGTAAAAGTGTATTCACCAGGAAATTTGCTGAGATCAGGAGTCTCTGAGCCTCATTTAAAAACAATAGTATTAATGCCACAACATGTATGAAAAATGAAACAAAGTAAGAGAAACAAGAATTCAGAATTTTTAAATAAAGTTAAAATAGATCCATTGGTTGTAAAGTTATTCTGAGTAATGGAACAGAACATTTCAAATAAGGCTGATGTTAAATTTCTTTTTAAGAAAAAAAATATTTATGACAGTGAGAGTCCTCTTGGATTTTGACACTGTAATTACTACTCTTGCATTTCATTTGTGTGGACTTCCCAGATATTAAGCTTTTAGGCAGGAAATATTTCAGAAACTGATTATATATGGTAAGTTATAATTATATGTTTCACTTACAAAATAATACTATTTTCAAATTAAATATAAACATAACCATACAAATTATTTATTCCTGTTGCAAGTGTAAATGAAAAAGAATCAGTTTTATTCCAAATAGAGTTTCTTGATCACATCTGTCTTTGCGTTCAGGAAAGCATATTGGGATAGATCATCCAGGAGTCCATAGAACTATGTATGGCACTACCAATAGGGCAGCTTCAAATCTTACTTGCTTTCTTTGAGCTTTTATTATTTTTACCTTATTCAACTTATAAAGGAAAATAATTCACTATTTTTGTAATATTTTTACCTAGTCTTTGAAAGATAGACTTTAATTTAGGTGACATTCCCAGACATAGCTACAGAGACTAAAAGGCCTCTGAACTTAAATTCCAAAGTGTGCAACATCATGCCGCATAGGTAGCGACCACAGTATACCATGATCAAAACTTCTGAGGCAAGTCTAGATTATCTACTCTCGGGAACTCTTGACTTTGTAAATCTCCCTAATACCAGAGCTAAAATCTTTCTTTTTAATTTGTTGACAATATTACAGATGTTCCCCTTTCCTCTCCTTTACCCACCTCCACCCAGCCCCCTACCCCAGTCCCTGACCTTCACTGTATTGTTGTCTGTGTCCATGGGCTATGAATACATTAAGGCCTATTCAACAGGACTATCTCCTTAGGCTATCATATTCATTTTGCTTTTCTTACTCTCAGCAGGGAGAAATTTTTAGCACTCCTCTCAAACTACTCTCAAGTGTTTGATCAAATCTAGAAGATGTTCAAAGAATCTATTGATTAGGAAAAACAAAAACAGAATGCAAAAAAAAGAAAAAAAGAAAAAAGATAACCTCAAACTCAGCTAACTATATTGATAATTTGGCTCCAGGTCAATAATAACAACAACAAAGAGAAAACTCATATATTACTGAAAAGAAGCAATAGGGACTTTAAATAAATTAAAATATTAAGTTCAATAATTGCATTCCACAGTCTTAAAAGTTCAATAGTTATGCATTATCTAGTGAATTGAATCCAATTCTTGGTTGAATGAATGTTTAAGGACCCCCAAAATTGGCAACTACCTAGTTTTCCAGTCTCATTTACACCAAAATGCTTTTTAAAATGTTCCAACCAAATACCTGTATTGTCAGCAAAAGTCATGTTATATCCCTGGGGTCTGATATACCTATTATACTTTTATCTTTAAAATTCGTGCATTTTTTCTTAATAAGAAAAATATTCTTAATATTGAATTAAATCCATATTTCCGGAAATGTACCATCTTAACTCTGTAGCTCAAGTTAATTTCTAGTGCACTGTCCTATTTAACTGAGGATATTAGCATTCCAGTGTAAGAAACTGGCAAGTGGAAAGAGCTAAAGCGTCAGGTTCTAGTCCTAGCCTGAGATTCACTAGTTATGTGACACTTGGCTGAACCTCTCAAATCTCTCTTGGCACCAGTTGCCTATCTGAGAAGTGAAGTCATGTTACACTAGTGAATTTCATTTTTTTTTCTTTTTATCTTGTGAAATTGGCATGTGTAACACGTAAATGTGGACCTTTTCAGATATGAGACCTGGTCATGCGGCAGTTCTGGATTAAAAGGTATAAAATCATAGGACTGGATGGTATGAGTGCCCTACACCTTCTCTTCTATTATACTTTCACAGTATTGCTGTTGCTTTTTCTCATTCTGTTGGAAATATTTGCACCCTCCCTCCAATGAGTATGGATTTCCTTTATCTCCATGTTTTCCAATTGTTACTGAGCATAATGGGGCTGTGCACATGGTGCCTTGGTGAAGGACCCAATTAATGCTGGAAGGAGCTGGTCTTTATTTACAATATTCCAACCTTGTGAGAGCTTAGAACACATGAGCTCAGAGTCCTCCTTTTCTATGACCCCCAGCACTTCCCATGCTCTCCACAAGGCTACTACCCAAGAATATCCCCCAAAGCCTCCCATGTTCTTATTAGGTCCTAATTCATATGTGCATACAGTTCTCCAGGCCCTCTGGAAGGTACCAAAGTCGCCATCCTCATGCAGCATCTCTCTGCTTCAGGATATGGGGTACTCGCTAGTTTCCCTGTAACAGTCCAGAAAAGTACGGGTCTCAAGAGTCCAGGTAAAATCCAGGTGTAGCAGGTCAAAATCTTGCAAAGAAGTCCTTCGCAGCTCTTAAGGCAGCTAGAGCAGGCATGATCACCACAGCAACATCTACTTTCTTATTAGTCCAGGCCAAATGGCTTCCTCCCTCACTATAAACTACATAGCTGTTTGCTTACTTCTCATTGCTCTCTTTCAAAGTGCATGGCAAAAATCCCTTACTACAGGCAGCATGTCTCCTCCCTCACTACTACTTCCCACATGGCCAAGAACACATAAAGACGAGAGAGAGAGAGAGAGAAGAGCCTCATGGCTGCTACGTCATTCTTTATGGCTCTTCTACTCCCTTAAAAGCTGCATGGTCTACAGCCCGAATTACTGCTGTGCCTAGTTTAAATCCTGGTGCCTCCTCCATAACCCCATTTCCAACTCCTCCCACAATTGGCTACATCTGCCAATCCTCCATATCTTCTGCCTTTCTCTGACTGCTATTGTTAGTCAAGGCAGGCATGGCCCCATAACACAGAGCAAACTGCCTCCAAGCTCTTGATCCAAGCTCTTGCACAGAGGTGTGGTAGGCCCTGGCTGCACCACAGGTTAAAGTCATGCCCATGCCCCAAGTGCAGCAGGTGCAGGCTCAGCTATTTAGCATAACTATGAAGCTAGCCAAGTTGCCAAATCTCTCAGTTGCTGTTCTCAGCTTGTCCCTCCCTCAAGTCAAGGCTGTGGAGGCTTTCTCCTTATTTTTTTTATGACACCTGCTCTATCCCCTACACCATCACCTTGCTTTTGGGTGAATTTATTCTTCACACAATGCCCACCCATTTGCTCTAAAAATTCTGTGTACCTCACATTGGCCAGATTTATATTAGTATCTCATGGAAGACTTCAGTTTTCTCTGTCAGAGGAAATTCCTCTGTCTAAACTTATAAAGACTTTTTGTTTCTTCTATTTTGTTGTCTTGCTTACTTATTTGTTTTCTAATCTGCTAAATTGTAAACTCCTTTACTGATAGAACCATATTTTGTTTACCTATAGTAGGACATAATACATTGCTGCTTCTTACCCCCAAAATCATTAGATCTAACAGAAATAGCTGTTGTTCATTCCAGAACACTAAATGAAAGCAATTTATAGTTTATATGAAACGAGATGGCATCCGAGTCCAAGGCTTGTGCTGTCACCACTCAGCCAAAAAGTAGAGATAGGGTTTGGATTATAATTGCACGTTCATTCATGTCAGAGGCCGGCAATCTGAGAAGGTGGTGTGTAAAAACCCTAACATACATCTTACCTTGAGCTTTCAGAAGCAAGTTTATATAGTAGAAATGTGGCAATTTGCTGGGGTGGGGGTGGAATTCCTAACAGGAGCTGTTAAACAAATAGGCTGTTTCTCTTGGGAGGGACAGTGAAAGGGGAGCCTCACAGATTCTTCCCAAACTGGGTCCCGTTGTTCTAGTGCTATCACTTTGTTTGCATTAGCCTTCCTCTCTTCCCCCAGACACCTGTGGTTTATGGCTAGGGACGCTATGTATTCTCCGATTATGGAGGAGATATATAAACAATTTGCTCTCAAGTGTCATTGGTTAGGCAAGATATAGTCTTATAATTCACTAGCTAGCTGTACCTTGCTCAAACTGTTTGACCTTTTTTAATGTTCTTGTCTCAGTTTTCCCATTCCACTTGCCCAGAGATTCTTCTAGCTTCTTACTATCCTGTCTGAAATATAATTGTTTTAATGTAGGCTAGATCTGAAATAAGTCATGCCCTCTACAGTAAACTAAGACTCACCTTGGTGAGATTTGCTTTAGGGCCAGCTCTGGGCCAAGAGTGCTTTTGAACAAATGAAGAAGAGACACCCTTCCTGGTGAATGTAGCCCTGTTATAGGGCACACACTGGAAGAGTTAAATGCAGACTGAAGAGTTCATCCTCTACCTGTCCTTTCAGCTGGGTGTTTGTAAAACTTGCACAAATTTGTGTGTTGCTCTCAAATGCTTCTTTGGTAACTAGTGAGAAATTTAACTAGTAGAGAGAGTGAACTTGAATGAGTACCTGCTCTCTTACTAATTTACAAGAGTATATTTTCTATTTCAAGAGAACCTTTTAGAGCTTGCAGACAAAGCTTGAGTTCTTCAATTTGCAATCTCAGTGATGGTAGTGTTGGGGTAGGAGGGTGGTACTTCCTTCAACTGAAGGGAAGGGAAAGAAGAGGGGCACTGAATTGCTGGGTGGGACAGGTTGAAAGAGGAGAATTGAGGCAAGTAGCCATGAGTAAGAGAGCAGTAAAGGAGTGAGAGAGTCTTTTCTAGAAGGCCTTAGTTTTTAGCCTGTAAGACCAGAAACAACTCTCATTTTTGACTGCTCTGGTAAATTTTACTTGTTCTGCTGTGAATAAACTTTGTATTCTTCTACTAGACCAGTTTTTCAACCCAGAAACTGTGTGAAGTAGGGCTCACATGGGTAATGTACTGTCCTATTACAAATAGGTTGAACTACATATATTCTCACTCCTATGATTACTTGGCTCAGTAATCTGCAGAGTTATGTGCATAGACTTGGAGACCCAAAGGCTAAGAGTATCAGAGATGACTCCATTGGACAAAAATGTGATGCTACTTTGACCATCTTTTGTTGAAAGTAAGAATAGGCACCTCTCACTGGTTCAGTAAGCTTTTCTCCAGTGAATTAATGAGACTATATAAGTTATCTATCTTACTCTTAGTGTTTATAAATTATAACATAATTGAACTCTGATTTCTTTTAGGATTGAGTGGACAGTCTAAACTTGAGATGAATCTTTTACCTTAGCATTAAAAGTTTTTTCAGGATACGTTTCTGGTCTTGGTGAATGCCCATCTGCTCAGTCACTCTAGCCAGAAACCTTGTCATTGCTATCTACACTTCTTTTCTCTCCAACATCAATAATTGCTTTAAATTCTTGCACTTAAAATTGACTTAAATTACTTATAGTCTTCTCATCTCCAAGAAAAGAGTTATCTCAACTTGAGCTTTACAAGTACCTATATCATAATTACTAGTTTTTTATTAAAAAATAAGCTAACAAAGTCCTCATGGCCCAGTTATAGAAGCACCCTGAATCAGAATCCCTGGGGTTGTGGATTAGGAATCTCAAGGTCATTGCTTTCTCTTCCATCATCATTGACTTCATCTGCCTTCCCTTCCTATTCTCCATTCCCTTCACATCTTCTGTTCCAATCTTTTCAGCCTTCATTTCCTATTTAGGATAACTCTTCTTCTGTGTCATATTTTTGGTATACTTCTCCTCATCTTTCAAACTCAGTAAAAATGTTAAGAAATACTCATTAACCCATTTCTCACATTTTCATAGAAAGAAATGCTTCCTCTCCGCCTACCAGGAGGAGGTATTCATCATTCCATAAGAAAGATGGAGTGATACAGCCACTTAGTTTACTGTCCCTTTTGGAGCTACACTTATGCCCTGCATAACAACATTTCTGTCAGTAACTGACCACATATATGATGATGTCTCCTAAAATTATAATGGAGCTGAAAATTTCCTATCATGTAGTGATGTTGTAGCCATATTGACATTTTAGTACAATGCATAACTAGCCTGTTTGTAGTGATGCTGGTGTAAACAAACCTGCACTGCTAAGTCATATAAAAGTATAGCACATACAATTATGTATAGTATATAACATTTTATAATGATAACAACTATGTTTGTATATCTACTATAATACACTTTTATCATTGTTTTAGAGTATCCACTTTCTAATTATTAAAAAAAGTTTTCTGTGAAATAGTATGCCGACTTATGCCAGCCACAGCCTCATACATCTTGTGTTTACTGCAGCTCTTGATTGCATCATTTCTCTTGGGTTTGATTTAACTTCATATTGTTCTGTAGAGTAACATGCTGTACAAGCTGGTAGACTAGGAGCAATAGACTATACCATATAGCTTACATGTGTACTAGGTTATACCATCTAGGTTTATATAAGTATACTCTGTTATGTCCACACAATGATGAAATTTCCTAACAACTAATTTCTCAGAACATATCCCCATCATTAAATGGCATGTAACTGTATATTATTTTGTTTTATTTAAAAATATATTTATTTAATTTTAGAGAGAGGGGAAATGAGGGAGAAAGAGAGGGAAACATCAGTGTGTGGTTGCCTCTTGCTCGATACCTACTGGGGACTTGGCCTGCAACCCAGGCATGTGCCCTGACTGGGAATGAACTGGTGACCCTTTGGTTCACAAGCCAGCATGCAATCCACTGAGTCACACCAGTCAGGGCTGTTTTGTTTTGTTTTAGATATATCTGTCTAATGATATGTGGCTTTCTCTTCTCTTTCTGAATCCTTAAGGAAATCACATTTGGGTTAAGACATAGGGCTTATATTCAGGAGGCTAAGCTTAAAGTCCATCTTTCTATATCCCAGTTCTCTGAGCTCTATGAGGGCAAGGACCCTTTATGTTGCAGGGTGGTTTGGTGTCCACTTTGCAGATCCTCATCTATACTGGGTGGGAGCCACGGTTGAACATGTTGGGGAAGTAGGGTAGGAAGTCAGATTCTGGCTACAGTCCTAAACTCTGACCTATAATCCACTTTTAACAAACAAGTCATCAAGTTGATCTCACTCTGACTTCCTACTTATGGGTGTATTACTGAGCAAGCATTTAATACAAATTTATTGGTCTAATAAACCAATGGTGTTGACCCTTCCAATGCTTCAGAGCAGCTGATAGAAAATAATCTTAGAGGCAGATTTCTCATTTTCCAACCTAGATTTTCTCAAAGTCATAGTGATCCATTAATCACACTAACATCATAGAATTAAATAAATAAAATATATTTTAATGCCTTCTGCTTTTTTTCCTCACCATGGACCCAGTAAGTAATCCCTTCTGTAATCAAAGGATCTTAGCCACTTGATAAACTATCTTAAGCTTTTTTTTCTTTAGTAGAATTTTTCTGCTTCTGGGTTTGCTAATTTCTTTAAATGCTATGGTTAAGTATATTAGTAACTTACCTATAAGTCCAAATAACTCACCCACTTATACCATAAAACAATTACTTTCAGTAAGATATTGGGATTGCTAAATATATATATTGCATATATAATATGATATATAGAATAAAAGCACAAGATATCTTAGCATTTAAAAATAAACACACATTAATAATAAAGCAAAAGAGTTATTTGATTATCTATGTGTGTGTGTGTGTATATATATATATATATATATATATATATATATAAATATATGTATATATAATTCATTTATCCTGGACAATAAAAGATTACAAATAAAACTATTATGCATCTTTGCTTTTCTACGCATATTCCTTTTCCTAAATAATAACCACAAAACATTTTATGGTCATTACTCCAGGACTATACTTGTGGAGTTTCCTTCCTTTACATATTCTAAATTTGAAGTTGAGCTGTAAACCATGATGCAACTTCAATATTCTGACCCAATCCTGATAACATTCCAATTACATGAATCACTTTGGCAGTGTTTTGATTGTTATGTTTTTCAATCATGTTCCCTATCTATAGCACTTTTATTTGCCCAATCCAATCTTTTCAGCTTTCACTTTTTAACAACAGCTGATTGCTTTTCTCAAAAAATCACATCATAATAACAATGCATTAAATTCTTAACCTAGCTGATAGATGTATATGAAGAGCTGTTGGAACTGAAACAATCCTACTGTGGAATATAAGTATTTAAAAAACAGCTTAAAATAAATGAAAACATCCCCTCGTTAGTTTTTTCTTTTTCAGAATGTGATGTTTCCTGTTAATTTTCTAGTGGAAGCATCATTTTGTGAGTGGATTAGCTGGAAGGTAATCTCCATTTTCACCAATACTTAACTATGATGAACAACTTTAGACAACACAAATAAGCTTCTTTATAAAATTAATGAGCAAAGTAAGTTTTTATGCACTTTTCACAAAGCATGGATGGTAATTTCTATTCTTAGCAACAATAATAATTATTATAGGAATTTTATTTTAGTACCTGCTTCTCTAAGCACCATACTGGGTGTATTACCTAATCTAATTCTCATAATAACATTGTGAAAAAGTAATAATCCTTCTTGACTTATAAATAAGAAAATTCTGTAGAGAAAAAATAATTTTCCATTTTGTACAGTCAATAAATGGAACAATTACAGATTAAATATTGGGTTTTAACTGCTGCTCTTTTCCTAAACAGTATCCATAACTCTTTTTGTCTTCATTTTTTCTAAACCATTCTGGTATTAGTACTTAGTTGTGTCCTGTTTTGAGATGCAATAAAAATCCCCACATTAGGAGGAATGAAGGACTCTATCACCAAAAGAGTACTTCAGGAAAAACTATTTTACTTAACTTTGGATCTAGTGAGTTTGGTATCAAATGTCCTCTCTTATGGCTAAATACTCTCAGGTGTATCCCAATTCTTAGTTTCTAAAATACAGCTTCCAAAATAGTAGCTCTAACACACGGGAAAAGTTTCAAATTGAACAGAAGTAAACCCATCTCTAGCAGAGATATGTCAGCAGATATTCTTGATGTATTTCACGAAGACTTTCTGTAGATCTATAAGTTATACTTTGTAGATGGCTATCAACTCTGTTGCTTGGTAATCTTGGTCCTGAAGCTTTACTTTTCTAAAAAAAATTAAAGGGTTTCTGGAGAGTAGAAAGGGCAATATTCTGGTTCCTGAAAAGTGAGAGAAACCATGCAAAAGAAGAAAAAATTGGGACAACTGTAAGAGCATAATCAATAGAATTAAAAAAAGAGAGAGAGAGAGAAATAAAAGAAAAAGAATTCAGCTCGCAGGACTAGTGCATAAGTCAGGTAAATATGTTTCAAATATTGTTTTAGATTCCATATGAGTGACATCTGAACCTGGAAGGTAGTTACATAATTTTTTAAAGTGCAACATACAAACTTTATTTAACAAAAGTTACAGGTAAGGTCAAACAGGCACTTATATTAGGAGAACAAGTAACCAGAAGAAATTTTACCTTAAACACCTTACAGTAAGTAACCTGCTTGCAGTTGCATTTAACTGAGCTTTGTTGCCGTGAAGAATACAGCTCATGCATATGTGTATAATATATAAAAGTATCAAATTAATAAGTTGTATACCTTAAACTTATATAATGTTATATATCAATTATGTCACAATAAAAATAAAATTAGTTAATTGATTAGTTTTAAAAATGTTTCAACATAAGGATTTACATGTGTAGGGACAAGAGAGGAATCCATTTACTGGACACAGAGTCCAGTCAATGTCAGTACAGTCCAATGTCATGTTGAAATATAAAGGAGATGAACTTTGGAGTTACAGGTTCAGGCTTCTTAAACACTTCTTGATTTGTGACAAGTTGGTTCCATGGTCTTTGGATGAACAGATAGGAATTTTAAAACACTAGTTCAAAACTCAAAGTGGAAAAGGGTAAAGCCAGAAAGCAGACAGCTGAATAGGAAAGTACATAAGAAGCAATCCAAGTGCGTATAAGTTCTTGACACTCTAGGAAACAGTTCATCTATAGGTATAGCCTCTCTCTCCACTTTGTCTTTCCTCTCTCCAAGCTTCTTAACTTCACAGTTTTGTTGTTACCATTCAAGGAGTTAGGAAAATTTAGCTCCTTTGATAAATCTTTGTTTTATACTTTTTTCTCTTTGGATGATAAAGAAAAGAACAAACAAAGAACACTGTTTAAGGTTGTATTTCTAAGTGCATATCTGTGTGTATGTGTGTGTATGCACAGATATGTCAAGCAGAAATGAAATGGATTTACTATATTATCTAAAATTGGCTCTGTGTGCAAAAAACTTTTCATTTTCCTAAATTAAAATTGTAAGGTAAATGTCTGAAATATCTCTTCTTCATCATAGTTATTTTCATATCATCATATACAACAATGGTTATCAATCTTACCTGCTCATTAGAACTACTTGGAAAGATTTTTAAAAATCCCAATGCCCAGGCTATACCCTAGATTAGTTACAGAATCATGGGACCCAGGCAATAGTATTTTTAAAGCTCCCAGGTGACACTTATACAAAGTCAATGAGGACAATAATCATTATTATCATCATCACACCATTTTCTTTGATGTTTAATTATGTAAGGCATCAATGTAAATGATACAAAAGAATTTTTTTAAATGGTGCTTGCTCTGCAGCTTTTCCTAACCTAGAATTTTAGCATTTGTTTTTCCTTTTGTCCAGTAATAAACATATTCAATAAATATGAACTACAGGCTAAGATACTGTGCAAAACAGTAAACATACAGTTTTAAGGTAGAAATACCTTCTGACTTCACAGAACTTTAGCAGAATAGAATAAACATAGAAGACTATGGGAATATTGTTAGTTAATTTTCAAGACTTGTGAATTAAGATGTATGTTGTAAATTTCCTACTTATATTCCTAATGCTGGATAAAACCAACCACCACCACCGCCACCTAAAGCTCTTCTGCCCAATACATTAAATAGGTTTGTATCTCCTGATAAAAATCTTGGGAAGAGAAAGCATGACATACCTTTATTCATTGCAGCAACCATCATTAGTCTTGAAAAAACAATTAGTCTAGAAAAAGACTAATAAAAACTTCAGTCCTTTACTTGCTAACTGTATATAGTTCAATATCCTTCAAAATATTATATATAAGTGGTCATTTAGAAATGCAAAATAGTTATTTCAGATAAAATATATTAGACTGATCTATTACAGAGATTCATAGAACACAAATTAGGAAAAATGTTAGAAATTAGAGTAAACATGAAGTGTTTTTTAAATGAAATTGTTTTAATAGACTTAATTTTTTAAATTATGTTTCCTGGTCAAACATCATTAACATATAATAAATGTATCATGTGGTATAAATCTGTGTCAAAATTACTGTGGGCTTTGGGGTTTCCTCACTGGGACTAATATACAGTTGAGCTAATTAGTATTCTATTGTTCTTTTAACAGCAAGGCCAATGAGATATTCTTATTTAGAATGACAATATAATAATTCTTCTTTAACAAGTGGTTACATTTCATAGCAGGTAGTTTTTGAGCATGCCATTTTAAAATCAGATATCTTTTAATATAGTTCATTTGTCGGTAATTGTAGGACTATATATGCACATTTTAAATTATGAATGGTAGAGCATTAGTGAACAAATTATAACAAGTTTTTCATTTCTTTATTGAGGATTAAAATGCAAAAAAATCTGTAACAATTTTGATGATTATGGCTGATGCCCTTTTGATTGTTGCAATTTTAAAGATAACTTTAGTCAGCTGGAAAGCATATGTTAAAAGGGAATAGCCCAAGTGAAACAAATTCTTCTTGCTTTTGTCTCCAAGTGAACTGCACTGTGAAAGGACACAAAATGTGTAAGATTTGCCTGAGAGAATTTCAGTATGAATTAAGGCGTATTTGTCAAATACCTGAAAACCTCTTTCTATTACCACAAATTTAAAAAAATTGGAAAACCCTCTTGGTTTTTTTGTTTGTTTTAACAAGTGATACAAGCCATTTGATTTTTTTACAAAAATGTTTCTATGTAGGCATATACATTTTTTTATAGTTGTCCTGGTAGACTCCCTAAAAGCTGAGGCTGGAAGGCAAATATTGCTACATGAAGAAATATACAATTACTCAGGTATATGAAGTGAAGTGAAGTTGAAGCATATTTTTAAAGAAAAACTCAAATTTAAGAAATGAAGTCATTCATTATTTTATCTATTTATTAAAAGTTTTTATTACAGAATGAGAATGGTTTATTGCTTTATTTTTGCATTGCTTTTCAAGGAAGCTAGACTAATAAGATCTGACGACCCTTCTTTCATCTTTTCCCCTTAGATTGAAAAATTCTACTATATATATACTAGAGACAGGTCACTGCTTTGAATTTGCTAAGAAATGTTTTCATACAATGGAGAGATCAAAATATCTGTACATAATACCAGCTTCCAGTAAAGGTCACATTTTACAGCCTGATTCTAAAAGAATATGTACAAAATAACTTCATATATGCTCTGTTTTTACAGAGTAAAAACATTTTACAGAGAATGCAACATATTATTTAGGTAGAAAACACATCTTTGCTAAAAACTGCTTTTGTTTATAATGAAAAATAATGTAGTCCATGTATTTAAGAGAGAGAGTGATATTTATATATCTAAGTAATATATTACTTCATATATTCATATCAATTACTATTTATAATAATATATTCACGATATATTGTAATATATTATATATTATACATTCATTAATATATTAATTATTATTAATAATAATAAACATGTATTTGTTATATAATACATAGTACACATTTATTAATGTATGTTATATTAATGAATGTGTTCATATATTAATAATAATTATTATTAATATATGAAGTAATATATTACTTAGATATGTATGTATATATATTACTTAATTTGATGAGTATTAAAATTTGTGAAAATGCATTTGACTATTTTGAATTTTTAAAATTAAAAACACTACAATAAAGCGCTTCTCTGTGTTTTAGATAGGTAATGATACTATAATTCTGGAACTTTTAATATTTAATACTCTTTTCCAGCACCTGACAGATAAATTTAGTGTACCTTTATCAATTATCTTTTCTTTCATTATTTGTTTTCCTCTTCTCCTTGGCCATGATTTTCCCCTGCTCTTTTTCCATCTTTTACATCCTTGCCTTTATCCTCCTCCTAACTATAAAAACCAAAGCAAGGCTAAAATTGGCTAGGGAAAAGTTTATCTTATTTCATATTTTTCCACATAAGACATAATTTTCCTAAGAAACTGAAGTAGCTCAAGTATCTTAAATAGGGAAAAACCTGGGTTCATTTATGTACTTTGGAAAAGAATACATGAATCTATGTTTCTTTTGCTCTATTGAAATATTGAACAAAGAAATTTACGCATTTTAAAGATTATAAATACATGCTTCAAATGATTGTAGTATGATCATAGTATAAACTTAATTTTCAAAATTCACTACCAGCTCAGAAGCATTGTCCTATCCTGTCTTGGTAGATCAGTATCACTGCCTTTTCTTGTGCAAGATGACATAAAATTATGGGAGGAAATGATATAATTATTTTTCTTGACACATATTACCATTATATATTTAAAAAACATTTTATAGAGGACTTGTTTTAGTTTGTTCAACTAGTTTTTCAAATTCTATATCACAATTTGTATAATCACAGGTTGTACATTACCATAAAAATTTCTAAATCATTTTAAGAAAGCAGCTAGAACTACAAAATAATGTTATAGTTTATCTTAATAACGTTTATTAGCTTTCTGTCTTTTATCAAAATCAGACAACTACTTTGAAAGCAAATATAAACAGAATATGTAACATGTCATATACTAGACATTTAAGTAAAGGAAGAATTCTTTTTAATTTTGAAGAAGGTATTAAATAATGTCAGCTAATAGAGTTCACCTTTTATTTAAAATAAATCAGCCAGAATAATTTTACAAACTGACATACTGATAAATATAAAATATGTGTTAAAGTAGACAGAGAGATAAAAATTTCTTTTCTTTGAAGAGTTCATGGAAGTCTCAAAGTTACTCTCACATTTAGCCATTAGCTTTTGATATTAACTTCCCACTAAACTTCAACTAAAAACTCTCACTAAAAACTAAGCCTGGTTGCCAAAAAAGTAGTAACAATATTGAAAATAAAGCCTTATTTGTGCCCTAATACCAGAATTTACAAGTTTGTTGTTACTTATAAAACACATGTGTTATATAAAACATATTTATCATCCCAGTCTACTCTTACCCCTCTCACTTTTTTGGTGCACGTTGACTCTACCTGGTGCAGCTAACGAGTCACTGGCCACTTCAGTGTAACAAGTTGGCTAGATCTTTGGTTTTCCCTGCCATTCCTGGACCTGAATGAAATACAGACTTCACAATCTGACATCCTGAACAGCTGACAAGGATCCAGGTGGTGCAACCTGGAAGTGTAGGAAAGTTAACTTCCCCATAAGTAAATTATTCCAATGGGAAGCAAGAAACAGAAAAGAGCATGAAAATTGTTTCCACCTTCTCCCTCCATCACCTGAGGTGCCATGAGGATGTTTGTTCATATAGCAATCCTGAGATCTTCAACATGCCCCTGAGATCTTCATTATGTTCAGAATGACAGATACCAGGATATAGAAATACTAAAATGCTGAAGGGTCATTGCTGTGAAGCAGTAGTCAGTGTGGTAATGTTTGACTTTGCATCCTTCATTACCTCATTTTTTTTATGCCTTTCTCTTATTGCCCTGAGTTCATACAGCCTAAATAATCCTTGTCTTGGGCTCTGATTTCTAGAGAATTTGCAATGAAACACACATAAAGAGAAATATGCAATCACACATTCCTAATCTGATACTTTTACCTTCATACTATGAAGTAATTTTCTTTTTCTTGTGTAAAAGATATATCTACATCAAGATTTAAATATTCAGGGAATATATTAACTGGGTGATTGGTCAAGTGTTCTGTTTACATGTGGGTCAATGAGAATTAGTTTATGATTATATATTTTACTGAAGAAGAAAGAAAGAGGGAGAACAAACCAATGAAAACACCTGGAATGGAGTGGAATGGGGAGGAGGGTGAGAAGTAGTGACAGTAGCACACTGGATTAAAAGTGGAATAATTACCACAAATAAAACTTAAAGATGGAAGGGGAAACATGAATAACTCTGATAAAAAGTTCTGGCTTTAAATTCTAAGTTTTTAAAAAATTGTTGTTCAGTTACAGTTGTCCCCATTCCCCTCACCCCAAGACAATGGAGAGGCGAGAGGGATTGAATATGGAAGGAATTGGGGAAATTCTAATTTTCATGTGCACTTTATGTTCAGAATGACAGATACCAGGATATAGAAATACTAAAATAATTTATCTTAGAAGACAAACTCCCACATGACCTGCATTGTTCCATAGACAGACCCTTCCTCAGAGGTCTAGGTCTCATCTTTGGTGGAACCCTTCTCCAAACAAATGGAGCACTAGCAGCAGTCTGTAATTCCGTCTCCTCAGAGGTCTGGGTCCTAGCTCTGAGTGTTCAGATAGTTCATGGGCCTCTTCTTGTTCTTTCAGCTTAGGGTTATGTGCTCTTTCCTGTCATTACTAACTCATGTTCCCTCAGTGTTCTTGTTTGCTTTTTTGGTCCTCCAGTGTCATTAATTATATTTCCTGTATTACATTCTTTCAGTTAAAACAACTAGTATGATTTCTATGATCCTGACTGGACTATGACTAATATAGTATTTGATATAATTTTAGAATGGGATTAGTTTGTTGTATCATTGATCTTGAATTCAGTGATGAGCTCCTTGCCAATTTAATATGGATATACAGTGGCATCAAAATTAATTAAATTATCTCCTATTACTAATGGTAATAAAGCTTCCTGAGGAACTATCTTTAGGAACTAAGTGGCCGCTTTTATGGAAATAGTAATAATCTGTAAGATGAATGAGTTGAGGATTTTTTGGCTAGGTTGGAGAATTTACAAGAAAAACAAAACCCTAGAGCTTTAAATTTTCAGTTCCAGCCAAGGTCAAACAGCCAGACAAATTCTAAGTGGCCGTAAAAGAAGCTTTATTCATTACAGTTACATGATTCTCCTAATCAGACTAAATCAGACTAAGTTGAAAATCAGACTAAGATTTAATTGGTCATATTGCATAATTACAATATAAAATGAACCCAGATTTGTTAAAGTTTTTATACAATAGTTTGGGCAGTGATTGGCAATGAAGAAAACCCTGATATTTGAAATGGGGATGTTTGGTGTACTCAGAGGAAGCTGAGAAACTTGAGTATTCCAAGGCTCTGGGTCTCCCTTACCAATAGAAGCTATCTGTCCTTCCATATTGTATCTTAGGATACCAGCCATTTGTTGCTTGAAAACCAAATAGTGAGTTTTTCTTTGGAGCACTGGGAAATAAACGTGATTCACCTTGAAGTCTTTCTCCTTTCAAATATTGTGCTCTTATATTGCCTACTCCAATGCTTAAGAGTTGCCTTATGTATTTTTCCCACTTTCATAGTTGTTTTATTTGATTTTTTTAATTTTTAGTGTGTGTATTTGTGTCTGTGTGTGGCAGAACAAGTTCAGTACCAGTTCCAGATATTTACCACAAATAAAAAGAATATTTCTTTTCTTTTTCTTTTATGTATTTATTTTGCTTCATGGAATATTCATACCAATATTTTGTAACTATATGTTTTTAATTACTTCAAAAGAATGTCATTCACATCTGAAAAGAGAAATGGAACATCCTACAATATTTCACAGAAGTTGAGAACACTTGTTCTGAGATAACATCATAGTCTTATTAATATGTTTTTATTTTTTATTATCATTTTTTAAATTTATTGTTCTTCAGTTACAGTTGTCCGGCCTTCTTCTGCATTGCTTACCCCTACCCCATACCCCCCACTCCCACAGTCAATCCACTCCCCCATTGTCCATGCCCATGAGTCCTCTATTCATGTCCCTTTGCTTGCCTCTTCCCCTTCTTTCCTCTGTTAACCCCCTCACCCCTCCCCTCTGGTCACTGTCAGTTTGTTCTTTATTTCCAAGTTTCTGGTTCTGTTTTGTTCATTGGTTTGTTTTGTTGATTAGGTTCCACTTATAGGCAAGATCAAATGGTGTTTGTCTTTCACTGTGTGGCTTATTTCACTTAGCCTAATGCTCTCCAGTCCCATCCAGGCTGTTGTGAACAGTAGGAGATCCTTCTTTATTTCTGCTGCATGGTATTCCATTATGTAAATGTACCATAGTTTTTGATCCACTCATTTACTGGTGGGCACTTAGGCTGTTTCCAGCACTTGGCTATTATAAATAACACTGCTATGAACATTGAGATGCATAGGTTCTTTTGAATTGGTGATTCAGGATTCTTAGGGTATAGCCAGCAGTGGGATTACTGGATCAAAAGACAGTTCCATCTTTAGTTTTTTGAGGAAAGTTCATACTGTTTTCCACAGTGGCTGCACCAATCTGCATTCTCATCAGCAGTGTACTAGGGTCCCCTTTGCTTCAGAACCTCACCAGCAACTGTTGTCTATTGATTTTTTAATGATGGCCATTCTGAAGTGGTATATCACTGGGGTTTTAATTTGCATCTCTGTAATGGCTAGTGATGCTGAGCATCCTTTCATATGTCTCTGGGCCCTCTGAATGTCCTCCGTGGAGTAGTGTCTGTGTAGGTCCTTTGCCCATTTTTTGAATTGGATTGTTTGTCTTCCTGGTGTGGAGTCCTGTGAGTTCTTTATATAGTTTGGAGATCAAACCTTTGTCTGGGATATCATTGGCAAATATGTTTTCCCATACGGTTGGTCACCTTTCCATTTTGTTGATGTTTTATTTTGCCATGCAGAAGCTTTTTAGTTTGATGTATTCCAATTTGTTTATTCTTTTCCTTATAACCCTTGCTAAAGGGGATGTATCAGTGAAAATATTGCTGTGTGGGATATCTGAAATTTTCCTGCCTATGTTTTGCTCTAGGACTTCTGTGGTGTCACGTCTTGAATTTAAGTCTTTTATCTATCTTGAGTTTATTTTTGTGTATGCTGTAATTTGGTTGTCTATTTTTTGTCCTTTTTTTTTTTTTTTTGCGTGTACTTGTCCAGATCTCCAAACACCATTTATTGAGGAGACTATTTTTACTACATTTTATGTTACTGCTCCCTTTGTCAAATATTAACTGACCATATTTACATGTGTTTATTTCTGGGCTCTCTATTATGTTCCATTGATCTGTGTGTCTGTTCTTATGCCAGTACCAGACTGTTTTGATGACAGTGACTTAGCAATATGTTTTAATATCAGGTATTGTATTCCTTCCTACTTTGTTCTTCTTTTTCAAAATTGCTGAGGCTATTCCGGGCCATCTATGGATTTACATTAACATTTTAAAAGATTTTATTGAATTATTTTTAAAGAGATGGGAAGGGAAGAAGAAAGAGAGGGACGGAAACATCATACTGGGGACCTGGACTGCAACCTAGGCATGTGCCCTCTTGACTCAGAATGGAACTGGCAACCTTATGCTTTACAGTCCGATGTTCAAGCCACTGAGCCACACCAACCAGGACTAAATTTTTGAAATATCTGTTCTATATCTGTGATATATGTCATTGGTGTTTCGATAGGGATTGCATTGTATCTATAGATTGCTTTGGGTACTATGGACATTTTAATGATGTTAATTCTTCCAATCCATGAACACAGTATATGTTTCCATTTATTTAAGTCTTCCTCAATTTTTTAATTCAGTGTTGGGTAGTTTTCTGTGTACAGCTCTTACTTCCTTTTTTAGTTTTATTCCTAGGTATGTTATTTTTCTTGTGGCTTTGGTAAATGGGATTTTTTCCTAATTTACGTTTCTGATATTTCATTGTTGGCATATGGAAATACCTTCTTGGTTTTTAAACTATATGTTATTGATTATGCTATAACAGTCATTCCATTTTTTTCCTCCCTTTTATCCTTCTCCACCCTGCACCCACCCTCCTTCCAGAATGCCCTGCCCCTTAGTTCATCCCAATGGGTAGAACATGTAAATTATTTTGCTTTTCCATTTCTTATACTATTCTTAACCCCCCTGTTTATTTTGTACCCACCATTTATGCTTCCTATTCCCTATACCTTTTTCTCCCTTCCCCTCTCTCCCCCTCCCTACTGATGACTCTCCATGTGATCTCCATTTCTGTGATTCTGTTCCTGTTCTTGTTGTTTGCTTAGTTTGTTTTTATTTTTGTATTAGGTTCAGTTATTGATAGTTGTTTGTTGTGATTTTATTATTCATAGTTTTGATCTTCTTTTTCTTAGATAAATCCCTTTAACAGTTCATAAAATAAGGGCTTGGTGATGATGAACTCCTTTAATTTGACCTTATCTGGGAAGCACTTTATCTGCCCTTCCATTCTAAATGATAGCTTTGCTGGATAGAGTAATCTTGGATGGAGGCCCTTGCCTTTTGTGACTTCTTTCCAGCCCCTTCTTGTCTGTAAGGTTTCTTTTGAGAAGTTAGCTGACAGTCTTATGGGAACTCCTTTGTAGGTAACTGTGTCGTTTTCTCTTGCTTCTTTTAAGATTCTCTCCTTATTTTTAATCTTGGGTAATGTAATTATGATGCACCTTGGTGCGTGCTTTTTTGGGGTCCAGAGTTTTTGGGACTCTCTGAGGTTCCTGAACTTCCTAGAAGTCTGTTTCCTTTGCCAGATTATGGAAGTTCTCCTTCATTATTTGTTCAAATAAGATTTCAATTTCTTGCTCTTCCTCTTCTCCTTCTGGCACATCTATGATTTGGATGTTGGAACTTTGAAAGTTGTCCCAGAGGCCCCTGAGCCTCTCCTCATTTTTTTTTTTTTTTTTTTGAATTCTTGTTTCTTCATTCTGTTCTGGTTGACTGTTTATTTCTTCTTTCTGCTCCAAATCTTTGAATTGAGTCCCAGTTTCCTTCCCTTCACTGTTGCTTTCCTTTATTTCATTTTTCATAGCCTTCACTTTTTCCTCTATTTTGTGACCATACTCAACCATTTCTGTGAGCATCCTGATTACCAGTGTTATGAACTGTACATCTGATAGGTTGGCTATTTCTTTATTGCTTAACTGTATTTTTTCCGGAGCTTTGATCTGTTCTTTCTTTGGGATATATATATGTTTCCCCACCCCCCCAGGGCCCCTGTTGCATACAATGGGCAGAGGCTTAGGTATTCGCTAGGGTAGGGCAACCCATGTCACTGTGTTGTGGTGCTGTATGTGGGGGAGGTGTCTGTGAGGGCATTATGTAGCTTGCTCAGCTCTTGGCCAGCTTTCAGTCCCTTTCTCTGCTACCCACAAGCAAATTGGCCTCTTCTGGTGCTGATTCCCATGTGGGTGGTTTTGTGCACATTCTAGGACCCTGTGGTTCTCACTTAAGGAACTCTCCTGTGAGGCTGGGAGTTTCTCCTGCAACCTAAACCCCCACAAGTTTTTTTCAGTCAGAGGTTTTGCTTTAAAATACTGGTACTTTTGTTTCTAATTTGGTTTAGAATACAAACCATATCCTTTGAGGCATAGCACATACTGCATATTTTATAACAAAATAATGAAGGCTATCTGTAAAGTAAATTGAAGATAAAGTGATAGAAAAATAAGTGTAGTCACTGCTTTAATGCCCAAGCCTTAGAATCAATTTTACCTCTTTATGTCCCCAGAGGCTTTATTGAAGTCAGAGGTTTTAATATTCCCCAACCAAGAGTGCCTTTATTTCCCCTTACTGGAAGTCTGGGCTGAGCAGTCTGTCTCGATCCCCAGTTGTTCTTCTCGGTTTATCTGTATACAAAGGTGGGACTGCCCAGTCTACCAGCTGCAGCCTTGTTGTGAGTCTTCTCCACCCTAGCTGCCTGTCTCTGCCCTCCTACTGGTCTGGATGAATGTTTCTTCTTTAACTCCTTGGTTGTTGGACTTCCATACAGTTTGATTGTCTTGCTGGTTATTTTTGTTTTTAAATTTGTTTTTGTCCTTCTTTTGGTTGTGCAAGGAGGCAAACTGTATTTGCCTATGCCTCCATCTTTGCCGAAAGTCCTCCAAAATGCCTTCAATTTCTGAATGTTAATTTTGTATCTTGACATTTTGCTGAATCCATTTATTAGGCCCAGTAGATTTTTGGTGGAGTCTATAGGGTTTTCCATGTACCCCATTATGTCATCTGCAAACAGTGACAGCTCTACTTTCTTCTTTACAATTTAGATACATTTTATTTCTTTTTCTAGTGTGATGGCTGTGACTAGAACTTCCAATACTATGTTGAATAGAAGTGGTGAAAGTGGACATCCTTATCCACTTAAGGGGAAAACCTTTAGTTTTTGTCCATTGAGTATGGTGTTGGCTGTAGATTTCTCATATATGGCCTTTATTATGTAGAGGTATGCTCCTTCTACTCTTACTTTGCTGAGTGGTTTTATTATAAATGGGTGCTATACCTTATCAAATGCTTTTTATGCATCTATTCATATGATCATGTGGTTTTTGTCTTTCCTTTTGTATATGTCACATATTACATTTATCTGCATATATTGTATCATCCTTGCATCCCTTGGGTGAATCCCACTTAATCATGGTGTATTAACTTTTTAATGTATTCCTGGATCTGGTCAGTAAATATTTTGTTGAGGATTTTAGCATCTATGTTCATCAGCAATATTGTCCTGTAGTTTTATTTATTTGCTGTGTCTTTATTTGGTCTTGAACAGGGAAGGAAGGGAAAGAGTAATCAAAGAACATGTATTGTGGTCCCATGGGCAAAGCCAAGGGAGGGTAGGATTGAGAGTGGGGGGTGGGAGTAGGCGGCATGGGGAAAAGTGGTGGTGGGAAAATGGAGACAACTGATTAAATAAAAATGATTAATAAAATGATTAAAAAAGAAATTAGATAATACTGGCTTAACAAAAAGAGTTTGGGAGTCTTTTCTGTTTTGGATTTTTTGGAATAGGTTGAGAAGAATCAGGGTTTGCTCTTCTCTAAATGTTTGGTAAAATTCTCTTGTGAAACTGTCCAGCTCAGGGCTTTTGTGGGCTGGGAGTTTTTTATTCTTGCTTCAATTTCACTAGCTGATATTCATCTATTATTGCTTTCTGCTTCATCTTGACTAAGTTTTGGAAGATTATGTTTCTAGAAATTTATCCATTTCTCCCAGGTTTTCAAATTCCTTGGAGTATAGTTTTTCATAGTAATTTATTATGATATTTTGTATTTCTGTAGTGTCTGTTGGTATTTCACCTCTTTCATTTCTGATTTTATTTATTTGGGTCATCTCTCTTTTTTTCTTGATGATTCTGGTTAAAGGCTTGTCAATTTTATTTATCTTTTCAAAGAACCAGCTCCTGAATTTATTGATCTTGCAGATTGTTCTTTTAGTCTTCGTATAATTTAATTCTGCTCTGATCTTGATTATTTCCTTCCTTCTACTAACTCTGGCTTTTCTTGTTGTTTTTCCTCTATTTTTTGTAGATGTAGGGTTGGGTTGTTTTTTTGAAAATTTTCTATCTTTTCAGGTAGGCCCGTATTGCTATGAACCTCCCTTTCAGGACTGCCTTTGCTATGTCCTATAGGTTTTGGGTTGTTGTGTGCTCATTTTCATTTGCTTTTATATTTCAGCTTTCAATTTTTTTAAACTAGACTAGAAATTTAAAATAAAATCCTCTCCCATGTGCTTGTTTATCAGTTTGGGAAAGAAAGAGTGAGAGAGAAACATTGATGTGAGAGAAATAAAGATCGTCTGCCTCCCATATGTGCCCCAACTGGGGATCAAACTTGTAACCTAGTTATATGCCCAGACAAGGGATTGAACCCATAACCTTTTGGTCTATGTGATGATGCTCCAACCAACTGAGCTATCTGTCCAAGGCTACACTAAATCTTGAGAGTTCATTAAAAAGAAAAAACAATTGAAAAGGAGTGAGGAACAATAAACCCTGAGGTTTAGCTCTTAGCTAATCTATATAACTTAAAATTTTCTAACTCCTTGACTTGTAGGATTCTTCTATAAATTTTAAGAATTCATACATAATGTTAAATGTACTATGAAATACTAATAGGGATAATGATTTCTGAGTCAATATACATTTTTAATGAGTATGTGTCACATGTCACTTGTTCTATATATATGCTAATACATACATATATACATATGTGTGCATATGTTCATTATTTCATTCAATTCTCATTACAACTACCAAATGTGAGCAAAACTATACCCATTTTATTCCTATGAAGACACAAACAGAACAGTCAAGGAAGCTACTAGACATCCTTTTGGTAAAAAAAATTCCTGGACAAATATTAAAATTGATATCTTGAAGTACACTGGCACATAAGGGAGTAGGGGAAAATTTACTTAGAATATGACCTCTACCTCACTTTCAAGGTTAGTTTTTTTGTTCAATGAATTTCAATATGCCAAGTAATACTAATGTAAGCTTCCCTATATTTGCACTAGCAAAAGTACAAAAGAGGTATAATTGATTCTAAGGCTTAGGCATTAAAGCAGTGACTGCACTTATTTTTCTATTACTTTATCTTCAATTTACTTCACAGATAGCTTTTATTATTTTGTTATAAAATATTCAGTATGTGACTATGACACAAAGGATATGGTTGGTATTCTAAACCAAATTAGAAACAGAAGTACCAGTATTTTAAAGCAAATTATTTGTTGTCTATACTGCATAGAATAAATCTCTCCACATATGAAAAAAAGTCAACAATTATTTGGACCTGGTGAAGTTACAAAAAGAGTTCCAAAAGTGATTGTATAGAAAAACTTGAATGAATAAAACCATCCCACTGGCAAACTAAATATCCACTTCCCAGATGAAGACTTACTGTTTTTCTGACTTTTGCTGGAAGAATTTAAAAACGATTAGAGAAAATAACTAAATATTTTTAGAACCTACATTAGTTGGGCACATTCTCATAACTCTGTGACATAATGTTGTGGCCAGTCACAGTTTACTGTTGATGAAAATGAGAAAGTATATAAATATTGTTCTTGTGGTTACACATATTTTAGGAGATGGAGCTAAGAGGTGGGTCCAGGTAGACTGATTTTCAAGATTGAAATGTTAACCACTATACTCTACTGCCTTGGAGCTGATAAAATACAGGAGTTAATATATAAGAAAAATTATTCCTTTTTAGTCTTTTTCATATATTAAACTGAGATACTGATAAATTCTAACAATTTGGGGGGTTCCTTTCATTATAAGATTTTCAACTTTCAGTAAATGTTTTCTTTTTATTTTTTTAAAAATTATTTTATTGTTGTTCAATTACAGTAGTCTGCATTTTGTCCCTACCCCTCCACCCCACCCCAGCCAAACCCACCTCCCTCCCCTGCTTCCACCCCCCCCCCCCCTTGGTTTTGTCCATGTGTCCTTTATAGTAGTTCCTGAAAACCCTTCTCCTCACTGTCCCTTCCCTCCTCCTCTCTGGCTATTGTTAGATTGTTCTTAACTTCAATGTCTCTGGTTATATTTTGTTTGCTTTTTTCTTCTGTTGATTATATTCCAGTAAATGTTTTCTTAGACAAAGCATTATTTGCTAAGCAGTTTTTCCTATTGTCACCTTGTTTTTATTTCTAGTCTCATTTCTTACTACATTGTCCTACTTTGAGTTCTTTGAGAGCTTCATAGAACCTTTTACCCAAAAAGCATACAAAGCATTTCTAGTTAGTCTTGATTTGTTCTTATTTGAAAGGTGATGTGGGTTTGAAAACTTTCAATTATGTCATGAATTAGGAACAGTCTCTTAGGAGTAAAGTAGGAAAAAAACCCAAGTAATTTTAATTTTTCTACCCCTAAAACGAGAAAGAAAGAATAAAATTATTTTTCAATTAAAGGCTCTATCTTAGCCTAAGGATTAAAGATGTTCAGTCTCTGAAGAATTTGGCTTCCCAGAAGTGGGAATGTCAAATTTAAGCTATAGAATTCACTTAAATTAAAACAAATTAGTAAAATGCATAATTTTATTGGGTTTATATCATTCCATTTTTGGTGGAAATGTAGTTACACACATTTGTATGTCTTCTTTACACCACAGTCACACTATCATTCCCATTAAATAGCTGGATATCAATAATTTTTCATCACAATAGCAGTTGTTCAATTACAATTATCCAATCCAAACTCCACTAATTCATTTGGGAAAAATGGATCACTTGCAAATGAGAAAACAAAAATTAGAAGCAGCATTATATAATAAACTAAGGCATTATTAGTATTGATGTTGTTGTTGTTATTTTTAAAGCTATATTTGGATATCAAAGTACTTTTATTTCTGTGCCTAAGGAGGCAGTCTTTAATAAAGTTTTCCTGTTTGCCTCATTCAATTATAACCTGTGTGCATCTGCTGGTTTTCCCTTCCTAAGGCTTTTCACATATCCTACTCCTAGGCACACAGCTAAACATGGCAGAGGATGATGAAAAATAGGCTCTTTATTAAATGACTTTTTCATTGTCCAAAATCATGAGACTAGCAAGATGACAATACATCATCCAAATTTGTACATTTTGCCTAGGACAAATGCTAAATGGAATGGGACTCTTGGATAATAGGCAAATCTAGGACTGTTCTGGGAAAACCCTAGAGTTTTAGTCACAATTTGTAATTGTTGCTGCATCTTCCTCGCTGATCCCTCCAAGGTCTGGTTCCTTCAATCTTAGCAATTAGATATGTATATTGCCTCCAAGTCTCAGTTCTTTCCATCCCTACCATGTTGGCTTAACCCATTAACATAGAGTTTTCACCTTGAACTTTACTCTCAAGTTTGGTCCAATTTCCCTTTATGTTTAGTGCCAGAATCTTGCCAGGAACCTCAGCCTAAGACCTTGATATTTTGCTTTAAGCTCAATAGCTTTCTGCTTTTGCACTAAAACTTTATATTTAAACACTAACACAGAGGTTGAGGCCTATCCCATCTGATTGGTCACCTGCCTGAGGCTCAGAGCACTGAACATTCTGATTTCTGTTACTTTCACACTCTATAAACCTGGAGATAGGCTCCATGACCTTGACTACTTTCTTAATATTGGCACATGCTACTTTGTTTCTGGTCTTTGAGACTTTTACATCTATATTTGCAAGGTACCACTGTTTAGGTAGTTACTTCCTTAATTTTTACCTACCATTTTTCAGTAAGTTTATATTAAATATTACTCTCTCATACTCCAATCATGGCCTGTGTAGCCTTGAGAGGACCATCATTCTGCACACCAGAGGGATGAATTTTACTAAGGGACTTCTATGTCTACAAGACTGTGGTAGACCTAACCTGGAATATAGAGACTGTATATAAATTTGCTCACGGTATAACTGAACTGAAGGGGTTTGTTTGTGCACATCCAAGCCCAGTAAGATACAAACAGAAGTGTGTTTGCAGCAAAATAAATATATACATATATACAAACAAGCACACATATTTATTTAAGAAAATGACACCAAGCCCAGAGACCCAGGTGAGTTAATGACTTTGAACTTGCCTCTCTCATAGATTCTAAAGGGGAAACAGAATTAATCATGAAGACTAAGGGAGTTAAAGTCATACAGATTGGTCATGATAAGGGTAGGGGGTTGTTGATCATTGTTACAGGTCTTGATATACCTTGGCATCATTCTGTCTGGTTTCACAAGGATATGGTCAGTAAGGTCATTCTGCCTTCATAGGTCTGGGGCTGAAACATAACTGAAGTCAAGATATTATTTCTAGTTTGAAGACAGTTTTATACTGACCAGAACCTAATTGCCCTTCCTGAGGGTTTATTAAGGAGTACATGTGCAGTATATGTGAAGGTGGCAAGATCTGTTTGAAAGGAGGCAAGTGAGTCATGGTATCATTAGACAGGACAAATCTGGCTTTAATTAAGAAAAAAGTCATATTAAGGAAATGAAGTTCCTGTATTGTTACAGTGACAGGGTGAATTATAAGAGATTGGAAGCAGGATTCATGAGAATTATGTCACTCTGGAAAGGAGATAAAGAGAATCACAATGAAGATAATAACAAAAAATTGGGAACTAATTTCACAGAAGCATTGTATCAACAGAATTTCACTGATGGTAGGCAACATAAATTAACTTAAAATATAATTTAAAAATGTGCTTGTTTGAAGGACATTGGATTACTATATAGAATAGAAGGAAGAGTTGTATGTATACCTGTAATATTGTTGGCTCCTGGTCTTTCAGCACTGAGGCCCTTATTCCCCAGGTGCTAAGTCATGTTGGAAGCTGACAGCTCTCAACTGACACCCTCTTTGTGAATTGAACTTGGCTGAAGAAAACCACTCACCCAGGAACATGACTTTGATTAAAGGTCATGACTTAAATTAGCTGACTCTCTTCAGCTAATTTTAATTCCATCCAATGACAGCTTGCCTTAGTTTGGGATACCTCTAATTCCAGAGCCATTCCAGATCCAGGGTTCTTTGCAGGACTGATTGAGGACTCTGTTGCAGTGACATTGCAGCCTAACTCTATTTCTTCTCAATCTGCTACATTTCAGTCCCTTACAGGTAGGTGTTGATTCCAAGGACAATTCTGTGGAATTTAGCATTTATTTACAGCTTTATGGAAAAACTCCATTTTTATCTTGAGTGATAGTGGGTGTCTGACTGTGACTCTTGGCCAAGATAAGGGAAGGGTGATTTACTATGTGCTGTTAAAGGTCTGACACTTCCCTGACAACACCTAGCATCAATTTTTATGCAGATGGTCTCCAAATAGCTTTAAGAGTTAAATAGCTTGGTTTGACTGCATGACCATATTAGGAACTTCTGCTTTGAGCTCTTACAAAAACAAGTTTTCTCACACAGATCTTTGTTCAGTTCAGATGTGAAGTGGAGTGCTGGTGTGTTTAAGAACCTGTGGGAGCTAGCATCTGAATGTCTTCTTTACCCCATGCATTCTCTCTTATAGCACTTTAGCTTTTGCCTTTAAATTAAATCTTTACATAAGTATGCTCTGTGGAGTCTGTGAGTCCTTTAAATACCTATACATAGGAAATCTTTGCAATCTCTCAATAAACTTCCAAAATACAGATCTCAATATCAGAGTCTGTTTCCTGGGAAACACTGACCTATAAAAACAACAAAGTTTGAAAAATATAGTAATGAGATCAGCTCTTGAGTTTTCAACTGCAGGAAAGTAGTGATTACCTGTAAATCCTCTTTAGCCTCTTTCATCTTCTATGTCTTTGTTTGATTGAGCTCTGTCTACCCCAAAATTCATATGTTAAAGTCCTAACCCCCAGAATTTCAGAATATGATTTTATCTGGAAATAGGGTTATAACAAGTGTAATTAGTTAAGATGAGGTCATACTTGAATAGTTTGACCCTTAATCAAATATGGCTGGTGTTTATGGTTATTTTAAATATACTAGTTTATAAACTGAAGTGTGGGTTCGTGGGTGTTTATAGTACTATTATGTTCCATAGCTAGTGAATATGTTAGAAATGGTTCTGTATATATCATGTATTATTTAATATAAAGTAACTAAAATTAAAAACAGAGAAATTGGACAAGCACAGAAATACTACTATACGAAGATAAAAACAGATAGAGTGATACAACAAAAGGCAAGGAAGATTGACAGCAAAACAACACAAGCTAGGAGAGAGGCATGGAACAGATTTCTTCATCACAGCTCTCACAAGGACCTAACCGTGCTTATGCCTTGATCTTAGACTTTCAGTTTTGAGAACTCCAAGACAATCAACTCCTATAGTTTGAGCCCCCCAGTTTTTGGTACTTTGTTACAACATCCCTAGCAAACCAGTACAGTCTTTGCATAAGATTCATATCCTTAGGAAAATAAATATGATTTTTTTCAATGATCAAAGAAATGAAAAATTTGCTACACCAGACAACAAAGCTGTCAGAAAGGACTTTGAGATTTCAGTCCTATTTATTGAGAAGAAGATGAATTCCTTACTTGGAATTTAGAACACTGGAGTTGAAACAAAGTTTTGTATATTTGAGTATGTGAGAGGGGGGGACCTAAAAAACCAGGAATTATCTTCTGGAGGGTGGACCCTTTGTAATACAGGCTTCCTCTGCTAGGTGAGTGTTCTAAGAACCCATCTGTATCAGTGTACCAGCTGGCATTGTTGTGAGAGGCTGTGTTCGACTTCAGTTAATTTATTTTTGAGGACTCAGTGTTTTTGCTCATTTCATGATAATGCACCTGCCCACACCTTGCTGCATGCTCAGCAGTTTTTGAGCAAAAAGAGCATGACCCCTGTGCCCCACCCTCCCTATTCACCCAATCTCAACAAGAGCAACTTGTGTTTGTTTGTTTCCTTGGGTGGAAAAAGTCCTCAAAGAGAAATGTTTTGCCTATGTGGTAGAAAAACAAAAAATAGCAGAAGTACTAAAACGAATCAAAATCAATGAGTTCAAAAACTGTTTTGAGTAGTGGAAAAAACATCTCAACAGGTGTATTGCATCAAATGGAAGGTACTTTGAAGGTGACTCATTTAAATATGTAAGAATAAATTCACAATTTTTATAAATATATTTAATTTAGGGGGCACCCCTTAGTATTCATGTGGAGATGTACACAAAGGTATTAGAAAGCTAGGCTTAGAGCTTAAGAAAAGAAATGAAGGTATAAATGTACATATGAAGATAATTTTTATAGAGGTGACTTTTGAAGAAATGGATTGTCAATTTTTAACTGTGGCCTCAACCAAGAACAAGGCAACTATAATTTAGAGGTGGCACTCTAGCAGGGTTGTGATGGTTTCTTAGGGCTGTTCTGAAAGGGTTGAAGTAAAACAGCCACTGCCATTAAGTAAAGTTTTCAAGTGGCAGGTTTCATAGTGAGAAATGATGTGGGCTCCAAAAACTTGGAGCCAAGGCTGAAAGTGTAATAAGGAAAGAAAAATTCAGTTGAAAAGTTATATTAAATTTAGTTGCTGCTAAGACCTCGCTGTGGGTAAAATAGTCTTTTCAAAAAATGATGCTAGGACATCTGGACATCTGGACATCTGCATGAAAAAGAATGAAGTTAGACTGGTCTATCATATCATATATAAAATGAACTCAAAATGAATCAAAGTCCTAGATATAAAAGCTAAAACTATTAAACTATTAGAAAAAAACATAAGCATAAACCTTTATGGCCTTAGATTAGGCAATTGTCTCTTAAATATTATAATAATAGCACAAAAATAGTTAAATAGACAAAAATTAAAAATCTGTTGTCATTTAAAGGACACTATCAAAGAATGAAAAAAATAATCCACAAAATAGGAAATAAAACTTTGTAAGTTACATATATAATAAGGAATTTGTATCTAGAATACATAGAAAATTATTACAGTTCAATAATTAAAAACAAACAATTCAATTAAAGTATGGCCAAAGTATCTGAATAGACATTTTTCCAGCAGAGAGATACAAATAACCAAAAGGAACAGGACACAATTTCACACTATTTAGCTATCAGCTAAATGGAAATCAAAACATCCAGAGGTACAACTCACATGAACTAGAATGATTATAATAAAAAGAGAAGTATTAATAAGTATTAGCAAAGAGGTAGAAAAGTAAAACTCATACATGGATAGAAGGAAGTAATATGGTACATCCACTTTGGAAAAGTAGCATTTTCTCAAAAGGTTAAGCATGACCCAATAATTCTACCTACATGTATAAACCTGAGAGAAATAAAAAATATATTCACACAAAGTTGTACACAGATGCTCATAGCAAAATTATTTATAATAGCCAAACTTAGAAGCAACCTAAATTCCCATAAATTCATAAATGGATAAACAAAATTTGATATATGTTTACAATGCAATATCATTTGGCAATAAAAAGGAATGAAGTATTGGTTCTTGCTACAACCTGGATGGATCTTTAAACATTACATTAAATTTAAAAATCATGCAGATTGGACCAGATATTTTATGATTCCATTTATATAAAATGTCTAGAATAGGGATAAAAGTAGATTAGTTGTTGCTTAAAGCTTGGGGTTGAGTGCAATAGGGATGGAAAACTATGACTAAGGAGTATGGAATTTCTTTTGGGGATGATAAAAATGTTATAAAACTGATTGTGTTGATAGTTTCACAACTCTGTTATACTAAGAAACATTAAATAATACACACTGGGTCATTTGTATGGCATGTCAATTGTATCTTGATAAAGCTGTTAAAAATTCTACTTAAAGATAGAGTTGTGGTAAATGATAACATAGATAGCAGATGTTAGGAATTGGGTTAGTTTTATCTGTGTGAAGGAGGATCAAATTGACACCAAAGGCAGCTTGTCATGTTACTAATTAAAGGAAGAGGTTAAAAACAAAATTAAAACAAAAGCAAAAAACCCTCTTCACTAGCAAACATATACTTCCTCTTTTAATCTGTTCAGCTCCTCTAACAAAATTACCATAAATTAGATGGCTAATGAATAATAGAAATTTATATTTATTTTTTAGAGTTGTAGAGGCTGGGAAGTCAAAGATCAAGGTGTGGGCAGATTTGGGGTCTGATGAGGACCTAGCTCTTGTTTCATAATTGTCTTCTTATTTTGTCTTCACATGACAGCAGAAGGAAGGGAGTTGTTTAAGATCTCTTTTAAAAAGGCACTAATCGTATTAATGAGGACTCCATCCTTATGAATTAGGCACTTCCCAAAGTTTCCAGTTTCTAAAAACATCATCTTGGTTGGGTGGGGTAGGATTTCAACATTTGAATTTTAGGAGGACACAACCATTCATTCCATAGTACTTGTTCACAGAGGAGTCTTAATAACCATAAAAAGAAATTGGTCTTTTCAAATAGACACCAGCTATTTTATATTGATTCCCCTTCATCTTTTCTTAATGTAACAATATTTTAGCCAGGTCTCATATCTTTTCTACTATATTTGGCTGTTGGAACAGTCTAAGTCTGGTGTTCAAGAACTAATTCCTTATGCCCTGGCTGTTATAGCTCAGTGAGTTGAATGCTGGCCTGAGAACCAAAGGGCTGCTGGTTCGATTCCTAGTCAGGGCACATGCTTGGGTTGCAGACCCAGGTCTTCAGTAGGGGGAACTACACATTGATGTTTTTCTCCCTCTCTTCCTCTCTCTCTAAAAAATAAATAAATAAATCTTTTAAAAAAAGAACTGGTTCTTCAAATTTAAAACCTAAATCTCACATCCAGTGCCAAGCCAATCTCCTTTTCCTTGTCAGAACACACTGGAGCTGTGCAGGAGGGGGCTATTATCTGACTCTCAAACACTTTCTCTGTCTCCTCCCTTTTGATTCAAGTGGAAACACTTCTCCCCTACCTTTTCCTTACACCTTTTAGTGGTAGCTATATTCGGGGTATTGATGAAGGAAATGAAGAAGCAACAACTTTATCATCAAACAAAAAAGATTTCTAGGTACACAAAGAGCCCCATAAGCTTGACCTAAGCACTAGCTGATGAGGACTCCATATGCAGAAAGGTTATGTCATCTTCTGCCTATGTGAACTGGTCTTTATTTACCCTTCTTCTTGTATCTTTCTAAATGCTGATATTGGCTTTTGCCCAGAGGATCATGCCCCGCTCTCTGAACCTTACTGCCATTGAATCTTAAGCATTATCCCTTATTTTACTCAAGTCCTTCCTTGGAAAACATATTTACATAATACACTTCCCTCCCTATTCTATAAGTTGCACATGAGCTATTAGTTGTTGTAGATTGTTAATTCTAGAAACTTATTGTAAGGGTTATTATACATAGAGTAGTACATCTGCAGGGTTGAATTTTTTTTTCTTTGGTTTGACTTAATCTGAGGGGTGTGCAAATTAAATTGTAAAGGACATCAGTAAATACTGTCACCTCATGTCCCATCCTCGTTTGCTCCTCTTTCTTTATTATCTGCTATTTCTTCTTGTTCTTCATTGCTTTCTTCAATGTATCAGATTCCAGCTGACACTCTATGAAAATATAATGAAATTATTGGCAGATAAAACTGTGTGCCTGCATATGTGTAGGTGTTTTCTCATTAATTGCTTCCTTCTATAGATTTAAACTACTTTGTTTGGATGGTGGCATGTTGAATACAAAGGTGCCCTAAATACTAGATAATTTACTGGTAGCTCTTCTAAACACTACCATATTCTCTGGTGCTTTGGGTAGCAGTGGTGATTATATTATAAGCTTGTCTTCTTTGTCAAAACTGGCAGTAGCTTTTTGACACCACTAAAAATGACACTGACAGTACAGAGTCATTGGGGTTTTCTACATATATTATTTCTTAATATATGTAGAAAATAAATGTCATACTGTAAAAACAATAAGTTTTTTTCTGGCACTTAAAATCATTCCTCTACCATGACAATGTAAAAATACTTGGGACAACAGATCTAACTTTGATTAAGAATGCTGTGAGAAACATAGTAATATTGAAATCATACATGTTTAAATTCTATCTAGTTCTCTTGTGCTAAATCCATAGGGTACAGCTACCCAATATACAAGGTCTGTACAGAAAGTATTCAGCCACATGCTATGAAAAATAGAGACGTTTATTGAAGAAGATACAAGATACAAGAAACATTGTACATAGGACAGTGATACCTCAGACCCCTTCAAATTAGGCACCTTGGGACCTCACACAGTTATCCCAATTGCCATCAGCTGCCCCATTGTATTTTCTTGAATCTCATTGATGGTTTGAAATCCCTTCCCTTTCAAAAGTAATTTTAGTTTTTGGAAAATCCAGAAGTCACAGAGCACCATATCTGGGCTGTAGGGAGGCTGGGTCACCTGGGTGATTTGATGTTTCACCAAAAAGCTCTGCACAAGATGTGATGTATGAGTGGGCACATTGTTATGATAAAGCTGCCAATCAACAGTTGCCCATAAGCTGTGGCCATTTTTGTCATATTGCATCTCTTAACCAATGAAGAATATTGAGGTAATACTCCTTATTAATTGTTTGGCCGGGAGGGTATACTCGTGATGGAAAACACCTTCCCATTCAAAAAACACAATTAACATGATTTTGATCTTGCTGCAACTTTGACACTTTTTCTTTGGGCGTGGAAAATAAGGCAACTTCCGTTGGGATGACTGGGCCTTTGCTTCTGAGTCATAGCCATAGACCCACAATCCATCACTGGTTATGACCTTCTTGAGGAATTCAGGTTCATTGGTAGCAGTTCAAATCAAGTCATTAGCAACTGCAGCATGATATTCTTTCTGCTCTGGTAGCAGAAGCCCCAGAATAAATTTTGCCATAATACATTTCATGACAAGATCCTATGTTAAAATCTTGGACACAATAGTTTTTGGAATCCCCAGATCAGCTTCTAGTTCTTGCACTGTCAGTCACCAATCTTTGTTGATTGCAGCCCATACTTCATCACTCTCAGGTGTTCTGCTTGTTGCAGGCCTTCCAGAACGTGGATCACTTTCAACAGATTCTCGACCACCTCTGAAGCACTAGTGCCACATTTATTTTCATTGCACTCATTGCATTGTCCCCAAAAGCCTTCTGAATCATTCCAATAGTTTCCTCAGAGGAATGTTCAAACTTAACACAAAATTTGATATAGATTTGTTGCTTTAATTGCTCATTTTGAATGTGACAGGTGTCTACTGCCCCCACTGACAAGTGCAGCGAAGTTGTCTTTTATATGTGTGTATATTCCAGTCCACTCTCTTTGGCTACCAGGTTCTCAAAATATTAACAATGGCTGGCCTTTTTCTGGGCAGATCTCTTATGAGTTGGTCAGGCATGAAAAACTCTCACTTTTCTTTATGCTCTCTTCAAGTAGACAATTTTGGGTCCACAATTGGTAACTTCTCCAGATGTCAGGCAACACTGATTTTTAGACAACTTTCAGAGCTACAAAGGAAAAATGGGAACACACAAGTGGGAAAGGATAATTCAATACTATTTGACTTGAGATTTCAAAGCATGACTACCACTTAACTACCAGCCAAGGAAGGCCATATACTAGAAGTGGCATACACATGAAAAATAAAAAGACATTTATTTATTTTCATTCCATATGCTTGTGGGCAACACTACTTTTTTAAACTAGTTTTGAGTTTGACCATGATACACATAACTGAAAAGAGAAACTACACTTTGTTTCCATATTTTATTACTATTGTTCCCAAAGTAACACAAAGAGAATGACTATCCAGAGAGAGAAATTATATCCCAGCATAAAATACATGGTGGAACAAAAGTAGGTTTACAGTTGTTTGTATGAAAAATAATGCAATAATTAATAAGTAATACCCACAATAGTAAGCTTACTTTTATACCACCTTGTATACTGAACCCTTGAACCTGTGTCCCATCCTAAAGCATTGACCATGTTTTCCAACTAACTGCCCTTGTAACTGCATGTGAAAAGCATGCCTCCATACACACTTGGGAAGGAAGGTTGAGAGTATGGGTATGATTACAATATTTTTTTTTTCTTTAGGGGAAAGCATGAACACAATTCCCCACTACTACAAATTACACATTTTGAGAGATTGCAGGGGTCAGTACATCTGAAGTGCAATGGATAAGCCCCACCCTAAGAAAACCACATTTGTGATCATGGTATCTCCCCAGCCAGGTAAGTACCAATAAGTCTATTTTGTTTTCCAGACTTGAAATCGTACCTTTTTTTTCTCTTTGGGACAGAAGAAAATCTACTAGCCTATCTTTATCTTAAACCCTGGATCATCATGGCTAAGCTTTTAAATATATTTCTAACTCATTTATCTTTTTCCATTTTTTTCCTCTTTCAATCTTCATTTTTCATTCTATATACCAATATCAGATGGACTAGCTTTCCTAAATGGCATTTATCTTAACACTCCCATGCTTAATAATCAAGGATGGCTTTTGTTTTTCATCAAATCAAGGCCAATCACTTTAGCTTGGCACTTCATCTTTCAATGATGTCCCTATCTACCAGGACCCATTTCATCTCCAATCTACTTTTTATCCCAAACATTTTAAGGTCTCTCTCCCTTCCTCCCCCATAATACCTCTGCCTGGAGTGCCTCCCCCTCTGCTTGGATCACTCCCACAGTGTTTGTCAACTGTGATAAACCAAAATTTCTATTGACCCCAGAGATTCTGATATGCCCCTTGTTCTCTGACTCCATTAAGAATCATAGTTTTTATTTATCTTACTAGCAAGGGATTTTTAAAACTTTAATTTTCTTGATTTGTATCATGAAAGCAAAAATCATTGATTTTTTAAAACTATAAAATTGTTATAATACTAAATTCATATTTTATCAAATAACATCTTTTCTTTCCTCTTTGAAAAATTTATATTATTCCTCATTTAAAAATCACAAACATAGTTAAGTCCTATACTTCTCCCATGGCAACATAATCTCAACCTTCCCTAAATGTTATCTTTAACTATTCTTCCTTCTTTGAACTCCTTTAGCACTTAGTAGTGACATGTTTATTTATATCTTGTATATTATTTTTAATTCTTTAATAAAATGGGTGAACTTATGGAGAATGCTGGACATATCATATTTCTCCATATTTCTGTGTAGCCTAGTGCCAAGCATATGATAAACATTTAAGTTCCTATTATCAATCCATTTTAGTCAATAATTACAAATTTTTATCATAGAAATATGTCTGTCTGAATTATGGTTGTTTACCAGTATTTGTAAAAACCAAACACACCGATAATTCCAGTAATTATAGAAGAAAAATTACAGTCTCTGGACAAATTTTGTGTACATGCTAAATACTCAGAAAAATAACATGGGGGAAAATGAAGTGTATATAGGTCTAAGATGAATAAGGTCTTCAAGATAATCACTACCACATATTGAGTGACGAGTCCTCTCAATGCCTAACAGTTTCTGGGAACCTATAGATGGTTTACTCATTAATCTGTTGCTTATAATGTATCCCAACTTGTTTTTTCCTCTGCTAAGCTATCCCTTTACAAATTATCCCTTGTTCAGGAAAAAAATATATATGAGAAATACTTTCCATTCATCTTGCCAAACCTGTTAAGAAACATTCCATTTGTTCTTCCAAAGCTAATGTTTACTTTTTCTGATAGACATGATTTCCATTTAAAGTCTACTATTTTAGTAGTCTTTATTTACCACTTTGAAGCAATATTTTGCCCATGTTACATAAGTATTTGCCACCATCAGTTTCACTGAATTCTGTACCAAATGATTATAAAACAAATCACTGGAATATAATAAGAATATATAAACTATTTTAAAACTATCTTAACATGTACCCAGTGTACCCTAAATTTTTATAGATGGGTGGAAAATTCCACACAAATATAAGAATGCTAGCTTTGTTTACTAAATAAAGTTTGATAATGTATTCAGAAATATTCTCCTATCCTTGGTTTTAAAGCACTCAAGGAAAAACAAACACTTCTGCAATTGTATTTACTCAAATGGGTTATGAAATATATTACTCAAAGTAGCTTATTTTAAGGAAAAAAGTAAATAAATTATTTCATTTCTTGATAATTCAAGTATCCTTACTATACATTCACTTGTTCTTTCATAAAGCACCAGGTTGACCTCATATATGTATAATAAATAATCTTCCAAGATAAAGATGTTTTTAAGTATTTTCTTGATGCAGGTTATTGGCTCACCAACTATTCCCAGAGAAAATGAGGTGAAATACTTTCAAATATGTCCTTTTTCACTTTCTTCTTCACACCTCTCTTTCCTGCCAAAAGCTTGTTTTCACAGTTGTATTTTGTTACTGATGTTCACTTTGTGTGGGCCCCCTCGGAAACTGAGAAATATCCTGATTGATTTACACTTACTGTGTGATCCTAAACTGAGGGATTTGAAAGGCCAGTGATTGCCCTGTCTCCCTCTTCCTTTCTTTCCTCCCTGGATCTGAGATTATTGGATGGAAATATAATAGAACATTAGTGCCTTGTGACTGAGGAATGGAACAGATGCTTATCCCAGTGCTTTCCTCTAGGTACATTTATATTTGTAATCCAATTTTTGTGCCTGAACTGACAGATTAGTCAGTGAAACAATTTGTTCTTTTTAGTGAATTAATTAGACACAGCTAAAATGGTAAACCACAGTCCTGAACTGAGAGTGTTAAATGATGATTTGAATAAGGATACCCTAACTTATTTACAGGAAAATATAGAGTAGTATCATGCTCAGGATGCATCCTAGAAAATATAAACCTAATATAATCTGTCTCAGCCATTGTACTGATAGGGTGTTAAATGGATGGTATTCTTACTTTTAATTTATTACTCAAGTATACTGTATGAATGGAGGTTTAAATACAATATCTCCTGAAATGTTACTGTGTTGAACTAATTAAAATTAGGGAAAATCAATTATATTAATAATGCTGATACATTGGAAATTTAAAAAGAAACAAAAAAAATCCCCTAGAGATTATGAGTTTAGCTTAAAACTGTGTCATTACCCCTTCTCTTTGGAATACAACAGAGAACAATACACCCTCACATTGCTACAGTGCTCTTTGTTCTGCAATCCTAGAACACTTAATGGATACAGTTAAAATTAGCAAAAAAGCAATAGACTTCCTATAGGAATTATTGTAGACAAATGGAAGCAAAACAAATCGACTAAGTTTAGATTGAAGAAATGAACCATGAAAGCTTTCTCTATTCTGTTTCATAACTTCCAAACCAGAAGTCACTTGACTACACATGTAACTGAGTTAGATTTTGCTGGTAATAACAACCACAACAACAACTGATCTTCATATAATTTGTTAAATTACAGGCACTATGAACTTAGCATATATTATCTTCTTCAGTCCTCACAGTGATCCTATGAGGTAGTGTATTCATTTCTTTCTGTTGCTGTAAAACATTTCTACAATCTCAGAGGTTTAAAACAACAAAATTTATTCTCTTACAATTCTAGGGGCCAGAATCCCAAAATCCAGCAAAGACACACTACCTCTGAGGGTTCTTGGGGAGAATCTATTCTTTGGCTCTTCCAACTTCTTCTGGTGTCTGTTGGCATTACATGACTTCTGACTAATATTGCTTCAGTCCCTATCTACATGGTCACATTGCCTCCTCTTCTCCTGTCTGTGTCTCCTCTCTTTGTCTCTTATAAGGATACATGTCACTGAATTTAGGGCTCACCTGCAAATTCCTGGATGATTTCCTCATCTCAAGATCTTTTGTTGAATTACATCTGCAAAGAATCTTTTCCAAATTAAAGTAACATTCACAAGTTCCAAGGATTAGTCATGGGAGTATTTTTTGGAGGACACCATTCAACCCTCTGCAGGCAAGTATTACTGTATCCATTTTAAAAATGAAAAAAATGAAACACACTAGATAAATTTATTGGACACTGTGTTGCATGTTATATTAAATGTTTTATATATGCTGTGCTATCCATTTAAATTTAATAAACATTCCATGAGTAGGTACAGTTATTATTATTGGTATTTTATAAATAATGGAATAAGGACAGAAAGAATTTCTCAATATCACACAGTTTCTAAATGTCAAAGCCAGGATTCAAATGCAGAACTGTTTGATTCCACAGCCTACACACTAAAACACTAAGCAACATTATTCCTCTAACTTTCACCACTTAGGGGCATCAAAGGTGGTGGGGGTCTCACAGAGTGTCGAGATAAAATATTAGGCTTCCAATTACTACTCATACTCACTTGCAAGCACCATGATCTTTTGAAGTTAGCTTCCTTATGCATAAAACCAGAATAGTAATTATAATAATTTATGTATCTTACAAGTTGCCCCTTTTAGCCCTATTGATGCTAAAACTTTTTAGAAATGTTATTGAGGAATTATTTAAGTACAAGAGACTGAACACATTTAAATTGAATATATTGTTCAATTCAATGTGTTTTGAAAGTATGAACCTGTGAAAGTACTACCACAATGAAAACACAAAAGATGTTCATCACTCCAAAAAAATGGTTTGTGTCCCTCTGAAATTTATCCCTTTTTCCATTATTGGCCTCAAGCAATTACTGATCAGCTTTTGCATTTTATAAAAATGCAATCATGTACTCTTCTGTGTCTAGGATTTTTTCTCTCAGCATAAAGTTTTAAAACTTTATCCATGCTGTTACATGCATCAAAAATTCATTATCTTTTATTGCTAAGTAGTATTCTATTGTAGGGGTACAACACATTTTGTTGATACATTCATTTATTGATGGACCTTTGGAGGTAATTCCAGTTGTTAGCTATTGTGGATAAAGCTAGCTATGATGTTGCTTACTAGTTTTACAAAAAAATATGTTTTTACTTCCCTTGGGTAAATATTTAGGAGTAGGATGTTGGGGCCATATGAAAGACATAGGTTTAAATGTTTAAGTAACTACCAAGCAGTTTTTCAGATCAATTCCACTAACTTACATTCTGAATTACATTGTTGAACTAGGTGCTTCTGAACAGTAAGAATAGATAAGAAGATATTAAAATAGTCTGGGTGTGAGACATTAAAAGCCAAAAATGTGGTAGTTTCAAAGATGGAGGATTTGTTGTTAAGAACTACATTTCTTGGAAGAAAAGAAATATGAGACCTAATGACTTATTTTTATTGAATGTATGTAGTGAGGAATGAGTCAAGATTGACCCCTACTTTGCTAGTAAAGCTAGTGGTCTCAATTTAAACTTAAATTGTATCTGTACTTACTTGGTTTTAAGAGAAGCCCATGATTGTCTGGAGGGCAAATAACAGAATTCTAAGATTCTAAGATTCTGTGTGAGAGATACAGGTACCTTTGGGGAGTTAGAAAGTCATAAGGGAACTGAGCCACATACACCAGAGCAACATTCACATTTTTAAACTGAACAACCTTTTTTTTTTATCTTTCATACATTCTAGTAGTCATTTGAGAAAATATTTGATCATGAAAAGAGGAGAATGTACAATTATATGATAATTTAATATATACTTTAAAATTAAAACTAGATTTGCAGTTGTGAGTATGCAAAACAAAAAAAAAAAATGAAAGTCATAAGGGAAGTGTATAGCAGTCAGACTCACAGACTTGATTCACTAATATAACCTTAATTATGAGAGGGAGGAATAAAGCTTATTTTCTGATTCTCAGATCTATCTATGGCCCTTTTTTCCTTAAGTCTGTTTTATAGATTTTAGGGAAAAAGATCATTTAAGTAAAAACACCACACCGAAAGCCATTGTCCTTTGGTGCCTCTTATTTTATCTCATCTCATTTTGTTCCTGTTTCTCTTTCCCTACCTTCATTTGATTTGATAGATATTTTTATTTTAAATTTTAATTCCTATTCTGTCTTTCAGCTATATCTGTATACATTTTTAATGGTTACTCTAGGGATTACATTATGCATCATTAAATTATCACAGTCTATTTGGAATTAATATTCCACTACTTTGCATAAATTATAAGAAACTTGTAATAGCAAAGTCCTATTTACATTTTGTCCTTTGTATTAGTGTTATCCCACATATCTATAGATGCATAACCTCACAATATAAGGTATAATTGCTTTAAATAGTTATATAATATCTATAATGACAGAAGAAAATTATATACAGTGATGGGCAAAATAGTTTTACAGTTGTTCATATGGAAAATAATACAATAATTAATAAATAATTATACAAAAATAAACCTTATATTTCATGTACTCACAACTGTAAACCTATTTTGCCCATACCTATAGGTGTAATACACACAAACACATACACCTTTGTCAGAGCTCTGAACTATACATTTCTTGAAGAGACTTCAAGAGACATAATGGAAAGCAGCAGCTTAAACTGAAAGAACCAAAAAATATTTCAGCTGCTACCTGTTTAAACAAAGACAGTGTCCAAAGTTTGACTCAAGCCAAATTAACTACCAGCTAGAACAAAATAAACACACTTCAAAGAGATATAAGATAATCAAGTATTTCTATAATAGATTATATATAATGTACACAATACAATACAAAACTGGCAGACATATAAAGAAATAAGAAAATATGATTTGTACTAAAGAAAAAAGAGCAGTAAATAGAAATTGGACCCAAGATGAAGCAGATTTGGAATTAGCAGGCAATTAGCTAGTATAATATGTTCAGGACTTAAGTAAAACTAAAGCTATAAAAATAACCTAAAAAATGAAATTATAAAAAGGAATACAAAATGGAATTAAAATTTTAGAACTGAAAAAGTATAATAATTAAGATAATAATATGCTGAATTGATTTAAAGCAGCTTAGTGATGGCAGAAGAAAGAATCAGTAAACCTACAGGTATATCAATAGAAACAATACAATCTGAAAAACTGAAAATATTTGAAGAAAAATTAATAAAATGTCAGTAATTTCTTGGATAAAATAAAGCTAATATACATGTTATTGGAGTCCCAGAAGAATAAGAGAGATGTAATGGAGTAAAACTAAAATGTTTAAAGTAATAAAAATTTCTTGAATTTGATGAAAAACATCAATTTAAATATTCAAGAAGCTCAGCACACCCATGCGTGATAAATGCCAAGAAAATCACATTGAGCACATATAGTGAAACTGCTGAAACCAGAGACAAACAAAATTTTGAAAGCACCCAGAAAAAAATAGATTATACACATGAAAACAATGATACAGATGATATTGATTTTCTAATAAGAAAAAAATGGATGAAAAAGGCAATTAAATGAAATATTTAAAGTAGTGAGAGTTTCTGATCCAGATGGCAGAGAAAGCAGTTGATGTACTCACCTCCGCCCATGAACACACCAAAATTACAGCTAAATTATAGATCATTCAACTTGGATAACCATTTGAAGACTAGTTAAACAGAAGTCATAACTAATGATACAAAGAAGAAGCCATAGTAGGAAGGCTGGAGATGTGATACAGCCTGACCTCACATTCATATGTGGCAGTTGAGAGAATGGAGAGACATCTCAGCTGCAGAAGTTCTCCCTGAAGAGTGAGGGGTCTCAGCCTTATGAGCTCCCTAGCTCAGAACGCCAGGGCTACTAGGAGAAGCGCACATAACATCTGGCTATAAAAATCAAAAGGAATTCCTCCATCTGTCCCTGTGAGATGAAAGGCTGCTGGAAACCCAGGCATCCTCTTAAAGGGTGAGAGCACAAACTCTTGCTCACAGACACTCACCTTGGTTTTTGACAGAAAGATAGTGGCTCAGGAAACATGAGAAACATACAGGGAGAGACATACCTGACTTCAGTGCAAGGGCTGGACTAACAACCACCATTGTCCCTGTACTGAGACCTCCTCCTGCATTGCTGATGGGTACCATCTTTCCCATGTGGAGCTCTCTCCCCACCAACCAAATATGAGCCTACTTTAGCCTGGTGAAGTCTGCTAGTTCAACTCTGAAGACTCCCCAAGCCAACTTGCCCACAACCTGAGGGTTTTTGTTTTTGTTTTTGTTTTTTTCCAACAGCAATCACTGTGCTGCAGTCTTTCTTGCAAAACCATTTTAGTAAATCTGGTCAAGCTCAGGGGATTCCAGGGCCATATAGAGAGAAACTGAGTTGTGTGGCTTCAAAGTGAAGACTGGAGAGATAGCTGCCAATGTTTCTGTGTTGAGATGTCCTTCCACATGGTTGACAGATGGCATCTTTCCTGTGACAAGCTCTCCCCACCAGCCAAATCTCAACTTGCATTAACTTGGTGAACTTCACCAGCTTCACCCTGATGACTCCCTGAGACCCCACCTCACCAAAATTGACTGTAACAGCAATCCGCTTGGGCCCACAATGCAGTCTTAATTTTTAAAATATTAAGGAATTTTGCTCAAGTGTGGGAGTACCAGAGAAATGAAGAGAGAAGCTGAGGTGTATAACTCCTGGGAAGAGGCTAGGTGGACAGGTATCATTATCCCTGTGTTGAGCCTTCCTCTATGGTCAAAAGGCACCATCTTTCCTGTGTTTAGCTCTCCACCTACCAACAAACTCTGAACCCACACTAGCCTGGTAAATTCTACTAGTTCCACTTTGATAACTCCCTTAGAACCAGACCACCCAAGCTGCCCATGGCTGGAAGCTCTTTTGGTGGTGCAGGCAGGGCCAGGGGTAGTCTTTCTTAAAAATCTTTGGTCAAGTTCAGGGGGTGACAGAGACATACAGAGAGAAACTGAATTGTTTGCCTTCAAAACAAGAACTAGAAAGACAGCTACTATTGTCCCTATGTTTAGCCTTCCCCAAACATGGCCAAACCTGATTCTGAATTAGTGTTGTGAAGTTTATTCTCTGATGACTCCCTGAGACCCTGCCTCATCCATCTTGCATTCTGCCAAAAGTTGTTTAAGTGACTGAGCCTTATGGACAGCCAGCAGATGGCAGCATATCTCAGAGTGTCTTGGGCTTTTTGCTGACCTGTCCTAGACCCAAAACTGTTAACAGTTGGCCTCAGCTTACAGCATAGCACCTTTCATATGCATTCAGGCTGAGCAAAGGTTGCTATCAATGGTGGTCTGCTTTGGGGCTCCTAACAGATATACCAAGAATGGTCACAGGCAGTGTATAATATTGAATACATGACTCTCTCCGAAATGGCTCTGGAAACAAAACACTCAAAGGCCAGGTTCAGAACACAAGAGAATACCACCAAATTGGCTCCACAAGTGGCTCCCTCAAAGGGAGGTCTGGGAAGGCACCAGACCCTGCAGAGAAGCATATATACTGTGGTCCTGGTCAATCCTCACAGCCAGTTGGACTGAGTTTCTACCATACCTGTCAATGTGCCAAACAATCAAGGCTCAACTACAACAAAGGAATTTACACACCCACATAAGGAGCACTACCAGAGCACCTGGCTCAGGTGAATGGGGAGACTGCACTGATGGGTCTCCAGCAGACCGCTTAATATATAAGGCTACCCTACCAAGATGGGAATTATAGTAGATCTACCTAATACCTAGAAACAAACATAGAGAGGAAGCCATAATGAAGAGACAATCTAAAATTTACAAAATGAAACAAAAATAGGAGAAATCTCTAAAAAAAGAGAATGAAATGAAATGTAGGCAAAAAGTCTAACAGATATAGAGTTGAAAGCACTGATTATAAGGATGCTCAAGGAACTTAGTGAGAACTTCGAAAAAGAGATAGTAAGCATAAAAAAGAACATAGAAGCCATAAAAAAAGTCAGAAATGAAGAATACAATAACCAAAATGAAGAATACACTAGAATAAATTGGATCAGCAATTTAGAAGACAAGGTAGAAGAAAACAACATTTATAACAGCAAAAAGAAAAGAAAAGAAGGATAGTTTAAGGGATCTCTTAGACAAAATAAATTGTAATAACATTTGCATCATAGGGATACCAGAAGGAAAGAGAGGAAGCAAGGGATTGAGAATCTATTTGAAGAAATGATGACTGAAAATTCCCTAAAGTGCTGAGAGAAATGGACATACCAGTACAAAAGGACCTAGAGTCCCAAACAAGATGACACAAAATAGGCCCACAACAAGACACATTGTAACTAAAATGGAAAAGATTAGACTTCCAGCCAAGATGGAGGCATAGGTGGATATGCTTGACTTCCTCACACAACCAAAAGAAGGACAATAACACATTTAAACACAAAAAAAAACCCAGGACTGCCAGAAAATTGAACTGTATGGAAGTCCAACAAACAAGGAGTTAAAGAAGAAACATTCATCCAGACAGGTATGAGGGGCATAGAGGGGCACCTGGGAGAGAGAGGATTCATGGCAAAGTGGTGGAGTGGGCAGGCGAGGCAGCTGGTGGAGGACCAAGTGGTCCTACATTCACATGTGGATAAGCCAGGAGGAACAACTAGACAGACCACACAACCCAGGGTTCTAGCATGGGAATCAAAAGCCTCAAAAACCTCTGGCTATAAAACCTCTGGCTCTGTAGAGGTTATGGCAGCAAGACAAAATCCTAGCCTCACAGGAGAGTTCATTGGAGAGACCCATGGGGTCCTAAAAAATATAGAAGCCCACCCACCTGGGAATAAGCACCTGAAAGTGCACAATCTACTTGTGGGAAGCAAGGGAAGTGACCAAAAGTGGGGCAAGGGTTGGGCAAGCAGTATTGTTCCCTCTCTGAGCCCTTCCCCACATACAGTGTCACAATGCAGCAAAGTGGATAGCCCAGCCTTGGTGAATACCTAAGGCTCTGCCCCTTAACAATAGAACAGCTGTACTGAGACAAAGAAATATGGCCCACATGAAAGAACAGATCAAAACTCCAGAAAAAGAACTAAGCTGTGAGGATATAGCCAACTGATCAAATGCAGAGTTCAAAACACTGGTAATCAGGATGCTCAGAGAAATGATTGAGTATGGATCCAAAATAGAGGAAGAAGTAAAGACTATGGAAAGTGAAATAAAGAAAAAAACATACAGGGAACCAACAGTGAAGGGAAGGAAATTGGGACTCAGTCAACAGTTTGGAACAGAAGGAAGAAACAAGAATTCAAAAAAATGAGGACAGGCTTAGGAACCTATGGGACAACTTTAAATGTTCCAACATCCAAATCATAGGAGTGCCAGATGAAGAAGAGGAAGAGCAAGAAATTGAAAACTTATTTGAAAAAACAGTGAAGGAAAACTTCCCCAATCTGGTGAAGGATATAGACTTCCATGAAGTCTAGGAAACTCAGAGTCCCAAAAAAATTGGACCCAAGGAGGAATAAACAAAGACACATCGTAATTAAATTACCCAAGATTAAAGATAAGAAGAGAATCTTAAAAACAACAAGATAAAAAGAGACAGATACCTACAAAGGAGTTTCCATAAGACTGTCAGCTGATTTCTCTAAAGAAACCTTACAGACAAGAAGGTCCTGGAAAGCATTCAAAGTCATGAAAGGCAAGGACCTCCATGAATCCAAGATTACTCTATCCAGCAAAGCTATCATTGAGAATGGAAGGGAAAATAAAGTGCTTCCCAGATAAGGTCGAGTTAAAGGAGTTCACCATCACCAAGCCCTTATTATATGAAATGTTAAAGAGACTTATCTAAGAAATAGAAGATCAAAACCATGAACAGTAAAATGACAACAAACTCACTTCTATCAACACTAGAGCCTAAAAAACAAAAAAAACAAACTAAGCAAACAACTAGAACAGAAACAGAATCACAGAAATGGAGATCACATGGAGAGTTATCAGTGGGGAGGGGGAGAGGGAGAATGGGGGAAATGGTAGAGGGAATAAGAAGCATAATTGGTAGGCATAAAATGACAGGGGGAGTTTAAGAATAGTATAGGAAATGGAGAAGCCAAATAACTTATATGTACAACCCAAGGAAATGAACCCTCTTAAGTGTGGGGAATGCTAGTGGGAGGAGGGGTGCAGGGTGAAGGAGGATAAAGGGGAGAAAAAATTAGACAACTGTAATACCATAATCAATAAAATATAGTAAACAAATAAAATGGAAAAGATTAAAGACAAATAGAATCTTAAAAGCAACAATAGAAACAGTTACTTACCTACCAGGGAGCTCCCAAAATATTGTCTGCTGATGTCTCCATAGAAACTTTTCATGCCAGAAAGGATTGGACACATGTTTCAAAGTGATGCTAAGCAAAGATCTACAACCATTACAACTCTATTCAGCAATAACTACTGAGCAGTGTGCTGATACTATTCCAATTCTTTTAGATGCTGTAGATATTGTAGCTTTAGGTTGTGTTTCATTTAAGCTACATAAAAACAATACTGATTTTTCCATTCTTTGCATCCTTTGATGGGAATAAAACATTATTTTGGTAACACACTTAAAAAACTAAAGGGAAAATAAACACCTTTTAAGACAGAAAAAAGCAAAAAGAGTTCATTACCATAAAAACAGTATTAAGAGAAATGTTATAGGGAATCCTTTAAGAGAAAGAAAGGAAAAGTGGGAACATAAATATGAATGGTAAAATGACAACAACTGTCTGGGTAAAAACTAAAAGTTTTCCCACTAAGATCAGGAACAAGGCAAGAATGTTCACTTTCACCACTTCTATTCAACATAGTATTGGAAGTCCTAGCCACAGCAATCAGACAAGAAAAAGACATAAGAGGCATCCAAATAGGAAAGGAGGAAGCAAAACTGTCACTATTTGCAGATGACATAATGATGTACATAGAAAATTCTATAGACCACTAAAAAACTAATAAGTGAACCTGGCAAAACAGCAGGATACAAAGTCAATATTCAGAAATCAAAGGCGTTTTTGTACACCAACAGTGAAATATCAGAAACAGAAATCAGGAAAAAAAACCCATTTGATATAGCAACAAGAAAAATAAAATACCTAAGAATAAACCTAACCAAGGAGGTAAAAGACCTGTTCTCAGAAAACTACACAACACTGAAGAAAGAAAATAAGGAAGACACAGACAAATGGAAGCATATACCACGCTCATGGACTGGAAGAATTATCATCAAAGTGTCCATATTACCCAAAGCATTTTATAGATTCAATGTAATCCCTTTTAAAATAACAATGGCATGTTTCACAGATATAGAGCAAATATTTGAAAAATTTATATGTAACAGACACTTCTCCAATGAGGACATTACAGAGGGCCCAGAGACATGAAAAGATGCTCAGCATCATTAGCCATCAGAGAGATGCAAATTAAAACCACAATGAAATACCACTTCACAATGGTGGGAATGGCCATCATTGACAAATCAACAAACAACAAGTGTTAGAGAGGATGTGGAGAAAAGGGAACCCTACGGCACTCTTGGTGAGAATGAAGACTGGTGAAACCACTGTGGAAAACACTATGGAATTTCCTCAGAAAACTAAAAATGGAACTGCCTTTTGACCTAACAATTCCATTGCTGGGATTATACCCTCATTATCCTGAAACAGCAATTCAAAAGAACGTACACACCCCAGTGTTCACTGCAGCACAATTTACAATGACCAAGTGCTGGAAGCAAACTGTCATCAGCAAATGCATGGATCAAAAAACTATGGTACATTAAATGATGGAATACTACACAGCAGAAAGAAAGAAGGAGCTCCTACCTTTTGCAACAGGATGGATAGATCTGGAGAGCATTATGCTAAGTGAAATAAGGCAGGTGGTGAAAGACCAATACCATATGATCTCACCTATAAGTGGAACCTAATCAACAAAACAAACAGGCAAGCCAAATATAACCAGAGACATTGAAATAAGGAACAAACTGACAGTAACCAGACAGGAGTTGGGAGGGGATAATGGGGGGAGAAGTGGGAAGGGTTTTTAGGAACATGTATAAAGGACGCATGGACAAAACCAAAGGGGCGTAGGATCAAAGGTGGGAAGTGGGAATGGCTGGGGTGGGGGAGTGGTGGGAGGAAAATGGAGACAACTGTACTTGAACAACAATAAAAATATGTAAAAAAAAGTGGCACTATCTATGCACTTATCAATCATCACTTTAAATATAAAGGGATTAAATACTCCAATAAAAGATACAGGGTAGCTATACATAGTATGCTGTTTTCAAGAGACTCATGCCAGAGCAAAAGACACACACAGACTGAAAGTAAATGGATGGAAAAAGATATTTCATGTAATGGAACAAGTGAAAAATCTGGGCTAGCAATGCATTTATCAGATAAAATAGACTTTAAAGCAATGGCTATAATAAAAGACAAAAATAACATTACTTAATAATAAAAGGACCAACCAAAGAAAAGGATATAATCCTTGTATCCTTGTAAAAATTTATGCACCAAACATAAGAGCACCTAAATTTAGAAAGCAAATGTTTATGAATGTAAAGGAAAGACTGAGAGTAATACAACCATCACAGCCATCATAAGCATAAGGGACTTTAGTATGTCATAGACATGAAATCCACAAGGATACAGTGGCCTTAGGAGGCACATTACTCTAGGTGGATTTAATTGATATTTTCACAATATTTCATCCCAAAGTAGCAGAATATGCATTCCTTTCAAGAGCACATAGAATACTATCCAGGAGAGCCCACACATTAGGCTGTAAAACAAGTCTTGATAAATTTAAGAATATTGTAATCACATCAAGAATCTCCAAAGAAAATGATGTGAAACTAGAAATCAATTAAGAAGGAAAATGAAAACACACAAACACATGAAAGCTTAATTGCATGCTACTAAACAATAAATGAATTAACAATGAAATCAAGAAAGAAATCAAAAGATACCTGAGAAAAATGAAAATGAAAACACAACTCAAAATTGATGGTACACAGAAAAAGAGGTCCAAGAGGGAAATTCATAGCAATACAGAGTTACTTCAACAAACAAGAAATACCTCAAATAAACAATCTAAACTTACACCTGAAGCAAATAGTGGAAGAACAAAACACAAAGGCCAACGTGAGTACAAGCAAAGAAATTCTAAAGAACAGAGGGGGAATGAACAAAATAGAGTCTAATAAAGCAGTATAAAAGATAAATACAATCAAGAGCTGGTTCTTTATAAGATAAACAAGAGTGATAAACCCGTAACCATACTCAAGAAATGAAGAAAGACTCATATAAATAAAATCAGAAATGAAAGAGAAGAAATAAACACTGACACCATTTGTGCTTGTATGTCTTATAACAGAAGCACAAAGAATTATAAGAAATTATTATAACAAAACTTTAGATACTTTTGAAGAAATGGATAAATTTCTTTAAATAGGTGATCTTCCAAGACTGAATCAAGAACAAACAGAAAATCTGAGCATAGTTTACTACCAGTGAAAACAAATTAGCAATTTAAAAAACTGCTAACAAAAAGAAGTCCTGGGTAGATGGCTTCAAAGGCGAATTTTATCAAATATTCAAAGAAGAATTAACACCTATCCTTGTCCAACTTAAAAAAGAATCAAGAGATGGCAAAGCTCCCAACCTAATTTAATGAGGCTAATATCCTCATTGGCCAATATACTTAATAAACATAGGTATAACAATTTTCAGTAAATATTAGCAAGCCAAATAAAGCAATACATTATACAGATAATGCCCAATGATTGAGTGGATTTATTTCTGAGATTCACAGTTGGTACAACATCTGCAAATTAATTAATGGCATATACCATGTAAACAAAATGAAGGATAAAAATCATATCAAGAGATGCAGAAAAAACATTTGACAAAATCCAGCATCCATTTATGATAAAAATTCTCAGCAAAGTAGAAATAAAGTGTACATCAACATAAAAAGTCCACAAATGACAAACCCACAGTTAACATTATACTCAATGAGGGAAAGCTAAAATTTTTCTTTAACATTAGGAACAAGACAAAGTTGTCAATTTTCTCTACTTTTATTCAACATAGAATTGGAAGCCCAAGCCCCAACAACAGATAAGAAAAAATAAATAAAAACATCTAAATTGGAAAGGAAGAAATAAAACTGTCATTCATATTTGAAGATGACATGATACAATATACAATATACATGATACAATATACAAAACATAATTTATTTATTAAAAATTGTGTATTTATTCTTATATATTCAAACTTCAGTCAGCTTTAAAGTACTCTCCATTTGATGAAATACACCTATTGAGACCTTTTTTTCCACTGCTCAAAACAGTTTTGAACTCATTGATTTTAATGCCTTTTAGTGATTCTGTTACAGAGCAGAGGCAGGGGGTGGTTCACGATAAATTATTACAGAAAGGATTCCGCCTTTCTGTCTCTGGAGGTTCCTTCCCCCATGCCCACCTGCCAGGTTCGAAATGCCCGCCGCCAGAGGAAAGATGTCTCTCAATGCCAGAGTCTGGTGAAAAGGAAAGGAATTGTTTATTTAAAAGTTACACAAACTTAAGAGTAATGACCTAATGTCTTCAATAAGATACTAAAGTCCTCTAGAATACCCACAGATGCACAGTCCTTCCCTCTCCCTGTGCCCAGTCCGGGATACCGTGTCTCAGGAAAAGAAGTAGAAGTCCGTGATTCAGGCTCCCAGCACCATCAGCTGTGTGGCTGCTGCAATCTCCAGTTAATCCAAAACCATGTGGCTTCTTCTCATGGCCCATCAGCAAGAGTCCTCTCTCCCCTTTCTCTATGGCTGCAAAGTCTCTCCTGCTGCCTAAGCCGCGTGGCAAAAAGAAGCACTCCAAAACCACGTGGTCCTCTCTACTCTCCTACAGAACCTTGTGGTCCTTTTTCCCATTTCAGAACCACGTGGTCTTCTTCCTTTCCCCTCAGAACCTCATGGTTCTCTCTCTATTTACTTCAGAACCGTGTGGCCCCCTATTTACTTCAGAGCCGCATGGTCTACTCCTTTCTCCCCCAAAACCTTGTGGTCCTCCCTACTCTCCATGGCTGCCAGGCCTAGATTTAAATCCCAGTGCCCATCTTCCTTTGCAGCCCCATTTCTGCCCCCTCCTACAGTCAGTTACACCTGCCAGCATCCCTGTATTCTTCCAGCTTTACTGGGCTGCCATAGTAAGTCTGGGCAGGTGTGGCCCCATGGCATGGAGCCAATCATCTCCAAGCTCTCCCACAGGCCCTGTAACCAGGGGGAGTTGCTTCCCAGTCCCATCTTGGGTGGAATTTGGTCCCATCCCCCTGGCTCAAAGCATGGCCACAGCTACTTAACACATCCATGAAACCAGTTAAAGGTTATAGATATGTTAAATGACTGTGCCAGGGGTTAGCTGCAAAGCTCTTGCTACCCAAAACAGCTCTGAATGGCCCTGTTCCATGTGTCCCATCCCCCCTGGCTCAGGCTTGTGGGGGTGAGGACATCCTACATACATTTTTCTAATATTTCCTGGACACCCCGAGTCCTGGACCCCATCACAAATCCCTTCTTGGGGCCCTCCTCTTGGCTGCACCCTACTTCAATTCTATATAAATTTTCTGTTTTTCTGTTTCATTTTCTGTTTCACCTCTTCCACATCTGCAAAATATTTCCCTTTGAGGACTTTTTTCATCCTGGGAAACAAACAAACAAAGTCACTCCTGGTGAGATTGGGTGAATAGGGAGAGTAAGGCATGGGGGTCATGCCATTTTTGGCCCAAAGCTGTAGAACACACAGTGTGGTGTGGGCATGTGTGTTATCATGAAATGGGCAAAGGTGTTGAGTGTTCAAATAATCACTGAACCAAATGCAGCCTCTCCAACAATGCCAGCTGGTGCACTGATATAGACTTCACCTAGGGAAGATTGTACTACAAAGGGCTCACCCTCCAGAAGTTAATTGTGTTTTTTGGATCCCCTCTCACATAGAAAACCCTAAATATTCCACCAAAATGGCAAGAACTAATAAATAAATTTAGTAAAATAGCAGGATATGAAATAAACATTTAGAAATAAGTTGCAGTTTTATACACAAATGATAAAATGTGAGAAAAAGAAATTAAGATAACAACCATACTTAATATCATATAAATACTAAAATACCTGGGAATGAATATAAATGAGGAGGTAAAAGACCTGTACTTGAAAAGTTATAAGATACTGAAGAAAAAATTTGAGAACACAAAAATAAATGGAAACATATACTGTATTCATTGATAGAAAGAATTCACATCATTAAAATGCCTGTAGTAACCAAAACAATCTATAGATTCAATGCACTCCCTATCAAAATACAGTAGCATTTTCACAGAACTAGAACAAATAATCCTAAAATTTATATGAAATCACAGAAGTCCCTGAATAACCATAGCAATCTTAAGTAAAAGTACAAGGTTGGAGGGTTCACACTACACAATATCAAACTACACTACAAGTCTACAATAACTTAATTAAGACAGTGTAATATGGCACAAAAAAACATACACATAGATCATTGGAACAGTATGAAGAGCCTAGAAATAAACCCATGCTTATATGATCAATTAATATATGGTAAAGGAAGCAAGAATGTAAAATGGTATAAAGACAGTCTATTCAATAAATGTTGTTGGAAATATTGAACAGATACATGCAAAATAAATGAAAGTGGAACACCTTCTTCTATCATACATTAGAATAAACTAAAAAAGTATTAAAAACTTAAATGTAAAAACTGAAACCGTATAACTCCTAGAAGAAAACATAAGCAGTGAAATCTCTGACATTATTCTTAGTAATGTTTTGTTGTTGTTGTTTTGTTTGTTTATTTTCCTGACACATCTCTCTGGCAAGAGAAATGAGAAAAATAAACAGTTGGGACTACTTTCAACTAAAAGGTTTTTGCATAGCAAAGGAACCCATCAACAACCGCAAAAGACAACCTACTGAATGGAGGAAAATAATTTGCCAATAATATATATGATAAGGGGTTAATATCCAAAATTTGTAAAGAACTCATATAACTCAACTCCAAAAACACTAAGTCCAATTAAACAGTGGTCAGAAGACCTTAATAGACATGTCTCCAAAGAGAACATAGACATGGCCAAATAAACATAAGAAGCTAATGTCACTTATGATCAGAGAAATGCATATTAAAAACACAATGAGATATCACCTCCCACCTGTCATAATGTCTAATATCAATAAACCAACAAACAGCAGGTATTGGTGAGGATGTGGAGAAAAGGATCCTTGGTATACACCATTTCTGGGACTGCAAATTGGTGCAGCTCCTATGGAAAACAGTGTAGAAGTTCCTCAAAAAATTAAAAATAAAACTTCCTATGACCCAGTAATTCCAATTCTGGGAATATATCCAAGAAATTTGAACACTTCTCAAAAAGTTATGTGCACTTCTATATTCATTGCAGTGTATTTACAATAGCCAACATATGGAAGCAATCAAACTGCCTTCAATAGAGGATTGGATACAGAATATGTTGTGCATATATACAATGGAATGTTACTCAACAACTAAAAAAGAATGAATTCTTACCATTTGCAACAGCATAGATGGACCTAGAAAGTATTATGTTAAGTGAAATAAGTCAGACAAAGACAAATACTATATGATTTCACTTGTATGTGGAATCTAAACAAAATAAACAAAAAAGGACAGAAACAATTTCATCTTCTGTCATTAACCTGATATTTAAGTGGCTAATATGATGAATATTGAAGAGATAAATGTTAGGATTATCATACACAGAAGAATTTTTTTCTAAATAAACAGATTAAAACCTTTTAAAAAAGTATTATGTTTCCACAATGGAATTCTACGCCACAGAGAGAAAGAAGGAGCTTATACCTTTTGCAACAGCATGGATGGAACTGGAGAGCATTATGCTAAGTGAAATAAGCCAGGTGGTGAGGGACAAATACCATATGATCTCACCTTTAACTGGAACATAATCAACAAAAGAAAAAAGCAAACAAAATATAATCAGAGACATTGAAATTAAGAACAATGTAACAATAGCCAGATGGGATTGGGGAGGGGTTAGTGGGGAGAAAGGTTTACAGGAGCTACTATAAAGGACACATGGACAAAATCAAGGGGGAGGGTGGAGGTGGGGGAGGGCGGTGGGATTGGCTAGGGTGGGGTGGAGGGATGGGGAGAAAATGCAGACAACTGTAATTGAATAACAATAAAATTTTTTTAAATAAATATATTATTTGCTAAGTGGAAAAAAAAAAGTATTATGTTTCCCTACCCATTTAAAGAATCTACAACTAAAGTCAAAATTAATAAAGTATTTCATAACCTCTGCTTTACCTAGCTCACAGATTTTTTATTGTATCCCTAAGATTCTCCACTAGAATCACCCAGGAATTAAGTAATTGAACTGATTTGGGTGGGACCAAGGCATTTACACAGAATCTTAAATATTTAACACAGCTAAATTTTAGGAATGGTAATTAGGGTATTTATAATAGGGAAAGATTGAAAATAATTTAATGGTCCTGCTGAAAATAGAAGTATTATTTTTAAAGTTTCCATAGCATGTTCTCTATATTTTTTGCTCAAACATAAAGTTAGCTGAATTGGATTTTCCTTATGAGTATGTTGGAAACATAATAACATACCCAAGAGAGAAAAAGAGAGATAGAGATGAAAGAGAGAGACAGACAGGCAGAGAAGTTTTTAGTACCAGTGCCATTGCCTAGGATTCCTCCTAAAATGAATTTGGATGCTGAATTTAGAGGTGGCTCACCTTGCCTGTCCAGCTTCCCTGAGCTATGGACCCATCAGAACTCAAACCTACTGACTGGAGAATAAGTGCAAAATGGGCATATGTCACAATTATCTTCAACTCTGGGGCAAAAAAGTCTTTAGTTCTAAAACTGAAAATGCTGCCAAAAGTGGAGCAGATGATAATGCAGCAATTTTGGCAGCTTGATCCAAAGAAGAACTAGGTGTGGTTAAATTTATCAAAAACAAAACAAAACAAAAATTATGGGTTTTTTTCATATTTAAAGGGGTTGCAGCAGAGAAATGTCCTTCTAGACTTTTGTCATACTTTCCTGGGACTAGGCCTGAATCTATTGGACAAGGTAAGTCCTGCAGTTACCCATTAAGGCCTGTTATCATTTGGACTTTTCAACTGAATTCAGAGAAAAACAAAACATCACACCTGGGAATTTAGTAATGATCCACTCTCTCCACACTTTAAAGTGAAGTAGTTTAGGTCCAGGAAAATCCTGTAACCAAATACAGTCCGATATGTTTCCAGCTGAGCCCACCATCCACCATGCACTGCATCCTCACATTGACAGCCCTCAGAGCAGTTATCTCCTTGCAAAACCCAAATCAGTAGAACCAAGTCAAAACACTAAAAAGGTCTTTTATCCACCTTGAATTTATTGTTGTGTATGGTGTAAGTTGGTGATCGTGTTTCATTTTTTTGCATGTAGTTGTCCAGATCTCCCAACACCATTTGTTGAAGAGACTATTTTTGCTCCATTTTATGCTCCTGCCTCCTTTGTCAAATACTAATTGACCTTAAAGACTTGGGTTTATTTCTGGGTTCTCTGTTCTGTTACATTGGTCTATGTGCCTGTTTTTATGCCAGTACCAGGCTGTTTTGATTACAGTGGCCTTGTAATACAGTTTGATATCAGGTATTGTGATCCCTCCTGCTTTCTTCTTCTTTCTCAAAATTGCTGCAGCTATTTGGGGTTCTTTATGGTTCCATATAAATTTCTGAAATGTTTGTTCTATATCTGTGAAATATGTCATGGTTACTTTAATAGGGATTGCATTGCATTGAGGTACCATGTCACACCGTTCAGAGTGGCCAACATAAACAAATCAACAAACAAATGTTGGAGAGGATGCAGAGAAAAGGGAACCCTAGTACATTGTTGGTGGGAATGCAGACTGGTGTGGCTACTGGGGAAAACAGTATGGAATTTCCTCAGAAAACTAAAAATGGAACTGCCCTTTGACCCAGTAATTCCGCTGCTGGGATTATACCCTAAGAACACTGAAACGCCAATTGAAAAGAATCTGTGCACCCCAATGTTCATAGCAGCACAATTTACAATAGCCAAGTACTGCAAGCAACCTAAGTGCCCATGAGCAAACGAGTGGATCCAAAAACTATGGTATATTTACACAATGGAATTCTACGCAGCAGAGAGAAAGAAGGAGCTTATACCCTTTGCAACAGCATGGATGAAACTGAAGAGCATTATGCTAAGTGAAATAAGGCAGGTGGTGAGCGACAAATACCATATGATCTCACCTTTAACTGGAACATAATCAATAGAAGAAAAAAGGAAACAAAATATAACCAGAGACATTGAAGTTAAGAACAATCTAACAATAGCCAGAGGGGAGTGGGGAGGGGATAGTGGAAAGAGGGGTTTTCAGGAACTACTATAAAGGACACATGGACAAAATCAAGGGGGAGGAGGGAGGTGGGATTGGATGGGGTGGGGTGGAGGGATGGGGAGAAAATGCAGACAACTGTAATTGAACAACAACAACAATAATAATAATAATTAAAAAACACTAGGAAGGAAGGAAACCTGTGAACACAGGGCAAATTCTGTCATTTGAGTTTTTAAGATACCTGTAGTGAAAAGCTCTGGTGAGCCAGGCTTTGCTACCTCAAGGATGAGCAAAACACAGACTCTAGGTCTGGCTCAGTCTAGCTTTCTACTGTTCTAAGATTTTTAGGAATCCATAACAAAAACAAAAAATTAACCTAAAACACACAGAACTGCTAAGGTTGAATACTACTAGTTTGTTAGAATCTGGTCAGGACTCAGGATTTTTAGTGTCATAGTCCTGTCAAAAATTGATGTAAAGCAAGTGTGCAGAGATTGAATCAGGATACAAAAGGTTAAATCTTTCATTTAAAAAAAAAGACAATTAGATGTACTATTGAGCAGTTGAGTGGCTGGGAAAGTTTAGATCATAGAAGAAATAGGAATATACATGAAATACCCAACAGAAGAATTCTTCTCACACTTGCATTTTTTGAAGGACTTCTATTTAGTAATAAACCAGATATTTCATTTTCTATTCTATTCTATTCTATTCTATTCTATTCTATTCTATTCTATTCTTTCTAAATCTTGTCAGTTAAAAAAGCTGAAGCTTCAGCTGCAAATTTATTTTTCTAAGACATATCTTAGAAACTGTAATAATTTCTTCAGAAAAGATAAGTATAGTGAAAGAAAAAGAAAAAGTGGCTGAAAAAACTTAATGCCATATAAAAAAGAAAGCAAAAAGAAAAAAAGAAAGAGACATATTTTGGGGGGTTTTGAATGATAATAAAAATACTTGCAAGGAGAGAAAAATAAAATGCATAGTAGGTGGTGGTTTTCTTTGAAGTAATCTTATACTAAGGTTGTACATGACTTGGAGAAGTTTGCTGATTCTCAGCACTCAATTGGTCATGGGCAAACAGGTTAGTATAAACAGATGGAATAAAAATATGTCATCTATTTTCCCCCATGAAATTGAAGAGAGTTGTAAAAGTAGACTTTTTATTTAATGTCTGTGGCATAACAGTGATGTATTTCACCTAATATCAAGCTGGATCACTGTGACAAAATTTGCTAGTCAACATCATGCTGCATTATGTATTAGAGAGATTACACCTCTTCTTCATTTGGCTGGAAGATGTTAATTAGCAGATGAGTGCTCTCCTGATACGTATGGAGGGAGCAAAATAGGAGATCAAGTGTTTCCTACTCTCTATAAATAACTGTCTGCAAATGCATGGGTCTGTCAGGATTCCAGAAGAACATGAACATTTCACAGATGTTGAAGCACTGCTTCTTTGACTGTGAAGTCTGCATCTTATTGTGGTGTTCAAATTATTTAGCAAGTGCCATATTACTTATAGGTATGAATTGTAGAAATTAATCTCATAAATAATTCATTTGGAGGACTGTGAATTAACAGTATACCACAATAAAATTAAAATCATTTTTTTCAAAGCTGTTATTGAATATCATTTTGAATTAGATTTTATTTTTTTCTTTTTTAATTTTTTAATTTCAATATTATTTTGTATTGGTTTCAAGTGTGCAGCATAGTGGTTAAAAATCACATACTTTACAAAGTGATCCCCTGATATTTCCAGTACCCACATGGCACCATGCATAGTCTTCACATATTACTGACTATAATTCCTATGCTGTACTTTACATCCTTGTGACTACTTTGTAACTACCCATTTATATTTCTTCTTCCCTTCACTGCTTTCACTCATTTCCCCAATGAGCCACACCATTTGTTCATTTATTTTGTTATTTTGATTCCACATACAAGTGAAACAATATGGGATTTGTCTTTCTGATTGACTTATTTTACTTAAAATAAAAGGTATTTTACTTAAAATACCCTCTATGTCCATTCATGATGTCACAAATGGTAAATTTTTATTCTTTTTTAATAGCTGAGTAATATTCTATTATATATATATATATATATATATATATATATATATATATCACATCTTTTATATACAATCATCTATTGAAGGACATTTGGGTTGCTTTCATATTTTTGGCTATTGTAAATGAGGCTGCAATGAACATAGTGGAGCATATATTCTTTCAAAATTATGTTTTAGGTTTCTTCAGATATATACCATAAGTAGAATAGCTGAGGCACAAGGAAGTTTCACTTTAATTTTTTGAGGAAACTCCATACTGTTTTCCATAATGGCTGGATCAATCTTCATTCCTACTAACACTGCTTGAGGATTCCATTTTCTCCACATCCTTGCCAACACTTGTGGTTTTTTGATTTATTGAAGACAGAAATTTTGAGAGGGATAAATTGCTGTCTCATTGTAGTTTAACTTGCATTTTTCTAAAGATTAGTGATGTTGAGCATCTTTTCATATGCCTATTGGCCATCTGTATGCCCTCCAGAGAAATGTCTCTTAAGTTCTTCTGACAGTTTTTTAATTGACCTGTTTGTATTTTTGCTGTTGAGTTGTTTGAGGTCTTTATAAATTTTGAATATTAACCTCTTGTCAGATCTGCTATTGGCAAATTATTTTCCTCCATACAGTAGGTTGTGTTTTTATTTTATTGATACTTTCCTTTTTTGTAAAAAAACTTTTTAGTTTGATATGGTCCCATTTGTTTATCTTTTACTTTTGTTTCCCTTTCCTAAGGAAATATATCAGTAAAAATACTTACAAAAGAAATGTTAGAGATTATACTGTCTATGTTTTCTTCAAGGAGCTTTATGGTTTCAACTTTTGCATTTAAGTCTTACACATTTAACATTTTTTATATGGCATATGAAGGGGGTATAGTTTCATTTTTTTATGTCTGACCAATTTTCCCAGCACCAATTATTGAATAGACTTTGAATAGACACATTGAATACTTTTGTCTCCTTTGTCAAATATTAATCAAGCATAAAGGCATGAGTTTATTTCTGGGTTCTCTATTCTGCTCCATTGATCTATATTTCTGTTTTTATGCCAGTACCATGTTCTTTTGATTACTATGGCCTTGTAGTTTAGTTTGATATCTAGTAGCATGATACTTCCAAGTTTATTCTACTTTCCCAAGATTGCTGAAGCTACTTGGAGTCTTTTGTGATTCAATATAAATTTTTTAAATTATTTGTTCTAATTTTGTGAAATGTGCCATTGGTATTTTGTTAGGAATTGCATTGAATCTATAGATTGCTTTAGGTAGTATTGCCATTTTAATGATGTAAATTATTTTTGTCTCTGAGAACAATATACAAGAGGGGACCCTCCAAAAATAGGAATTATCTTCTGGAGGGTGGGGTCCCTTCTAGTACAGGCTTCCCTTGCTAAGTGAGTGTTTTAGGTAGGAACCTCATTTGTATCAATGTACCAGCTGGTGCCATTGTGAAAGGTTGCATTCAGCTTCAGTTAATTTTTTTGAAGACTCAATACATTTGCCCATTTCATGATGGGTGATTTACTAGTGCACTTGGTCACACTGAGCTGTGCTGCATGTTCAGCAGTTTATGACCAACATCGGCATGACCCCTCTGCCCTACCCTCCCTATTCACCCAAACTAGACCCCAGCAAGTTTTCTTTTTCCTGAATTACAAAAGTCTTCAAAAGGAAATGTTTTGATAATGTGGAAGAGTTGAAACCAAAAAACAGCAGAAGCACTAAAAGGTGTCAAAATTGATGAATTCAAAAACTGACTTGAATAGTGAAAAAAACATCTCAGTAAGTGTATTGCATCAAATGGAGGGTAATTTGAAGGTGACTGAAGTTTAAACATGTAAGAATAAATGCAGAATTTTTATAAACAAATTCTAGGTGTTTTGGGGTCCCCTCTCATATGTTTCCATTTAGCTGTATGTTCTTTGATTTCTTTCTTTAGTGTCTTATACTTTATTAAATACAGGTCTTTTACCTCCCTGGTTAAATTTACTCCTAAGTATTTTTTGATGCAATTGCAAATGAAATTGTTTTGTTTTCCTTTCTGATTGTTCATTATTGGTATATAAATTTGCAACTGATTTCTGAATATTAATGTTATCCTGCTATATAGCAGTTCTAGAAATTTTTTGGTGAAAACTTTAGAGTTCTCTATACACAATATCATGTCATCTGCAATGTTTTCCTTCTTCCTTTTCAATTGGATGCATTTTATTTCTTCTTCCTGTCTGATTGCTGTGGTTAAGACTTTTCCAGTATTATGTTGAATAAGAGTGGTGAGAATAGACATCCTTGTATTGTTCCTTACCTTAGAAAAAAACTTTTAGTTTGTACCTATTGAGTACAAACTTTGTCTGTTTTTGGAATTAGGAGTTAGCTTTGTAAAATTAGTTTGAAATATCTCTTGACATTTTTGGAATAATTTGAGAAAGATAGATATCATTTCTTTTTTGAATGTTTGCTGAATTCACCTGTGAAGCCATCAGGTTCATGACTTTTGTTTGTTGGAAGTGTTGTTTTGTTTTATTATTGCTTTGATTTCATTTGTTGTAATTGGACAGATATTCTCTTTCCTTTCTATTAACTTTGAAAAATGATATGTTTTATAAATTCAACCATTTCTTCTAGATCATACAATGTTTTGGCATGTGGTTTTTTGTAATATTTTATAATCATTCTTTCTATTTCTGTCATGTCATTTGTTTCTTCTTGTCTTTCATTTCTGATTTTATTTATTTGGGCCCACTCACTTTTTTTCTTAATGCAACCAGGTACAGGTTTATCTATCATGTATTTTTTTCAAAGAGTCAGCTTTTGGGTTCACTGACTTTTTGTATAGCTATTTTTTTTAGACTCTATTTTATTTATTTCCACTCTAATCTTTATTATTTCCTTTCATCCATTTATTTTGGGCTTTGATGGTTGTTCTTTTTTCTAGTTCTTTTAGGTATAAGGTTAGGTTGTTTATGTAAGATACATTTTTGCTTCTTGAGGTAGACCAGCAATGCTATAAATTTCCCTCTTAGGATTGCCTTTGCTGTGTCCCATAGATTTTGTGTTTTGTTCTCTTTTTCATTTGTCTGAAGGTATCTTTGATTTCTTCATTGATCTTAATTGTTAACCAATTCACTATTTAGTAACAGATTATTCAATCTCCATATTTGTGTGTGTTTTCCAGTTTCTTTTTTTTTCTTTCACTTGATTTCTAGTTTCATTCCATTGTGGCCAAAGAAGATGCTTGATATGATTTCAATCATCTTAAATTTATTGAGACTTATTTTATTTCCTAACATGTTGTCTATCCTAGAAAATGTTCTGTATGTACTTGAAAAGAATGCATATTCTGCTGTTTTGGTGTGAAATGCTCTGTAATATCTACATTAAACTCACATGATCTAGTGGGTCATTTAAGGCCACTGCTTCTTTGTTGATGTTTTGTCTGGAAAAATATGTCCATTGATGTCAGTTGGGTGTTAAATTCCCCTACTATGATGGTATTATTGTCAATCTCTCCCTTTGTGTTCATCAAGAATTGTTTTACATATTTACATGCTCCTATGTTGGGTGCATGAATATTAACAAGGATTGTATCCTCTTGTTGGATTAATCTCTTTATCATTATTCAGCATCCTTTATTTTAAAATCTGTTTTGACTGAGATAAATATTTCCATCCCTGCTTTTTTTGGTCTCCACTTACATGAATTATCTTTTTAGTTTACATGTATCTTTTGTTCTGAGGTGAGTCTCTTACAGATGGAATATTATATGGGTATTGTTTTATTATTCAATTAGCTATGTTACATCTTTAGAGCATTTAATTTATTTAAATTTAAAGTAATTGTTGATAGGTACATATCTATTGCGATTTTATTCTTTATATTATGCTTCTTTTTTTTTTTCTTTCTTCTTCTTAAAACAAGTCCTTTAACATTTCTTATAATACTGGTTTGGTGGTAACATATTCCTTTAGCTTTTTCTTGTATGGGAAGCTTTTTATTTTACCTTTAATTTTATATGATTGCCTTGCTGGGTAGAGTAGTCTTGGTGTAAGTCTGTGCTTTCATCAATGAATATTTGTGTCAATATCTTCTGGCTTAAAATATTTCTGTTGAGAAATCAGCTGAAAGTCTCATGGGAGATCCTTGATAGGTCTTTCTAACTTTCTCCTGCTTCTTTAAGATTTTCTCTTTGTCTTTAAATTTTGTCATTTTAATTATGATGTGTGTTGTTATGGACCCCTTTAGGTTCATCTTATTTGGAACTCTCTGCAATATGGCCTATGTATCTTTTTTTTTTTTTCACCAGGTTAGGGAAATTTTCAGCCGCTATTTCTTCAGTTAGGCTCTCGATACTTTGCTCTCTCTTTTCTTTTTGTGGTACCCTATTATTCTTCACGTTGTTCTAGAGGTCCCTTAGACTATCCTCACTTTTAAAATTCTTTATTCTTTTTGTTTTTCTGATTGGGTGTTTTCAGTTACCTTGTGTTTCAAATCTCTAATTCTTACTCTTGCTTCATCTAGCCTGCAGCTGATTCCTTCTATTGTATCCTTCATTTCACATAGCATATCCTTTACTTCTGACTGGTTCTTTTGAATGGTTTCTATGCCCATTTTCATGTTTACTATCTTTTTGTTTAAGTTCTCACTGAGTTCATTCATTCTTCCTGTAAGTTTCTTGAGCATCCCTATAACCATTGTTTTGGTAGCTTGCTTGTCTCTATTTCATTTAGGTCTCTTTCTGGGGAATTCTTCTTTTTTTAGAGGCATGTTTGTTTGTCTCCCCAATTTGGCTGCATCTCTGCATCTGTTTATGTGTATTAAGTAGATCTACTATGCCTCCCAGTCTTGGTATGGTTGCCTTATATAGTAGATGTCTCATGGTACTCGGTGGCACAGTCTTCCTGATCAGTTGAGCTAAGTTCCCCAAGAATGTCTATTTTGTGTGCAACATGCCCTACTGTTGTAGTTGAGTCTTGACTTCTGTTGGCCTATCTGTGGGTGGGTTTGTCCCTTTGGCTGGCTATGCTGATCAACTCTGACCACAGTATATGAACTGCTGTGTGGCAGATGACACCATAATGTAGAGTTTGACCCAAGAGGATCTGTTGCCTGCTGAGATCTCCCTGTGGGTGTGCTGCTTTTGGAGCTAATTGGGTTGTGCTCTGATGTGTTCTTTATTCCCCTAACCTTATGTTGATTTCAGGGCCACTTGGGAAGGATTTCAGTGCAGATCAATGTTAGGCACAACCTATGACATGCCCTGGGCTACCTGTTTGGAGCTACTGTTTGTAGTTGCCTCTGCTGGTCCTTGGTGTACATTGGAGGAGCGAAGCTTTGCACCAAGGCTGCTTTCTGCCAGCACTGAGCTCAAGGGAAGGCCAGCAAAAGCCCAAGTCTCCCCTAAATCCACCTCCTCCTTTTATCTGCCTTTTAGACTGAATCCAATAAAGAGCTTCCAGTGGTAAAATCCAAGTTTCATGAGGTAGGTTTTTAGTGAGTCACCAGGTAGGGGTTAGTGGTGTTCACCAGGTTAATACAGAGTCAAACTTGGTGCCAGATCTATGTCTAAAGCCATTCAATAAGTCCCAGGGTACACCAAGGTCAGCCACCACATGCTGGATGCCCATGTATGTTTATGTTGGGGTAGGGTCTCAAGTAACTGTCAATATGAGGCTGGGAGAGTTCATGAGGCCCAAACAGACCAAGATTTATTTGTCTTAAGGGGGTGGTGGTCTCTGCACAAGAACAATGGTGCCTATCAGGCTTGTGAGAGAAAAATGGCCCTTGTTCAAGAAGCTCATAACTCAGTATTTTCCAGAGTCTGATCTGACCTCCTTAAGAGCCTTCCAAAATATTCTGCACTGCGGGACAAGGCTGGCCACAGCCTAGTAACAGTTTTGTAGAGTGTAAATTTGGCAGTGTGGGGCCACCAGGAGCCAGGAGTATAAAACTAATGATTCTCTTTTGGGTGGGTGAAATGCTGCTCCTCTGGCATGCAGGTGGCAGGGCTCTACACCTCTAGCATGTCGGGCACCTGCCACTCTTTAGGTGTTGGGGTGGATAGAGCACTACTGCTCTGACATGTGGAGGAGTGCCACTACTCTGATGCTCAGGCAATGCAACATTGCTGTTGATTTTGCTTATCAAACAGCACTTTAGAACACAAATTTTCAGACAATCCATTTAAATTCTCTAAAATATAAAGATAATTGGGGGAAATAAGTGTATTGTTCAAATAATTGCATCAATGTTCCAATTCACTGTGTGTATATATATATAGACACACCCATACTGACATGCATACATTTTTAAAAAGTGTTTTTTCCCTAAATGAGAGCCCCCAAATATACAAATTCTAAATAGAAATACATTAATAGGAAAGATGGTAGGTTTGTCCTTACAGAGGGCAGGCTGCCCAACTCACCAATCAAGAAATAAGAATCTGACCCATGTACATCCTAATTCATTTTTAAAACTTGAAATAGGGGCAAATCTCTCACTTTCCCACAATAACACATAAGAATGTTGCTGTGGACCTAAGAAAAAGACAGTCGCAAGTTTGTTTTCCAGTAGACTCCTAGGGAGCTGAACACAAAAATCCAATAAATAATTAGCTCTCATGTGACAGGCTTCTGAATTACTGTGATACATTAATTGGACAAAATTAGCATGAATTAAGGCAAATAAGTATAACATGTAATTTATTACTTACTGAGCATGGTGCTACAGTGGAAGCTTCAGATTTCCCTTAAGATTGCTTTAACAGCTATAATGCATTCCTTAATTTACTCTGTGGAAAATCAATTTTTTCAGAGTTCATTAAGCGCCAATATGTTACAGTGCAACTCTCTAGAGCATAGATCCTCAATACATTATGCAAATCCATGCCAGTGTGGTACCAATATGTAAATAGCAGTAATATTATTGTTAGCATACTATTAGTAAACCTGACCAGAGTGAGAACATACAGAACTTCGTGAATCTGTTGATTTTGTGTGTGTCGGGGCAGTTGCATGCTGTTTTTTGATGACTATAGTGCCAATATTTCTTTCAAGGTATACCAAAGCTTTTGTAAATGGCTGGTAACAGTGTCATTTCTTTATAAATCCCATGACTTCTTGTTTATGCTAAAGAACTAATCAACAAGTGTTTAGTAAGTATATAGTATGGGCCTAGTGGAGTAATTTTAAAATTTTAATTGATTCTATATGCTTCATATACCTTGTTTGAGTCATATAAATAATTTAAGCTCTTAAAGCCACAATTACCTTGAAGCATATCTGAATTTCCTATTTCACTTGGCTTCAGTCTATCTAGGTTACATTAATAACAAAAAGTGCAACATATTATTTGACTAAAACTAATTTTATAAAAAACGGTGTGTTCAAGAAAAATGTACTAAAGCAACTTGGTTGGCTCTAAATTTTGATATAAAGGATGTTAGTAAAAAAATGAATATCCACAATATCTGGTTTTAAAAGGATTGGTGATTTGGATGCCTCAATTATATTTGAAGTTCTATAATCTTTATGACTTTTTTCTCCCCAAATAATCTATTTTTAATTTCTAATTAAATTTTTACTCTTTATTTCTCTGGCTAATTAAAAAAATATATATTTATTAATTATGCCATTACAGTTGTCCCATTTCCCCCCCTTCATTCCACTCCATCCTGCCCACCCCCTGCCTTTCATATCCCCCCCCATAGTTCATGTACATGGGTCATACATATAAGTTCTTTGGCTTCTACATTTCCTACACTATTCTTACCCTCCCCCTGTCTATTTTCCACCTACCATTTATGGTACTTATTCTCTGTACCTTTCTCCCCTCTCTCCCCCTCCCACTCCCCTGTTGATAACCCTCCATGTGATCTCAATTTCTGTGGTTCTGTTCCTCTTCTAGTTGTTTACTTACTTTGCTTTTGCTTTAGATGTGGTTGTTAATAACTGTGAGTTTGCTGTCATTTTTACTGTTCCTATTTTTTATCTTCTTTTTCTTAGATAAGTCCCTTTAACATTTCATATAATAAGGGCTTGGTGATGATGAACTCCTTTAACTTGACCTTATCTGAGAAGCACTTTATCTGCCCTTCCATTCTAAATGAAAGCTTTGCTGGATAGAGTAATCTTGGATGTAGGTCCTTGCCTTTCATGACTTGGAATACTTCTTGCCAGTCCCTTCTTGCCTGTAAGGTCTCTTTTGAGAAATCAGCTGACAGTCTTATGGGAACTCCTTTGTAGGTAACTGTGTCCTTTTCTCTTGCTGCTTCTAAGATTCTCTCCTTCTGCTTAATCTTGGGTAATGTAATGATGATGTGCCTTGCTGTGTTCCTCCTTGGGTCCAGCTTCTTTGGGACTCTCTGAGCTTCCTTGACTTCCTGGAAGTCTATTTCCTTTGCCAGATTGGGGAAGTTCTCCTTCATTGCTTGTTCAAATAAGTTTTCAATTTTTTGTTCTTCCTCTTCTCCTTCTGGTACCCCTACAATTCGGATGTGGGAACGTTTCAAGATGTCCTGGAGGTTCCTAAGCCTCTCCTCATTTTTTCTGAATTCTTGTTTCTTCATTCTTTTCTGGTTGGATGTTTCTTTCTTCCTTCTGGTCCACACCATTGATTTGAGTCCCAGTTTCCTTTGCATCACTATTGGTTCCCTGTACATTTTCCTTTGTTTCTCTTAGCATAGCCTTCATTTTTTCATCTAATTTGTGACCAAATCCAACCAATTCTGTGAGCTTCCTGATTACCAGTGTTTTGAACTGTGCTTCTGATACGTTGGCTATCTCTTTGTCACTTAGTTGTATTTTTTCTGGAGCTTTGATCTGTTCTTTCATTTGGGCCATTTTTTTTGTCTTGGCACTCCTGTTATGTAGAGGGGCAGAGCCCTAGGTGTTCACTGGGGTGGGGTAATGCTGGTTGCTGTGCTGTGATGCTGTATGTAGGGGAGTGGCTGAGAGGGAGCAATGGCACTTGCTCCACTCCCTGCTGGTTTTCAGTCACTCCCTCTGCTACCCACAATCAAATTGGGCCCCTCTGGTGCTGATTCCCAAGTGGATGGGCTTGTGCACACTCTAGTCCCCTGTGGGCCTCTCCAACGACTTCTCCTGTGAGTCTGGGAGTTTCTCCTGCTTTCTCTTCAACCCTCATGGGTGTTTTCAATCAGAGGTTTGAGGCTTTATTTCCTGGAGCTGGAGCCCTGGTTTGTGGGGTCTGCTTTGCTCCTCCACTGTTCATACCGGTTTATCTATGTGCAAAAGTGGGACCGCAGGGTCTGCCAGCCACCACCATGTGGGGTCTGCTACCTGCAGCCTGGCCTGCCCTGTTCCACAATCTGCCACCTTGCTGAGTCCACCAGTCCCCACCTTCCCGTGAGTCCTCTTCACCCCAGCTGCCCATCTCCGCCCGTCCTACTGGTCTGGATCAATGTTTCATCTTTATCTCCTTGGTTGTTGGACTTCCATACAGTTCAATTTTCTGTCAGTTCTGGTTTTTTGTTTTTAAATATTTGTTGTCCTTTTGGTTGTGCGAGGAGGCACAGTGTGTCTACCTGTGCCTCCATCTTGGCCGGAAGCCTATTTCTCTGGCTAATTTATCGCATTAAAAAATCAACTGAATCTCTATATTCATCAATAGGATGCTAGGAACCAAATTGTGTCCTCCAAAGGTTCATATCTAAGTAACATTAAGATGGCATTTAGTGGAAGATGGCGGCAACATAGGTGGGAGCGGAATCCACTTCCCCTCAGCGCCAGGGAAATACCTAGCTGATCTGAGGAGCAGAGCGAACAGCCAACAGTACTCCAGCATATACGAAGATCAGAGACCAAAGATAGAGGACATTGAAAGATCTGACGGTAAGAAGAGTGCTCAAGGACAATAAGGTCCCCGGGAACCGGGACCGCGCGGTACAAGGGCTGCAGAGGCGCCAGCCCTGGCACAGGGGCTGCTGCAGGAGTCCTGGGAGAGGGCCAGGCTGCGCTGTGAGCAGCCAGGTGCTTGATTGGACCAGGGGGGCTTGAAAAGGAGGAATTTCTCAAAAAGAAAAAGAAAATAGAGACACTCAGGGGCTAGTTAGAGAACTCTCGGTGGTGGCCAAGGCCCCTGGCGCCCCTCCCCCCTCTGCCCCTGGACTGCGAACACGGAAGGCGGGATAAGCAGCACCAGCGCTCACCTGAGGTCCGGTTGCACGCGGTCACGCGCGAGCAGATTAGCGAACTGGGCCCATACATGAAACCCCGGAGGGGCGCCCACACCTGAAACCTCCGAGATCTTTTGGAGCAGAGACTAGCTGCTCCACCCACAGACCCAAAACCTCCGAACCGAGTACCGGGTGATTCGGTCCCAGGGCGGCCCCGCCCACCCGAGAGTCTCAAGCCCCGGGGGCTGGATCAGGCCCCCAAGCATAGATCCTCTGGCTCGGCGGCAGGCTGCGCGCGCTCACCAAGCGTAGGGCTGGCTGGATGCGCACTTCTAAAGCACAAAGGGGCTGGCGAGAGTCGTAACACCAAGGCGGCTGAACCAGCAGCTTGCAGCGCGCCAGCCTCCCTAGCCTGGGCGGCTCGATTGGTCGGCCGGCTGCGCGCTCAGAGCCCAAATAACGTCACAAACCCGAATCGGCTGGATTCCCCTGCTGCGCGCGCAACGAGTCCCGAGCCAAAGCGGCTGGAGCGGCCACTCAAGAGTCCCAAAAACAAAGCTGCTGGATTGGCTGATCAACGGCCTGATTGCCTGCCAGGGACCACACCTACAAAACAGTGAAGAGTGTGACCCAGGAAGGAAGAAAAGTGAAACCAATCCTTCCAACCACCCCCTCCCGTTGCACAGACAGAAATAACCTGAACAGTTTAAAGCCAACAGAAGATTTTTTTTTTTCCCTTTTTTTTTTTCCCTTTTCCTTTCCCCCTGAACTCCTTCTTCCTCTCTCTCTCTTTTTTTTTCTTTCATTCCTTCTTCCTCCCATCCTTTACCATTTTTATGTCTTCTTCCTGCCTTCTTTTATCTATTTCTATGTTTTAATTTTTGTTAAAATTCCTTCTTATCTTGCCTCCGATCTTTCTTTAATCCTTCTTCCCTCCTTCCTTCCTTTCCTCCTTTCCTATTTCCTTTTTCCCTCCTTCCCATCTTTGGTTTTCTTTGTTTGTTTGTTTGTTTGTTTTTTCCTTTTCTTTCTCCCCCCCTTTCTATTTTTCCCACAGGTGCGACAACAAAACCTGGAGTGCTGAAAAGACTAGAGTTAGACCGTGTTAAACACATAAACGTCAGCTCAAGACCAGTGAGCACAGGAGAGTAAGGAGACAGCACCACCGAATCCCATTGGCATCCTACCATAGAAGTTCATATCATAAACCCAGGGATTCAGAACAAAGCAATTTAAGAAGCAGAGGCCAACAAGAAGAGCCTCACAAACAATGGGAAGACAAAGAAACAATTCCCAAATGAAAGGAAAGGAGGAAGTCTCAGAAAGAATACTAACCGAAAAAGAGGCAAGTCAACTATCAGATACTGAGTTCAAAGCAATGGTCATCAGGAAGCTCACTGAGCTCTCTGAGCTCAAAGAGAACTACCAGAAACTACAAGGAAACTACAATGAACTCACTGCAAACTATATCAACATGAAAAAGGAAATAGAAAATATCAACAAGAGCTAAGAGGAAATGAAGAATACAATTTCTGAATTGAAGAACACAGTAGAAGGAATGAAAAGCAGACTTGATGAAGCAGAGGATTGGATCAGCGAGCTGGAGGATAAAGTAGAAAAAAACACCCAGAAGGAGCAAGAAAAGGAAAAGAGGCTCAGAAAGAATGAAGAGGCAATAAGGGAAATGCAGGACAACATGAAACGTAACAATATCCGTATAATAGGAATACGAGAAGGAGAAGAAGAAGAGCAAGGGATAGAAAACCTGTTTGAAAAAGTAATGATGGAAAATTTCCCTAATCTGAGGAGAGAAAAAGTCACCCAAATCCAGGAATCACAGAGAGTCCCAAACAAGAGGAACCCAAAGAGACCCACTGCAAGACACATCATAATTAAAATGGCAAATTTCCAAGACAAAGAGAGGATCTTAAAGGCAGCAAGGGAGAAAAAGGAAGTAACATACAAGGGAGCCCCAATAAGGTTAGCAACTGACTTCTCAATGGAAACGCTCCAAGCCAGAAGAGAATGGCAAAAAATATTCCAAGTAATGAGAACCAGAGGCCTCCAACCAAGACTACTTTACCCAGCAAGGCTCTCAATCAAGATAGAAGACCAAATAAAGAGCTTCCCAGACAAAAGAAGTCTAAAAGAATACAGCTCCACCAAACCAGCTCTGCAAGAGATGCTAAAGGGACTGCTTTAAGGAAAGGAAGGAAAAGAGAAAGACAGAGGAACACAGGTAGGAAATAATGGCGATGAATAACTACCTATCGATAATAACCTTAAATGTAAATGGATTAAATGCTCCAATCAAAAGACATAGAACAGCTGAATGGATAAGAAAACATGACCCACACATATGCTGCCCAGAAGAAACCCATCTCAGGACAAAAGACTTACACAGACTGAAAGTGAAGGGCTGGAAAAAAATTTTCCAAGCAAACGGACAGGAAAAAAAAGCAGGGGTAGCAATACTCATATCAGACAAAATAGACTTCCAAAGAAGGGCCATAAAGAGAGACCCAGAAGGTCACTTCATAATACTCAAAGGAAGAATCCACCAAGAAGACATAAACATTATAAATATATATGCACCCAACATAGGAGCACCCAAATACATAAAGAAAATCTTGGAGGATTTCAAGAAAGATATTGACAGCAACACAATTATAGTAGGGGATTTTAACACCCCACTATCAAAAATGGACAGGTCTTCCAAACAAAAGATTAACAAAGATATTGTGTCACTTAACAATACCCTAGAGGAAATGGACTTAACTGATATATACAGAGCTTTTCATCCCAAAGAAGCAAAATACACATTCTTTTCAAGTGTCCATGGAACTTTTTCAAAGATAGACCACTTGATAGGACACAAAGCAACCCTCAACAAATTCAAGAAAATTGAAATCATATCAAGCATCTTCTCTGACCACAAGGGTCTGAAACTAGAAACCAACCCCAAGGGTAAAAACCCAAAACACTCAAAATCATGGAGACTGAATAGCATGCTATTAAACAATGAATGGGTCAAGAACGAGATTAGGGAAGAAATCAAAAACTTCCTGGAAACAAATGAAAACGAACTCACAACAACCCAAAACCTATGGGACACAGCAAAGGCAGTCCTGAGAGGGAAGTTCATAGCAATACAGGCCTACCTTAAGAAGTTAGAAACAGTTCACACAAACAACCTAACCCTACGCCTACAAGAACTGGAGGAACAACAACAAAGACAGCCCAGAGCAAGCAGAAGGAAGGAAATAACCAAGATCAGAGCAGAACTAAATGACATAGAGACTAAAAGCACAATTGTAAGGATCAATGAATCCAGAAGCTGGTTCTTTGAAAAGATAAACAAAATCGACAAGCCTTTAAGTAGGCTTATCAAGAAGAAAAGAGAGAGGATCCAAATAAACACAATTAGAAATGAAAGAGGAGAGATTACAACTGAAACCACAGAAATACAAAGGATTGTAAGAAATTACTACGAAGAACTGTATGCCAAGAAATTTGAAAACCTAGGTGAAATGGACACATTTCTAGAAAAATATAATCTTCCAAAACTGAATGAAGAAGAAGCACAAAACATGAACAGACCAATAACAGCAGATGAAATTGAAGCAGTCATCAAAAAAACCCGAACACACAAAAGCCCTGGACCAGGTGGTTTCACAGGAGAATTATACAAAGCCTTTAAGGAAGAGCTAACCCCTATCTTTCAAAGACTATTCAAAAACATCCAAACTGATGGAAGACTCCCAAGCTCGTTTTATGAAGCCAGCATCATCCTAATCCCAAAACCAGATAAAGACACAACGAAGAAAGAAAACTTCAGGCCAATATCGCTGATGAACATAGACGCTAAAATTCTCAACAAAATATTGGCAAACCACATCCAGGAATACATTAAAAAGATCATACACCATGACCAAGTGGGATTCATCCCAGGGATGCAAGGATGGTACAATATTTGCAAATCAATAAACATAATACATCACATCAACAACAGCAAAGACAAAAATCACATGATCATATCAATAGATATGGAAAAAGCATTTGATAAGATACAGCACCCATTTCTGATAAAAACACTCAGCAAAGTGGGAATAGAGGGAGCATTCCTCAACATCATAAAGGCCATATATGAGAGACCTACAGCCAACATCACATTCAATGGACAAAAACTTAGAGCTTTCCCACTAAGATCAGGAACAAGACAAGGATGCCCTCTCTCACCACTCCTATTGAACATAGTATTGGAAGTCCTAGCCACAGCAATCAGACAAGAAAAAGCAATAAAAGGCATCCAAATTGGAAAGGAGGAAAAGAAACTGTCACTGTTTGCAGCCGACATGATAGTGTACATGGAAAACCCTATAGACTCCACTCAAAAACTACTCGACCTAATAAATGAATTTGGCAAAATAGCTGGATACAGAGTCAATACCCAGAAATCAAAGGCATTCCTGTACACCAACAACAAAACTGCAGAAACAGAAATCAGGAAAAAAATCCCATTCGATATAGCAACAAGAAAAATAAAGTACCTAGGAATAAACCTAACCAAGGAGGTAAAAGACCTGTACTCAGAAAACTACACAACACTGAAGAAAGAAATTAAGGAAGATACAAACAAATGGAAGCATGTACCATGTTCATGGATTGGAAGAATTAACATCATCAAAATGGCCATACTACCCAAAGCAATTTATAGATTCAATGCAATCCCTATTAGAGTACCCATGACATATTTCACAGATATAGAACAAACATTGCAGAAATTCATATGGAACCATAAACGACCTCGAATAGCAGCAGCAATTTTGAGAAAGAAGGACAAAGCAGGAGGTATCACAATACCTGATATCAAACTGTATTACAAGGCCACGGTAATCAAAACAGCCTGATACTGGCATAAAAACAGGCTCATAGACCAATGGAACAGAATAGAGAGCCCAGAAATAAACTCAAATCTATACGATCAATTAATATTTGACAAAGGAGGCAGGAGCATAAAATGGAGCAAAAATAGTCTCTTCAACAGATGGTGTTGGGAGATCTGGACAGCTACGTGCAAAAAAATGAAACTCGATCACCAACTTACGCCATACACGAAAATAAACTCAAGATGGATAAAAGACTTAAATATAAGCCGTAACACCATAAAAGTCCTTGAGGAAAACATTGGCAGGAAAATCTCAGACATTCCACGCAGCAACATCCTCACAGACACATCCCCTAAAGCAAGGGACATAAAGGAAAGAATAAACAAATGGGACCTCATCAAAGTAAAAAGCTTCTGCATGGCTAAAGAAAACAGCACCAAATTACAAAGAGAACCAACAATATGGGAAAGCATATTTGCCAATGATACCTCAGACAAGGGCCTGATCTCCAAAATATATAAAGAACTCACACGACTCCACTCCAGGAAGACAAACAACCCAATTAAAAAATGGGCAAAGGACTTGAACAGACACTTCTCCAAGGAAGACATACAGAAGGCCCAGAGACATATGAAAAGATGCTCAGCATCACTAGCCATCAGAGAGATGCAAATTAAAACCACAATGAGGTATCATCTCACACCAGTCAGAATGGCCAACATAAACAAATCCACAAACAAATGTTGGCGAGGATGCGGAGAAAAGGGAACCCTCGTGCACTGTTGGTGGGAATGCAGACTGGTGAGGCCACTGTGGAAAACAATATGGAATTTCCTCAGAAAACTAAAAATGGAACTGCCCTTTGACCCAGTAATTCCGCTGCTGGGATTATACCCTAAGAACACTGAAACGCCAATTGAAAAGAATCTGTGCACCCCAATGTTCATAGCAGCACAATTTACAATAGCCAAATACTGGAAGCAACCGAAGTGCCCATCAGCAAACGAGTGGATCCAAAAACTATGGTATATTTACACAATGGAATTCTACGCAGCAGAGAGAAAGAAGGAGCTTATACCCTTTGCAACAGCATGGATGAAACTGGAGAGCATTATGCTAAGTGAAATAAGCCAGGAAGTGAGGGACAAATACCATATGATCTCACCTTTAACTGGAACATAAGCAATAGAAGGAAAAAGCAAACAAAATATAACCAGAGACATTGAAGTTAAGAACAATGTAACAATAGCAAGGGCGGGGGTGGGGTGTGGGGGCGGGGACAGTGGGTAGAGGGGATTACAGGAACTACTATAAAGGACACATGAACAAATCCAAGGGGGAGGGTGGGGAGGGAAGTGGGTTCACCTGGGGTGGGGTGAAGGGATGGGGGAAAAGGCATACAACTGTAATTAAATAACAATAAATAAATAAATAAAAAAAAAGATGGCATTTAAAGGAGGGGCCTTGGGAGATAATTAGGTTTAGATGAAGTTATAATGGTGGGGGAATCGTGATACCATTAGTGTTCTTATAAGAAAATACACAAGAGAGCTTGCTTGCTCACTTTCTTTCCATCATATGAAGACACAGTGAGAAGATGACCATCCACACACCAGGAAAAGAATTCTCACCAAAACCCAATCATGCTGGCACCCTGATTTCAGATATCCAGCCTCCAGAACTGTGATAAATTTCTATTGTTGAAGCCACTGAGTCTGTAGTATTTTGTTATGGCAGTCTGAATTGATTAACACGTAGAATAACGGATAGAACAATCTAAATATATTCAATTTGGTAGATTACATAAATAAATTATGTTAATTTAAAATATCATGTAGAGTATGATTTCTTTGGTATTATGATTGTTTGGCTGGAAAGTGCTATACATGTGTGTAGAAAATCTTCATGAAAGATAGAAATTTAGGAGTTATCTGTAACAAACTCTTTGGTTTTTCTATAATGTACTTCCATTATTATTATAAAAGCTAAATATTATTTCAATGAAAATGGAAATCTATTAGACTATATAAACATTTTTCCCCATGGAATGTATTTCTAACTTGCTCCTCTGGTCACTTGGTTTCAACCACTTTGTCTTTGCTCTTTCCTAGCACACTCCAGTAAGGTTCACACAGTGAGGTCTTTGTGCTTGGCATTACGTTATCTTTACTTAGGGCTTTCTGCCTCCAGACAGAGTCTTATCAACTTCCACACCTCCCCAAGTGACCTCAATTAAGTGTCACCACAATGGGGCCTACCATTCCCTCATAAATAAATTTTCATCCAGCTCCCATCTGCTGTACTCCCATATACTTAAATTGTCTAGCTTTTTCTCATAACAAAACCATACTTTTCTTCCTTACTATAACATACCATGCAGTATAAAAATATACTTTTTATTTCATTTTTTAACTTTTTTTTTATTGTTTACAGATGTCCTCATTCCACCCCACCCCCCCTTTTGCCCACCTCCACTCCTGGCCCTCTCTTCTGGCCATCACCACACTGTTGTCTGTGTTCTTTGGCTAATACCCTCATCTTCTTTCATCCAATCCCACCACCTCTCCCTCTGACAGCTGTCAGTCTGTTCCAAGTGTCTATGACCCTTTATTCATTTTGTTTGTCAGTTTATTTTGTCCACTAGATTCCACATATAAGTGAGATCGTATGGTATTTGTCTTTCTGACTGGCTTATTTCACTTAGCATTATAGTCTCCAGGTCCATCCATGCTGTCACAAAAGTAAGAGTTCTTTCTTTTTTGCAGCCATGTAGCTTCCTTTCTTCCTTCCTTCGTTCCTTCCTTCGTTCCTTTGTTCCTTCCTTTGTTCCTTCCTTCCTTCATTCCTTCGTTCCTTCTTCCCTCCCTCTCTCTTTCTTTTTTGGTTTATTGTTTCTTTCTGTTCACAAGAATGCAAATTTTGACTCCTCTTCTACATGGCTCCACAGCTGTGCGGCATCTCTGCAGTGGGGCGCCAGGTGCAGTGGGGGAGTGGGGATGCAGATGTTGTGGCTGCATCTGCTGACTGCTTCTATTCCAAGGAAATGAAAGCAGCTGGTTACATTCTTTGTGCACATGGGGGATCCCTGAAAGGCTGCCCATTCCAACCTTGTTGTCCATGAAGAAGACCAGGAACCTCTACAATATCCAGTTTCACAATGTGAAGCTGAGTGTCTGGATGCCTACAATAGCCTGAGGGAAGCTGTGCTGCCCAAGCTACACTTGCATGAGGACTACTCCAGCTAGCTTGTAACTGGAACACATGGGCAACTGGAACACATGATATTGGGAGCAGGACCAGGCAGTGTATCTGTGGTGATGCTTAGATGGCTACCCAGCCCTCATGGACTGCATAAACAAGCTCAAAAACAAGGAGTACCTGGAGTTCCAAAAGGAGTGGAGCCAGATGTTACTGACCAGGAGAAACCAGATGCTCCTTGAGTTCAGCTTCTGAAATGAACAGCCCTGAGTAGATTCCAACATTTATGAGCTGAAGGCATACAAGCTCAATCCAGGAACCATGATGGAGTGGGGAACAACTGGGCTGGGGTTATCAAGTACTGGCAGGAGAACCAGGAATCAGTGGGTAGCTTCCTCTCACAGATAGGAAAGCTCTACATTATGCACAATCTCTGGGCCTATAAAGACCTTCAGTTTTGGGAAGAGAATAGTGCTGCTTGGAGAATAGGGGTTAAGATGAACATGTCTACAACACAGTCCTCCTGGTACAACACATGGAGTGTTGGATCATGATCCCTTGGAAAATCTCACCTCTTCAGTGATGTTTCTGCTGCCTCCTCTTCATTCCCCATCTCCCTCATGGCAGCCACAGACAGAGGAGCCCCCAGTCCTGCTGTTTTTGTTCTCAGATCTGGGAGGATTCTGGAGGCTAGTTCTCAGCTCAGACAATGGGGAGCTGAAGGATGACAGGGTTCTGAGGACTTCCAACTCTTGCCGTACACTTCCCACCTTCCCCGCCCACTCTTACTCCTGTGCTGGAAGCAGTCTTTAATTTCTTTGAATGAAGAACAGCAACTTTTTATGTCTTTCCCCTTAAGATTTCCTCATCTCAAGGCTACCAGTCCCCAATTATCACCATGGAAAAATCTCGGATTAAGAATCCCCTGGTCTCCACTGGGCCACCCACTTGCTGGACAATCTGAACGAAGTCTCTCCTGCTGGGGAAAAAACCTAGAACTGCCACAGGAAGTAAAGAAAAACACTCAATTTAGCAAAGTTAGCAGAAGGTCCACCTAATTTACCCAGAAAGGCTGGAAAAAGGGAGCTGAAAAGGATCTGGGGGGCAGGAAACAGAAAGGAACAGGAACAAGAACCCAGAACCAGGAACACCAAAGGTAGAACGTAGAATTCAGAACTTGAGTTTGAACTGAAGATTTTGGAATACAGAATGGGATAGGGTCAGGGTTAGGGTTCCTAATACAAGACAGTTGGAAAAAGGGCTCATCTGTTTCCCTCTAAGACAGGGGCGTCAAACTCATTTTCATCATGGGCCACATCAGCCTCAAGGTTGCCTTCAAAGGGCTGACTGTAATTTTAGGACTGTATAAATGTAACTACTCCTTAACTAGAGGCAAGGAGCTGAGCACTGTTGCCAGGTAGAATCAAGGTACCTGGCTGGATAAAACAAGGTGGAGGGCTGGATTTGGCCCACTGGCCTTGTGTTTGCCACCTGTGCTCTATGATGTAATGAAGTTGTAAAATTGAATGTTTAGTTCCAACCCTTTTGTGCAGAGAGAGTCTCTTGCCCTTCCTTTTCCTTCCTGTAGGTAAAGATATGGCTATCCTGCCTCCCTTTTCTCCCTCTTCACATTTGATCAGCCCAACCCTCATTTTACTGGACCACTGGGTATGTGGAATGGGGTCAGTGACTTTGTGAGCCTCCTCAGTGACCCCCGCACTTCATGAACATCTGGATAGATTGTTTCTGCCTCCCTTTCAGGAAAACTTGTGCTGGAGTGCAGATAGAACCAATCAAATATTTACTATAAAAATATAATGTGAATTCCATAAGAGCAGTGATATTTGTTTTACTCACTGATGTGTCTGAAATGTCTAGAACAGGATGTGGCACATAATAGATGACTGATGTTTTCATTCAGAAAAAAATATTCTGACTCTGGTTGTTTGGTTGTATGTGTGTGTGTGTGTGTGTGTATACATAGGAAAAAATTATTTAATTAGTACCAAATCTTTAAAATGGTAAAATAATACTTGAAAGTTATAGAGTTGATATGAAGATCAACTTACATAAGTTATGCAAATTATACAACATAGAAAAACATGATAGGCATTTGATAAATGTCATATTAGTTTATTTACCATTTAGTTTCCTGCTGTTGGAGGTAAGCTCTTTAGTATTGTGTAAATTACATTTTTTACCCATATATCATTTATGCTGTATTTAGTATTGTTTTTTCTGATTAATATCTTTTTCTAGATATTTAAGTTCCAACTTTTGACTAATATGAATATTTACATTATTTTGTCATTGTTTCTTTTTCATACTTTTTTTTTTTTTACTCCATGGCACTTAACAGTCTATAATTACATATTTATTAAAATGTAAATTTTCTTAATATCTGTTTTCATGATGCACTATAATTTCAGTGATGGAATGTACCCATGTAATTTGTCATATTTTATACTTGGAACTTGGCAGTGTGCTTGGAACATAATAGGTAATATTTATGAAGTGAAATAAATATTAAAAATCTAAAACTAAATTAGAAAACTTATGTGGTAAACTTCTTGGTATTGGTCTTGCAATAATTTTTGTATATAACACCAAAACCAAAAGTCAACAAGTAGATATATGTCAAACTAAAAGCTTCTCATAACAAAGAAAATCATGAACAAAATGAAAAGACAAACTATCAGATAAGAGAAATATTTGCAAATCATGTATCTAAGGGGTTAATATCCAAAATATATTAAAAATTTATACAACAAAATGGCAAAAATCAAACAATCTGATTTAAAAAATGGGTAGATGGTCAGAATACACATTGTTTCAAAGAAGAGATACAGATGACCAATAGGTACATGAAAAGGTGCTCAATCTCACTAATCATGTCTGAAATGCAAATCAATCACAATAACTCATCACCTTACACCAGCTAGAATGTCTATTATCAAAAACATAAGAAATAGGTAAATGTTGAAGATGGCAGCGAGATAGGTGGGAGCAGAGTCCACTTCCCCTCAATACCAGTGAAATACCTAGCTGATCTGAGGAGCAGAGCTAACAGCCAACAGTATTCCAGCATATATGAAGATCTGAGACCAAAGATAGAGGACATTGAAAGATCTGACGGTAAGAAGAGTGCTTAAGGACAATAAGTTCCCTAGGACCCCTGCGGGGACCAGGGTGGTTGAAGCCCCTGCTCGGGTGCAGGGTCTGCTGCAGGATTCTTGGGAGAGAGCCAGGCTGAGCTGTGTGAGCAGCCAGGTGCTTGTTTGGACCAGGGGGGCTTGAATAGGAAGAATTTCTCAAAAAGAAAAAGAAAATAGAGGCACTCAGCGGCAGTTAGAAAACTCTCAGCAGCAGCCTCAGCCTCTGGTGGCCTCTGTCACCCTTCCCCCCTCAGCCCCTGGACTGTGAATGCAGGATAACCAGCCCCAGCACACACCTGAAGCCCGGTTGTGCGCACCCAGATTAGTGGACTGGGGGCCCACAATGAAACCCCAGCTGGCCTCCCACACCTGAGACCCCAGCAGGGCGCCCACATGTGAAACCTCAGGTGGTTGCGCACCGGGAGCAGAGGCTAGCTGCCCCACACACAGACCCAAGGGGGCAGACCGGCCTTCCCCGCACAACTCAGACCCAGAGCAACGGACCAGACAGCCGCACATAGCCCATGCCCAAAGTGGCAGATCAGCTGATCAAATGCCTGGCTGCCTGCCAGGGACCACACCTAAAAGTACTGGTTCTGAACAACTCCTACCTAGCCCCTGCGCGCAGAGCCCTGCAGGGCCTATTGGCTCTCTAGGACGAAGGCAGAACACCCAGCAGAGGGGAGCTGCAGGGCTAGGGGAGACTGCATTCCCTGGAAAGACTCGACCCAGTAGGTCCAGAGCACCAAGAGCCCCTAGCATCTAAGACAGCAAAGAGCAAGAAGGGGGAGTTTGAGTTGCCCTAATTGGTGTAACTCAAGGACAGCACAACTGGTGAACTAAAGGCATAGTGGGGAGCAGAAGGACCCCGAGGAACTGGACTGAAGGCTGAAAAACAGCGAAGAGTGTGGCTCAGGAAGGGAGAAAAGTGAAACCAATCCTTCCAACCACCCCCTCCCGTTCCACAGACAGGAAGACCAGCAGAACTAACCTGACCAGTTCAAAGACAGCAGACGACTTTTTTTTTTCTTTCTTTCCTCCTTTCCCCATGAATTCCTTCTCACTTTCAGTCCTTCTTTCTTTTTTTTTATTCCCTTTTCCTTCCGTCCTTTACCTTTTTTTATTTTTTCTTCCTGCCTTCTTTTATTTATTCTTTTGTTTTAACATTTGTTAAAATTCCTTCTTATCTTGACTCCAATCTTTCTTTATTCCTTCTTCCTTCCTTCCTTTCATTTTCAATTCCCTTTTTCCCTCCTTCCCTTCATTTCCCCCACTTTCTCTTTTTCCCACAAGTGAGACAATAAAACCTGCACTGCTGAAAAGACCAGAGTTAGACTGTGTTACAACAATAAACATCAGCTGAAGATGAGTGAGCACAGGAGAATAAGGAGACAGCACCACTGATCCCATTGGCATTCTACCATAGAAGTTCATACCATAAACCCAGGGAGTGAGAATACATCAATTTAAGAAGCAGAGGCTAACCAGAAGAGTCTCACAAACAATGGGGAGACAAAGAAACAATCCCCAAATGAAAGGAAAGGAGGAAGCCTCAGAAAGAATGCTAAGTGAAAAAGAGGTAAGTCAACTATCAGATACTGCGTTCAAAGCAATGGTCATCAGGAAGCTCACTGAGCTCTCTGAGCTCACAGAGAACTATCAGAAACTACAGGGAAACTACAATGAAATCAATCCAAACTATATCAACATGAAAAAGGGAATAGAAACTATCAACAAGGGCCAAGCGGAAATGAAGAATACAATTTCTGAATTGAAGAACACAGTAGAAGGAATGAAAGGCAGACTTGATGAAGCAGAGGATCGGATCAGCAAGCTGGAGGATGAAGTAGACAAAAACACCCAGAAAGAGCAAGAAAAGGAAAAGAAGTTCAGAAAGAATGAAGAGGTAATGAGGGAAATGCAGGACAACATGAAACATAACAATATTCGCATAATAGGAATACCAGAAGGAGAAGAAGAAGAGCAAGGGATAGAAAACTGGTTTGAAAAAGTAATGATGGAAAATTTCCCTAATCCGAGGAGAGAAAAAGTCACCCAAATCCAGGAAACACAGAGAGTCCCAAGCAAGAGGAACTCAAAGAGGCCCACTGGAAGACACATCATAATTAAAATGGCAAAATTCCAACACAAACAGAGGATCTTAAAGGCAGCAAGGAAGAAACAGAAAGTAACATACAAGGGAGCCCCAATAAGGTTAGCAACTGACTTCTCAGTGGAAACGCTCCAAGCCAGAAGAGAATGGCAAAAAATATTCCAAGTAATGAGAACCAGGGGCCTGCAACCAAGACTACTTTACCCAGCAAGGCTCTCAGTCAAGATAGAAGGCCAAATAAAGAGCAGTGATATTTGTTTTAATCACTGATGTGTCTGAAATGTCTAGAACAGGATGTGGCACATAATAGATGATATTATGACAAAAGATGTCTAAAAGAATACGCTTCCACCAAACCAGCTCTATAAGAGATGCTGAAGGGACTGCTTTAAGGAAAGGAAGGAAAAGAGAAAGAGAGAGGAACACAGGTAGGAAAAAATGGCAATGAATAACTACCTATCAGTAATAACCTTAAAAGTAAATGGATTAAATGCTCCAATCAAAAGACATAGAACAGCTGAATAGATAAGAAAACATGACCCACACATATGGTGCCTACAAGAGACCCATCTCAAGACAAAAGACCTACACAGACTGAAAGTGAAGGGGTAGAAACAAATTTTCCAAGCAAACAGAGAGGAAAAAAAAGCAGGGGTAGCAATACTCATATCAGAAAAAATAGACTTCCAAAGAAGGGCCATAAAGAGAGACCCAGAAGGTCACTTCATAATACTTAAAGGAAGAATCCACCAAGAAGACATAAACATTGTAAATATATATGCACCCAACAAAGGAGCACTCAAATACATAAAGAAAATCTTGGAGGACTTCAAGAAAGATATTGACAGCAACACAATTATAGTAGGGAACTTTAACACCCCACTGTCAAAAATGGACAGGCCTTCCAAACAAAATATCAACAAGGATATTGTGTCACTTAACAATACCCTAGATTAAATGGAATTAACTGATATATATAGAGAGCTTTTCATCCCAAAGAAGCAAAATACACGTTCTTTTCAAGTGTACATGGAACTTTTTCAAAGATAGACTCCATGATAGGACACAAAGCAAGCCTCAACGAATTCAATAAAATTGAAATCATATCAAGCATTTTCTCTGACCACAAGGGACTGAAACTAGAAACCAACCCCAAAGGAAAAAACCCCAAACACTCAAAATCATGGAGACTGAATAGCATGCTATTAAATAATGAATGGGTCAAGAACGAGATTAGGGAAGAAATCAAAAACTTTCTGGAAACAAATGAAAATGAACTCACAACAATCCAACACCTATGGGACACAGCAAAGGCAGTCCTGAGAGGGAAGTTCATAGCAATACAGGCCTACCTTAAAAAGATAGAAACATTTTAAACAAACAACCTAACCCTATACCTACAAGAACTCGAGGAACAACAAGAAATACAGCCCAGAGCAAGCTGAAGGAAGGAAATAACCAAGATTGGAGCAGAGTTAGGTGATATAGAGATTAAAAGCACAATTCTAAGGATCAATGAATCCAGGAGCTGGTTCTTTGAAAAGATAAACAAAATTGACAAGCCTTTAAGTAGGCTCATCAGGAAAAAAAGAGAGAGGATCCAAATAAACACAATTAGAAATGAAAGTGGACACATTACAACTGATACCATGTTGGGAACTGCCCTGCCTGGTTTCAGAGGCTGTAACCCCTCATGGTTAAGGCTGAGTCAGAGTTGGGACCATAAGCCATGAAGGAGACAAAGCTTATCTCCCTGGCAGAAGTGCCACCTCTGCCTACTTCACCCTGCTTGGCCCTGAGATTGACCAGTTAGCCAATGACGGGTAAGAATCCTCAAGGGAGGATCAACCTAAGACAGGCTCTGGTCACCAGGGATAAGCCCCCAGGGAAGGACTAAGGGGGCTGTGGCAATAGGGGGTGTTGGACCCTCACCCCTCAGCTTTGAAATATTCTGAGTCCTCATTCTGTCTGCAAGAAATCTCCTAATCTCTTGGCTGCTTTACTTCCCTTGCCTGACTTAAGCCTGAAGCAATAACAGAAGGTGGTGCTGTCCTGTGCTGGGCGAGGCGGATTCCCTGGGGAATCAGGCCTAAGAAAAATACATACATTCCTGTGAAACCTACTTAATCTGTACCCTCATCTTAAAAGATAAGGGTCCAGACCTGAGATGAGTCTGGTGCCTAAAGTTTTATGGCCCTCTAACTAATTGCTATAACTCAAAATAAGCCCTCAAATTTCTCTGTAAATAATGTATTGTTTAACCCTTACTGGCTGACAACGATTGATAAGCTTTATCTGCATTCCTATGGTAATGAACCTAATAAAAGCCCAGAGAGGGAAAGGGTCCAGGCCCTTCTCCTTTGAGAGATTGGCCACCTCTACTCCCCAAGCAGATCATGTCTTGGTAGTCTTATTCTTCACCCCTGGTGGACCAGTGGGCTGCATAAAAGCCCCACGACAATACCACAGAAATCCAAAGGATAGTAAGAAATTACTACGAAGAACCGTATGCCAAGAAATTTGAAAACCCAGATTAAATGGACACATTTCTAGAAAAATATAGTCTTCCCAAACTGAATGAAGAAGAAGCAGAAACCTGAACAGACCAATAACAGCAGATGAAATTGAAGCAGTCATCAAAAAGCTCCCAACACACAAATGCCATCGACCAGATGGTTTCACAGGAGAATTCTACAAAGCATTTAAGGAAGAGCTAACCCCTATCCTTCACAGACTATTCGAAAAAATCCAAACTGATGGAAGACTCCCAAACTCTTTTTATGAAGCCAGCATCATCCTAATACCAAAACCAAATAAAGACACAACAAAGAAAGAAAATTTCATGCCAATATCGCTGATGAACATAAATGCTGAAATTCTCAACAAAATAATTGCAAACCGCATCCAGCAACACATTAGAAAGATCATACACCAAGACCAAGTGGGATTCATCCCAGGGATGCAAGGATGGCACAATATTCGCAAATCAATATACATAATACACCACACAAACAAAAGCAAAGTCAAAAACCACATTATCATATCAATAGATGTGGAAAAATCATTTGATAAGGTACAGCACCGATTTGTGACAAAAACACTCAGTAAAGTGGGAATAGAGGGGGCATTCCTCCTCATAATAAAGGCCATATATGACAGACCTACAACCAACATCATACTCAGTAGACATAACCTTAGAGCTTTCTCACTAAGATCAGGAAGAAGACAAAGATGGCCTCTCTCAGCACTCCTATTCAACATAGTATTGGAAGTCCTATCCACAGCAATCAGACAAGAAAAAGAAATAAAAGACATCCAAATTGCAAAGGAGGAAATGAAACTGTCACTGTTTGCAAATGACGTGATAATGTACCTGGAAAATCCTATAGACTCTACCATAAAACTACTTGACCTAATAAATCCCTGGAAAAAATACCATTTGATTTAGGAACAAGAAAAATAAAGTACCTAGGAATAAACCTAACCAAGGAGGTAAAAGACCTGTTCTCAGAAAACTACAGAACACTGAAGAAAGAATTTAAGGAAGACACAAACAAATGAAAGTACGTACCACGCTCATTGATTGGAAGAATTAACATCATCAAAATTGCCATACTACCCAAAGCAATTTATAGATTCAATGCAATCCTTATTAAACTACATATTTCATAGATATAGAACAAACACTTCAGAAATTTATATGGAACCATAAAGAACCCCGAATAGCCGCAGCAATTTTGAGAAAGAAGAAGAAAGCAAGAGGGATCATAATACCTGATATCAAACTGCATTACAAGGCCACTGTAATCAAAGCAGCCTGGTACTGGCATAAAAACAGGTGCATAGACCAATGGAACAGAACAGAGAGCCCAGAAATAAACTCAAGTCTTTACAGTCAATTAATATTTGAGAAATGAGGCAGGAGCATAATATGGGGCAAAAATAGCCTCTTCAACAAATGGTGTTGGGAGATCTGGACAGCTACCTGCAAAAAAAAATGAAACTTGATCACCAACTTACACCATACACAAAAATAAACTCAAGATGGTTAAAAGACTTAAATATAAGTCGTAACACCATAAAAGTCCTAGAGGAAAACATTGGCAGGAAGATCTCAGACATTCCACACAGCAACATCCTCACAGACATGTCCCCTAAAGCAAGGGACATAAAGGAAAGAATAAACAAGTGGGACCTCATCAAAATAAAAAGCTTCTGCCTGGCTAAGAAAACAGCATTAATATGAAAAGAGAACCAACAGTATGGGAAAACATATTTGCCAATGATACCTCAGACAGGGTCTGATCTCCAAAATATATAAAGAACCCACACAGCTCCACTGCAGGAAGACAAACAATCCAATTAAAAAATGGGTAAAGGACTTGAACAGACACTTCTCCAAGGAAGACATACAGAGGGCCCAGAGACATATGAAAAGATGCTCAGCATCACTAACCATCAGAGAGATGCAAATTAAAACCACAATAAGGTACAGGTACCATCTCACACCAGTCAGAGTGGCCAACATAAACAAATCAACAAACAAATGTTGGGGGGGATGTGGAGAAAAGGGAACCCTAGTACACTGTTGGTGGGAATGCAGACTGGTGAGGCCACTGTGGAAAACATTATGGAATTTCCTCAGAAAACAAAATTGGAACTGCCCTTTGACCCAGCAATTCCACTGCTGGGATTATACCCTAAGAACCTTGAAATACCAATCCAAAAGAACCTATGCACCCCAATGTTCATAGCAGCACAATTTACAATAGCCAAGTACTGGAAGCAACCTAAGTGCCCATCAGCAAATGAGTGGATCAAAAAACTATGGCACATTTACCCAATGGAATTCTACGCCACAGAGAGAAAGAAGGAGCTTATACCCTTTGCAATAGCATGGATGGAATTGGAGAGTATTATGCTAATTGAAATAAGCCAGGTGGTGAGGGACAAATATCATAAGATCTCACCTTTAACTGGAACATAATCAACAAAAGAAAAAAAGCAAACAAAATATAACCAGGGACATTGAAGTTGAGAGCAATCTAACAATAACCAGAAGGGAGTGGGGAGGTGATAGTCGGGAGAGGGGTTTTCAGAAACTACTGTAAAGGACACATGGACAAAACCAAGGGGCAGGTTGGAGGTGTGGGAGGGAGGTGGGTTTGACTGGGGTGAGGTTAGGGATGGGGGGGAAATGCAGACAAGTGTTATTGTACAGCAATAAAAAAAATGTTTAATTTTTTTAAAAAGTGACTTTTTATAAATCAGTGTATTCTCAACAGTATATTTATAATGTTTTAGTAGTTTTTCTCAGTGTGTGTCTCAGGCTACATCTACCTTGCTTTTTTCTGTGGTTTGCCATCTTCCAATGTGCCTCCATGCTGTCTTTGTTGCTCAGTCTAACTTGGCTGCTGTTTCTCTTGGGAATACTTGATCTGTGTTACTTTGCATGTTTCAGAAGCTTACAGACTTCTTTCAACAGTAACCCAGTGTTAGCTTATTGTTCCTATTATTATTAGGGTTCACTATCTTTACTGTAAAAGCTTGTATACTCACATTTTACTATTTTCTAACAGGTTTTTCTTTTGTACTTTAAACATTATTTTTTCTGCTTTTGTAAACAGGATCCCATTGGAGATACTTCTTCACATGCTTAACTACTGTCACTCCCTCTTGACAACGTACACACTTTGTATTTTCATAGACTCCAATGTTTCACATAATATTTTTTTTTTACTAATTTCACAATACAGGAAGGATTCTCACTCACTCTTCCTTTAGGAAATCCTCAATATGACGTGAAGAAGTATTGCTGAGCAGAACTATCAGAAATTCAGCTCACCTAACGGAACAGCAAAACTCTGTCTCCTGGATGCTTCTCATTCCTTCATTTTGTAAAGACCCTTTGGCAAAAGTAAAAAAAGTCTATACATCAAAGGTTTTTGTGACATGACTAATTTTTCTGTTTAACTCTTTACATTACTTGAGGTATAAAATGCACACTTTAAAAAATTAAAATTCAAACTTTTTATTACAGGCAAGAACAAAGTGAGAGATATCATGAATAAAACATATCTCTTTGTTGTTTTATAAATAGGCAATATGTTGTTATTTAACAGCACATATGTACTTGTCAAATGTAATGAGGGTCTCTTTAGTCTTAAAGTAAGGTAAGGAAGATAACTTGAATGAACTCTCTATAGTCCTCTTTAATCATTCTCTTTTTTATTAAAGGAAAGGGAACGGAAAAAGGTATAACTAGAGAAGGAATTCTGAAATGTTTGCCTCTTCTCAAACATTACTGCAATTAAGATATAAAGTCCAATAGAGAAATTAGCTGACAGTCTTATGGGAACTCCTTTTCAGTAACTCTCTGTTTTTCTGTTGCTCCTTTTATCTTTAACTTGCTGCTTTTCTCTTGCTGCTTTCTTTATCTTTAACCTTTGTCATTTTAATTATGATGTGCCTTGGTGTGGTCCTCTTTAGGTCCATCTTCTTTTGGACTCTCTATGTTCCTGGAGATGTATATCTATTTCTTTCATCAAATTAGGGATGTTTTCTTTCATTATTTTTCAAATAAGTTTTAAATTTCTTGCTTTTCCTCTCTTTTTCTGCGACCTTTATGATTTGGATGTTGGTATGTTTGAAGATGTGTCAGAGGCTCCTTAGCCTATCCTCGCTTTTTTTTTTTAATTCTTTTTTCTTCTTACTGTTCTGAATGGATGCTTTTTTCTTTCTTATGTTCCAAATTGTTGATTTGATTCTCAGCTTCATCCCATCCATTGTTGGTTCCCTACAGATTTTTCCTTACTTCAATTAATGTAACCTTCATTTTTGCCTGGGTCTTTTATATGCTGTGAAGTACCCAATGAGATCCTAGAGAATCTTGGTAACCCGTGTCTTGGACTCTGCATCTGATAGGTTGCTTATCTCCATTTTGCTTAGTTCTTTTTCTGGAGTTTTGCTCTGTTCTTTCACTTGGGCCACATTATTTGGTCTCTTCATTCTGGCAGCCTCCCTGTGTTTTTTTCTGTATAATAAGTAAAGGTGCTTTGACTCCCGGTCTTAGTAGCATGGCCTGTTGTAGAAAAGCACACAAGGGACTGGCAAGAAATATTCAAAGTGATGAAAAGCAAGGACTTACAACCAAGATTACTCTATCCAGCAAAGCTATCATTTAGAATTGCAGGGCAGATAAAATGCTTCCCAGACAAGGTAAAAGTAAAGGAGTTCATTATCACCAAGCCACTAGTATATGAAATGTTAAAGGGACTTATTTAAAAAAAAGATCAAAATTACGAACATTAAAATGCCAATAAATTCACAATTATCAACAATTGAATCTAAAAAACAAACTAAGCAAACAAGTAGAACAGAAACATCACACTTGATAACTTTCACCATGAGACTATCAGTGCCGAAAACACCGAGGTTAAGAGCAGCCAGCCTCTATGCCCCTGAGGGTTCAGAGAGCTTTAAATATTTGGGGTTGCTGACATTTAAAAATTAGTGATTTTCTATATGTAAAATCTAAACTTGAAAGTCTAGCACCACAGGACCTGTGAGTCCAAGCCCCACACCCACAACAAAGGATCGAGTTGAGAAATATGTCCCTTTAGATGGGATATCAGCTCATCTATTCAAAGGAGGTTAGTCAAGCCTTTGTATTTATTTATATGTCTTGAAGAGTCCCTGTAGGCATTTGAGTTTAATGCAATTGAAGGATATTATCTCATGTAATTAACCATGTTTTTTAAGGAAACTTGATTGAAAAATAAAATACATAAAATGTGCACATATTTGTACACACCTACTGACTTCTTACAAATTAAACACACTCACATAATCAGCCTTAAGATAAAGAAACAGAATGTTATGAGCATTCAGAATCTCTTCTGTGTCCCTTGCAGTGACTATTCATCTGTCAATAACATTATAATGATGTCTAACTAGTTCTGGTTTTGATCGAATTTTGAAAAGGTTTACTAAGGGTTTGAATAAATTTTGTATCCTTTGATCCTTACAACAACACTCAGAAGTAGTTAGGGCTGGGTAGTCAATCAGATGAAGAATACTACTCTACTTATTCAATTTTTTAAAAAAATGTCTTTATTGTGATTATTTCATAAATTAGGAAGTATATTTTGTGAATAACCTGCATAAAATCCACCTGCAAAAATCATCCTATCTTTCTGAAGTAACAAAACCTGAGACGTTATAGAACATAATAAAACCCAACCAACTGAAAGCACTTGTTATTTTCATCAGTAGGAGACTCCACTGTTGCCAACTTCTCTTTCCCCTCAAGCTTTTATTCATGTTGCTTGTTTTGAGAGCTCCTGGGTGCCTCTCTGATTAGAAGTGAAGAATACAGTTGTTAGAACATTTGCTGCAGCTGTAGGCTTGGCTCTCAAAGTTCATGTATTACTGAGATATTGCAATGCCTCTGAAAATACATAAAGCACTATTGTAATTCTTAGCATGAGCCTCGTAATACTTCTAGTTGGGGAATTTATTTTGATAGAAATAGTTCATTAGACCAGAAAATGCCTATTTTGTTTTTATTTCATTAAAAAATCTGTTCATGTTTGCATAGCAAGTAGAGTTAAAAACCCAATGTAGCAAGACTTTAGCTGTTTTTTCTTCCCTTTCACAAACAATAACAAAAAGGATAATTTATATATAATATGCTGTAATATACCTGAATATAATGAATGCATACAATTTTGTATCCTCAAATATTAATTACAGAGAAATTTATAGTAATTTATAATGCATCAGAAAATTACTTCTTAAGAGAGCTTGGCCAGAGCAAATGGTAACTCTACCTCTCATTTATCATAATGGAATAACTGCATTGAAACTTGACTTTCTTTTCTAATAATATAATTGAAAAATAACACTTAACTTACTCCCAAACCTGATGGACTCATTAAAAAAGCTTTTTATTTGTTATTTTACAATATTTAAAATAACTACTCTTTTAAAAAAAATAGCCATTATTAGCCATAGTAGTTCTTTATCCACTAACAAATAGCAGAGGATTTTTTCTTCAATTATGTCATTGTATATGTCCAAATAAACTGGAGATATAGTGAATTATATTTCCCTAATGTTTCTGTTTAAGAAACTTTCTATAATTGTACACTTTCATGGCATTGTGACTCTAGAATTAACAGCATTTTTTTATGTAAAAAAAAAAAAAAAGGATACAAAGTTTTCCATGTGTGTTGCAGCCTGTCAAGTCCTGGAAGGTCCACTCTAAATTCTGGCAGATGGAAGAAAGTGTGTGGAATCATGGGAATGCTTGACATACCTTTATTCAAGGGCGGGCAAGCCATGCATGCTGCAAGCTGCATGGGTCCAGTGAGATTCCCCTACCCCCTTAAGTACGACAGACAAACAAAGCCAGTAGAGAGCCAAGATATTGTATAATGGTGTGATTCTGAGCATGAGAGCCCACTTAATGTTATGGGAACCATTTATTGGACCCAGTCTCAAGGCTATGAGAACACTACTTACCAGGCCCATTCAAGGTTATGGGAAACTGCTTCCCTTAGTTACCCAGATACCTGTGTGAGGAAGCCAGGCTTCCTCTGTTTACCCGACACCATGGTTGATATAAAGAAGTTGAATCAGTTGTCAAAGAGGGGCAGGTAGATTCTGTGTCTTCTTTTGGGGGCTTTCACGATATTTGCCCCTATTGTACTTGTAGTTTGAACCGTGATCCTAATTGTGTTCTGAGAAATAGATGTGATACTTTTATGACTATTTCATTTTGATCACAGTGTTTATCTTTATAACCTACTGTGCAGTTGAAGTAAGGAATTCAGACAGGATTTTATCAAAAGATATCAAAATAGAAATCAACTTAGAGAAGTAGAAAAACTATTTGACATATGGGATGGAACTTTTTAAAACATATTTTTAATATATTGATTTTAGAGAGAGAGATGAAAAGAGGGAGAGATGGAAACATGGATTTGTTGTTCTACCTACCTGTACATTTATTGGTTGGTTCTTATATGTGCCCTAAATAGGGATTAAACCCACAATCTTGACACATCTGGATGAAGCTTTAACAAACTGAGCTAACCAGCCAGGAATATGGAACAGAACTTAATTTCAGCTTGTATTTTACTACCAGGATACCCTAGCTCTATTCTAGGTCCCTTAAGACCTATCCTTAAATGACAGAGGTCGTATCTGACCACTGCCCCTTGTAAGTACCTTCAAAAATGTATAGAAGCCTCAAGGCCAATAGAAAGGTTTAGAACCAGAAGTAGAGTTACCTATTTTTCTTTCCCATGTTTTGTCTAAAGGCAAAACATAACACTTTTATGTGTGATTGATTGACAGACCACAGAAGAGTCCTTATCTTTTAATAAAAGTAGGCCCTTGGCTTACAGCCTGCACAGGAGAGCTATTTAATAATATTACTCCTCAATCAAAAAAGACTGATGTGGAATAGGGTTATTGTTTTGTATTTTTAACCCGTGTGGGAAAGCCCTTCATTTTTTTACTTAAATTTTATTTTTTAATTACAGTTTACATTCAATATTAGTTTGCATTAGTTTTAGGTGTACAGCATAGTGATAAGACAATCATGTACCTTACAAAGTGTTCTTCCAATATTGCTGGTACCCACCTGACACCATACTTAGTTACTACAATATCACTGATTATATTCCCTATGCTGTACTTTACATCCCCATGACAGTTTTGTAACTACCAATTTTTAACTTTTTAATCCTTTTACATTTTTCATCCAGTTCCTGAATCTTCATTCTCCTCTGGCAAACTTAATCTGTTCTCTGTATCCATGAATCTATTTCTGTTTTTAGCAAAGTAAGTGAACAAACAAAAATCCTCCATGCAATGTTGTGCTGATAAAAATCTTGACAAACTATGTGCATCATTATGCAACATAGTCAACTCTGGTCCTTTTAATATTATGGTTGTTGATACTTTTACCAACTTTCTTCTTTGTGGCTTTATCCTGTGGTACAGGTGCTTCCTCGACTTTCTGCCCCATAGCATATAGGTAGTTTTCTGTGACCAGTTTTCTATCAGCTTTGTAGGGAGAGCAGATAAACTCATTTCTTAGATAAAGGTCATGTGCATTAACTAGGTCTCTTTTGATTGTTCTTTACAGACACCCCATTAAATAAAATTAAAGAAGAGAAAATTTATTAGCTTATGTAGCTGGGAAGAATACTGGGGTAATTCACTTTTTCAAAGAAGAAAGAATGCTCAATAAGGACTAACACCAGACACCCAGTGCAACCTGATCTACCTTGTTTTTATTAATTCCATTTCTGTAGCTCACTGGTTGCATTCTACACATACAAGTTTCTGTCAGTTCTGCTGGTGGATAAAAGAGTTTATTTGCCTCAGTATTCATTTACTTATTCTAGAACAGGACTGCTGGTTTTGCTTTTGTTATGGGCTCATGTCTTGGAACAATCACTATTGGAGATCAGACCCAAAGACTTGGGGTAAGGTCTGGGACCAGAAGAAGAGAGGGAATTTGTAAAAATTTGCTGGCTCACAAAAGATGTATATCTATATAGTCTATATATGCATAGCAATATAACAATTTATGTTAAAGAAAATATGTGCAACCTGTTCTGTCTTCCTCTTTAAATAAGGGTTGAAGGTTATGTCTTATTAAGTTTACCAAAGTACAAATGCATTTACTGTGAATATATTCCTATATAAAGAATGTGTATTCCTCCAAATAACATGGCAATGTTGTTTAGACATCATTTGTTTTGAAATATCTCGGATATCATTTTACTAAAAGTTCATTTTTCTCAAAGCTGGACTTAGGCATTTCAAAGACCCTCCACATTAGTTAAGAGGGATTCTCTCTGTGGGAAGTTGTATGGATGTTTCCTTCATCAAAATTTCTTTGTGAACCTCAAGCTTATCTCCTGATGGTGGTAGTATATGTACATTTCAATTTCTCCTTTTACACTTACAAGTGGAAAACTAGTGACTGTGTATTTTTTTGAGAAAACAAGAAACTTGGTACCAAGGTGTGTGTCTTTCAGGAGAGATCACAGAATATTTACACAAAGAATGAGACAGATTATGTTTTCAGAAAGCAAAACAAAAATTCACTATAGTGGACACTGAATAACTTTAACCTGAAAATTATTTCCCCCCTCAAACTTTCTCTAATACTTCAACCTCAGGAATTAATTGCTTGAAATAGCTAATTTGGCAACATGATAAGAGCAAAGCACAGGAGTGAAAATGGACAATAGATTGGTTATTTAGTCTTAGTAGAAATGATGCTCATCCTTTATTTTGACTATCTTAATATTGTTATAGATACTAACATAATTCACTTGATGGCACAAGTTAGTATTAAGTAAGAAAGTGCTCAAAATGTAGAGAGTAACTGGCTATGACCCTATCACATATGTGGCACAATTTATGCCACTTTGTCAGTTAGTCTCATTGAAAGGAGGCTCCCATGAAGGGGGGGTCGGTGGAGGGAAAATGGAGACAACTGTACTTGGACAACAATAAAAATGTGAAATAAATAAATAAATGGAAACATTTAAGTACAAGTGAGAAAATCTTCCTGTCAAAACTGGTTGCTGATAACCAAAGGAAACATACACCTCTTGCTTCTTTTGTTATAGCCCCAGAGAACTGTCACTATTGACATGTATTATTTTTATTAAATCTCAATCATCTTGAGGCCACTGATTATTCCTTTTAGAAGAAGAATTGTCCCTAATTTCAAACATTACTTTAGATAGGAAAGAATTTGCATACAATACTTCACAGAAGTCTAATAAGCTGACAACTCTTCTGCTAAAAGCCAATTGGTCAAATGACCAATTTGCCTAAAGCTAATTTTATAAAAATCAATCAATTAACTGAATGACCTAGTGTCCAAATTACTGAGGATTAAAAACTACTTTTGTCCTCACTGATGCTACCACTTCTACCACTACCCTTTGTCACCACCTTTGCCCTTGTCAAATCTTTGTCTTTGGTGGCAAAACAGGTACAAATTGTGCAAAGTTCTGTTTCAAGGTATTTGTCTGAAAGTCCTTAGGGCCTGTGTCTTCCATTTTAGAGAAGAGAAAACTTAGGTTTACAAACATGAATTATGCTGCTTATTTAAGTGAATTAAGATCCCATATATGTTATGTACATAGATTACTCGGGGTCCAAAACATCTACTGCTATTAACTATTGTGTTATACTATTATTTACTCATCTGTAGAGTATTTCTCCTGTGGTCATACCTGAGAAGAATTAGTTAGGCAAAATAAGTTCATAATGACCAGAAGCTTTTAAGAAAAAGAAATAAAACAAAGGACTGGTATATTATTAAATGTCATCTGAGGGAATTGCATATCTGGATTGATCAAATATTCTGTTTAAAATTATTACATGTGTTCCATATTGGTAGAAATATTTAAGTTTAATAACATAAAAATGCACAATTCTATATCTACACAGGGTATGGTAAAAGTAGGTTTACAGTTGTAAGTGAAACACAGAGTTTATTCTTGTATTATTGCTTATTAATTTTGTATTATTTTCTATTCAAACAAATGTAAACCTAATTTTGCTCAACCCTGTATGGGAAAAATGATAAATCTATTATTTATTTTGCACTTATTCAAAAGCTCTTGCTGAGATTAAAGTCATTGTTCTGATAAAGAGAAGGCTGGGTTCAGTATTTAATTAAAACCAAGGTCTAACAAGCATTTGAAATACTGAAAGGAAAAAGTTGTATATTCATTTGAGAAACTGAACCACCCATAAAACAAAATAGTTACCTTTAAGACATTGGGGAGAACTCCTGACATTGGGGTGGTAGGGTAATTTTGCTTTGGAATGGTCAGTCATTAACAGAATGATGCCATTCAACAGGTGGAGGATGTCACTGTCCCCACCCACAGAGTAAGAGTTTAAGATGTAGTTCAATTAGCAGACCTCAACAGTAAAACTGAGGTTGAAGGAGTACACATGTGATGTGCACATGTAAAGGTTAAAGTCAAAGAGAGAATCTTAAAAGGCAGCAAGAGAGAAACAATTAGTTACCCACAAGGAAGCTCCAATAAGGCTGTCAGCAGATTTTAAAAAAGAAACTCTTTAGGCCAAAAGGGATTGTCATGAAATATTCAAAGTGTTGAAAAACAAGGGCCTGCAGCCAAGACTACTCTATCCAGCAATGCTAACATTTAAAATTGAAGGTGGAATAGTTTCCTGGTTAAAAATAAATAAATAAATAAAGAAGGGTAAAGCAATTCATTACAATCAAACCAATATTGCAAAAAATGTTAAAGGGACTGTAAAGAAGGAGGAGGAGGAGAAGAGGAAGAGTAAGAGGAAAAGGAGAGAGAGAGGAATATAGGTATAAAGAAAAAATAACAATAAATAAGTACCTATCAATAATAACCTTAAATAGAAATGAATTAAATGCTCAAATCAAGGCTCATAGGGTAGCTTAACATATAAAAAAATGACCTGTATATATGTTATCTACAAGAGACCTACCTCGGGACAAAAGATTCATGCAGGCTTAAAGTGAAAGGATGGAAAACAATATTTCATGGAAGTGAAAACAAGCAAAAAGCTGGGGTAGCAACACTTATATCTGAAAAAATAGACTTCAAAACAAAGACAGTAACAAGAAACAAAGAAAATCACTACATAATACTAAATGGATCAACCCAACCAGAGGATATAACATTATACAATCCCAATAAAAAGGCACATAAAAATATAAAGAAATTTTTTGTGGACTTTAAGGGAGACATCAACAGCAGTACAGTCATAGTAGGAAATTTTAACATCCCACTGTTGAGAGTGGACAAATCTTCAAAACAAAAAATCAACAAGTCACAGTGAATTTAAACAATATAATAGATAGGATTGATTTCATTGATATTTACAGAACATTTCATCCAGAAGCAGAAGAATGTACATTCCTCTTAAGTGTACATGGAACATTCTCAAAGATAGACATGTTAGGGCACAAAATAAGTATTTACAAATTCAAGAAGATTGAAATTATATCAAGTATCTTCTCAGACTACATGGCATAAACTAGAAATCAACTAAAATAAAAAACTGAAAAAAATTCACACACATGAAAGCTAAATACCATATTATTAAACAAGAAATGAGTTAACAATGATATCAAAAAAATTATCTGGAAATAAGTGAAAAGGAACACACAACAACCCAAATTCTATGGGATACAATGAAAGGAGTGATAAGAGGGAAGTCCATAACATTATAGGCCTATCTCAAGAAGCAAGAAAAATCTCCAATAAACAAATTAACACTAAACCTTAAAAAAAAAAAAAAAAGAAAAAAATCAAAGCCAAGAGTAAGCAGAAGAAAGGAAATAAAGATTAGAACAGAACTTTATCCTGTTCAAATACAAAATACAAAAGATCAATAAAACCAACAGCTGGTTCTTTGAAAAGATAAAAAAAAGATTGATGAAACTTTAATCAGATATATCAAGAAAAAACAAAGAGGACCCAAATAAATAAAATCAGAATTGAAAATGAGAAGGAACAACTGAAGTCACAGAAATACAAAGGATTGTAAAAAAACAACTATGAACAACTATACATCAACAAATTGGACAACCTGGGAAAAGTGGGTACATTTGTAAAAACATATAATCTTCTAAAACTAAATTAGGAAGGATCAGAAAACCTGAATAGACAGATTACAACTAATGAAATTGAAGCAGTAATCAGAAAACTCACAGGAAACAAAAGTCTTGGATTGGATGACTTCACAGGTGAAATTTACCAAACTTTCAAAAAACTAACGCTTATCCATCTCAACCTATTCCAAACAATTGAAGAGGAGGGAAGACATCTAAGATCTTTTTACAAGGCCAGCATTATTGTAATTCCAAAACCAGATAAAGACACTACAAAGAAAGAAAATTATAGGCCATTATTCTTGACAAACATATATACAAAAATACTCAAAAAATGTTCACAAACCAAATCAAGCAATACATTAAAAAGATCATACACCATGATCAAATGGGATTTTTTCTGGGGATACGAGAGTGGTAAAATATTCTCAAATCAATACATGTGATACTCACATAAAGAAAACATTAGTTAAAAATCATGATCATATCAATAAATGCAAGAAAAAGCATTTGATAAAATCTAGCACCCATGTATGGTAAAAACTCTCAGCAAAGTGAGAATAGAAGGATCATATCTCAGCATAATAAAGGCCACACATGAAGAACCTACAGCTAGTATCAGACACAATGGGCAAAGACAAAAGCTTTCTCTTAAGATCAGGAACAATACAAGGATGTCTATTTTTCACCACTCTTATTTAACATAGTACTGGAAGTATCACCCAGAGCAATCAGAAAAGAAGAAATTCAACACATCCAAATTGGAAAGGAGAAAGCAAAACTGTCATTATACACAGCTGACATGATAGTGGATATAGAAAACCCTAAAGATTCCACTAGAAAACTTCTTGATCTAATAAATAAATTTGGCAAAGTAGCAGGGTACAAAATTAATATTCAGATATTTGTGGAATTTTTATACATCAAAATGAACTCTCAGAAAGAAAAACTAAGAAAGAATATCATTTACTATTGTGACAAAAAAAGAAGGTCTTTAGGAATAAATTTAACCAAATGGGTAAGAGACCTATACTTGGAAAACTATAGGGCACTGAAGAAAGAAATTGAGGAAGATAAAAACAAGTGGAAGCATAGACCATGTTCATGGGTTAGAAGAATTAACATCATTAAAAAGTTCCTACTACCCAAAGCAATCAATAGATTCAATGCAATTCGATTTAAAATAGCAATGACATTTTTCACATATCTAGGACAAAAAATCCAAAAATTTATATAGAACAAAAAAAACCCCACAAATAGCTTCCACTGTCTGAAAAAGTAACAAAGTTGGAGGTATTAGAATACCTGATATCAAAATATACTATAAGATGACTATAATCAAAACAGCCTGGTACTGGCATAAGGCATATAGATCGATAGAGAGCCAAGAAATAAACCCACACCTTTACAATAAATTAATATTTAACAAAGGAGGCAAGAACAGGCAGAGGAATAAAGAAAGTCTCTTTAGTTAATGGTGTTGGAAAATTGGATAGGTACATGCAAAAAAAAAAAAAAAAAAAACTAGACCACCAACTTATACCATACACAAGAATAAACTCAAAATGAACAAAGACTTAAATGTTAGACTGAAAACCATAAAAATCCTAGAAGAGCCCTAGATGGTGTGGCTCAGTGGATTGAGCACTGAGCTGCCAAACAAAGGGTCACTAGTTCAATTCCCAGCCAGGGCACATGCTTGGGTCCTGAGCCAGGTCCCCAGTAGGGGATACACAGAGAGCAAACATAGAATCACTCCCATTCTCTCTGCCTTCCCTCTCTCTGAAAATAAACAAAATATTTAAAAAAATCCTAGAAGATAATGTAGGCAGTGCAATATTAGACATCTATTATAGAAATATTTCTCAACAAGAAAAGTAAAGTGCATAGCTTCCGACCAAGATGGAGGCATAGGAAGACACACTGTACCTCCTCACACAACCAAAAGAAGGACAACAACAGTTTAAAAACAAAAAACAACCAGAACTGACAGAAATTTGAACTGCACTGAAGTCCAACAACCAAGGAGATAAAGAAGAAACATTCACCCAGACCGGTAGGAGGGGTGGAGAAGGGCAGCTGGGGTGGGGAGGACTCCCAGCAAGGCAGCGGCTGGTGGACCCAGAGAGGTGGCCGATTATGGAGCGGGGCAGGTCAGGCTGCAGCTGGGCAGACCCCACAAGGTGGTGGCTGGCAGACCCTGTGGCCCCACTTTTGCAAATAGATAAACCAGGATGAACGGCGGGGGAGCAAAACAGACTGTGCAACCCAGGGCTCCAGCACAGGGAAATAAAGCCTCAAACCTCTGATTGAAAACACCCGTGGGGGTTGAGGCAGCAGCAGGAGAAACTCCCATCCTCACAGGAGAGTTGATTGGAGAGACCCACAGGGACCGAGAGTGTACACAGGCCCATCCACTCAGGAATCAGCACCAGAAGGACCCAATTGGATTGTGGGTATCGAAGGGAGTGACTGAAATCCCGTAGAGAGTGGAGCAAGTGCCATTGCTCCCTCTCAGCCACTCCCCCACATACAGACTCACAGTGCAGCGACCAGTGTTACCCCGCCCCAGTGAACACCTAAGGCTCCACCCCTCTACATAACAGGAGTGCCAAGACAAAAAAAATGGCCCAAATGAAAGAACAGATCAAAGCTCCAGAAAAAATACAACTAAGTGACAAAGAGATAGCCAACGTATCAGAAGCACAGTTCAAAACACTGGTAATCAGGAAGCTCACAGAATTGGTTGGATTTGGTTCCAAATTAGATGAAAAAATGAAGGCTATGCTAAGAGAAACAAAGGAAAATGTACAGGGAACCAATAGTGATGCGAAGGAAACTGGGACTCAAATCAATGGTGTGGACCAGAAGGAAGAAAGAAACATCCAACCAGAAAAGAATGAAGAAACAAGAATTCAGAAAAAATGAGGAGAGGCTTAGGAACCTCCAGGACATCTTGAAACGTTCCAACATCCGAATTGTAGGGGTACCAGAAGGAGAAGAGGAAGAACAAAAAATTGAAAACTTATTTGAACAAGCAATGAAGGAGAACTTCCCCAGTCTGGCAAAGGAAATAGACTTCCAGGAAGTCCAGGAAGCTCAGAGAGTCCCAAAGAAGCTGGACCCAAGGAGGAACACAGCAAGGCACATCATCATTACATTACCCAAGATTAAGCAGAAGGAGAGAATCTTAGAAGCAGCAAGAGAAAAGGACACAGTTACCTACAAAGGAGTTCCCATAAGACTGTCAGCTGATTTCTCAAAAGAGACCTTACAGGCAAGAAGGGACTGGCAAGAAGTATTCCAAGTCATGAAAGGCAAGGGCCTACATCTAAGATTACTGTATCCAGCAAAGCCATCATTTAGAATGGAAGGGCAAATAAAGTGCTTCTCAGATAAGGTCAAGTTAGAGGAGTTCATCATCACCAAGCCCTTATTATATGAAATGTTAAAGGGACTTATCTAAGAAAAAGAAGATAAAAAAATATGAACAGTAAAAATGACAGCAAACTCACAGTTATTAAAACCACACCTAAAACCCAAACAAAAGCAAACTAAGCAAACAACTAGAACAGGAATGGAACCACAGAAATGGAGACCACATGGAGGGTTATCAACAGGGGAGTGGGAGGGGGATAGAGGGGAGAAAGGTACAGAGAATAAGTACCATAAATGGTAGGTAGAAAATAGACAGGGGGAGGGTAAGAATAGTGTAGGAAATGCAGAAGCCAAAGAACTTATAAGTATGACCCATGGACATGAACTATAGAGGGGGGAATGTGGGAGGGAGGGGGTGGGCAGGATGGAGTGGAGTGAAGGGGGGAAATGGGACAACTGTAACAGCATAATCAATAAATATATTTAAAAAAGAAAAGAAACGAAAAATAAAGTACATAGGAATAAACCTAACCAAGGAGGAAAAAGACCTATGCTCAGAAAACTACACAACATGGAAGAAGGAAATTAAGGACACAAATAAATAGAATCATCTATGTTCATGAATTGAAAAAATGAACATCAAAATGTCCATATTACCCAAAGTAATTTATAGATTCAATATAATCCCTATAAAACACCAATGACATATTTCACAGATATAGAACAAACATTTCAAAAATTTGTATGGAACCATAAATGACCCCGAATAGCCACAGCAATTTTGAGAAAGAAGAACAAAGTAGTAGGGGCCACAGTACCTGATATCACTATATAATAAGGCCACTTTAATCAAAACAGACTGGTAGTGGCATAAGAACAGATACATAGATCAATAGGAGAGAATAGAGAGCTCAGAAATAAACTTATGTCTTTATCGTCAATTACTATTTGACAAAGCTGCCAGAGTATAAAATGGACTAAAAATAGCCTCTTCAAGAAAACGTTTTGGGAGATCTGGACAGCTACATGCAAAAAAATTAAACTCGATCACCAACTTACACCATACACAAAAGTAAATTCAAGGTGGATAAAAGACTTAAATATAAGTCATAACATCATAAAAGTCCTAGAGGAGGACATAAGCAGGGAATTTTCAGATACTCCATGCAGCAATATTTTCACTGATATGCCTCCTAGAGCAAGGAATGTAAAGGAAAGAATAAACAGATGGGACTACATCAAATTAAAACTTCTGCACAGCTAAAGAAAACATCAATTAAATGAAAAGGGAACCAACTGTAGGATAAAATATATTTGCCAATGATACCTCAGACAAGGGCTTGATCTCCAAAACGTATAAAGAACTCAAATGACTCCACACCAGGAAGACACACAGTCCAATTAAAAATGGGCAAAGGACTTGAGCAGACACTTTTCCAAGGGGGACATACAGAGAGCCCAGAGACAAGTGAAAGGATGCTCTGCATCGCTAGCCATCAGAAAGGCAAAAATTAAAACCACAATGAAATACGACTTCACACTGATCAGAATCACTACCATAACCAAATTGACAAACAACAAGTGCTGGTGAGGCTGTGGAGAAAAGGGAACTCTACTACACTGCTGGTGGGAATGCAGACTCGTACCGCCACTGTGGAAAACAGTGTGAAATGTCCTAAAAAACAACTAAAAATTGAACTGCCTTTGACTCGGCAATTCCACTCCTGGGATTATACCCTAAGAATCCTGAATCACTAGTTCACAAGAACCTTATGCATCCCAGTGTTCATAGAAGTGCAATTTACATTAGCCAAGTGCTGGAGATAGCCTAAGTGCCCTTCACTAAATGAGAGGATCAAAAAACTGTGGTATATTTACACAATGGAATGGTATGCAGCAGAAAGAAAACTACTCTTCAGGACAGCATGGATGGAACTGGGGAGTGTTAAGGCAAGTGAAATAAGCCAGGCGATGAAAATCAAATACCATATGATGCCACCTATAAGTGGAACCTTATCATCAAAACAAACAAGCAAGCAAAGTAGAACCAGAGACATGAAACTGAAGAACAAACTGATAGTAACCAGAGAGGAGAGGGGAGGTGCATTACAGGAGAAAGGAGGGGAAGGTCCTCAAGGAACATGTATAAAGGACCCATGGATAAAGACAATGGGGGGACAAGGATTTAAAGTTGGAGGTGTGGGTGGGTAGGGCAGATGAGAGTAATGGGGGAGAAATGAGGACAACTGTAATTGAACAACAATAAAAATATGTCAAAAAAGAGAAATAGTTTTTGCAAATATATCTTTTAGGAAAAAGCAAAAAAGGAAAAATAAACAAGTATGACTATATCAAACTAAAATGCTTGCATGCAACAAAAGAAGCCATCAATAAAATGAAAAGGCAGCCCATTCTTTTCCAATGTTTCCAATGATATATTTGTCAATGATACACTTGATAAGAAGTTAATATCCAAAATATATAAAGAAATCATACAACTCCAGGAAGACATACAATGCTATTAAAAATGTGCAGATGATCTGAATAGACATTTCTCCAAAGATAATATACAAATGGCCAATTGACATATGAAAAAACATTCAATGTCACTAACCATCAGATAGATGCAAATTAAAACCATAACGGGATATCACCTCACACCTGCCAGAATTACTACCATCTATACATCAACAAACAACAGTTTATGACGAGGATGTAGAAAATCATGAACACTGGTGCACTATTGATGGGAATGCAGACTGGTGCAGGCACTTTGGAAAACAATGTGGAGTTCCTTCAAAAAATTAAAAATAGAATTGTCTTTTGACCCAGCAATTCCACTTCTGGGAATGCGTTCTAAGAATTCCAAAACACTAATTTGAAAGAATATATGTACTCTTACATTCACTGCAGTATTATTTATAATAGCCAACATCTGGAAACAGACTGAGTGCCCATCATAAGATGAATGGATAAAAAAAAAATGTGGTTTATTTATACTATGGGAAATAGCACAGTCATAATAAAGAAGGAAACCTTACCTTCTGTGTAATCATGGATAAACCTAGAGATTAGTATGCTAAGTGAAGTATGCCACTTAGAGAAAGACAAATACTGTATGATCCCATTTATATGTGGAATCTGATAAACAAAACAAAAACAGAGGCATGGATACATGGAACAGACTGAGATCTGTCAGAATGGAAGGGGTGAGGGGTACTGGATGAAAAAAGGTGAAGGGATTATTCAAAACATATATGCATAACCCATAGACACACACAACAGTGTGGTGATGGCCAGAGTGCACTACATGTACATATACAATAACAGTAAATAAAAGAAAGGAAAACCTTTTTCCATCACCAGTGAAATCTAGAAACAGCCACTGCAGGACAAAACACTACGTGTTTAAATAACTTTCCCAAGTGCTTACCACCAATAAGAGTGTTATTCAGGGCCTTTAGATTCGGAGAGTTGTTCTGTAAAATTCAGTACTCCACTGCCTCTTCAGCACTTTGGCTGTCTTTGTTTTTTCCTTGGATTTTTCTCAGTTATTGCTATAGGAAAACATCATCTCTCTTACTTTTGTTCTGTTTTCCTTTTGCTAGTGGGGAATGACATTTGATTTAGTTCAAGTCAAACAAGTACAAGAATAGAGCTAATGAAATATTTTTATTAAATAAATTGAAAGTTTTACCTTTCGTAGTAAAATTAGACAATATCAGGTAGCAATGGCATAAACCTTAAAATATCTTGAATCCTCTTCAGAATTTACATCTTCTACTTTCTCTTCCTCCTAATTAAAATCGTAGTTTAATTTACCTTAAGTGCCAATGTTCAAGGGAAATTTCTTATGAAATTTTATTGTACTTCTTATTTTCCAGATGTATAGCAACTTTTACCTCACTTTGTATGAATGAATTTGAATACTTTTTCAGACTTTTTTCTTAAACTCAAGTATCTCTTTGGAATTTATACAGTATGTAAAGTATGAGATAGAATCATAAAAGCAGCTTTATTTCTTTTTTATTTTTGTAAATAAAGTTTTATTGGAATACAGTCATTCTCATTCATATTGTCTCTGTCTGTCTTCATGCTACAATTACAGAATTTAGCAGTTGTAACAGAGATCTTATGGTGAACAATGCCAAAAATATTTACTGTCTGACCATGAGTCTACACAGTTTCAGCCTATTTAGGAGTCCTCATTCTTCTTCTTTTTTATTTCTACACAGCTGATTGATTCACTGGAGTTTCACAGTTTGTGGTCAACATCATATATACTACAGTACATATATTGTACTTATTTAAATGCTTTCTCTGTATGTGTTCTCTTAATGCTTTTATGTGTTTAATTTTTCCCATTGTATTTTTAAATTCTTAAGAGTTGAATCTCTTTCTACTGTACGGTATGTCTGTTTATAGTATAGACTATGTTGACTTATTTTCATCTGCTTAATAAATTTTAATACATTTTGTTATATGATTAGTCATGAGATGTGAAAAACTACAGTGATAGTTTTGATGAAGTGATATAACTCTTCCATTACATGTTTCACTTTTAATGCTTTATTTAGTAAGTTTTACTTATTTTATCCAAAAATTTTTATAATAATAAATTTTGGGAGGAAGCTAGGGTTAGGAATGTTAGATACATTCTAACCCTTAGTATCCTGTCCCTGACTCAGATCACCTCTAGTCTTTGTTTTCCTGCAGCATAATAGAGAAAGATGGGACCCAAGAAATCCTGGCCTTTGGAAAGGAGAGAGAGAGAGATTGAGAGAGAGAATGAGAAACATAATGTGAGAGAAATGCACTGGTCGGTTGCCTCCCCCATGCTCCTTGACTGGGGACAAAACCTGCAACCTAAATATGTGCCTTGACTGGGGATTGAACCTACTACCCTTTTGTGTATGGGACAATACTCCAAGCAAATGAGTCACCTGGTCAAAGCAAAAACACATTTTTTTCTCTGCTTTTTGCTCCTTTTCATTTTCTGCTTTTCAAACAGTAACACAACTAAACATTTCTGAGTTGAGGAAGTATTAAAGTTGAGGCTTCATAGATACTCTGAGTATATTTTTTCTCTACATTTTGATTTTTGTACATTTGTTGTTTCTTTCAGTTCTTAAATTAACCTAATTAATAAATTGAGTTCTATTCATCTCCAATTATTTTTTATTGCTTGAAATTTGTGTCAAAAACTCAGAGGATACAGCCCCAGAGGAAACAACCTATTTCCCAATTTTAGATATTAACTCACTACTAAATTTCTTAGATTTTTACATTTATTTTATTTTATTTTTTAACCCTCATGTCACCTTGGAAGTAAGGTCCGGAAAGAGTGTTTTCTGGGAACATTATCCTATTCCCTGAAGAAAGATACAGAGAATGCACACATATGAAAAGATTTCCATAGCTCAACTGACCTTTGTCTTCTGGGGAGTTTGATTCTTTCATGCACCTACCATTCCTGAGATAGCCAGAAATCAGAGAGCAGAGCCCAGGAAGGGAATAGGGGTACTAATCCATTGACCTTCCAAGGCAGCTGTGTGATGACCCCTTTATTTTTCAGTTGTAAAGAAGCTCTATAGCTAGTGCTCAGCACTCGCTGGCTCAGGCAGGTGGCCTCTATCCTTGTCTCCTCTGTGTTTTGATTTTTGTAAGCACAGATATGTGCTTGGATATTAGAAAGCTGCTTAAAGAACATATTAGGATGAAAAGTAACTTTTTTCAGTTATTAGGATCAATTATTCATATTTTATTAGTTTAATATATACTCATAGCACCACTCAAAAAAATCCTCCACTAATTGCCTGGATATTTTCTCTATAATGTCACTGTTAACATGACTTTTTAAAAAATAATATAAATATTTTCATGTTAAAAAACATTTTAATAATCACTCTTTTGCCAAGGCTGCACCTATAAATAACTTGTATAATTTATGGGTGTAGAAAGTTCATTCTGTTCATAAATATTCCTCCAGATTGTTATGAAACCTGAAATTCCTCCCACAAAGGCACTCCTTTAGTTAAATAAGGCATTCTTAAATAAATTCACAAGTATGATTGTCTTAAAGCATAATGATTTTATTGTAACCCTGTTGTGGAACATTGTGCTGTGAACTAAAGATGCAAATTAACACATGATAAGTAAGGTACCTATTCTTAAGGGCTTATAATCTGGAAAGGCAGGGAGCATCTGTGTAGATCATTACATCAATCTGTGTAAATTATCACATGTGTAGGAGCTCAGAAAAATCTTCACGGGCTTGTCCTCAGAGAAGGGTTTTTTGATGACCAGGTGATGGAGCCTAACACCAACAGTTAGGGCTTAGATAAGAGAGAAGACAAAGAATGATCTAGACAAGGAACAAAGAGAGAGAGGTTCAAAAATTAGTAATGATCTGAAATGGTACAGACCAAGGTGATGGATGAGTTCATGTAAGAGGTTCCTGACAGTGAGAGGATACTGTTGAAGACAAAAACCTGTGTAACAAGGTCAAATGAATGGATATTTCTTGCCATCTATTTTAGATCTAATCTATGAAAAGCATTAATTTTTAATACACATAATGAAAGTCATTCTGTTTGCTATTTGAGCCACAGAAAGAATTAACAGAGCTAGGTATAAATGACACCTGGGCTGCTCCTAAGCAAAACTGTGAACACATCAAATCTGCCTTTGATACACTGTCACCCTCTTTTCTAGAAACCCAATTTATTTTGCAATATGATGTCCCTTCTACTGGAGATCGCTGAATGCCTTTGAGATTAGCTCACTGACTGTACATCCAGCAGAATTTTATCAGAAAAATTGGGGGAAGGGGATTAAACCACTACAATCTTTGAATCCTTGCTGTCACTGGATGCTCTTAACTGGAAACCCAGTACTCTCTTTCTCTCTCTCTGGAACTTTCATCCCAGATTGTACTGTGCTTCACCTTGCCTGACTCCTCTTCCACTGCTCTCATGCCCCTGAACTTTTAACTGAGATATTTAAATCTTAAGTTACTCCTGTATTCTCAAATACTTCATGGAATGCTTCCTTTACTTCCTAACCTTACTGTAGATCTGGACGTCCCCACAGGTACAGTTTCTATGGTTTGTCATTTCATACCGAGGTTACTCATCCTGCACATAACTTAGGGTAGGACAAACACTCTCTTCTCTTTCCAGTGCCCCTTTAAAATTCTCTTTTTCAGTAAAATAAAAACCCTGAAGTCCTTTGAAACTCTTTATCTCTTTCTAATAATTAACAAAATACCAGGCTACTGGATGTATAGAACTGACTTACTATTTTTCCTTCTAATCCAATTCATTCCATTTTCCTGAATGGCTTTGCTGTTTACATCCATGTTTTAGTCTAACATTTAGCTGATTTTCTCTTTATTTTTCTTTCAGCGGCCTTTACCCCCAGTTTATTTAAGATGCCCAAACCTAGGAATATACTCCAGGTATTGGAATCACTTGCAATGATTCCTTCCCTGGAATAATACATTGAAACATTCCCTCTATAATTACAACATCCTATCTTTCTAACTCTCCATCCAATTATTACCACTCTACTTAACCTTTACTCTTTAGTAATATCCACTTTTTTACTGTTCTGCTAATTTTCCCATAAATTATCCTATGCTTGCCTTTCCTTTCTTACTCATTGATTGGATGTTATAGTCCATTATTTTAACCACACTGTTATCTATATCCTTAGACCCCTTAAATTGTGGTCCTTCTGCCTTATATACCTGGTAAAATTTTAACAGTAGAACAATCCAGCTATGTACTTATTTCATAATAGCACATCAATTGATGAACTGTTGGAAACACGCATACAGCTTTCTGGACAATTGCCACCAAAATTCATGATTTCTGACTTTGGTGAGTTGGTCGTCAGTGCTGCCTGGAACTTTTTCTGGATCTCTATTTAGATTTCCTTTCTTTTCCAATGTGCTTATTCCAAATCTTCTTCATTAGCTTCTAATGTGCATCCTTCCACTCCACATTCTTATTTTCAGCAGACAACTTTGCCTCTAGCCTCACAGACAAAAGAAAAAAGAAAGGCAAGTCTTACTTTTCCTAATTCAACAAATATAACAACATGAGCAACTTACATTTTATTTTTTTTATTCTTTTGTATTAGAAAAGGCACCCTTCTACATCAGTAATATCCTACACATTGTACTTTGACCCATCCTTTTATACGATGCTGTTGCTCAGATTGTTAGTTTCTCATGTATCTGTAATCTCTAATTTCCTCACTTAGTTACCATTAGTTCTTCCATCTTTAAGTGCCCTTCTAAATCCCACATTTCTTTCTAACTATGGCTTCATCTTTCCTCTTTTCCTCATTGGCAGAATTCCCCAGAGTTGTCTACACTCACTCTATGTTGTATTCACTTCTCTATTCATATCCTCTATTATTTCACTTTAACTTTTACCACCATGTGAATTTGCTGTTTTACAAGGACGAGGTTGTTCATCACAAAAGACATTTGTAGGGTTCTCACCTTCCTTGTATACTATGCAGCACTGACATTTCGGCCTTCTCCCTCTTTTCTGACATGGTACCCTCTTGTACTACAAGCCCCTGCATAACAGATTCATCATCATATGTTTGAACCCTTCAACTTGCCAAAAGAATCCTCACTCCTACATCCACACTAAAGCTTCCTTCTTCCCTCCTATTGTAAAAGGTGTTCCTTCCTGCCTGAAGGTGATCCTGGCACCTATAGGTTTGATTTCATTCAGTTAGAAACCCATGCTTCTTCCTTGAGGCCTCCTCGCTTACCCTTGACATAATTGTGCATTATGTCCTACTGATTCTGCCTCACTACTATCTCTTGAATCTGTTCAGTCTCCTCATTCCCACTTTGAGTACTCTGGATCAGTTTATCATTATCATCTCCATGTTGGTATTTGAACAGCCTCCTTAGAATATATTGCTGAATTAATGAAGGTTTAGCTTTAGGGTTCTATAATTCCACAGGTCTTTGCAAATGCCCTGGTATTAGAGTGTTCTATTCTTTACTTATAGAGATCTTCCAAATTGTCTAAAGCCCAGTAGCCACCACACTTGGTTATGCCACCAGGTCCTACACATCCTCCTTTCTCTGGTATTACCCTCAACTAACCTATCTCCAAACTGCTCGTAGTGTGACTATTTGCAAATAAAAATTGCATCATTCCATTTTCCTGTTTAAAAATTTTCCCATGATTTTCTATTGTTTTAGGTTTTAGGGAAAAATTCTAAAATATAGTTTTTAGGTACATTCTGACCTGGCTTCTGCTTTTTTCTCGAGTGTTACCTTTCATTACAGATTTTACAAGTTTTTCAGGGATAGGTGGGAGCATTCTTTCACCTGTAGTGAGGTAGGCAAGGGCAGTTTCTGTCTTTCTTTAAAGATTGGGAAAATAAAGGTCAGATAGGGTAAATAATCTTCCCAAGTTTATGAAACAAATGCCTTATGTGGCTGAGATTTGAGCAGAGTTCTTTAGACTCCTTTTTGTAATTTATTTTTAACATGTGGTTTCTATGTACAAATGCACTTATTGTGGGTCTATGGTGAAAACAGAGAAGTCTTTATAAGTAATTTCTGGGTCACTTATTAGTTGATAAGCTTTTCACAATTTGATATATAAGTAAACAAAATTAACTTTTTATTTGTACAAACTAATGCAATGATTATATTTTAGTTGTTACAGTGACCTAAATTTTCATTTTAACTCCTTGCAGACTGGCATATTTTATGGCATGTGTTTCTCAAAGAGATGTGTTTAGATGCCTGTTCTATGTGAGACCTTACTACTTTTGGAATAGTATACTGACCAAGACAGTCTAAAGCCAGGTTTCTTCCATGACCCCTGACATGTGTTTCTTAGAACATTTATTTAAAAAAAACCCTTGAAATTATGAATCACCTCTCTGCCACTTTGAGAAGTAAATCTTCTTTCAGAAATATAACAATGCAATAATCTTAATAAAGTCTTCCTTGGCAATTTTAGCAAGTATCCTGTATACTTTTTTACAGTGCCTACTTTTAAGAGTATTTACAAAAATATGAAAAAAAACATCTGTGGGCAAAACACAGTTGCTGATCTTGGTCATTTTCATTTCATTTTCCTTGTGTAAAAGTACTTATCCCAGATATTTTCTACTTGTTTACAAAAACATGATGTATAATTCTCAAAGATCATGTACACTATCCAGAGACTTGATTTGTTTAGACCCTGTTTAAATGGATTTTGAGATACGATGTCACTTTGGCTCATGCGGCTCTCTACTTTCTGTGTGGTATAGATTATTTTCTTGTTGAAATTTTCCTCAGTATAAGAGCAGACAACATTGTTTTCCTTGAAGATAGTGTCTTGAATTATTTTATGACATGGTTTCATTTGTCTCCATAAAAGCAGCAGGATATTGAGAAGGCTGGAATATAAGAAAAGACAGTTCAGCCCACAAGGCCCTTTTCTTTTTAATGTACCCTGGAGAACATTTAATTGCTTCTTGAATGACCCCCAAGGTCTTCCTGGAATGAGCTTGTTGTCTTCTTTGTAGAAGAGACCATCCCCATTTCATTTGAACTCATTGTGACTTAATTATAGGATACATATTATAAATTGAAGGCAATCAGTAATCCTTAATCAAACAGGGTAAATTTGTTTCACATGCAAGACACAATGGGCCCTTGTGAAATAGATGGCACACTTTCATTTATGAACGATACCCAGATTAATTAACTCACCTGATAGCTGTGGTTCCAATTTCCCAACTGCAACTCAAGTCTATCTTATGCTTGCCCTTCTTTCTTGTTATTCCACAAAGCTGTTTTTCAATAGACTTTCAAATTCAAAGGTTATCATTTGTCTCTCTATATATTATCTTGTCATTATATAAAATAAATTATGCTTGTCTATGATTCACATTTGCCATACGGTATAGGCATGTATTATACATATAAATATAAATAATATGTATACATGCATACACATATATGCATATGCACATACATGTAAATACATATTCTGTGGCGAAGACACTAGAATTTCTTCTTCTTTAGTTACAGCTCTATTACAAATCTGAGTTCAATGGGTGTATCTTCAGAATTTTACAGTAATTTCCTCAAGCCTCCAGCAGTGCCTAATTATTTTCTAGAGCAGAGGTTTTAGCTGTTTGATTTTGCTGGCTGTTTTCCCTGAGAATTACTTTAAAAGATTTAATTGATTTATATTGCATTTATCTTGCAAAAAGTTGAGGTTTTTATTAAATTTAAGTGTCTGTTTAGTGTCTCTTATTGTATATCGTGATTACTTTTGTTGACTCAGTGTAACATTTAAAAGCTATTAGATTTCTTTTGGAGAGTTCTTAAGCAGGAAATAAGAGTTATTGCAGCTACATAGATAATTAACTTGAAGCTTGTCTGTCTCTTGAGAGACATCAAATATGCAAATGAGGAACTTAAGCCTTAACAAGACATGGAAAGGAAATCACAATCTTTTATCACAATGAAGATAAAATCCATCATTAAAAATATATCAATATGCTTTGAAGAACTAATATGTGTTTCTTGCTTCAGATTTGTAAAATTTTATGGGCTTTAAATTCTTTTTCAAAGCTGCAGAAACTAAGTCATCTGTTAACTGAAAACAAAGTAGATAAGAAAACAAGACCAGAAACCACATTTAAATGCTTCATGATGCCTGCCACCTTATTGAAACTCAACAAACATTCTAAAGACATACCAAAATTTTCTCTTTTATTTTAGAAAAGTCCTTATTTGCTTGGCCAAAAAGAAGTTCCATTTTTAGTTTTTTTGAGGGGAAATTCCACACTCTTTTCCACAGTGGCTGCACCAGTCTGTGTTCCCACCAACAGTGTACCAGGTTTCCCTTTTCTCGACATTCTCGACAGCACTTGTTTGTTTATTGTTAATGCTGTGTGCATCAGTAAATGAATGGATCAAAAACCTGTGATACATATACACAATGTAATACTACACAGCAGAAAGAAAGAAGGAACTCTTATCTTTCATGACAGCATGGATGGAAATGGAGAGTATTATTCTAAGTCAAATAAGCCAGGTGATGAAAAGACAAATGCCATGTGAAAGACAAATACCATATAAGAGGAAGCTAATGAACAAAATAAATAAATGAGCAAAATAGAACCAGAAACATGGAAACGATGAATAGACTAATAGGGACAAGAGGGGGAAGGGGAGGGGATGTAAGGGAAGAAAGAAGGGGAAGGGCCTAGTTAAAGAACAAGTGTAAGTGACCCATGGACATGGACAACAGAGTAGGGATTGATTGTGGGGAGGGGGGGCAGGGGAGAGCAATGGGGGAAAATTGGGACAACTGTAATAGAACAACAGTAAAAAAAAAATCCTTATTTGCAGTATCTGGCATTATTTAAATCTTTTAATCATAATGCCTTACAGAGCAAACAAATACATAGTATCTTTGGACTGTTTAAAAAAGAATTATTCATATTTGATGTCTTAAACCAATTAATCAATTCTCTTCACTTTTCTGTGCATGCCTTATAATATAATGTATTTTATGAAAATATGGAGAAAAAGGCCATTGGGGGGGGGTGGGCAAGTCAGGGGAGAGCAATGGGAGAAAATGGGGACAGCTATAATTGAACAACAATAAAAAGTAAAATAAGAAATACCTATGTTTGTTTTTAATATGAAGAGAAAATAGTCTATAATAACAAAAGTTTTAGTTATGTAGATAACATTTTTGTTATAATTGGAGGATTATGTTTCTTGAGACAGTAGAACAAGTGGATTAAAATTGAGAAACTACATTCACAAGAGAAAATTTCTTGAAAAGTCAATAGTTTTTTATTTCTTTGAAAAAAAGCAAATAATTTAAAGCTTTTTAAGACAATTTACTTGGCTACCAGTGGTCAAGACACTTTTAATGGAATATACTTCCAATTCTTTCCTTAGTCTCTATTATGGAGATTGGGTATTGTATATTGGATATTCCAAAACTGTAGTTACGAATGACACCTAACTTAGGTACAGACCTTCGCTTGACTCAGATTTGGTTGAATGATGCTGCAGTTGATTCAGTGGTTTGTGTCCTGTGGGGCTAGGCATCCACATTGTGTTCACACAGGACCACTATTGCAGTGGCTTTTCTCTCTGCAATTTTGAGCCACGTTACCAGGCGTAACCTGGGCTAGAACCAGGTTCAGTATGGAATGTGCATGATTTCCTTAAGGAAAGTGGCCCTTAAATGAACACATTAAATAGCAACTGCTCACAAATAAAGGGCATTTGTATACTTGACCAGTTCTCTTCAGTAAGAATTGAGTGGCTCCCATGTCAACTGAGGCAAATGTGATCAAAGATAAAATGTTCTAATGACAAAAGACAGCATGCAGAAAAGGGCCACAATCATGTTTTTCTTAATATGTTAATACCAGATTCTCTTCATTTTGCTCATTATTCTAGTTTCTTGTAATGCAGGCATTTTTCCCTATATCATAATATTTCTAAGTTTTCCAAGGGATAAGATATTACTAGGATTTCTGTAACACAGTTTTAAAGGCAATTAGTTTTTTTCTTTAGGCTTGTTTTAAGGGTCTAATGAGCATGATGTTCTGAAGAGTTTTGAATGGCCCTGGGCATGTTTTGGTTATCATTGCAATACTGTTCTCACACACTGTAGAGTGTGTGAGATATTTTTCAGCTCACAAAAGTTTATAGCCTGATAAGGGAGATAAAGTTCAGATTATACGTATTCACTAGCTTGTGTGGCATGGATTTAGTTCCTGCTTGACTTCCAATCTCACCTCCACATCTTTTAGATCTCTTAGGTTTATGATAAAAACAACCTCTTACATTGGTATTCTACTTATCTATTCACAAAACTTTGTCATATTTATAATCTTACTTGACCCTTGTGACATTGCTTACCCTACTGCCTTATTATCAGAAGTCAATTTCTACACTCATCTACATCTCCTAGAAAATGAACCAAATCATCCTAGTCATCCAGAAAACAACAAAATACAAAACTTTTGTAGCAAAAAGAGGACTGATTCTGTGGTGGAAAAGTAGTGATGCAATTGTTGTATTTAACTACATGAATTGATCTAAGAAAGCTTTGATAATCCATTTATAAGTTGATTTATAAAGATCTGGACCAGTTGTCCCTTAATTCTTAACTTCTTTGGCTTTCCTTTTTCAGAGCACTTGTAGAAAATGCATAATAGGCTGGCTAATTCCTTTAAAGGGAAAATTCAAATGAAGAAAATAAATACTTGCCTGGCTTCCTGTTGAATTCATTACCTAAAATGATTTTTAAATGATATTAATGATTTTGAATTTTGTCATAAATATTTCCAATTAAATCTAAACAAGACATCTTTTCAGGGGCAGGAAAACAAGTTTATGGTTCAACACTTGGCCTTTTTAATAGGTAATTTATTTTTGTTTTCCTTCAAAGTAAAGATTTCAAAGCTTTAAATTATTAGAATACTCGGCTTTTGAAAAAAAGGATTATTTGTGGTTCAATTACTGGGACTATCTTTAATAACCCTCACCCTATATCATGGATGACTCAAGACTGCCTTAACTAGAGAGGATTTCTATTACATGTTCCTTTTCACTACTGGCAAATACTATTGTTGCAAAATTTTCTTATTGACACTATTGACATCATAGCACTTTTTCATGTTCCAGATACATAATTATTGTTTATAGATTTATGATGTTAAAACATGTATTAAGAATCTATAATATGTAAAAGAAAAAAGATAAATTGTTCTGAAATCTACAGAAATGCATCAATTCTAGATGCTTGAGATCTGGATAATTTTTGTTTCATATGGCTATCTAAAGACCAATGTATCTTGCAATTATTTTCTTTGGTTAAAGACATACATTAGAGAGAATCACAGATTTGGGAAGAAATAAATTTTAAAATACTCAAAGCCTATGTGGTCATAAAAGTTTTAATTTATTGCTCTTCACTGAATTTTTTATAGTTGCTTGACATGAGAATAATTAATGAATGAGTATTAGCTACTTCCTTAAGAAAAGCTATAGATTCCCTGGCCTATTTTGCTCAATTGATTGGAGCATTTTCCTGTACAAAAAAAAAGGTTGGGGGTTTGATACCCAGTCAGGGTAGGCAGTTGGATTTCCAGTTGGGGCACGTGTAGGAGGCAACCAATTTATGTTTCTCTCACTGATGTTTCTCTCTTTCTCTTTCTCTGTTACTCCCCCTCTAAAATCAATAAACATATTACTTTTTTTAAAAAAGAAAATTTATAACTGTCATTGGCTATAATCAGTCTCTTTCCCTGTATTTCTTGATCAGGGTAAAATTTGCATAGGTATTTGTATGATACATATACAAATAAAATACATTTTTAACTGCTTTTAATATGATGAAGTCCAATTTTGAAAAGGTGAGTACCACTATTCATGTGTTTGTAAATTATTTTATAATAGAGAAGGAAAGTGACTTAGATTTCTAGTTTAAAATAAATTGCAAAAACATTTAAAATGTGACAAATCATATTTTGGCAAAAATTGATTTATTATTATAGTAACCAAATTAACTCTCAAGAAAGACTTTTGTTTCAGGGTATTAAAAATAGAATAAGAAAATGGGAACTTAGTAATCAAGCATTGAGGACTTTATTTTTCACAAAGAACTAAGACAACACCATGTAATACCTGCAATCCTGTTTCTTTGGGTTGGGTTCTCATGGACATTTTCTATATACACTCAACATTGGCCATTAGTCAAATAGTACTTTTCAGTGCAGTGTGATTTTAAATGGGCATTTATTTAATAAGTTTTGTTTCAGAATTTGTTTTGTGTATAAACACACTACCTTTAATTTTTTCTGACACCATGCCCACTACACAGTAGAAAAAACAGTGTAATTGTAATTTTGTCCTTTATAGCACAGGACAAATAAATGTCAAAATCAAATGATGGTGTCCCCGAAGGGAAAACACTTCAGTGATGAAATATTCTTCCTCACTTCCCATTGCTATTCCTCTGAAACCCAGGTAAAGCTGCCTCAGGAGCTAATCAAATTCTGCTAATTTGCATGTAATAAAATCTCTGCCACAAGGTTTTAGAATGTTACAAGGAAAACTGTATAACATCTCTAAAATGGTAAATTATGAATATATGTATACATCTGCTCTGAAACCACAGTTTATAAACACTTAGAGTAGCTTCACAGAACCAAATCTGATATGAGCCTCTGCTTATATAGTTGATGGGTTAATCGTCAGTTTAATTACCTGCTTTTAATAAAAATTCTTGGAATTGGCACTCTGCTATTTTCTATGTTCCTTGAAAGTGCTGTAATATTGCTAAAATGTCAGACTCTTTCTTGGGAATGATGATAACAATCAACTTTGCAAAACAATCATTAATGTAGCTTTAAAAAAGTAGCTAAATGAGCAAACTTTTTCTGTGAATTACTTGTACTTACATGATACTAGTCCTGCTGTTCAAATATAACAGGCACATAGTTTATGTAAGATTGTCTTACCAGAATCATCCCCACCCCCAATTTTTTAAAAGAATTTATCTTTTAATTCATGTAAGTTATTTTTGGAATAAATTCTTTGATTTTAGGACCTTGGTTATTTTGACAATTTCTGAGAATTTATGAGGTGGGGTTAAAAAACTCATTTTGAAATATTCTTTTAGAATTTATAGGGTGAAAGTAAACCTTTTGTATTATAGTTACCATTAAACTCACAAATATAAAGTATTACATTTCCATTCCCAAATCCCAACATTACACACAGAATTTTGAAAAATACCTTCTGGAAATTATAGAAGCTACTACACGTACGAAATACTGGATTTTACTCCTTTCTTTTTTTTTTAATTTTTATTGTTATTCAATTACAGTTGTATGCCTTTTCTCCCCATCCCTCCACCCCACCCCAGCTGAACTCACCTCCCTCCAGCACCTCCACCCTCCCCCTTGATTTTGTCCATGTGTCCTTTATAGTAGTGCCTGAAAACCCCTCTCCTCTCTGCCCCCTCCCCATTCCTCCCCGGCTATTGTTAGATTGTTCTTAACTTTAATGTCTCTGGTTATATTTTGTTTGCTTTTTTCTTCTGTTGATTATGTTCCAGTTAAAGGTGAGATCATATGGTATTTGTCCCTCACTGTCTGGCATATTTCACTTAGCATAATGCTCTCCAGTTCTATCCATGCTGTTGCAAAGGGTATAAGCTCCTTCTTTCTCTCTGCTGCATAGAATTCCATTGTGTAAATATACCATATTTTTTTGATCCACTCATTTGCTGATGGGCACTTAGGTTGCTTCCAGTACTTGGCTATTGTACATTGTGCGGCTATGAACATTGGGGTACATAGATTTTACTCCTTTCTTTATGAAAATTTAAATTTCCTTTCTCTGAAATTGAAATACTCAACTGGTAAAGGAATATACTTGAATTCTGGAATAATCTATCAATCTCATGTTATTCAGTATTGTGGAGAGATATTAATTATTGCATTTTTCATGAGACAGTGTAAATATTTCATTTTATACAATCACAATAAAATTATTGTTTTTAAGGACACAATAAATTCTACAGAGTGATTCACTGTTTGAAGGCCATGTGCTCAGAAGGAGGAAGGCTTAACTAAAGCATGTGGAGTTGAGATTAGCCAGAAGTTTCCTGTCTAGGTTAGAGAAGTTACTAAGGATCAGTTTGGGATTTCTTGTATTACAGTTTTTGAGAAGGCAAATGGTTCTCATTTACCAATGACACCATATCAGGAAGGAGAAGAGACTGCTATTTAGCCTTATGTTAGTGTACTTTCATATAACAAAGTTTATGTTACAAGAATGTTAGTGTTCTACAGTGCAAATCATGTCTTCTATAGAACAACAATTGTATAGAATAAAATGCTCTGTGCAAGCAGAAGTAATAATTACAACAAAGATTTGTCTCTGACACCCAACAGCAAGCTTTTAAAAACTGTTGGGCTATTTTTATGTAACACAATCATTAGACCAATCTTCTTCAATCACAAGAAACAGAACTTATGTATCTCAAGAATGAAGCTTTGCTGCATAGAGAAGTAGAGAGAAAAAGGAGTGGAGTATGCTGAGCTTTTAATTCTTAAATTACAGGATATTTTGGCAAAGAATTCTGTTCAGGGGCTTGATGGTTCACAAAAGCAGACTAGAGACCCCAGTGGGTAGGGATTGTATCCAATTCATTTTTTGTTGTTGTTGTTCCCAGAGCCTACAGTAAGAAGTCCCTCCATCAGTGTATGTAGACGAATGAAGGAATAAACATCAGCTGGTCAAGGCTCCTGATTGTGAGTGTGAGTGAGTGTGTTTTTTCAAGGGTTCAGGTTATATTTTTATTTACTCAGCAACAGAAATAAGTTGGTGTACACAAATTTTGAAGATTTCTTATGACAATCCTATAGCCATATTGTCTCCTGGGTGGAAACTGCTCTTGGATGGTCAGAAGTCAAGTGGATTGGATGTGGCTGCCATCCCCTCTTATCCTCTAACATGATGGCAAGCACTGCACTGCAGATGAAAGGGTACTCAGAATGGATAGATCACTTTTTCTTCCTTTCTCCAAATGAAATGATGGTGTGTCACTGCTCACACACAATGTGTTTCCCATCAGGATGTTGGTTATCTAGTGTCTTCAATGACCTTCCTCCTTCCTTAGTCTACAACTAAGCAGTTTTATGCTTCTGTGATATGAAGAAAAAGTTCGGAATTCATGGAAGTGCTATTACATAGAGGCCAAGAATTTAATTACCTTATTTTAAGCCCTTTTAAATAAATTTGATAGGAGTTCATGTTTGGCTTCCTGCTTCATTAATACTTTCAATCCTTTTTGTCTTCCTCTCTGTTTCCCATTTCATTTATACTGTTGCCAACATTGAAGTAATTTCTTCTTATGATTAGTCTGCTTCAAAAATATTTTGGATTTATCTTTTACACATAATAGAATTCTATGAAAAACTTGTGAAATGTCTGCAACTCATCCTGTTGAAGTGTTGACTTTATATATTATACATATCCTTAGGTTATACTCTTTTGAAATTGGGTTTGACATATCCAAGATGCCAAAATTTAAAAGCTACTATGTGGGTTTGATTTTTTTCATAATGTGCTCACATTGGTTTCCACCATAATTTTGGCTTTTATTTCTAATCTAAGGGTTTATTATTTACTTTCTTCATCTATCTTCTTGATATAATTGTCTCAAAATCCTTGGAGAAAATTTTTTTGGATATTATCAAGGGTTCCAGCCTTGTCTTATTCACAAAATATTCTGCCTTTTTTAGAATAACTTAAAATTCTTGACAAGTTCAAAATCAATGGTTTTATAATCATTCCTGAGCATATTTTTTCCTTGACATTTTTCTCCATGGGGAAACCCATGGAGACAAGACCATGGGGACAAGATTGGGACTGCAGAAAGGGGTGGGAGAAAAGAATTATTGAAAAAGGGGCAAGAGGAAATGGGAATAATGAATAAGTTTATCATCTTGATGTTAATAATGGTATTATCAAAGTATACATATGTCAAAATTTGTCAAATTATACCCTTTAAGTACATGAACTATGTCAATTACAACTCTAAATCTATTTTTTAAAGAGCAGTTGAAAAATTGTTGTCATATTAATAGCTAATATTTGAAAACAAGAAGTAACAAAAAGGGTTTTGTTGAAAAAATAGAATTTTTTTCTGTCTTCTGTTTTCAGTCTAAATTATCAATGGCATCACATTATTGATTACATTGGTTAGATTGGTCAGTCAGATTTATTGAAATTCACAAGGGTAAATCATAGATTAATATATTTCTTCAGGGCAGCCTATAAGGTCTTTGGCTGCCTGGAAAATCCATTTTTATGGAAGTTTTCATTGCACTCAATACATAAGAGATTAGAAGCCGTAGCTAGCTTTTATTTAAAACATGTTTGCTTAAATTACAGCAAGTTACTTTACAGCTAGACATATGAATGCCACGTGCTAAGTAAATTGTACATTAAAAAGAAAGTGTTTAAAAATACCCTGAAGTTGTAGAAATGTGAGATGCATATAGAGAATAATAATTTAAGCAGTTTCAATCATCTTATTGATGTTAAACCAAGTTTCCTATAATTCTTGCAGCAGAAGAGACATATGTCTTGAATGTATTTTAAATCTATGCTAAAGCTAACCCTTTTAAGGGCATCATTGAATTGATAATTTCAAACAGTTTGTCAAATTCAGATATGTTCCAGAGAGGGGAGAGAAATATTGAATGTGCCACTTAGTACATTTTATAATGTCATTTTTGAGGATTCATGTTTACTTTGGCTGCCTGTCCCAATGTACCCAAAATATGAATAAATAAAGATGAAGACTTGGTTTCTATGTCCTTTTAATACAGTGTTGAATGAGTGTTAAAGCTAATACAAGACATATCCTCCAGTCATCACTTTGTTAATTTGATAATTGCTAAATTAATTTTAATGAAGTTAACATGCCTGTTATCTATAACCATAAAACATCCCTGCTATAAAACATTTCCACTGTAAATCAGAGAAAAATGCTATGGTCACAGATATTAACACATAAGGTGGTGAACAAATTTAGTTGAATTACATGGCACTGTCAATTCTGTACAGAAAATTCCAATTTTGTGTAGAAGTTTTTGATTTCTAAGCTTTTTACTTGAATTAGAAGATTTTAATTCTGTTATTTTATGAAACATTTGTATATATATAGAAAAAGTGCTACTTGTTTGCACATGCTGGTTATGTGGCATTTTTACATGATTTCATGCTTTGCTGATAGAAAATTAGACCCTTGTGTATTATAAAAGAGTAGAAAATAGCTATAGAATCAGGATGCAATTTCTTCAGGGCATTCTGTAGACAGCTAGAAATATATACAGGCAAAGCAATGTCACTGGATGCTAATGTGAACTATACTACCGCTGATGAGTACAGCAAATCCCTCTATAAGAAGCCACAACCCTTTCATGAACTGGGAGTTTTAACCTTAAACTTTGACTATGTAGGTAATTTCTATACTTTTGTACAAAGAAATTATAATGAATATTTTATAATTACATTATATCCATGAATTCATAAATATACTCTCAAGGGCTGATATACCCAGTATAGCTACATGTAGATGTGAGGTAATCATTTCTGTTATTTATGTATTAGACAAGTAATATGGTGTCTTTCATGGACACTAAAGATGAGTCATTCATTTTTGGATTAGTTTGTACCACGCAAGTCATTACATAACAATGTTTTGTCTATTAGAAGTTTTCAATTTTCTCTAATGTGAAACTGAATGAGAAGTATGCTGTAATTTAACTAGCAATAATGTGTACAAGTAATAATATGTCTACTACAACCTTATAAGGATTAATAGTAAAAGATGTCAAAACAGGCCTAGGCGCCACCGTCTCTTTTAGTTTTCTTAACCTTCAAGCCAACTTCAATAACTATCACAAATACTATCTAGATTAAAACTCAGTGCAAAGGTGTGACTGAGGTCAGTGAACTAAATTCTGAAAGGACTACTTTGTTTCACTCCCATGTGAAACAATTTACCTTACATTTCAGAAAGCATCTTATTGCCTGTCAACATTGAGTGGGGATAAATTGGTCTTGACTGCTTTAGTCCTACTTCCAAGCTTGTTACACTTTATAACTTGTGGCTGAAATCTTGGAAGTAAGGAAAAAGTACATTAGTTAAGTGTAGAAGTCTTCTTTGGTGATGTTAATGTTCTTGGTGTGTTTGGCACCTGGAGAAATTTTCCATTACAATGAAGCTGTAATATGAGTGGAAACTTTTTTTTTTTTTTAACCAATCAACTGTGTAGGCAGGCTGTGTGTGGTGTTTCTTGAAATGGGCCTGGAAAAATAAAACAAAGCCCTTCCTTGTTTCTTCTAATTGTCACACTCTGAAATGAACTGTAAATGAAACTTGGTAAGTAGAGATGTCAGAACTATTTGGTTTTCCTACAGCAACTGCTTCTTGGTTGTCAGTATTAAAAAGCAGTATTCTGCCAGGTTTAAGAATTGACTGAAAAGAACACAGAAGTCCTTGAAAATCATGGCAATTATTCATAGCAAAAATACTCTGTCCTAGAAATCCTGATGGCAGTAGATGTTTTGAAACTTTTGTTTGTGGTGTTAATAAAACCGGGGAGCTAGGAGCAGCCCTTCACAAGAAAAGTCTTTTGTTTCTATATTGGGCTGACCTGACTTTATAAGACTGCCATAGACAACTGCCAGAGTAAAAACAGAGGAAAATGGAAAAAAAAAAAAAGAGAGAGAGAGAGAAACCTGGAACAGAAGTTCAGAGACCCCTGTGGCCATTATTTTTCATTTTAAATCCAATGATGTACTATAATAGAATAAGGACTAAATGTACAATGCAAAGCATTCTCAATATGACACAGTAGAGTGCCGAGAAATAAAGTTCATATGATTCATTTCTTCTTCAAATGCATTGCTTTTTTTAGGTCAATTCAATAAATAATCTTTCCACTTATAACATGGGAAAACAATTTTACTAACATAAAATTACTTTTTATGTAATAAGCTGAAAGGAACCAGGCTCATTAGCAATAAGGTAGATGATTTTACTTGTAAAAATATCTCAAGACAGAATTTTCAAACAAAAACAAAAGGAAGCTGACACTAGAAAGTCATCAAATTATCTATCAAATTTATCAGCACAATTGTTTTTAACTGATGTGTAAGGCCATACTACGCTAAAGATGCCCAGACTCATCTGTTTTTAACTGATTAGACTTAACCAGAACCAGCTGAAGGAGACTAAACTTTTCAAGTTTTCTCCATGTGGGGACTTCTTACAATGATAATGGATACCACCACTTACCAGGCCTTCTCCCCTCACAGTAGTATGATTACATTTATTAGTCCCAAATGCTATCCTGCTCCTATTTGAGCTCCCCAAACTGCTCCCTAATTTGCTGTTTTGTTCCCTCATAAATTTTATAAAATAGTATATTATTATGTCAACCTTTTTAAATGTATTTCTGTTACCTCCAGGCAAGAGTAAAAACACCTAGGCTGGACATTCATAGCTCCACACAATGAAGCATAAAGGTGCCATTACAAGACTCTTTTTGCCCTGGCTGGTGTGGCTCTGTAGATTGAGTGCTGGCCTGCAAATCAAAGGGTCACCAGTTCTATTCCAAGTCTAAGGCACATGCCTGGGTTGTGGGCCAGGTCCCCAGTAAGGGGGGTGTGAGAGGCAACCACTCATTGATATTTCTCTCCCTCTCTCTCTCCCTCCTTTCCCCTCTCTAAAAATAAATAAATAAATAAAATCTTAAAAAAAAAAAAAAACAACCTCTCTTCTCCTTATACTGTTACAGAACCACTGGTTTCTATTGCCTGCTGGAAAAAAAAAAAGAAAGTGATTCCCAATGCTAGAGTCTTATGAAAAGGAAAGGAACTATTTACTCAGAAGTTATACAGGTTCAAATAATGGCAGAATCCTGTTTTCAAGTCACAAAATCCCTTAAAACTAAACACCCGTAAACACATGAAGTCCTGCCTCCCCTTGCCAAACCAGGCCAGTCAGAGGTATCATCTCTCAGGAAAAGAAATAGAGGTCTGTAGCTTAACTGGGCAGATTCCCATATTAACATTCCAGTTTCACCCAGTTGCCTTAGCCCTAACCCTGCTCTTAAACCAAAGCTGCATGGCCCCTCCTCATGGTGGGCTGGTTGGGATCCTTCTGCACCCTTTCAAACTTTGTGGCCAAGACCCCTTCATGGCTACTACATCCTGCTGTTCTGATCCTTTCTAAGCTGTATGGCAGAGATTCCCGTATGGATAAGCGGGCATGGCTTCTGTGCACTTGGGTTAAATCCTTGCCTTGTTCCTCCTCCATAATCCCATTTCCGACTCTTCCCACAAGGGTTACACCTGCCAGTACTTTGGTTTATTCTGCCTTTCTTCGGTTACCATTCTGTCCAGGCAGGCTTGATCCATGATGTAGGGGAACCACCTCTAAGCCTCTTGTGCAGGTGCACCAACCAGGGGATCGCCTCCCAGCTGCATCACAGGTTAGAGTCACGCCCATCTTTCTGGCTTAGAGCAGCAAGTGTATCTGTTAGCATTAAAATAATTATCAATGGCCCTGCTCCTCTTCTTCTTCCCTCATACATATTAGTGGGGGTTTGGAGGACCTCTATATTCTCTGTTTCAATAATACTTTGATCACTGGAGTTCAAAGCATTATTTTTGTTTTCCAACTTTGAATTTAGTCACAATCTCTTTTAATTGACTTCTGTCTTCTCTACCTAAACAGAAAGCATTCATTTATTCATTCAACAAGAATGATGCACCTACTGTGTGTCAGACCCTATGCTAGGCACAGAGGATACAGTAGTGAACAAGACCCACATGGTCTCTGCTCTCAAAGAACTCTGTACTAGAGAGTAATTTTGTGGAATAGCAAACATACTCCTACTCTTTTAAAAAAGGTTGTGACAAATACTATAAAAGAAATAAAAGAGACTTATTTATGATGACCAGTAGTGTTACTTCAATTATATGTTCAGAAAGAACTTCATTGAATAAGCTGCATTTGAATTGAGATCTGAGTGCAAGAAGAGCCAGCTATGCAGAGACTAAGAGCAGAGTTTCTCAAGGAATGATGATCACAAATGCCATGAGTAAGAGAAAAGTGTGGCATGTTTATGTAGAGAACAGAAAGCAGTGAAACTACAGAGGGGTAAGTTGAACTATGACAACTCTTAATTTTCTGTGTCAAGCACCTGGGGCTTAACTTAATACCAAAATATTCTGGCATATTATTAATTAACTTCTCTCTCTCTCTTTCTCTCTTTTTATCTTCACCCAAGACCAGTTTTGCTTTTACAGAGAGAGGAAGGGAGAGGAAGAAAGAGAGAGAGAAAAAATCAATGTGAGAGAGAAATGTCAATTAATTGCCTTCTTGTATGCACTCCACCTAGGGATCAAACCCACAACCTGGGTATGTGCCCTGACCAGGAATCAACACCGTGACCTTTCTGTCTACAGAATGATGTGTCAATTAACTGAGCCACACCGGCCAGGATAACTTCTTTCTTGTTTTTTGTCTTTTATCTCAGTGTTTCATTGCCCAGTTAGATTTTGAGTTTAACTTATAATAAAGTCACATCATAATTATGCAGCTTCATAGACTCTTCAAAGTTATTAACAGAGTAGGCTTTTAAACATAATAAAGATATAAATTCTACCCAAACTGATATACAGATTTAACATGATTCCAATCAAAATCCAAGTAAGGTTTTTTATAGCTATATAAAAGATCATTCTAATATTTAAATGGAAAATAAAGAAACTAGAATAGCTAAAACAAGAAAATGAGGTTGGGTGTTATCAGTTTGCCCAATTTTAATACATAAGACTGAAAGTTTTTCCTCTAAGGTCAGGAAAAGGCGAGGATTCCATTCCTGTCACTTCTATTCAACATAGTACTAGAAGTCCTACCCAGAGCAATTAGGAAACAAACAAACAAACAAATAAACAAACACATAAATGGTATCCAAATTGGAAAAAAAGAAATAGGGTTCCAGCTCATATTTCATGTTTTAATATATAGAAAAACTCTTAGGATTTCATAAAATAACACTTGGAACTAATAAATGAAATCAGTATAGTTGGAGGAAAAAATCAACATATAAAAACAAGTTTTGTTTCCACACACTAAAAATAAACTATCTGAAAATGAAATTAGCAAAAGAATCAAATTTACAATACCATCAAAAATAAAATAATTATAAATTTAGTCAAGAAAGTGAAGACTTATACACTGAAAAACACAAAACATTAATAAATGAAATTAAAGATATTACCCCATAAATATATGTTGGAAAACTTAACTATGTTAATTGTTAAAATATCGATACTACACAAAGTGATCTACAGGTTCAATGCAATCCTTATTAAAATCCCTTTGGAATTTTTTACAGAAATAGAACAAACAAATCTAAAATGCATACAGAACTACAAAAGATCCCAATTATCCATAATGATTTTGAGAAAAATAGAACAAAACTGGAGGCATCACACTTCCTGCTTTTAAAATATATTACAAAGTTACAGCAATCACATTATGGTATTGGCATAAAGACACTCAAAGGAAAAAAAATAAAAAGCCCATGAATCAATTCATGCATATGGTCAACTGATCTTCCACAAAGGTTTCAGTAATATACAATGGGGAAAGAATACTCCCTTCAACAAATGGTGCTGGGAGAACTATTTACATGTGAATTAATTAAATTAGACCCTCACTTTATAGTAGACATAAAAGTCAACTTAAAATGAATTTAAGACTTAAACATAAGACTTGTAAATATAAAATTTCCAGAAGATAACAGGGACAGAGCTTGATGGCATTGGTCTTGGTACTGATTCCTTGGGTATGACAATAAAAACACAGGAAGAAAAAAGTTAAATACATAAATGGGACTACGTTAAACTAAAAAGCTTATGCACAGCAAAGAGTGAAAAATATACTATGAAAGTGAAGAAAATATTTGCAAAGCATGTTTCATATAAGGCATTATTATCTAAATATATAAGGAACTCTTATAATTTCTTGCCATGTGCAACAATATAGATGGATTTTTCTACAGTCCTTCCCTATGTGACAACATGAATGAATCTTGAGGACATTATGCTAAGTTAAGCCAAAAAGACAAATGATTCCACTTATGTTAGGTAACTAAAACAGTAAAACATGTAATGTCTTTTGTAGTACAGATATGATGATGATAAAATCTCTTGCTTTTATTTGTCTGAAAAGGGCCTCATTTCACCATTAACTGAGAATTATATTTTTGATTGGATTAGAATTATAGGTCAATAGTTTCTTTTTTTTTTTTTTCTATGTAGTTTTAAAGATGTTACCCTTTCAAACTTTCAGCAGGTCAACATAGCAGCAGAGATAGACATGGTACTTTCCTCCTCTCACAACCACATCAAAATTACAACTAAACTACAAACAACCATCGCTCAGAATCACCTGAATTGATTGAGCTTGGTTGCAAAATGAAGAAGAAATGAAGGCTATACAAAGTGAAATAAAGCTAAATTTATAGGAAACCAATAGTGAAGGGAAGGAAACTGGGATTCAAACCAATGATTTGGAACAAAGGCAAGAAATAAATACCCAACCAGAACAGAATGAAGAAGTAAGGATTTTAAAAAGTGAGGAGAGACTTAGGAATTTTGGGGCAACGTTAAGTGCTGAAACATTCGAATCATAGGCTACCAGAATGAGAAGAGGAAGAACAACAAATTGAAAACTTATTTGAACAAATAACAAAGGAAAACTTCCCCAATCTGGCAAAGGAAATAGACTTCCAGGAAGTCCAGGAAGCTCAGAAAGTCCCAAAGAAGTCGGACCCAAAGAGGAACATACCAACGCACATCATCATTAAGTTACCCAAGATTAAAGATAAAGAGAGAATCTTAAAAGCGGCAAGATAAAAGCAGAGAGTTACCTATAAAGGAGTGCCCATAAGACTACCAGCTGATTTCTTAAAAGAAACCTTTCAGGAAAAAAGGGGCTGGAAAGAAGTATTCAAAGTCATGAAAGGCAAGGACCTCCATCCAAGATTGCTCTATCCAGCAAAGCTATCATTTAGAGTGGAAGGGCAGATAAAGTGCTTCCCAGATAAGATCAAGTTAAAGGAGTTCATCATCACCAAGTCCTTATTACATGAAATGCTGAAAAGATTTATCTAAGAAATAGGAGATCAAAAACTATGAACAATAAAATCACACCAAACTCATAACTATCAACAACTGAAACTAAAAAACAAAAATTAAGCAAATAACTAGAACAGGAACAGAATCACAGAAATGGAGATCACATGGAGGGTTATCAGTAGAGAGGGGGAAATGGAGAATGGTGGAATAAAGGTACAGGGAATAAGCATAACTGGTAGGCATAAAATAGAAAGGGGGAGGTTAAGAGTAGTACAGGAAATAGAGAAGCCAAAGAACTTATATGTATAACCCATGGACATGAACTAAGGGGAGCAGGGAATGCTGGAGGTTGGGGCAGTGCAGAGTGGAGGGGGAATAACTGGGAGAAAAAAATCCTACAACCAATTTGTGCTTCTTATCCCTTTAAGGGACAACTGTAATAGCATAATCAATGAAATATACTAAACAAAAGAAAAGAAAAAAGAATGACAGAAAACTTCCTTAACTTGGTGAAAGAAATAGATATACACATCCAGGAAGCACAGAGAGTCCCACACAAGATGAACCCAAAGAGGCTGACACCAAAACACATCATAATTAAAATGTGAAAGATTAGAGACAAAGAGGGAATCTTAAAAGCAGCAAGAGAAAAGCAGTTAGTTACCTACAAGAGAGCTCCCATAAGACTGTTAGCTGATTTCTCAAAAGAAACTTAGTAGGTCAGAGGGATTGGCAAGAAGTAATAATGGAAAGAAAGGACCTACAATCAAGATTATTGTACTTTAGAATCAAAGGACAGATAAAGAGCTTCCCAGACAAGAAAAACATCAAGGAGTTTATCACCACCAAGTCAGTATTATAGGAAATGTTATAGGTTCTCATTTAAAAAGAAGGAAAAAAATTAAAAATATGAACAATAAAATGGCAATAAATATATATCTGTCAACAAGCTAGTGAAAAAAAAAAAACCCAAAATAAATGAACAATCAGAACAGAAACATACTCATAGATACAGAAAATGGTTTGGCAGTTGCTAGATGAGAGGGTGTTTGGAGGGATTGGTGAAGAAGGTGGAGGGATTGGTGAAGAAGGCAAAGGAATTAAGAAGCACAAATTGGTTGTTACAGAACAGTCACAGAGATGTAAAGTACAGCATAGGGAATATAGTCAATAATATTCTAATTGCTATGCAAGGTGACAGATGGGTTTGAGATTTAGTGGGATGATCATTTAATAGGTTATGTAGCATCTAATCACTGGAGTGCAAACCTGAAACTAATATAATATTGCATGTCAACTGTAATTTAAAATAAACATAATAAAATAAATAAACTGCTTTACTAAAAAATCTATTCCAATGATATAATTTGATATGATTATTTATATGCAAAATGCTTATTATTGCATTTGTAATAGCAAAACAGAAACAATGTGAGCATTAAATAGTATAATTTTTAAGTAAATGATAGTATTTTAATATAACAGAAAAATAGAAAATAAATGTAATGAGGAACCTCCATACTGTTTGTCACACTGGCAGTACTAGTTTAAATTCCCACCAACAGTGAATCGCTCATATGTGAGATATAAAACTGAAACTCAATAAGACAGAATATAGAATGTTAGTTATAGGGGGAAGAGTAGTAAAGGGTAAAGGGGACCAAATATATGATGACGGAACATGATTTCACTTTGGGTGCTGGGTACACAATGTTATATATATATTGATCATGTACCATAGAAATATACAATTGAAACATATGTATTATTAACTGATGTTCTTCCAATAAATTCAATATAGCAAAATGAGAAAAAAACCTGCATTGAACGTAAAATTTGTTTAGTGTGAAACAAAAATTTCTATTTGAAAACGCTCAGTAATTTGGTCTCCATTGACAAAGACAGCTTGCACTGAGTACCTTTCGGGAGCAAATTTTAACCCCATTATTCTCTTTTGATCTTGTAGTTTATATTAATTAACTTATGAACCTCAATGTTTCTGTTATAAAGTTCACATTTTTACACCATAAATCCTTTGTAGCCATAATTTGGGGTTTGCAAAGATAAATTAAATATCTTAAAGTGAAGCAAACAGAACTGGTTCATGATACAAATCATAAACTATTCTTGATTGCCTAATACATACTGAGGATTCATGGAAATCCATAAAGCAGAAAGTTATGTTTTATGTTTTGTGCATGTCATATGAAAATATGGATTGTTATTAAACAATTGTTTAAATAATCAGGGTTTTTAGCAAAGAACATTAGACTTCTTGGTTTTATGGTTAGGTTTTCAATTTTATGTTGGTTACATTAACATGGTTTTCATAAATACTTGAAATCATTAATATTTTTAATCATTAAAAATAAAGATGTTACCACCTGCATTATCTATTGTTTTGTTTCTGCCAAGGAGTCTTCTGTAAGTCTTGTTTGTGTCCCATTTTATGTAATGTGCCTCTCTCCTGGCTAATTTAAATAGTTTCTTTTTGCTGTGCTTTAAAAGTACTTTGGTTTTGATGATCCTTGATGTAATATTTTTGTTCTTATTCTGCTTGGGGTTCTTTGAGCTTATGAGATCTATGTTTACTTTAATAAAATTTGGAAAAGTTTTAGCCTTTAATCTTCCAAAATTTTTCCTGCTTCCCTGTAGGGGGGCTCCACCCACAGGCCCCGTCCCCTCGCCCCCGTCTGCTACAGATGAAAATAAGACTACATGATCTACTTGGGGAGGAAAGGTGGCTGATCTGTCAAAGAAGGGCCAGGAACCTGTTCCTCGATGGGCTTTCTTATTAGACTTAAATTGCATAGGAATACAGGGCTAATACATAAAGCTCATCAATCATTGTCCAGCAGAAATGATCAAATAATAGATAACATTCAAAGAACTCAGGGGTTATTCTGAGTCAGGGTCAGATAGTTAAAGGGCCATAAAACTTTGGGGAACAAACTCATTCCATGCATGGACTCTTATCATTTAAATTGAGGGTATTAGCAAAGTAGGTTTCATAGGATTCTATCCATTCTTTCTTAGGCCTGATTACCCTAGGGAACCCATCCTTTCCAGCACAGGGATGCTCCCATCTCCGGCATTGTTTTAGGCATAAGGCATTGTTTCAGGCTTAAGTCAGGGAGGGGAAGTAAGGCAGCCAAGAGATTAGGAGACTTCTTGCAGACAGAATGAGGACTCAGGCTATGTCAAAGCCAAGGGGCGGGGGTCCATCACCTCCTTTTTCCATAGACCCCTAAGTCATTCCCTGAGGGCCTCTTTGTGACTGTGCCTGTCTTGGGTCATCCTTCCCTTGAGGAATCTTACTCATCATTGGCTAACCAGTCATGCACTGGGGGCCAAGCAGGGTGAAGTAAAGTGGCAGAGGTGGTGCCCCTGCCAGGGAGATAAGCTTTGTCTCCTTAGTGGTTTATGGTCCCAAGGTCTCTCACTCAGCTTTAGCCATGGGGGTTTACTGCTTCTGAAACCAGGCAGGGCAGTTCCCAACACTTCCCCTTTCCTTCCTGGGACTTCAATACGTGTTAGATTATTTGTGTTATCTCAGGTATTAGGAAATCTGTATACATTTTTTCCATCTACTTTTTATAGCTCATTTTATACTTTTTCTTGCTATACTTTTAAATTCACTGGTTGTTACATCTGTAGGATCTATTGTCCTCTTAATAAGGTCAAGAAAAATTTTCATTTTTGATACTGTATTCTTCATTTCTAGAACTTTTATTTTTTTTATGTTCCTCATGTATCCTCTCATTTGTGCTTGCTTTCCTTAATTGTTGTGCATATTATTATATTTATTATAAATCTTTTAATATTTCCTTTTAATTTCATTTTCTCAGTCTTTTTGTGTTTGTTTCTAGTGATTGATTTTATACCTGATTTGAGTAATATTTTCCTGCTTTTTTACAAATAGAGTAATTTTTAATAGAATGCTGGACATTGTAAATTGTATGTTGAAGGACACTAGATTTTATTGTGTTTCTTTAAAGAGTAAGGTGTTTGGTGTGCCTGGACATCAACATGATTGCGGATTAATTTGATCATTGTTAAACTTATTTTGAAGACGATTGAAGACAGATATACTATATTCTTTTCTCTGCAATTAACTTAAATTCTTCTTAAATCTTTACTTAATAACCAGTACTTTCACTCTGGCTAGTTGGAACCCAAATGACTCCTTTCTGTGATCTCTGGGAATTGTTTGGCTTCTAGATCCCCAGTAACTGTACTTTTTGCAGATTTTCTTCTTTGCTTGGCTTTGTTAAATTTTACTCAATGTGTTTATAGATTGGTATTTGGACAAAAACTCAAAGGGACCCATTTTTATATTCTTTAAAGACTTTTTATTCATAAATATATCCTATATAAAACTCCATTACACCATTTCTAGCTGCCTTATCCTTCCTGAAATTCAGTCTCTGTCTTCTCAGTTCAGAGGGACTACTACTGAACTTTGATTGACATTCTCTTCCCTGCAATATAATTTGAAAATTTCCTCTAGGCAGAGAGCTGGGATAATCATAGAACTTATCTCATTTACATTCTTTTCCAAGAATCTTAGTCCTGTACTGCCTGCTATTGTCTGAAGTAATTGTGCAACATATTTTTCAGTGTTTTAGTTGTTTAATGATTAGAAGATAATAATTCTGTTACTTTCTCAGGGCTGGAAGAAAAATCCAGAAGTACATTTTTACAGTTATTATGTATAATCAAATTTCTTCCCCAAAGTATGGAACTCATTTATATTACCACTCTATAACATTCTTTTACTAGAACAGCTTCACTGAATTTTCATTAACACACTTTTATTTATTTATTAACTTAATTTTTATGCTGATACATATACTTTTTTACTTCTGTTCAAGTACAGTTGTCTTCTTTTATTTTAATAGCACCCTCTTACATGATAATATGTGTTTGTGTGTTTTTCTAATAACTCATGAGTAAGTATAAGTATATATGCTAGTTGGGATTGGCATTAAAGTTCACATGGTTCTGTCTGTAAAAATTTCAGTATTGTTGTCATCTCTGGGAAAAATTGTAGAATCATGAAGAATGAGGCAAACATTATATAGAATACATTTACAAAATATTATATTTGCTTGGGTAATTAAAATATGTGCTTTATTTCATATTTTATAATTTTACATTAATAAAATTATAATAAAATCATCTCTCTAACTTACTATGTTTCTTGACTCATTAAAATAAAGTTTTAAAAATTAATTACACTTATTTTAGAACATAGGAAAAGAGCAAAACAAGGAGAAGGTTATCACCCTTAGTATCCATAATTTTTCTTTTATATTTTTAAATTTTCAATTACAGTTTACATTCAAGATTATTCTTTATTTGTGTCAGATGTATAGCAAAGGGGTTAGGAAACCATGTAGTTTAAAGAGTGATCAAAAAGGTGAAGAGATTAGGCAGTATAAATTAATAGTTACAGAATAGTCACAGAGATGTAGATTATAATATAGGAAATAGAATCAATAATATTGTGATAACTATATATGGAACAAGGTGGGTACTTGAAGCATCAGAAGGACCACTCTGTAAACTATCCATCACTTTATTAATACTAAAGATACCTACTGTTAAGAGTGGGAACATTTTAAAAACATATTTTTTATTATACAAACTTTATGAATAAGTTTATATTCTGCTTTTTCACTTAATAACTAATATAGTTTAAATTTATTATACTTATCTTTTAGAATATAAATGTTCTATTGTTGTAATTAACCATTTCTGTTATTTACAAATGATTTTGAATATAAATATGTTATTATCTTTGTGAATCATAATGTTATTGATTATTACCTATGCTTTCAAATCATATGTACAGGAGGTGTAATTAATACTCAGAGGGTATACACTTTAAATGGGATTCAAAATACAATTTCTTACTCAAAGTTATAAAAACAATATATACTTCTACAGATAGTAAATGAGACTAATTGGTTCTCTGCATTCAAATTGGTATCCACTGGTACCAGTAAGAAAGAACAAAACAACAAATAAAAAAACCAAAAGAAACAAACAAAAAAACTACTTAAGCCTGTAATATGGATGAGGAGTTATTGTACTTTATTATGCCAAGGCAAGCATCTGTGTATCCAGATCTAAAGCAACTTTGAATATACATTCTAGTAGCCTCTTAGTGGGCTGCTCATGCATTTTGGTCTTAGAGACCCAAAGATCAATTAGCCTGCAAGAAAGATTCTTGCTATTCATACAAAGCTGATTACTATGCAGGTCTTACTTCTTATTATGGTGATACATGGAACAAGAGCCTGAGATCTTTTCTCTTACCCTAAAGTTACCTTCTGTGCCAAAAGATTAAGTGAAAAGTAAATAAAAATAGTTTACAGCTGAGAATAACAGGCTTGACTTGCTTCAATTTCTAATTTTAAAGAAATGTCAAAGAATTTCTAATTTTAGAGAAATACCCATGGCAATGTAAGATACCCCAACACAGTGTTTGTAGAGTAACTGCTTTCCTTTAAAAAAGGTACAGAGAATCCTCTCCAGCCCTATTGACAGTTTTAAATTTTTCCTTTCCAATTTGGGTGCCTGTTATTTTTACTTCTTGTCTGATTTCTGTGTCTAGGACATCTAGTATTATATTGAGGAAGAATGATGAAAGCAGACATCCCTATCTTGTTCCTAATCGTAAGATATTTAAAATAAAATTTCCTCCTTTGAGTATGATGTTCACTGTGGGTTTATCATCTACGGTCATTATCATATTGAGGTATGTTTCCCCTACTCCCATTTTGTTGAGAGTTTTTATCATAAGTGGGTGCTGGATCTTGTCAAATGATTTTTCTACATTCATTGATATGGATATATGATTTTCATCATTCAATTTTTTTTTACTGGGGTATCACATTAATTCATTTCTAAATATTGAACCTACCTTGAATTACAGGAATACATTGCAATTGATCATGGTTGTATGCCCTTCTAAATGTATTGCTGAATTTGGTTTGTTAAAATTTGTTTAGGAATTTGGCTTCTATGTTCATCAGAGATATGAGCTTTAATTCTTTATTGTAGTGTCTTTACCTGGTTTTGGAATTAGGATAATGCTGATCTCATAACTGAGCTTGGACATCATTCCTCATTTTGAATATTTTGGAATAGTTTGAGATGCATATGTGTTATTTCTTCTATGAATGTTTGGTGAAATTCACCTGTGAACCCATCTGTTTCAGGAATTTTGTTTGTCAGTTTTTTTTTCTTTTATGACTAATTTGATTTCATTGGTTGTTAATAGTCTGTACAGGTTTTTTATTCCTTCTTTTTAATTAACTTTTTTTATGTTGATAAATTTTTAAAATATTGTTATTCAGTTACAGTTGTCTGCATTTTCTCCACATTCTTCCACCCCACCACAGTCGAAACCACCTCCGGCTCCCACCTCCAACCTCCCCCTGGATTTTGTCCATGTGTCCTTTATAGTAGTTCCTGTAATCCCCTTTCCCAATTATCCCCTCCCCACTCCCCTCTGGCTATTGTTAGATTGTTCTTATTTCAATGTCTCTGTTTATGATTTGTTTGCTTTTAACTTTTGTTGATTATGTTCCAGTTAAAGGTGAGATCATATGGTATTTGTCCCTCACCACCTGGCTTATTTCAATTAGCATAATACTCTCCAATTCCATCCATGCTGTTGCAAAGGGTATAAGCTCCTTCTTTCTCTCTGTGGCGTAGAATTCCATTGGGTAAATGTGCCATTGTTTTTTGATCCACTCATTTGCTGATGGGCACTTAGGTTGCTTCCAGTACTTGGCTATTGTAAATTGTGCTGCTATGAACATTGGGATGCATAGGTTCTTTTGGATTGGTGTTTCAGGGTTCTTAGAGTATAATCCCAGCAGCGGAATTGCTGGGTCAAAGGGCAGTTCCATTTTTAGTTTTCTGAGGAAATCCCATACTGTCTTCCACAGTAGCCACACCAGTCTGCATTCCAACCAGCAATGTACCAGGGTTCTCTTTTCTCTGCATCTTCTCCAACATTTGCTTGTTGATTTGTTTATGTTGGCCACTCTGACTGGTGTGAAATGGTACCTAATTGTGGTTTTAATTTGCATCTCTCTGATGGCTAGTGATGCTGAGCATCTTTTCATATGTCTCTGGGCCCTCTGTCTGTCTTCCTTGGAGAAATTTCTGTTTAAGTCCTTTGCCCACTTTTTAATTGGATTGTTTGTCTTCCTGCAGTGGAGCTGTGTGAGTTCTTTATAGATTTTTGAGATCAGACCATTGTCTGAGGTTTCATTGGCAAATATGTTTTCCCATACTGTTGGTTCTCTTTGTATTTTAATGCTGTTTTCTTTAGCCATGCAGAGGCTTTTTATTTTCAGGAGGTCACATTTGTATATTCTTTCCTATATGTCCCTTGCTTCAGGGGACATGTCTGTGAGGATGTTGCTGAGTGGAAGGTCTGAGATTTTCCTGCCAATGTTTCCGTCTAGGACTTTTTTGGTGTTATGACTTCTATTTAAGTCTTTTATCCACCCTGAATTTATTTTTGTGTATGGTGTAAGTTGGTGATCGAGTTTCATTTTTTTGCACATAGCTGCCCAGATCTCCCAACACCATTTGTTGAAGAGGCTGTTTTTGCTCCATTTTATGCTCCTGCCTCCTTTGTCAAATACTAATTGAAAGTAAAGACTTGGGTTTATTTCTGGGCTCTCTGTTCTGTTCCATTGGTCTGTTTTTATGCCAGTACCAGGCTGTTTTGATTACAGTAGACTTGTACTATAGTTTGATATCAGGTATTGTGATCCCGCCTGCTTTGTTCTTCATTCTCAACATTGCTGAAGGTATTCAGGGTCATTTATGGTTCCACATAGATTTCTGAAGTGTTTGTTCTATATCTGTGAAATATGTCATGGGTACTCTAATAGGGATTGCATTGAATCTATAAATCACTTTGGGTAGTATGGCCATTAGCATGATGTTAATTTTTCCAATCCATGAGTATGTTACATGCTTCAATTTGTTCGTGTCTTCCTTAATTTCTTTCTTCAGTGTTGTGTAGTTTTCTGAGTATAGTTCTTTGACTTCCTTGGTTAGGTTTAGTCTTCGGTATTTTATTTTTCTTGTTGCTATATCAAATGGGATTTTTTTTCCTGATTTCTCTTTCTGCTGTTTCATTGTTGGTATACAGGAATGCCTGTGATTTCTGAGTATTGACTTTGTATCCAGCTGTTTTGCCAAATTCATTTATTAGGTCGAGTAGTTTTTTGGTGGAGTCTATAGGATTTTCCATGTACACTATGATGTCATCTGCAAACAGTGACAGTTTCATTTCCTCCTTTCCAATTTGGATGCCTTTTATTTCTTTTCCTTGTCTGATTGCTGTGGCTAGGACTTCCAATACTATATTGAATAGGAGTGGTGAGAGAGGGCATCCTTGTTTTATTCATGAATTTAGTGGGAAAGCTCTATGTTCTTGTCCACTGAGTGTGATGTTGGCTGTATGTCTCTCATATATGGACTTTACTATGTTCAGGAATGCTCCCTCTATTCCCACTTTGCTGAGTGTTTTTACCAAAAATGGGTGTTGTATTGTATCAAAGGCTTTCTCCGCATCTATTGATACAATCTTGTGATTTTTGTCTTTGCCGTTGTTTATGTGATTTATTACAGTTATTGATTTGCAAATATTGTACCATCCTTGCATCCCAGGGATGAATACCACTGGGTCATGCTGTAGGATCTTTTTAATTAATTGCTGGATGCGGTTTGCCAATATTTTGTTGAGAATTTTAGTGTCTATGTTCATCAGCGATATTGGCCTGAAGTTTTCTTGCTTCACTGTGTATTTATCTTGTTTTGGGATTAGGATGATGCTGGCTTCATAAAAACAGTTTGGTAGTCTTCCATCATTTTGGATTTTTTCAAATAGTCTCTGAAGGACAGGGATTAGCTCTTCCTTAAATATGTCATAGAATTCTCCTGCGAAACCATCTAGTCCAAGGCTTTTGTGTGTTGGGAGTTTTTTGATTACTGCTTCAATTTCGTCTGCTATTATTGGTCTGTTCAGGTTTTCTGATTATTCTTCATTCAGTTTTGGAAGATTATATTTTTCTAGAAATGTGTCCCGTTCAACTAGGTTTTCAAATTTCTTGGCATACAATTCTTTGTAGTAATTTCTTTCAATCCTTTGTATTTCTGTGATAACTGTTGTAACCTCTCCTCTTCCATTTCTAATTGTGTTTATTTGGATCCTCTCTCTCTTTTTTTTTTTTGATGAGCCTATTTAAAGGCTTGTCGATTTTATATATCTTTTCAAAGAACCAGCTCTTGGATCCATTGATCCTTAGAATTGTGCTTTTAGTCTCTATGTCTTTTAACTCTGCTTTGATCTTGGTTATTTCCTTCTTTCTACTTGCTCTGGGCTATATTTGTTTTCGTTCCTTGAGTTCTTGTAGGTGTAGGGTTAGGTTGGTTCTATTTTTTTAAGGTATGCCTGTATTGCTATGAACTTCCCTCTCAGGACTGCCTTTGCTGTATCCCATAGGTTTTGGGTTATTGTGAGTTCGTTTTCATTTGTTTCCAGAAAGTTTTTGATTTCTTCCCTAATCTCTTTCTTGACCCATCCATTGTTTAATAGCATGCTATTCAGTCTCCATGATTTTGAGTGTTTGGGTTTTTTTCCTTTGGGGTTGGTTTCTAGTTTCAGACCCTTGTGGTCAGAGAAGATGCTTGATATGATTTCAATTCTCTTGAATTGCTGAGGCTTGCTTTGTGCCCTATCATGTGGTGTATCTTTGAAAATATTCCATGTACACTTGAAAAGAATGCGTATTTTGCTTCTTTGGAATGAAAAGCTCTCTATATATCAGTTAAGTCCATTTCACCTAGGGTATTGTTAAGTGACATGATATCCTTGTTGATATTTTGTTTGGAATGTCTTTCCATTTTTGACAATGGGGTGTTAAAGCTCCCTACTAAAATTGTGTTGCTGTCAATATCTTTCTTGAAGTCCTCCAAGATTTTCCTTATGTATTTGGGTGCTCCTATGTTGGGTGCATATATATTTACAATGTTTATGTCTTCTTGGTGGATTTTTCCTTTGAGTATTATGAAGTGACCTTCTGGGTCTCTCTTTATGGCCCTTCTTTTGAAGTCTACTTCATCTGATATGAGTAATGCTACCCCTGCTTTTTTTTCCCGACCGTTTGCTTGGAAATTTTGTTTTCAGTACTTCACTTTCAGTCTGTGTAGGTCTTTTGTCCTGAGGTGGATCTCTTGTAGGCAGCATATGTATGGGTCGTGTTTTGTAATCCATGCAGCAATTCTATGTCTTTGAATTGAAGCATTTAAGCCATTGACATTTAAGGTTACTATTGATAGGTAGTTATTCATTGCTATATTTTCATACTTGTGTTCCTCTCTCTTCCTTTTTTTCTTCTTTTCCTTAAAGCCATCCCTTTAGCATCTCTTGCAGAGCTGCTTTGGTGGAGATTTATTCTTTTAGACTTCTTTTGTCTGGGAAGCTCTTTATTTGGCCTTCTATCTTGACTGAGAGCCTTGCTGGGTAAAGTAGTCTTGGTCACAGGCCTCTGGTTCTCATTACTTGAAATACTTTTTGCCATTCTCTTTTGGCATGGAGCATTCCCTTTGAGAAGTCAGTTGCTAACCTTATTGGGGCTCCCTTGTATGTTACTTCCTGTTTCTCCCTTGCTGCCTTTAAGATCCTCTCTTTGTCTTGGAATTTTGCCATTTTAATTATGATGTGTCTTGCATTGGGCCTCTTTGGGTCCCTCTTGCTTGGGACTCTCTGTGTTTCCTGGATTTGTGTCACATTTTCTCTCATCAGATTAGGGAAATTTTTCATCATTACTTTTTCAAACAGGTTTTTTTATCCCTTGCTCTTCTTCTTTTCCTTCTGGTATCCCTATTGCATGGATATTATTATGTTTCATGTTGTCCATTTCCCTTAATCCCTCTTCCTTCCTTCTGAGCCTCTTTTCCTTTTCTTGCTCTTTCGGGGTGTTTTTTTCTACTTTGTCCTCCAGTTTGCTGATCCAATCCTCTCCTTCATGAAGTCTACTTTTGATTCTTTCTACTGTGTTTTTCAGTTCAGAAATTGTATTCTTCATTTCCTCTTGGCCCTTGTTGATAGTTTCTATTTCCTTTTTCATGCTGATATAGTTTGCAGTGAGTTCATTGTAGTTTCCCTGTAGTTTCTGATAGTTCTCTGTAAGCTCAGTGAGCTTCCTGATAACCATTGCTTTGAACTCAGTATCTGATAGTTGACTTGCCTATATTTCATTTATCATTCTTTCTGAGGCTTCCTCCTTTTCTTTCATTTGGAGATTGTTTCTTTGTCTTCCCATTGTTTGTGAGACTCTTCTTGTTAGCATCTGCTTATTAAATTGATCTGTTCTGACTCCCTGGGATTATTGTATGAACTTCTATGGTAGAATGCCAGTGGGATTCAGTGGTGTCATCTCCTTAATCTCCTGAGCTCACTAGTCTTGAACTGACGTTTATGAGTCTAACAGGGTCTAACTCTGTTCTTTTCACAGCTCCATGTTTTATTGTCTCCCCTGTGGGAAAAGGAGAAGGAAGAAAAAAAAAAGGGAGAAGGGAAGGAAGGCAGGAAGTCAGGAAAGCAGGAAGGCAGGAAGGCAGGCAGGAAGGAAGGAAGGAAGGAAGGAAGGAAAAAGGAATAAAAAAGATTGGAGGTAAGACGAGAAGAAGGGATTTTAACAAAAAAAATTATAATAAAAAATAAAAAAGGGCAGGAAGAAGGAATAAAAAAAGAAAAGACATAAAGGTAGAAGGAATTTAGGGGAAAACGAAAAAAATTTCTTCTGCTGGCTTTAAACTGGTCAGGTCAGTTCTGCTAGTCTTCCTCTCTGTGAAATGGGAGGGGGTGGGTGGAGGGACTGGTTTTACTTTTCTCCATTCCTTAACCACACTCTTGGTTGTTGTCCAGCCTCCAGTCCAGTTCCTCTGGGTCCTTCTGCTCCCACCTAGGCCTTTAGTCCACCATTGTGCTGTCTTTGAGGTACACCAATTAGGGGCAACTCACACTCCACCTTCTTGCTGTTTGCTGTCCTAGATGCTGTGGCCTCTGGGTGCTCCTTCAGGGTAGTTTAGCTTCCTACTGGGTCAAGTGTTTCCTGGGACTGCAGTCTCACTTAGCCCTGCAGCTCCCTTCTGCTGGGCATTCTGCCTTCCTCCTAGAGAGTGAGTAGACCCTGCAGGTCTCTTTGCGAAGGCTCTCGGTGGGAGATGTTCAGGTGTGGTCATCTGTGGGCAGCGAGGCCGTTGATCAGGTTGAGCACCAATCCCAGGCTTTGGGCCTGTGCACCCAGGCAGCCAGGCCACTGATCAGAATGAGCACCCACCCGAGGTTTCAGGTGTGGGTTCCCAGTCTGCTGATCGGGGTATGCACCCATCCAGGTGCTTTGGGCCTGTGCATCCGCATTGGGGCCACTGATCAGAGAGCGCACCCATCCAGGGATTCAGGTGTGGGTGCCCGGACCGCTGATCTGGGTGTGCAACAACTGGGCTGCAGGTGTGTGCTGGGGTTGCTTATCCAGTGTTCACAGTCCAGGGGCTGAGCGGGTGGGGGCGCAAGAGGCCACAGCTGGTTCAGAGAATTCTCTAAACAGCCGCTGAGTAGCTCTATTTTCTCTTTTTCTTTTCGAGAAATTCCTCCTATTCAAGCCCCCCTGGTCCAAACAAGCACCCGGCCTCTCACACAGCCCAGCCTGGCTCTGTCCCAAGAATCTTGCAGCAGACCCTGCACCCTGGCCAGGGGCTTCAGCAGCCCTGGTCCCCGCGCTGGTCCCAGGGAGCTTATTGTCCTTATGCACTCTTCTTACAGTCTGATATTTCAATGTCCTTTATCTTTGGTCTCCGATTTTCGTATATGCTGGAATACCATTGGCTGTTCACTCTGTTCCTCAGATCAGCTAGGTGTTTCACAGGTGCGGAGGGAAAGTGGACTGTGCTCCCACCTATCTCACTGCCATCTTAAGAACAAATCGGTTTTTTATTTCTTCTTAATCCAGTTTTGGATGATTATATGTTTTAAAAAATTTATCCATTTCTTCCATATTGTCCAATTGGTTAGCATACAGCTGTTCATAATATTTTCTTATAATTCTTTGTATGCTTGTTGTGTCAGTTAATTCTCTTTCATTTCTGATTTTATTTATTTAGAACCTCTCTTTTTATTTATAAATCTGGTTAAAGATTTATCAACCTTATTGATCTTTACAAAGAACCAGATTTGGGTTCACTGATTTAAAAAAAAATTAGTGTCTATTTCATTTATTTGCTCTGATGTTTATAATTTCCTTGCTTTTAGTCACTTTGGTCTTTCTTTGTTGTTAGTCACTTTGGTCTTTCTTTGTTGTTATTTTTCTCAATTCCTTTGGGTGTAAGGTTAAATGGTTTCTTTGAAATTTTTCTTGTTTCCTGAGGTAGGTTATTATTGATATGAATTTTCTTTTTAGAACTACTTTCACAGTGTTCCATAAATTTTTGGATTTTGTGTTTTTATTGTCATTTGTTTCAAAGAATCTTTTAATTTTTCCCTTGATCTTATTGTTAACCCATTCATTGTTTAGTAACATGTTATCTAGCCTCCTTGTATTTGTGTCTTTTAACTTTTATCTAGTAATTATTGATTTCTAGTTTCATATTATTGGTATGAGAAGATGCTTAATGTAAATACAATTTTCTTAAACTCATTGAGACTTGTTTTGTGGCTTAACATGTTGTCTAATGTAGATAATATTCAATGTGCACTTGAAAAGAATGTGTATTCTGCTGCTTTAGGTTAAAATGCTTTGAAAATAGAAATTAAATCCATGTGTTCTAATATGTCATTTAAGGTTTCTGTTTTCTTGTTCATGCTTCGTCTTTGAAATCTTTATATCGATGCTAATGGATATTGAAGTCTCCTACTATGATTACAATACAGTTGATCTATAACTTTATGTCTGTCAAGATTTACTTTATATATTTAGGTACTCCTATGTTAGTTACATAAATGTTTCCAAGGGTTATATCATCCTGATGGATTGATCTGTGTGATATTATGTAATATCATTCTTTGTCACTTATTATAGCTTTTGTTTTAAAGTTGATTTTTGTCTTATATAAATAATGCTACACCAGATTTTCTTTGTTTCCATTTGCATCAAATACTTTTTCCATGCCTTTACTTTCAGTCTGTGTGTGGCTTTTGATCTGATGTTTATTCCTGGTGGACAGTGTATATATGGGTCTTGTTTTCTTATGCATTTTGTTACCCTGTGTATTTTGATTGGCACATTTAATTCATTGACATTTAAGGTCATTATTTGTTGTAAAGTATTTATTGCAATTTTATCCTTTAAAATTATTCTCCTCTTTTTTTCTTCAACTTCTTTTTAAAAAGGTTGTCCTGGATGGTGTGGCTCAATGGATTGAGCACCACCTGTGAACCAAAGGATCGCCGGTTCAATTACTATTCAGAGTGCTCAAGAGGAAACCAAACATTGATGTTTCGCTCACTGTCTTTCTCCTCCCTTCCCCTCTCTAAAAATAAATGAATACAATCTTTTAAAAAGTTACTTTAATATTTCTCATAATGCTGGTTGGTGGTAATAAACTCCATTACCTATATTTGTGTGTGAAAAGCTCTATTTTCCCTTCAATTTTAAATGAAAACTCTGCTGTATAGAGTAGTCTTGGTTGTACATCCTTGCTTTGCATCACTTTGGATATTTTATGCCAGTTTCTTCTGGTCTGGAGTATTTCTCTTGAGAAATCAACTTATTACCTTTTGGAGGCTGCTTTGTATGTAACTGCTGTCTCTTTCTTGATGTTTTTAAGATTCTTTTTTTTTTAACCTTTGCCATTTTTATTATGATATAACTTGGTGTGGGCCTCTTTGGGTTTATTTTGTTTGTGACTCTTTTCTTCCTGTACTTGTGTGTCTTTTTCCTTCACCAGGTTAGGAATATTTTCAATCATTATTTCTTCACCCCTTTTCTTAATCCCTTGCTCTGTTTTTTCTCCTTCCTGTACCACTATTATGTGAATGTTGTTACACTTTATGATGTATCAGAGGTTATTTGAATTTTCCCATTAATTAAAAAAATTTGCTGCTCTGGTAGGGTGTTTTCCACAGTGTTGTTTTCTAAATTGCTGATTGAATCCTTTGCTTCATGTAATCTGCTGTTGATTCCTTCTAGTGCATTCTTGATTTCAGATATTGTAGTCTTTATTTCTGACTGTGGTTTTTTTATGGTTTTGTTACTGGTGGAGATGGAGTCCTTTCATGGAGTCACAAGAAAAGCATTTCTGTGTACCCATGTATGGGAGGATAAGGTATACTGGTAAGATATATTGGGGTAGAAATAAAAGACTGTTCCAGGTTCCCAGTGTCTCATTTCCATCTGTCTCACTGTGGAAAAAATTATAACCTTGTCTTCAGCATGCTCAGAATAAGGGCCAGTATTTAGAAATTCTGTGCTATTGGCTCAGTCCATTACAAAGCTTAGTCCTATTCAGTCTCTGTCCCATCTGGCTAGCTAAGTCTGTTTCTGGCTGTGCTCAGGCTGCTGCCCTGATGCCATACCTAGATCTGTGTTTAGGCTCATATGGCTGCCAGATACTGTGTGGCTGCTAGGGAGAGAGAACATGAGCACACAAACACATGAACAAATAAGTGAACATGTGTTACCAGGAGAGAGGCCTTTGTTAACCTTTGATTATATTACCTTGGGCTTTCAAATTGACCAATCTCTCTTCTGATCCTTCTTGGGTTTGTGCTAGGACCTCCCCCTAACAAATCCATTTCTTTTTCTTTGTTGTTGTCATTGTTGTTCAAGTACAGTTGTCTCCATCCCCCATTACTCTCCCCCATCCCACCCACCCCCACTTCCCACCCTTGATCCTACCCCCGTTTGGCTTGGTCCATGGGTCCTTTATACATGTTCCTTGACAACCCTTGCCCTTCTTTCCCCAATATCCCCTTCCCCTCCCCTCTGGTTACTGTTAGTTTGTTCTTTATTTCAATGTCTCTGGTTGTATTTTGCTTGCTTGTTTGTTTTGTTGATTAGGTTCTACTTATAGGTGAGATCATACAATATTTGTCTTTTACCACCTGCCTTATTTCACTTAGCATAATGCTCTCCAGTTCCATCCATGCTGTTGCAAAGGGTAGGAGCTACTTCTTTCTTTCTGCTGTATAGTATTCCATTGTGTAAACATACTACAGTTTTTTTATCCACTCATTTACTGATGGGCACTTAGGTTGCTACCAGCACTTGGCTATTGTAAATTGTGCTGCTATGAACATTGGGGTGCATAGGTTTTTTTGAATTGCTAATTCAGGATTCTTAGAGTATGATCCCAGCAATGGGATTGCTGGATTGGAAGCCAGTTCCATCTTTAGTTTTTGAGGAAATTTAATACTGTGTTCCACAGGGATTGCAGCAATCTGTATTCCCACCAACAGTGCACTAAGGTTCCATTTTCTCCACAACCTCATCAGCACTTGTTGTTTGTTGATTTGTCAATGATGGCCATTCTGACCAGGGTGAAGTGGTATCTCATTGTGTTTTTAATAAATCCACTTATTAGATCTTTTGGTGTTCTGTGTCCCTTATACAATCTGATGCTTTTCCAAGTCAAGACACTTCCCCTTATGGTCACCATCTTAGTTTCTACTATGCATACCTCAAAATAGAGTGACTTCCCCCTGCACCATCTTGGCTTCTATTGCCCGTGTTCCAGCAGATACATTTTCCTGCTTTCCTTCCCTGTAATCACCCTATTAGGCCAGATGAGATTAAATCTCTTAGGTGGAGGATGTGGTGGTCCCCTGGGGATCCTTTGAATGATTCTCCTAGTAAATCAGGCTTATTGTCTGATTCAGCTTGTTAATTTATTAGGCTTAATGTCTGATTCCATTTGTTCCTTTTCTTTATTAATACTAACTAGCTATCTACACTAGTAGTTTCTATGTTTTTTTCTCTCTCTCTCTCTCTTTGTTGAAGTTTCTTCTAAGGTACTTAAGCATCCTTATAACCATTGTTTTGAACTTGGTATCTGGTTGATTGCTTGCCTCCATTTCATTTTTTTCTGGGTATTTCCCCTATTATTTTATTTGGGGCATATTTCTTTGTCTCCCCGTTTTGACTGCCTCTCTTATCTGTTTAGATGTATTAGGTGGTTTTACTATAAACCCAGTCTTAGTAGGATGTATTTATTGTAACAGGTGTCCTGTGGGACTCAGTAATGCAGTTTCTAATTTCCTGAGTTAGTGGTCCAGGGATGTCTTTTGTGTGGGTTAGATGAGAACTCCTGCTGTGCTGTAGACTTGATTGCTGTTGGCCCATCCATGGGTAGGGTTGGATCTTAGGCTGGATGTCTATGAGGATTGACCCTGACTATGGTGTATGAACTGCTGTGCGCTGGCTGATCCTACTTTGCACCAACAAGTTCTGGTGCCTACCAAGATCTCCCTTTGGCTGTGTTGCTTTTGAAGCTAATTCGGTAACTCTCTGATGCAGTCTGAAGCCAGCTACTGGGTATGTTGTTTCTGGGGCCTTTTGGGAAAGACTTCAGTACATGTCAATGTCAGATACTCCTATGACCCTCCATAGGCTCACTGTTAGTAGCAACAAAGCTATCCAAAGTTTATTGCTGCCTCTGCTGAGCTTGGCTGTGTGTGGGATTGGGTCCAGTTGCATACTAAGGCAGGTGACCACCAGCACTGAGCTTAGGAACAAGTCAGCTAAAAGCCCAAAGCACCCCAATATTTGCCATTGGCTGCCTATTAGTCTTAGATACCAAAAGAGCTTCTGGTGGCATGCAAGGTACATTAGGTACTTTTCAATAAGTCACCAGGTTGGGGGGGGGGCTGTAAATGGTATTCACTAGGTAGTTAGAGAATCAATTTCCTCAACAGTTCTGAGTCTGACACCCTTCAGCAAAAGTCTCAGAGTACACCATGGCCAGTCACCACTCATCTGGCCTGGCAGACCTTTGTGGTGGGGTTGGGTCTCAGGGATTGGTCTCAGCGAGACCAATCAAGCTAAAACTGATTAAGATTTGTCTGTGTGGAGGGATGCCTTCCAGGAATGGTGACACCAGTTTGAGAATGTAGGGGGGAAATAGACCTCCTGGAGTGTCTTCAAGAAAGTCTACACTGTGGATCTAAGCTGGTTGCAGCCAGCAGTTAGCAGACTCCTCTATAGGGTATGAGCTTGGCAGGGTGGGCCAAAAGGAGTTTGGATGTTGGAATCAGTGCATCTCCCCAGGCTGATGTAGCATTGAGGAGGGTGCTCATCCTAAGAAAGATGGCATTTATGGTTGGTGTAGGAGAGGGACTCAGAACAAGGACAATGGTGGCTGTATCCTTATCTCCCTCCTTGAAAACATACAACTCTTTCTTTTGCTTCAGTTTGCTCTGAGCCACTGTCCTATTACTAGACCTCAGAGTGATTGCCTGCGAACAAGATTTTGTGTGCTGTCCTTTAAGAGGGCACCTGGGTTTCTTGCAGACTCCAGTTTCTTACTGGTGCAGGGAAGGCTTGCTGATTTTTACAGCCAGATGTTACAAGGGATCCTCTTCCCATCACTGGTTTCTGGGTTGGGGAGTCAGTGTGGATTGGGAGCCTTCCTTTCCCATCAGGAAATTTTGCAACTGAGATATATGTTCCAAGTCTCAACTGCTGCATGTGGGTGTGAGACATGCCCGTTTTAGGTCTTTGTCCTTCCTATCAGTCTCAGTATGGCTTCTTCTGTAAATCCTTGGAATCCTTATAAGATTTTTGTTCAGCTAGTCTTTAGTTTGTTATTCATCTTGATTATTTTGTACTTTTGTTGTAATTCCACTTCAGTTCTTGGTGGAGGCGAGTGTAACTTCCACCTTCTCTGATACCCTCTTGGATCTTTCTGTATCACATTTTGCGTCCCTTCTTTCTTTCTCTCTTTCCTCCTGAAGGAGTGGAATATCCTCCACTCAGAGGTATAACAAGAGAGATTCATAAAATTGAGAGGTGCTTCTGGAAAGTGTAATAAAGGCAGCTTTTGACATGATGTGAGAAGCTAGGAAACAGAATTGTTCTGTGTCAACCTATGCTTAAAAACAAAGAAACAAACAAACAAAAAACTGTGATGTGGAAACCTAGTGATGGAGAGAGTAGGTAGAGGGGTCCAAATACAGGACCCCTTAGCCATGGGCACAAACTGTGTTCAAGAGGGTTTTGAATTCTCTGTAAAAATATTAATGGAGAAATATTTTGTGGTTTAAGAAAGGAGACACAGCCCAAAAAAGAATGTTTGTACTGCTGTTGGGGACTCAGGGGAGAATTAACAGCTCCTTTGCCAAGTCAGGTAAAAAATTACACTGCCCACAAACACATTGCATATGCCACAGTGAAGAGAATGCTTGTATAGCAAATAGGTCACAAACAATGATGGCTAATTGACAAACTGTTTCTGTCATCTTATAAGAAAGCAAAAAGGGCCTAATAAGCAAAATAAAGACAGACTCATATATAGAGAGCAGGCTGAGAGCTTGGGGAGTTGGGGGAGATGAAGGGACCAACTAAAAAAGAAAATAAAGAGAAAGAATTCATAGACATGCACGACAATGTGGCAATTGTGAGAGGGAGGGAGGTGGGTGGAGGTGGAAGAGAGTAGAGGGAGATGAGTGGTAATGGAAAAAATATAATAAATAAAAAATAAAAATGAAAGCAAAAATGACCAATATAGAGGTCATCCCTTACTTCCCTTCTTTAAAATGTGCAAAACATAATATTTTCTTTCTTTGGGAATAATAAGGAGTAATGTTGGCATAGAAGGCATCTTTTCCTTCAAATTCAACAAAAATCACTTTGAAGTTTTCTCTTTTTTTTTAAATTTAGTTTTTTATTGTTATTCAATTACAGTTGTGTGGCTTTTCTCCCCATCCCTATGGAAATGTGAAAAGCTGACCAAAGGTTGTTAAATATATTCTATTTCTGCGTGAGGTTCTTTAAAATTGATATAAAGATATTATAATTGATATCTAATTATAGTGTTTTTTCAATTTAATTTAACTGTAGAGTTGCATTTGTATTCTCCTAAAAATCATCCTGAAATTCATTTGGGGTTTCACTATGGGACTGCAGTTACTGTAGATCCTAAACCAGATAATTTTTAAGTAGATCATTTTTACTAATCATAAAATGGTAAAATAAAACAGGTTACTACTTCATATTTCAAAACAAATAATAATGTAACAGATGTTAAATTTAAGTCACTCTAATTTTTCAGTGAGTGATTTATGCCTCATCTATTTTCTTCTCTCATTAACAACAGCCATTTGATTTTCAAACTACTTCCTATCTGAGAATGTAGCCAATTCCCTGCAGTTAACACTAACACGATAATTAATACTGTTATACAAGAAGTGATTTTCAAAATGGCAAGTGTAAGATGCACTATGTAGACCATCTTCTTCAACATTGTTATTTTGCATAGTAAACTGAAGCTAAAAGAAGTTAAGAGACTTGTCCGTGGTAATTTCGTGCAAATGCTCTTTTTACATATGTATATATTCTAAGAATTAGGATATTAGTTTTGGAGTTAATGGAATTAGCCACATAATTTGGCTTCTCTATGCCTTGTCTTACCTTTCAATAAAAATGGGAATAATAATATGCAATTATTATCTTTCACACAATTTTTTAATGAAAATAAATGTTCCAAATATATGCCATAATATAATTATTGTTTGGAGGATAGATGAGGATTATTATTTGAGATTGCATCTGTATGTGGCAGAATACTAAATAAAGCAAAAAGGACTAGTGTTAAGTAATGGAAAACACATAAGACAACTAAGGCAAGAATTTGTACACTTATAAGATAACAACAGGACCTTTAGGCTGTAATCATAGTGGCAGCAATAGGATTTGGTGTCAAATCTAGTCCCCTAATTGAGCTGTCACCTGAATTTGAGTGGGGCATTAAATGGAGAAAATTAGAAATTATAAATAAGCTTACTGTCCATTGCATGATCCGTCATCTACTTTAGGTTGTATTTTGGTAATCAAGTCTGTGAATCTTTTCCGAGTCTATGATGTTGCAAAAAATAACTTTTGAAACAAATTGTTTCATTTAATAGTTGTTCTAGATATTACACTTTGTGTGATAATGCACACTTTTTTCCCTAAAGGTTGAATCTTTTGAACACACAACCACTGAATGGTTTCTGTCTTAAAGTGATGAATTGTGATTGGCTTTGGCAGTTGTACATTTTAAAGGGGGGAAGATTAGTACACATAACCTATCTGGCTTACCAAAACTGCTGTTAATGTTGTAAAGTGCCCACTTTATCTTCTTTAAGGAAAAAAAAAACAACAGTTTTCCTCCCCAACAAAGACTTCTTAATAAAAGCAATCAGGTAATCGCATGGAGTGTTTATTGTGCTATAATCACACCCCAGGGGGAATGAGAGGTGCACCACTGCACATCTTGCTTTGTAATGACCCAAGGGTATGATTATCTTATGATAACCATACTCCCTGTCATGCCTTATTGCTTGTATATTCAACATGTCAAAATGAATCCTGAAGCATTTTCTAGGTCTCATAGCAAAGGCAATGACTTTGAAGTAGAGGAAGTAGCCAGCTTTTCTAGGTACACATTGATTTATATTGTATACATTAGGGGGAATTATAAATAACTATTTTAAAGTGCCAACTAACCTACAAATATTGGGAAACTTTGGGCTTTATGCCTTAAAAATCTTACTTTGGTTACCGTTCTTAATTTTTTTTATCTTCCTGTTCTAATTTTGATGACTGTTAAATTATTCTGTTTCTAAAATGAACATTATCATACTCAAAATCACCAGAGAAAGAACATTTATGACATAATTATTTTATCATTACTTGGTATGATATTTTACTATAAAAACTTAAAAATGATGAGTTTTCCAAACAAAATTTAATTTTATTTGATTTTAAGTGCCCATTATTCAAAAATTACAATTCTAGCTATAGATTTCTAGATCTTCAGGTGCAATATTTGAGAAAGGGTTATTTAGGGAGCATTTTAATTCATTCCACATGATCAAGGTTCTTTTTTTTTTCAAATGTTAGAGTTGCTACATTAGCTCTATTCATTGTGTAGATTTTATCTTATTTGGAGATAACAATTTAGCTTTGAGATTCTTCATTGTAACTGTTAATATACAAACATTAAAATGAGTAGGGTTAATAGTAGACATATAGGGAAGAAGAAAGATCAACAGTAAGACATTTCTGAATTTACTATAATAAGACAACAAGGTAATAAACTAAGCAATTATTTTTGATGCAATCTGCATGATTATCATAACACAGACTGAATCTGCACCTCAGGGAGATGTTTTCAAGTAACCTTCAAAATGTACAGAGCAGTCAACATTTAAGTCCAACATTTAAGTCTCTTGCAGAGAAAAGTCTGCAACACTCATTTTATTCTGCTATAGTAACCTAGGTGATGAAGATGGTAGCCTTTCACTGTGACCGCTGATGAGTTGATTCAATGTCTGTGTCAAAATCAGGATCAACCATGTTAACCATAGGTCACTTGAAGGAAAACTGTGTATGAAAGTGACGAATATTTAGCTGCCTACTGCAAAAGCTGAGATTCTTCTGATTACCATAAAGGTCAAATATGCACATTTTGACTGGTAGTAATGAGTAGTTTTAAAGATGTTTTAGCTTTTTCTTAATCTTGCAGTGTCACTAGGCTTCTATTGTTATGCACCAACGAATGTGCTCTAATTGTACCATTTGCCCTATTGTAGCTTGTACATAGAGCCAGTAGTGTGATGTTACTTGTGATAACCGCCTACCACATGTCTTAATAATTATTAGCCTTCAATAAATTGTATAATAAGGTAACTCAAGTCTGGAGACACCAAAGATTCTTAAAATGCTGAAAGTAATATTTAGAAGGTTCATGCATTAAGTTATAATAATAGTGGAGAATAAAATAGGATATAAAAATACTCTCCATGGAGTAAAAACCTTTTAAGAATTAGGAAGCATCTTAAAAAATCTTCAAACACTAGAAATGTGTACATGTGTGTATCAATATGTATGAAAGTATATGCACATATATACAATCATACATGCATAATTTATGTGTATATACATATGTTTATGTATATTTATTTTTAGATTATTTAAGAGTTCACTACTTTTAAAAAGAGGCTTTTGCCTAATCAACAAAACAAACAAGCAAGCAAAATATAAACAGAGACATTGAAATTAAGAACAAACTGACAGTAACTGGAGGGGAGGTGGGAGGGAATAATGGGGTTTTCAGAAACAACTATAAAGGACACATGGACAAAAACAAGGGCGGTGGAATCAGGGTAGGGAGGGGGGTATGGCTGGGGTGGGGGGAGTGGTGAGGATAAGTGCAGATAACTGTACTTGAACAGCAATAGAATAAAAGAAAAATAAAATAAAATAAAATAAAAAGAGGGTTTTGTCCATTAATTCATCTAAAAACTAATATTTGTGGCAAATTGTGGACAAATAATATTATCTGAAATGACATATAAAATTAATTTTCTAGAGGAGAAATGTCAGTAGGACTTAGCATTTATAAGAAATCTCAGTATGGTTCCTCATTAAACAGATCAAAGCAATTAGTTCTTCATGTGTTTTCAAAGAAACAAGCTTTAAAACCAACAAGTTCAAGTAGTTCAAAATACTATTATGCACACAAACAAAAGAAAAATGGGATTGATATGTAAAATGCTACTTAAAATATGTCTCAACCAAAATCTCATGTTTCTCAATCAGTTGAGTAGAAATGAAACCATTTTATTTTTTCTTTCAATGACTTCTTAGATCTTAGTAATGACTTTAACTAACCTTTTTGATACTCTCTATTTTAACAACTGTCAAACTTTTCAAAATCCAGTATAGGTGAATAAATACAATATAAAAAAATGTACCTGGAGGAGCATATAAATTGTAATGTGTGATAAATTAGAATGAAAACATACAAATACATGTTAATGCTTCATTTCCATCTTTTTGGTATAATTAATTTTTAATGAAGATAAAAATGCAGATATAAGAATATCAAAAAAGTTGACTCCATATGAAAATAAGATTAAAAATTGTATTTAGTTTTGGCTTCCTGTGGACTTTCAATATTGCTTCCCTAAATTATAAAATGATATGCTGAAGCCTGTGTTAGACAATAAAATTTAAATAAGACAAAGTAAGACAATAAAATTTGAATTTTAGTACCATTTAGAAATATTAGCATTTTATATTATATGGTGTTATTGAGATCTTTTAAAATAAAAACTTATTATATTATGAATGTAACATGTAAGCATATTTATAAAGGCAATGATCATAAAAACAACTTATCAAACACATAATAGCTACAGTTAATTTAATTCTCATATAATTATTTCTTTAATATATTTTATTTATATTGTCAAAGTTGTCTCAATGTTTCTCACTTTGCCCTCCTCCACGCAATATACCCCGTTTCCCCTGGCAATCTACCCCCTTAGTTCATGTCCATAGATCATACATATAAGTCCTATGACTACTCAATTTCTTACACTCTTCCTAACATCCCTTCATCTAGTCTATACCTATGAATTTGTACTTCTTAATCCCTGCACCTTTCCCCTCATCCTCCCTTTTCCTCTTCCCAAAGGATAACCCTCCAAATGATCTCCATATCTATCATTCTATTTCTGTTCTGCATGTTTGCTTAGTTTGTTTTTTAGATTCAATTGTTGATAGTTGTGAATTTATTGGCATTGTAATATTTATAGTTTTGATCTATTTCTTAAATAAGTCCCTTAAACATTTCATATACTAATGACTTGGTGATGATGAACTACTTTATATATACCTTGTCTGGGAAGCACTTTATCTGCCCTTTCATTCTAAATGATAGCTTTGCTGGATAAAGTAATCTAGGTTGTAGGTCCTTGCTTTTCATCATTTTAAATACTTCTTACCAGTCTATTCTAGCCTGTAGAGTTTCTTTTGAGAAATCAATTGACAATCTTATGGGAACTCCTTTATAGGTAACTATCTGCTTTTCTCTTGCTGCTTTTAAGATTCTTCCATTATATTTAAACTTTGGCATTTTAATTATGAGGGGTCTTGGTGTGGTCCTCTTTGGGTCCATATTGTTTGGAATTCTCTATGCTTCCTAGACATGTATGTCTATTTCCTTCACCAAATCAGGGAAGTTTTGTTTCATTATTTTTTTTTGTTTCCTTAACATTTTATTAAATATTTTATTGTTTTGTTACAATAGTCCCAATTTTTCCCCTGCTGCTGTCCTCTGTCCAGCCCACGTATCACCCAGTCAATCCTCCGCTATTGTTCATGACCATGAGTCATTCATATATATGCTTCTTGACACATCCCTTACTCCCCCTTCCACCTTTATCCTCCTCCCCCATCCCCTATGTTCATTGTCAGTCTGTTCCTTGTTTCCATGTCTCTGCTTCTATTTTGCCTGTTTGTTTTGTTCATTAGGTACCACTTATAGGTAAGATCATATGGTATTTGTCTTTCAATGCCTAGCTTATTTCACTTAGCATCATATTCTCCAGTTCCATCCATGCTGTTGGGAAAGGTAAGAGTTCCTTTTTTCTTTCTGCTGCACACTAGTTCATTGTGTAAATGTACCATAGTTGTTTTTTTTCTTTTTTACATTTTTTTATTATTGTTCAAGTACAGTTGTCTCCATTTCTGCCCCGCAACCACTCCCCTCTTCCTCATCCATCCCCACTTCCCACCCTTGATCTTACCCCTCTTTGGCTTTGTCAGTGGGTCCTTTATACATATTTCTGACAACTCTTACCCCTTTCCTTCCCATTATCCCCTCCCAATCCCATTCTGGTTACTGTCAGTTTGTTCTTAATTTCAGTGTCTCTGGTTATATTTTACTTGCTTGTTTGTTTTGTTGATTAGGTTCCACTTATAGGTGAGATCATACGATATTTGTATTTCACCACCTGGCTTATTTCACTTAGCATAATGATCTCCATATCCATCCATGCTGTCACAAAAGGCAGGAGCTCCTTTCTTTCTGCTGTGTAATATTCCATAGTGTAAATGTACCATAGTTGGTGCACTCATTTACTGACTGAGCACCTATGCTGTTTCCAGGACTTGGATATTGAGCATAGCACTGCTGTGAAAATAGGGGTGCATAGGTTCTTTCATATTTGTGTTTCAGGATTCATAGGGTATAATCCCAGAGTGGAAGCACTGGATGAAAAAGCAGTTCAAATTTTAGTTTTTTGAGGACATTCCATACTGTTTTCCACAGTGACTGCAACAGTCTATATTCCCACCAACAGTGTACTAGGGTTCCCTTTTCTCCACACTCTTGCCAGCACTTGTTACGTGTTGATTTATTAATGATGTCCATTCTGACTGGTGTGAGGTGGCATATCATTGTAGTTTTAATTTGCATCTCTGTTGGCTAGTGATGTTGAGCATCCTTTCATATGTCTATGGGCCATCTGTATGTCCTCCTTGGAGAAGTGTCTATACAGGCCCTTTACCTATTTTTAATTAGATTGTTTTCATGGTGTTGAGTCATTTGAGTTCTTTACTTATTATGGAGGACAAACCCTTGTCCAAGGTACCATTGGAAAATATGTCTTCCCATAGGGTCAGTTCCATTCACACTTTCATAAGGGTTTCTTTTGCCATGCAGATTTTTAATTTGATGTAGTCACATATATTTACTTTTTCCTTTATTTCCTTTGCCCTAAGAGATATCTCAGCAAATATATTGCTCTGTGGGATTTCTGACATTTTACTGCCTATGTTTTCCTCTAGGACTTTTATGATGTCACAACTTATATGTAAGTCATTTAAAAATCTTGAGATTATTCTGGTATATGATGTAAGTTGGTGGTCTAATTTCATTTTTTTGGCATGTACCTGTCCAGATCTCCCAACATCATTTGTTGAAGAGGCTGTTTTACTCCACTGTATGTTCATGCCCACATTTATCAAATATAATTGACTGTAGAGACATGGGTTTATTTCTGGGCTCTCTATCCTGTTCCATTGATCTATGTCTCTGTTCTTAGGCCAGTACCAGAGCGTTTTGATTAAAATGTCCTTTTAGTATAGTTTCTATCAGCTATTGTGATCCCTTCTACTTTAATCTTCTTTCTCAAAATTACTGAGGCTAATAGGGGTTGGTTTTGATTCCATATAAATTTTTGAAATATTTATTTTCAATCTGTGAAGTATGCCATTGGTATTTTAATAGGGATTACATTAAATCTATAGATTGCTATGGGTAGTATGGACAATTTAATGTTGTCAATTCTTCTCATCCATGAACAAGGTATATGCTTCCTTTTATTTGTATCTTCCTCAATTTCTTCAGTATTCTGTAGTTTTCTGTATACAGTTCTTTTAACTCCTTGGTTAAGTTCTTGCCTAGTTACTCTGTTTTTCAGGTTGCTACAGTAAATGGGATTTTTTTCTTTAGTTTCTGTTTCTCATATTTCATTGTGTACAAAAATGCCTTCAATTTCTGGATACTTACTTTGTATTCCACTATTTAGTCAAATTCACTTTTTGGTTGACTAGGGTTTTTTTTTTTTTTTTTTTTTTTTTTTTTTTTTTTGGAGACTATAGGCTTTCCTATGCACACTATCATGTCATTTGCAAATAATGACAGTTTTATTTCCTTCTTTCCATTTTGGATGTCTTTTATTTCATTTCCTTGTCTGATTACTGTGGCTAGAAATTCCAATACTATGTGAATAAAAGTGCTGAAAGCAGAAACACTTGCCTCCTGCTTGATCTTAAGGGGGAAACTTTTAGTTTTTTCCCACTGATTATGATGTTTGCTACAGTTTCTCATATACAACCTTTATTATGTTAAGGCATGATCCATCTATTTCTACTTTGCTGAGTGTTTTTTTTTATCATAAATGGGTGCTGAACTTTATTAAATGTTTTGTCAGCATTCATTGATATGATCATGTGATTTTACTCTTTCATTTAGTATAGATGGTGTATTATGCTTATTGATAGCAAATATTGAACTATCTTTGCATCCCTGGGATGAATCCACAGATCATGGTGTATGATATATTTTTTAAATATATTTATTGATTATGCTATTACAGTTGTCCCATTTCCCCTCCCCTCACTCCACTCCATCCTCCCTCCCACATTCCCCCCCTATAGTTCATGGCCATGGGTCATACTTATAACTTCTTTGGCTTCTACATTTCCTACACTATTCTTACCCTCCCCCTGTCTATTTTCCACCTATCATTTATGCTATTATTATCTGTACCTTTCTGCCTACTCTCCCCCTCTTGCTCCCCTATTGATAACCCTCCATGTGATTTCCATTTCTGTGGTTCTGTTCCTGTTCTAGTTGTTTGCTTAGTTTGCTTTTGTTTTGGTTTTAGGTGTGGTTGTTAATAACTGTGAGTTTGCTGTCATTTTTACTGTTCATCTTTTTTATCTTCTTTTTCTTAGGTAAGCCCCTTTAACATTTCATATAATAAGGGCTTGGTGATGATGAACTCCTTTAACTTGACCTTATCTGAGAAGAACTTTATCTTCCCTTCCTTTCTAAAAGATAGCTGTGCTGGATACAGTAATCTTAGATGTAGGCCCTTGCCTTTCATGACTTAGAATACTTCTTGCCAGCGCTTTCTTGCCTGTAAGGTCTCTTTGGAGAAATCAGCTGACAGTCTTATGGGAACTCCTTTGTAGGTAACTGTGTCCTTTTCTCTTGCTGCTTCTAAGATTCTCTCCTTCTGTTTCATCTTAGGTAAAGCAATTATGATGTGCCTTGGTGTGTTCCTCCTTGGGTCCAGCTTCTTTGGGACTCTCTGAGCTTCCTGGACTTCCTGGAAGTCTATTTCCTTTGCCAGACTGGGGAAGTTCTCCTTCATTATTTGTTCAAATAAGTTCTCAATTTTTTGTTCTTCCTCTTCTCCTTCTGGCACCCCTATAATTCGGATGTTGGAATGTTTCAAGATGTCCTGGAGGTTCCTAGGCCTCTCCTCATTTTTCCGAATTCTTGTTTCTTCATTCTTTTCTGGTTGGATGTTTCTTTCTTCCTTCTGGTCCACACCATTGATTTGAGTCCCAGTTTCCTTCACATCACTATTGGTTCCCTGTACATTTTCCTTTGTTTCTCTTAGCATAGGCTTCATTTTTTCATCTGGTTTTTGAACAGATTCAACCAATTCTGTGAGCATCTTGATAACCAGTGTTTTGAACTGTGCATCTGATAGGTTGGCTATCTGTTTGCTGCTTAGTTAAATTATTTCTGAAGCTTTGAAGTGTTCTGTCATTTGGGCCTGTTTTTTTTTTTTTTGTCTTGGTGTGTCTGTTACTTAAAGGGGCGGAGCCTTATGTGTTCGGGGGGGCGGGGTAATGCTGGTCTCTGCGCTTTGATGCTGTATGTGGGGGAGGGGCTGAGAGGGAGCAATGGCGCTTGCTCCACTCTCCACTGGATTTCAGTCACTCCCTCTGCTACCCACAATCAAATTGTTCCCCTCTGGTGCTGGTTCCTGAGTGAGTGGGCTTGTGCCCACTCCAGGCCCCTGTGAGTCTCTCCAAGGACCTCTCCTGTGAGGTTGGGAGTTTCTCCTGCTGCTGCCCCAACCCCCATGGGTGTTTCACTCAGAGTTTTGAGGGTTTACTTCTCTGAGCTGGAGCCCTGGGTTACTGGGTCTGCTTTGCTCTCTGCCGCTCATCCTGGTTTATCTATGCGTGAATGTGGGGCTGTGGGGTAATACCCGCTGCACTGCCTGCCCCATTCTGCACCACTGTGAGTCCAGCCCTCTCAGTTTATCTGTGTGTGAATGTAGGGCCGCAGGGTCTGCTAGTGGTCAGACTGCCTGCCCCGTTCATCCTGCACTCCACCAGTCTTGGTCCTGCCACGGCAAGGAGAGTCCTCTCCGCCCCCCGCTTCCTGTCTCTGCCCCTCCTACCCATCTGGATGAATGTTTCTTTTTTATCTCCTTGGTGTTGGACTTCCTTGTGGTTAGATTTTCTGTAAGTTCTGGTTGTGCGAGGAGGCGCTGTGTGTCTACCTACGCCTCCATCTTGGTTCTCCGATGTATGATATTTTAAATGTATTGTTGGATCTGGATAGCCAATATTTTGTTGGGGATTTTAGCATCTATGTTCTTCAGCAATATTGGTCTCCAGGTTTCTTTGTTGGATTTAGGATAATACTGTCTTTGTAAAAAGAATTTTGGAGTCTTCTTTCTTCTTGAAATTTTTGAAATAGTTTAAGAGTGATAAGAGTTAATTCTGCTTTAAGTGTTTGGTGAAATTTTCCAGTGAAGCCATACAGTCCAGGGCTTTGGTGTGTTGGGAGATTTGTGATTACTGTTTTAATTTCACTATCTGTTATCAGTCTGTTCAGACTTTCTGCATCTTTTTGATTCAGTTTTGGAAGATTTTATGTTTCTAGAAATTTGACCATTCTGCCCAGGTTGCCCAATTTCTTGAGATATAGTTGTTCATAATAATTTCTTACATTCCTTTGTATTTTTGTAGTATCAGTTACAACTTCTCTTTTTTCTGATTTTATTTATTTGGGTCCTCTCTATTTTTTTTTTCTTGATGAGTCTTGTTAAAATCTTGTCTATTTTATTTATCTTTTCAAAGAATCTTCTCCTGGGTTTATTGATCCTGTGAATTGATTTTTTTTTTTCGGTCTGTATGTCATTTGATTCTGCTCTGTTCTTAAATCATTTCTTTCCTTCTACTCCTTCTGGGCTTTTTTGTTGTTCTTCTAATTCTTGCAGATGGACACTTAGGTTGTTTATTTGATATTTTTCTAACTTTTTAGGTAGTCCTTTATTACTGTGAACTTCCCTCTCAGGATTGCCTTCACCGTGTCCTGTATTTTAGGTTTGTCATATGTTCACTTTCATTTGTTTCCAGATACCTTTTGATTTCTTCCTTAGTCTCATTATTAACCCATTCATTATTTAATAGCACTTTATTCAGTCCCCATATTTTGGAATGTTTTTGAATTTTTTCCTTGATGTTAGTTTCTCATTTGAAGCCATTGTGATCTGATGAGATGCCTAAGATTTCCATTTTAAAAGAAAAATTCAAAGTGAAAGGATTCATGGATATGGATAGCAGGGTGGTAATTGCTGGGGGTTATAAGGGAACAGAATGGTAATGGAAAAGTATAATAAAATTGTAAAAATAATAAAAAAAGAAAATTAAAAAATAAGATTTCAATTTTTTGAAATTGTTGAGGCTTTTTTTGTGTGTCTTACAATGTAGTCTATCTCTGAAAACGTTCCATTTGCATTTGAAAAAAAATGCATACTTTTCTTCTTTGGGATGAATGGCTCTGTATATATCAATTAAGTCCATTTGATCTGGAGTGTTGTTCAATGCCACAGCATCCTTGTTGATTCTTTGCTGGAATATCTATCCATTTTTGACAATGGGGTATTAAAATACCCAACAATGAGTGTGTTGATGTCTTTCTTGAAGTCCTCCAAGAATTCCCTTATATATTTAGGTTCTCCTTTTTGGACACATGTATGTTTACAAGGGATATATCTTCTTGATGGACTATTCTCTTAAGTATTATATAGTGACCTTCTTTGTCTCTTTTTATGCCATTTGATTTGATCTGTTTTGTCTGTGATAAGTACTGCTATTCCAGCATTTTTAAATTTCATTTCCATTTGCTTGGAATGTTTTATTTATTTTTTTCATTCCCTTTACTTTCAGCCCGTGTAGATCTTTTGTACTGAGGTAGGCCTCTTGTAGACAGTATATATGCTGGTCATGTTTTGCTATCCATTAAGCTATTCTATGTCTTTTATTTGGAGCATTTAATCCTTTTACACTTACGGTTATTTTTCAAAAATATTAATAATTATACTTTTTAAAAGGACTTTATTTATTTATTTAGGGAGAGGGGAAGGGAAGGAGAAAGAAAGGGAGACAAACATCAATGTGTGGTTGCCACTCATGTGGATCCCACTGGGGACGTGGTCTGCAACCCAGGCATGTGCCCTGACTGGCAATCAAACTGGTGACCCTTTGGTTTGCAGCCTGTGCTCAATCCAGTGGGCTACACCAGCCAGGGCTTAACGTTATTATTGATAGGCACTTATTCATTGCCTTTTTTCCCTTTGTATCTCTCTCTCTCTTCATCTTCTTAAAATAGTCCCTTTAGAGTATGCTGGTTTGGTGAAGATATATTCTTTTAGCCTTCTTTTGTCCAGGAGGCTGCTATTTCACCTTCCATCTCAATTGAGAACCTTGCTGGGTAGAGTAGTCTTGGTTGCAGTCCTTTGCTTTTCATTACTTGGGATATTTAATGCCATTCCCTCCTGGCTTGTAGTGTTCCTGTTGAGTAAAAAACTATACCCCTATCAGTCCTCCTTTGCATGTTATTAGTTGTTTCTCCCTTGTTCCCTTTAAGATTCTCTCTTTGTCATTAAATTTTCCCATTTTAATTATGATGTGTTGTATTGGGTCCCTTTGGGTTCATCTTGATTGTGTCCCTCTGTGCTTCCTGACTTGCGTGACATTTCCTCTCATCAAGTTAGGGAGGTTTTCTGTCTTAACTTTTTTCAAACGTGTTTTCTATTCCATGCTCCTTTTCTTCCTTCTGGTGTCACTATGGTATGAATATTATCACATTTCATGTTGTCTTGTGCTTGCTTAAACCCTCTTTGTTCCTTTTGAGTCTTCTTTATTTTCTTGCTCTGTCTTGGAGTATTTTTCTACCTTGTCTTCCAGCTCACTGATCTGATCCTCTGTTTCATCTTTCTAGTGTATTCTTCATTTCAGATATTGTATTCTTCATGGCTCGTGTTGATAGTTTCTATTTCCCTTTTCATGCTGATGGTGTTCCCAGTAAGTTTCTTGTAGCTTTCATAGAGATCCATGTAGTTCTCACTAAGCTACTTGAACATTCTTATAATCATTATTTTGAAGTCAGTGTCTAATAGATTGTTTGCCTCAGTTTCATGTAGTACTTTTTTCTGTGGATTCCTCTTTTTCTTTCAATTTGGAGTTGTTTATTTGTCTCCCCATTTTAGGTGACTCTTCTTTGTTTCTGCATATATGATTGAACTGCTTTAACTCCCTGCCTCCAGGGTGTGATTTTTTTGTGGTAGGAGACCTATGGAACTCTGTGGTGCAGTCACCTTGAACTCCTGAGCTGGATACTCTTGGGATGTCCTCTATGTCATTTGTGTGGGCTCTCTTATTGTAATTGGGTTTATGGTTATTGTTGTGTTGTTCTTTGATGGGGTATTCCCTCCGATTGTCTGGAGTCATACCACCCATCACATCTTATATGCTGTTGTACAGGTGCTGTTAGCACAAAATAAAACAACCTAGCAAACAAAAAACACACCCACATTAATAAACCCCACCCACAACCACACTATCAACAACAAATGTGTAAATATTAATAAAAGTATAAAGAGATTAAGAGTTATTGGAAAGGAAAAAATAAATATGTGATGACTAACTGAAAGAAAAATGGTCTTGAGAGGGTAGTATGAGGGAAAATAATAAGAGTAAGGAATAGAAACTAGATGAAGAAAGAAAGAAAATAGAATTTGCATGATTTTTAAAAGGAAGGCAAAGGCAAAATAGAGTAAGAAAGGGAAGAGTATAGTGTGAGGTTTAAAAAAAATTAAAAACCAGTGAAAAACATAGGAACCAAATTGGAGAAAAAGATCCACCACAGCTATACCCACAACAAAAGAGCAAAGATTAATACTAGTGGAATGGCAATTAGAAGGAAAAAAGAAAGAAAAAGAAAAGCTTATCCATTATCTAGAGGAAAGAAAAGGATTTTGAGAAGATAGAGTGAGAAGAAATTCTAAAAGAGAGGAATAGAAACCCGGTTAAGACAGGGGAAAAGTAAAATTTAAAACAACAACAAAAAAAGAAAGAGCAGTACCAGGGCAAAGGGAGTAGGAGAGGGGAATTGTAAAATTTGAAATTTGAGATAGAAAAATAGTGAAGATCTAGGAATAAAATTGGAGAAATACACCAACAACCACCATATCAACAACCAATGAGCAAAGACTGGTAAAAGTGGAGAGAAAATAAGGGTATTTCAAGAATGGAAAAAAAATGTGAGATGACAAATGACAAGAAAAATGTTCTTTTGAGGCTGGAGGTGGGAGTGTGGAATAGTAAGAGTGTGGAATAGAAATAAGTCGTATTAAGAGAAAAAAAATTTAAAACAAAAATAAGAAAAGAATAAGCTAAAATGGAGTAAAAGAAAGGAGGGGCTAAATATCAGATTTGAAATAAACTAAAATAAAAAATCTAGTGAAATAATAGGCACAAACTTGAAGGAAAAGAAATGATTGTTAACAAGCTAAGTAGGAGAGAAAGTAACACAGTTAATGAAAGAGACTATGGTGGAAATCATGTCAGTAGAATCCAGTGTTTACCGCTGTTTTCTCTTTTTGGATCTGCTCTTGGTAATATAAGATGGTGTTCTAATCTGACCCTAGGCAGCCTGTTCAAGTCTACAAGCCATCCACAGTCTGTGTCTGTCTCCTTCCAATTTTCCTGGTCCCCACTGCTCTGCCCTGCAAGCTCTCCATCAGCCCAGGGCCCAGGGGTGGTTCATTTAATTACCTGAGATGACTGTCAGTACCTTCATCACCTGCCTCCAGAGGGGGTCTCTGGTACAACTGGGAGGGTAGGAACACTAGTTCAACCCTGGGGGCTGCTGTTCAGTCTTCAGGGAAGATAGTAGGTGTGTTTCCACACCCCTTCAGCACACTTCTTGATCTGTCCCAGATTCTTTCAAATGTATGGTTTCTGGTGATTTAGCTGTCCGTTTCCTGTGAGGGAACAATCTGTGTAAAAGGGTCAGCTCTTTCCTGCTTGGTGCAGACAGCAGCTCTGTCTAGGTGCCAAGGCTGGGCAGGGTCCTAAACATCCCTTGTGCTTGTCTCTAATCTTTCTGCTTTGTTCGTTTCAGTGGATCAGGGCCCAAGGAACAGTGTAACTCATAGTGTCTGGTAGAAAGGCCCCTGTCAGAGCTTTTTTTTCATTCCCCTGTGGCAATGTGCCCCCACAGGTCACTCCTGAGCCTGGCCTTACTGATCTGCAGAGCCTATAATCCCTCAGGTGGGGCTGGGCATGCCTGCCAGTAAGGGGACCTGCCTGGCTGAAACAAATCACAGGCATTCAGTTCCTGGCCATCCAGACACTAGTCTGTTGCTCTCACAGGAGATTTGTGCTCTAACTCTCCACTCTTCAATGTACCCTGCTCACTAGCAATGCTGGGTTGGGTCCCTCGGTGTCTTTAGCCTGACTCTGTCACTCTAAGTCCTTTGTTGGCAGAGGCGCTGAGCATGCATGCATGTACATGCAAGCACAGGGTTTCTTTTGACTCTTGAGTCTCACTTCAGTTCCTCATTTAAGAGTTTCTGTGTGGCTCCCACACTGCAGCCCTGGGGGTCCTGTTCTCCACATGCTACTGTTCCCCAAAAGCACAAAGTCTGTCTTCATCAGGGCTGGCCACAGCCTGCCAGAGCCTTTGACACTTTTAGATAAAGTTTCTTCCTGGATATTCCCCAGATGATGCTGGGAAGAGTCCACAGTGATACTATAACACAAGGGAGTGGTGGGGTGCTCTTATTGTTCTCTCCAGTGATTCTCAGTGTTGGGTGGGCCTGCTCCCTCCATGCTGTTTCTGCAGCCAGCACTACACCAGTCATCTCTCTCGGCTATAGGAGCTCTTAGACCCTGAGCTGATTAGCAGCCTACTTGGTCAGATTTTCTCCTGTTCTTGGTTCCTGTGATGTTCAGGGTCAGGAAGGTGACAGCCCCTTCCTAGTAGGTAGTACAGTCCCCAGAACATGGCTCCTGGCATCAATGTGGTACACAGAACTATGTGGGGTGAGGGCATAGAGACACATCTGGGTGCAGACATTCTGGAGGCTTCTTCCTGAGGAGAATATTTTAAATTCCTCAGAATGGCTCCAACCCCAAATCTGTGCAGCCAGAAGTGTCAGGTTGAGCAGTGGTGGTGGCAGTTGCTTTGATAGGAGAGCCCAGGCCACCTGCTCCTGAGTGCCCTGTAGGCAGGCAGGCTCTTGCCCCCTCACGCACATGCCCCACACACTCATCCACATACACACTCACTCACACACCCTTTCTCTCACTATCATCTGGATTTTCAAGTTGATTGCTCTGTGGTTTAACAGAAAGACTGGTCCAGGTCTGGGAGCAAGTGGATGGAGCTTCTAGCTACTCTGCAGCTATCTTGGGTCTTCTTTCAGTATTTTTTCAAATGTTTTCAATTTCTTACTCTTTCTCTTCTCTTTCTGGGACCCTTATGATTCAAGTATTGTTACATTTGAAGTTGCCTCAGAAGCTCCTTAGCTTATCCTTTCATTTATTATTATTATTATTATTATTATTATTAATTATTATTTCTTCTTGCTGTTTTGATTGAATGTTTTTTTTTTCATCCTTATGTTCCAAATCATTGATTTGATTCTCAGCTTCATTCACTCCACTGTTGGTTCCCTGTAGATTTTTCTTTATTTCACTTAGTGTAAACTTCATTTCTGCCTGAGTCTATTTTATGATGTTGAAGTACCCAATGAGTTCCTTGAGCATCCTAATAACCAGTGTTTTGAACTCTGAATCTGATAGGTTGGTTATCTCCTTTTTGTTTATTTCTTTTTCTGGAGTTTTGTTCTACTCTGTCATTTGGGCCATATTTCTTTGTCTCCTCATTTTGGTAGCCTCCCTGTGTTTGTGTCTATGTATTAGGTAGAGCTGCTTTGACTTCACTTCTTAGTAGTGTGGCCTATTATAGAAAAGTACATTGGTAAATTGGATAGGGCAGAGACTTAGGTAATTGCCAGGGTGTGGCAACCCATGTGAACAAGGTTGATGGAGACTCTATATGGTGTCACTGCTCTGGGATTCTGTGGGGGGGAAGGCTCAAAAAGGGGACAATGCTGTTTCCTGGCCTCTGGAAATTTTTCTGCAAAGAAGCTGTCCCTTGGCACTCAGCCTGTTGACATATACTTCAATTTCTCCCTGTATGTCACTGGTGCCCTTCCAACTCCTGTCCCAGTGCTGAAACCTAGATAGAGTGAGTGTATGTAAGTCCTAAATCCATTGAGGGCTCTTTAAAAGGAGATTCCTGTGAATCCCACAGTTTCCTCTGCTGCCCCAACCCCCACTGGTTTTTACAGTCAGAAGTTATGGGGACTTATCTTCCTAGCACTGGAATCCTTAGCTGCGTGGTCTCGAGTGGGGCTGGGATCCCTTGCTCCCAAGGTATCCCTACTGATTTATATCCACCTTGCATGGGTATGAGACTGTCTGTTCCACATTTCCACTTCTCTTCCCTTCCTACCCATATGTATGAATGTGTCTTCTTTAATTCCTTGGTTGTCATACTTCCATAAAGCTCAATTTTCTGATTCAGGGTGATATATGTTTTGTAGTATAATTGTAATTTTTGGTGTGGGTGTGTGAGTGGGTAAGCTGTATTTACCTATGCCTTCATTTTGGCTGGAAGTAATTCTCACATAATTCTTGTGGTCAGTCACTCAATTTTATATGATTAGTTATGAATTTTGTTATGAATTTATGTGCATTCGTCTGAGTCTATATTACAGATTAGTACTTGAGATGGTCTATTATTTGGTAATATAGTCTATTTAGGGTATTGGGGATTGTTAATTTTTTCTTTTATCATATTTAAAATATGTTTATATATGTACTTATAACCTTTTCCTAAATCTAACACCTACAATTTTTGATGACAGCTCTACTGGTCAGTAACTGTTTAAACTGTGCCTAGGTGCACATGGGAGTGACCTAGCTGTGTTCAGAAGCATTCTTCCCACAGTACTGGGAATGGGTCTAGCAAAAGGCTTGAGTGACCTTGGGAGTGTCACTGCACCAGAGTCCTTCACAATAACCTCCATAAACAGCACACCAAAAGGGAGGTAACAGCAGGCACCAGATCCTGCTGGGCCAAAACTTGCTTGATGGGATCAACCCTAAAACAACAGCTTATATGCTGTGGTAGTGGCAAATACAGCCAGCTAGTCCGAGAGTCAGACTCACCAACTGACATGACAACAGTAATTAAGGTTAACAACTACAGGAAGGCAACCAATCTATATAAGAAACAGTCCAGGACATCCAGCTCATGTGATCAGAGATGCTGCATCAGTGGACATGGGAAGACAGCTACTATGTAATGCCATCCCACCAAGATTGGCAGACATAGCAGATGTGCTTAATACATTGAGACAAACACAGAGAAGCAGACAAAATTGAAATATAAGAAGTATATCTCAAATGAAGGAACAGGAGAAATTCCCCAGGAAAAAATATGATATAGCAGCAAGCAATCTACACGAATTTTAAATAGTAGTAATAAGGATGTTCATAGAACATTAACAAAAAGATAGCAAGCATATAAAAGGACATAAAAGCCATAAAAAAAGCAGGCCAAAAAAGAAGCATACAATTACTAAAATCAAATATACACTACAAGAAATCAACAACAGATGGCATGAAGCTGAGGACTGAATCAGCAATTTGGTAGATGAGATAGCAGAAAATACTAACTCAAAAGAGCAAAAATAAAAAGATGAGGATAGTTTAAAGGACCATGGGACAATATGAAGCATAAGAGCATGCACATCATAAAATTACCAAAATTAGAAGAGAGAAAGCAAAGAATTTAAAACCTACTTAAAGAAATATTGACTGGAAATCCAGGAAGCACAGATAGTCCTAAGCAAGATGAATCTAAAGAGGCTCACACCAACACACATCATCATTAAATTGGCAAAGGTTAAATAAAACATTCTTATCTATTATAATTCATATTCTTACCTATAAGAATACACTGAGAGTCTTATGGGCTGAAACATTTTAGGCCAGAATGGATTGCCACAAAATATTCAAAGTGATGAAAACTAAGGGCTTACAACCAAGACCACTGTACCCAGTAAGTCTATCATTTAAAATTGAAGGAAAGCTAGAAAGCTATCCAGACAATAAAATGGTAAAGTAGTTCATCACCACCAAGGCAGTATTACAAGAAAATTTAAAGGGAATTTTTTAGAAGAAAAACAAGGAGGAGGAGGAGAAAGAAGAGGAGGAGGAGGGGGAGAAAAAGGAGGAGGAGGGGGGCAAGGGGAGAAGGAAGAGAAGTAGAAAGGAGAAGAAGGAGAAGGAAAGAAGAAAACAGATTAAGTGCTCTACTCAAAAGGCATGAGGTAGCTGAATGGATAAGAAAATAAGATGTGTGTAACAGAAACACATTTCAGATTGAAAGAGGCAGGCAGACTAAAAGTAAAGGGATAAATAATATTTTTGAAAATGAAAATTTAAAAATGCTGGTGTAGTGATGCTTATGTCAGAAAAAAAGGCTTTAACAAGAAACAAAGAAGGAAATTACATAACAGTATACAATTCATTCCAAGAAAAAGATGTAACCCTTGTGAACATTTTTGGAAACAATATAGGAGCTCCTAAATATATAAAGCAAATGTTGATGGACATAAAGTGAGAGACTGACAATAATACAGTCATAGTAGAGAATTTTAATACTCCACTGACTTCAAAGGATAGATCTTCCATATAGAAAATAACAAACAAAATAGCAGCCTTAAATAACACATTAGAGCAGATAGATTTAATTAACATTGTAAGAACATTTCACCAAAAAAAGCAAAATACATTATTTTATTCAAGGGCAAACAGAACATTTTCCAGGACAAACTACATGTTAGGACACAAAACCAGTCTCAGTAAATTCAAGAATACTGAATCAGACACAAGATAGTGGCGAAATAGGTGGGAGCAGAGTCCACTTCCACTTGGCACCAGTGAAATGCCTAGCTGATCTGAGGAACAGAGTGAACAGCCAACGATATTCCAGCACATATGAAGATCGGAGACCAAAGATAGAGGACATTGAAAGATCAGACTGTAAGAAGAGTGCTTAAGGACAGTAAGATCCCTGGAACCAGCGCAGGGACCAGGGCTGCTGAAGCCCCTGGCCAGGGCACAGGGTCTGCTACAAGATTCTTGGGACAGAGCCAGGCTGGGCTGTGTGAGAGGCCAGGTGCTTGTTTGGACCAGGGGGGCTTGAATAGGAGGAATTTCTTGAAAAGAAAAAGAGAAAATAGAGGTACTCAGCGGCTGTTTAGAGAATTCTCTGAAGCAGCTGTGGCCTCTTGCACCCCACCCTATCAGCCCCTGGACTGTGAACACTGGATAAGCAACCCCAGCACACACCTGAAGCCCTGTTGGCACTCACCCAGATCAATGGCCTAGGTGCTCACACCTGAAACCCGAAGTAGGCACTCGCTCTGATCAATGGCCTGGCTGCCTGGGTGCGCAGGCCCAAAGCCAGGGATCACTATGCACCCAGATCAGTGGCCCGGCTGCAGAGACACACAGGCCAAAGCACCCGGGTTGGTGCGTACCAAAACCAGTGGCCTGGGCACCCACACCTGAAATCTCAGGTGGGTGCACACTCTGATCAGTGGTTTGGCTGCACAGGTGCAGAGGCCCAAAGCTGGCGATCAGTGTAAAACCCAATCAATGGTCTGGCTGCCTGCAGGTAGCTGCACCTGAAGCACTGGGGACTGAACAAATCCCGCCTAGACCCTGCACACAGAGACCTGAAGGGCCTACTCACTCTCTAGGAGGAAGGCAGAATGGCCAGCAGAGGGGAGCTGCAGGGCTAGGGGAGACTGCAGTCCCTGGAAAGACTTGACCCAGTAGGGGGCGGAACTACCCTGAAGGAGCACCGAGAGCCCCTAGCACCTCAGACAGCAAAGAGCAACAAGGTGGAGTATGAGGTGCCCCTCATTGGTGCACCTCCAGGACAGCACAACTGGAGAACTAAAGGCGTAGTGGGGAGCAGAAAGACCTTAAGGAATTGGAATGGACTCTGGACAACAGCAAAGAGTGTGGCTCAGGAAGGCAGAAAGGTGAAACCAATGCTTCCAACCACCCTCTCCCATTTCACAGACAGGAAGACCAGCAGAACTGACCTGAACAGTTTAAAGCCAGCAGAACAATTTTTTTTTCCTTTCCCTCTAAATTCCTTCTCCTTTCCGTCCTTCTTTCTTTTTTTATTCCTTCTCCCTTCTATCCTTTACTTTTTATTCCTTCTTCCTGCCTTTTTGTATTTATTTTTTAATTGTAATTTTTGTTAAAATTCCTTCTTCTTATCTTTCCTCCGATCTTTTTTTTATTCTTCCTTCCTTCCTCCCTTCCATTCCTTTACTATTCCTTTTTCCTTCCTTCCCTTCTCCTTTTTTTTTCCTCTTCTTTCTCCTTTTCCCACAGGTGAGACAATAAAACCGGGAGCTCTGAAAAGACCAGAATTAGACCCTGTCAGACCCAAAAACGTCAGCTAAAGACCAGTGAGCTCAGGAGATTAAGGAGATGACATCACTGAATCCGACTGGCATTCTGCCATAGAAGTTCACACCACAAACCCAGAGAGTCAGAACAGATCAATTTAAGAATCAGAGGCCAACAAGAAGAGTCTCACAAACAATGAGAAGAAAAAGAAACAATCCCCAAATGAAAGGAAAGGAGGAAGCCTCAGAAAGAATGCAAAATGAAACAGAAGTAGGTCAACTATCGGATACTGAGTTCAAAGCAATAGTTATGAGGAAGCTCACTGACTGAGCTCACAGAGAACAACCAGAAACTACAGGGAAACTACAATGAACTCACTGCAAACTATATCAACATGAAAAAGAAAATAGAAACTATCAACAAGGGCTAAGAGGAAATGAAGAATACAATTTCTGAACTGAAAAACACAGTAGAAAGAATCAAAAGTAGATTTGATGAAGCAGAGGATCGGATCAGCGAGCTGGAGGACAAAGTAGAAAAAAACACCCAGAAAGAGCAAGAAAAGGAAAACAGGCTCAGAAAGAAGGAAGAGGGATTAAGGGAAATGCAGGACAATATGAAACATAATAATATCCGTATAATAGGGATACCAGAAGGAGCAGAAAAAGAGCAAGGGGTAGAAAACCTGGTCAAAAAGGTAATGATGGAAAATTTCCCTAATCTGAGGAGAGAAAAAGTCACCCAAATCCAGGAAACACAGAGAGTCCCAAGCAAGAGGAACCCAAAGAGGCCCAGTGCAAGACACATCATAATGAAAATGGCAAAATTCCCAGACAAAAAGAGGATCTTAAAGGCAGCAAGGGAGAAACAGGAAGTAACATACAAGGGAGCCCCAATAAGGTTAGCAACTGACTTGTCAATGGAAACGCTCCAAGCCAGAAGAGAATGGCAAAAAGTATTCCAAGTAATGAGAAACAGAGGCCTGCAACTAAGGCTAATTTCCCCAGCAAGGCTCTCAATGAACATAGAAGGCCAAATAAAGAGCTTCCCAGACAAAAGAAGTCTAAGAGAATACACCTCCACCGAAAGCAGCTCTGCAAGAGATGCTAAAGGGACTGCTTTAAGGAAAGGAAGGACAAGAGAAAGAGAGAGGAACAGAGGTATGAAAAAGTAGCAATGAATAACTACCTATCAATAATAACCTTAAATGTCAATGGATTAAATGCTCCAATCAAAAGACATAGAATAGCTGAATGGATAAAAAAAAAAACATGACCTACACATATGCTGCCTACAAGAGACCCACCTCAGGACAGAGGACCTACACAAGCTGAAAATGAAGAGCTAGAAACAAATTTTCCAAGCAAATAGACAGGAAAAAAAAGCAGGGGCAGCAATACTCATATCACACAAAACAGACTTAAAAAAAGGGCCATAAAGAGAGACCCAGATGGTCGCCCCATAATACTCAAAGGAAAAATCCACCAAGAAGACATAAACATTGTAAATATATATGCTCCCAAAATAGGAACACCCAAATACATAAAGAAAATTGTGGAGGACTTCAAGAAAGATATTGACAGCAACACAAATATAGTAGGGCACTTTCACCCCAATGTCAAAAATAGATCTTCCAAACAAAATATCAACAAGCATATCATGTCACTGAACAATATCCTAGATGAAATGGACTTAACTGATATATATAGAGAGCATTTCATCCCAAGAAGCAAAATACACCTTCTTTTCAAGTGTACATGGAACATTTGCAAAGAGAGGCCACATGATAGGACACAAAACAAGCTTCAACAAATTCAAGAAAATTGAAATCATATGAAGCATTTTATCTGACCATAAGGGACTGAAACTAGAAACCAACCCCAAAGGAAAAAACCCGAAATACTCAAAGTAATGGATATTGAATAACATGCTAGTAAACAATGAGTGAGTAAAGAAAGAGATTAGGGAAGGAATCAAAAAAGTTTCTGGAAACAAACAAAAACGAACTCTTAACAACCCAAAACTTATGGGACACAGCAAAGGCAGTCCTGAGAGGGAAGTTCATAGCAATACAGGCCTACTTTAAAAAGATAGAAACATTTCAAACAAACAACCTAACCCTATACCTGCAAAAACTTGAGGAATAACAACAAAGACAGCCCAGAGCAAGCAGAAGAAAGGAAATAACCAAGATCAGAGCAGAACTAAATGATATAGAGACTAAAAGCACAATTCTAAGGATCAATGGATCCAGGAGCTGGTTCGTTGAAAAGATAAACAAAATTGAGAAGCCTTTAAGAAGGCTCATCAAGAAAAAAAGGGGGAGGATCCAAATAAACACAATTAGAAATGAAAGAGGAGAGATTACAACTGATACCACAGAAATACAAAGGATTGTAAGAAATTACTACAAAGAACTCTGTGCCAAGAAATTTGAAAACCTAGGTGAAATGGACACATTTCTAGAAAAAATAATCTTCCAAACTGAATGAAGAAGAAGCAGGAAGCCTGAAGAGACCAATAACAGCAGACGAAATTGAAGCAGTCATCAAAAAACTCCCAGCACACAAAAGCCCTGGACCAGATGGTTTCACAGCAGAATTCTACAAAGCATTTAAGGAAGAGCTCACCCCTATCCTTCAAAGACTATTCAAAAAATTCCAAAGTAATGGAAGACTCCCAAACTCTTTTTATGAGGCCAGCATCATCCTAATCCCAAAACCAGATAAAGACACAACAAAGAAAGAAAATTTCAAGCCAATATCGATGATGAACATAGATGCTAAAATTCTCAACAAAATATTGGGAAACCACATCCAGCAATACATTAAAAAGATCATACACCATGACCAAGTGGGATTCATCCCAGAGATGCAAGGGTGGTACAATATTTGCAAAACAATAACTATAATACATCACATAAACAAAAGCAAAGACAAAAATCACATGATCATATCAATAGATGCAGAAAAAGCATTTGATACGATACAGCACCCATTTAGGATACAAACACTCAGCAAAGTGGGAATAGATTAAGCATTCCTCAACCTAATAAAGACTATATATGGGAGACATACAGCCAACATCATACTCAATGGACAATAACTTAGAGTTTTCCCACTAAGATCAGGAACGAGACAAGGATGCCCTCTCTCACCACTCCTATTCAACATAGTACTGGAAGTCCTAGCCACAGCAATCAGACAAGAAAAAGAAATAAAAGGCTTCCAAATTGGAAAGGAGGAAATGAAACTGTCACTGTTTGCAGATGACATCATAGTGTACATGGAAAATCCTATAGACTCCACCAAAAAACTACTCGACCTAATAAATGAATTTGGCAAAACAGCTGGATACAAAGTCAATACTCAGAAATCACAGGCATTCCTGTATACCAACAATGAAACAGCAGAAAGAGAAATCAGGAAAAAAAATCCCATTTGATATAGCAACAAGAAAATGAAGTACCTAGGAATCAACCTAACCAAGGAGATAAAAGACCTGTCCTCAGAAAGCTACACAACATTGAAGAAAGAAATTAAGGAAGACACAAACAAATGGAAGCATGTACCATGCTCATAGATGGAAGAATTAACATCATCCTATGGCCATACTACCCAAAGCGATTGATAGATTTAATGCAATGCTGATTAAAGTACCCATGACATATTTCACAGATGTAGAGCAAACAATTCAGAAATTCATATGGAACCACAAAGAACCCCTAATACCTGCCGCTATTTTTAGAAAGAAGAACAAAGCAGGAGAGATCCCAATACCTGACATCAAACTGTATTATAAGGCCATTGTAATCCAAACAGCCTGGTACTGGCATAAAAACAGGCACATACACCAATGCAACAGAACAGAGAGCCCAGAAATAAACTCAAGTCTTTACGGTCAATTAGTATTTGATAAAGGACGCAGGAGCATAAAATGGAGCAATAATAGCCTTCTCAACAAATGGTGTTGGGAGATCTGAACAGCTACGTGCAAAAAAATGAAACTCGATCACCAACTTACACCATACACAAAAATAAATTCAAGGTGGATAAAAGACTTAAATAGAAGTTGTAACACCATAAAAATCCTAGAAGGAAATATTGGCAGGAAAATCTCAGACATTCCACCCAGCAACATCCTCACAAACATGTCCCCTAAAGCAAGGGATATAAAGGAAAGAATAAACAAATGGGACCTCATCAAAAGAAAAAGCTTATTCAAGGCTAAAGAAAACAGCACTAAGTTATAAAGAGAACCAACAGTATGGGAAAACATATTTGGCAATGATACACCAGACAAGGGCCTGATCTCCAAAATATATAAAGAACTCACACGACTCCACTCCAGGAAGACAAACAACCCAATTAAAAAATGGGCAAAGGACTTGAACAGACACTTCTCCAAGGAAGACATACAGAGGGCCCAGAGACATATGAAAAGATGCTCAGCATCATTAGCCATCAGAGAAATGCAAATTAAAACCACAATGAGGTACATCTCACACCAGTAGAGTGGCCAACATCAACAACTCAACAAGAAAATGTTGGCAGGATGCGGAGAAAAGGGAACCCTAGTGCATTGTTGGTGGAATGCAGACTGGTGAGGCCATTGTGGAAAACAGTATGGAATTTCCTCAGAAAACCATAAATGGAAGTGCCCTTTGACCCAGCAATTCCGCTCCTGGAAATATAACCTGAGAACCCTGAAAAACCTATCCAAAAATATCTATGCACCTCAATGTTCATAGCAGCACTATTTATAATAGGCAATTACTGCAAGTAACCTAAGTGCCCATCAGCAAATGAGTGGATCAAAAAAATATGGTACATTTACACAAAGGAATTCTATGCAGCAGAGGGAAAGAAGGAGCTTATACCCTTTGCAACAGCATGGATGAAACTGTAGAGCATTATGCTGATTGAAATAAGACGGGCAGTGAGGGACAAATACCATGCAATCTCACCTTTAACTGGAACATAATCAACAGAAGAAAAAAAACAAAGAAAACATAACCAGAGACGTTGAACTTAAGAACTATCTAGCAGTAACCAGAGGGTAGTGGGGAGGGGATAATGGGGGAGGGGATTACAGGAACTACTTCAAATGACACATGGACAAAATCAAGAGGGAGGGTGGAGGTTGGGGAGGGAGGTGGTTTAGACTGGGGTGGGGTGGAGGGATGGGGAGAAAAGGCATACAACTGTAATTGAATGATAAAAATTTAAAAATTAAGAAAAAAGAGAAATTTCAAAATATGAGTAACCTAGTTCTAACTAGTTTAGAAAAGGAGTCTCTGAATTTTTCTGTTTTGCTGATAGTTTTCTCTTTGAAAACCCCATGTTTGAGAAGGGATTAGCCAGTGAACATTTATGCATGATACATAGACACAAAGAATAGTGTGGAGCTGGCCAGAAGGAAAGGGGAGGTCGGGGCTGGGTGGGGTTGACAAAGGAGGGGATGTGGCTATTTGTAATAGCATCAACAATAAAAATAGTTTTAAAAAAAAGAATACTGAATCACATCAAGAATCTTCTCTAAAGACAATAATTTGAAAACAGAAATCAGTTACAGAAAAAAACACATAAAACATATAAGGTAAAAAAACAAAACAAAACAAAACAAAACCATGGGTGGTAATAACTGAATTACCAATGAGGTCAAGAAAGAAATCAAAAGATATCTTGGAAAAATGATATTGAAAACAAAATGACCTAATAACTGTGGGAAATAGTAAAAGCTGTCATAAGAGGGAAATTTAAAGCAATATGGGTCAAACTTTAGGAAGAAGAAAAATGTCATGTAAAGAATGTTATCTATAAAATTACTAGACAGAAACACAATAAAGGAACCCCAAAGTAAGTATAATGAAGTCAATATAAATATCAGAGGATAAATAAAAAATAGTTTATAAAAACCTAACACAAAAGATTAATGAAACCAAAAGGTGATTTTCTGAAAAGATAAACAATTTTAGTAAAGCTTTACCACAGAGGAAAGGCCAGACAGATAATGCAGCTTAGTAGCTCCCTCAATTCCCAGAGCATGGGGCCGCAGTCCCACACACAGGAAACCTGAAACACTAATCAGGAGAGACTTAAGGGGATATATGGAATCTGGGAATCTCAGGTTGCAAAGACGCTTCAAGCAGCATGTCCATTTCTGCAGTGCCAACCAGGAGAGTTCAAGAAAGAAATGCTATCTCCTAAAACTGTCAGAGGCACCAGCAGGCTGCAGCCAGCCCTGACCAAGAGAGACTTTTTGCTTTTTGGGGAGGTGGAGTACATGGAGAACCAGGCAGTGACTAGGCACTGAAGTATGGTTGCCACATAGAGACTTTTTAAAAGGGAAGCATAAACATGGGTAGGCAGGGATCCTGTGCATGTGTGAAGCTGCACTGCCAGTGAAGAAGCCAAATTGAAAGTGAAGTTTGTACCCACAGAATCCAGCTGGGCAGGAAAATCAAAAAGTTGCATGGTGAAGGGATTATAGGGTCACTCACAGCACAGCTGGCAGGAGGGGAGCCTGTGCACAGAACTTAGAGTTCATGTCTGAGCCTCCTGCGAGAGCACTGGGCTAAGGGCCAGGCGGGCAAGAGTTGAGTGCCTGAGATTATCCACAGCCAGACAGGTTTCCTCATACCACAGAGCACAAAGCTCTGGGAAGAGAAAAGTGGATGCCTACCCCCCACCCACAGATTTATAAACTCCATAGAACAGTAAAGCCAGGCTCAAAAACCTCCTGCCAGGTGCATGGCCACAGGGGAAAGGAGAACCTCCAAAAGAGCCCTTTATGAACTTTTATGCTTGTTCCTCCTTGGGTCCTCTTCCACTGAAAACAATAGGGCAGAGAGATTAGAAATTGGCACAGCAAGGGGTATACAGGTGTCCACATAGCCTCAGCTCTTATACAGAGTTCCCATCAATGACAAGCAGGAAAGAGCTACACCTTTTACACAGATTAGCCCCTTATATGAAATAGTTAATTCATCAGAAACTATACAGTATTGAAAATAATCTGGTATGGAACAAGATGTGTAGCACAGGGGTGGGGGAACAGATCCACCATCTTCCCTGAAGACTGAACAGCACCTGACAAGGGAGAACCAGGGATTCCACCCTCCTGATTGCACTAGAAGTTCCCTGTAGACAAGAGGTGTCCAACCTGTGGTCTGTGGGCTGCATGCAGCTCAGGAAGGCTATGAATGTGATCCAAAACAAAACTGTAAATTCACTTAAAATATTATGAGTTTTTTTTCACGATTATGTGTTGTAATGTGTTTAATATGTGGCCCAAGACAACACATTTTCTTACAGTGTGGCCCAGAGATGCTAAAAGGTTGGACACCCCAGCTCTAGAGGAAAGTGACGGTTTTATCAGATGTTATGTGAACCACCCTTGAACCTTGTGTTGATAAAAACCAGCAAGCCAGAACAGTGAACACAGCCAAATCTGAAGGAGACAGCCACAGACTGTGGATTGCTTGTAGCCTTGAACATCCTGCCTAAAGCTAGTCTAGGACACCATCTGACATTATCAGAGACAGATCCAGAAGGATAAAACAGTAGGCAAACACTAGACTCTGCTGGGATGAACTCTACCTCATTCTTTTTCATTATTTGCATTATTTTTTCTCCTGCATGGCTTTTTAAAATTTCTTTCTTTTTCTTCAATATTTGTTCTTATTTTTCACTATTTTTAACTTTAACTTTTCTTCAAATTTAATATTTTACCAGTTCCTTCACTTACTCCATTTTGCCTTCTTCCTTTCTTATTGTCACTTTAAATTTTAATTTATTTTTTCCTTTCTATGTCTTGTTTCTATTCCTCATTCTCACTTCTATTCCTCATTTCTCCTCCTCCTATCCTTTCAAAACCATTTTTATTTCCATTAGTCACCTCACATTTTTATAATATCTTTATTCTCTTTTCACCTTAATTAATCTTTGTTCATTTGTCATCAATATTGTTGTTTTTGTTGCATTTCTTCAGTTTTATTCCTATATGTTCACTATTTTATTATTTCAAATCCCATACTTTACTATTTACCTGTCATACTCCTTCTTGTCTTCCTGCTGCCCTTTCTTATTTTTATTTTAAATTTTATTTTGTGCCTTTCAAGCCTGATTTCTAATCCTTATGCTTATTCTTCTCTTCCCACTAACCTCTCAAAATCATTTTTATTTCCTTTAGACATCGTATACATTTTTTTCTTTTCTTTCTTATAACTTTCCACCATTATTAATCTTTACTTATTTGTCATGGGTAGTGCTATGGTGGTTGTTTTTCTTCAATTTGTTTCCTAATTTTTCACTTTAAAAAATTTTAAAATACATCTCATACGTCTTCCCTTTTCTTACTCCATTTTGCCCTTTTCATTCCCTTTTGCATACACAATGAAAATTTTATTTTCTCCCTCTCTTTACCTTGTTTCTACTCTACTCTTATTATTTCTCCTCCATCTACCCTCTCAAGATCATTTTTAATTCTGTTAGTCACCTCATATTATTTTTCCATTCTTATAATATTTTTATTCTCTTTCCACCTTTATTAATCTTTGCTCATTTGTTGCTAATATTGTGGTTGTGGTTAGGGGGTTATTTTTGCTGGTGTGGGTTTTGTTTGCTAGGTTGTCTTGCTGTTGTACAGGTGCTGTTCTGGCAGCACCTGTACAACAGCATACAAGATATGGTGGAGGCTGTGATTCTTGGTCTTCCAGCTGGAGGGGAGACTCCAACAAGGAATGACCCAAAAAACAACCAAAGCCCCATTAAAATATGTGACCCCATGTAAACTGCATAAAGGGCATCCCTAGAGAGCATCAAGTACAAGGCATCAAGGATACTGCACCACTAAATTCCACAGGTCTCCTACCACAGAAGTTCATACCACAAAGTCAAGGAGTCAGAGAAAATCAATCTAATGCACAGAAACAAACAGGAAGAATCACTAAACGGGGGAGAAAAAGAAACAGCTTCTAATCAAAGGAAATGAGTGTAAATGAAATTGAGGCAAGAAATGTATCAGACATAGAGTTCAACATAATGGTTGTAAGGATTCTCAAAGAACTCATAGAGAACTACAAGGAATTTTATGGGAGTTACAAGGACCTTAGTGCAAACTACATTAGCAATGAAAAGGACATAGGAACTAAGTATGAGAACCATGAGGAAATGAAGAATACAATATCTGAAATGAAGAATACACTAGAAGGAATTAAAATCAGGCTAGATGAAACAGAGGATCGAGTCAGTGAGCTGGAATACAAGGTGGAAAAAACACCCAGGCAGAGCAAAAACAACAAAAGACTCAAAAAGAACAAAGATAGTTTAAGGGAGCTGCAGGATGTAAAACATAATAATATTTGCATCATGGGGATACCAGAAGGACAAGAAAAGGAGCATAGGATAGAAAACCTGTTTGAAAAAATGGTGACAGAAATAATAGTGATGAAAAAGATACAAAACTTCATGGAGCACAGGGGGTCTCATCAAGAGGCAAAATACCTCATTGTGTGGCTCAGTGGATTGAGTGCCGGCCTTCAAACCAAAGAGGCAAAATAGACTTCAAAACAAAGGCCGTAATAAGGGACAAATAAGGTCACTACACTTGTAAATGTATTCACCAACATAGATGCACCAAATATATAAGGAAAATCTTGGAGGACTTTAAGAGATTGCCAGTAATACAGACATCATAGGGCATTTTAACATCTTCCTGTCAAAAATGGATAGGTCATCCAAACAAAAAATCAAGGATATTGTGGCAATGAACGACACTCTAGATCAAGTGTATTTAATTGGTATTTACAGAGAATTTCACCCCCCAAAAGCAAAATATACATCCTTTTCAAATGCACATGGAACATTTTCAAAGACAGACCACATGGTAAAACACAAAACAACACTAAATATTCAAGAAAATTTAAATCATATAGATCATCTTCTTGGATCACAATGGCTTGAAACTAGAAACCAGCCTCAAGGAAAAAACTCAAAAACATTCAAACACATGGAGACTGACTATCATGTTGTTAAATAATGAATGATTTAACAATGAGATCATGGAAGAAATCAAAAAGTATCTGGAAACACATGAAAATGAACACACAACAACCCAAAATAGTGAAGGCAATACTGAGAGGGAAATTCATAGTAATAGAGATATACAGAAAAAAGATAGAAAAATCTCAAGTAAACAACCCAACCCTACATCTTAAAGGACTAGAGGAACACCAACAAACAAAACCCAGAGAGAGTAAAGGAAAGAAATAATCAAGATGGGAGAACAATTAAATGTCAAAGAGACTAAATGAGTAATTCAAAGGAAAAATGAATCCAGGAACTGGTCCTTTGAAAAGACAAAATTGACAAACCTTTAACCAGACTCATCAAGAAGAAAAGAGAGAAGACCCAAATAAATAAAATCAGAAATGAAACAGAAGTTACAACTGATACCACAGAAATACATAATATTATAAGAAATTACTATGAACAACCATTTCTATATGCCAAGAAATTGGACAACCTGGGTGAAAAAGACAAATTGCTAGAAACATAACACCTTCTTAAACTGAATCAAGAAGAAGTAGAAAGCCTGACTATTCCAATAACAACTGGAGAAATTGAGGTAGTAATCAAGACACTCCTGGCACACAAAGGCCTGGACCAGATGGTTCACTGACGACTTTTACCAAACATCAAAGAAGATCTAATTCCTATCTTTCTCAAACTATTCCAAAAACTTCAAGAAGAGAAAAGACTCCTAAACAATTTTCACAACCCAGTATTATCCTATTTCCAAGATGAGGTACTGAAACAACAAAGAAAGAAAATTACAAACCAATATCACTCATGAACATGCATGCTAAAATTCTCAATAATCTGGATTTAGCAATACATTAAAAGGATCATACATCATGATCAAATGGGAATTATCCTAAGGATGCAAGGATGGTGTAATACACAATACACCACATAAAAAAAAATGAAGGACAAAAATCATGTGGTTATATCAATAGATGGGGAAAAAGCATTTGACAAAATCCAGCATTCATTTTTGAAGAAAACACTCAGCAAGTGGAAATAGAGGAGAGCATATCAATATAGTAAAGGCCTACTGCCAACATCACACAAAATGGGCAAAAACTAAAATAGTTTCCCTTAAGATTAAGAACAAGCCCAGGGTGTCCACTTCCATTACTCTAACTAAACATAGTACTGCAAGTTCTAGCCACAGTGATCAAAGAAGAAAAAGAAGTAATTTGCATTCAAATTGGAAAGAAGGAAGTACCACTGTTGTTATTTGCAGATGACATATTAAACCCTATAATCTCCGCCAAAAGACTAGTTGACATAATAAGTGAATTTGGCAAAATAGCGAGATACCAAGACAGAAATCAGTGGCATTTTTGCATACCAACAATGAACTATCAGAAAGGTAAACTAGGTAACATAAATCTCATTTGCCCTAGCAGAAAGCAAAATAAGGTACCTAGGAATAAATTTAACTAAAGTGAGTAAGAGATCTGTTCTCAGAAAACTATAAAACACTGAAGAAAGATATTGAAGAAACACAAATAAATAGAAGCATATACTAATTTCATGTGTTAGAAGAATTAACATTATGAAAATGTACATACTACCCAAAGCAACTTACAGATTCAATGCAATTCCTATTAAAAAACCAATGATGTATTTCACCAATCTAGAACAAATATTTCAAAAAATTTATATGGAACCAAAAGACCCACAAATAGCCACTGCAATCTTGAGAAAAAAGAATAAAATTGTAGGGATCACAATTCCTGATATAAAACTGTATTACAAAGCCAGTGTAGTCAAAAGAGTCTGGTACTGGTTAAGAACTGACACATAGATCAATGGAACAGAAATGAGAGCCCAGAAATAAATCCATATTTCTATGGTAAATTAATATTTGACAAAGGGGACAGGAGCATACAATGTAGTATAAATAGTTTCTCCAATAAATGATGTTGGGAGAATTGGACTGGTGCATGCAAAAGAAAAAGAAACTAGAACACCAATTACACAGTACATCAGAGTAAACTCTAAATGGTTATATGACTAAATATAAGTCAGGATATCATAAAAGTTCCAGTGAAAAACATAAGCAATAAAATGTGAGATATCCCATGTAGCAATATTTTTGCTGATATATCTCCTAAGGCAAGGGAAATGAAAGGAAAAACATACAAATGGGAGTACATCAGATTAAAAAACTTCTGCATGGCTAAGGAAACCATCATCAAAGTAAAAAGGAAACCAATCGTATGGGAGAACATATTTGTCAACAACATATTGGACAAGGTTTTATTCTTAAAAATATATTAAGAACTCATACAACTCAATACCAGGAAGACAAATAATCCAATTAAAATGGGCAAAGGACCTGAATAGACACTTCTTCAAGGAGGACATACAGATGGCCTATAGACATATGAAAGGATGCTCAACATCACTAGCCATCAGAGAGATGCAAGTTAAAACTATAGTGAGATCCCCTCACACTTGCCAAAATAGCTGTTTTTAAAAATATACAAAAAATATTTGCAAAGGATACCTTGGACAAGGGTTTGATCTCCAAAATATATAAAGAACTCACATGACTCCACTCCAGGAAGACAAACAATCCAATTAAAAAATGGGCAAAGGACCTGAACAGACCCTCCTTCAAGGATGACATATAGAGGGCCCAGAGACATGTGAAAGGATGTTCAGCATCACCAGTCATCAGAGAGATGCAAATTAAAACCACAATGAGATACCACTTTACACCAGTTAGAAAGGTCAGCATAACCAAATCAACAAACAAGAAGTACTGGCAAGGTTGTGGAGAAAAGGCAATCCTAGAACACTGTTGGTGAGAATGCAGACTGGTGCAGCAACTGTGGAAAACAGTTTGGAATTTCCTCAGAATACTAAAAATGGAACTACCCTTTGACCCAGCAATTCCACTGCTGGGATTATACCCTAAGAGCCCTGAAACAAAAATTCAAAAGAACCTATGAACCCCAATGTTCATAGGAGCACAGTATACAATAGCTAAGTGCTGGAAGCAACCTAAGTGCCCATCAGTAAATGAGTGGATAAAAAAAACGTGGTACATTTACTGGATGGAATACTACCCAACAGAAAGAAAGGACCTCCTGCCCTTTGCAACAGCATTGATGGATTTGAAGAGAATTATGATAAGTGAAATAAGACAGGTGGTGAAAAACAAACACCATTTGATCTCACCTATAAATGGAACCTAATCAACAAAAACACCCAATACATTGAAATTAAGCACAAACTGACAGTACCCAGAAGGGAGGTGAGAGAGGATAATGGGGTGGAAAGCGGGAAGGGTTGTCAAGGAACATGTATAAAAGACACATGGACAAAGCCAAAGGGGTGTAGGATCAAGGATGGGATTTGGGGCTGGGTGGGGAAGGAGGTAGTGGTTGGGGGGAAATGGAGACAACTGTACTTGAACAACAATAAAATGTGTGTGTGTGTGTGTGTATATACACACTCTCACACAAACAAATACTGGTGAGGATGTGGAGAAAAGTTAATCCTAATGTACTATTGGTGGGAATGCAGACTGGTATAGCCAGTGTGGAAAACAGTAAGGAATTTCCTCAAAATTTAAAAATGGAACTACTTTTGACCCAGCAATTCCACTGCTGGGAATATACCCTGAGAATCCTGAAACACCAATTCAAAAAAATGTATGCGCCCCTGTATTCATAGCAGGACTATTTACAATATTCAAGTGCTTGAAAAAGTCTAAGTGTTCCTTAGTAGACGAGTGGACTAAAAACCTGTGGTACATTTACACAATTGAATACTATGCAGCAGAAAGAAAGAAGGAATTCCTACCTTGTGTGACAGCAAGGTTGTAACTGGTGAATATTATGCTGAGTGAAATAAGCCAGTTCAACACAAATACCATATAATCTCACATATAAGAGGAATCTAATGAACAAAATAAGCTAATGAGGAAAATAGAACCAGAGACTTGGAAACATAGAGCAGACTTACAGCTGCCAGAGGGGAGAAGGAGGGAGGCTAATTATGGAAAGAAGGGGAAGGGATCAGTCAAAGAACATATATGAATGAACCATGGACATAAAAAATGGTATGTGGACTCACTGTGGGAATGGGTGGTGGGCTGAGCATAGGAGGGCAAAGGAGGAAAATAGGAACAACTGTAATAGAATAATAATAATAATAATAATAATAATAATAATAACAACTACTACTACTACTACTACTACTACTACTACTACTACTACTACATCAGGAAGAAACAGAAAACCTGAGAATTATAAACAATAAAATTGAAGCAGTAATTAAAAAAAAAAACTATCAGCAAACAAAAGTCCTCAACAGGATGGCTTCAGAGTTAAATTTTAGGAAACATCCAAAAAAGAACTAGCACCTATCTTTTTCAAACTATTTCAAAAATTTCAGAGGAGGTATGACTCTCAAGCTCATTTTACAAGCCAATATTATTGTAATTTTAAACCAGAGAAAGACACTACAAAAAAAAAAACCACAAAACAACAACCAAAAGTGTAGGCCAATATCCCTGATGAACATAGATGCTAAAGTCATCAGCAAAATATTAGCAAACTCAATTCAGCAATACATTAAAAAGATCATCCACCATGGTCAAAAGGGAAGCGAAGTAGTTTCAATGTCAACAAATCAATTACTGAGATACAGGACATAAACAAAATAAAGGATAATAATGATATGATTATATCAATTGGTGCAGAAATGGCTTTGACAAAAGAAAGTATCCATTTATGACAAAAACCCTCAATAAAATAGGAATATCTCAACCACCGCAACATAATAAAGACCATAATGACATACACAGATGATATCATACTCAATGGGGAGTAGCTAGAAGACTTTTCCTTACATAGGAATAAGAAGGAATGTCCACTTTCACCACTCTTATTTAACATAGTAATGAAAGTTCTAGCCATAGCAATCAGAGAAGATGGAGAAATAAAAGGCACCCAATTTGGAAAGATAGAAGTAAAATTATCATTGTTTGCAGATGGTATAATACTATATATAAAGAACCCTAATGATTTCTCTAAAAAAACACTAAAACTGATAAATAAATTCAGTAAAGTATCTGTATAAAAATTTGATATTCAGAAATCAGTCACATTTTTATACACCAATTATGAATTATAAGAAAAAGAAATTTAAAAAACAATCGCATTTACAATCCTATTTACAATTGCATCAAAAATAAAATAAAACACAGGAATACATTTAAACAAGTAGGTAAAAGACCTATACTCTAAAAATTACAAGACATTGAAGAAAAGAATAAAAAGAGATTAAAAAATGAAAGTGTATATTATTTTCATGAACACTAAGAATTGAAATCTTTATATTGTCCACATGATTCAAGGCAATCTATATATAGATTCAATGTGATCTGTATTTAAATACCAGTGGTATTACTCACAGGACAAAACAAGAAATCCTAAAATATATATAAAACCACATACTTTAGAAGAAAGGTGGAGGTATCCCAGTACCAGATATCAAACCCATGTGTATATATGGTCAATTAATATTTGAAAAATTGGGCATGAATGTACAATGGGGTAAAGACTAACTACTCAATAAATTGTGCTGTGAGAATTAGATAGATACATGCTCCCCCAAGTACACCCCCTTCCTATACCATTGATAAGAATAAATTCAAAATGGATAACACTTAAAAACATAAAACTAGAAGTCATAAGCAGTAAACTCTGTGACATTTCTCTTATTAATATTTTTTCTGATATTTCTCATCCAGCATGATAAACCAGAAAAAATAAACAAATGGTACTACATCAAACTAAAAAGTCTTTGCACAACAAAGAAAACCATCAACAAAATGAAAAGGCAACCTTCTGAATGAGGGAAGTTATTTGCCAATGATACATCCAATAAGGAGTCAATATCCAAAAACTTAAAAGAACTACAACACAGCCACTGTGGAAAACAGTATGGAATTTCCTCAAAGAACTAAAGATGGAACTGCCATTTGATCCAAGGTTTCTATTGCTGGGGTTATAAGAATCCTGAATCATCAATTTAAAAGAACCTATGTACTCCAGTGTTCATAGCAGCATTATTTACAATAGCCAAGTGCTAGAAACAGCCTAAATGTCATCAGTAAATAAGTAGATCAAAAACCTGTGGTACATTTACACAATGGAATACTATAGAGAAGAAAGGGAAGAGGGACTCCTACCTTTCACAACAGCATGGATGGAATGGAGAGCATTATCCTAAATGAAATAAGCCAGGCAGTGAAAGACAAATACCATATGATTTCACCTATAAAGTGGAACCTAATCAACAAAACACAGAAGCGAGCAAAATTGAACCAAAGACATGGAAATAAGGAACAAACTGACAGTGACCAGAGGGGAGAGGAGAGTGAGAATAACAGGGGAAAGTAGAGGAAGGAGCAAGTCAAGGAACATGAATAGAGGACTCATGGTCACAGACAATGGGAGGGGGGGTTGACTGTGGGAAGAGAGTGAGGATGGAGCAGGAGAGAGCAACAGTAGAAAAAGGTGTGACAACTGTAACTGAACAACAATAAAAAAATGAGTAAAATAACTCCTACAACTCAACATCAAAAAAGAACCCCACAAACAATCTGATTAAAGATGGACAGAGGACCTGAGTAGATTCTTCTCCAAAGAGGAACTACAGATGACCAATAGATATGTGAAAAGATGCTCAATGCCACTAATCATCAGAGAAATGCAAATTAAAACCACAATGTGATATCACTTCATACCTGTCAGATTGGCTATCATGAGTAAATCACTGTTTACCCACTCTAGAAAACAGTGTTGAGAATTTTTATGATATTAAAATAGAACTATCTTATGGCCCAGCAATTTTACTTATGGTATATATTTAAAAATAAAAATAAAAAACACTTGTTCAAAAAGATATATGCACACTTATGTTCATTGTAGTATTATTTACAATAGCTAAGATGGATGCTATCCAAATGCCTGTCGATAGAGGAGTAGAAAAGAAGAAGTGTATATATACATATATAAAGTAGAATATTAATCAGCCATAAAATGAATGAAATCCTACCATTTGAGATAACATAGGTGGACGTAAAGGGTATCATGCTCACAAAAATAAGTCAGAAAGAGGAAGGCAAATACTATATCATTTTATTAAATATGGAATCTAAAGAACAAAATAGGTGGGCAACCCACCACCCCTCCCCCCCCAAAAAAAGAAACAGGCTCTGACCCATGTGGCTCAGTTGTTTGGGCATCATCCCAGAAACTTAAAGATTGCTGGTTCACTTCCCAGTTAGAGCACATGCCTGGGTTGTGGGATCCATCCCTGGTCATGGTGGCCACAAGAACTAACCCATCGATGTTTCTCTCTCACATCAATATTTCTCTCCCTCCTTTTCCCCTCTCAAAAATAAATAAAATCTTAAATATGCACACACATTCAAATAGACACATAGATACAGAGAACAAACTGAAGATTGTTGAATTGGAGGTCTTTAGAAGGTGAGTGAAAAATGTGAGGGGATTAAGAAGAACAAATTTGTAGTTAGAAAATATCACAGCAACATAAAGTAAAACATAGGGAATATAGTCAATAATATTGTAATAACTATGATGATGTGAGGTGGGTACTAGAATTATCAGAGAAACCACTTTATTATTTTCTATTATGGTGTACATCTGAAACTAATGTAAAAATATTAAATGTCAACTGTAATGGAAAAATAAAATAAAAAATAATAAAATGTAGTGCTACTATACATATATTTCTCTCATACATTCACTGACTTTATGTTGTGGCTTGAAATTGGCTATGGCAGGAGTATTTACACCTTGGCAATAGGTAAATGCTACACTTCAGGGCTCGGTTTCTTGTTTTGCACATTGTGAAGATTTGAGAAATTAATGAAGAAAATGTTAGTACTGACATTAGGATATGACAGGCCTGTAGTTATAACTTTGTGAATAGGACAACATAGTTGAGGAAAAAATTTTCTAGTATTTTAAAACTATGGTCAAATTCAGGTAAGTAACCATTTCCATCCTTGATGATTGAATGAAGTTCTGAAATAATGAATACATCTAAATGAATATGTGATTATTTTGTTTCACTTTTTTATTATTTATTAATATAAATCAAATAGATGTAGTTAGAACTACATCTATTCAACAATTGAAATCATTGGTTGGCTACAGATACAAATGTTTAGTAAATATAAAAAACATAATATGAAAATCAATTGACTGTGTAGAATTTACCAAACTAATGACCTATTTGTGATTATTTGTAAATAATATTCTATACATTCTTTTATCAGTGAAATATATAATAAAGTTATGTGGTAAATATAAGCATACTTTTATTCTCCTGAGAGCCAATATAGAAGAGAGATTCAGAGAAATATTAACTTAGCAATTGCTCATTCAAATTTTAAGATCTCTAATTATTAGACAGTTTATTATGTTAAGAAAGTTATGCTTGATAAAATTGCTACTCATTGATCTTTGGGAGTTACACTAAGTAAATCATTTTTAAATGGCTTCCCTTCAAATTTTTGCCTTGATGTTTCCATGTCTCTTTATCCTCTTAGAGAAATAATCCTAATTCCCTCACTGTATACTCATGAATTGAATTCTAAACTATTATAATCTAAATAAGCCCTTTTTCATATATTTCTACTAGTGAACAATATGTTTAAAATTTAAAGTAAAAACTAAACATAGATTTTAAAAAATAACAGTGACATTTACTGTATTTCTAAGGTACCATATTTCTATTCATTCAATATTGTACTAATTAAATTGGCAAACATCTGACTCAGTTCTATCGTAGATTCAACTAAAATCTTCAGGCTCTTTGCAAGTCAGCTGGCATATATCATAATTTTAGTATTATTACCTTGACATATTGAAATTGATGTGTTAAACATGAGTGAAAGAATTTAAATTTACCATTGCACTTTCAATAACCCTTCTGTACTGTTAGTATTTAGGGGTAATATTTCAAAAGAATTTTGACAGTATTATAATTTGTGACCAAAAAATAGCAAAACTTTACCCTTTTAATCCTTGTATCTTTTCTGAGTTTCTAAGGAAATTAAATATAATAGAGAAATGAGAATCAAGGTTACATTTTATTAACAGTTGTCCAGTCTTATGTAGCATAACTATGAACCCAAGCAAGGTCACCTGTTCTCCACATTTCTAATTAAACTTGGGATCTGTGCTCTCAGATTTACCTATGAATATTGATAAAGGAGAGTAATGATTGTGTCTACTGAAAGAATTTGGTCTGATTTCCTATCCAGTAGAATGTTTGTTGGAGGTAAGAAAGGAGCTACCTAGCTAGACCTATTTCTCAAGGGATGTCCCTGCTACCTTGGGTCAAATCAGTAGAAAGAAGGAAGAAAGAGTTCTGGATTCACCTTTTAGCACAGGAACCCTTGTAATATTAAGTTTGATAAATATCCTGGGCTCTCTTTCATCAGATTGGTGAATTTCCTCCCATTGAAGTAGAGATAGGCATCTAGTAAGAAGAAAGGTTTGTTGAAAGTGAGAAAAACAGTCTCTTCTCCCTATCTTACTCTGGTTAACATTCTTGTTTAACCCATTATATTTAAGAGACAAGCTTACAGTCAACTAGAAATGTGTTGTGACCCTTGGGGTGGTATTCCAGAAGCTTATCAGGGCAGTCCTGCTGTTCTGCTTTGCCTTCATGAGGCTGCCCTACCCCTGCCATATTCTGTCCCATTATTGGCATTGCAACATTCATCCTCCTGGTGATAGAATCAGTATTTTCACTGTTGCCCCAATACATTTGAAATGGGTCTTCACAGGACATGCAGTACTAACACCAAAAATACAATGTGTATCATACACACCATTCATCTTGCCACTTTTCCATTCCAGATGTTTGTCCCCCTTGTCTAATCTACCTTAACTGAAGTGGTTATTCAGTGAATCCAAATGAAACAATTAAGAATGTTTGAATAATATAATCCCCCTCACAACCATAAATTCACATTTAAGTGTTTATTTGCATGCTATAAAATGTTTAAATGTGTCATCCCAACACATCTCTTTCCTCTTTGAATGAGCCTGCCCCCGAGAGTGCTGGTTCTCTTCCTCTGGTCCTCTGTACACTGAATCTTTTTTTTTTTAATTGTTGTTCAAGTACAGTTGTCTGCATTTACCACCCACCTCCCCCCCAACCCCACCCCTCCTTGGTTTCGTCCATGTATTCTTTATAGTTGTTCCTGAAAACCCTTCCTCCTTTCCCCCCATTATCCCCTCCCATCTCCCCTCTGGTTAGGACAGGCCTTTCCCTTGCCCCACAGACACAGAAGGTGGGTAATATGCCCGCATATAAGAAATACTTTTTCTGACTACATATAAAAAAAGTGTGTGTATTGTAAAAATATCAACATTCAGAAGTAGATGAAAAAAGCAAAGATTACGTAAAATCCTACCATAGATAACATGTTGATAATTTTCAAGTATCTTTTTCATAGATATACAATTGTTAACATTTCACAAAAAATGGGAACACATCAAACACTTACTTTAATAAAAATAAATTTCATTTAAAATTTATAGCATTTTTCTTTTTAGCTTTCCCCTCCTCTCAGTTTCTTCACCCTCATCTCTTCCCTTCCCAAACTTTCAGTGAATGTTAATAACTTGGTGTACATTCTTCATCCCTTTATGTTTTTATTTTTTGACCATTTATATTTTTATTTTTAATTACTTTATTGTTGTTCAAACACAGTTGTCCACATTTCCTCCCCAGCACTCCCCCCCACCCGAGCCAAACCCACCTCCCTCCCTTGCTTCCATCCTCCCCCTTGGTTTTGTCCATGTGTTTTTTAAATTATTTTTTAAAATTTTTTATTGTTATTCAATTACAGTTGTGTGCCTTTTCTCCCCATCCCTCCACCCCACTCCAGCCAAACCCCCCTCCCTCCCCCACCTCCACCCTCCCCCTTGATTTTGTCCATGTGTCCTTTATAGTAGTTCCTGTAATCCCCTGTCCTCACTGTCCCCTCCCCACTCCCCCCTGTCCATTGTTAGATTGCTCTTAACTTCAATGTCTCTGGTTATATTTTGTTTCCTTTTTTTCCTTCTATTTATTATGTTCCAGTTCTTTATAGTAGTTCCTGAAAACCCTTCTCCCCACAATTTCCTCCCCATTCCCCTCTGGCTATTGTTAGCTTGTTCTTAACTTTAATGTCTCTGGTTATATTTTGTTTGCTTTTTTCTTTTGTTGATTATATTCCAGTTCAAAGTGAGATCATATGGTATTTGTCCCTCACCCCCTGGCTTATTTCACTTAGCATATTGCTCTCCAGTTCCATCCATGCTGTCCCAAAGTGCAGGAGCTCCTTCTTTCTCCCTGCTGCATAGAATTCCATTGTGTAAATGTATCATAGTTTTTTGATCCACTCATTTACTGACGGGCACTTAGGTTTCTTCTAGCACTTGGCTATTGTAAATGGTGCTGCTATGAACATTGGGGTGCACAGGTTCTTTTGGATTGGTGTTTCAGTGTTCTTAGGGTATAATCCCAGCAGTGGAATTGCTGGGTCAAAAGGCAGTTCCATTTTTAGTTTTCTGAGGAAATTCCATACTGTTTTCCACATTGGCCTCACCAGTCTGCATTCCCACAAACAGTGCACTAGGGTTCCCTTTTCTCCACATCCTATCCAACGCTTTCATCCCTTTATAAGTGATCATGTAATTATATTTAAGTATTTGTATATGATCCTTCTACCTTTGATGAAATTTGAATAATAACACTTCTTTTCATTGGTTATGATCTCAACAAACTGAATAAAGAAATAGAAAATGGAAGACAACAATGTCATTTTTATACAAGGCTAAATTGGAAGATGTGAAAGCTGATTCAGGCACTGCTGAGCTGTGACAGGCTTCCTACCTTCTGTTCTGTGTGGGAAGGCCAAAGCCTGCTCTAATATTTAGGGTACAGAGAAGCAGAGTTGGAGAACTAGCATTCCCTATAGGCAGGCAGGCTGCACAAGGAAAGTGGTGGGTATGTTAGCAATGAACTTCCCCAGGGCCTAAGGATGCCCATGAAGTTTCAGAACAGAACTTGTCCCTGAGGATCTTCAAGCTCCAAAAAGCAAAATGGTAGCTATGAGTCAAATGTGCTTATTTTCCCCCAGAGTACCTACTGATGTCACTTCACCTGACTGGGAATTATTCCTCAGCATTAGAGAAATATCAGGAGTGGCAAATGAGTTTCTTCCAATACAATGTCATTTTATCTATTTTTACATACCTTTTTGATTCTTATTTTTCTCTGTTGTGGATACACTAAAGAATGTAACACTTCTTCTTCTTTATTTTTATTCTTACCAAAGGACATGCTTATTAATTTTAGAGAGAGGGGAAGGGAGGGAGGGAGAGAAATATCTACGTAAGAGAGAAATAGCCATCAGTTGCCTCTCTTATGCACCTCTACTGGGGACTGAACTTGTAACCTAGGCATGTGCCCTGACCAGCAATTCAACCCACAACCCTTTGGTTTACCAGACAATGCTACAACCAAACAGCCACACTGGCCAGGGTGTAACTGATTTTTTGTAATAGGTTCAGGCTCTACCACAGTAATGATGTACCACAATTTATTCAACTGTTTAATTTCTTTATGATTACTTTGCAGTATCAATTTTAATTTTCATGTATTTTTATATCCATCTTCTTAAAATATATTCTGAGTATTCCATTTTAATTAAAATGTCTATTTTTGAGGTTTTATTTTTACCTATATATTTAAGACTTTATATAGAATTTGGTAAACTATACAAAATAAACTACATTACTACTATAAGCAATATTTTATTAAACACCTTTGTACATAGGGCTTTAATGTGCTGGACTTTTTTATTTCTGTGGGATAGATTTGCTGGAGTGAGACAATTGAGTTGATGCACACATGCAATTTAATAGATATTATCAGGCTTTCACATAGATTGAAATAGGTTAAATTTCCACCAGCAATGTATAATAGGATATATTTGTTCGGATATTCACTAGCACCAAATATTCCCAATTACTTTTTCATATTTGTTAATGTAATGATTGTAATGTGATAGCTTCTATTTTTGTGCTGGCATGCACATTAAGATCCTTGATAAATATTCACTTTATTAGAGTGGCCTTTCCAGGCTAATATATCTATAATAGCCAGAGTCTCTAATCATTATACTCTATACCATTTTCTTGATTTTTTAATTTTGTACCACTTATTTTGGTTACACATTTTACTTGTATGTTGTATCCTTCACACTCTTCTAAAATATAAATTCCATGGAATTTATTTTTCTTTTCCTTTTATTTCTTTTCACTTGTTATTGAATTCCAAAGCACCTAAAATTAAATAAACAATTAATTTTCATTTGCCAGAATATAGGTTGAGTGTTTTTCTAATTGTTTATTGGTTATTTGGATTTGCTCTTTCTGAGTTGCTTATTCATATCATTTAACCATATTTGTAATCATTTTATCAATTTCAAAGTACTTTGGCATATTTTAGATATTATTATCTTATATATGCTTTGTAAATATCTTTCTAGTTTTTACTTTATTTATTATCATTTATCTTTTATAGTTTTATATTTATATAGCAATATGTCTTTCTTTTATATATTCTGGATATCCTATCTTAAAATGATTCATCCAAATGTATATGTATACATGAAGTTTTATTTATTTTTACATTTAAGGCTATCTAGAATGAAGATGAGCCTAGCTTTACTTTATTCCAAATGGATATCTACTTATACAAGTAACATTTTTAAGTTAATTATTGTTATCCACTCAATAGAATTACTGTCTTTATCATATATTAAATTCTTTACCCACTTGAAACTCCTTGGCTGTCTACACACTCAATCTATTTGTGTATTTATACTTTGATTATAGTACCTGTATAGTTTTTTTTTAAACTGAAAACATATGTACTCTCATTTCTAACATATTATTTGTTATTCTCATTAACTTAATGTTTTATGGAAATTTTTTATATCATAAAATTTCAAAATAGGGCATTGTTGGGCATCTATTTAAGTTATTAGTTTCAGTTATAATGTATATTTTGTGTGACAGTTAATCTTTTATTCCAATAAAATGTGTGTTAGTTGCATATTGTTGCATAAAAAATCATCCTAAAAGGTACTGGCATAAAATAGCAATTATTATTATCTCTCAAACTCTATTTCATAAATTTGGGATTGACTTGAATAGAAATTTCTGTTTGGGATCTTTCATGAAGTTACAGTTAGATGATGGCTGGAGCTAGGGTGACTCAAGAGTTCCTTTATTCACATATATGATGCCAATGCCACTGTGTAAGATGGGATATACGATGTCGCAGCCATTGTGGGAAATCACTATCTCCCACAACATGGTATATATTTTCATGTGTTATGTCTTTGTTTTAGAGATTTTAGTAGAATTTTATAGTTTCAGCTTTAGGGGTTCTGGATATTTTATGTTAAAATTATGTTAAAATTTTCAAATATTTTGTAATTGTTTTTATTGTACATGGAATATTTTCTTTTTTTATTTCTATTTTCTGTGAGCATAAAGAAAAGTTACTGATATTTAATTATTTGTCTTAATTCAGTCACTTACTATATCTTATAAATTCAAGTATTTTGTAATAGAATTTTGGGGGTTTTTTTAGATATTGAGTCATGTTGTTTGCAGAAAGAGACATTTTTTTCAAATGATACTGATAACTTTCCCACCCTCTATATTACAGACAGGAGGATTTCTAAACTATGTTGAGTAATACTGGATGCCAAGCTTTCTGTTCTTGTTCCTTATTTTGAAATAAAAGAATGCTTTCTACTGACTTTGATAAATAACCTTTATCATACTTAATTGATTTTTTATACTTCTATTGTAATTAAATTGTTTCAAAACATTGGCATTATATTTATTTTACAAATTAGAAAGAACTGTGAGACATCTATCCTTGGTGTCATTTTAAATACTTCTGTGGTATTTTATTTTCTACTTCTGCCTCTGTTCACTTTTATTATTTATATTTTGCTAAGGATTCATTAATTTCCTCTAGACTTCTACTTTATTTATAGACATATTTCTTTTTTCTTTTTATTTTTTATTGTTGTTCAATTACAGTTGCCCCATTTTTTTCCCCATTACTCTCTCCTGCCCTACCCACCTCCCACATTCAATCCTTCCTGCCTTATCTATATCCATGGGCCTTTTAAATTTTTATTTTAATTTTTAAATCATCATTTAAGGACAATTGTCTCCATTTTCTCCCTACTACTCCCACCCCAGTTATCCCCACCTCCTACCCTCGATCCTATCCCCCTCTGGCTTTGTCCATGTGTCCTTTATAAATGTTGCTTGACAACCCTTTCCCCTTTATACATTTTCCTTGACTTGACCTTCCTCTTTTTTCTCCCTTTATGCACCTCCCCCACCTGGTCACAGTCAGTTTGTTTTTTGTTTCCATATCTCTGGTTCTATTTTGCTCACTTGTTTTTTTGTTAATTAGGTTCCACTTAATAGGTGACATCATATGGTATCCGTCTTTCATAGCATGGCTTATTTCACTTAGCATAATACTCCCCAGTTCCATCCATGGTGTAGTGAAGGGTACAAGATCCTTGTTTCTTTCTGCTGCATAGTATTCCATTGTGTAAATGTACCACAGTTTTTTTATCCACTCATTTATTGATGGACACTTAGGTTGTTTCCAGCACTTGGCTATTGTAAATAAAGCTGCTGTGAACAATGGGGTGCGTAGGTTCTTTTGGATTGGTGTTTCAGGGTTCTTAGGGTATAATCCCAGCAGTGGAATTGCTGGGTCAAACAAGTTCCATCTTTAGTTTTTTGAGGAAATTCCATACTGTTTTCCACAGTGGCTGCACCAGTCTGGATCCCCACTGTACTAGGGTTCCCTTTTCTATCTATCCTTACTGCCTATCTATCTCTGTTCCCTTTTCTTTATCTACCCAGTCAATTGATTATATTTCTGGATCTCAGATTGAGAGGGCTGGGTTATCACAGGTTTTTTGTTGTTGTTTCTTGAACATGGCTGTCTATGTTTTTTTCTAATAAAAGCAGTGGTGAAATGCATGGCAATTTTGTTATCCATGAAATGATCGTCTCAATGCACTCTGTTCTAGATTTTTATTAACATTGAAATTAGATCATGGCCCTCCTTACTTCAAAGCCACCCAGCGGATCTCTATGAACTTTTTGATCTTAATTTTTCCACCGCTGTTCCTTTCCCTCCCTCTGCTCCACCCACCTGAAATATGTTGTATGCCAGGCCATCAGCACTATTGCTTAGATAATGCTGCAGTTTAGCGCTGGCATCTTTCAAGTTTTGGCTATAGTTCACTTTGTTACAGAAGCCTTCCATAACTACCCCATAACCTTGTCAGAGAAGCTTTTCAGGTACTCTTTATCCTTTTTCCTCTTTGTTTTTCATCATAGCACTGCCACTATCTGACATATCAGAGAATTATTAATTAATTAATTGTTTTTCTTTTTTCACTTCTCTAAACAAAATGGTAAATATATCTATTTACCATTTTTTCATACCATTTACCAAGAATATTAAGGAAGTTATAACTAAATATTTGTTGAATAAATACATCCTATACTATGATCATTATCTTTCCACATGGTCTCTCCAACATGATGGCTGACAGTAGCCAGACTTTTACAAGGCAATTTATATTTCCAAAGCTATATGGAAGAAGGAAGAAAGAGAGACAAGGTGCTGGAGGAGAAAAAATCAGGTAAAACCTGTTGTGTTATATTAGTTTCAGGTACACAATATAGAGATTTGACATTTTTGTACCTTACAATGTGATCAACCCACTAATTCTCATAATCAACTGTCATGGTATAAACTTACCACAATATTATTGATTATATTCCTCTTCTCCATTTTACCCATATCCCACCACCTCTCTTCTGGTAACCATCCCTTTGGTCTATGTTTCTCTGAGTTTGCTTTTTATTTTAGATTCCACATATAAGTGAAACCATTTGCTATTTGTCTTTCTCTGCCTGATTTATTTTACTTAGCATAATATTCTCTAGATTAATCCATATTGTTGCAAATGATAAAATTTCATTATTTTTTATTGTTGTGTAATGTTCCATTGTATGCATGTGTGAGTACATATCACAACTTTTTTATTCATTTGTCTATCAACGAACATCTATCTAGGTTGCTTTCATATCTTACCCATTGTGAATACTGTTACAAAAAGGGATCAAAGGGATGCATACCATATTTTTTGGACTATATGATGCACTGGACCATAAGATACACCTAAGTTTTAGAGGAGGAAAATGGGAAAAAAATTTGAAGCAAAAAACGTGGTCCTGCCTCCTGTGACCCCACCTCACCACCACCCCTCCCCCCACCAGTGAGCCAGGTAAGCTGCATTCGGACTATAAGACGTATCCCCATTTCTCCCCCCAAATTTGGGCAGAAAGGTGCATTTTATAGTCCAAAAAATATGGTATATCTTTTTGAATTAGTGTTTTGTTTTCTTTGGGTAAATATCCAGAAGTGGAATTACTGAGTCAATTAACCTAGATGGATTATCTAGATGGACATAATGATATAATCACAAGTATTGTTATAAGAGAGATATAAGTATATCACAGAGGGAGATACTACAGAATACTAAGGCAATATAAGGACAGAAGAAAGATCTATGCTTCTGGCTTTGAAGATAGAGGAAGGGGCCAAGAGCCAAGGAATGCAAAGGGTAAATATTTAATAGCTTCTGATGCCTTCCCAATACAAGCTAATGTGATCATTCTATGACTGTTAAATTCTGTCCCAATTAGTCCTCATACCTATTAATTCTAGTTCTTTTCCATGTACTTACTTGTGCCAGGATCACAATGGGCATGAACATGGTAGAATTTAATAGAAATATTGGATGCTTTTAAGATGACACATTAAGGCCAATTTCCCCACGGAGAGTTCCTTACACAGAAAACAAGGACTAACAGCTGATACACAAGGACTAATAGCTGATGTAAATAAAGGTACTGCTTTTGAGTCAACAAAAATGTCTCCATACAGACTTTATAAAAATATTTAGCACAAGTGTCCTAGGCCTAAAAACCCAACTATTTCTCCTATTTTCATCTTCCACTAACTTAAATCTATACACTAAGACCAGAATTATTGATTTTACCTAATGTCTTGGTAAACTCAGACTGCTGCAAATTAAATTTATCTACCACAGTTCTAGATGTTAAGAAATCCAAGAATAAGGTGCTATTTGTTTCCTGGAAAGATTATTCTTCCTGGTTTTCAGGTAGCCATATTTTTGCTGTACCCTCATACAGGAGAGAAAGATCATCACTCTCATGTCTCTTCTTGGAACAACAATAATCCCATTCTTGAGGGCTTCACCCTAATGGCCTAAATTACCTCTCAAAGGCCCTACATCCAAATGCCATCACTTTAACATGTAAGAATTATGGCTTCAACATATGAATTTTGGGGATATGCAAACATTTAGTCCATAGCACCTAGAGAGAGAGAGAATGAAAATAAACTAATAAGAGAGAGTGATCATGGGCCAGAAAAAGAGTCCTGGCTCTCCATGACATCTCTAACAGGATGCTCAGACCAATCAGATTAGCAGCTCTCTCCTTGTCTGCAGGACCAGTAAGAGGATAGGCAGATAGAAAAAATATGGAGAGGGATATCAGAAGAACCACCCTCTCTTTTTTCAAAAGCATTATCACTTCAATTTATTATGGTAGTTATTTTTAAAAATCTTAGTTTTACTATCAAATTATAAATGTTTTAGAAAAATCTTGATTATTTTTAAAAAGTTATTTTTTACCATATTAATGTGTGTCTTACTGATTGAATTGATCACTAAGTAATGTATCTTATTAATTTCTGCTTGTTTTTCTAATCTTCCAAATTATTTAAAAATTTTCCTTATGTTACCCAAGAGTCAGCTAGTTGTTTGATAAACTAAAATATAAGTGGAGTATCTTACATTGCCTCTTGTCCTTAAGGCTGAATAAATGGTAGCTATTATTATTAGTAATAGCATATCTGTATTATACATAGATTCAATGAATGTACAATAAAAGGGATCTATTGTATACTATGAGTAAGTTCTCTTAAAATTTACAAAATAATAACTAGTATTTTGGGGATATGATCATCCAAAACACTAAGTTTAATAATGTGCAAACACCTAGTCCACTTGCTCTACCTTTTGAAAAATAGATGTATATTGGGAGACATGGTGATATATTTCAGAAATAAAAATACACTCTGCTTGTTTTATTCCCCTGATTTATTTTTTAAGCATGCATGAAACATATATTTTATAACACATATAAAGTCAGGGTGACTACTTTGTGTAATGTTTGTAATATTTTAAAAATCATTTTGTGCTTATAGAGCTAGATTTTTTTTTCTACTCCCTGTACACTACTGTACTATTCCATGATACTAGAGTCAGGCGGAAGAAGGTTATCACTGAAGTAAGTTTCCCACTAAACAGAAGAGGAAAGCATTTTTTTTCTCTTAAAGTAGGGGTGAGGCTAGGTATATGGGTATACCACATGGAGAAAGGTGGCACAGCATCACTGGATGAGAGAGAGAGAACTTGCTCTTCCTGTGGTGTACAAAGGATCCAGAAGCTCCTGGGTTCCCTGTGAGAAAGCTGAATTTAGTTGGCCAGGGAGATTGCCAAAAGAGGTGGCAACAAATACTTGAAAAGCTGACCCTCTAGCCAAGCATTATGGGGCAGTCTGACTAGGAAAAAGACTAGCCTCATTTTATGGATTTATGGCCAGGTGGGAGCTGAGGTAAGTTGAGTCAGCAATAAGAACCAGCAATTCCTGATGAAACTAAGGTAAAACAGATGACCAGGTCATGAACCCTTCACTCTCCTGGTGCCTAAATGGCTGGAATTTCCTTAAGTCTCTACATCACATCAGAGCCAGATGTTATAGTCAGGAAGGGCACACATTTTGCATTGTGAATGAACTATATATGGAAAAAGTTACAAGCTGAGTCTTTGTCATGACAAATGGTAACTGATAGAATTTAGTAAATCTTCCCTTAAGATAATAACATGGCTTGCTGATATGCTGCCTTACTGAAATATCTCATTTTGAATGTCAAAAGTAAAATGCTATTTTTGTACAAATCTTAATATCCCACAAAGAAAATTGATGCCTTAGAACATAAAAGACAAGTACCTACTTGGAAAGAGTAAAGAGATTCATTAAGAATTTCAAAATATTATCTGTTTTATTTATTTTTGAAACTAGTAATAATATCACTATAATACTATAGCTGCACATACTATTTATTATACATAGAAACAATGATGGTTAGAGACAAAAGACATATTATAAATTATCTAGTTCAACCTCGGAGAAGGAATCTGAGATTCAAAGAGGTTTAGGTAACATGCTCAGTTCATACATCAAGTATAGAGTAAAGCCAGATAAAAACCCATTCTTGATTCTCATTCTTTAGCACCTTCTATCCTAACATTTATCTCCAAAAATTTGATTATTCTTTATCCTTGAGTACTTATCCATCTAATCGTAAGTACTGCAAGAAACAACAGTTCATTAATTCTTCCTTTTGTAGATTCAATTTCCTGTTAAAACTCAGGCTCTAAAAGGGGGTTGCCCAAAGAATGACTGTTGGAAAAATTATATGATGATCTTAGTAATTTAGAAGCATCATGGAAATATTAGATTTCTTAATTATATTTTTTTAAATTGTGGGTACCTCGAGAATTCTCTATTCTGGTCAAGAAACTTTCATGTAATAGTTTTGATTTTTAAAGGGACTTAAATGTTTCTTTTCAAAGGAAGACCTAGAAAATTCTTCCACTATTATTAATTCTCAGAAAATAATTTAATTGGAACTTACTGAAGCTAATTAAAAGGGTAATTTCTCATTTTGCTTTGTGGTCCCATGGACTTAATTCAACCAAAGTTTTATTTTACTATTTTATCTTTTTGGGAGTAACCATGTGCTCAGACAGAGCTAGCATCAGGGGAACAAGATAAGAAATGCTCTCATATTTCTATTCTCATCTCAGGACAAGAACATATTGTAGTAGTTCATTTTTTTTCTGAATAATTTCATCCATTCTCATGTATATTTTGATTGTTTCATTTTTTGATGCTATTGAACATATTTATTCTCAATTTTTAAAAATCTTGTTTTGTACATGTAGTGATAATCCAATGTAATTCAGCAATCATTTATTTACTTTAATAAATTATATAACCCTTACTATGTGGCAGTCATTTACTCTGTAAATGTTCCATAAAGATTTATTTAGGTACATACTCTGTATTATAATATTATAGACCTACCTATTTTAAAATTGAAGAAACTGAGTCACAGACAATGTAAACAAACAGTGAAATTCAGATATTTGTTCCATAGGTTTAACTCTTAAACACTGATTTTTAGGAGACAAGCCTTAAATTGGTGCAAACCAAAATGAATGAAGTATTGTTTGTGCCCTCAAGAAACTTGGTTTACAATGTACTCTTGGTAAAGAGAGATGTATAAAAACAATACTGCTTACTATTATGGAGATATGTAAGAAGTGTTATGGGAAAATAGAAAAAGAATTTCAGAGTAAGTGACACTGAAGTTGTGTCTTGAGAATGAGAATTTCACCTGTGTAGAATGTTATTAGGCAAAGGTTTAAAAAAAATGAGGGAGAGAAAATTCCCTCCAGTGAAAAAAGTGCAAGACATATCCCTGGAAACATATTCATTTGGTGTGATTGTGAGTTAAGAGGGAGTGATGAAAATAGAGTACGGAGAGTGAGAGTAGGGAGAGGTTAAAATGACATTCAATGTGAGTCAAAATTCTAAATTTACCCTAGAAGTAGGCATGGTTGTTTAAGTTTTTTTCCACATATAAGTATTGTATGATTATATTTGAGTTTTACAATGGGAATCCAGCAGAAATGTGGAGAATAAATTTGGATGAGAAAAGACAGATTGTCAGTCTACCAATTAATGGGATACTGCATAGTCCAGGCACAACACAATTAGGACCTAAACAAGGATAGTAGTAAGGAGAATAAAACAGAGGAAAATGATTAAGAAATATAGGAAGAGTAACAGGTTTTCAGAACAAGACAATTGCTTCATATTTTAAAATAGTAAATTTAAGAAAAAATTGTGTGAAATGTGATTGTAAATATTGACGAAAAGCAAATCAGAAATTGTGATGTAGATTTGGCAATCATGAAGATTCCCAAACAACCTGCCCGTTGAAAGTTGAAAAGGAAGACAAAAATAGGTGGATGGTGGTATATAACTAAGTAAATGGGAATGAAATTTCAAGAAGTGTAAAATGAATGTTAAGAAAAATGTAAAATTTAAGACACTATCTGTAAGAGGTTCCAAACTCAAATGTCTACCAGATGATAAATTTAAGGAAAATAATGTTTATTTTTTGGTTAACAAGTGTTTTGTTTTTTTTTATCCTAAAGTAGACATTTCATTAACTCATCAAACCCAAGAAGAAGATGTAATGTTTTCTCTGTAAAATTGATTAAGGCAGTTTTTGAAACCATATACTTTTTTTTATTGTTCAAGTAGAGCTGTCTCCATTTTCACCCTGCCTCAGCCCCCTCCCAAACCCATCTCCACCTCCAACTCTCAAACCTACCCCCTTTGGTTTTGTCCACCACATACTGTTTTCTACAGTGTCTGCTCCAGGCTGCATTCCTACCAATAGTGCAGCAGGATTCCATTTTCTCCACATCCTCATCAGCACTTGTTGTTAGTTTATAGATGAAAACCATTCTGGTAGATGCAAGGTGATATCTCATTTTGGTTTTAATTTGCATCTCTCTGATGATTTATGCCATTGACATTAAGCATTTATTCATATGTCTATAGTCCATCTGCATGGAAAAGTGTCTATTCAGGTCCTTTGCCCATTATTTTAACTGTGATTGAATTGTGTAAGTTCTTTATATATTTTGGAAATTAACCCCTTATCAGATGTGACATTGACGGTTTCTGTTGCTGAGCAGAAACTTTTTAGTTTTATGTAGTTACCTTTTCCTTAGGAGATATATGAACAAAAATATTGCTACAAGAGATATCTCAGATTTTAATGCCTACATTCTAGGATTTATATTGTTTTGCTACTTACATTTAAGTCTATCCATTTTTAGTTTTTTCTTTTGCATGATTTAAGTTAGTGGTCTAGATTCTTTCTTTCTTTCTTTCTTTCTTTCTTTCTTTCTTTCTTTCTTTCTTTCTTTCTTTCTTTCTTTCTTTCTTTCTTTCTTCTTTTCTCTCTCTCTCTCTCTCTTTCTTTTTCTTTCTTTCTTTTTTGCATCTACCTGTCTAATTTTCCGAAAACCGTTTATTGAAGATACGTTCATTACTCCATTGCATGCTCTTGCCTCCTCTGTCAAATATTAATTGACCAAAAAGGTGTTGGTTTATTTCTTGGCTCTATGTTTGTTCCATTGATCTATGTGCTTATCCTTATGCCAGTACCAGGCTGTTTTGATTACAATGACCTTGTAGTATAGTTAGATATCAGGTATTGTGATATCTCCAACTTTGTTCTTCTCTCTCAATATTGCTGAGCCTATTCAAGGTCATTTTGGTTCCATACAAATTTTTGGTATATTTGTTCTAGATCTGTGAAATATGCCATCGATATTTTAATAGGCATTGTGTTGACTCCATTGATTGCTTTGGATAATATAGACATTTTAATGATGTTAATTCTTCCAATCCATGAACATAATACATGCCTCTACTTATTTGTATCTTCCTCAATATCTTTTTTATTGTTCTGCAATTATAGTTGTCCCCGTTTTTTTCTTCATTATGCTCCCCTGCTCTGCCCACCCCCCACCTCCCACATTAAGTCCTCCAGCCTACACCCTACCCCCATTGTCTTTATCCATGGGTCCTTTATACATGTTCCCTGACTTGACCTTTCACCTTCTTTCCCTTTTGTACCCCCCCCTTTCCTCTCTGCTCACTGTTAGTTTGTTCTTTATTTCCACATCTCTGGGTCTATTTTGCTTGCTTGTTTGTTTTGTTGATTAGGTTTTCCATTTGTAGGTGAGATCATACGGTAATTGTCTTTCATAGTTTCCCTTATTTCACTTAGCATAATGCTTTCCAGTTCCATCCATGCAGTAGTGAAGGGTAGGAGTTCTTTCTTTCCACTTCATAGTATTCCATTGTATAAATGTACCACAGTTTTTTGACCCATTTATTCAATGATGGGCACTTAGGTTGTTTCCAGCACTTGACCATTATAAATAAAGCTGCTGTGAATATGGGGGTGCATAGGTTCTTTTGAGTTGGTGATTTAGGATCTTTGGGGTATAATCCCAGCCATGGAATAGCTGGGTCAAAAGGCAGTTCCTATTTAGTTATTTGAAGAAATTTCACACAGTTTTCCACAGTGGCTGCACCAGTCAATACCTTTTTTTAATTGCCCTACATTTTTCTCAATACATGTCTTTTATCTCCTTGGTTAAATTTATTCCCAGGTACCTATTTTTTTTTCTTTTGCTAGTGTTGCATAGTAAACAGGACAGAATTCTTAGTTTCTCTTTCTGATAGTTCACTATTGGTGTATAAAAATGCCACCAACTTCTGAGTATTAATTATATATCCTGCTACATTGTTGAATTAATTTATTAACTAGAAGTTTTTTGGGTGCAGTCAGGGTTTTTTATGTACAATATCATGTCATCTGCAAATAATGATTATTTTACTTCCTCTTTTTCAACATGGATGTTTTTATTTCTTCTTCTTGTCTGAATTCTGTGGCTAGTTCTTCCAGTACTACATTAAATCAAAGTGATGAAATAAAGATTCCTGTCTTGTTCCTGATCTCAAGAGAAACACTTGTAGTTTTTGCCCACTAAGTATAATGTTGGCTGTAGGTATTTTATATATGGTCTTTATTATATTGAGTTATGATCTATTTCCACTTTGCTAAAGGTTTTTATCCTAAATGGGTGCTGTATTTCATCACATGATTTTTTCTGTACCTATTGATAGGATCATGTGGTTTTTATCTTTCATTTTGGTTATGTGATATATTACATTTCTTGATTTGCAAATATTGTATCAACCTTGAATTCTTGAAATAAATCCCACTTGATTATGGTGTATGATCTTTGAAATGTATTGTTGGATATGTTCTGCTAATATTTTGTTCAGGATTTTAGCATCTATATTCATTAATCAAGGATATTGTCCAATAATTTTCTTTCTTTGTAGTGTATTTATCTGGTTTTGGAATTAGTGTAATGATGGTTTGTTAAAAGAAAAGCTTGGGCATCTTTCTTCCTCTTGAACTTTTTAGAGTAGTTTGAGAAGCCTCAATGTTAGTTCAACTTCAAGTGTTTGATAAAATTTGCGTGTGATGCCTTTTGATCTAGGACTTTTGTTTTCTGGAAGTTTCGTGATTACTGTTTTCATTTCACTAAATATAATCAATCTATTTAGGTTTTCTGATTCATCCTGATTGAGTTTTGAAGATTGTGTTCGAGGCATTTATTAATTTATCCATTTTACCTAGGTAGTTCAATTTGTTGTCATATAATTGTTCATATTATTTTCTTACAATCTGTTGTATTTCTGTGATGTCAGTTGTTACTTCTCTTTTATTTCTGATTTTATTTATTTGAGTCCCCTTTCTTTTTTACTTGATTAGTTTGGTTGAAGTTTCATCAATCTTGTTTATCTTTTTAAATACTACTCTTGGTATTATAGATCTTTAGTGTCATTTTTTTCCATTCTCTATGTCATTTATTTCTACTCTGGTCTTTATTATTTCCATCCTTCTACTTACTCTGGGCTTTTTTTTTTTTTTCCAGTTTTTGGTTTGTTTTGCTTTAGGGTGAGATCATTTATTTGAGGGTTTTTTTTTTCTTCTTCTTCTTGAGGTAGGCTTGTAATGCTATGAACTTCCCTCTTATGACTGCTTTTGCTGTGTTCTTTAGATTTTTGGTTGTTGTGTGTTTATTTTCATTTGTTTCCAGGTAATTTTTTATTTCTTTCATGATTTCTTTTTTAACCTATCAATTGTTTATTAGCATGCTATTTAGCTTCTATGTGTTTAAGTATTGTCCATTGTTTTTATTCCAGTTGATATGTAGTTTCATGCCATTATAATGCAAGGAATTGCTTACTATGATTTCAATCTTCTAGAATTTGTTGACTTGTTTTACATCCCAACATGTGGTCTGTCCTTGAGAATGTTCTATGTGCACTTGAGACAAATGTGTATTCTGATGCTTAGGGATAAAATGTACTGTAAATATCAACTCAGTTCATCTGATCTAGTGTGTCATTTAAGGTCGCAGCTTCTTTGTTGATTTTGTTGTTGTTGTTCTCGATGGTCTATCCATTGATGATTGTGAAGTGTTACAAATTCTCTTCTAAGTCTGTATTGCTGTTGATAACTCCCTTAAAGTCACCAAGATTTTCTTTATAAATATAGGTGCTCTTATATTGAGTGCATATATGTTTACAAGATTATATCCTCTTATTGGATCAATCCCTTTAGTATTATGTAGTGACCTTTTTTATGTCTTGTTGTGGCCTTTGCTTTGAGGTTTATTTTGTCATATATAAGTATTGCTACCTGATGCGGATCCTGGCCCGCAGGATCTGTTGTGGTAGCAGTATTCAAATACACATGGACTACAGAAATCCTGTGGAGAAAAAGGGGCTGAGTGGCTGCTCTCCAAGTTAGAGAGAAGGCCCCTGACCCCCGCCTGGACAGGCTTTTATTGTTTTTCAGGGCACATTACCTTGAGGGCGATCCTCATTTACTATGCATAGATTCACCTTTTAAGGAGGACAAAGGACAGGACACTGCTAATAACTTCAAAGAGAAGGATGTTACAGCTCAGAGGGGAAGATGCTCACACTCCATACTTGGGTGGTTTAGCACAGACTTTAGGAAGATGAAGATACTCAGTAAACATTTGCTGCCTCAATTTAGAGTGAGGGAGTTTTAGCAAGAGCAAGTCTCATGGCAGTCAAGGTACAATGCAGACCTGATTTCCCACTGGAGAACCTATCCATGGACGTGGGTCCTGCCCGCCAACATTGCTCCCCACTGGCTTTTCTGAATGGGGGCTGAGCCACATTTCCCATGCTTGGAATGGTTCCCCACAGCTACCCTAGTTTTTTATTTGTTTGTTTGTTTCATTTGCATGGGACATTTTTCTATCTCTTCATTTTCAGAATGTGTGTAACTTTTGTACTGAGGTGGGTCTATTTTACTCAGTATATATATATATCATGTTTTCTTACCCAATCAGCTACCCTATGTGTTTTGATTGGAACATTTAATCAATTTATAGTTAAGGTTATTATTGGTAGGTACTGATATAATACCATTTTTTAATTTATACCTATGTTCTTTTTTTCTCTATTTCTTCTTCTTAAATTAGTCCCTTTAACATTACTTATAGTAATGGTTTGCTGGTAATGAACTCCCTTAATTTTGTGTTTTGGGGGGTTTGTTTGTTTTTGTATGGGAAACTTTTTATTTTGCCTTCAATTTCAAATCATAGCCTTGCTGGATAGAGTAGTCTTGTTTGCAGTGGTTAATAAGTTTTCAAATGTATTTTAATTAAATATATTTGGAATCATTTGAATATGATTTTCTTAGGTATTTGACTATAGAAATACTTGTGGTTCTCTCCTAACACAGCTATTAGTCAAAATAAACATTAGTGGTTTTCATTTGCAGATATGTTATGATTTATATAAGTTTACCACAATGGTAAACCTAAAATATTTATATCAGCAGGTAGAACATCTTACCTCAATTGTCATTTTAATGTGTTCAGGTCTTTTTGGTATAATACAAATGATAAATGTTTCCTGAAAACAAAATAACCACAGAGTGTAAAGCAGATGGTACAAAAACTAATGTAAGTGTTTCTTGTGTCTTAGAAGCAATTTTTGTCTGAAACAGAAGAAAAACCTTTGTTCTCTAGTTAATTACCTCATTATGTTGCAGGTACATAATTCTTTCTAAGGAAACCAACCTATCTGAAGGGAAATCATATTATGGATTATATATCCAAACCATGCAAAATATTAAAGATATTGATTTTTATATATTAAAGGATCTGTGTTAATGTGAAAAAAATTAAGTTTAGGCAATCAGTGTTCCACTAATGTTTTAATTTCTGCTCTCATAAAAATCCTCTTTTGTTTGTAAATATAAAGAGAAAATATTTCATTATGGCATGCCCATCTGTTACCCAAACAATCAGTGAGGACCCGTAGTTAATCACAACATTTTCTAGTGGGATTTAAATTACTCAGCTTTCTTGTATGCAGATACAAAACATTTGCATTGTATTTTGTTACCAGCATGGGTGAGTTAAGCACACATAGATATAGATTTCCTACTCAGTTGTATTTCCAGAAAGACATATCCTCCAAATAGGCATACAACTTCTAATGGTATATATCAGAGGTAGAAAAAAAGACTCAAAAGTATTATTTGTTTGATTGCAAAATATTCAAGGAGATACAATTTCCTAGTGTTTTATTTGACTGCATTGTAATATAAGATAGTGGGAGGGGGAATCTCTTGAAACTAGCTTGATAGCTGAGACAATCTGACTTTGTAGTGCCTATAGTTTTTATTCTAAGAAGTGTGACTCAAGGCCATTCTCAGAGACTTAAATCCTGCAGCAGAACCATCAGTGCAAGACCAGCTACTCTGGAACTAAATGACCTGCTGGAGAAGAATTATAAAATAGTAGGATCCTCCTGAAATAATTCTAGGAACTGCTCTTGTGTAACAAGGAATTAAAGGCCATGCATTTAGAAGGGAACTATTCCATGAAAACTGACTATTTTATTCTTTAGAAAATGTTATATTTGATGTAGTCTCATTTGTTTATTTTTTCCTTTATTTTCCTTACTCTAGGAGATATTTTGTCGAAAATATTGCTATAGGAGACACCTGAAATTTCACTACCTATGTTTTTCTCTGAGAGTTTTATGGTATCACAACCTATATTTACGTTTTCTATCCATCTTGAATTTATTCTGGTGTGTGGTGTAAGTTGGTGGTCTAGTTTAATTTTTTTTTTTTTTTGCATGTAATGGTCCAGTTCTCCCAACACCATTTATTGAAGAGGCTATTTTTACTCCATTGTATATTCATGCCCCATTGTCAAATTTTAGTTGGCCATAGAGACATAGGTTTATTTCTAGGCTCTGTATTTTGTTCCATTGATCTATGTGTCTGTTTTTATTCTAGTACCAGACTGTTTTGATTAGAGGATACTTGTGTTATAGTTTGATATCAGGCATTGTGATCCCTCCAACTTTGTTCTTCTTTGTCAAGATTTCTGTGGCTATTTAGGGTCTTTTTTGGTTCCATATAAATTTTTAAAGTATTTGTTCTAGATCTGCGAACTATGCCATTGGTATTTTTATAGAAATTGAATTGAACCTATAGATTGCTCTGGATAGTGTGGACATTTTAATGATGTTAATTCTTCCAATCCATGAACACAGTATATATTTCCATTCATTTGTATCTTCCCCAATTTCTTTCTTCAATGTTCTATAGTTTTCTGAGCACAGGTCTTTTATCTTCTTAGTTAAATTTATCCCTAGGTACTATATTTTTTGTTGTTGTTGCTATAGTAAATTTTTTTTTTTAGTTTCTCTCTCTGATAGTTCATTGTTGGTGTGTACAAAAATGCCATCGATTTCTGAATATTGCCTTTGTATCCTGCTACTTCACCAAATTCACTTATTAGGTTGAATACTGTTTTGGTGGAGTGTACAGGATTTTCTAGAATGCAGACTGGTGCAGCCACTTGAAAACAGTATGGAATTCCTCAAAAAATTAAAAATGGAACTGCCTTTTGAGCCAGCAATTCCACTGCTGGGAATATATGTTAAGAACCCTGAAACACCAATTCAAAATAACTTATGCACCCCAATGTTCATAGGAGTGCTATTTACAATAGCCAAGTGTCAGAAATAGCCTAAGTGCACATCAGCAGATGAATGGATTAAAAAACTGTGGTACATCTACACAATGAAATACTATGTAGCAGAGAGAAGAAAGAAGGAATTCCTACCCTTTGCAACACCATGGATGGAACTAGAACCTACTATGTTAAGTGAATAAGCCAGTTGGTGAAAGAAAATACCATATGATTTCACTTATAAGGGGCATCTAATGAACAAAATAATCTAATGAGCAAAACGTAACCAAGGACATGGAAACAAGGAAGAGACTGACAGTAGCCAGAGGAAAGGGGGGAATAGTGGAAAGAGGGGAAGGGAGTAGTCAAGGAACATGCATAAATGACCCATGGACATGGACAATGGTGTAGGGATCTGTGGGAGTGGGGGGGAGTGGGACAGAAGAAGGCAAAGAAGAGGGAGTTGGGACAATTGTAATAGAATAAGCAAGAATAAAACATAAATAAAAATAAAAGATGTAAAACAGAAAAAAATAAATGTTTAGATTTCTATCTACTCTCTGCATGGCAAATGGTGTTGGGAATGCTCTTAAATCATGCCTTTGTTATGGAAGTCCTAAGGAGAGCCACATTTTTATAACAAAGAAAAAAACAGTTTTACGCATTTCATCAACACTTATTTTATATATCCCAGAGTAGAAAATAGTGTTAAACAAACAACTTTCCTAATTTGAATATACCTGAAACTTTGGGTTAGGATCATAACCTTTATTCAGAAGAAATACAGGGAACAAGCATGTAAAACATATATATACAGATACAGGTTGTATGTTATTGTGTACTTGGATAAAACATATAGTGCTTAATGAAAGATGATGATCTTTGGGACATATAAAAATGCATAAAACTGCCAGAAGATATGGTTTGATTGATCACTGGAAACAAAATATTAATGGTTTTAACTTTTTGCAGATGATATTTGTTTCTAATCCAACACTAAGAAGGAAGGCACCCTTTGCTGGATTATGTAAGATGTAACTGTGACCCAAAAAGTAAAAGAGAGTAAGAAAAAGTGTAGCTACAATCAGAGAGATAAATTATTTCTGTATATCCACATGTGTAATGGTATTTACTGCCTGATATAGACCCAAGACAAACTTTTGAAGACTGAATATACTTGTATGATATTTATTTTCTGCATTTTAGTGTGAGGAATATTGATGAATAGGATGTGTATGAAGGCATAAGAGATGTAGGGAAGTGAATTTTTGCAGGTTAGACAATAAATGAAATACACAGACTAACATATCACAGCTAGTAAAAGATTTCAAGTTCAAATTATATGCAATGATTAAACATGTAAACATTTTCAAATTAATTTTGCAAAATCTTCTGTATGTGGTGATAAAATGTTAAGAATTTTCCTGATTATAAAGCTTTAAAATAATATATTTTCACTCAATGAACAATTCTTAAGGAACTATTATTTCAATAATATCACTCACTAAGATTTTTCATCTGATATTTCTCCAGTTTACTTATTTTTTTAATTAACATATACTACTGGTAGAGAGTATCTGAAAGTAAGGTAGTTTGCTTCTTTATTGAATGATTAAATAGGAAACACACATCTCTAAAACATATATATTCAAGTTAAATTCTTGAAATTAGCCAGCTGTCCTGTATCTTTGCTTCTTAATTAGGCAGAATATGATGCTAGTCTAGTCAGAAAACACTCACTGTATATATCCAATAACAATCTACTTTCTACTGATTCATATCAATTTACTGAAGGTTTTTGATGTTATAATATTCTGATATTTTAGAATTATCAGGATTTTTGGAAAAAATCTAGTTTCATGTCACATGTATCATTTTTAATCACATTGACTATTTTTATAATAATTTACTAAAAATCTGTATAAAGAATAATCATGAATTTTCATACTTTGCACAACAATTCCTAAGGCATTTATTTTAAAAAGGAGGAACAATAATATTTACTTAAATAATTCCTAGGCTGATAGAGTAGGTAAATAATAAAATTAGAATACAGGTCTCCCTCATTTTTTCAGTGGGATTCTATTGTGAAAAATTGGATGTTTTTTAAAAGCAATGATCTTGTCTTTGTTTTTATATCCCTATGTCCTATTAAAATAGCTAGAACATCCTAAGTCCTAAATAAGCATTACATCCATTAAGTTAAAACCTAGAATCTGAAGTTAATTTCCCTGGTTTCCTTAACTGTCTTTTTGCTTAAATTCAGTTTCCAAGAACTTACCTGCAACATTGAGAGAGGGCTTACTGTATATAATAAACACTAACAGGGTGTAAAGACAGTAAGAACTACATAAAACAAAATATAAAGATAGTTTTTTATTAACAAGATATTGTTGAAGTGAAACTGCAAGATATGTTAAGCATAACCGAATCAACAAAACAAACAAGCAAGCAAAATGTAACCAGAGACATTGAAATAAAGAACAAACTGACAGTAACCAAAGGGGATGGGAGAGAGGATAATGGGGAAAAGGGAAGGGTTATCAAGGAGCATGTATAAAGGACCCATGGACAAAGCCACAAGGGGGTAGAAAGGAGGGTGGGAGGAGATACGTGGGGTGGGGGAAAATGGAGACATCTGTACTTGAACAACAATTAAAAATAGTAATAAAAAAGATTTATATATGAGGGCTTCAGAATGACAGCATTATTTCTGATCTTGGTAACTGGAACAATGGAAAAATACTCCATACATAAAACATTAATAACAAAAGCTAACAAGGCCTGTTTCAAACAACCTAAAATAAATTCTTTAATCTCTACAACAACCCTATAGGGTTAATTCTAACATCACAATTTTACACATGCACAACTAGCTATCACAAAAAAAGTACAGGAATTGATAGGAAAGTAGGTCTTAAATGTTCTCACCTCAAGAAAAAAAATACAATAATTATGAGACATGATGAAGGTGTTAGCTAACACACACTAATAACAGGTGGTAATCATATTGAAATATATAAGTGTATCAAAGCAATCTGTTTTACATCTCGAATTTACACAATGTTATATAGAAATTGTATCTCAATAAAGTTGGGGGAAAAGATTATGGGAGTTGCTTCCAAAGACACTCAACTAACAAGTGACATATTCAGGATTTTAGGTAATGCAGACCACCTTCAGAGGACAAACTTTTATCCCAATGGTACATGGTCTCATGTGTAAGCCTATCCTGAATCTGAGGTGTATGTCTGTGGGATAGGATGATGCTGGTATGAGAAATCGTCCTTAAGTGTGATGAATTTGGCTGTTGACTCGGTCTTCATATGCTGTTGACACTTTGTTGTTGACACCAATAAATTGCCTCATTAAGGCAACTTACATCAGAGAAGGGAACAATCCTAGGCCTGGCAGGCTGCTGTTGCAAGAGCTGATTATCTTTTCTACACACTCATAAAAGATGGGACCCAGCCTTCAAGACAAGTTGGATGGCATGTGGTTGGGCTGCATTGAAGAGTTTCCTCTTTTGGGTTCTGCTCATGTTCATTAACAAGCTGTCACCACTACAGAAATATGGGCAGGGGTTCAATATGCTATTTTCAGAGTGCCACCTGATCTGGGCCCTGAATCACCCTGAGACAGCTCTAATCCTCATACTCTACTAGGTTTATAATTGAAGGGTAAGAACATATGAGTGATATCCAAATTATGTATTACTTGTAAAAACTAAAAGAAAATGTTCGTTGAACATATATTAACATGGTATTAGTTCAAGTTTAGAATTTTTAAACATAATACATAGTTTGCTACTTAATCAATAGAGCTCATATAAAAATATCTACTCTGTATTGTAGAGCTTGAAGTGGCTTTTTATAGACATGGGAAAGTATTGTTAGAATTTAAAAAGTAACAACTATAAAGGACACAAGGGGGACTGGAATCAGAGGAGGGAGGTGGGGATGACTGCGGTGGGGGGAAATGGGGGAAAAAGCAGACAACTGTACTTGAACAACAATAAAATTAAAAAAATGGAAAATAAATGAAAAGTATTCTTTTTTTAAACTTAGGAATGTAATGTGATACAGTACAAAGGACAAGACAGGAATCATTAAGAAATTCTGGTTTTTGAGTGTAGTACTGGTTATGCCACTAATACTAGGTAATTTTGACAAGTTACCAGCCCATAACTATGAAATATTGTAACTTGCAAGTGTATAGACTTCATTTTATGCACCCTAATCACTCAAGTGACCAAGGAACTGGGGCCCAGAAATTTCAAATAACTTGGGAATTAGATTGAATTTTTGGCCCATGAAGTTCTCAATAGACAAATTTTTGAATAAATGAGTAATAAATTAATAATCTGTAAGACTGTTATAGTTTTAAATTATATGATCCTATGAGGCTTTAAGTTTTAAAACAGAAAAATTTCCCATATATATTACAAGTATAAAATGTGGATTTTTATGAAAACCCACATTTTCATATGACTGTGCAGATGTACTTAATACTTTCTAAAAATTGACAGTCTGCCTTAAGTGATTAGGTAGATAGTCTCTAATTCATCTTGCCTGGGATAATTCCCACTGACTTCAAGCCTTAAATGAGGTATGGAGGAAAATGAGAAATGAGTCCATAGAGTTATAATATTAAAGAATCACAGAGATTGTAACCATAGAGAATTTTGACTAACTCACATTAACTATCCAATTTGTGAAAGAAAAAAAAATTATGGAGAGCTAAATTTCTGCAAAATGAATACTTGCTATATTCTATAATGAAGTCATATCATTCTATTTACAACATTTTCTTATAATTTGTATCACTTCTGAGTTTATTTTGTTTTTGTGATGTTGATCTTTGCTCTATATGAACAGCTCTATCATAAGGTGTGCTCATTCTTTGAAGATGAGTCTTATCATTTGTGGAAATTATTCAATGTTAATGTGGAAATTGTTTAGGCAAAACAAAACAAAACAAAACAAAAGCAAGAAACTAAAGGAAGGCTTTCCACATACTAGAGTACTTAGGATATGCACACATACACACACCACGGAAGTATGAAAGATAAGGATGGATGAGGACAAGGTTTACTGTTTGTCTGATATGTTACAAGTACTCAGAAAAGCACTTTATAAACCTCCTTGAGGTGTCACAAGTTTTGACATGTATGGATTATATTCAATAATATCTTATGCAAGGATTGTTTTTTTTTTCAATTTTTATTGTTATTCAATTACAGCTGTATGCCTTCTCTCCCCATCCCTCCACCCCACCCCAGGTGAACCCACCTCCCTCCCCCACCTCCACCCTCCCCCTTGGTTTTGTCCGTGTGTCCTTTATAGTAGTTCAGGCTTATTTACTATATTGGCTCTTTTTGAAATTTAGTTAGATATCCAATCTAACTGTTATCACTATTTCAAATATTTTAATTTTATTTTAGCAAAATGATATTGGTATATTTCTTCCTAATTAAAAAAATTATGACTCAATGCATTCATTTTGATCATTGTTTTTCTTGTATTCTGTATTTAGTTTTACTAAACCAAAGTTTAAAGCTCCTGCAGTTCTAGAGGACTATTTTAATCTAAGAGTAACATGCTATCATGAAACTTTTGAGAAATTATTTAGTTAGCAAAATTAAAAAAAAAAGAAAGTGAAGAGGATTTTGAGGAGCTTAGGATATTGACCTTAATTCAACTGTTTTCAACTTTTTGTATAGTATGTAATGGGTCATTTTGGAAACTGAAAAATCTGAGTTCTTTTAAAAATTTTTTACAAGTTCATAAAAACTAAAATATAAATACTAAAATAAGAATGAAAAATATCATAAAACAATTAAAATAAATGAACATCATTAATCTATTATATATGTATATGTGTATACACACACACACACACACATAATGGTTTGTACAGAAGGTACCCAGGCATGTAATATGAAAAACAGGGACATTTATTGAATAAGATAGAAGAAACATTATACATAGGACACTGACACCTCAGTCCCCTTTGAAGTAGGCAACTTGGAGCCTCACACAGTTCTCCCAATTGCCATCAGCTGCCCCATCATATTTTCCTGATGGTCTGAAGTATCTTCCCTTACAAAGGTGATTTTAGTTTGGGAAAAGCCAGAAGTCGCAAAGCACCAAATCTGGGTTGTAGGGGGTTTGATCACCTGGGTGATTTGATGTTTTGCCGAAACACTCTGCATGAGATGTGATGCATGAACAGGCATGTTGTTGTGATGAAGCTGCTAATCACAGTTGCCCATAGCTGCAGCCTTCTGAATCATCCAAACAATGTCTTTAGAGGAATGTTCAAGCTTAATGAATAACTTGATGAAGATTTGCTGCTCTAGTCAGTTATTTTGAATGCAATGGCCACACAATACACATGCTCACTCAATGGCATATACCTCCCCGACTAGTACAGTGAAGTCATCATTGTTCATGCATGCACATTCCAGTCCTCTCTGCTTGGTTGCAAGGATATATATGTGTATATATATATATATATATATACACATATATATATATATATGTGTATATATATATATATACACACACACACACACACACACACATATGCATACACACACATATACACACACAGATACTGTGTCTGGAAAGATTCCAGTCATTGTTAACACAACAAGAATGGTTTGCGTGACATCAATGTAATATATATATATATATTATATATATATATATTACATATATATATGGCATTGTATATATATATATATGGCAATGTAATATGTATATATATATATATTACATATATATATATGGCATTGTATATATATATAATATATCCTAAATGCCATATTTATACATGGCATTCGGGACAAGGATTAGGGACAGGGTGAATAAGCAGCATACTACTTTCAGATCCTTCTTTCAGGAGACTCCTAAAGTCATTCAGATGTTTCTGGGGCTGTTATCAGAAAACATAAAGGGGCACAATTCATTACAACTGCTAAAGTCAATTAGAGCTAGCATAGGCATAGGCAGAGCTAACCATGAGATTTCTACTTCTTCATAGAGAAATAAAAATATTAAATAAAAAATAAATAACAAGGCTACTGTTTCTGGGCTGTAATAAATTTGGCTAATAATGAGTACATTCTAATCAACATTTGTGTTGTAGATTGAAAGACCAAGAAATACATGGTACAAAAGCAAGGTGCTGTCCAATCTCTGACAATTCTCAGCAAATTATTGTTTTCTAAACAGGAGAATTTTACAAAGCATTTAAGGAAGAGCTAACCCTTATCCTTGACAGACTATTCCAAAAAAATCCAAGAAAAGGGCAAACACCCAAACTCTTTTTTTGAGGCCAGCATCTTCCTAATCCCAAAATCAGAAAAAGACTCAACAAGGAAAGAAAACTATAGGCCAATATCGCTGATGAACATAGACACTAAAATCTTCAACAAAATATTGGCAAACCTCATCCAGCAATACATTAAAAAGATCATACATCATGATCAAGTGAGATTCATCCCAGGGATGCAAGGATGGTACAATATATGCAAATCAATAAATGTAATACATCACATAAACAAAAGCAAAAACAAAAATCACATGATCATATCGATACATGTGGAAAAAGCATTTGATAAGGCACAACACCTATTTATGATAGAAACACTCAACAAAGTGGGAGTAGAGGGAGTGTATCTCAACATAATAAAGGCCATGTATGAGAAACCTACAACCAACATCATACTCAATGGGCAAAAACTGAAAGCTTTCCCAGGAAGACCAAGAACAAGACAAGGGTGTCTGCTTTCACCACTTCTATTCAACATAGTATTGGAAATTCTAGCCAGAACAATCAGAAAAGAAAAAGAAGTAAAAGTCATCCAGAATTCCGACCAAGATGGAGGCATAGGTAGATACATTTTGTTTCCTCACACAACCAATAAAAGGATAACAACCAATTTAATAACAACAAGCAAACAAAACTTCCACAAAATCAAACTGCATGGAAGTCCAAAAACCAAGGAATTAAAGAAGAAACATTCATCCAGACTGGTAGGAGGGGCAGAGATGGAGATGGGCAGCTGGGGCAGACTGGGGTGGATGAGGCAGTGGCTGGCAGACCAGAATATCCTATATTCACATTGGATAAGCTGGAGGAAAAACTGAGGAGTGAGAAAAACTGAGCAACCCAGGTTCCAGTGAGGGGAAATAAAGCTTCAAAACCTCTGGCTGTACATTCTTGAGGGTGTAGTAGCAGTAGGAGAAACTCCAAGCCTCACAGGGGAGTCCTTTGGAGAGACCCATGGGGTCCTAGAACATACACAAGCCCAGTCACTGTGAAATGAGCACACAAAAGGGCACAATCTCCTTTTGGGAAGTGAGGGAAGTGACTGAAAGTGAAACAAGAGCCTCATAAGCTAGCAAGTGGTATTGTTCCCTCCCTGACCCCTCCTCCACATACAGCACCACAACTCAGTGACATTGTAAATACCTGAGTCTCCACCTCTTACAACTTAACAGGTGCCCCAAGACAAAGAAATATGACCCAAATGAAAGAACAGATCAATATTCTAGAAAAAGAACTAAGCAATGAAGAGACAGAAACCTACCAGATGCAGAGTTCAAAACACTGATAATCAGGATGATCAAGGAAATAATTGACTATGGTCATAAAGTAAAGGAAGAAATAAAGTCTATACCAAGTGAAATAAAGGAAAATATACAGGGAAACAACAGTGAAGAGAAGAAAACCAGGACTCAAATCTATGATTTGGAACAGAAGGAACAAATAAACATTCAACCAGAACAGAATGAAGAAACAATAATTTAAAACAATGAGGAGAGACATAGGAACCTCTGGGACAACTGCAAATGTTCCAACATCCAAATCATAAGCATTCCAGAAGGATAAGAGGAAAAGGGAGAAACTGAAAACTTATTTGAAAATAATAATGAAGGAAATTTTCCCTAATCTGGCGAAGGAAACAGACTTCCAGGAAGTCTGGGGTCCTCAGAAAGTTCCAAAGAAGTAGGATCAAGAAGAAATACACCAAGGTACATCATAATTAAGTTACCCAAGATTAAAGATAAGGAGAGAATCTTTAAAGCATCAAGAGGAAAGGAGACAGTAACCTACAAAGGAGTTCCCATAAGACTACCTGCTGATTTCTCAAAGGAAACCTTACAGGCAAGAAGGGGCTGGAAAGAAGTATTCCAAGTCATGAAAGGCAAAGACCTACATCCAAGATTACTCTATCCAGCAAAGCTATCCTTTGGAATAGAAGGGCAGATAAAGTTCTTCCCAGATAAAGTTAAAGGAGTTCATCATCACCAAACCCCTATTATATGAAATGCTAAAGGGACTATTCTAAGAAAAAGAAGAAAGATCAAAACTATGAACAGTAAATGACAACACACTCACAACTATCAACAACTGAACCTAAAAAAACAAAACAAAACAAAAAAAAAACTAAGGAAACAACTAGAACAGGAACAGACTCACACAAATGGAGATCATGTGGAGGGTTATCAGTGGTAGGGGGAGAGGGATAAATAGGGGGAAAATGTACAGGGAATAAGAAATATAATTGATAGGCACAAAATAGACAGGGAGAGGTTTAAAATAGTATAGGAAATGGACGAGTCAAAGAATTTGTAAGTATAACCCATGGACATGAACTAAGGGGAAGGGGAAGAATGCTGGAGAGATGGTCAATGCAGGGTAGAGGAGGATAAAAGGGAGAAAAAAATGGAACAACTGTAAGAGCATAATCAATAAAATATACTGAAAAATAAAATAAAAATAAATAAATAGAAAATTTAAAAGAAATAAAAGGCATCAAAATTGGAAGGATGATATAAAACTATCACTGTTTGCAAATGACATGGTAGTGTACATCAAAAATGCTATAGACTCCACCAAAAAACTACTCACCCTAATTAGTGAATTTGGTAAAACAGCAGGATACAGCATCAATATTCAGAAATCAAAGGCATTTTTGTACACCAACAATGAAATATCAGACACAGAAATTAGGGTAAATATCCAATTTGCTATAGAAACAAGAAAAATAAAGTATCTAGGAATAAACCTAACCAAGGAGGAAAAAGGCCTGTACTCAGAAAACTACAGAACACTGAAGAAAGATATTAAAAAGACAAAAATAAATGGAAGTATATATCGTGTTCATGGACTGGAAGAATAAACATCATTAAAATGTACATACTACCCAAAGAGATCTATAGATTCAACACAATCCCTATCAAAATACCAATGACATATTTCACAGATATAGAACAAATATTTCAAAAGATTATATGGAAACATAAATGACCTGAAAAGCTTCAGCAATTTTGAGAAAGAAGAAATAAGGAGGAGAGATCACAATACCTAATATCAAACTACGTTACAAGGCTACTATAATCAAAACAGTATGGTACTGGCATAAGAACAGACACATAGATCTGTAGAACAGAATAGGGAGTCCAGAATTAAATCTATGTATCTATGGTCAATTAATATTTGAGAAAGTGTACAGCAACATAAAATGGAGTAAAAATAGTGTCTTCAACAAATGGTGATGGAAGATCTAGACAACTACATGTAGAGTTTTGAGATCTAGAAACTCGGCCATCAATTTACAACATACACAAAAATAAACTGAAGATGGATAAGAGACTTAAATATAAGTAATGATAGTATAAAAGTCCAAGAGGAGAACATAGGCAGGAAAATTTCAGATATTCTATGGAGGAATATTTTCACCAATATGTCCCTGGATCAAGGGATATAAAGGGAAGAATAAACAAGTGGGACTATATCAAATTAAAACCTTCTTCATTGCTAAAGAAAACATCAGCAAAATGTAAAGGGAACCGACTATATGGGAAAGTATATTCCCAAATGATACCTTGGAAAAGGGTTTGATGTCCAAAATATATAAAGAACTCACACAACTCCATACCAGGAAGACAAACAATCCAATTAAAAAATGGGCAAAGGACCTGAACAGACACTTCTCCCAGAGACATATTAAAAAATTACTCAACATCACTAGCCATTAAAGACATGCAAATTAAAACCTCAGTGAGCTACCACTTCATATCAGTCAGAATAGCCATCATTGACAAAGTAACAAACAACAAATGCTATAGATGTTGTGGAGAAAAGAGAACCCTAGTACACTGTTGGTGGGAATGCAGACTGGGTCAGCCACTGTGGAAAACAGTATGGGACTTCTCCAGAAAACTAAAAGTGGAACTGTCTTTTGATCCGGCCATCCCATGCCTGGGATTATACCCTAAAAATCTTGAAACACCAGTTCAAAAGAACCTATGTACACCAGTGTTCATAGCTGAATTATTTATAATAGCCAAGTTCTGGAAACATCCTAAGTACTCTTTAGTAAATAAGTGGATCAAAAAAGTGTGGCATTATTTACACAACGGAATACTACACAGCAGAAAGAAAGAAGAAACTCCTACCCTTCACTACAGCATGGATGGAACTGGAGAATATTAAGCTATGTGAAATAAGCCAGGTGGTGAAAGTCAAATACCACATCATGTCACTTATAAGTGGAACCTAATCAATGAACAGATGAGCAAAATAGAACCAGAGATATATAAATAAACAACAGTGACCAGAGGGGAGAGGGGTGGGGGATAATGGGGGAAAGAAGGGTAAGGGTCATCAAAGAATACATACAAAGGACCCATGGACAAAGACAATTGGGGGAGAAGATTGAATGTGGGTGTTGGGGGTTGGAGGCAGTACAGAAGATTAATGAGGAGAAATGGGGACAACTGTAATTGAACAACAATAAAAAAAAATTAAAAAACCAAAAACCAAAATACAAAATAATTTTCATTTTAAATCTATAAAAATAAAAGTGATTTAAGTGGCAGTAGCAGGTTTAAATTATAGTCTGACAATAATTATTTAGTACCTTAATGTATTTTAATTATGACAGAGAGAGCAGAATATTATCAAAAAGCATAGGCTTTGTAGTCAGAGAGAAATGAGTCTATTCATACTCTGAGAGTTCTGGTCAAGATGGAGGTGTAGGTAAACACGTTTCAACCTCTCACACAACCATAGATAGAATTGCAACTAGATCTCAAAACAAATAGCACCAAGATCTGTCAGAAGATAAAGCTGTGTGGAAGTATGACAACCAAGTTTTTCAAAAAGCCACATTTATCCAGGTGGTTAAGAGGGGTGGAGCTGCAGTGATGTACAGAAAGCCATGGACACATGGTGTGGCATGGAGAGGAGATGGGGACAGCAGAACAGATTATCCCACATTCACATATGGTGTATAAAAATTGGGAGGGATACTTTGGGAGCAAGAGATCCTACCCCAGATCAGATCATACAGCCCAGTCTTCTAGTACCTGCAAGCTAAATCCCCCTAACTTCTGGCTGTGAAAACCAGTGGGAGTTGGGGTTGTGGAAGAAACTGCCTGATTTTCTGCTTAACAGGCCCTCATAGAATTAAAGCATATACAGACTTGCCCTGTCTGGAATTCAATACCAGGGCCACAGCTAGAAGGGCAGCAGTGTCACAGGGCAAGTGCAGGACAAACCTCAAGATGGCAGGCAGTGGCACTGACCTCTCCCCTAGTCTTCCCTCCAACACAGAGCCACAAAGTGGTGAGGCAGGTTTGCCCTACCCTGGCCAGTACCTAAGGCTCTGCCCCACACAATTTACAGTTGCTTTTTCTACAATAAACCACTCTACTATGACAAGTAGTCAACACAGATTACCCATTACATTGAAATAAACAAAGGAAAGCTATAAAATTGAGGAGACAAAGAAATATGGCCCAAATGAAAGAACCAAACAAACCCCAGAAAAAGAAGTAAACAAAATGGAGATAACCAACCTGTCAGATACAGAGTTCAAAATACAGGTAATCAAAATGATCAAATAACTCATTGAGTACATAACAACATAAAGAAAGAAATGAAGGTTACACTAATTGAAATAAAGAAAAATATAGGGAACCATCAGTGAAGGGGAGAAAGCCAGGATTTAAACCAATGATTTGGAACATAAGGTAGAAATAAGCATTCAACCAGAAGACCAAGAAGAAAAAAAGAATTAAAAAAAAATTAGGATAGTATAAAGATCCTCTGGGACATCTCCAAGCCTACCAATATCTGAATTATAGGGATGCCAGAAGGACAAGAGGAACAGCAAGAAAGTGAAAACTTATTTGAAAAAAATAATAAGACAAAATGTCCATAATTTGGCAAAAGAAATTAGACATTCAAGTCCAGGAAGCACGGAGAGTCCCAAGTATGTTAGAGCTGAAGAGGACCACACCAAGCTACATCATAATTAAAATGCCAAAGATTAAAGACAAAGAGAGTCTTAAAAGCAGCAAGAGAAAAGCAGAGAGTTATCTATAAATGAGTTCCCATAAGACTATTAGTTGATTTCTCAAAAGAAATATTACAGGCAAGAAGGACCTGGCAAAAAGTATTCAAAGTGATGAAAAGCAAGGACATACAACCTAGATGACTCTATCCAGCAAAGCTATCATTTTGAATGGAAAGGTAAATAAAGTACTTCCCAGACAAGGTAAAGCTAAAGAAGTTCTATATCACCAATACATTATTACATGAAATGTTAAAAGGACTTATTTAAGAAAATGAAGAAGATCAAAACTATGAAAATTATAATGGCAACAAATTCACAACTATCAACAACTGAATTTAAAAACAACAAACTAAAGAAACAAGCAGAATAGAATCATAGATATGGAGATCATTTGGAGGGTATCAGCTAGGAGGGGGGAGGTGAAGAATGAGAAAAAGGAGAAGGGGTTAAAAAGCATATTGGTAGGTACAAAACAGACAGGGAAATGTTAAGAATAGTATAGGAAATGGAGAAGCCAAATAACTTACATGCAGGACCCACGGACATGAACTAAGCAGGGGGATTGGTGGAGTGAAGGGCAACATCAGGCAAAGGGTGGCAAAGGGGGAAAATTGGACAACTATATTAGCATAATCAGTAAAATATATTTAAAAAATCACCTTCCACTAATTGTTTGCTGTGTGAGTATCATTTCCTTGGCAGAGCATAAAAAATCATCAACAAAATGAAGACAATCCACTGAATAACAGAATATATTTGACAGTGATATATCCTTAAGGGGGGAATTTTTAAGAAAGTATATGTTAAAGCTTCTAAAAAAAACACCAAAAAACCCCACAATCCAATTTAAAAATGGGCAAAGGACCTGAATAGGCACTTCACAAAAGAGGATGTACAGATGGACAATACACTTATAGAAAATGTTCAAGTCACTAATAATCAAAGAAATGAAAATTAAACCTACACTGATATATCACTTCACATTTGTCAGGATGGCTATCAGTATATCAACAAACAGCAAGTGTTGATGAAGATGTGGAGAAACGGGAATTCTTGTGCACTGTTGTTGGGAATTCAGATTGGTGCAGCCACTATGGAAAGCAGTATGAATTTCCTCAAAAAAGTAAAAATAGAGAAGATGGCAGCAAGATAAGTGGGAGCAGTGTCCACTTCCCCCTGCTCATGGGTGAAACACCTACCTGATATTCAGAGGAACAGAGAGAACAGCCAATGGTATTGCAGCATATATGAAGATGAGAGGCCAAAAATCGTAGAGGACATTGAAAAATCAGACCGCGAGACAATAAAACCAGGAGCTGTGAACCAGCCAGAGTTAGACCCAAACAGGGTCATCCTAATAACTGACACAGTGAGACGAATTTCACTTTGTTACTCTAGAGAACTTGCAAGGTGGGGGCAATGAACACCAGTACACCTGCTGGAAGAGGAATCCCACCAACAAAGGAACCACCAACAGATAACAATGGAAAAAGGTGAAGGAGGGAGTGGAAGCCACACTAACCTCAATCCATGACTGATCTGGAAAAACAAATAAACAGGGGGGAAATTACCCAGAACAAAAACTGAACAACAGCAAGAGAGAAGCCTCAAAACCTTCTGCACACAGAACTGTCAGCTTCAACACAACCAGTCCACACCTGCACAACAGAATACAAGACATAATGGATGAAGTGACTCTCACTTAACCAGCTCGAGGGAAGAACCCACCAAAGAAAGACCCAACAACAATAAAAACCGAAACACATACAGAGAGCCAACATAAATGACAGCCCAAGACCAGCAAGCTCAGGAGATTAAGGAAATGGCACCACTGAATCCCACTGGCATTCTACCATAGAGGTTCACACCATAAACCCAGTGAGTCAGAACAGATGAATTTAAGAAGCAGAGGCTAACAAGAAAGGTCTAACAAACAACAGGAAGATGAAGGTACAATCGCCAAATGAAAGGAAAGGAAGAAGTCTCAGAAAGAATGATAAATGAAATAGAGGCAAGTCAACTATCAGACACTGAGTTCAAAGCAATGGTTATCAGGAAGCTCACTGAGCTCATAGAGAACTACCAGAAACTACAGGGAAACTACAATGAACTCACTGCAAACTATACCAACATGAAAAAGGAAATAGAAAATATCGACAAGGGCCAAGAGAAAATGAAGAATACAATTTCTGAACCGAAGAACACAGTAGAAGGAATCAAAAGCAGACCTGATGAAGCAGTGGATCAGATCAGCCAGCTGGAGTACAGGTAGCAAAAAACACCCAGAAAGAGCAAGAAAAGGAAAAGAGGCTCAGAAAGAATGAAGATGGATTAAGGGAAATCCATGACAACATCAAAGTAACAAATATCCATGTAATAGGGATCACAGAAGGAGAAGAGCAAGGAATACAAAACATGTTTGAAAAAGTGATGATGGAAAATTTCCCTACTTGGATGAGAGAAAAAGTCTCACAAACCCAGGAAACACAGAGAGTCCCAAGCAAGAGGAACCCAAAGAAGCCCACTGTAAGACACATCATAATTAAAATAGCAAAATTCCAAGACAAAGAGAGAATCTCAAAGGCAGCAATGGAGAAACAGGAAGTAACATACAAAGGAGCACTGATAAGGTTACCATCTGACATCACAATGGAGATGTTCCAAGCCAGAAGAGAATGGAAAGAAATATTCAAAGTAATGAGAACCAGAGGCCTGCAATAAGGGTTACTTTACACAGCAAGACTCTCCATCGAGATAGAAGGCCAAATATGGAGTCTAAAAAAAATACACCTCCACAAAACCAGCTCTGCAAAACATGCTAAAGGTACTGCTTTAAGGAAAGGAAGTAAAAGAGAGAGACAGAGGAACACAGGTATGAAAAAATGGCAATGAATAAGTGCCTATCGGTGATAACATTAAACATCAATGGATTAAATGCTCCATTCAAAAGAAGTAGAATAGCTGAATGGATAAGAAAGCATGACCCACACACACGCTGCCTACAAGAAACCAAACTAAGGACAAAAGAACTAAAGAGACTGAAAGTGAAGGGCTGAAAGCAAATTTTTCAGAAAATGGAAAAACAAAGCAGGGGTAGCAATACTCATATCAGATAATATAGACTTCAAAAAAAGGGGCCGTAAAGAGAGACCCAGAAGGTCACTTCATAATATTCAGAGGAAGAATCCATCAGAAGACATAAACATTGTAAATATATATGCACCCAACATAGGAGCACCCAAATACATAAGGAAATATTGGAGGAATTTAAGAAAGATATTGACAGCAACACAATTATAGTAGGGGATTTTAACCCCCCCCCCCCAATCTGTTAAAAATGGACAGATCTTCCAAACAAAATATCAACAAGATACTGTGGAACTGAACAATGCCCTAGATGATATGGACTTAATTGATATATATAGAGCCTTTCATCCCAAAGAAGCAAAATACACATTCTTTTCAAATGCACATGGAACATTTTCAAAGACAGACCACATGATAGGACAGAAAGCAAGCCTCAACAAAGTCAAGAAAATTGAAATCATATCAAGCATTTTCTCTGACCACAAGGGACTGAAACTAGAAACAAATCTGAAAGAGAAAACTCCAAAACACTCAAAATCATGGAGACTGAATAGCATGCTATTAAATAATGGATGGGTCAAGAAAGAGCTTAGGGAAGAAATCAAAAGTTTTCTGGAAAAAAACAAAAATGAACTCACAACAAACCAAAACTTATGGGACACAGTGAAGGCAGTCCTGAGAGGGAAGTCCATAGCAATACAGGACTACCTTAAAAAGACAGAAACATTTCAAACAATGAACATAACCCTATGCCTACAAGAACTCGAGGAACAATAACAAAGACAGCCCGGAACAAGTAGAAGGAAGGAAGTAACCAAGATCAATGCAGAATTAAATGACATGGAAACTAAAATCCCAATTCTAAGGATCAATGAATCCAGGAGCTGTTTCCTTGAAGAGATAAACAAAATAGACAAGCCTTTAAGTAGGATCATCAAGAAAAAAAGAGAGGATCCAAATAAACACAATTCGAAATGAAAGAGGAGAGATTACAACTGATATCACAGACATACAAAGGATTGTAAGAAATTACGACGAAGAATTGTATGCCAAGAAATTTGAAAACCTAGGTGAAAGGGACACCTATATATTTCTAGAAAAATATAACCTTCCAAAACTGAATGAAGAAGTAGCAGAAAGCCTGAACAGACCAATATCACCAGATGAAATTGAAGCAGTAATCAAAAAACTCCCAACACACAAAAGCCCTGGACTAGATGGTTTCACAGGAGAATTCTACAAAGCATTTAAAGAAGAGCTAACCCTTATCCTTCACAGATTATTACAAATGATGGAAGACACTCTTTTTAAGAAGCCAGCATCATCCTAATCCCCAAACCAGATAAAGACACAATGAAGAAAGAAAACTTCAGGCCAATATCGCTGATGCACATAGACGCTAAAACCCTAAACAAAATATTGGCAAACGGCATCCAGCAATACATTAAAAAGATCATTCAGCATGACCAAGAGGGATTCATCCGAGGGATGCAAGGATGGTACAATATTTGCAAATCAATAAACATAATACATCACATCAACAACAGCAAAGACAAAAATCACATGATCATATCAACAGATGCGGAAAAAGCATTTCATAAGATACAACACCCATTTCTGATAAAAACACTCAGCAAAGTGGGAATAGAGGGAGCATTCCTCAACATAATAAAGGCCACATATGAAAGACCTACAACCAACATCATACTCAATGGACAAAAAATAAAATTTTCCCCACTAAGATCAGGAACAAGACAAGGATGCCCTCTCTCACCACTCCTATTCAACATAGTATTGGAAGTCTTAGCCACAGCAATCAGACAAGAAAAGGAAATAAAAGATATCCAAGTTGGAAAGGAGGAAACAAAACTGTCATTGTTTGCAGATGACATGACAGTGTACATAGAAGATCCTATAGACACTGCCAAAAACTGCTTGACCTAATAAATGAATTTGGCAACACAGTAAGATACAAAGTCAATATCCAGAAATCAAATGCATTTTTGTATACCAACATTGAAACATCAGAAGTAGATATCAGGAAAAGAATCCCATTTGATACAGCAAAAAGAAAAATAAAATACCTAGGAATAATCCTAAACAAGGAAGTAAAAGAACCATTCTCAGAAAACTACACAACACTGAAGAAAGAAATCAAGGAAGACACAAACAAATGGAAGCATGTACCATGTTCATGGATTGTAAGAATTAACATCATCAAAATTTCCATACTACCCAAAGCAATTTATAGATTCAATGAAATACCTATCAAAGTACCCATGACATGTTTCACAGTTATAGAACACTTCAAAAATTTATGGTTCTATTTATAGGGAACCATAAACAACCCCGAATAGCTGCAGAAATTTTGAGAAAGAAGAGCAAAGCAGGAGGGATCACAATACCTGATACCAAACTGTATTACAAGACCACTGTAATCAAAACAGCCTGCTATTGGCATAAAAAACAGACAGATAGACCAATGGAACAGAACAGAGAACCCAGAATTAAAACCAAGTTTCTATGCTCAATTAATTTCAAGAAAGGTGGCAGCAGTATAAAATGGAGTAAAAATAGCCTCTTCAACAAATTGTTTTGGGAGAGCTGGACAGCTACGTGTAAAAAAATGAAATGCGATCACCAACTTACACCATACACTAAAATAAATTCAAGGTGGACAAAAGACTTAAATATAAGTCATAAACTCATAAAAGTCCTAGAGAACAGCATGCACAGGAAAATCTCAGATATTTCATGCAGCAGTATTTTCACTGATATGTTCCCTAAAGCAAGGGACATAAAGGAAAGAATTAACAAATGGGACCTCATCAAATAAAAAGCTTCTACATGGGTAAAGAAAACAGCATTAAAATAAAAAGAGATCCAGCCATACGGGAAAACATATTCTCCAATGATAGCTCAGACAAAGGTTTAAACTCCAAAATATATAAAAAACTCTCATGACTCCACTCTAAGAAGACAAACAACCCGATTAAAAATGGGCAAATGACTTGAAGATACACTTCTGCAAGGTGGACATACAGAGGGCCCAGAGACTTATGAAAAGATCATCAGCATCACTATCCATCAAAAAGATGCAAATTAAAACCACAATGAGATACCACCTCACACCAATCAGAATGGCCATCATAAACAAAGCAACAAGCAAGTGTTGGAGTGGTTGTGGAGAAAAGGGAACCCTAGTGTAATGTTGGGATTGCAGACTGGTGGAACCACTATGGAAAACAGTATGGAATGTCCTCAGAAAACTAAAAATGGATCTACCTTTTGACCTGGCAATTCCACTGCTAGGATTGTATCCTAAGAACCCTGAAACACCAATCCAAAAGAACCTATGCACTCCAATGTTTATAGCAGCACAATTTACAATAGCCAAGTGCTGGAAGCAACCTAGGTGCCCATCAGGAAATGAATGGATAAAAAAACCATGGTACATGTACACAATGGAATTGTATGCAGCAGAAAGAAAGAAGGAGCTCATACCCTTTGCAACAGCATGGATGGAACTGGAGAGTATTATGGTATTTAAGCGAAATAAGCCATGTGGTGAAAGACAAATACCATATGATCTCACCTTTAACAGGAACTTAATCAACAAAACAAACAAACAAGCAAAATATAACCAAAGACACTGAAATTGAGAACAGACTGACAGTGACCAGTTGGGACAGAGGAGAGAATTTCAGGGGGAAAGGCTGAAGGGTTTGTAGTAACAATTATACAGGACACATGGACAATAACGGGTAGGGAGGTAGAAATGGGAGGTTGCTGGGGAGGGCTTGGGGTTAGGCTGGGGTGAGGGGAAAAGGCAGAGAACTGTATGTGAACAACAATAAAATTAAAAAATAAATAAAATAAAAGTGATAATAAGAGTGACTTATAACCCAGTGATTTTACTTCTGGGAACTTATTCAAAGAAACCTGAAACACTAATCAAAAATAATATATACAAACTTATGTTTATTGCAGCATTATTTACAATAGCCAAATTCAGAAGTAGCCCAAGTGTTCTTCCGTAGATGAGTTGATTAAAAAAGCTGTGGTGCAGTAACACAATGGAATACTCCTTGACCATAAGAAAGAAGGAAATCTTATCTTTTAAAATAGCATGGATGGACCTGGAGAGCATGGATGGACCTGGAGTTAACTGAAAAAAACAACCCAATTAAAAAATGGGCCAAGGACTTGAACAGACACTTCTCCAAGGAAGACATACAGAGGGCCCAGAGACATATGAAAAGATGCTCAGCATCACTAGCCATCAGAGAGATGCAAATTAAAACCACAATGAGGTACCATCTCACACCAGTCAGAGTGGCCATCATAAACAAATCCACAAACAAATGTTGGAGAGGATGCGGAGAAAAAGGAACCCTACTGCACTCTTGGTGGGAATCCAGACTGGTGAGGTCACTGTGGAAAACAGTATGGAATTTCCTCAGAAAACTAAAAATGGAACTGCCCTTTGACCCAGCAATTCCACTGCTGGGATTAGACCCTAAGAACCCTGAAACACCAGTCCAAAAGAACCTGTGCACCCCAATGTTCATAGCAGCACAATTTACAATAGCCAAGTACTGGCAGCAACCTAAGTGCCCATCAGCAAACGAGTGGATCCAAAAACTATGGTATATTTACACAATGGAATTCTATGCAGCAGAGAGAAAGAAGGAGCTTATACCCTTTGCAACAGCATGGATGGAACTGGAGACCATTATGTTAAGTGAAATAAGCCAGACGGTGAGGGACAAATACCATATGATCTCACCTTTAACTGGAACATAATAAATGGAAAAAAAATGAAACAAAATATAACCAGAGACATTGAAGTTAAGAGCAATCTGACAATGGACAGGGGGGAGTGGGGAGGGGACAGTGAGGAGAGGGGATTACAGGAACTACTATAAAGGACACATGGACAAAATGAAGGGGGAGGGTGGAGGTGGGGGAGGGAGGGGGGTTTGCCTGGAGTGGGGTGGAGGGATGGGGAGAAAAGGCACACAACTGTAATTGAATAACAATAAAAAATTAAAAAATAAAAAAAATAATTAAAAAAAAGAAAAGTAAGTTACTTAGAGAAAGACAAGTACCAAATGACTTCACTTATATGTATAATCTAATGAACAAAATGAACCAACAAGCAGAATAGAGACAAGCATAGATAGAGGGCAGACTAACAATTGTGGGGAGAGGTTAGGGGCTGGTTTGGTATGGTGGAGGGATTGAGCAAAAATACAAAATAAAAAAGAGAGAGAGAGAACTCATGGACATGAACAACAGTGTGGAGATTGCAGGGTGTGGGGAAGGTTGATGGAGGAGGTGGAGCAGTGCATAGCAGGGGTAAATAGTGATGGAAGGAGAGTTGACTTGGGGTGATAAACACATAATACCATGTACAGATGCTTTAATATGGAATTGTGCACCTGAAAACTGTTAATTTTGTTAAGTAGTGTCACACTAATAATTCCATTAAAAAATAAAATGGAAAATAATTATACTTAACTTTGTTGGGATGTTGTGGAAATAAACACAAATATAGATAGAAAATCTGGCTCATTGTAGGTGCTCAATAAAAAGAAGTTCTTATTAACTAAATCATGTCTCTATAGGAATAGTATTATTTGGTTTATTGCTGAACTTTTAGTTGGAAAAGAATTATAATAATCACGTACTAAGGTTGACTAGTACTTGTAGCAATTTTTCCCCCCAAATGGGGATAAATCTGTGCCTCTTAGAGTATACTGTGTATGAGGCAAGTTTCCTGCAATGTCATTGTGGAGTCTTTGGGAACCACTTTAGATAACAGTACTCCATGATTTTTCACCCTCTCCCTTCAATGGGTTATGATGCCATCTCTGTGTGATCCAGCCAAGTAGGAGTAAGCTATGTAAAACTACCTTTAACTTCTCTTAAGTCTGTTTATCTTTGTGAAGAAAAATGCTATGATATTCCTTTGCAAGTTTTCTTCTCCACTGCTTATTTTTTGCGTGAAAATAGAGGGCAGACCTTTCCAAAAGTCGCATCCACTTAGAGATAATTGAGTAAAGCATTTACACAGAATTTTACATGTATATTGGCTACATGTTTTAAATGGGCTTTGAAGACTAATAGGACTGTGGTTGGACCTTTTCCTGTACTGGGAGAGATTGCATTAGTGCATTTCTTATGTCCTCTCTCAGGGATTCAAACATGACACGGAAAATAAAATAGTAAGCCACCATTGCCTACCCATGATCGGGTGGGTTTTATTCCTGTGATTCAAGGTTGAATAAAAATCCACAAATTAATTAGTATAATATGCTACATAAATAAAATATAGGATAAAAATTATATTATCATATCAATAGATGTGGAAAAAGGATTTGACATAACCCAGCATTGACTTATAATAAAATCTCTCCACAAATTGGAAATAGAGGGAACATACTCAACGTAATAATGACCATATTTGACAAATGCACAGCTAACATTATCCCCAAGGGGAAAAGTAAAAGTTTTTCCTTAAGATCATGAACAAGACAAGGACATCTACTTTCACCATTTTTATTCAACATAGTTTTGGAAGTCTTAGCCACAGCAATGAGATAGAAAAGAGAAATAACAGGCACCAATATTTGTAAGAAAAAAGTAAAACTGTCATTATTTGCAGATGGCATGATCTGCAGATAATGTAGAGAACAGTAAAGATCCCACCAAAAAGCTATTAGAACTGATAAATAAATTTAATGAAGTAACAGTATATGAAATTAATACTAAAAAATCAGTTACATTTTTATAAACCAACAAAATGTTAAAAATAAAAAATAAGAAAAAATCCCATTTAAAATTGTAGCAAAAAATACCTAGGAATAAATTAATAAAGGAGGTAAAAAACCTTATAATTGAAAAATTATAAGACTTTTATTAAACAAATTGAAGAAGATATATTATCAACATACAATCAAAACATATGCCATGCTCATGTTTGGGAAGAATTAACATCACTAAAATGTCCTTACTACCTAAAGCAATCTATAGATTAAATGCAATTCCATCAAAATAACAAAGAAATTTTTCACAAAACTAGAAAGAATAATTCTAAGGAACCCGAAACACTAATTCAAGAGTATAAGCATACCTATGTTCATTGTAGCATTATTTACAATTGCCAAGATTTGGAAGCAGTGCAAGTGTCCATCAACAGATGAGTGGATAAAGCAACTATGGGATATTTACACAATGAAATTCTACTTGGCTATAAAAAAGAAAAGTTTAACCTTTACAACAGTATGGATCCGTACCTGGAGAACACCATGCTAAGTGAAATAAGCCAGTTAGAGAAAGACAAATACCATATGATTTCACTTATATGTGGAATCTAAAGAACAAACTGAACTAACAAGCAAAAGAGAGACAGACTCGTAGATGGAGAATAGATAAGAGATTGCTAGTGGGGAGTTGGGGAGGTTAGAGTGTGGAGAGATTGAGCAAAAAAGAAAAAGGACTCATGGACATAGACAACACAGTGTTGATGGCTTGAGGGAATGGATGTATAAGAGGAGTAAATGGTAATGGAGAAAATATAATAAAGATGATACACTTTTGAAAAAATGACTGTAAAAAATAAATAAAATAAAATTTATATGGAACCACAGGAGACCATGAATAGCTACAGAAATCTTAAGAGAGAACTAAGCTTGAGGTTTTACTCTGTCTGATATTAAACTATACCACAAGACTGTAGTTATCAAAATAGCATGATACTGACATTAAAACAGACACATAAATCAGTGGAACAGAATACAGAGCCCAGAAATTAATGCAATACTTATATGGTAAATTAATCTATGACAAAGGAAGCATAAATATATAATGAGGGAAAAATAGTCTATTGAATAAATGGTGTTGGAAAGAAGGACAGATACATGCAAAAGAATGTAACTAGACCACTGTCTCACCCATATACAAGAATAAACTCAAAATGTGTTAAAGACTTAAACATAAGACCAAAAACCATAAAACTCCTAGAAGAAAACATAAGCAGTAAACTCTCTGAAATTATTCTTACTAATATATTTTTCAGATAGATATCTCCTTGGGCAAGGGAAACAAAAGAAAAATGAAGAAATGGAGCTTCGTCAAACTGAAATGCTTTTATACAGCAAAGGAAACATCAATAAAATGTAAGAGAACATTCCAATTGGGAAGATATTCACCATATATCATTCTATAAAGCTAATATCTAAAATTTATTAAGAACACAAGCAACTTAACACCAAAGAAACAATTTAAACAAACAAACAAAATGGGCAAAGGCCCTAGATAGACATTTCTCCAGAGAAGACTTATAGGTGGCCAAAAAACATATGTAAGTTTTCTCAACTTCACTAATCATCAGAGATATGAAAATTAAAACCACACTGAGATATCACCTCGCACCTTTCAGAATTGTTATCATCAACAAATCAACAAACAAATTTTGGAAAGGATGCAGAGAAAAGGGTACCATGGTGCATTACTGGTAGGATTGAAAATTGGTTCTGCCACTATGGAAAACAGTATAGAGGGCACTCAAAATATTCAAAATAGAACTACCTTATGATCCATCAGTTCTACTTATGGGTATTTATTTAAAGAAATGCAAAACATTGACTGGAAAAGATATATGCATCCCTATGTTCACTGCAGCATGGTTTACAATAGCCAAAATATGGAAGCAAACTAAGTGACCAACAATAGATGATCAGATAAAGAAGATATGGTACATTAATACAATGAAATATTACTCAGCCATTAAAAAAATAAAATCTTATATGTGACGACACAGACAGAGTAGAAAGTATTATGCTAAGTGAAATAACTCAGACAGAAAAAGACAAATAAGATGTGTCTTATTTTACTTATAAAGATTTTACTTATATGTGGAATCTAAGGAACAAAATAAGTAAACAAATCAGAAACCAACTCAAAGAAAACAAACTGATAGTTGCCAGATGGGAAGAAAGTTGGTAGACTGGGTGAAAAAAATTATAGAATTAAGAAGTAAAAATTTGTAATTACATAATAGTCATGGGGATGTGAAGTAAGGCATAGAGAATATAGTTGATAATATTGTAATAACTACATATGGTGCCATGTGGTTACTAGAGGAATCACTTCATTTGCAATAACAAGAATATGAAAACAACCTAGGTGTCCATTAATAGACAGATGGATAAAAAGACATAGATACAATAAAATATTCCTCAGCCATAAAAAGAATGGAATGCTAAGTAAAATAGGTCATACAGAGAAAGACAAATACTGTATGACTTCACATACACACTATACTTAGAATCTAGATAACATAAGAAATGAATAAACAAAACAAAACAGGAACAGACTCATAGATAACAAGGAACAAACTCATGTTTGCCAGAGAGGATGGGGAAGGGGGAATAGGTGAAACAGGTGAAGGGAATGAGAGGTACAAACTTCTAGTTATAAAAGAAACATCATGGGGTTAATGTACAGCATAAGGAATACAGTCAATAATATTGTATTAACTTTGTTACTAGACTTATTGTGGTGACCACATTCTAAGGTATATAAATGTCAAATCACTATGTTGTACACCTGCAAGTAATATAATATTGTATGCCAACAATACTTTAATAAAAAATAAACTAAAAAATTAAAAAGGAAATTGATGCAGCAGTTGTGGACATGGTGGTATAGAAGGGTATTGATGGGTTTTTAGGGATATGAGTTCTAAGAGTCTCTTATGAAATGAAATATAGTGTTAAGAGTGTTGAGTTTGAAATATTGCTTGGCCTAGGCCACAGGGACTTTTTGTCAGGCTCCTGAGAGAGGAAAGAAAGAAAGAAAGGCGGGGGGGGGGGGGGAGAGACAGAGAGACAGAGAGACAGAGAGAGAGACAGAGAGAGGGAGAGAGAGAGAGGGAGAGAGAGAGAGGAAGGAAGGGAGGGAGGGAGGGAGGGAGGGAGGAAAAGGAGGGAGGGAGGGAGAATAAGAAAGAAAACCTGATTTTCTTTATAGAAGAATAATTAAGACAGCTGGCACAGGTAAGGTTAATACTATCCAAGATGGGATTATCAGGACAGAAGCAGAAATTTCTATTTAAAATAAATGAGTAATATAGCAGAAACAAGTAAGACCCAAGGGGCATTCTGTGTTTCCCCTTTCCCTTGTAAACTCTAAGTCAGATATAGAAAGAGAACCTGTCAATTTGGAGGGACCCAGGAATTCAATGCATGGGAACTTGGAGTTAAAATACTTTAAGATTGGTTCCTAGACTCTTGGTTTTATTTCTTCAATATTGCTTTTGACCAGCACAGCCTTAATGTTTTCCTCAACTTAACTGAACTTTAAATACATTTCTTTTTGACTGTAGGCCCCTTTTTCTTAGAACATTTACTTTAGAAAACTTGTCATTGTAAATAGTGTCTCTGCCCCTTTGGGATATAAATCTTTTCCCAGCCTCTTACCAGTTTTACAACATAGGAACATCTTTCTCAAGAACCTGAGAAAGTAATCATCTCAAGAACCCTTTGAGAAGTAATCGTCAATACACAGGAGGTTAGGTGGTGGAGTGATTGAAAAAAAAGGAAAGGACTCATGGACATGGGCAACAGTGTGGTGATTGCTGGGAGAAGGAAGTATAAGGGGACTAAATAGTAATGGAAAAAATATAGTATAAATTGCATTAAAAATAAATAAACAAACAAACAAACAAATAAATAAATACATGTAGGAACTCTACTTCCCAGGCTCTGGGGAGGATAGGAGCCTACATAAATGCCAATTAGCAAACACAGAAGGCCTAATCACATTCACCAACCTTCCCAGAATGTCCTCCAGTACGTCACCTCAGTGCTTAAAAATCCCTCCACCTTTCATTCATCTATTTTAATACAATTGTCTCCTATTGCAGAAAACCTTGAATAAAGTCTTTCTTGTTTGTTTAATTTTGTCAGCAATTTTTTATACTTCCAAGAAGCATATTTGATTATCATTGGAATTTTGATGCTTAGCCTTTTCTTTTTTCTTCTATACATGCTCACTGTCTTCCTAGGTTTGCTGAGTCTGAAGAGGCAAAGATGATGTATTTCTCTGCTAGGTGGATGGACTAATTCAATAACCCATAAACATGGCTTAATGATGGGGGACTCAAGAGTTGGAAAATTGTAGTTTAATGTAATAGTTAATAATAGCCTTATAGTTAATGCATGCTAAAAGCTATTATTTCAGGGATGGAAGGTACAGCCCACCCTGACTCCAGGAGACCAGACGAATCTATGACCAGATGAAGCGATTGACATTTTATACTCCAGAAGCGACCATAAGCAATCAAGATTGTATCTGAGCCATTGCGTTCCTGGGAGAGACAGTCTCCCACCCAGAACACAGATAAAGAAAATCATCCAGGACACAGGACACAAATAAAGAAAATCACTGGTCAGCAGATGAAATGATGTTGGGAATTTGCCAGACTGCAGCTTTTATCTGATTAACCTGTTTCCTGAATTGCAAATCCCTTACCTACAGTTTTTTTCCTTGAATTACAGACCCCTTACCTACACTTTTATTCTCCTTATGAAAGGATTGGTTTAAAATGGAATTTAAGATGGTCTGTTCATGTACAAACCCACTGTCTTCTCAGATCGCCGGCCTTCTGAATAAAGAGCCCATGAAGATTCAATCCTTGTCTCTGCTTCTTGGATCTGGTAGGTAATATGCAGCATGAATGCTGGTTTTTCTGGTTTTATTAATAGAATGGAAACTGATAGATATACCCCAATCTGAAAAAAAAGAAGTATTTAAGTCCTCTCTCTGAAGTGCAATATACACAGTACACAATAATTTAAAGTGTGTTTTTAAATGAAGAAATGTCTAGTAATAATCCCGATATTAAGGGGATTGTGATGCATATATCTGATTTCTAGATACTTAAAAGAAGTAGAATTTGGTCCTGAATGATGGAATCTGAGCTTCAGGACAGCAGCATGGTTTAGATTCATCTGTCTTCCAAATGCACTAAAGAATATGGCTGTAACTTTAAAAGAATGATAAAATATTTATAGAAAAAAAATAGAGCACATGTACAGAAACTACTTTTCCAAATAAATAACTGGGTCATTTTGTTTTTATCTCCGAAATGCCTATAGGTACCACTCAACATCATGGTTGAAAATTATGCTGTATTTAAATCACACCAAACTAGAATTTTAAAAAAAATAAAATAAATACACAAAAATCACTTTCTTTCATGCTATCATTTAAAAATAGCCAAGAGTACTTTTCTGCAAAATTTATTTTCTTTTTTTTTTAAGATTTTATTTATTTATTTTTTAGAGAGAGGGAAAGGGAGGGAGAAAGAGAGAGAGAAACATCAATGCATGGTTATCTCTCATGCTCCCCCTACTGTGGACCTGGCTGGCAACCCAGGAATGTGCCCTGACTGGGAATCGAATTGGTGACTCTTTGGTTCACAGGCTGGCATTCAATCCACTGAGCCACACCAGCCAGGGCTCCACAAACAATACTTTCAATAAATGTAGTTGCTAGGTTAGTTGCTAACTTTGGGTTAATTCCAATTTTTACTAGATACTAATATATCCTAGAAGGGGAAAATGGTTTTATAATGAAAGAGATAATTTGTCACAATATTGTTTTCTTTATATGTCATAAGATTCTGATCTGGTGTTTCATATCTTTGAAGTAAATAAATGCACATTACCAGAAAATTACTCATCTTAAACCAAATACATTTGGATGTTTAATTTAAAACAAAAACAAAACAAAAAACACTGTCCCTATTTGTCATTTGAACTTCACAATGTAGTATTGTTACAGAGCAGAGGGGGGGTGGTTCCTTCACGATAAATTATTACAGAAAGGATTCCGCCTTTCTGTCTCTGGAGGTTCCTTCCCCCCACGCCCACCTGCTAGGTTCACAATGCCCGCCGCCAGAGGAAAGACGTCTCTCAATGCCAGAGTCTGGTGAAAAGGAAAGGAATTGTTTATTTAAAAGTTACACAAACTTAGAATAATGACCTAATGTCTTCAGTAAGATACTAAAGTCCTCTAGAATACCCACAGATGCACAGTCCTTCCCTCTCCCTGTGCCCAGTCCGGGGTACCGTGTCTCAGGAAAAGAAGTAGAAGTCCGTGATTCAGGCTCCCAGCACCATCAGCTGTGTGGCTGCTGCAATCTCCAGTTAATCCAAAGCCATGTGGCACCTTCTCATGGCCCACCAGCAAGAGTCCTCTCTCCCCTTTTTCTATGGCTGCAAAGTCTCTCCTTCAGAACCGCGTGGTCCTCTTCCTTTCCCCTCAGAACCTCGTGGTTCTCCTATTCACTCCAGAACCGTATGGCCCCCTATTTTCTTCGGAGCTGCGTGGTCTACTCTTCTCTCCCCCAAAACCTTGTGGTCCTCCCCATTTACTTTGGAGCCGCGTGGTCTCTTCTTCTCTATGGCTGCCAGGCCTAGGTTTAAATCCCAGCGCCCATCTTCCTTTGCAGCCCCATTTCTGACTCCTCCTACAGTCAGTTACACCTGCCAGCATCCCTGTATTCTTCCAGCTTTACTGGGCTGCCATAGTAAGTCTGGGCAGGTGTGGCCCCATGGCATGGAACCAATCATCTCCACGCTCTCACGCAGGCCCTGTAACCAGGGGGAGTTGCTTCCCAGTCCCATCTTGGGTGGAAGTCACTCCCATCTCCCTGGCTCAAAGCAGGGCCACAGCTATTTAACATATCTATGAAACCAGTTAAAGGTTATAGATATGTTAAATGACTGCCAGGGATTAGCTACAAAGCTGTTGCTACCCAAAACAATTCTGAATGGCCCTGTTCCATGTGCCCCATCCCCTCTGGCTCAGGCTTGTGGGGGTGAGGACATCCTACATACATTTTTCTAATATTGCCTGGACACCCTGAGTCCTGGACCCCATTACAAATCCCTTCCTGGGGCCCTCCTCTTGGCTGCACCCTGCTTCAGTATTGTCATTTTATAAGATTCCTGATTTTCTAGTGGCAAATTTCTGTGGGCCACACTATTGTAGATGTTATAGTACTACATTTTGTAATAAAAATAACCTCATGCTTTTATTTTTACTGAAGAGTATATTGTCAATATAAAAAAAAAGTTCAGATACTACAGAGGACAAAATTGAGTAAGAAAAAAGAATGAAGCCCATAGAGTGTTTCCCTCCTTTATTCTATCTTTAAGACATCAAGGGAATTGGTTGAATGTGTTATCTCTATTTATTTCTGAAGTATTATATGAGAACAACAGAACCTTCACAAAAGTTTATAAAGAAGATTTCACACTGAATTCTTTCATCATTTGAAGGGGAAGGTGTAACTTGAACATTCATAAAAATCTATAGAGACTGTGTTTGGGTTAAGAAAATGAAAAGGTATGTACTCCTGACAATCTTCTCACACCACGTAACTGAGCCTACATTTTTTCTGTTAAATGTGCTCATGTGGTTTTGTGACTGTTCACGCAAAAGGTCAATTAGTATTTCAACTCTAGATTATGGGGGCACACTAGATAAGTGGCAATGACCAGAGAAGCCAAAGAGATGAACTTGGACATCATGTATCTACAACTTTAAAAACGCTATGTCTTATTGGGGCATAAAATTTTGAAAACTATTGTACAGGTATCAATTAGGGCCTGGATATAAAAAGAAATGAAGCTTTGCTAAATCCCCCAAGACTGCCTGAGCTTCTTCATGGTAATGAAGAAGTGTCAGTGGAAGCTGATGGAGCTTGTGTGCATGTGTATGGATGTGGAGTGGAGCATTGCAGAAGGGAAATGCTGGCAGACTGAACTTTTGCATCTGAAATGTCATTTGGAATTTACTTGTGTACTTCAAGCCCAGTCTCAAACTCTTCCACTACTATTAAAAATGGTCTAAAAACAGATCAGTCTGCTGTAAAAAATTGATTTGACAAAAGCAATTTTAAATTGTTGATGGCTTAAAATTTGCAGCATTTCCCTCCTCTCTGATGTAGTGTGAATAGGAGATGTTTGTCTGTTATTTACGTAATAGCCTGGTGAAAAAATAGAGCATGTGCTTCCCTCCTATTTGTCTTCTGCATTAACCTCAGTTGGGGTCAGGCTGAAATGCTATAGGTACTGATCGCTGCACATTACCAGCATTATTGCTTAATGTGCCATCAAGTACAAGTGTGAGTGGGCTCATAATCACCACCACGGTCCTCCCAGGCATCATTTATCTAGAGGTAACTCTGAAAAAATTATTTAAAATTGTGACATTTAAAAAATAAAGATTAAAAGTTCTGAAAGGAACAGAAGTCATCCACACAGCACCCTCTTGGCACCATAAATCAAAGTTCGTTAGAGCTGCAGATCAGAATAGCATAACACAGAGGCAGCCTTTGTGGTTCCCAGCTCTCTCATGTACCACCCCTGCTTCCCCCATTTACTAAAGCACACCTATTTTTGAACACTGGCCTCATGACCTTGAGAGAGATTTGGCATACACATGCAAAATGCAGGGTTAAATTGGAAAAAAAATATGTACAGTGCAAAGCATCTTTTAAATGGAAATGCCAAGTTCATTATATGTTTGAAATAAACATTTGTTATAGGGCTTCTCTGGGAAGCCTGTCGTTTCCTTTTTTTTCACAGAGGGCCAAGTGCTGTCTTTCTCACTCTATTCAGCTTCCTGAGTACAGGTCCACACTGGCTGTGCCCTTAATTACTGCAGAGGGTCACTTCTGAAGGGCTTTAGAAAGTTCATCAGGGGGGTAAGCTGCTTTTTGACCTCCCTTCACACAGTTCTAGTCAGAGATTGTTTTTTGTATTCTGAGGAAATATAGAACTTAAAAACACATAATATCTACATTTAGATTTGGATTTTTTGAAAATGATAGGATTATTAGGAAGACAAATGTTTAGACCTGGTTTATACACGTGCTGTCACAGACATTACCTTTTCCAAAAAGCTGACATGTATTCCCACCTGAGGATATGTTTATTGATTTTAGAGAGGAAGGGACAGAGGGAGGGAGGACCAGGAAGAGAGAGAGAGAGAGAGAGAGAGAGAGAAGAAGAGAGAGAAGTACACTGATGGATGGCTTCCTGTACATATCCGCCATGGGGAACGAACCTGCAACCTAGGTATTGCCCTGACCAGAGATCAAATCTGCAACATTTTGGTGTATGAGACGTTGCACCAAACTGAGCCACTATGCCAGGGCACCAAAAAGGTGACATTCATTGTTCGAAGTCAGTTGTATCAATACTAGGAGATTTGTTAGGAATTTCATGTGATACACAATGCAGATTATACTGAAAACATTTTCAAGTTCCATCTTGTATGGGTATCATCATGCCATAGGATATTTTGTGAATTTTACTAATTACGTGCCTTGCTAACCTTCCACTCTTTTCTTAAAGTAGTAGACAAAGTATAATATTGGCTGTTCATGTTGTTATCTTACTCAAAAAGAGAATAAAATAATTTCTAAAGTATTTGTAAAGGAACATATCTTTCAAAATACATTTTAATAGTCATTGGTAAATACTTCTGTTTTGAGAAGTCTTCAGAGTTGTAATAGAAAGAGAAATAAAAGGCTCCTGTGGAAAGAACTTTGCAGCTTGTTGCAACTTGATTGTTCACACTTCAAAGCAATCCTAAGGAAAACTGTAAATAAGGCTTAGGCATAAAACTCCATGGGCATCCGGAAATAAGCCTGCTGAACAACAGAAGAGTCTGGATTCTGGCAAACAGCCAATTTCTGAGGGAAAATTCGGAAAGGTTTAATATATACTGAAGTATTGATAGACTCAGAAAATATGTGGATGTACTTAGCTTTGTGCCACTTAAAGAACTCATTTGACTTCCCTGACTATGAAGTAGATCTGGTTGTCATGTGTTTTACCAGATTCTAGTACTGCTGGCACACCGATAATAAAATCCGGTTTATAGGAAGGCCATACCTTTCACAAGAGACACTTCTCCCTCTCTCTTCTTTTTAATGCTCATTTGGACTTACTAGAATCTCTGAAACAGCCATGGTTGGTGTGGCTCAGTGGATTGAGCGCAGGCCTACAAGCCATTGGGTGACCAGTTCAACTCCCAGTCAGGACACAGGCCTGGATTGTGGGCCTGGTCCCCAGTTGGGGGTGTACGAGAGGAAACCACACATTGATGTTTCTCTGGCTCTCTTTCTCCCTCCTTTCCCCTCTCTCTAAAAATAAATAAATAAAATATTTTAAAAATTTTTTAAAGAATCTCTGAGACAGTTATCAAACATTTTAACAAAAGAAAGATGCACTAGGGATTACAGTTGGGTGAGAATTACAAAGTCTGAGTTGTATGATAACAAAGGCTTTAAGTGAGTCTTCTAGCCATCTTCCCATAGCTATCCACAACACAGCACTGCATTCCTCTTTGAAAGTGGACTAACTATCATAACACCTAAGAGCAACAGGCACACTTTTCTCCATCGCTTATCTGAAAATATTCTCACTTATTTATGTTTATAGCATATACTCTCTGGATGAAAGCCATTTGGAACAGAAACCACTGAAACAATGATGGGCAATGGGTCACTCATAAATTTTAAAACAGAGAATGCCCAAACACTGCACACATTGTTTCCCTATGATAACCTGGTAATACAAAAAATTAATACAAAAACCATTCACCTTCAAAGAGATGGGGGGGGGAACGACTGAATGCAACAGCGAATGTTAGACTTCTATTAAGAAAGCTCAATTTTCCAGTTTCTCTTTTCATTCCCTTAGCATTCATTTCCCTGTTGCTGGCAACAACAGCATCAAATTTATTCCTAAGCTAAATTCATCAAATAATTGACAAAAATAATTGACAAAAAATTGATAAAAACCTGGTTTGCTTTTTGGAATCATAGCCCGCTCTTAAAAAATGAATGTACCATTTTCTCCATTAACTGGCATCCAGAAGAGAATATTCCTCAAAATAAAGTAAAACTTTCTTAGAAAGCTAAGTATCTTTTGTGTTACTATGAGTTATACCTGAGCAAGCCTTTGATTAATTTTTGATTTTATCAAAGTTCACATATTTTGAGATCTTGGAATTTTCCAAATTTACTTGATTTACTATATTCTCTCAGTATGCTATAATAGGACATTCCAGATTCTGACACACTATCTTCTTGTATTTTATATTCAATCAGTCAACTTCTTAAGATGGCAACATCTTCAACATTGAAAATCAACATATGCAAATACGATTAAGGCCAAAAGATAGAGGCAGTGAAAAGAAATTGCCTGAATACGGCTTCTGTTTCAATTTGTTGCTAGATTCTTATTAAAGTCTGTGTTGGTAAATTAATTTTGGGTGCACATATTGCAGGACTGACGTTCACTTCGTGTTACCACTATGGTTGTATATGTCATTAATACTGAAAAACTGCTACATAGGTTGGTAGGTAGCTGTTGCTGCACATCCTCCTAAGTGCTGTCCTACTTCTCTGGTCCCTCCCCTGGGTCAGAACCTCTCCCTTACTCCAGCAACTGTTAATGCTGGTTTGCCATGGGCCTCTTGGGCTCTGCTCCTGAACTAAGTCCAACATCTTTTCCGGGTGATTCTTACCTCCCAAAAGTATATTTTAAAGCTCCCCCTATCTTATGTGTATGGGAAGCAATAAGGTCAGACTGTTAAGGTTGAAAGCTGAATACTGTCATTTAGTAACTGTTTGACTTTGGGTGAGTTGCTTAACTGCTCCACGTTCCTGTTACCTCCATAAAATAGGGATCATAATAAAACTTAGCTCACAGGTGTTTCATGCACATTAAATAAAATAATGTATGTGAACTGCTTGGAATAGTGCTTTTCAGTAAATGTTTAATGACATTGTCATTTTATAATAGTGTACATAGAAATCCTATAGACTCCACCAAGAAACTACTCAATCTAGTAAGTCAATTTGGCAAAATAGCAGGATACAAAGTCAAAATTCAGAAATCGCAGGCATTTCTGTACAACAACAAAGAAATATCAGAAACAGAAATCAGGAAAAAAAACCATTTGATATAGCAACAAATAAAATAAAGTACTTAGGAATAAAACTAACAAAGGAGATAAAAGACCTGTACTCAGGAAACTACACAACATACAAGAAAAAAAGTAAGGAAGACACAAACAAATGGAAGCATATACTGTGTTCATGGATTGGAAGAATAAACATCATTAAAATGTACATATTACCCAAAGCAATTTATAGATTCAATGCAATCCCTATTAAAATACCAATCACATATTTCACAGATATAGAGCAAACATTTCAAAAATTTATATGGAACCATAAACAACTCCCCAAACTCTCAGAAATCTTGAGAAAGAATAACAAAGTAGGAGGGGCCACAATACCTGATATCAAACTATATTACCAGACCAAAATAATCAAAAAAGTCTGAACCTGGCATAAACACAGACACACACATCAATGAAACATAATAGAGAACCCAGAAATAAACCCATGTCCCTATGGTCAATTAATATTCAACAAAGGGAGCAGAAGCATAAAATGAAGTAAAATAACCTCTTTAACAAATGGTGTTGGAAGCTCTGGACAGCTACATGCAAAAAAAAAAAAATGAAGCTAGACCACCAACTTATACCATATACAAAAATAAACTCAAGATGGATAAAAGTCTTAAAGATAAGTCAGACATCATAAAATTCCTAGATGAGAACATAGGCAGGAAAATCTCAAATATTCCATGTAGCAATATTGTCACCAATATGTTCCCTAGAGCAAGAGGTATAAAGAAAAGAATGAACAAATGGGACTTCATCAAGAAAAAAAGCTTTTTCATGGCTAAAGAAAACATCAGTAAAATGAAAAGGAAACCAACCATATGGGAAAAAATTTTGCAAATGATACATTGGACAAGGGTTTGATCTCCAAAATATATAAAGAATTCACACAACTCCACATCAGGAAGACAAAGAACCCAGTTAAGAAATGGGCAAATGACTAGAAGAGACACTTCTCCAAGGAAGACATACAGAGGGCCCAGAGACATATGAAAGGATGCTCAACATCACTGGCTATCAGAAAGATGCAAATTAAAACCTCAGTGTGGTACCACTTCATACCAGTCAGAATGGCCATCATTGACAAATGAACAAACAATAAGTGCTGGCCAGGTTGTAGATAAAAGAGAACTCTAGTACACTGTTGGTGGGAATGCAGACTGGTTCAGCCACTGTGGAAAGCAGTATGGAATTTCCTCAGAAAACTAAAACCAGAACTGCTCATTGACCTGGCAATTCTACTGCTTGAATTACATCTTAAGAACCCTGAAACATCAATTCAAAGAAGCTATGCACTCCAATGTTCATAGCAGCACAATTTACAATTGTCAAGTGTTGGAAGCAGCCTAAGTGCTCATCACTAGATGAGTGGATCAAAAAACTACGGTACATTTACATGATGGAATACTATGCAGCATAAAGAAAGAAGGAGCCCCTACCCTTCACAACAGCATGGGTGGATCTGGACAGTATTATGATAAGTGAAATAAGCAAGGCAGTGAAAGGAAAATACCATTTGATCTCACCTATAAGTGGGACCTAATCAACAAAACAAACAAGCATGCAAAATATAACCAGAAACACTGAAATAAATAACTAACTGACAGTAACCAGAAAGGGGTGGGGAGAGGGGTAACAGGGTAAAATAGGGGAAAGGTCATCAAGGAACATGTATAAAGGACACATGGACAAAGCCAAAGGGAGTAGGGTTGAGGCTGGGAGGTGGGGATGGCTGGGGTGGGGGGATGGGGTTGGGGGAAAATGGAGACAACTTTACTTGAACAACAATAAAAAAGATAGAGGAATATGAAAAAAACATATCATTGTCATCTTTGCTGCCTGGAAAAGGAAGAGAATCTAAACTTATCAATTATAAACTTGGAATTTTTCCACTAGATAATACTCCCCTGACTCAAATATTGCTAGTAATATGTATGATAAAGTGGTAGACTGGAGCAACAATTTGAGTGAGAAATAAAGTCCATCTTCAGTGATTTAAAGAGATGATTCAATGGGGAATATTGAATGCTAATTTTCATTCTTTATAATGATACTATGTAAATAGAAAAAAACTAGTTAAAATTTGCATGATTTGAATTTGACTGAAGGGGAAGGTCAAGGAATACTCATTACCACCTAGCACTGACCATTCAGAAGAATGGTTTGAACACTTGTACTAACAAAAATTGCTGCATTAGCTGTCCTACAGTAGTTCCACCACTTGAGTGGAAGCAAGAGGTAACAATTGGTGAGGAACCACACCAGGATGAGGTGATCAAGGGAACTGTATATTCTTTACTGTAGCCTCTTGATGCTTTCTCTCTGAGGATGGAAGAAGTGTGGATCCTGGTCCTCTTAAGTCAAACCAATAGGCTCAGTTAAAAATTAACTCCTGTTTTCAGTGTAATTGCCAAACTCTGTCACTTGTGATATGTGTGTGTGTGTGGAGGAGGTTGTTAAGGCATGGGGGATAAAAGGAGGAGGATTAAAGGGACAGACCAACTAATATAATCAAGTGGCCTTTCTTATTGTGTAGTAAATAACCAAACTTTCCTTTGCTCCTTCTCTCTTTGAAGGGGCATAGAAAATATTAGTCATGGGAGTAATTGCTTACTCATTCTATTCATACCTACTACATTGCCAGATATCCCAAGCTTCATTACTGGACTCTAAATTATACAAATAATTTAAATTCAATGGCATAAAATAAACTGAATGTGTTAGTCTGGAACAATGTTAGTCACAGAATTATCTACACATGTGCATTTTGTGAATAAAGTACAGAGTGGGTAAATTGCTTTTTGTCACCTTTTGGAACATTTTTGGAAGACAATATTAATTTCTTTTTCCTTAGGAATAGCCAAATCCAAACTCTATTCCTAAATATTATAAATACAATATTTATTAATTATTTTTTATAAATAGATTCTCCCCCCAAATGACTCTGATAAAACTTAATTGTTTTTGACAAATATAATGTGATTCAATAATGCCAAGACCAGTATTGCTCATAAAATAAAAGTAAGTTTTTAATTAAAGAGAAGAGAGAAAAGTGAATGATTAAATTCTTAGCTAATACCTTTATTGCCTATGATTCATAAAGATACATGCATAGTCATGGGTGGACATGCTTTAAATGAACAAATGTGTTGGTGGAGTATATTTCTGCTCTTCAAAGGCCACATGTCTTCAGAATCAGGTCTAAATCAAAACTTTCAGTGGCCCAAACAGTAGAAACCATTATGGAGATTTCCCACCTTCCCATGCATAATTACAAAAAAAAATTACATTGTAAAATATGTGTAAGAAAGTAAGACTTATAATACTTCCTCTAAAGATATCAGAAAAATAAATTATTCCTGTTTTTTTTTTTGTGCCCCAGATTTTCTGCAATCTTGTAAATGTGTTTGGTCTGTGTGTTGGGTGGTTAAGGGTTTTCATTTGAGAGCGTAGAAAGTGATATTTTAAATGTTCCTCTACCAACCAAACTTAGGCTTTACTTGTGATTCCCAGCACCCAGTGCAGCAGATTCATTTGAAGTGGTTACCACTATCTCATTTCTGAACTTTATGTCTTATCCTCTTTACAAACAATTCACTCTTCAGCAGACAGAGTAACTGTCTCTTCACAACACTCTTCTGTACAAATTACCTAATTAGATTTTCATTGTAATCATAATAATGATTAAGAAGAAGACAGCAAATCAAAGCATTTACTATTTGTCAGGCTCTAAGTGCTTTACATGTATTAACTGATTTGATCTAGAGAATAATTCTAAAATATAGGTATTATTATCACCAAACTCAGATGTGAAAAATGAGGCACAGAGGGATCAAATAGCTAAAATCAGAGAGATACCAAAATGGTAGAGCCAGGATTTGAAGTCATTTTCAAAATGGAGTTAGAGTAAAAACTAAAGTTTTATTTTTTTAAATAGAAGAGAATGAGAATGATGACTTCTTAATAGCAGTTTTGGGAGCTAGAAAGCCATTGAAAAATGCCTTCAAAACTTTACATGGAATTATTTTCAATCTTTAATTCTATATAAAAACTATCAATTATATGTTATAGTTGAATAAAAAACATTTTAGACATGCAAATCTCTAAACAAAAATGAACTTTTTACTGTCCAATTCTCAGGTGTCCTAGAAAATATGTTCCATAAAAAGAATTGAGCAATCCAAATTAGAGATGGACATAGAATCCTAGAAACAGGGCAATCAACACAGGAGATAAGTGGAGGTAGCTCCCAAGATAATAGTAAAACAAGTCTAAGGGTAACATCTGAGTACTAGTTCTACAGAACAATCTACATGGGACTATAAGGTTGGAGACTTCAGCAGAAAAATTATACTGACAAATTGTATGAAAAATTTGTGCATGTGAAAATTGTATTGAGAGATATTTCATAGAGTAGTTTGAGCTCTAAAAGAAATTCAAGAACTACTAAGCAAAGCAATTTTTTAAAAGTAGGTATTTATTCCAGATAAGCAAAATAAAATATATCTATATCTATATATCTATATCTGTATCTATATCTATATCTATATCTATATAGTCAGAATAATACATTCATTAGTGAAGAATATGTTCAAGGTTATAATAGTGAATTACTAAGTATGGATTTAAGAAATAATTGTGATTTAGCAAAATTGGGAAATAACAGTGAAGAACTTTATTCATTATGGTAGAAAGTTATAGACAATATCTAAATTTTTTTAATCAGAAAGTGACATTTTATTTTATTATTTAAACTTTATTGTACTTTTTCATTATAATTTAGTTCCCTTATAACCCCCTCCCTCCCACCAGCAATCACCACACTGTTGTCCATGTTCATTAGTCTTTTTTGCTTTTGCTCAATCCCTCCAACCCCCACTCCTGCCCCAATATTTAGAAACAGACAGGTAAGCACCATAAGAAACAAAAGTGTTAAGAGTGGTTGACTCTGGCAAACCACACTAGGGAAAGGGAAGAAATTGATGTTTTTAGTTTAAGTCTCATAGGCCTATTGGACTTTTCCAAAAATGTGCATGTATTACTTTGACAAAAATAATAAATGTATTTTTAAACCTTTAGAATTAAGCATTTGCATGATAAACCAATATTTTTTACATAAATCCAATATGATATTCATAACTGATTAAAATAATAGGTATCATGAAGGAGTGCTTACTCTGTGCCAAAAACTATAACAATGGCTTTTAATGATCTAATTTGAAAGTATGGTTTAAGGCAACTCCAAAATGCCTGCAGAGTAGGTGGAAGCTACACTCACCTGCTCCTGGCACAAAACCGGGATTATAGAGCTAAACTGAAGACCAACCAACCCGAATAAACATCTGAAGTCTAGCTGAACTGAAATATTGTAACCAAAGATTTACAGAAGAAGCTACATAGAAACTGGTAAGGAAAGCAGAGATGTGGAAATGGTTGGCCACTTCACCCACATGCAGCAGCACAGAAGTTGGAGAAATATCTCAAATTTCAAAACTCCTTTTTCCCAGGAGTGAGGGATCTCAACCTCATGCAGGAATCCCTAACCAGGGCAACAAAGATAGGAAGAGGAGCCCACAGAGCATCTGGCAGTGAAAACTAGTGGGGGTTCAGTCTTCCTGGGAGAGAGGAGAGACTGTTAGAGACCCAGATGCAGCCTTCAGGGTTGAGCGGTCCTATTGTTAGAGCACCAGCTTGGAGAGTTCACTGCCTGATCCTTCAATTACTGGCAGCACCACTCTTTTGTGATTTGGTCCTGCAGAAGGGTCTACTGGTTGCACCTAGCAGGGACCTTAAGGGTGCTTTTACTTTTTCTGGAGAAGGTCTTGGCAGGGACTCAGACAGTAATTAAATTGTGCAGCTTTGATAAAGGGATCACTTTCCAGTGTTCCACACAACTTGTTGAATCACTTGTACTGCTTTTCTACTTCCTGTGGACCCACCCTGCTGAGTTTAGTACTACAAGAGGATCAGAGTGCCATGCAGAGCTGGGACTTTTGGAACACATCTCCAGGGAGGCTTTTGTCCTGGAATCTAATGGATGGGTGCTGAGTTTTGTGGCTACATCATGGGGGGTCTTTTCTATCTCCCGAGTTCAGCTTGTCCTATTCCCTCAATGGGAGACTCATTTGACTTGCCTTTCTGAAAGCTGGGGGCCCTGCCATGCTGAGCTCAGTCTTGCATGGGGATCTGATGTCTGCTCAGAGAGGAGATCTTTGGTGTATGCTCCCCTTGGAGATCATTGCACAGTTAGTGGAAGAAGTGCCTGTCCACCTCCTACAGGCTTTCTAGTACCACCCACAATGGGAGACTGTCTGGAATGGCCTTCAAAAGTTCCAGTGGGCCTGCCCTCCTGAGTTTAGCACTGTAGGAACAAAGGAGAGCTCCTTAGAGTTGGGACATTTGGAGCACAGTCTTCCTTGTAGGCTTTTGTCTAGGACTGGGGCAAAGTATTCATTCCCCCTGCTGTGAGCTTGGCTGGCACCACCACCAAGAGGCTTTTTTGATGTTTCCTCCCAAGCCCTGGTGGATCACCTTGCTGAGCTTGCAATGGAGGTAGCTGGCTATCCCCAAACTGAACTTGGGGTGTGCTCTTCCTCTGGGAGCTAGAGCTGGAGACCCTAGCAGAGACCTAGTGGTATGACGCTGGAATAGAGGCCACCTTCCCCTCACTGAGTGCCTGACAACACAGCCTTCAAGTAAGCGACCAATTAGTCCTGTCTGCCTGACCCTGGTCATTCTTCTCTAGAAAATAGTGATCTGGGAAGGGTCTTTGTGTCTCAGCTAGCCTGGGTTTACCCTAAATTGTTTCTTCATAAGGCTCTGGAGGAAGACCAGGCAATCTCATATGGAGGAAAAGTAGCCAGCAGGTGGGGGCAGACATCAGGGAGCTCAGACCTTTAATAGATTTGCCCCCAGCTCCAAGCTTGAGGAAACCAACCCATGTACACAGATTGGTACCTCCCATGCACACCAAGGCCCAGTAGATGCAGCCACAAACAATAGTTTGAGACAGGTAGACCAAGGCAGGTTATACAATGTCTGACATCAACCTGTACCTAAACCCTGACCCAATGGGCCCAGAGCCACAACAACCAGTGGTTGGTTTCAGACTATACCAGAGCATAACCCAACTAGACCCACAAGCATCACACCAAAAGGAGATTTCAGCAGGCACCAGATTTTTCAGGGACAAGTCTACCTTGGGGGTTGGGCAGCCCCTGACTCATACATGGTGATCAAGGTTTATCCTTATAATCAGCCAGCCAGAAGGGTTAACTCTAACCAAATAAAAGCCAATAACACTGAAGACTCAACTACAATAGGAGGGTGTATATAACCCACAAGAAACATTCCTGGAGCACTGAGATTACTTGATCTAGAAGGTTGCACCACTGAGCTCAAAAAGACACCTACATTATAAAGCCATCATAATGAGTTTGGGAGTCATAGCAGACATACCTAGAGACAAAATGGGGAGACAAAGAACTATTTCCCAAAGGAAAGAATGAGAGAAATCCGCAACAAAGGAATTAAATGAAATGGAAGAACTAAGATACCAGATGCAGAGTTTAAAATAATGGTTAAGTTAAGTGAAATAAGCCAGACTGTGAGGGACAAATACCATATGATCTCACCTTTAACTGGAACATAATAAATAGAAGAAAAAAAGGAAACAAAATATAACCAGGACATTGAAGTTAAGAACAATCTAACAATAGTCAGGTGGGAGTGGGGAGGGGACAGTGAGGAGAGGGGATTACAGGAACTACTATAAAGGACACATGGACAAAATCAAGGGGAAGGGTGGAGGAGGGGGAGGGAGGGGGGTTCGGCTGGGGTGGGGTGGAAGGATGGGGAGAAAAGGCACACAACTGTAATTGAATAATAATACAAAATTAAAATTAAAAATAAAATAAAATAAAATAAAATAATGGTTATAAGGATGCTCAAAAACTTTGGGGGAAGAATCGATGAGCTTAATAAGAATGTAAACAAAGAGGAAGTAAGCATTAAAAAAGACATAGAAACCATTTTAAAAACTGTTAGAAATGAAGAATATAATATCTGAAATAAAGAATATACTAGAAGAAATCAACAATAGGTTAGATGAGCAAAGGATTGAATCAATGAATTAGAGGACAAATAACAATAAGAACTAAAGCAGAGCATCAAAAACAATTTTTTTTAAAAAATAGGGAAAGTCTAATATATCTCTGGGACAACATCAGGTCTAACAACACTTTCATCTTAGAGACACCAGAAGTAGAACAAAGTGAGCAATGGATAGAGAATCTGTTTGAAGAAATAATGGCTGAAAACTTTCCTAACCTGGTGAAGAAAAAGTCACTCAAGTTTAGGAAGCACAGAGACATCTAATTAAGATGAATCCAAAGAAGGCCACACAAAGACACATCATAATTAAAATGAAAAAGGTGAAAGTCAAAGAGAGAATCTTAAAAGCACCAAAAGAGAGACAGTTACCTACAAGGGAGCTCCCATAATGAAACCTAAACTCAGGTTCTGTTGCCTCCCACCACAAAAGCCAAACTTATGAGATGGATGCTGGTACAAAAAGAAAGAAGTTTATTCAGGTGCTGTGGCCTGGGAGAATGGTGGACTCCTGTTTCAAAGACCATACCCTCTTTTTGCTCAAGCACACAGATCTTATACAGGTAGGAAGGGTGTTTGTTTCCTGTCCCATTATCTTGGCTCACTCAGGCTCTATCATACTTCTAGCTCCTGGTGTTCTCGGGCCCCATTCATTCATTTTCTAGCTCTTGGTGCATTCAGCATAAGAGCCTCCCCTGAGTCATCTTTGTCAATGGGGGAGACTCCCTGGAGTGCCCTGACTGTGTATGGTAATAATAAGGCTGTCAGCTGATTCCTCAACAGAAACACTTCAGTCCAGAAAAGATTGGCATAAATTATTCAAGATGATGAAAAGCAAGAATCTACAATCCAAACTACTCTCTCCGGCAATGTGGTCTTTAAAATTAAGTCAACACTTTGGCCAGGTTGCTCAGTTGTTGGAGCATCACCCCATACACCAGAAAGTTTTGGGTGTGATTCCCAATCAGATCACATACCTAGGTTGTCAGTTTTAGTCCCACAATGATCTCTTTCTCTCTCAAATCAATAAAAATATCTTTGGGTAAGGATTAAAAATAATAATAAAAATAAATAAAATTGAAGGTGAAATAGTGAGCTTCCCAGACAAAAAACAAAACAAAACAAAAAAGCTAAAGTAGTTTATTACCACCAATCCCGTATTGCAAGAAATGTTAAAGGGCCTGCTTTAAGAATAAGAAAACAAAAGTAATAGAGGAATGTAGGTATAAAAACAAAGTCATAGTAAATAAATACCTATCAATAATAACCTTAAATGTAAATGGATTAAATGTTTCAATCAAAAAACATAGAATAGCTGAATGGACAAGAAAACACGACCACCTGTCTACAGGAGACCCATCTCCTCAGAAAAGATACACACAGACATAAAGTGAAGGGAAGGGGAAAAAACATTCCATGTAAATTGGAACATAAAAAAAAAGCTGGGATAGCAATATTTAGATCAGACAAAATAGACTTCAAAATAAAGAACAAGAGACAAAGAAAGTACTATATAATACTGAAGGGATTGATTCAACAAGAGGATATTACCCTGTAATCACATATGCTCCCAACATAGGAGCATCTAAATATGTATTAAAATATCTTGGTGGACACTAACAGAGAAATTGACAGTAATACAATCCTAGTAGGGGATTTTAACACCCCACTGACATCAATAGATAGGTATTCTGGACAAAAAAAATCAACAAAGGAAACAGCAACCTTCAGTGACACACTGGATTGGATGAATTTAGTTGGTATTTACAAAACATTTTTCCCAGAGCACAATATACATTCTTCCCAAGTGCACATGGAAAATTCTCAAAGATAAACCACATATTTGGATAGAAAATAAGTCTTAAAAAGTTCAATAAGATTGAAATCGTATCAAGCATCTTCTTGAATCACAATGGCATAAAACTAGAAATCAACTAAAATTTTAAAAAACTGTAAAACTTTCAAATACAGGGAGACTAAATATCATGTTATTAAGCAATTAATAAGTTAACAATGAGATCAAGGAATATATCAAAATTGCCTGGAAACAAGTGAAAATGAACATACCACATCCAAAAGTCTGTAGAACAGAGCAAAAATAGTTCTGAAGGGGAAGTTCATAGTATTACATGCCTACCTCAAGAAGCAAGAAAAATCTCACATAAAAATCTAACCCTACACCAAAAGAACTAGGAGACCAACAACAACAACAATGAAGAAAGCCCAGAGTAAGTAGAAGGAAGGAGATAATAAAGATCAGAGTGGAAATAAATGACATACATATTATTTAAAATTATAAAAGATCAATAAAACCAAGAGCTGGTTCTTTTTTTTTGAAAAGATAACAAGATTGATGAACCTTTAACCAGACTCATCAAATGAAAAAGAGAAAGCACTCAAATAAATAAAATTAGACATGAAAGAGGAGCAGTAACAACTGACATCACAGAAAATACAAAGGATTATAAGAAAATACAATGAACAATTATATTCTAAGAAATTGTATAACCTGGAAAAAATGGATAAAGTTTTAGAAACATACAATCTTCCAAAATTAAATCAGGAACAATCAGAATGTCTGAATAGACCAATCACATCTGATTAAATTGAATCATCAATCAAAAAACTCTCAGCAAACAAAAGTCCTGGACTGGATGGTTTCACAGGTGAATTTTACTAAACATTCAAAGAAGAACTAACTCCCATCCTTCTCAAACTATTCCAAACATTTCAAGGGGAGGGGAGACTTCCATGGTCTTTTTACAAGGCCAGCATTATACTAATTCAAAAATGAGATATAGACATTACAAAGAAAAAATGTATAGGCCAATATCCTCGATGAAAGTAGATGCTAAAATCTTCAACAAAATATTAACAAACTTGATCCAGCAATTCATTAAATCATACATCATGATCAATTGAGACTCATTTTGGGCATGTCCATTTAAATTGAATTATTTATTTTATTATTATTAACTTCTCTTTATATATTTTACACAAGCCCTTTATTATATATGCATTGTGCAAATATTTTCTTTCTATGTAAGACTGTCTTTTTATTCTCTTATCAGAGTATTTCACAGAGCAGAAGGTTTTAAAAATTATTTTAATAAAGTCCAACTTACCATTGTTTTTTTTCACAAATTGTGCTATTTTTGTTATATTTATAATTCATCATTAAACCCACTGTCATGCTTTTTTCTTGTATTTGTTTCAGGAACTGTTATAGTTTTGAATGTTATATTTAGGTCTATGTTCTATTTTGAGTTAATTTTTGTGAAAGATTTAATATCTGTGTCTAAGTGTCCTTTCTCCATTAAACTGATTTTTCCTCTTTGTCAAAGATCAGTTGATACTATTGGTGTAGCTTTAGTTTTAGGTTTATTTGTCTGTCTAATTAAACTTTGTGTCTATTCTTTTGTCTATACTATGCTGTTTAATTACTGTTGCTTTTTTGTAAGTCTTGAAATCAGGAAGTGTGTGTTTTTAACCTAGTTTTTCTTCAATAGTCATTGTCTTTCCCTATAAACTTCAAAATTAGTTCTTCATATCCACAGAATAGCTTACTGAGATTTTGATTGAGATTTCATCGAATTTATAGATCAAATTGGGATGTGATATCATAACAATGTTGGGTGTTCCAATACCCATTAACATGAAATATGTTTATGCATATTCAGATAATCTTTGATTTGCTTTGTAGTTTTCTGTATTTATGTCTTGGAGATATTTTATTAATTTATACACAAGTATTTTATTTGGGGCTGCTATTGCAAATATCAATTTATTTAATTTCAATTTCTAATTTTTCTTTTGTATTTTTGTATATGAACATTGTATCCTGGGACCGAATTATACTCAGTTATTAACTCTAAGAGAGTTTTTGTTGTTGATTTTGGGTTTTCCACCATAATCAATTCTGTCATGTGTTGATAGGCAGTGTTCTTTTCAGTCTGTAAACTTTTATTACCTTCTCTTGTCTTATTATACTAGCTCACACTTCCACTACAATGTTGAATAGGATTTAAATGAGGACATATTTGCCTTGTCCCTAATCTTAACATGAACTTGTATAGTTCCTCACCATTAAATACAATGTTTGCTGTAGGTAATTTGTAGAAATTTTATTAAATTGAAGAAGCTCCTCTGTTTTCCCTGTCAGCTCAGGTTTTCGTTTTGAATGTGTTGTACTTAGCCAAATGTTTTTTCTGTGTTAATCTATTGCTGTGATGGATTACATAATTGATTTTTTCATGTTGCATACCTGGAATAAATTACACTTGGTCATAGTATAAAATTCTTTTTATTATCTTCTGGTTTAGAAGTATCATTATTGAGATATTTTAAAATTACATAAATTAGTTGTCTAATGTAAGACTGAGGACTATGTCAGTGAGTCTATGCTGAACTGAGAGAAGTGACACTTAAAAAGTTTTGATGTCTGCCACAATTCTCATGGAGTTGGCATGGTACAAGATACCGTGAGGTTCCTTCTGCTTTCTTTGGAAATTTGAATGTCAGATGACTGTGAAATTATACAACATAGGATGTTTCAAAGAAATTTAATAATCTTTTACCTCTTTGTTATATATATGGGAATATATTCCCAAAATTATTGCCAGGGTGAAGGAAAAGAATACTAAAAAAATCATCGCTCAGATTTGGATGATCCATATATAAATTTCTCATAAAAATCATACAGATAGAGATAGAACAAATCGAGTGATGGTTATAGTAGATAAAGTGGTATTCTGATACTATTGGTAGGTAGAAGGAATATCAAGAAGTAAAGTCATATGAGCTCCCTCCTGAGGTAGACATTGACCTAGTTTTTTGGACAACTAGTTATAGACATTCGCTCTCACACTTACCTCCTCTATACACAGAAATGCCTCACAGACAGGGAAAAATTTGAACTGATATCATCCACTGTCCTAATCATGCAGAAATATCTGTAGACAAATGGAAGATTCACCCACCAGTCCCCCTGACAGGAAAATTCTGGCCTTCAACCATAAAAAGCTTATAATTTATAAGGTTGCCCCAGTTATTCTTGTGATTTTTATATACCTATATCCATGTATAATATAGCTGCAAGTATACTCAACCACTACACACTGATTTTGTGTGGATACACACACTACCTTAGTCATGTATGCATGTATAAAGGGTGCATCTATAGAAGCATAACTTTTACTGCTTATTGGTGATTACATGTTACATACATAAATATGTATGTATTTATATGTATACATACATATATATTGTATTAGCAGTACATCACTTTGTGTAAAAAGGTATAATATAGGAAATAGAAGTTATGCAATTTCAAAGCTCACATTAAGACTTTACACACTAAGGCTCCACACACTAAGAGCCAAAGTTTTTTTGCTAAATATGAAAAATATTGCTCACATATGCTACCTCTATTTTAATATGATGCCCTCAGGCTTAGATTAATATCAGAATCTCAGTAACTTTATGCCTTAGGCATTATGTTATAGTTATTGGCCTCAGAACCAAGATGCTTTTAAAAATATCCTCAGTGAATTATATGTATTAATTATTTTTATTTTTTCATTTTTTATTGTTGTTCAAGTACAGTTGTCTTTATTTTCACCCCACCACACCCTCTGCCTCACCCTTCCTCACCTCTTACCCTCGAACCTACCCTTTTTGGCTTTGTCCATATATCCTTTATACATGTTCCTTGATGGTACTTCCCATATGTTTTCCCTGATTTGTCCTCTCAATCCTCCCCTCTGGTTACTTTTAGTTTGTTCTCTATTTCAATGTCTCTGGTAACATTTTGCTTGTTTGTTTGTTTTGTTGATTAGGTTCCACTTATAGGTGAGATTATATCATATTTGCCTTTCACTGCTTGGCTTACAGTATATTTATTATATGTCATTGATAATGTATTTATCATTTGGCAATGATATTTTGGATTTGACATGAAAAGCAAAGGCAATAAAATAAAAAGTCAACAAGTGGTACTAAATAAAACTCAAAAGCTTCTGCACAGAAAAGGAAACCATAAACAAAATCAGAAGGCTACTACTAAATGAGAGAATATATATGTAAATCAGATACATGATAAGGTATTAATATCCAAAATATATAAAGAAATTACACAACTCCATAGGGTAAAAAGCAATTCAATTTTTAAAAAAAGCATAGGATCCAAGTAGATATTTTTCCAAAGTAGACATACAGATGGCCAACAGGCACATAAAAAGATCACTAATCATCAGGGGAATACAAATTAAAACCACAATGAGATATCACCTCACACCTGTGAGAAAGGGTATCATCAATAAGTCAATAACAACCCCCCCCAAGTTTTAGCAAAGAAAACTCTCGTGAATTTTTGGGAATGTAAGCTGATGAAGCTACTATGGACATTCCTCAAAAATTAAAATACGTCACAAAACAAACTAATTGTGGAATCTCGATTAGAATCCCGGTCCTCTGGACACAAGTCAATAAAATCCAGGATTGAGGTAAATGATGGGGATTGTTTAAAATAACTCCAAACTGAAATTACTCATTCTTTCTTCCTTTAACTTTTTAATTAAAATATTTAGGTATATACTTATAAGAAATTAGACAATCAATATCCAATACAATTTGTTTGGACAAACATTGATCCTTAGGTTCACAACAGTTTTACCCCTTTGAAGTCAATTCTGGCCCACCATTCTTTTATTATTATTGTTATTATTGTTGTTCAACTACAGTTGTCTCCATTTTCCCACCACCACTTTCCCTGCTCCTACCCTCAGTCTTACCTTCCTTTTGGATTTGTCCATGAGTCCTTTATACATGTTCCTTGACAACCCTTCCCCTTCTTTCCCCCCTAATCTCCTTCCCCCTCCCTTGTGGTTGCTGTCAGTTCCTTATTAAAATGTCTCTGGTTACATTTTGCTCACTTGTTTGTTTTGTTGATTGGGTTCCAGTTATAGGTGAGATCATATGGTATTTGTCTTTTGCCACTTGGCTTATGTCACTTAGCATAATGCTCTCCAGTTCCATCCATGCTATCACGAAGGATAGTTCTTTTTTTCTGCTGCATAGTATTACATTGTATAAATGTACCACAGTCTTTTGATCCACTCATTTACTGATGGACACTTAGGTTGCTTCCAGCACTTGGCTCAGCGGTCCACTACTCTTGAATGTAGGCAATTACTGATCAATTATTGTCATTATAGATTAAATATCTTCATATAGGATTTCATATAAATATCCAAAATAAATATTGTATGCCTACATCCATTTGAGCAACATATTTTTATATTCATATATGTTTTTGGTTGAATAGGATGAATATTTTCATATATTTAACCATTAATATATTAGTACTGGAGGTGTTTCTACCTTTTAGCTATAAATAAAGTTTCTATAAACATGAGTGTAGAAGTTTTTTTGTGTGGACATGTATCTTAACATCTCTGATGTAAATAAGTTGAAGTAGTATTGCTGAATCATATGATGAACTTAATTTTAACTGTATCAGAAACCACTAAGCAGTTCTTTAAATTACCATTTTATGTTTTTTCCAGTGATGTAGGACTGCTTCCATTACTCCACTTCTGGAGACTTGCAGACTCCTGGCATAACCAGACATTTTAATTTTAATCATTCCAATAGATGTGGATTATTTTATTTTACTTTAAAAGATGTTATTGATCTTTTATTTAATTAAGCACTGATTTTTATTTAGAAGGAAATGATATATTTACAAAGTGGAACCTCCTACTTAAGAAGTGGTATGAGAATGTAACATTGATTTAACATACAGTGCCATTAAAGATTGTTTGGGGTATTCTATATTGTTTGTATTTCCATATAAACTTTAGAATTGGACTGTAAGTGTGTACAAAAACCTTCTGGAATTTTTACGGAGATTGCATGGAATTTCTAGATGATTTTTCAGAGAATTGATTTGCACATACTTTAAAAAATTAATTCCTAGGAACAAACCTTATTTTTATGCTTTTATTTTTATTTCTCATGATTTGTTGCATTTGTAAAATACAAATTATTTATGTGTATAATCCTTGTATCCTGTCTCCTTACTAAATTCCATTTCTAGTTCCAGTAATTTTAGTGCAGTTTTTATACATGCATGATCATGTCTTCTGTGAATGAAAATGTTTAATTTTCATTCCAACCTATATTTCTTATACCACTTGCTAAAACCTGCATAAGATTATTGAATGCATCTGTTGGTAGCAGTCATCTTTGTTCAGAAAAAGTATTTAGTGTATGAGTTTATCACAGTTAATCAGTGTATTAGTCATTTTTAATCAGGTTTTTTATTTTTGAATTTTAAGAGCTTTTTGTATATTTTGGATAACAGTTTGTGTCAGATAGGTCTTTTGTCAATATTTCCTCCAACTCTGTGGCTTGTCCTCTCATTCTCTTGAAACTGTCATTTATGATGTATACATTTTTAATTTTAATAAATTCCAGCATATTAATTATTTATTTTATGGAACATGCCTTTGCTATTGTATCTAAAAGGTATTACCAGAAAAGAAATAAAGAACTCTGTTACAATCAGTAGAGATACAAGATGACAGTGGATTAGGTGGAAGCTACACTAATCTCCTTCTAGGACCAAACTGGAATTAGAAAAAAAATTATAGAAAAATCATCCTTAATAACCAACTGAATACTAGATGGAGACAAGCCTTATGACCAAGGACTTACAGTAGAAGCCTCGTAGAGACTGCTATTCACCCTGGGCTCTGGCAGATGGAGAGCAGAGTGGACAAGAGCCACATGTGGAGAGTATGAGTGTCGTGGATCTGGAGAGAGAGCTGAGGAGTTGACTGCCAAGATCCCTATGCTGAGTCAAACCCCTATATTGTAGAAGCTGTCTTTCCCAGAAAGAGAACCATCAGCCCACCCACTGGAATCCCTCTTTTCCCACCCTGTGGAACATAAGCCCTGCTGAGAATTAACAGCTTGAGGTTCTTTAAATTACCAAGCCTGACTAGACGCTGGCAGGCAGAGATGGATCTTTGGGCAATTTGAGACTTTTACTGACCTGCCCCCAGGAATGGTGTTGAAAAAAGCAGGACTTGGAGTGCAGGTTGGTCCTTTATGCATGCACTCAGGCCAAGCAGAGGGAGTCACAAGTTGTGGATAACTGACAACTCCAAATAGGTTGCCCAGGGCCAGTCATGGGCAGCATCTAACATAAGCAGGTGATCAGAGAGACTGCAACACTGAGTCCAACAAGACACTTACTACATAAGGCCACTCTACCAAGATTGGGAGTCAGAGCAGATGTACTTAATACACATAAACAAACATAAAGAGGCAGAAAAAGTGGGGAGAAAAATAATAGATCAAAAAAGAAAGGACAAGAAAATTCTCTAGAAGGAGAATTAAATGATATGGAGGCAAGTGATCTATCATATATAGAGTTCAAAGTAATGATTAGCAGCATGCTTGACAGCATGAAAAAAAGCATAGTAACCATGAAAAGTATCAGTCAGAAATAAAGAATGCAATATATGATGTAAATAAGGCACTGGAAGGAATAAAGAGTAGGTTAGATGAAGCAGAGAATCATATCTGTTTGGAAACACAAGGCAGAAAACAATAATCAGAACAGCAAAAATAAAAATGAATTAAAAAACAATGAAGATAGTTCCAGGATCCTTTGGGACAACATAAATTGTAACAACATCCACACCATAGTGGTATATGAGGAGAAGAGAGAGAACAATGGATTGAGAACCTATTTTAAGAAATAATGACCAACTTTTCCCTAATCTGGTGAAGAAAAATGACACACAAGTCCAGGAGATGCAGAGAGTCCCGGAACAAGGTGGACTCAAAGAAGCCCACATGAACACACATCATAATTAAAATGGCAAACAGTGAAAAGAAACAGTGAAGATACAGATTCACTGTAAAGACAAACAGTGAATCTTAAAAGCTGCAAGGAAAAGGCAGTTAGTTACCTACAAAAGAGCTCCCATAAGACTGTAAACTAATTTCTCAACAGAAACATTTCAGGTCAGGAGAGATTGGTGTGAAATATTCAAAGAGATGACAAGTAAGGATCTACAACCAAGGCTACTTTACCCAGCAAGGCTATCATTTAAAATTGAAAGAGAAATAAAGGTCTCCCCAGACAAGAGAAAGCTAAACAAGTTTGTTACAACCAAGCCAGTATTATAAGACATGTTAAAGGGCTTGACTTAGGAGAAAGAAGGAGGAAGAGGAGGAGGAGGAAGAGAGAGAAAGAGGAACAGAGAGAAAAAATAAAATGGCAACACATATGTACCTATCTATAATCACTCTAAATGTAGATGTTCCAATCAAAAGATATAGGGTATCTCAATGGATAAGAAAACAAGATCAATATATAAGCTGTCTCCAAAAGACCCACCTCAGAACAAAAGATAAACACAGACTAAAAGTAAAGGGAGGGAAAACATATTTCATGCAAATAGAATTTTAAATAAAAGCTGGAGTAGCAATATCTATATCTGATAAAGTAGACTTACAGGGGTGTCCAACCTGTTGCCCATGGGCTGCATGCAACCCAGATGGTTATGAATGCGGGCCAACACAAAATTGTAAATTTTCTAAAACCTTTTTTCGCTCATCAGTTTTCATTTGTGTTTGTGTATTTAATATGTGACCCAAGAGAATTTGTCTTCTTCCAGTGTGGCCCAGAGATGCCAACAGGTTGGATGCCCCAAAGGGTAAAACAAAAGTTATAGTAAGTGACAAAGAAGAATACTACAAAATGATAAAGAGAATGAGCCAACAAGAGGATATAACTCCTGCAAACATTTATGCACCCACATAGAAACACTAAAAATACATTAAGTAAAATTTGATAAACATAAATGGAGAGATTGACAGCAATCAGAGAAAGGGATCTAAACACCACAATGACATCAATGGAGAGATCTTACAGACAGAAAATCAACAAGGAGACAGTGGCCTTACATGACATACTAAATCAAATGGATTTAATTGATATCTTCAGATCATTTTACCCCAAGTCTTCAGAATATACATTCTATTCATGTGCACGTGAAATGTTTTCTAAGCTACACAATGTATTAGGACACAAAACAAGTCTCAATAAATTGAAGAATACTAAAATCATATCAAGCATAATCTCTGACTATAATGCCAGAAAAGTAAAAATGAATCACAAGAAGAAAACTGAAAAACACACAAGGACATGAAGACTAAATAATGTTACCAAACAATGAATGGGCTAACAATGAGATCAAAGAAGGAATAAAAAGATACCCTGAAAAAAACAAAAATCCAAATTCTGGGACACGGGAAAAGCAGTCCGAAGAGGGAAATTCATAGTGTTATGACTGATCTTAAGAAGTAAGAAAAGTTCAAATAAATAATGTAACTTTACACTTAGAGGAACTTAAAAAAAAAGTGAATAAATGAAAGGAAATAATAAATTCAGAGCAGAAATAAATAAAATGGAAAAACAAAATAAAGAAACAAAAAATAACACAAAAGATCAATAAATCCAAGATTTGATTCTTTGAAAAAAAAAAAAAAAATTGACAAATCTTTAACCAGATTCACCAAGAGAAAAAGAGAAGGGATCCAAATAAATAAAATCAGAAATAAAAGAAGAAAAACAACAACTGACACCAAAGAAATACAAAGAATTATAAGAAACTGTTATGGACAGCTATATGCCAACAAACTGGACAATCTGGAAGAAATGGATAAATTCCTAGAAACATACAATCTTTCAAAACTCAATCACGAAGACTCAGAGAATCTGAATAGACATACTACAACAAGTGTAATTAAAGCAATAATCAAAAAATCCCACAAACAAAAGCTCTGGGCCAGATGATATCACAGGAGAATTTTACCAAACATTCAGAGAAAAATTAACACCTATTTTTCTCAAATGACTCCAAAAAGTTCAAGAACAGGAAAGACTCCAAAGCTCATTTTACCAAGCCAGCATTACCCTAATTACAGAACCAGATAAAGACACGACAATGAAAGAAAATTATAGGCCTATATCCTTGATGAACATTGATGTTAAAATCTTCAACAAAATATTAGCAAATTGAATGTAGCAATACATTAAAAAGATCATACCATGATCAAGTGAGTTTTATTCCAAAGATGCAAGGTTGGTACAATATTTGCAAATCCATAAATATGATACACAACCTAAACAAAGTGAAAGTAAATACCACATGACCATATCAATGGACACAGAAAAAGCATTTGATAAAATCTAACACCACTTATGATAAACAAACAAACAAAAAAACTCTCAGAAAAGTTGTACGGGAGAAGCTCTGTCCAGCAGCATGCTCCTCCCGTCCACCACAGATGAGAAATAAGTTGTGCTGGACACAATCTTGCTGTTCCAGTGGGAAAAGGGGTGAAGATTCCCTCTAGTGGAGAACCTCCTGAGCCCTTCTCCCAAATGGCTTTTATTGGGAATGGTATGTGTATGTGTATATATGCATAGCTCATCAATCAATGTCAAAAAGCTACAGTCATACAAAAACAGGTATTACCTATAGATAACAATTGATAGAACACAAAGATTTGTCATAGGTCAGGGTCTGTTAGTCATACTGACACCAGAGGGTCTTTCAGACATATTTCATGAGATAAGGAGTTTACTCCTTATGCCTTGAACTTAGACATCTGGTGTATATCACCAGGGCTATACAAAACAAAGCAGAGCAAGCTTCAAAGGATACAATGTACATTTCAGGCCTGGTTCCCATGGGAATCCTTGGTGTTAGAGTCAAGCCATGCTTGCCACCTGCATTTTTAACCTGGTTTTCCAGGGAGACTTGCTAGCCCCTTTCAGGGCTTGCTCTCGTGGGGCTGAAATCTCAGAAACCACACAGAGTGGTCCCCAACAAGTTGGAATAGAAGGAGCATACCTTAATGTAATAATGGTTATATATAACAGACCCACAGCCCATCATACTCAACGGGCAAAAACTAAAATGTGCTCCCTTAAAATCTGGAATATGAAAGATATGTCCTCTTTCACACTCATAATCAACATAGTACTGAAAATCCCAACCACAACCACCACCACCAGACAAGAAGAAATAAAAGACATTCAAATTGGAAAGGAAATAGTAAAACTGTAATTATTTACATATGGCATGATACTGTACATAGATACCCTAAAGATTCCACCAAAAAAACTACTAAAACTAATAAATGAATTCAGTAAAATAGCAGGATACAAAATAAATAATCATAAATATATATGAACTGTCAGAAAGTGAAACTAAGAAAACCAAACCATTTACAAGTGCTTCAAAAAGCATAAAATACCTAGGAATAAATTTAACCAAAAATGTAAAAGACATGTACTCTGAAAATTATTAAGACACTGAAGAAAGGTAGAAGAGGGGAGATGGCAGTGAGGTAGGAAGGAGCTGGACCCACTTTCTCTTGCACCCAACTGAGACACCTAGCCAATATTCTGAGGAACAGAGTGAACAACCAACAGAATTCCAACTGATAGGAAGTTTAGAAGTAAAAAAGTGCAGAGGACACTTAAAAATGGGCAGTATGGAGATTTTGTAAGCAGATGGGAGGGTCCCCAGGCCCGCTCTGGAGACCTTGGCTTCCTGGGCAGTGACCGTGACTTTGCAGCTCCCTCCCCTCCCAAAGTGGCAAGTTTCAGACACACACCAGGAGACACCTGGATGTATAAAGTCCCTGGGTGGGGTTAAAGACACAGTAACAGTCACACAGCAGGCCGTGTATCCTGGCTGGGACTGTGCCCAATGGCTGGGACAGTCCCAGAGAAATTGAGGAGCTGGGTGACAACTGGAGATCTGAGAAGAGAGGGCCTAGACTGGCCGTGAGGCAGATAGTCTCTGGCCTGATCAGAGAGTTGGTCTGTGTGGTAAGCCAGGCAATTGTTGGGAATAGTCTACTGGAAGCAAGGGGAATTCACTCCAAAAAAGGCTTTCAGCTGCTAAGCAAGGACCTCTCATGCTAAGCAGGTGGGTCAGCGAGGAGGGAGGTGGGGGAGGCATGATTCACTCCCAGCAGGGCACCTCACAGATTGATCGAAGGGGGGACCAGGAGCTCAGAGAGGTAGCAGTGCCCAGCGAGACTTAATTCAATAGGGGAACTTAACTATCCTGAAGGGACTTTGCCCATTCTCAGAATCAGGCCAACAAAGAGAAGGAAGGAGGAGTGCTATTTGCTCCCACTCAGTGCACCTCACGGACTAATCAAAGGTTTCCCAAGGAGGTGGATTAGAGGCACCAGTCTGGCACATGTACCAGTGGAAAGTGTGGGGCATACAACACTCTGAAGGCCTGGGCCTGAAACTGGGCACCCGTGAATATTGCAGCTCAGACTGAGGCCCCATCCTCAAGGAAACAGGAAAGGAGAAAAAAAAAAACAAAGAAACAAACCATAGGAGCCCAGCCCCACCCCTGCCTGCAGCATCCAGGAAGAATAGCAAAACCAGCTTGGCAGGTTTAAAGTCAGCAGGAGGCCTTTTTTTCCCCAAGAGTAAGACAAAAAGACCTGGAGCTGTGAGAATACCAAAGACAGATCCAGAAAGAAGTTAGAAGGCTAACACCAATACCTGCGACAAAATTCACTTCGCTGTCCTTCAGAACTTGCATTTTATTTATTTTTCATATTTTGTTTTTAATTTTTTAATTTTTAATTTTAATTTTTTTATTTCTCTTCTTTCCACTAAGCTTCTTTTCGGTTTTGTTTGTTTCTTAATTTCATTGTTTGATTGGTTTTCTTTACTCTCTCCTTCATATTGCATTTTAATTTTTCTTCTTTTACTTCACTTGTATTTCAATAACACACTGTGTTTCTACCCGTCAAGGTAGGTCCATAGTATTCATGCAGATGGAATAATATTCACAGAGCCATTGGGACGTCTGGCATGCCTTTATTTATGGGTGGGCAAGCCATGCATGCAGCAAGCGGCATGTCTATCTGCACATCTCATGTTGTGGCCCTTGCTCTCTAGCATGGCACCCATCGTGGTACCTGTCGCCTTGCATGTCCCCCTGGAGGGAGCCTCTACCTGTTTAAGTACTAGAGGGTAACAAAGCAGGCAAGATGCCAGAAATTATATAACATAATTCTGTGCATGTGAGCCCACTTCGTATTTTGGGAACAGTTTACCAGACCCAGTCTCGAGGCTATGAGAACACCAGTTATCAGGCCCCTCCAAGGCTATGGGGACACTGCTTCCCTTAGAACCCAGATACCTGGATGAGGAAGCCAGACAGCCTCCACTTACCCTATACACACCACTCTTCATCTTTTACTGTTTATTCTTTTTATTCAGATTATATATTTATAATCATATTATCATTATTCCAAGGCCCACACAGCACCCTACCCTGGTCTTAATCCATTTTGCCATCTTCCTGAGCTTTATTACTGTTGTGGTTAACTTTATACTCTCACACATTATGCCATGTTTCGATCCCTTACTCTCACAATATCTCACCATCTAACTTCACATAAGCATTCTGCTTTCTAAAGTCATCTCACACTCTTTTTCCCTTCTAATAAGACTCTTATCTCTTTTTTTGCCTTTTATAAAAAGTGGCTAGTTGGGTTAAATATCACAGTTTTTTCTGTACTTCTCCAAAGGACCTCCTATCTGTTCTCTACTTGTTAGTACTTTAAATCCCATAGAATACTCTCACGCTGTCTTACTCCATTTCACCTTCACCCTTCCCCTGACCACATACAAGACAATACGGGAGTTGTGAGTACCAGTAAACACTCTGGAGGGGAGAACACAAGAGGAAAGGAGCCACCAACAGGTAAAGCCTGAGTACAATAGGAGAGCCCACACAAACAGAAGAAAGGTCAACACTAGAGCATCCAGACACTGTCTAAGAGACTGCACCACTGAGTCACAAAGAATTCCTACCAAAGAAGTTCACCCTATGAGAGAGCTGTCAAAGCAGATTATTGGGAATCACAGAAACAAACACAAAGACTTCCCTAAAACGAGGAGACAAAGAACCCACAAATTAAAGGAATGGAAGACTCCTCAGTAAAAGAATGAAATGGAGGCAAAAAAACTATCACATGTAGAATTCAGAAGAATGGTAATACGAATGCTCAAGGAAGTCACAGACAACTACAAGGAACTGAGTGAGAACTACAACAATATGAAAAAGGAAATAGAAACTATAAACCACAACCAGGAAGAAATGAAGAATACAATTTCTGAAATAAAAAATACACTAGAAGGAATTACAAGCAAGCTTAATGAAGCAGAGGATTGGATTAGCAAGCTTGAAGACAAGGTAGAAAAAACCCAGGTAGAGTAGCACATGAAAAAAGACCAAAAAAAATATGAAGATAGCTTAAAGGAACTGCAAGACAACATAAAACACAACAACATTAGATATATAGGAATATTAGAAGGAGGAAGAAAAGAGAAAGGGATAGAAACAGTGTTTGAAAAAATAATAACAGAAAATTTCTCAAACCTGGAGAAGGGAAAATCCACACAAGTTCAGGAGGCACAGATGGTGCATTTCAAGATGAACCCAAAGAGGCCTACTCCAACATCAATGTATTTTATGAGATACATCATAATTAAAATGTGAACTTTAGAAAAGATATTTTATTTATTTTTAGAGAGAGGAGAAGGGAGAGAGAAAGAGAGATAGAGAAACATGAATGTGTGGTTGCCTCTGCTGAGCCCCCAGCTGGGGGCCTGGAATGCAACACAGGCTTGTGCCCTGCTTGGGAATGGAACTAGCAACCCTTTGCTTCACAGTTCTGTGCTCAATCCACTGAGCCACACTAGAAAGGGCTAAATGCCAAGTTTTAAAGACAAAAGAGAATATTAAAATCAGCAAGGGAGAAACAGGATGTAACACACAAGCAAGCCCCAATAAGACTAGTGGCTGACTTCTCAATGGAAATGCTTCAAGCCAGAAGGGAATGGCAAGGACTATTCCAAGTAATGAAAAGCAAAGGCCTGCAACCAACACTACTTTATCCAGCAAGGTTCTCAATTAAAATTGAAAGCCAAATAAGGAGTTTCCCCCATAAAAGAAGCCTCAAAGAATACACCTCCTCCAAACCAGCTCTGCAAGAGATGCTAAAGGGTCTGCCTTAAGAAAAGGAAAAAAAAAAGAGGGAGAGAAAAAGGAACACAGGTACAAAACTGGCAATGAATAACTACTTATCAATAATAACCTTAAAAGTACATAGATTAAATGCTCTAATCAAAAGACTTAGAAGACCTGAATGGATAAGAAAAAATTGACCCATACATATGCTGCCTACAAGAGGCCCACCTCAGAACAAAATATCTACAAAGACTGAAAGTGAAGTACTGGAAACAAATATTCCAAGCAAATGGATAGGGAATAAAAAGCCAGGGTAGCAATACTCAGACAAAATACACTTCAAAAAAAGGGCCATAAAGAGAGACCTAGAAGGTCACTTCATAATACTCAAAGAAAAAAACCACCAAGAAGACATAAACATTGTAAATATATATGCACCCAACATAGGAGCACCCAAATACATAAAGAAAATCTTGGAAGACTTCAAGAAAGATATTGACAACAATACAATTATTTTACAGGATTTTAATACCCCACTGTCAAAAATGGATAGATCTTCCAAACAAATTATCAACAAGGATATTATGTCACTGAACAATACCTTAGATGAAATGGACTTGACTGATATATACAGAGCCTTTCATCCCAAAGAGGCAAAATACACAACTTTTCAAAAGTACATGGAACAGTTTCAGAGATAGACTACATGATAGGGTGCAAAACAAGCCTCAACAAATTCAAGAAAATTGAAATCATATCAAGCATTTTCTCTGACCACAATGGACTGAATCTAGAAACTAATCTTAAGGAAAAAACTCAAAAACACACAAACTCATGGAGATTGAATAGAATGCTATTAAACAATGAATGGGTCAAGAATAAGATCAAGGAAGAAATCAAAAAGTTTCTGGAAACAAATGAAAATGAACTCATGACAACCCAAAACTTATGGGACACAGTGAAGGCAGTCCTGAGAGGGAAGTCCATAGCAATACAGGCCTACCTAAAAAAACAGAACATTTCCAATAAGCAACATAACCGTACACCTACAAGAACTGGAGGAACAAAGACAGCCCCATGCAAGTAGAAGGAAGAAAATAATGAAGATCAGAGCAGAATTAAATGACATAGAGACTAAAAGCACAATCCTAAGGATCAATGAATCCAGGAGCTGATTCTTTGAAAAGATAAACAAAATTGACAAGCCTGTAAGAAGGCTCATAAAGAAAAAAAGAGAAAAGACCCAAATAAACACAATCAGAAATGAAATAGGAGAGATTGCAACTGATACCACAGAAATACAAAGGATTGTAAGAAATTACTGTGAAGAACCATATGCCAAGAAATTTGAAAACCTAGGTGAAATGGACAAATTTCTAGAAAAATTTAATGTTCCAAAACTGAATGAAGAAGAAGCTGAATGCCTGAACAGACCAATAACAGCTTATGAAATTGAAGCACTAATCAAAAACTCCCAACACAAAAAATGTGGACTAGATGGTTTCACAGGAGAATTTTACAGAACATTTAAGGAAGAACTAGCCCCTATCCTTCTCAGACTACTGAAAAAAATTCCAAAACACTAGAAGATTACCAAACTCTTTTTATGAAGGCAGCATCATCTTCATCCCAAAACCAGATAAAGACATTACAAAGAAAGAAAACTTCAGGCCAATATCGCTGATGAACATAGATGCTGCAATCCTCAACAAAATATTGCCAAACCACATCCAGCAATAAATTAAAAAGATCATACACCATGATCAAATGTGATTCATCCCAGGGATGCAAGGATGGTACAATATCTGCAAATCAATAAATGTAATACATCATATAAGCAAAAGGAAATACAAAAATCACATGATCATATCAATAGATGTAGGAAAAGCATTTGATAAGGTAAAGCACCAGTTTATAATAAAAACACTCAGCAAAGTGGGAATAGAGGGAGCATTTCTCAACCTAATAAAGGCCATATATGAGAGACCTGCAGCCAACATCATACTCAATGGGCAAAAACTAAATCTTTCCCATTAAGATCAAGAACAAGACAAGGATGTTCACTTTCACCACTCTTGTTCAACATAGTATTGGAAGTCCTATCCACAGCAGTCAGACAAGAAAAAGAAATAAAAAGTATCCAAACTGGAAAGGAGGAAGCAAAACTGTCATTATTTGCAGATGGCATAATAGTGTGCATAGAAAATATTGAAGACTCCACCAAAAAGCTACTTGACCCAATAAGTGAATTTGTCAAAACAGCTGGATACAAAGTCAATATCCATAAATCAAATGCATTTTAGTACACCAACAATGAAATATTAGAAAGAGAAATCAGGGGAAAAAACCCATTTGGTATAGCAACAAGAAAATTAAAATACCTAGGAATAATGCTAACCAGGGAGGTACAGACCTGTACTCAGAAAACTACACAAAACTTAAGAAAGAAATTAAGAAAGACACAAACAAATGGAATCATGTACTATGTTCATGTATTAGAAGAATTAACATCATCAAAATGGCCATACTACCCAAAGCAATTTATAGATTCAATGCAATCCCTTTTAAAGTACCCATGACATATTTCACAGATATAGAACAAACATTTCAAAAATTTGTATGGAACCATAAACAACCCCGAATAGCTGCTGCAATTTTAAGAAAGAAGAACAAAGTAGGAGGGATCACAATACCTGACATCAAACTGTATTACAAGGCCACCATAATCCAAACAACCTGGTACTGGCATAAGAACAGGCACATAGACCAATGGAACAGAACAGAGAGCCCAGAAATAAACCCAAGTTTCTATGGTCAATTAATATTTGACAAAAGATGAAGAAATATAAAAGAGAGTAAAAACAACCTCTTCAGCAAATGGTGTTGGGAGATTTGGACAGCTACACGCAAAAAAATGAAACTTGATCACCAACTTACATCATACACAAAAATAAATTCAAGGTGGATAAAAGACTTAATATGTCATGACACCATAAAGTCCTATAGGAAAACATAGTCAGGAAAATCTCAGACATTCCACGTATCAGTATTTTCACCAATGTGTTTCCTAGCACAAAGGACATAAAGGAAAAAATAAACAAATGGTTCTTCATCAAAATAAAAAGCTTCTGCACAGTTAAAGAAAACAGCATTAAAATGAAAAGAGAACTAACTATACAGGAATGCATATTTGCCAATGATACCTCAGATAATGGTTTGATCTCCAAAATATATAAAGAACTCACATGACTCCACTCCAGGAAGACAAAAAAACAAAAACAAATTAAAAAATGGGCAAAGGACTTGAACAGACATTTCTCCAAGGAAGACATACAAAGGGTCCAGATACATATAATATGATACTCAACATCACTAGCCATCAGAGAGATGCAAATTAAGGCCACAATGATATACCACTTCACACAAGTCAGAATGGCCATCATAAACAAATCAACACAGAAGTGTTGGTGAGGTTGTGGGGAAAAGGGAACCCTAGTACCCTATTGGTGGGAATGCAGACTGGGTCAGCCATTGTGGAAAACAGTATGAAATTTCCTCAGAAAACTCAAAATGGAACTGCCTTTTGACCTGGCAATTCCACTCCTGGGATTATACACTAAGAACCCTGAAACACCAATTCAAAAGAACCTATGCACCTCAAAGTTCATAGCTGCACAATTTGCAATAGCCAAGTGTTGGAAGCAACCTAAATACTGATCTGTAGTTGAGTGGATCAAAAAAGGTAGTACATTTACACAATGGAACACTATGCAGCAGAAAGAAAGGATACTATCCTTCACAACAACATGGATGATGTATCTGGAGAGTATTATGCTAAGTGAAATAAGCCAGGTTGCGAAACACTAGTAACACACAATCTCACCTATAGTGGAACGTCATCAACAAAATATAAACAGAGACATTCAAATAAAGAGCAGACTGAGAGTAACCAAATACGAGGGGGGAAGGGTATAATGAGGAAAAGAAGGGGAAGGGTCATCAAGGAACATGAATAAATGTCTTAAAGTCAAAGCCAAAGGGGGGTAGGATTGAGGGTAGGAGGAGGAGGCAGGTGTGGCTGTGGGGAGGGGCTGGGGGAAAATGGAGACAATTGTACTTGAAAAAGAGTAAAGAAAAAAAGACACTGAAGAAAGAAATTTAAGAAGATAAAAATAACTGGAAACATTTATTGTATTCATAGATCATTAAGAACTAACTTTATTAAAATATACACAGTGCCAAAAACAGTCAATAGATTCAATTGAATATCTATTAAGATTCCAGATCATAATTCACTGAATGAGAACAAATATTCCAAAACTTATATGGAACCACAAAAGACCCTAAATAGCAATAATGATCGTGAGAAAGAATAACAAATTTGGAGGAATCATGCTACCTAATATCAAACTTCACTACAAAGCTATAGCAATCAAATCATCATGGTACTGGCATAAATACAGACATATCAGTCAATGGAACAGAGTAGAGAACCCAAGAATAAACCCATACTTGGGGTCAATATTTGACAAAGGAGGCAAAAGCATACAATGGACTAAATACAGTCTATTCAATAAATGATGTTGGAAATAATGGACAGATACATGCAAAAAAAAGTGAAACTAGAACACATTTTTACCATATTCAAGTTTAAACTTAAAATGAATTAAAGACTCCAACGTTAGATTTGAAATGATGAAAATCCTAAAAGAAAATATAGGAGGTAACATCTCAGACATTTCTCATAGCATATTTTGCTGATATATTTTTGGGCAAAGAAAAAAAAGAAAAAAAAAGAAATGGGAATACATCAAATTAAAAAGTTTTTGCACAGCATAGGAAAACATCAACAAAATGAAAAGACAACCCACTGAATGGGACAATGTATTCTCTGATATATCTGATATAGTGTTAAACTCCAAAACTTATAAAGGATTTATAAAGGTCAACTACAAAAAACCAAAACAAAGCAACAAACTATTAAAAAATGGCCAAAAAACCTGAATAGACACTTCTCCAAGGAAGACATGCAGATAGCCAATAGACATGTGAAAACACACTCATTGTCATAATCATCAGAGAAATGCAAATTAAAACCACAATGAGATAGGACTTCATACATGTCAGAATGGCTATAGTCATTAAATCAACAAGTGTTGGCAAGTAACATGGAGAAAGGGGAACCCTTATGCACTAGTTGTGGGAATGTAGGTTGGTGATTCCACTGTGGAAGGCAGTATAGAGTTACCTTCAAAAATTAAATATGGAATTGCCTTATGACCCAGCAATTCCATTTCTGGGAATTTATTTGAAGAAACCTGAAACACAAATTCAAAATAATATATGCACCCCTATGTTCATTGCAGCATTATTTATAATAGCCAAGACTTGGAAGCAGCCTGTGTCCATCAATAGATGAGTGGATAAAACAACAAATGGTATATTTGCACAGTGGAATACTACTTGGTTGCAAAACAGAAGAATAATTTACCCTTTGCAAAAGCCTGAATGGACATGGAGAACTTTATGCTAAGTGAAATGATCCAGTCAGAGATTGACAAATACCGTATGATTTCACTTATATGTGAAATCTAATGAACAAACTGAACTAATCTCTGGGGGAAGGCTTGGTGGGGGTGGAGGGATTGGGTAAAAATGAAAAATAAGGAAGAACTCATAAACATGAACAACAGTGTGATTGTGTGTGGGTGAGGGGGTGGGTGGATGTGTAAGAGGGTTTTGGGGGATAAATGGTGGTGGGAAAAATGAAACAAAAAAGTGAATTAAATAAATAAGCTCAGTTATAACCAAGAAAAAGAAAGAGAAAGAAAGAAAGAAAGAAAAAGAAAGAAAGAAAGAAAGAAAGAAAGAAAGAAAGAAAGAAAGAAAGAAAGAAAGAAAGAAAAGAGAGAAAAAGAAAGAAGAAAGAAAGAAAAGAAGGAAGGAAGGAAGGAAGGAAGGAAGGAAGGAAGGAAGGAAGGAAGGACGGAAGGAAGGAAGGAAGGAAGGAAGGAAGGAAGGGAGGAAAAAAAAGAAAAAAAAGAAAGAAAGTTAGTTATCACCAAAAGCTAGGACATCTCTTACATCAGATTCTAATAGTTTTACTGCTTTGCCATTTACATTTATTTCTGTGATTCATTTTGAGTTAATTTTTGAAAAGTATGTAAGGTCTGTTTCTAGATTGACTTTTTGTATGTGAATGTTCAGTTTTTCAGCATCTTTTTGTTGAAAAGTTGATTTTTTCACTGCATTTTTTCTTCATCTCTTAATAAGTAGTTTTAGATTAGATACTGCACATTGTAGATGCTATGTTGATAAGTATTTGAATTTTGTTTATTCTCTCTAGAGTTGACTATTTTGTTGGCAGGCAGTTAAGTTAGCTGCAGATCAGCTTGGTTGGTCTTTGTGTTCCCTGAGTAACCTTTAATATAAGGATTGTTTACTATTAAGGCATTATTTTATGGGAATTCATTAAAAGCCATGGTGTTCAACAATATCTTAATAGTTTCTGGGAAAAAGTTGAATAGCTCCCAGCCCTGTGTATCCTGGAAATTGTTTGGCTTCTGTGTTGCTGACAGCTATTCTTTCTCCCAGTCTTATATATTCTCCAGACATATGGATATCTTAGTATTCAGATGGAGAGCCAAATAGAGCCCTCCATAGATATCTGGAGTCTCTCTGTTCCTTGATAATCCTGCTTCACAAATTCTAATTATTTCAAACTCTCCAAACTGAAATCTCTGCCTCTACAATTGTGTTCTGTTTTTTTTTTTTTTTTCCCCTCTGCCTCAAGATCTAGAAAACACCTCCAGCTAGAAAGTCTGGGTATTTATATACAGATCACCTCAATTGTTTCCCTTCTTCTAATAATAGCTACTTAACATTTATATTTCAGTTATTTATGACAAGAGAGCACCTTGTTCTAGATACATCATCAAAACTGGAAATAAAATATATCTTAGGAAAGAAAATTGCAGTTTTAAAAGTTTTATTTTGTCTGTAGGAATTTCCCATTCTTTTAAGCGCTATTTACATATATTCAGGCAAGCTGATGAAGGTGAGGGTAAGTCTGCATTTAACAATTAGAAAAACAAAAACTAATGTACACATAACTGGCTTGAAATTCCTGTTCAAAAGAATGTTTTACTTAGTGTCCCTTAATTATTTCATGTGATGAAGTCTACAATCCACATAATTTATATTTTTTCAAATAAGTGAAAGATTTAATGGAAAATAATTAGACCCCTAAACACATACACTGAGAGACTTTTTACTTTTTAAATTGTCATATTTTATTTCTTTTCCAAGACCTGGCAATTTGTTAGATAAAACTGTATGCCTGCACCTTTTAAAACTTGACATTTTAAGCTACAAATTTATTCTGTGGGAATCTGGGAAAACTTGCTTTAGAAATATAATTGCTTTCACAAAACATTTTCTGGGGTGTGAATGTCACCAAAGGAATAAAAAATGAGGGAGAAAGGTAGATTATGATCCTGGAAGTATTTGGGGAAGAAAAATTCTTCCAGTTTAATGATACTGTATAAATTTCTCTTTTTTCTTAGGCTTTGGTATGTGTTTTCTATTGTTTATTAGGTACCGTTAGATAAGAACCATCTGTTTGACTATCATGTTAAAAATAATAAGAAAAATGTTGAATCCTGTTCAGTGATTGTTTCATTGGATCTGCTACTGTCCTTTAGCATACACTGGAATGGCAGTTAAGTGTGGCCTGTTAAATGCTGATGTGGTATCAGGGGATTCTTGATCCAATTTTTCAGTACAACATTGCCTCTTTTCTTAGTCTGACATTCTACTCTACTCACAGCTGTCAATGTCAGAGGATGTGTCATTATTTGAATAATAGCATCTTCCAGAAGAAAAGACGCTGTGTTTACTTTTAAAAAATGTCAGTCATTGTATATTTAGAAGGGTTTTCTGGGATTAGCAGAAACATATTTTACTGGACTGAAGACAGAACTCCTTCTCCATGCTGGAAATCACTGACTTAAGACTGGAAGGGACTTTAAGAGGCCAAATAGCCCAATCTCTTATCTTCTGGTGAAAAAGTAGAGATTTTTCTTCTAGATTTTTAAAGATCCTCGTAAAGCATGTGCTGCTATTTATTTCTGGGGAATTCAATAATTTCAATCTTATTTCTCACATTTCTGGTTTGTTTTCTTGCCATATGTTTCACATCAAAAATATTATTTTTTGGCAAACATACATTCAACTGCTTTGATCTCTAACAAAATTGTTTGCACAAATCACATTTGTATGGAGTTGGTAGTGTTCAACTACAGAGGTCAGCTAACCTTTTCTCTAAATGGCCAGATGGTCTCTGTTGCAATGCTGGCCATGAGGTCTCTGCTGGAACTCCATAACCCTACATTGGACCATGAACACAGCCATAGATAATATGAAAATGAATGGGCGTGGCAGTTTTCCAGTAAGTGTTTACTTGTAAAACGGGACTGTGGGTCAGGGACTGAGGAAAATAATTTGCTGATCCCTCTTCCACTGTTTTGTCAAACTATTGGGAAAGGCATTCCCATTAATGCAGTCTTCTGACTGCTGTACAGTCATATAAGAATGTCCCTTGAGTCCAGAACATTTTCTTACAAAAAGTTTAATAGTCCTCATAGCTTGTGATAGGCATATCTTTTTGTTTGGAAAAAAATCTTCCTGTATTCCAGACTTGATGTGTACTTCTCAGTTCTGGTTAAGCATGTGCATCATATGATCCCTGCTCAACCCCACTGTGTATTTGTTCCTAGTTAGGAGGGTATGAGGTCCTTTGCCTTCAGGCCATCAAAGATGGTGCAGACCACCTTTGTGCTTTGGGGTTATAGGGTGAAGCCGGTTGACAATAGGAGATAGGTACTCTCTATTGAAGCTGATTCTTTTATTTTAATTGTTTACACTATTACAGATGTCCACGTTTCCCACTCTCTTTGCCCACCTTTTCACTGCTGTCATCCCCCTTCCTTCTGGCCATCACCACACTGTTTTCTGTGTCTATGGGTTATGCATATATGTTCTTTGGATAATCCCTTCACCTTCTTTCATCCAGGTTCTCCTCAGCCCTGCTCTCTGAGAGCTGTCAGTCTGTTCCATGTTTCCATGCTTCTGTTTCTATATTATTGTTTCTTTTTTTCATTAGATTACATATATAAGTGAGATCATATGGTATTTGTCCTTCATCAACTGGATTATTTCACTTAGCATAGTAACCTCCAGTTCCATCCATGTTGTTGCAAAAGGTAAGAGTTCGTTCTTTTTTTATGTCTGTGTAGTACTCTATTGTGTAAATGTACCATAGTATTTTATCCATTCATCTACTGATGGTCACTTGGGCTATTTATAGATCTTAACTATTAAACATAGGAGTGCATATATTCTTTCAAATTGGTGTTTTGAGATTCTTAGGATATATTCCCAGAAGTGGGATTGCTGGGTCAAAAGGCAGTTCCATTTTTAATTTTTTGAAGAAATTCCAACTATTTTCCATAGTGGCTGCACCAGTCTTCATTCTCAACAACAGTGCACAAGGGTTCCTTTTTCTTTTGCTCTGTCTCTAAAGCATTTGTGCCATATAATGCCTATGTGAATCATGTCTTTCTTGACTATTTCAATACTTGGAAATGCTAGAATGTGTTGACATGCTGGGAGCACCACTCCTGGTGGCAAACATTGTTATGCTTTTGCTATCATCCATGTTATGGGACGCTTCTCCTGGAAGTGATAACAGCTGTCACTCAACACTTAGATTTTTCTATTTTACTATTACTGGATAGATACAATATTTTATATAAAAATGAATCTTCTAACTGTGGAATCAGGTTATACAATAGCTTTTGACTAAATGCATTATTAAACTATACTTGAGCAAAGATTAAGAATTGTCAATGTCTATTCTAGGCTAATTCAGAATGGTGACATTTCTCCTTGAGAATCTTTGATTATGAGGTCAATACTAAAAAAAAATCAATTCCAAGTTGGTTCTGAAATAATTTTGGGATATTGCACTGTGTGCAATACAGAATTGTATTATTATTCAGGCTTTTTATTAAACTACTATATATAAAATTAAATAAAAACAAATACACATAAGTATCTAAAATTGTTAAGTAACAAAAAATGACATTCAAGGCAAATGATATTTACTGAAATATTTTATAGAAAGCAAATTGTCTTTTATTCTTCCCTAGTGCAAATATACCTATTATATTCTTAAATTCCTGAAATTCTGATAATATTTAAGCCAAGATTTTTTTGGATAAGAATATTAGTGAAAATTTTCACTTATGTGTAAGTAATATTTTGGCAGGAAAATGTATACAGTAGCTCAGATTCAGATATTTTTCATCTGTTTTCTCTGAGAAATTATAAATTTAGATTTTAAAGTAAGTATAATTTAGATATTACAATTTTTAGAATTGTCCTTAATATTTAGATTTTTTCTAAGTTTTTTTTTTAATTTTTATTGTTATTCAATTACAGCTGTATGCCCTCTCTCCCCATCCCTCCACCCCACCCCAGGTGAACCCACCTCCCTCCCCAACCTCCACGCTCCCCCTTGGTTTTGTCCATGTGTCCTTTATAGTAGTTCCTGTAATCCCCTCTTCCCACTGCCCCCGCCCCCACCCATCCCCCCCCCCCCCGCCCTGGCTATTGGTAGATTGTTCTTAACTTCAATGTCTCTGGTTATATTTTGTTTGCTTTTTTCTTCTATTGATTATGTTCCAGTTAAAGGTGAGATCATATGGTATTTGTCCCTCACTTCCTGGCTTATTTCACTTAGCATAATGCTCTCCAGTTTCATCCATGCTGTTGCAAAGGGTATAAGCTCCTTCTTTCTCTCTGCTGCATAGAATTCCATTGTGTAAATATACCATAGTTTTTGGATCCACTCGTTTGCTGATGGGCACTTCGGTTGCTTCCAGTACTTGGCTATTGTAAATTGTGCTGCTATGAACATTGGGGTGCACAGGTTCTTTTGGATTGGTGTTTCAGTGTTCTTAGGGTATAATCCCAGCAGCGGAATTGCTGAGTCAAAGGGCACTTCCATTTTTAGTTTTCTGAGGAAATTCCATATTGTTTTCCACAGTGGCCTCACCAGTCTGCATTCCCACCAACAGTGCACTAGGGTTCCCTTTTCTCCGCATCCTCTCCAACATTTGTTTGTAGATTTGTTTATGTTGGCCACTCTGACTGGTGTGAGATGATACCTCATTGTGGTTTTGATTTGCATCTCTCTGATGGCTAGTGATGCTGGGCATCTTTTCATATGTCTCTGGGCCCTCTGTATGTCTTCCTTGGAGAAGTGTCTGTTCAAGGCCTTTGCCCATTTTTTAATTGGGTTGTTTGTATTCCTGGAGTGGAGTTGTGTGAGTTCTTTATATATTTTGGAGATCAGACCCTAGTCTGAGGTACCATTGGCAAATATGTTTTCCCATACTGTTAGTTCATTTTTCACTTTAATGCTGTTTTCTTTAGCCATGCAGAAGCTTTTTATTTTGATGAGGTCCCATTTGTTTATTCTTTCCTTTATGTCCCTTGCTTTAGGGGATGTGTCTGTGAGGATGTTGCTGCGTGGAATGTCTGAGATTTTCCTGCCAATGTTTTCCTCAAGGACTTTTATGGTGTTACGGCTTATATTTATTTCTTTTATCCACCTTGAGTTTATTTTCGTGTATGGCGTAAGTTGGTGATCGAGTTTCATTTTTTTTGCATGTAGCTGTCCAGATCTCCCAACACCATCTGTTGAAGAGGCTGTTTTTGCTCCATTTTATGCTCCTGCCTCCTTTGTCAAATATTAATTGACCGTATAGACTTGAGTTTATTTCTGGGCTCTCTGTTCTGTTCCATTGGTCTATGTGCCTCTTTTTATGCCAGTACCAGGCTGTTTTGAGTACCGTGGCCTTGTAATACAGTTTGATATCAAGTATTGTGATCCCTCCTGCTTTGTTCTTCTTTCTCAAATTTGCTGCAGCTATTCGGGGTCGTTTATGGTTCCATATAAATTTCTGAAATGTTTGTTCTATATCTGTGAAATATGTCATGGGTACTCTAATAGGGATTGCATTGAATCTATAAATTGCTTTGGATAGTATGGCCATTTTGATGATGTTAATTCTTCCAATCCATGAACATGGTACATGCTTCCATTTGTTTGTATCTTCCTTAATTTCTTTCTTCAGTGTTGTGTAGTTTTCTGAGTACAGGTCTTTTACCTCCTTGGTTAGGTTTATTCCTAGGTACTTTATTTTTCTTGTTGCTATATCAAATGGGATTTTTTTCCTGATTTCTGTTTCTGCAGTTTCATTGCTGGTGTACAGGAATGCCTTTGATTTCTGGGTATTGACTCTGTATCCAGCTGTTTTGCCAAATTCATTTATTAGGTCGAGTAGTTTTTTGGTGGAGTCTATAGGGTTTTCCATGTATACTATCATGTAGTCTGCAAACAGTGACAGTTTCATTTCCTCCTTTCCAATTTGGAAGCCTTTTATTGCTTTTTCTTGTCTGATTGCTGTGGCGATTTTTTCTAAGTTTTTACATCATTATTTTGATGTTGACTATTTATCAGAACTATCTTGTGAATTGGCTCATGATTCTGAAAAATACAGTGAGAATATTTATTTTTAAGAAAATGCAGACAACTATAATTGAATAACAATAAAAATTTTAAAAAGGAATATTTATTTTTATATGGAAAAATAAGGAAATATAATTATGTTTAGAAATGCAGCTGGTGTAATTATAAAGATAATTATGCAATTTTTAATTTCACTTTGAGTCTTCTGCCCTTTAAGTTCCTCTTGATCATGACAGATATGAGGGAGCATAATTCTGACAATATCTACATCATTTTCTGTACAATGAAAAATAGCCACTTAGATTTCTTTTTTATTGAATTAAACAATGGAACACAGTTATTTTTCAAATATAATAAATACTCTTAACTGAGTGAGGATTTAATTCACTACATATGGTTTCCTATAACAATTCTGGGAAAATAATAATAAATCATATAGTTAAAACTCGTGTGGGTAGGTTGAAATAGAAGATCTGGATCTGAAGGAATTAAGCATATATTGGCATTGCAGACTTTCTCAAGATTATTACTACTTATAGAAACTAGATGAGACTGAGGTGATAAAAGAGATAAAAATCAACTTTCTATTTTAGCTTTAGTGCCTTTTACCAGATTTTTGTAATTATATTCCTCACTTACATGTAGTCTATATTTTAGAGTTCTGTATTTTTTAATTGTTGTTCAGTTACAGTTGTTCTGCCTTTTTTCCCATTGCTCTCTCCTGCTCCATCCCTCTTCCACTCCTACAGTTAATCCCCTCCCATTGTCTGTGCCCATGAGTCCTCTGTTCACATTCCTTGGCTTTCTCCTTCCCCTTCCCCTGTTACCTCACCTCTTTGGTCACTGTCAGTCTGTTCTTTATTTCCAAGTCTCTGGTTCATTTTGCTCTTTTGTTTGTTTTATTGATTATATATAGTCTATTTATCACTTACCAACCTCAGGCATACGTTAAAAAAGACCATTCAGAATGGTCATGTCCACATCCACAAATCTGTTTGAACAGTTTGACTGAAGAATAGTCATATCTGTCCAAAATCCAGACTTTAATAAAAAATACTGTCAGGAATAGAAGTTGACACAGTGTTTCCAGATCACCAGAAATAGGTGGATGCAATCAATACCTGGTTTATTGGTAATCAGACATGATTATTGAAGCAATAGTGAAGAAGATAAACATTTTTTACTTGGTGATCCTGTCTATATTTCTGTCTAAAATTCAACACATTGTTGAATTCTACTATTTTTAAGCTAGTGCTTGGTACTATTTCCATCACCGCTAAGAGGTCAAACAGTTTAGTTTCAGAAGGCCTTGGAATCATTTGAGATCCTTTCAAAAAGTTTGTCTAATGAGTATTTCACAGAATAGGTTTTCAGAAATATACTACAAAAATGTGTTGAAATTTGGGAGGAATATTTAGAGCTCTCAAATGAAGGTAAAGTGAATATTTAGAGAACATTTCCCTTCACTGACTGGGGTTGGGGAGATGGATATTATAGGGAACTATCCCCCACTGGAAAACCTCTGAATAGTGGTCTAGATTATGAATATCAACTTTACTTTTTTAAGCTGTAGTAGAAAAAGTTATACTGTACTAATATTGCCTGAGGCAAAGGAGCACAGACATCCACAAGTGCACCTGCACTTCAAGGAACTCTCTCAAGTGATCTTTATAAGCCATCTTATTCAGGGTATAGAAAGAGTCCTAATCCACAAGCCCAAATTATTAGTAAGTGAAAGATACTGGTGGGCTATTTACTTATAGAAAGCTAGAAAAGGAATTTGATAGATTGTCTTCTAATAAAGAAATCAACTAATTAAAGCTGTAGAAATAGTTGATTGTTCGAAATTTCAACAAGATAAATATAATAATTATTTCAGTTCACAATCATGAACTTCTTCAAGATGAACACAAGTTTTGCTTTATAGAAATTATATTGTAGTTACATACAAATTCCTATACAATTCACTTTTAAACAAGAAGAGGTAAAGTGGACTCTGTTCCTAGTCACAATTAGGAAGAAGCAACAGACCAGATTTTTCAAGAAGAAACTCCTGAAAACAGGATTTGAGGGATAGAAAAGAACAATTACACCTCAAAATAGCCAACTTCTTTGGTGAGTTAAATTTAAAAAAGGATTAATAAAGAAAAGGAAATTGTTTTAAATCACATAATTTGCATGTGCTTTTAATCATTTTGGCCAGGTGACTGATTTCAAATTCAAAAGATAACTTTTATTTTCCAAGTTTTACAGAATCCTGAAAGGCATTGGAATTATCAATTAATTACATTATTTTTAGATTCATGCTTTTTTGTTGTTGTTTAACCAATGAAGAACTGAATCAGAGTGTTAGAGAAGAAGTGATACATGCAATCTAAGTATACAATAGATCCATTTTTCATTTCTAAAATCAGGCGCAAAGTTGCTGAAAGGTTGAAGAATAATACAAGAGGAAAGTGTTAATTTTAACCCATTTAAATACTTTAATGACTTCAATTTTTCTTCAATAATGTTTCTTCTAATAAGGAAAACTTCTACAGTTGATAAAATGTCATGAGATACATAATGAATATTCAGAGTTTATATAACATATAAGTACAATCTACAGAATAATAATACAATGAATCTGTACACTCTCCACATAGCTTATAAAAATAAAATATGGACTTCCAGTTTCCATTTTCTCATGTGATGATATTTGAAGGTTTTACTCCATCCTATCAACAAGTAAAAAGCCAAACAGAGACATCAACAACTCTTTTCCTGTTAAATCCATAAGAGAAGTGAGGTCACAGAGCAAACCACAACCTATGAAATTAGAGAGAGAGACAGGTAAAGAAAATCACAATTTACCAGAGCAGAAAAGCAGAAGGTGAAATCTCCATGGGAACCAGTGAGGGGAAAGGGAAGCCAGAACTATAACAGACAAATTGCTGAAGGTTCACAGTGGACGACTCTCGGTTAAAAACTCTAGGAACAAGTTAGAAACAGATACATGGATACATAGAACAGTCTGATAGCTCTCAGAGAGTGGTGAGAGGGACTGGATGAAAGAAGGTGAAGGGATTAGCCAAAGAATATATATACAAATCCATAGACACAGACAACATTCTGGTTATGGCCAGAGGAAAAGGGTACAGAGGCTGAGTGCAAAGGACAAAGGAGGTGAAAATGGGAATATCTGCAATAGTGACAACAATAAAAATGAAGTTAAAAACAAATAAACAAAACAAAATTCTAGGAGGATCCCTATACTTTTGCGAGTTTCACATCCAGGAGTTCAACCAGGTTTCACAGTAAACATTGGAGAAAAATTCACTTTATGTTTTCATCAGGGGAGGGAAAAATTAACCTATTAATGTACACCAGAACACTCTCTTCTTAACAAGGACTGCTCTCAGGTGAAGTCATTTAACCTGAGCAGAACCACCTGGGGTCTTATTAGAGCCTAATTGACCTAGGGGAGTAGTATATACACCTCCAGAGAGCTGTAGCCTTTCATGAAGGAGAAGGGAAATAATCAACTATAGCAACTTTAGTCATCCTGTTCCAACTGAGAAGGAAGGAAAATAATTTGAAAAAACACTTGTTTATTTCATGTGCAGAGACATAGGTTCATTAAAAAGCCTAGAACAGCCAACATAGTATTGAAGAGAAAGAACAAAGTTGGAGGATTGACACTGTCAAACTTCAAGACGTACCACAAAGGTACAGTAATCAGGGCAGTGAAATAATGGTAAAAGAATAGACAATAGATCAATGGAACAGAATAGAGGGCTCAGAAATAGACCCATATAAATACAGTCAACTTATATTTTTTAAAGGAGCAAAGGCAATGCAATGGAGCAAGACAGTCTCTTTAACAAATGGTGCTAGGACAAGTGGACATCCACAGGCAAAAAAGATGAATCTTGACACAGACCTTACACCCTTCACAAAAGTTAACTCAAAAGTATCATAGACCTAAATGCGAAATGCAAAACTAAAAAATTCTAGAAGAATACAGGAAAAACTTAGATGACTTGAGGTTTCGTGATGACTTTTTAGACCAAACACACATTTCATGAAAGAAGTAATTGATGAGCTGGAGTTTATTAAAATTAAAAACTGCAACTTTGCAAAAGACAATGTCAAGAGAGTGAGATGACAAGCCATAGAATGGGAGTAAATATTTGCAAAAGACGTATCTGATAAAGAACTCACCCAATATATACAAAAACTCTCAAACTCAACAATAAGAAAATAACCCAATTTAAAAATGGTCAAATGACATCAACAGATTCCTCACCAAAGAAAATACAGAGATGGCAAATAGGCATATGAACAGATGGTCACCATAATATGTCATCAGAAGTTAAAACAGCAAGAAACCATTACACACCTATTAGAACTCCCTAATCCTGAACACTAATACCAGAGCATGTGGAGCAGCAGGAACTTTTCATTCACTCTGGTGAGAATGTCAATGGTATAGCCACTTTAGGAAACATTTAGCAGTTCCTTTTTTTCTTATTGTTATTCAATTACAGTTGTATGCCTTTTCTCCTCTTCCCTCCCCCCACCCCGGCTGAACCCACCTCCCTCCCCTACCCCCACCATCCCCCCCAATTTTGTCCATATGTCCTTTATAATAGTTCCTGCAATCCCCTCTTCCCACTGTCCCCACCTCACTCCCCCCTGGCCACTGCTAGACAGTTCCCCCCCTCAATGTCTCTGGTGGTATTTTGTTTACTTTTTTCTTTTGTTGATTATGTTCCAGTTAAAGGTGAGATCATATGGTATTTGTCCCTCACCGCCTGGCTTATTTAACTTAGCATAATGCTCTCCAGTTTCATCCATGCAGTTTCTTAACAAAACAAAACATTCTCTTACTATACTATTCAGCGGTTATACTCTTGGTATTTACTCAAGGAAGTTGAAAACATGTCCATACAAAAACATGCACAGGGATGTTTGTAGCAGAATTACTCTTTACTGACAAAACTTGGGAGTAACCAAGATCTTCTTTAGTAAGTGATGAATAAATTGTGTTACATACAGATCATGTAATATTATTTAATGCTAAAAAGAAATAAGCTATCATGTTATGAAAGACATGGACCATCCTTAAATTCACACTACTAATTATAAGAAGCCAGATTGAAAGGCTACATACTATCTGGTTCCAACTCAAAGACATTCTGAAAATGGCAAAACTAGGGAGACAGTAAAAATATCAGTGGTTGCCAAGGGCTGGAAGCGGGGGTTGACTGGTGGAACACAGAGGATTTTTAGTTCAGTAAAACTTATCCATATAATACTATTATAATCAGGGGGTATATATCATTATATGTTTGTTCAAGCCAATAGAATGTACAACATCAAGAATAAACCTTAATATAAACTATGGATTTGGGTGTAATTTTGTGTCAATGTGGGGTCATCACACAACAAACAGAAAGGTGTGTTTGCAACAAACACATCTTTTTGTTGGGGTATGGCAATAATAGGGTAGTGTATATATGTGGGGGCAAAGATTATAATGAAAATCTCTGTACCTTTCTTTCAATTTTTCTGTGAACATAAATCTGATTTAAAACAAGGCAATTAAAGTCTTGAAAATGAGACCATATTACATGGGCAAAGCCAAAGTTGGGTAGGATCGAAGGTGGGAGGTGAGGATGGGTGAGGTGGGGGCAGTGTGGTAGGGGGAAAATGGAGACAACTGTATTTAAACAACAATAAAAAAATACAACTAGATCCTATCTCCTTGCTCTCTCACCACAGAAGTTATCACTATCTTAAATTTTGTGTTAATCTTTTCCTTTACTCACTTCAGTTTTGCCATCAACATGTAAATACCTAAATAATGTATTATTTTTGTTTGCCAGATTTTGAACATTATGTTTTATGTTGCAAAAGGGATTCCCTGAGCCAGTCATCTTGCTTCTGATGCTTCCTGTGGGTGATATTTCCATTTAATTTTTTAAAAAGTTTATCTTTGTTGATGTAAAACATACAGTTAAGTAAATAAATATTGAGGCAGTCTCCAAGGAAACACACCAATACAACCACCATTCATATGGAGATGTGAAAGAGTATTAGCACTCCAAAAGCATACTTTGCTCCATCCCACATGGAGAGTGCAGATGATAATGTTTTGTCTGATGGTCCAGTTGAGGTCACAGCTGACACCCAGAATGACCACCGGACATGAGAGTAAAGATGGTTCTAATCTCTAGCTGTCATGTCACTTTCACCTTCAAATCTTTCTGTATGGAACTATAGGCATCATGGAGCAGAGGAAATTTGTTTCTTCTATGATTATTCAAGTTCCAGACCTACATAATCTATGAGTATACTTTTTTAGAATGAATATTTTATGATAATATGATTTGAGGTGGGCTGCTACACAACAGTAGTAACATAAAAAGGAATTTTCCCTAATGCCTTGTACTTAAAAATATTGAGGGAGAATATATCTGTATAGAATGGTTACCAAATTTGTCTAATTTTTACATGCATATTAACTTTCTTCCTATATAATCTCTCACTCATCTAAGTGGTAAGTTTCTCAGAGGAGGTGTTTACAAACATTTTTGGTTTTCCATCAAATCAGTTATTGTCAAGGGAGTGTCATTTTATCTCAGAGGCTATTATTTTCAGGACAGGAATGGGAGAATATTTATGTGACAGTTAAACTTCATGGATAGTCCAGTACAAAATACTTACCTTTAAATAAAAAATTAATTAATTAATTAATTAAAAATAAAAATATGCTAGATGATTTAAAAATAAAATTTAGTACTGTAAGTTATAGGTAAGCTAACTCCTGTCGCTAGATCCCCAAATATGTGTTGATGGCAGACAACCTGTTGTATGTAACAAGTCAAACCCAAAATGTATACCAGTGCAAACAGAAGTCTGTTACAGGCTCATGTACCTATTCTGGTGGTAAATAAGCCAAAGGAGTAGTTCTTGATTACACAGACATTTAGGGACCCAGACTGCCAGAGGTTCTACAATTTTGAACACATGCCTCTCAAGCCAGCAGCAGAGAAAATTATGGGGAACAACCCCAAAGGAGGGTACAATGGGCCAGGCATGGATCTGAAAGTAGCACTCATTACTTCTGGCCACACTACATTGGCTACAACTCAATAATCCAAGCATATTTAACTATAAGAAAAACTACAGTAAAGTTGTGTACCCAGAAAGAAGCAAAGAACTTGGATGTGGGTGATCACAACAGTCTCTGCAAGAAATACATATTAACTTCTGTATATTTATGGATAATGACTGTTTAGAAAATAAAAATAGAATTTAAATACCATATAGCAAGCCTCTGGTGTTTTCCTTCTTATATTTGCTCTGTAATAGCCTTGTTTAAAGTCTGAAATGATTTCTTTTCCTAACCAAACCCCTTTCAGGATGTAAAACTGAGAATAATACTCTCATCAGAGTTTCTCATAGCATATAAAAATAATTCAAAATGTGATTGCAATACAGAAAGACATAGGCACTTTGAACTTGAGTGGCCATTCTCTGGTTCACTAGTTAGCTAAGGCTTTACATTGACATGACTTTTTATCTCTATCTTTCTTCACTGCATTTTTAGGGGTGTGGATTACAAAAATTGTTGCTACTTTTCTGTTTCTGTGCTATATTCAAATTCATTACTACTCAGATAATTTGGGCTGAGAGATATACATCACCACAAATCAGCATAGGGCATTTCTCAATTGGATTTTAAAAAGGGGGGGTGGCAGAACTTAAATACTAATTTATGGTGAAGTAAAACAATCTGGTAACTTTTTTTAAGTTATGTTATTTCACATTTTTATTAATAATAAGCTATGGATTTAAACTATATGCATTTGAAAATATATTCTAAATATGGCAAACAGCTGCAGCAATTTTGAGAAAGAAGAAAAAATTTGGAGGGATCACAATACCTGATATGAAACTATATTACAAGGCCACAGTAATCAAAACAGTCTGGTACTGGCACAAGAACAGACACAGATCAGTAGAAAAGAATAGAGAGCCCAGAAATAAACCCAAGTTTTTATTATCAAATAATATTTGACAAAGGGAGCATAAGCACAAAATGGAGTAAAAATACTCTCTTAGACTATTTTTATTGGGAGACATGGACGGCTACATAAAAAAAAAAAAAAAAGAAATCCGAACACCAGCTTATACCACACACAAAAATAAACTCAAGGTGGATAAAAGACTTAAATATGAGTCCCGACACCATAAAGTCCTGGAGGACAACTTGGGCAGGAAAATCTCAGATATTCCACGCAGCAATATTCTCACCAGTATGTGCCTAGAGCAAGAGACACAAAGGAAAGAATAAACAAATGGAGCTTCATCAAAATAAAAAGCTTCTACATGGCTAAAGAAAACAGCATTAAAATGAAAAGAGAAGCAACCTTATGGGGAAACATATTTACAGATGATATTTCGAACAAGGGTCTGATCTCCAAAATACATAAAGAACTCACATGCCTCCACTCCAGGAAGACAAACAACCCAATTAAAAAATGGGCAAAAGACCTGAACAGACATTTCTCCAAGGAGGACATTCATAGGGCACAGAGATATATAAAAGGATCCTCAGCATCACTAGCCATCAGAGACATGCAAATTAAAGCCACAATGAGATACCACTTCACACCAGTCAGAATGGCCATCATAACCAAATCACTAAACAGCAAGTGCTGGTAAGATTGTGGAGAAAAGGGAACCCTAGTATACTGATGATGGGAATGCAGACTGGAACAGATAACAGTATGGAATTTCCTCAGAAAACTAAAAATGAAACTGTCTTTTGACCCAGCAATTCCACTACTGGGATTATAGCCTAAGAACCCTGAAACATCAATTCAAAACAGCCTATGTACTTCAATGTTCATAGCAGCACAGTTTACAATAGCCAAGTGGGAGCGACCAAAGTGCCCATCAGTAAATGAGTGGACCACAAACCATGGTACATTTACACAATGGAATACTATAGAGCACAAAGAAAGAAGGAGGTCCTTTCCTTCACAACAGCAGTGATGGATCTGGACAGCATTATACTAAGTGAAATAAGCCAGGCGGTGAAAGAGAAATACCATATGATCTCACCTGTAAGTGGAACCTAATCAACAAGACAAACAAGCAAATAACATATAAACAGAGACATTGAAATCAAGAACTAACCCACAGTAACAAGAGGGGAGGTGGGAAAGGGTTAATGGGGGAAAATAGGGGAAGGGTTGTTAAGGAACATGTACAAAGGACACATGGACAGAGCCAAAGGGGATGGGATTGAGGTGGGAGGTGAGGAGGGACAGGGGGTGGGGAGTGGTGGGGGCAAAATGGAGGCAAATGTACTTGAACAACAACAATAATAAATACATTAAAATTTTTAAAAAGCAAATAACATTTATAGATGTTTCCCCAAAGTTTGGGAATGCTGTTGTCCTGTGAAAGCCAAACTTTGCAAACTAGTAGCATATAAAAAACAAATTACCAAAAGGACCTGCACAAGAACAAGCTCAGATCTTTGCTTCACTTTTAGCATTTTTCACTTAGTATTGTTTTAAAAACTGGGTTTTGGAGTCCAAATTTAAATTTTTTATCCAGAACATCACAGACATGAAAGATATCATGACTGTCATGTTGATATATCTTTAATAAGGTTATTTTTGTCTTGTCATGAGAAATGCTGATATTTAGCAAGAGTAACATCAAATTACATTGCTAAGTATAAATGCAAAACTATTGCTTTTATTGTTTTTCATTAAAGTAAACATAGTACTATTTGTAGTAACTCTGAAAGTTAAGTAAATTTTCAAAAAGAAAAATCTGTAGTTTTCAAATACTCTTTTGAAGAGGATTATCTCTTAAATTGATATTGAGGACATCTATTAAATTTGTACAAATTAAAATACTCTCTTTTGATCTGAGAATGTTTAAAGTGCTTTTACCTTTGAGCAAAATAACTGCATCTTGAATAAAAATCATATTTTAAATGCCCAAATAATGATAATTCTTTGTAGCTAAATTCAAATCTGAAGCAACTGTACAAATTACCTTTAGTTTAATTGTTAGCTAAATTCAGAGCTCCTGATGCATAATTTAATAATACCATGTTGCATCCTAATGAGGACTGCATTTGCCAAGTCCACATGATAGTGAAAGCTTATATTAAAAAAAAGAAAAAAAAAAACTTTTGTCTAGCAAAAGTGATTTGAAGATGTTTTGCTCCATGTATGTGAACTCAGCAGGTGATTCTTGCCTATCTTTGATGTCAAACAGCACAAAACTTCAGTGAGTAGTAGCTTCAGAAATGCAATAGACATAGCTGAGTCTTCATATGAAGCTCATGCTTGAACTACATCAGAAGAACTGACATCTATTATGGTGAGCAAAGACAAGTGTTTGAAAAGAGATTCAAACAGAAGTGTCAGAATTTACAGTGCATAGTTTTATATAAGTTGATTTTAACCAAGCATATCTCTATGAACTCCACAGGATAGAAAGAAAATTTCAAAAGGCAGAGGAATTGTTGTCTTCTAAGGGCATGGAATGTTTTAATAGCTTAAGGAAGAACATTTCTGAAAGGTTATGTGGTGATCCATTTACTTTGAGTAATAAGGCTTGTCATTGTGATAGTGCAGTTTTTAACCCTTAGAACAATAGAAATGTATGTGAACCAGAGAGCATAAAGGAACCCTTAAAACTTAGAAGAAACTTGTGATACATTTTAAAGTTTAAGACTCTAGTCACAGAGACTTGCTATAAATTTTCTGAATGTCAACTAGCCACTAAGCAGTAAGCAAAGAACAAGCAACAAATAAATGAAAATCCTTTTTTGAGGTAGTGAGGGTATTCATCTTAACTAAAATAAGACAGAAAATTCAGCAGTGTTTCTTCAAAAGAAAATCAGCACTGTTACGTTTCCTCTTGTATGCTTACTTTCATTACCCAGAATTCATAGGCTATGTGCACATAATTAAAATAAAGTTTGGCCCTAGCCAGTGTGGCTTAGTTGGTTGGAGCATCATCCCATAACCAAAAGGTTGCTGGTTCAATTCCCAATCAGGGCACATACTTAGGTGATAACCAGTCTTGGTCCTGCCATGTACAGGAGACAACCAATTGATGCTTCTCTCTTGCATCAATGTTTCTCTCTCTTCTTCTCCTCCTTCCGTTCTGTCTAAAATCAATTAAAACATTTCCTCAGGTGAGGGTAAGAAAAAAAGAATAAAAAGGTGTATGTTTGTATGAGTGAATGTGCGTGGTGTTGTGGAGCTGGTAGGGAATAAATGTTAGAGACCTTAGCTGGAGAAAGGTTGGTTTAAAATTATATCCTAAGGGCTTAATCACAGCAGTCCTCTAAACCTTCCCCTAAAGGATCTAGTGTCACAAAGTGACTTAACTGTTTTTCTACCTATGTTTCTCCACCCTGCACCCAAACAGATTTAAATAAAAGCACAAATATTTGGTTAAGTCATAGAAAGGCAATTCCTAGGCAGGAATTTCCAGCTTGTAATCAACATTTAGTAGGGTGAGATCTACCTCTTTTTAACCTACAATTAGTACAATTAATGGACCACATGCCAAACCATTTGTTTTGTTATTATATAGTAATGTTTGCTTTTAGCAACAAATTTCCTTTCCTAGATTAGCTGCTGAAGCCTCCTCCAAGGACAATCTAGCTTGTCAATTTCAAATTTGTCACTCCCTTGAGCACCACATCTCAGTTCTTTAAATTTAATTACTGACTTATTACATTGTATTTAAACAAATCGTTTCTCCTGATGTGGCCCAGACCTTCAGAAGGGAAAGAGTAGCATGTAGTATATCCTGTGGGCTGGGCCAGTCTGTTTATAGACAGCCCATGTAGCCCACAGACCTTTCCTTCAAGTTATTAGAAGACGCACCTAATGCAAGTTCAGCCAAAAGGGAATATATTTAATAATTGTTCATTAAGGGTACACTTTCTCAAAGCATGAGTGTGGTGCTATAGGGAACAAAAAATGATATAACTATATCAAAATAACCATTCATTGAGTTGTTACTGAATTAGCTTGTTCCATACAGTTAGTACTTGTTTATTTTCTTCACAGCACTTAGGAAATCTAGAATAATTTTGTTTATTTCTCTATTTGTTTAATGTCTACCTCTCCTCTATCACTTATGAATTCTAAAATAGGTCAGGATCTTACAAATCCTCATAACTTCTCTGTGTCTAATATCTATCAGAATGTTTGATCCATAGTAGGTGGTCAATAACATTTTGTAGAATATATTAATAAATTAACTAAATGTTTTGCATGCATTATCTCATTTAATTTTCACAGTAAGTTCATACTTTAATTGTGGCTTTACAGATGTGGAAACTGAACTCCAGATACATTAAGATTTTTGGAGCTTTAATTCTAACACAGGTCTGTCTCACTCCAAAGCTGAAGATGGTAACCATTTCACAATGTTGGCAATTCAGTGTTCACACGAGGTTTTTACTACTGGAAGATAGTCTTGAATCAAAGATGCCAGAAACTTACAATCAGAGAGAGAAATATGTTTATTAATAAATAATAGAAAATAGACCACAAGTTGCTATAATAGATGTACAAGTACCAATCTATGAACAAAGAGAAGTTTAATTTTAACTAAAAGATAGAAATCTAGGTAAGCTTTATGAAATCTTTGGTTCTTTTAAAATAACTACTATATATTGCAGAGCTTCTTTATTTTTCAATTCATCAGAGATATATTTTCTTCATATTCTTGAAAAATATTATGACAGCTGATTTAAAATATTATCTGATAATTCCAATGTATGAGTTATTTTAGGCTCATTCTTCATGGAATGTCTTCTTTTAAGAATAGGTCATGTTTTCCTGTTCTTCTTAATTCAAGTAATTTGGGATTATAAACTGGAAACTGTGAAGGTTATGTTTTGGAGAATATAAATTTGATTATTCTCTCCTAAATAGTATTGGTATATTTTTGTAGACAATTAACTTGTTTGGACTCAAACTACAAACTTAGTCTCTTGGGAAGCTACTCAAATCTCAGTTTTATTTCTTCACACTTAGCTGGGCTGTTTAATTCTGCTCAGTGAATAAACTGTTTGTGGTTCAGCAAAAGTCTAAGCAGTGTATACACAGAGAATTTGAAGGCTTCTTTTCTCTGGCTCTCTTTTTTCCTGGATTCCTCCTCACTTTTGAATAGCTGTGGTTGTCCTAAATTCTGTGTTGTGGTTCTTCAAATCATAACAACTGGATATTCTATCAGAGTTTAGGACCTTAACAGTATACACTAGAGCCTATCCTCTGGCTGGAGGCTGTAAAACTGAAAAAAAAAAAAAAAAAAACCCAACCTCCCCCACCAAAAAAACACCTCACTTGGTGCTCTTCCCCTCCCTCAAGTGTCAGTCCTACAAATTCCTCCTGCTTTTGGTTGCTCTTCAATGCCTTCAGATAGTTATTTGTTTCTTTTTTTTTTATCTCATCCAAAGTTTAGATGTTATCTGCAAGAAGGTTGATCTGAAAGCCTGCTAGGCCTTCAGTGGACATGGAATCTCTCTGAAGAGTAATATTTAAATTACCTTGATATGTTTGTCATGGACAGAAAAAGGGTCAAGAAAGGAATGGAAAAGGGTAATTCCATACAAAGGGAACTGTTTATACAATGACAATGAAAAAAATAAGTTTCAAATCTTGTTGAGCTTGCAGCACTGAGAATAAATTCATGTAGGTGTTTAGTTATTTATGTGGCTGTGTGAGACAATGTGAGTAAACATGATAGGTGGTCAGTTAGTTAGGAAAGGAAAGCTGATAAAAAGCATGCTTTAGCATGTCCAGGTAAAGGGTTGGAACACTAATCTTTGGGTAGTAGGGAGCCATAGAGTATTTTTTTAGTGGGGAGGAAAAACATGGAGAAAGCATAAAGTGATCATACATGTCTTGAACCATTGGTGCAAAGGATGACTATAGTGCAGAGAATGAAAATGATGGCATTGATTTGGTAGGTAAGGAACCCTTATAAGAGGTTACTGCAGTAATCCAGAGGAATGACCAAAATTAAGCAGGTCATTTAAAATTTTGCAACATAAATCCATCTGAATTAAACTAATTATATTAGAATTTCAGAATATTTTCCATACATATGCTCTGTAGAGTTAAAAAGACATCTAAATAAAATCTTGTGCACATGGGAATCTAATTGTTAGACTATTTTGATTGATATTAAATTGTTTACAAAACATTTATGAATCATGATTTCAACATGTAACTAAAAAAACTAAACTAATTTTCTATTTTAATTGATTTCAGAGAAACACAGGAAAGAAGAGAGAGAGAGAGAGAGAGAGAGAGACTTTGATTTATTGTTCCACTTATTTATGTGTTAATTGGTTGATTCTTGTATGTGCCCTGACCAGGGATCAAATCTGTAACCTTGGTGTATGGGATGACACTCTAAACCACTGAGCTACCTAGCCAGGCAAAATTACTTTTCCATTTTAAACACTGATGTACTTAATTATTATCAATTAATTAATATAAGACTTGCCCAGGTGAGAGTAGAAATAAACTTTCATTTATCAATTGCTTACTACATACCAGGCACATTATGACTTTCAGTGCTTATTGAAACCACCAAGAAATAGTTATTTCTCTTTCCATTTTATAAATGTAGAAACTGAGAAGCGTAGACACTAAAGTAAATTTTTGCAATGCCACACACTTTATAAATAGAAAATATATTATCGAAGTTCAGACCGATCTAATTTTAATGTTTATTCTATTTTCAGCAATAGTGAATATGGCAGACAAGCTTCAATTGTTTTTAGAAGCAACTTTCATACCTCCTCTTTTTCAGTGACATAAAACAAATAATCTTTATTAAGGTAACACAATTGTTTGATTATTTTCATGACAACAGGGGTAACTAGGGCTCTCCTGGAGAAAAAGGTAGTTTTTGTGTGTGGTTTATTTTAAAGAATCAGTGTTTTTAAGGTTGTATTTTCATATGGAGAAATCATAAAATGAAGTGCATTTAGTCCTTCATAAAGCCTTTAAATATTAGATCCTTGAAGAAAAACCCCCCAAAATTAACCTTATGCCTACTTGTCATGGTGCCAATATCTGGCTGCTCATCCCTTATCCAGCTTACACTTTCCAGACCACTGGATGTATTTAAGGTAGACAGAAAGCAAGAGAAGTAACCCAAGATTCTTCTGTAACAGAAGATATGGGGGTCATGGGGAAGAAATGTCACCTGTCTCTTATTAAAGACCTGACTGAATCTAGTAGATGGTATCTTTGCTATATATAATTACAGGCTTTACTTCTCAAATTTGGGGATTGTTCTAAATTATTTTTCCAGTGAATCTTTAATGGAGACAAAACTGGAAACACAGAGTGTTGTCTTATAACAATTCATTACAATTAGCTTTATTATGTGAAAAAAGAATCACATAAACTAACTCAGATTTTTAGTTAGTTATTCCTAATAGCACACTTGTTTTTTGTTGGTATCTGCAAATAACTTTATTTTCATGCCTTACATATTTTTTTAATTTATTGGATGATGGTTAATAAAATTATGTAGGTTTCAATTGTATAGTTCTATAATAAATTATGTGCACATTGCATTATATGTTTAACACCCAAAGTCAAATCTTCTTCCATCCCCATATATGTGCCCTCACACATCACTTACCACTGGTAACCACCATACTGTTGTCTGTTACCTATGAGTATGCCATGCTAAGTGAAATAAGTCACAAAGAAAAAGTCAAGAATTATAATTTCACTCATATATGAGACATAAAGCTGAAAGCAACAAATGAACAAAGAAGAAAACAATTCTTGAAGAAATTAATCTCAGGAGAATTAGTTGTGATGGAAGAGATGAGGTAGTGTAGGCAGTTGTAAAATAGCACACTGCATACATCTAGTTAAGAAATACCTCTGAGGGTACTTAGATGTGGGACCTGGACACCTGAGAAAGTGGATCAGTGAAATTGAAAAGATTGGTCAAGAACTAAGCATTGAACCAAGAAGAAGCAGAGAGCCGGAATAAACAGACAATACTAGTGATATTGAAGCAGTGATCCAAACACTACTGGAACACAAAACCCCTGGACCAGATAGCTGCACAGGCAAATTTTAACAAACATTAAGGAAGAGCTAACTCCTATCTTTCTCAAACTAGCCCAAAAAAATTTAAGAAGAGGGAAGATTCCTTAACTATTTTTATGAGGGAAGTATTACCATAATTCCAAAACCAGGTAGAGACACAATAGAGAAAGAAAATACAGGCTAAAATCACTGTTAAATAGAGATATTAAAACCCTGAAAACAATATTGGCAAACCAGATCCAGCAATATGTTAACAAGATCATATACCATGATCAAGTGGATTCATCCCAGAAGTGCAAATATGGTACAATATTCATAAGTCAATAAACATAATACATCATGTAAACAAAGGGAAAGACAAAAATCACATGATCATATCAATAGATGTGGAAAAAGTATTTGATAAAGTAAAACACCAATTCAGATAAAAAAGTTCAGCGGAGTGGATATAGAGGGAGCATACCTCAATATAATAAAGGCCACATATGATAAACCTACAACCAGCATCATACTCAATGTGCAAAAGATAAAGCTTTCATCCTATGATCAGGAGCAAGGCAAGAGTGTCTGCTCTCACCACTTTTATTCAACATAGTATTGGAAATTCTAGTCACAATGAACAGACAGAAAAAGAAATAAAAGGCATCCAAACAGGAAAGGAGGAAGTAAAACTGTCATTCTTTGCAGATGACAGGAAAGCGTACAAGAAAACCCTATGGACTCCACCAAAAAACTACTCAACCCAATAAGTGAATTTGGAAAAGCAGCAGGATACAAAGTCAATATTCAGAAATCAAAGGCATTTTTGTACACCAACAATGAAATATCAGAAACAGAAATCAGGAAAAAAAATCCTATTTGCTATATAGCAACAAGAAAAGTAAAGTACCTAGGAATAAGCTTAACCAAGGAGGTAAAAGACCTGTACTCAGAAAACTATACAACGCTGAAGAAAGAAATTAAGGAAGATACAAATAAATGGAAACATACTCTGTTTATGGATTAGAAAAATTAACATCATTAAAATGTCCATACTACTCAAAAAGATCTGTAGAGTCAATGCAATCCTTATCAAAATATCAATGAGATGTTTCACAGATATAGAACAAGCATCTCTTATATGGAATCATAAATGACCCCAAATAGATTCAGCAATTTTGAGAAAGGACAGAGTAGGAAGGATCACAATACCTGATATCAAACTATATTACAAGGCCACGGTAATCAAAAGAGTCTTGTTCTGGTGTAAGAACAGACACATAGATCAGTGGAACTGAATAGAGAGCCCAGAAATTAACCTATGTCTCTATGGACAATTAATATTTGACAAAGGTGGCAGGAGCGTAAAATGGAGTAAAAATAGACTCTTCAACAAATGGGGTTGGGAGATCTGGTCAGGTACAAGAAAAAGCAAAACTAGACCACCAACATACACCACACACCAGAATAAACTCAAAATGGATAAAATACATAAATATAAGTTATGACATCATAAATGTCCTATAGGAAAACATAGGCAGGAAAATTTCAGATATCCCACTCAGCAATGTTTTTTGCCAATATATCTCCTAGGGCAAGGGAAATAAAGGAAATAATAAACAAATGGGACTACATCAAATTAAAAAGCTCTGCACAGCTAAATAAAACATCAGCAAAATGAAAAGGGAACCAACCATATGGAAGAACATATTTGCCAATGATATCTCGGACAAGGGTTTGATCTCCAAAATACATAAAGAATTCATCCAATTCAACACCAGTAATACAAACAATCCAATTTAAAAAATGGGCAAAGGACCTGAACAGACACTTCTCCAAAGAGAATATACAGATGGCCCATAGACATATGAAAAGATGCTCAATATCACTATTCATCAGAGAGATGCAAATTAAAACCACAATGAGATATCACCTCACACCAGTCAGAATGCCATCATTAATGAATCAAGAAACAACAAGTGCTGGTGAGGTTGTAGAGAAAAGGGAACCTTAGTACACTGTTGGTGAGAATGAAGACTGGTGCATCCACTGTGAAAAGCAGTATGGAATTACCTCAAAAAATGAAAAATGGAACTGCCTTTTGACCCTGCAATTTCACTGCTGGGATTATAGCCTAAGAATCCCGAAACACCAGCTCAAAATGACCTATGCACCCCAATGTTCATAGCGGTATTATTTACAATAGTCAAGTGCTGGAAAGTCCATCAGTAAACGAGTGGATCAGAAAACTGGTATGTTTACACAATGGAATACTATGTAGCAGAGAGAAGGAGCTCCTACCCTTCATGACAGCATGGGTGGAACTGGAGAGTACTATGTTAAGGGAGAAAAGTCAGGTGTCAAAAGACAAACACCATATGATTTATCTATATGATGAACCTACTGATCAAAACAAACAAATAAGCAAAATAGAACCAGAGGCATGGAAACAAGGAGAAGACTGACAGTGACCAGAGGGTAGGGGAGAGGAGGTTAAGGGGATATAGTAAGGGGAAGAGTATCGTCAAGGAACATGCATAAAGGACCCTTGGGCATGGATAATGGGGTGGGCATTGACTGTAGGGGTGTGGGCTAGTCAGGGGAGAGCAATGGGGGGGATTGAGACAATTGTAATAGAACAACAATAAAGAAAAGTGAGCACATCATCTGGCTTTTGGCTATAATTTCTATTTTTATCCACAAATGTTCTTGCTTATCAGTAAGCATTTCTATGGCCAATTTTGTTTTTTTAAAACTAGTTACTGACCTCAAATTAAAAATTAATACTGAAGTTATCATATTTGCCTTTGTAAATATAAATATACTATCTTCACTGTTTTAGTAAGTTCCTTCTAGGCTCCTTGAAATAAGACCATGTCAGTGTTCCAATTTCAACAAGACTTGAGTAAATTAAATAACTTTGTAAAGGTTCTCTGAGTTTATGGAAAATTATAATATATATTGAATCAAGCATACAAAATATTTTTAGTTGACCTTTTCTTTTGGAAAATGTTAGCAAAAATTTACTTGTAACAATATTTTAGAAATAAATATATTTTTTAAGTCCTATATTTAGGAAAAAAATGTTTGGGAATATTTTGATACTAAACTCATCCTGCAACTATATGGTTGCCTCTTCCTGGTTTAATAGCATGCTTAATGGATGGAACAGTAAATACGGACATCTGTACACTCTCATCTAGCCATGCTTATGAGACAACTCCTCTGCATTATAATGCATCTCCACAACTACTAACCACTTCCACCTCCAAACAGCCTTCACCAACCTAATAGCCACCTAATACATGCCTGAACCATAGGAGAGTCATGAAATAGATCAACCAATTTAATGCTCACAAGAATGCTTTTATTGTGCACATCTCATGGATTAGGAAACTAACATTCAGGGAAGCTAGATGAATTGTCCAAAGTCACACAACATGAAGGAGACTTATGTATGTAATCATATGTGGTTCTGTCTTACTTCAGCATTGCTACTCGGTCTACCATCATCACACTCATGCACCACAGACCCCCTGAAAAATAAAATTAACATATATTTTATTTGTTTAATCTACATATAAACAACAAATAAATAGAAAGACATATATGTGTAAGCCTTTCTAGTATTGAGATTTAGTATCATCAACTGAGAACACTCAAACTGATTGGTCACTGGAGTATTGTAGAATTCTGGACAGGAGATAGTAAGATATGTGGAAACTCACATAATCTGCAGGATAATTTTTTCAAAAGATACCCTTGTTCTTTTCACAGTAACATCACCTCAGTCAATGTGAACCAGACCCTGTGGTGCTAAAATAAAATAATCTGTTTTGCCCTGTAATGCAAATAAAGTTTATTTTCCTAGAAAAACAATTTACTGACAGTTTAATACTGTTTTCTCCCCTGAAATTGGAGGTTAGATGTAATCAATAACTGTGATTTCTTATTCTTCAAGAACAACCCCTACACTGAAACTTGCCTATATAGTAATTAAAGAAAACTGGTGTCAGGGAGTGGTGGGGAGAAAGTGGGGACAACTGTACTTGAACAGCAATAAAAAAAAGAAAAAAAATTAGTTAGAGAACTTTTTCCAAAGGAAGCAAGAGAGTATAACAAGCCCTGCATTTATATGTATACCATAAAACTTATTGTGTTTACATAAGAGTCAAAAATAAAACATAAAGATATCTTCACCAATTGAAAGATGACTTTATTATATGAACTGGATATTCATAACAAACAATATACTACTTTCAGACATTTTATGAAATGATGACTAAAAACATTCTCAAACAGAACAGCAGTAGTTTGAAAACTTAATTTACTTGAAGAACACACCTTTTCCATGAAAAACATTAAACAAATATGCAACATATAAAGCATACAGAATGGAGCTTCTGTGGTTGAAACACCTCCATGGGATATTAGGCCAATCTGAGAAATCAATGGAAAATCCTGAGATAGAACATATGAAGAATTTGTTAACAAATATTGTATGTCTTTCTAATGATAGCAAGATGAATTTTTATTTTCTTTTTTTATTGTTCAATTACAGTCATACCCATTTTCCACCCATTACTCTGTCCTGTGCTACCCATACCCATCTCCCACATTTAATCCTCCCCCTAGGTGTCTTTGTCAATGGGTCCTTTATACATGTTCCTTAAAAACCTTTCCCCTTCTTACCCTCATTATCCCCCTCCCTTGTTTCTGGTTACTGTCAGTGTGTTCTTTATTTCAATGTCTCTGGTTATATTTTGCTCATTTGTTTATTTTGCTCATTAGTTTCCTCTTATAGGTCAGATCATATGGTATTTGTCTTTCACCACCTGGTTATTCATTTAGCATAATGCTTTCAGGTCCATCATGCTGTCAGGAAGGGTAGAAGTTCCTTCTTTCTTTCTGCTGTGTAGTATTCCATTGTGTAAATATACCAAAGTTTTTTGATCCACTCATCTACTGATGGGCACTTAGGTGTTTCCAGCACTTAGCTATTATAAATAACATTAGTATGAACATAGGTATGCATAGGTTCTTTTGAATTGGTGTTTCAGGATTCTTAGGGTATATAATCCCAGCAGTAGAATTGCTAGGACAAAAGGCAGTTTTATTTTGAGTTTTCTGAGGAAATCCCATACTGTTTTCCACAATGGCTGCACAAGTCTGCATTCCCACCAACAGTGTACTACAGTTCCCTTTTTTACTACAGCCTCATCAGTATTTGTTGTTTGTTGATGATGGCTATTCTGATCAGTGTGAAGTGGTATCTCACTGTGGTTTTAATTTTCATCTTTCTGATGGCTAGTGATGCTGAGGATCCTTTCATATGTCTCTGTTCCCTCAGAATGTCCTCCTTGGAGAAATGTCTGTTCAGGTCTTTTGCCCATTTTTTATATTGTTTGTCTTCCTAGTGTGGAGTTGTAAGATTTTTTTAATGACAAAAAAAAAAGGTCGAGTTAAGAATAAAATTGATTTGACAGTGGATTAAAACTTGTTTTTAATTATTACTTTAAATTTTCCAACAGCAGTTTATCATACGTTTTTAATAGTCTATGCCTGGGCATTAACTATAGACTTTCTGTAGTTAGGCTGCCCTTAGCACCACATTTAAATCTGCCCAAGAAAATAGATAATATTCTTACATATAAAGAGAATTGGTGCAATGCATTTAGTACTCAACCAACTGGAAAGAGACTTGATTTAAAAACTTGAAGGCCAAATGTGTTCTTTATCATAATTACAAACTACTGTTCTGATATATTATTGGGTCATTTCATCAGCAGTGGACCACAAAAATAAGCTTTATTAAAAATGGTGGCATGTTTTAAATATCCATTAATATATTTTTAATTATAATGGAATGTCTATAAAAGCCCTTGTGATATCTAAACAAAGGTCAAAACAAATGAATTATAATTAACATTAACTGAATGGATACCAAATAAATAAGAAAAAAGGGGTGTTCAAAAGAAAAAATAATTCTTACAGAAAGCATGAATATAAGTAATAATAGTGAGTTTATTTTTAAAGGAACAAGGGAATTCTAATTATACATACATATGATTTAATTAATGACTCTTAACCATATATATATACTTATATATATATTTAACTCCTCACCTGAGGATATGTATATTGATTTTAGAGAGAGAGAGAGAGTAACATTGATCAGCTGTCTCCTGCATGCACCCCAATCAGGGATCCAACCCACATCCTAAGTGTGTCCTGCCTGGGGATTGAATCTGAGACCCTTTGGTGTACAAAATTATTCTCCAACCAACTAACCCACCCATCCAGGGATAAACATATATTTCTTAATCTGTTGCCAAAATTTCTAATTCACTAAAATATATGAAAAGAGAGTATACATTCATTCATTTGCTTACTCATTAACCCAACAAACATTTATTCAACAATTTTAGGTACCAGATATTACAATAGTAAAATATGCTACCTAGCTACCAAGTTGCTAGTAGACTTAGTTCAGAGAGGTACATAAATTATGCAATTGTAATTCAGTGCAACAATGATTTTAATAAGAGTGATATGTTCAAAGAAGAGAGTAGTCATTTCTATGGGGCAGGAGGTAGATTAGAGAGATTGTAAGAAATATAGAAACATTCTTCAAAGAAAGAAAATCCTTAATGAATACCCTGAAGAATGAATGTTCACTTATGATTATAAAATGAAGATTCTTTCAGAAAGGAAGGAGAACATTGTTATGGGGTACAAAAGAAGAGTGTCTCCAAAAAAATCCCTGCATTGTCTATCTTGAATAAAGAGCCACATCTGCAAGGGAGTACCATGGGAGATGAGGTTAGCTGAAATCAGAAAGCAGAGGCCTTTAAAGCCAGACTGAGTAATTTGGACTTCTGCACCCTGAAAAGTAACTGTAGAGTTCAAAACAGGTAAGTAATACACTCTGTTTTATATTTTCAAAAGACTATTATGTTTACAGATTGAGTAAACATCAGAGAAGTTTGATATAAAAAAACAGACAGTTAACAGAAAACTACAATAGCCTAGAAGGTGAAATCCTTAGCTAAGACAGAAGCAGGGGGCTACAAGACCAGAATAACCAGTGACTTGAGGTTGGTGTGGGGAGGGAGATAGAGGGGGTTCATTATAGGATTTCTCATGTTTTTGACTTGGTGACTTGATAGATTGTGGTATGTTTTATAGAAATGTGTAAAATAAGGGGAAAAAGGTCTGGGAGGACATAATGAGTTCAGTATGGAACTGTTGAAATTGATGTTCCTCCAAGTTTGCATGAAAACATCTCAGACATGAGTTTCATATATAATTGTGGGGCTCAAAAAAAGGGGCAGAATCAGGATTGCATTAATTACAGGATGTTCATGCTTTGAAATGTTTGATCAGTATATATATATATATATATATATATATATATATATATATATATAACATTTTGATAAGCCAACATATTTAAACAGGTTCCTAAATTTGAATACTTTTTTGATGTAGAATGATCTTTTCCTAATATATGTCTATGGCTGTTATATTATGAGTGTGGTTATATTTACAGAAATAATGTAGTTTTATAAAGAATTTCAACAGAGAACACAAAAGATAAGACATAAGACTAATGACCATCTCTGATTATTGTCTTACTTCCATATTTCTGAATATGTGAAAAAGATGCACAATAATATCTTTGAAGTTTGATAGGGAACTGTGATACCATATTTAGACACAAGCCTAAACCATATTTTAGCATTTAAAAAAAATACTTACTCAAGGATATGTTTATTGATTTTAAAAAGAGCGGTAGAGACTGAAATGAAAGAGAAACTTTGATCTGTTGCCTTCAATACACCCCCCAACTGCTTGCTAGGGATAAAACCCACAACCTACGTAAGTGCCCTGATGGAGAATGGAACTGTAAAGTTTTGGTGCATGGGATAAGGCTCAACCAACTGAGCAACTTGGTCAGGGCAATATTTTAGTCTTTAAATAGCTACATACAAATATCATTTGTAAAATACTATGCAATATCATGGATGACCATGAAGAGGATTTTTATATACAAACTAGATTTTATTAAACTTGTTCATTTTTAGACTGAAGAAAAGTTTTGTTCACATAAAAAGAAACATGTATGTAAAACATTAACTTGAAGACCAGTGAGTTCCTTCCTGTGGCTAAGACCAGATGAGTCTTACAGAAATTTTAAACTCATGAAAATTGGAATTTACTCAGGAAATACAGATAGCATCTTAATGATAGTGCCATGCATGCCCTTTCTGAAACTTAACATGGAATGGACCTTCCCAATCTGTGACAAAAGCAGACTTTGCTGCCTTAAGGGCTTGGCATTTTCAGATAAAAAAGAATCAATGTCATTATACAGTATTTCTCTAGAGCATCATCATTATTCTGTGTGCATACAATATTTATTTAAAACTTAAAATTAAACTTCAAATGGTGGTCATTTGAAAGCTGGCAGTCTGTATTCATGAAAAAGAGAATATTTCTTCTAAATTTGGGAAATAGATCAAAATGATCTTTTCAGTAACTGGCACTTTAGTCATATAGATGCTTTTTATGTGTCAGATTTATTAATCTAGAAGGTCCATGGGAATGAGAGAAAGAAATCTTGAGAATGTGACTGCCAGTTTTTGATATGTCAAGTATAATTTTGTGTTGTGATTTTTTGGATTGCCATACACATGGCATTGTACTGTTTGCGTTTCCCTTTATACTCCTCATTTGTGATGACTGGAAAAGAAGATGAGGACATGTTTTGATACAAGATTGAAACTTGAAACTGCAGTCCTTCAATTTGAAGAGTATTTCTGTTTCATCTTTCTTTTCATGTTACATTTTTAACTTTTGCCATTGATGTAAAAGGGAAAAAAGGAAATTTGAAAAGATGCCAGGTGTTGGTTTTTATCTAGGTGAAGGATCACAGAACTAGGGGATAAAATATAGTTTGTAGCTTGTCATAGCGACAGACTTATGAAAATCAAATACTTGTCAACAGCAACTGTTTGTCCTCTTATAGCCATCATAGAATTATGAAGACAGTGACATCTTTTCATTGTTGGTACATTTTTCCTAGATCGTAGTGTATAAAGTTCCAAGTAGTGTAACAGGCTGTATTCTGCTATGATGATTAGAGTCTTCACTAATTACTCTAGTCTGGTTCCTGGAATAAGAGTATCATAATATTGCAAACAGATTAGTCACTGTGAAATTCAAAATGGTATGCTCCCTTTTGACTTATCAAAAATAACACAAAAAAGGGTATTTCCAGGAGCCGAGGTAGTTTATTTTTATGATATTTGAACTGAAAATGAAGTAAAACTCTCTGAAAAGTAAAAGAACTGGACAAAACTTTGGTAGGGTTATTATTTTATTCTACTTGCCAAACAATCAGTTTGGTGTTTTTCTCTATTTGTTTTCACGAATAAACCAACTGCCTCTGTATTACTTAGATTTTGTACTGCATCATGCAATTCTTGAAGAAAATGTTCATTTTTTTACCAAAGTTAGCTGATTTTATTTTCCACAAACTTATTAAATGTTATTTTTTCTTTATAACTCCTTCAGACAACAGTCAATAGTGAATGACTAACAGTCTGAGTTCATATCCAACTCATTTTTTCTGGGAATTTTATCTGAAGCTAGCGGTGCCTTTCAGAGCTTACAGTGACTGCTTTGCAGCATTTCTTGAAGGTCCTTCCAGATTAGTGTCTCTTAATGTAAATGCCCACATGTAGCTACATGAGGTCCTAAAGAGCCTAAGAGCATGGGCAATTGAGTCACCACATGGGCAAAAAGGAGCAGGAATCAAAAACATGGAGAAAGTTTGAAGAAGGAAGTCTTAGGTAGAGATGTGAAGCCATAGCATTTAAAAACATATAGTTTTACCACGATGAGGTACCATCTTATACCAGTCAGAGTGACCAACATAAACAAATCAACAAACAAATGTTGGAGAGGATTCGGAGAGAAGGGAACCCTACTACATTGTTGGTGGGAATGCAGACTGATGCGGCCACTGTGGAAAATGGTATGGAATTTCCTCAGAAAACTAAAAATGGAACTGCCCTTTGACCCAGCAATTCCGCTGCTGGGATTATACCCTAAGAATCCTGAAACACCAATCCAAAAGAACCTATGCACCCCAATGTTCATAGCAGCACAATTTACAATAGCCAAGTGCTGGAAGTAACTTAAGTGCCCATCCGCAAATGAGTGGATCCAAAAACTATGGTACATTTACACAATGGAATTCTATGCAGCAGAGAGAAAGAAGGAGCTTATACCCTTTGCAATGGCATGGATGGAATTGGAGAGAATTATGCTAAGTGAAATATGCCAGGCGGTGAGGGACAAATACCATATCATCTCACCTTTAACTGGAACATAATCAACAAAAGAATAAAGCAAACAAAATGTAACCAGAGACATTGAAGTTAAGAACAATGTAACAATAGCCAGAGGGGAGTGGGGAGGGGATGGTAGGGAGAGGGGTCTATAGGAGCTACTATAAAGGGCACATGGACAAAATCAAGGGGGAGGGAGGTGGAACTGGCTGGGGTGGGGTGGAGGGATGGGGAGAAAATGCAGACAATTGTAACTGAATAAAAATAAAAATAAATTAATAATAAAAACATATAGTTTTAGATGAAAAAATACTCCTGTAATACATTCAGGGATTTTACAAGGTTTTAGTTTATTAGTTGAGATTTGTATTTCTATATATGCCAGGTGAAACCATACAGGAAAATCATAATAAAATTTGTGCATGTAAACTAATAAAATTACATTATATTTACAAAGAGCATTTTACAAATTGTGACCTAATCCATGTACCTATTGTAAATATAATATAAACCATTTAAATAAATATAATCCATGTAGCTGTAAATATAGCTAAATTTCTCCAGAGTGTTCTAATTAATAGCCAGTTACTAGAAATTTAAAAAAAAAAGCATTGATCATACAAAAATAAAACTTAACCAGTTAGTTAGTTTGACTGATTTGGAAAGAATTTAGTATAATCTTCTCAACTTACTTCCTATTGGCATTTATGAGTTTAATTGTGTTCTATTTATGAAAATAATATATGCATGAATTTTTAAAAGGCTTATACCACAATCCAACCATCCTTACAACTCCTAATTGTGCTTCTCTGTAAAGACAACAATGTTTAGTGCCTTTCTGTTTTTCTTCTGGTATTTTTATATCTGCGTAGGTGTAGACAGATATACCTACACCATCATAGATATTGATGTATATTCTGGTACTGACATATATATATATATATCCCTATATATCCCAATATTTTACATACATATTCATTTCTTAATTCAACAACTATAGAAATTGACTTTTTGTTTTAAAAGTATAGAATTTACCTCTCTTACACTCCTTATTTTCTCTCTTCAATTTCCCAATATTGTTGTAATAATTTTTTGGTTAAGTTGATCATCAGTGTTTATATACATAGTATTATATAAAAATTTTTCACTTCTGGACCCCAAACTATGATAACAATTATTTTTATTAAGTTTTTAGTTTTTCCAGGAATTTATATTGCCTTATTACTTTGCTTGTTTCTCTATAACTATTTTCCATTTATAATATCTATAAGGTATTTTTCAAAATAAATTTATTAAAAGAAATACTCCAAAATGTGTCCAAGGCCTATTAGTGTGTTTTCTAAAGTTGAAACACAGTTCTCAACATTCTCCAACCCAGTCTCCCAACACACCGCTGCCGCCTACAACAAACTCTCTTTCTCTATTCTATTTTTTCTGGAGAGGTTGCATAGCTCACATCTTGGCCCTTACCACTACTGGTCTCCTGTACTTGAACCCTTGATTTTTGGATCTTTTCTGTGTTTTATTTTTTCTCTTGTATTTGTAAAGCCTATTTTCTATTAAATTTCTAAGAAAAAGTGCACAAGAAGCATACATTTATTTTAGATACTACCTGAAAATGTCTTTATTCTACCTTCATATATGATTGATAACTTTGAAATCACTTTATAATGACATTTTGTAGGCATTGAGTCCCAGTCTTCTGGAACTCATGATCACTCTTGAAAATCCAATATAATTTCTTATTCCTAAGCACTTGTCCATTATTGGCTTCTACTTTCTATAATGTTATTAGAATGTTTTTAATACCTGTTTTTTTTTTTTTAATCCATAAAAATCTGCTTTGGTGAGGATCTTTCTCCATTGTGCTTGTCCCTCAATTAGCCCTTTCCATTTGAAGACATATGAACTTCAGGTCTGCAAAATCCTTCTGAACTGTTTTTTTAATTTTTTTTTCATTTTTTATTGTTTTTCAATTGCATGCTTCTGAATCGATATTTGATAGTATTGTCACATCTATTTTTTGTTCTTTATGGATTTTGTATCTCTTTAATTAAAAAATATGTTTATTGATTTTAGGGAAAGGGAGAGAAAAAAAAATCAATGTGAGAGAAAAATGATTGGTTGCCTCCCATATGCAATCAAACCCACAACCTAGGTACCATATGTGCCCTGACTTCATGAATAGTGATTTCAAAGTTATCAATCATATATGAGAGTAGAATAAAGACATCTTCAGATAGTATTAAAATAAATGTATGTTTCTTGTGTACTTTTCTTGGGGAGAGAGAGTGAGAAAGAGAGAGAAAAACATTGATGTGAGAGAGAAATTTTGATCCATTGCCTCCCTTACTTGTCCCAACTGGGGAACAAACCTGCAGCTTAGGTATATGCCTTGACTGGGATTCTGTGTACAGGATGACGCTCCAAGCAACTGAGCCTCAGGGGCCAAGGCCAGTAATCATATTTTAAATTCCCGTAGTTAGTCTTTGTTTTTTGATCATTCCTTTTTTTGTAATTACACACTGTTTCTTTTATGTGCACTATCTTCTCACATCAATCAGTGTAATAATTATAGTTCACGTAATATAAAGTTTTTTTATGTATAATATTTTCTCCATTTTCTCCCAGCTTAATCTCTTTATTTGTGTCATTCTATATTTCAACTGGAAACTGTCCTCAAATGCAGAGTCTGGCATAATTAACACCTGCTTCAGTGTGGTTGGTAAGGTAATAATATGGGTGTAATAATTTATAGTTTTAATTTGAACATTTCACCTAAAATGTTATATGGTTGCTTGAGTGTGATACTGTTAGGTTACAGAATTACATGTTTATGATTTTGTAATAAAAAAGAAGAGTTATTTGTGCCAGACCCTGTATTTGGTGTTCCCTTGCTGTTCATTCAGACTGAAAAGTGAGGCACACTTACAAATTTAAAAAGAAAAACTGGATGACATGTATTGGTATATGGGAAAGATTTTCAATATGGATATTTATGTGAGGGAATCTTCACATGTCAGAATCTATGGGTGTTTTCACTAGAGGTTTTTATAATCTCTAAAGAGAAATCTATATTTCTTGAGTGTGTGTGGGGTATGTACATGTAAAATTGGCTGCAGTCGTGACACTCTGAGGGTGCCAGGGAAGCAGCTGGGATGGTTCAACCAGTATCATGTGCAACCCCTGCATTATCTTTACCTCCAGACTGCTTGATGTTGTGGAGCCTATAACATTTCTGGCACCATTCCAAACCCCCCACCAAAGCTGGTCTTTGAGGTTAGAGTCAGTAAGGGAGAAGTAGCCTGGAGGTATGTAATAGGTAGTCCCTTGTCCTCCCAACATTGAAGCAAGCCCACTTTTCATATTCTCTTGCCTGATGCTAGGCTTCAAAAGCTTTGGTAAGCATTTTATTAGGTAAAAGATTTCAGTCGTCTCAAAAGTTATACTTCTTTTCTCATAAGATAATTTGAATTGCATTTTGAGGGAAGTCTTTACTGAAAGTTTTATAGCTGACCTGGTACATTAAGCTAAATACTTTTCCTTCATTTACTAATCTTATAATTTTGTTAAAGAAAGAAGAATATTATTTTTAGTGACTTTTTCTCCCTTTAAAATCTCATGTGGCTTAATGGTCTTGTGTCTATTATTCCATATAGGCTGTAGGTTTCTTTTCCACCCATGGGGTCCTCACAATGGACTTGCCAAGTTGTAATTATCATGGTGAATGTTTTGGTTCTGACAAATAAAACCTGTATGTTTTACTTTACCCCATTTTCTGGAGCTACTTAGTTCAGTCTAAGTTTTCAAAAGTAATCACCAGTCTTTTTGAATCCTTGTAGAGTATATTTCTTTAGACCCTGTAATGTGCATAGCATAAAACCATTTAAATTTATGTTAATTTTTCTTAGAAATAGTATGTCAAATAATCATGCAAAGACAAAAAGTGAAAATTACTATTTATATCAACTGAGGACCTCTATGAGAGTTGTTAAAGGGTTGAGAAATAGGAGCCATAAATGAAAGTTTAAGCAAAGGAACTTGGATTATTTAGTCAAGAGAAAGGTCTAACAGTTTTTATAGTTCCGGAACAGCATAGAAAAATAATGACCTGCTGTTCTCTACATGTACATAAGACATCATAAGAGAAACTAAGTTTAAAATGAAATGTAGGAAATATGAAACTTTGTAAGATACTCTGGCTCTGACTTTTGCCAACAGTCTACATAGCTTTAAAAAATAATAAATACATACTTTAAGGCAAATGGGATACTTAGGTTAATAAGACATGAGTCTTGACAATATCTACACTAATTCACTGTTTCAGACCCTTAGAATCCTTACCAAAGATACAAATCCTTCATGTATTCAGAGATATCAAATTCAGCATAAAGTGTAAAAGGGAATGATTAGTTCCATCGGTTTAGTTAAAGTATTTAATTAATATTCATTTTTATTTCAAATAATACCCATCCCAAAACCTAGTGAAACAAATAAGCAAGATGTGTGTATGTTGTGCCAACTCTGTGAGGAACCCATCTGAAGGTAGGGCATAGATTATGTAGGCTAAGAGATATCCTCTCCATGTGTCTCTTATCTTCCTGAGACTACCTGTTAAATCTAAAGGAATGTAAAAACACTGGGCTCATTACTCCAATTTACACACTAGCTCCCATGCATGCTAGAGGGCTACTTCAGTAGCTCCTCTTCCAAATAAATAGCTAATGGCTCCACCAGGATAATTATATCCTTGACTTTCTCAGTGTCTTTAAAATATATTTATGCCTGAAATACTGAAATATAATTCTTAGTTTGTACAGTTTTTATTTAGCATTAAATCTTTAATTTTTTCCAATCAAATTACTTGTTTTGGATAGTGGATACCTTATAGAACCTAAGAGAACCTAGACATAACATGTGTGTGTGTGTATAAGGGCTAATTGATACATATGTGTGTATGTTCTGAGCTGTCCATTTATATATAAGAAGCTTACTCATGGAAATTTGCATTTGTATTCATACTTGATTACCTCCCATCATTACTTAATCTAATAAGTGGATTTATTCATGAGGGAGAGTGGGTTGAGAGCAAATATTTCATCTTTTAGCTTATCAGTCTTTAAGGAGAAATGTGGGACATAATGACAAAGGCTGCATAGTGCATGGAAAGTTGGACTGCAGGTTGGGTGCAGTTACTGGGTCTGACCTGGGAACCATAAACTGTAGAAAAGGACTAAGTACATTCCATAAGAGGTGGGGGGGGGACAGAAGAATGTGTGTGTGTATGTGTATGGTCAAACTGTCAAAAGGATGAACTTGCAAATGCTGAATTGTACAGCCAAAAATTATTAATAATCTTTTTCTCCACTTTCTTCTTATAGAACACAGCTTTAAAATCTTTGATTCTTAATTTTCCAGTTTATTTTGCAATTGGGAGAGACCACATGAAGATTTCTGTACAAGAAAAGGTGACTGGAATCTTCTGCAAAGTGCTTTTCTTTTTCATGCTTAGAAAGCAGAGCAGGGACAAGGAATGCTTGAGTCACCAAATGGATGGCAAGGCCCAAGTACTAAGAATAGTGGAGCAGAAGATGGAAAGAGTCTCACTGTCAACCTTGGGGAGCTGCTTTGGCAGCCCTGGACACCCTCTTCTTGGACTTTTTATTGTGTGAAACATTTGTAGCTCTTTCCAGTTAAGCCATGAAAGGAGTTCAGAGTATCCTATTATTTACATTTGAACACACACCTCTGCTACAACATATTAAATAATAAACTGATTCAGGAGTAAATACTTTCAAGAAGACCTTAAATAAGCAAAATTTCAGTGTTTTTTGTTTGTGTGAGTGTTTTCCCCTCAGACAGATATCTGACAGCACTTATAAATTCTCCAAGTGTGTATATAGCCGAAAAGGTTTCTCAATGTGTTCGGCCATGTAGACCCCACTCCCCACCACTTTTTCAGCAGTTTGATTAAGGTGCAATTCAAATGCTATGTGATTCACCCATTTAATGTGTATAGCCCACTGTTTTTTTTAGTATGTTCACAGAGAGGCAAAACCATTACCATAATCTACTTTGAGAACATTATTAGCCCTCCCCTCAAAAAACCCCATAATTCCTCTATTTTCTAAATATTCTAAAGAAGGTGTTTATGACAAATATATTGTTATAGAGTTATATATTTAAAAATAAGTGCTGTCTTTCAAGTTGGCAATGTGAACTTTGAAAGAAATATAATTAAGCTAATATCTGAACTTACACTTTTGGTATCCTCACATTTATCACAAATTAGGAGCAAAACTAATTTAACTGCCACATATTAGATAGAGCATTGTAATAAGAAAGATGAGACTGATTTCTAAGCATTTGCCTTTTTTGGATATGATTATATTATTATTAAATGGAGTCAAAGCACATTAAAAAAGAAATATAGATACAAGGATGAATGACCTGTTCCATTTTTCTCTATGAATATTTCACCAAGAAGAATTGTGAAGTAAAAGAAAGTTTCCTTTGGCTTTTCTCTTTCATGTCCTATTAGGATAGAGCTGCTATAGCAAATACATCCAGAAATTTAGTGGCTGAGATAAAACAGCCCAGAGGTGGTGGGTAGTCCAAAGACTAGATGGGGTCATCAAGGATCACAGGTGTCTTTCTATCATGGTGTTCCACCATCGCCTAGTGGATATGACCAAACCTGGCTCTTATGTATTCTCAAAATTTATATATTGAATCCCTGACCCCAAAAGTGACTGCATTTGATGGTAGGGCCTATAATGAGACAAAGGTTAAATTAGGACACAAGAAAGGGGCCTAATCTCACAGGACAGGTGTCCTTAAAAAACAGGAAAAGATATCAGAGATCTCTTTCTCTCTGTGTGTGCAAAGGAAGGACCAGATGAGGAACATTGAGAAGGCAACTATCTTTAAGCCCAGAAGAGATATCTCATCAGAAATCAAATTTGATTGTACTTTGATCTTCTACTTCTAGCCTCTAGAATTTTGAGAAAATAAATTTCTGTTGTTTAAGCCACCCAGTCTGTGGTATTTTGTCATGGTGCCTAAGCACAATAATACACTGGATTCCCAGCACCATGTCATCATTCTTACATACAGTAAGGAGAACAGGGACATAGAAGAGAATAATCAACTTCCTTTTAAGATAATGATAGATATTACAAAGATTATCTTTTACTTCTCATTGTCCGTAATTTGTACACATGAGTGTGCCTAACAATAAGGAAGGCAAGAACATATCTAGTGCGTTGATACATTCCCTGCTCAAAGTCAGTATGTGTGTGTGTTTGTAATGTCAGAGGAACTAAAAGGCAGATGGGAAAATATATACTAGGGACACTAGTCTTTGAAACAATGATCTTCCTCTCAGTTTTAGCATCTTCTTCTAGGTGCTTCTTTGTTACTCAGTAGCTTTCCAACAAATGATTCTGAACATTTGGCCTAGTCACAGTACCCCATACTCTGAACTTGGACATTTAATGCAACTCTTTATTGCTTTAAATATATTTTATTGATTATGCTATTACAGTTGTCCATTTTTTCTCCCCTTTATTCCCTTCCCCTCTGCACTGCCCCTCCCACTGGCATCCTCCCCACTCTTAGTTCATGTCCATATGCTGTACATATAATTTCTTTGGCTTCTCCATTTCCTATACTATTCTTAACCTCCCTCTGTCTATTTTGTACCTACTATTTATTCTTTTTATTCCTTATACCTTTCCCCCACTCTCCCTCCTCCCCCTCCCCATTGATAACCCTGCATGTGATCTCAATTTCTGTGATTCTGTTCCTGTTCTAGTTGTTTGCTTAGTTTGTTTTTGTTTTGATTTTAGGTTCAGTTGTTGACAGTTGTGAGTTTGTTGTCATTTTACTGTTGAGAGTTTTGATCATCTTCTTTTTCTTAGATAAACCCCATTAACAGTTCATATAATAAGGGCTTGGTGATAATGAACTCCTTGAACTTGATCCTATCTGGGAAGCACTTTATATGCCCTTCCACTCTAAATGATAGCTTTGCTGGATAGAGTAATTTTGGATGGAGGTTCTTGCCTTTCTTGACACTGAATACTTTTTTCCAGCCACTTCTTGCATGCAAGGTTTCTTTTGAGAAATCAGCTCATAATCTTATGGGAACTCCTTTGTAGGTAACTGTGTCCTTTTCTCTTGCTGCTTTTAACATTCTCTCCTTATCTTTAATCTTGGGTGATGTAATTATGATGTGCCTTGGTGTGTGCTTCTTTAACTTCTTTGGGACTCTCTGAGCTTCCTGGACTTCCTGGAAGTCTATTTCCTTTACCAGATTGGGGAAGTTCTCCTTCATTATTTTTTCAAATAAGTTTTCAATTTCTTGTTCTTCCTCTTCTCCTTCTGGCACCTCTATGATTCAGATGTTGGAACATTTAAAGTTGTCCCAGAAGTTCCTAAGTATCTGCTCATTTTTTTTGAATTCTTGTTTCTTCATTCTGTCCTGGTTGAATGTTTATTTCTCCTTTGTGCTCCAAATCATTGAATTGAGTACCCAGTTTGCTTCCCTTCATTGTAGGTTCCCTGTCTATTTTTCTTTATGTCACTTTGCATAGTCTTCACTTTTTCCTCTATTTTGCGACTATACCCACCATTTCTGTGAGTATCCTGATTACCAGTGTTTTGGATTCTGCATCTGATAGGCTGGCTATCTCTTCATTGCTTAGTTCTATTTTTGGAGCTTTGATATGTTCCTTCATTTGGGCCTTTTTTGTTTGTTTGTTTCAGGGTATGATATTGTAAGGCACAGAGACTTAGGTATGCACCAGGGTAGGGCAACCTACCTTGCTGTGTTGTGGCACTGTATGTGGGGGAGGGGTCTGAGATGGAACATTCATGTTTGCTTGGCTCTCTCAGCTGGCTTTCAGTCACTTCCCCTGCTACCCACAAGTAAATTGGGCCCTTCTGGTGCTGATTCCCAGGTGTATGGGTTTGTGTGCATTCTAGGACCTTCTGTGTCTCTCCAATGAACTCTTCTGTGAGGCTGGGAGTTTCTCCAGCCACTGCAGCCCCCACTGGTTTGTACAGCCAGAGATTTTGAGGCTTTATTTTCTCATGCTGGAATTTTGGGTTGCAGCATTCTGTCTCGCTCCCCAGTTGTCTCCTGGTTAATCCTCACGTAAATGTGGTACTGCCTAGTCTGCCAGCTGCTGCCTGCTGTGCATCCTCTCTGCCCTAGCTACCCAACTCTACCCCTCCTACCAGTCTGAATGAATGTTCCTTCTTTAACTCTTTGGTTGTCAGACTTCCATATATCCAATTTTCTGGAAGTTCTGGTTATTTTTTGTTTTTAAATTTGTTGTTGTCCTTCTTTTGGTTGTGCGAGGAGGAGAAGTGTATCTACCTACACCTCCATCTTGGCCAGTCGTTGGCTCATTGCAACTCTTTAAATTCTTTTGCAATTCTGTTTCTTTCCTCAGTTCTATGTTCTTTATCTTACTAATTTATGCTAAAATATAATGGATGATAAATTAGTGGCTACTGAGTGACAATGCTCCCAAATATTTTTTTTCTTTTTAATATAAACTTTTAGGAATTAATAAACCTTAACCTAAATTGGTAAAATTCTAAATATAAAATTTTCCAATTCTCATGCAGAATTAGTAAGTAGTTTGGGGCCAGTTCTTTTTTTAGTCTCAATGAGATATTCCATGAATATCTGTGCTTAGGATTTATCTTTAGTTAAAGATAAAACTATGAGTGCCACTATATTGAAGTCTTATTATTGTTTAGCCCATTGTCCCCTACCCCTCCCATTCATTCTTTTGAGGGGAGGTTTTTCTTGTACACTTCTATCTATCTCACATTCAGAAAGAGTGTAATATCAAAGGATAGTCTAGAGACAGCAAAGAATTACATGCTTTAAGGAGAGGGATTTAAGGGAATCCAGCTATATTATTGTCTGCCTGGGAAAGAAAGTATGTATTGGCTATATACTATATGGAATTGCTGTGAATACATAGAGAAATGAATAAGACACACCTGGACACTGACCTCACAGTGCTTGGAAATTATAAGCCTATAATAATTGTATAGTTTGTGTCTCTGATACAGTAGAATTAACTCCTATCTCTAACAAGTTGTGCTGTTGAGAGAAAAGGAATAAAACTCAAGAGGATTACAATGAATATACAAATATGTGCTTTCTCTCTCCATGCCTATATTCCTCCCATGTAAATGTTGCTTTCTGCACACTCTTAGTGACAATACCAGGGTCCAGTGGACCCATGTTTGGACAGCCTGATTCACTTCCAACATTGCCCTGGTCTCAGATGCCCTGTAACTGTGTTGCCACACTGACTGTTCATGCTTTGTGGTTCTTTTGTAATTACTGTACTCCTAATAGAAAAGTGAAAACATCCAACACATAGCAGATCTGAATGAGCAGGGAATCATCAGAACCAATAATCTTTAATTAAATGCATAACATTGAGTCCACACCCTGGTTCGTGCAGCTCAGTTAGTAGGAGCATCATCCCATAAATCAAAAGGTCAGGAGTTCAATTTTCAGTCAGGGCACATGCCTAGGTTGGTGTTTTGGTCTCTGGTCAGAGTGCATACTAGAGGACACCAATCTATGTTTCTCTCTCCCATTGATGTTTCTCTTTCTCCCCCCTTCTCTCCCTCTCTCCCTCCCTCCTTCTTTCTCTAAAATCAATAAGCATGTCCTTTGGTAAGGATAAAAAAAGTGTAATACTATCTAGTTTTATGTCTCAGAACCACATAACACATAAAGTATTTTGATAATTAAATTCAGCTGGTACTTCCTTTCTATAATGGCTCTTCTTAAATAGAAACCAAATGGATTAAAGTTGTACCAAATTTGATCACGTAACAGGAGGTTTTTATCATTAAGCTTTAGTATACAAGGGGGGACCCAAAAAGAAAAAATTTATTTATAAAAATTGTGTGTTTATTCTTACAGGTTTAAACTTCAGTCACCTTCAAAATACTCACCATTTGATGCAATACACTTATTGAGATGTTTTTTCATTGCTCAAAACATATTTGAACTCATTGATTTTGATGCCTTTTAGCACTTCCGCCATTTTTTGTTTCATGCCTGGCACATAGGGAAAACTTTTCTCTTTGAGCACTTTTTTCATCGGGAAAACAACAACAAAAAAGAGCCACTTGGGGGCAAGATGTGGTGAACAGGGAGGGTGAGGCATGGGGTCATAACGTTTTTGGTAAAAAAAAAAACACTGCTGAACACTCAGTGTGATGTGGGCAAGTGCGCTCATAATTCACCCATCAAGAAATGGACAAATGCGTTTAAAGTTTTCCAAAAAAATTCACTGGAGCTGAACACGGTCTCTCATAACAATACTAGCTGATACACTGACACAGATGGACTCCTAGAATACTCAGCGGGGAATGTACTTTACCCTGAACTTCAAGGGCCTTGCCCTTCAGAAGATGATTCCATTTTTTTCAGGTCCCCCCCTCGCATATAATTCAGCTTATACATTTCTACTAGGGCTGCCAAAATTTAATTTTATGAGGGTTAAAGGACAATTGTAGCATGTGTGTACAAGGGGTCTCAGAATGGGGTTGCACTTCTGTGTCATCAAGTATGTCATCAGTGATAATGCTCAAGCTACCTGTACCAGGGGGATGAGGAGCAGGAGAGAATTCCACTGAAAGGAGTCGGTGAGGGCAGAGAGCAACTGGGCTGTACTTAAATTCCTCATAGCCTATCTCTATGACAACAATAGCCTAGTCTAGGAGCCAGCAAACTTTTTCTGTAAATGGCCAGATAATAAATATTTTAGGCTTTGTGGGTCATAAGGTCCCTGTTGCAAGTACTCAGCTTTGCCTCTGCAGTGAGAAACAGAGACAAAACATAAATGGATTTTTAAAAAATAAATGAATGAATGTGGATGTGAACCAATAAAATTTTATATCTAGAAATGGGAATTTGAATTTTACGTAATACTGTTTTCATAAAAATTATTCTTCCTTTTATTTTTCTTTTTTCAACCATTTATAAATGTAAAAACTATCTTTGCTCACAGGGCAAAATCAGTTCCTGGTCATTCAACTCCAGGTAATTATGGAGTGACTTCAATATGTCAAGCACTCTCTTCTCTGCTGGGAACCCCACAGTGAACAAATGGAAAAACTCCCTGCCTGCACAGAGTTTACAGTCTGGATTTGTTTTCTGTTGGTTTTTTCATCAGAAAAGTCACTATAGTCATGATGGGTGCAAGTGCACAACCCCGTTACAAAATTTCACATTCACACACTCATTAAGCCATAACTAAATGAAGTTAGCATTCAGCAAGTTTATTTGCATGTGTTCTCTTTGTACATTACCTGTACTATAATTCTTTTTAAGATATATTACATCTCATTATTCCTCATTCCTAGCACAGTGCCTGACACAGAAAAATCATTCAGTACCACATTTGATTAAATATAAGATGCTAATAGCATTAATTTATGTAATAGGGAAAACAAAATGTTACTGATTAACATTCAAATGGCATCATTGTTTATGAGAGGCACTCAATTTCAGAAATGTTAAAATATGAAAGAAGAATGTCAGACTTAGATCCTATTCATTCTTAAACTGTATAATATTATTATGTAATAAGGCCTGTGTAAATAATGTTGCATGAGATTGTGTAGGCTGCATCCCTGTGACTCAGCTGTGTTTGTGTCCTGGAAGTACTCCCTCACTCATCAAAGGTCTTGCTTGCGACTTTGGAAAGATGGCAGCAAGATAGGTGGGAGCGGACTCCACTCTCCCTCGGCACCAGTGAAATTCCTAGCTGATCTGAGGAACATAGCACATAGCTAATGGTTTTCCAGCATATATGAAGATCAGAGACCAAAAACTGTAGAGGACATTGAAAAATCAGATGGTAAGAAGAGCGCTTAAGGACAATAAGGTCCCTGGGACCAGTGCAGGGACCAGGGCAGCTAAAGCCCCTGGCCAGGACAGCAGAGTCTGCTGCAAGATTCTTGGGAGAGAGCCAGGCTGGGCTGTGTGAGAGGCCAGGTGCTTGTTTGGATGGGAGGGCTTGAATAGGAGGAATTTCTTGAAACGACAAAGAGAAAATAGAGGTACTCAAAGGCTGTTTAGAGAATTCTCTGCAGCAGCCGTGGCCTCTTGCGTCCCCACTCCCTCAGCCCCTGGACCGTGAACACCTGATAAGCAACTCCAGCACACACCTGAAGCCCAGGTTGGTGGGCACCCAGAACAGCTGCCAGGCTGCCTGGGCGCACAGGCCCAAAGACCCTGGTTCGATGTGTACCCTGATCAGCACCCTGGGCGCCCACCTGAAGCCCAGGGTGGATGCGCACCCAGATCAACAGCCTGGCTGCCCGTAGGTGACCACACATGAAGCACCAGGGACTGAACACCTCCCACCTAGTCCCTGCCCACAGAGCCCTGCAGGGCCTACTTGCTCTCTAGGAGGAAGGCAGAATGACCAGCAGAGGGGAGCTGCAGGTCTAGGGGAGACTGCAGTCCCAGGAAAGACTTGACTCAGGAGGGGGCTGAGCTACCTTGAAGGAGCAGAGAGAGCCCATAGCATCTAGGACAGAAAAGAGCAAGAAGGTGGAGTATGATTTCCCCTAATTGGTACACCACAAGGACAGCACAACTGGTGGACTAAAGGCCTAGGAGGCAGCAGAAGGACCCGGAGTGTTGGGGAGCTTTAACACAGCCACCGGTCCGCCATGGATGAAGAATAAGACTACCAAGACATGATCTGCTTGGGGAGGAAAGGTGGCCTCTTCTCTCAAAGGAGAAGGGCCTTGAGCCTTTCCCTCCATGGGCTTTTATTAGGTTCATTCACATAGGAATGCAGATAAAGCTCATCAATCATTGTCAGCCAGTAAGGATTAAACAATACAGGATTTACAGAGAACTTCCAGGGCTTAGTCTGAGCTACAGCCAATCAGCTAGAGGGCCATAAAACTTTAGGAACCAGACTCATCTCAAGTCTGGACCCTTATCTTTTAAGCTGAGGATACAAATTAAGTAGATTTCAGAGGAATGTACGTATTTTCCTTAGGCCTGATTCCCCAGGGAATCCACCCCTCCCAGCACAGGACTGCACTGCCCTCTGTTATTGCTTCAGGCTTAAGTCAGGCAAGGGAAGTAAAGCAGCCAAGAGATTAGGAGATTTCTTGCAGACAGAATGAGGACTCAGGCTATTTCAAAGCCAAGGGGCAAGGGTCCATCAACCCCTTTTGCCACAGCCCCCCGAGTCTTTCCCTGCGAGCTTATCCCTGATGACCAGAGCCTGTCTTAGGTTGATCCTCCCTTGAGGATTCTTACCCGTCATTGGCTAACTGGTCAAGCTCAGGGCCAAGCAGGGTGAAGTGGGCAGAGGTAGGGCCCCTGCCAGGGAGATAAGCTTTGTCTCCTTCATGGCTTATGGTCCCAACTCTGACTCAGCCTTAACCCTGTGGGGTTACAGCCTCTGAAACCAGGCAGGGTGGTTCCCAACACCTGAGGAACTGGACTGGAGTCTGGACAACAGCAAAGACATTGGCTCAGGAAGGGAGAAAAGTAAAACCAATCCCTCCACCTACTCTGTCCCGTTTTACAGACAGGAAGACCAGCAGAACTGACCAGACCAGTTTAAAGCCAGCAGAAGATTTTTCTTTTTTTTTTTTTAATTTTCCTTCTTCCTTTCTGACCTTCTTTCTTTTTTTCCTTCTTCCTTCCTTCCTTTACTTTTTTTATTCCTTCATCCTGCCTTATTTTATTTATTTTTTTTAAATTTTTGTTAAAATTCCTTCTTCTTTTCTTTCCTCTGATCTTTTTTTTATTCCATCTTCCTTCCTTCCTTCTTTCCTTCCTTTCCTTTTCTATTCCTTTTTCCTTGCTTCCCTTTCTTTTCTCCTTTTCCCACAGGTGAGACAATAAAACCTGGAATTCTGAAAAAAAAAGAGTTAGACCCAAACAGGGTTCATCCTAATAACTGACACTGTGAGACAAATTTCACTTTGTTACTCCAGAGAAATTGCAAGATGGGAGCGGTGAACACCAGTACACCTGCTTGAAAGCAAAACCCACCAACAAAGGAACCAACAACAGATGACAACGGAAGAAGGTGAAGAAGGGAGTGGAAGCCACACTAACCTCAATCCAGGACTGATCTGGATATTCAACTAAATAGCAGAGAAATTACTTAGAACAAACAACTGAACAAGAGTGAGAGAGAAGCCTTAAAACCTTGTACACACAGAAGAATCACCTTCCACACAAAGTGTCCATATTTGCACAACAGAATACAAGACGTGGTAGACGAAGTGACCCTTAACTAACCAGCTCAAGGGAAGGATCCATCAAAGAAAGACACAAAAACAATCAAAACCCAAAGACATACAGAAAGCCAACATAAATGACAAGTCAAGACCAGAAAGGTCAGGGGATGAAGGAGATGGCACCACAGAATCCCACTGGCATACTACCATTGAAGTTCATACCATAAACCCAGGGAATCAGAACAGACCAATTTAAGAAGCAGAGACTAACAAGAAGAGTCTCACGAACAATGGGAAGACAAAGAAACAATACACAAATGAAAAGAAAGGAGGAAGCCTCAGAAAGAATGCTAAAAGAAATAGAGGCAAGTCAACTATGAGATGCTGAGTTAAAAACAATGGTTATCAGGAAACTCAATGAGGTCACAGAAAATTACCAGAAACGACAGGGAAACTACAGTGAACTCACTACGAACTATATCAACATGAAAAAGGAAATAGAAACTATCAACAAGGGCCAAGAGGAAATGAAGAATACAATTTCAAAACTGAAGAACACAGTGGAAGGAATCAAAAGCAGACTTGTTGAAGCAGAGGATGGGATCAGCGAGCTTGAGAACAAAGTAGAAAAAAACACTCAGAAAGAGCAAGAAAAGAAAGAGAGGCTCAGAAAGAATGAAGAAAGATTAAGGGGAATGCAGGACAACATGAAAGGTAATAGTATCCATATAATAGGGATACCAGGAGGTGGAGAAGAGAACCAAAAGATAGAAAACTTGTTTGAAAAAGTAATGATGGAAAATTTCCCTAATATGATGAAAGAAAAAGTCACACAAATCCAGGAAACACAGAGAGTCCCAAGCAAGAGGATCCCAAAGAGGCCCCTGCAAGACACATAATAATTAAAATGGCAAATTTCCAAGGCAAAGAGAGGATCTTAAAGGCAGCAAGGGAGAAACAGAAAGTAACATACAAGGGAACCCCAATAAGGTTAGCAACAGACTTCTCAAAGGAAACGCTCCAAGCCAGAAGAGAATGGCAAAAAATATTCCAAGTAATGAGAACCAGAGGCCTGCAACCAAGGCTACTTTACCCAGCAAGGCTCTCAATGAACATAGAAGGCCAAATAAAGAGCTTCTCAGACAAAAGAAGTCTAAAAGAATACACCTCCACAAAACCAGCTCTGCAAGAAATGCTAAAGAGTCTGCTTTAAGGATAGGAAGGAAAAGAGAAAGAGAGAGGAACACAGGTATGAAAAAATAGCAGTGAATAACTACCTATCCATAATAACCTTAAACGTCAATGGATTAAATTCTCCAATCAAAACACATAGAATAGCTGAATGGATAAGAAAACATGACACACACATATGCTACCTACTAGAGACCAAACTCAGGACAAAAGACCAACACAGACTGAAAGTGAAGGACTGGAAACAAAATTTCAAAGCAAATGTACAGGAAAAAAAAAAGCCAGGGTAGCATTATTCATATCAGGCAAAATAGACTTCAAAAGAAGGGTCATAAAGACAGAGCCAGAAGGTCACTTCATAATACTCAAAGAAAAAAACCACCAAGATGACATAAAAAATGTAAATATATATACACCCAACATAGGAGCACCCAAATACATAAAGAAAATCTTGGAGGACTTCAAGAAAGATACTGACAGCAACACAATTATTGTAGGGGATCCTAACACCCTACTGTCAAAAATGACAGATCTTCCAAACAAAATATCAACAAAGATATTGTGTCACTGAAGATTACCTTAGATGAAATGGACTGAACTGATATATATAGAGCTTTACATCCCAAAGAAGGAAAATACACATTCTTTTCAAGTGTACACAGAACATTTTCAAAGATAGAACACATAATAGGACACAAAGCAAGCCTCAACAAATTCAATAAATTTGAAATCATATCAAGCATTTTCTCTCACCACAAGGGACTAAAACTAGAAACCAACCCCAAAGGAAAAAACCCAAAACACTCAAAATCATGAAGACTGAATAGCATGCTATTAAACAATGAATGGGTCCTGAATGAGATTAGGGAAGAAATTAAAAAGTTTCTGGAAACGAATGAAAATGAACTCACAACAACCGAAAACTTACGGGACACAGCAAAGACAATCCTGAGAGGGAATGTCATAACAATACAGGCCTATATTAAAAAGACAGAAATATTTCAAACAAACAACGTAACCCTATGCCTACAGGAACTCGAGGAACAACAACAAAGACAGCCCAGAGAAAATAAAAGGAACGAAACAACAAAGATCAGAGCACAGTTAAATAACATAGAGACTAAAACCACAGTTATAAGGATCAATGAATCCAGGAGCTGGTTCTTTGAAAAGACAAACATAATCGACAAGCCTTTAAGTAGGCTGATCAAGAGAAAAAGGGAGAGGATCCAAATAAACACAATTAGAAATGAAAGAGGAGAGAGTACAACAGATACCACAGAAATACAAAGGATTGTAAGAAATTGCTACGGGGAACTGTATGCCAAGAAATTTGAAAATCTAGGTGAAATGGGCACATTTCTAGAAAAATGTAATCTTCCAAAACTGAATGTAGAAGAAGCAGAAAGCCTGAACAGACCAATAACAGCAGAAGAAATTGAAACAGTAATCAAAAAACTCCCAACACACAAAAGCCCTGGACTAGATGGTTTCCCAGGAGAATTCTACAAAGCATTTAAGGAAGAGCTAACCCCTATCCTTACAGACTATTCCAAAAAATCCAAAATGATGGAAGACTCCCAAACTCTTTTTATGAAGCCAGCATCATCCTAATCCCCAAACCAGATAAAGACAAAACAAAGAAAAAAACTTCTAGCCAATATTGCCGATGAACAAAGAAGCTAAAATTCTCAACAAAATATTGGCAAACCACACCGAGCAAAACATTTAAAAGATCATGCAGCATGACCAAGTTGGATTCATCCAAGGGATGCAAGGATGGTAGAATACTTGTAAATCAATAAACATAATACATCACATAAACAACAGCAGAGACAAAAATCACAAGATCATATCAATAGATGCAGAAGAGCATTTAATAAGATAAAACAGCCATTAATGATAAAAAAAAAAACACTCAGCAAAGTGGGAATAAAGGGAGCATTCCTCAACATAAAAAAAGCCATATACAAGAAATGTATAGCCAACATCATACTCAATGGGAAAAAACTTAAGAGCTTTCCCACTAAGATCAGGAACAAGACAAGGATGCCCTCTCTCACCTCTCCTATTCAACATAGTATTGGAAGTCCTAGCCGCAGCAATCAGACAAGAAAAATAAATAAAAGACATCCAAATTGGAAAGGAAGAAATGAAACTGGCACTGTTTACAGATGACATGATAGTGTACATGGAAAATCCTATAGATTCCATCAAAAAACTACTTGACCTAATAACTGAATTTTGCAAAACAGCTGAATGCAAAGTCAATACTCAGAAATCAAAGGCAATCCTGTATACCAACAATGAAACAGCAGGAAGAGAAATCAGGAAAGATATTCCATTTGATATGGCAACAAGAAAAATAAAATACCTAGGAGTAAACCGAACCAAGGAGGAAAAGACCTGTACTCAGAAAACTACACAACACTGAAGAAAGAAATTAAGGAAGATACAAACAAATGGAAGCATGTACCATGCTCATGGATTGGAAGAATTAACATCATTCTAATGGCCATACTACCCAAAGCGATTTATAGATCCAGTGCAATCACTATTAAAGTACCTATGACATATTTCACAGATATAGAACAAACACTTCAGAAATTTATATAGAACTATAAATGACCCTGAATAGCTGCAACAATTTTGAGAAAGAAGAAGAAAGCAAGAGGGATCACAATACCTGATATCAAACTGCATTACAATGCCACTGTAATCAAAACAGCCTGGTACTGGCATAAAAACAGGCACATAGACCAATGCAACAGAACAGAGTGCCCAGAAATAAACCCAAGTCTCTACGGTCAATTAATATTTGACAAAGGAGGCAGGAGTATAAAATGGAGCAAAAATAGCCTCTTGAACAAATGATGTTGGGAGATCTGAACAGCTCCGTGCAAAAAAATGAAACTCGATCACTACATTACACCAACACAAAAATAAATTCAAGGTGCATAAAAGACTTAAATAGAAGTCGTAACAACATAAAAGTTCTTGAGGAAAACATTGGCAGGAAAATCTCAGACATTCCATGCAGCAACATCCTCACAGACATGTCCCCTAAAGCAAGGAACATAAAGGAAAGAATAAACAAATGGGACCTCATCAAAGTAAAAAGCTTCTGCATGGCTAAAGAAAACAGCATTAAATTACAAAGAGAACCAACAGTATGGGAAAACATATTTGCCAATGATACCTCAGACAAGGGCCTGATCTCCAAAATATATAAAGAACTCACACGACTCCACTCCAGGGAGACAAACAACCCAATTAAAAAATGGTCTAAGGACTTGAACACTTCTCCAAGGAAGACATACAGAGGGCCCAGAGACATATGAAAAGATGCTCAGCATCATTAGCCATTAGAGAGATGTAAATTAAAACCACAGTGAGGTACCATCTCATGCCAGTCAGAGTGGCTGACATAAACAAATCAAGAGACAAATGTTGGAGAGGTTGTTGAGAAAATGGAACCCTAGTACACTGTTGGTGGGAATGCAGACTGGTGAGGCCACTGTGGAAAACAGTATGGAATTTCTTCAGAAAACTAAAAATGGAAGTGTCCTTTGACCCAGCAATTCTGCTGCTGGGATTTTACCCTAAGAGCCCTGTAACACCAATCCAAAAGAACCTATGCACCCCAATGTTCATAGCAGCACAATTTACAATAGCCAAATACTAGAAGTAACCTAAGTGCCCATCAGCAAATGAGTGCATCCCAAAACTATGGTATATTTACACAATGGAATTCTATGCAGCAGAGAGAAAGAAGGAGCTTATATCCTTGCAACAGCATGGATGGAACTGGAGAGCATTATGTTAAGTGAAATAAGCCAGAAGGTGAGGGACAAGTACCATATGATCTCACCTTTAACTGGAACATAACCAACAAAAGAAAAAAACAGGGAAAATGTAACCAGAGACATTGAAGTTAAGAACAATCTAAAAGCAGCCAGAGGGGAGTGGAGGGGGATAGTGGTGGAGGGGTTTACAGGAACTACTATAAAGGACACATGGACAAAATCTAGGGGAAGGGTGGAGGTGGGGGAGGGAGGTGGGTTCGGGTGGTGTGCGTTGGTGGGATGGGGAGAAAATGCAGACACCTGTAATTGAATAACAATAAAAATTTTTAACAAAATAAAAATGTTCTTCCATGGTTTCCTGAATGTTCCAGGGCTGCCTGGCATGCAGCCTTGGCAATGTCTTGCCAATCTGGTGGTGAGTGGTGCAGAAAAATTTTAATAAATGGTAAATCTCTCAAAGTTGAAGTGCAAACAGTTATGGCTCAATTTTACATTAAGCTTCATTTTCATCATTTCTAATCTCTCCTCCCTTTTCATTAAATGACAGTGTTTCACAGTGTGTAAAGCTGGCTAATGGCTCTGTCTGAAAGAGGGCATTGTTTCTCTCTCTTTGCAACTAAAAGCTGGAGAGAGACAAAGACAAAACTCTCATGCTAAACATCTCTAGGGGAGTTCCTCCAAGAGGTGGACACCTCATTCTTCTCTTGCTGGGAACTGATTTTCCTTTTTCTTTTAAGGATCATGTCTTCACCATAACAACTGTTTGCACACAAGAACCAAGGCAAGTTTATAGCACATATCACAATTACATCTGATATGTAAGTGAGGTGATCTGTAGCACTGCTAATTAGACTTAAATTCTTGATTTACTATTTATAAAACAAAATTGATTATTACTTCATCAACAACATTTAAAGCATCATTAAGAGAGGTCTGCTCCAGCAGCCTCAGGTTAAATTTTTTAACAAGCACTTTAGTCGCTAATCTGTGTTATTGCCAACATATGTAAACTTCCTAATGCTAATTGCATTCAGCTGTGAATCAAACAATGTCTAATTCTCTTCAGGATTAATTATGCACATGTGCTGCCTGCATTTCTAAACATGGTTCTCATAAATAATAAGAGATATATTTAAGCAGATGGGATTTTTCCAACTAAATGATCTGTTTATCATGAAAAAAGCAAATGACACATATTAGATTTCAAACACAGAGTCATTGCAACTTCACATTTTTAGCATTAATAATTGCTACAATTGTTAATGTGAATACTTTTTTGAACAATTGAGTGGCAAACCATGTCTGCTTACATGCTAAATTTATCTCTTATAACATTAAAAAATATTTTTGAACTGAGAATCAGGAACTATGTAATTCATTTCATGCAACAACTGGATAAAGGTAATTGTAGACTGTAAAGATTCAAATTCTATGGTTCCCAGGGAGTTAAGTTAAATAGATTTTCTAATTTAGCTGATAAAGTGTATGGTCTTCTCACTTTATATAACAGAACATGTTTATGGGTATCTTTCCTAGCATTGCCAGTCTAGAATAATTTCAATAATTTCATTCCATTCTTTGTTTCTGCAACAAAGATAATTATCTTTTTTGAAAGCAAATAGACACATGTAAGACAAAACAAAAGGAACATGAGAAAATTTTGTTCATTTTTATAATATACTTGTAGTAGATGTATGGTGTTATGAACAACAGTTAAATTGGCATGCCAGGGCATCCCATGTAAAATTAGAATATTTTTCTTTATGGAGGGAGATCCATAACAGCTTCTTCTAAGATTGTTTGAAAAGACAGGGATTTGGGATAAGGTGTGTAACCCCAAATACACCAGAGTCAAAACCAGTAGTATCTTCCCCAATATATTGCCAGACCAGAGAGAGATCTTGAATTGTACTGTCCAAAGTGGAAACTACTAGCCATTTGTGGCTATTGACCACTTCAGATGAGACTATTTTGTATTGAGAAGGATTTAAAAGAGCAAATACCAAAAAAAAAAAAAAAGATAGAATATCTTATTTAATCATTGTGGTGGCTGGAAAATTTAAAGCTGGATATATAGCTCACATATTTATATTGGACAAAACTGACTAGAGGGTTCTCAATAATCCAGTAGATTTAAGAGTTGGGCCCAGACAAATGTCTTTAAAATTCCTTTGGAAAATCTGATGCATGTCAGAATGAAAAACACTGCTTTAGAAGCTGAAGAGAGGCAATGTGCATTATTAAATCATGGCTTTACAGTTGAAGGAAGCGCTGGGCTATACAAATCATGTCAGAAAAAACTTCTAGGATTCAGAGAGGTTAAGTAATTTGTCTAAGGCCACACAACTAGTAAGTACTAGAGCCAGGGTTGGTATTCTGTTATTCCGAAGCTCATATTCTTTCCTCTATTTAATATTCCGAGCTGGAAACACAGATGGAGAAATGGTGACTGACATTGGAGCAGAACTACGGACACAAAGTGTCATTGCATTCAAATAAAGAGTTTTTGATGGAGGAAAGAAATATTTGAGTACTATTTGACAGGCTTGGTACTAGATGCTTCCACATCTATTATCTTTATTCAATTTTCACTTAGCTCACCCTGCTATGGTTTGTTATGGCAAATCATAGAAAAAAATTCTTAAGAGACATCTATGTCTCATAAATTTTACTCATTTGCTATTGTTCCTTTTTCCTCCCTAAATTTAACACCAATGTTACTCTTATCTCCCCTCTTATCTATCCTTTTTATCCCATAGTAACCTATATCTATCTGTCTTGTCCATGACCATTTTTTACTGGATTTTTCTAGGTAGCTAAGCTAGTTGATAAATTATTTAAACTATGTCTCTAAAGATAATGTGCATATACATAAACTTAGATTACAAAATTACCTGAGTTTAAATCCTGTCTCTACTACTTAACAGCAGTGTGAATTAAAAAGTTATTTAATCTCACTGTGAAATTTATTTTCATCACCTCTAAAATAAAAAAAAAAAACTTCCTTTACAGGGTATTATAGAGATATATATGTGGCTCTTTACAGTTTCTAGGACTAGCTTGTAAAAAATGCTAAGTTAATGTTAATTCTTTCTACTTCTTTTTTTCCTTTCCCCCACATATCACTTGCCTTTTAGCATTCACATGCAGAGCATTTACACAAAAGAGTTGTATGGAACTTTCAGTGGAAGACAGAATGAACATGGGGAGACTTTTCTTGTCCTCTTAATTTCACCAAAGGCAATTGTTTCCTAGTTGGCCTGTACTAAACCTTCCTTGTCCTGAACTATACATTTCTTAGCTTAATCACAGTACATGCCCTGTTAAAAAGCACAAAGTCTGTAATTATACCAGTGAAATAATATAAACCTGCCATGGTTTTCACAGGAACACTTAACATTACCTATGTGATGTAATAAGTTAAAACATTAGATCAAATATTAATTTCAGCTAGCAAACGTGCTAACTTAGGTTATTTGACCTCGTGTCAGTAATTATCTCCGTCTCTTACAATTACACATTTTTTGGCTAAGCATTCAGGTACAGTCCTTCCTGGAGGTTTTATAAAGACATCCTAGGATTCTGAAGATCAGTGTTCCATATTGCTGGTTAAGAGACAATAATGAGAATAAGGTTAATGGCTGATATAGAATGTAGAAGAAAGTGTTCTTTGGCCCAGATCCCTTTGTCTTAAGCCTTCCACTGAGAAATATTCTTTAATTTACCTCAGATGCACTGAATTGGGGCTCCTACCTCTCAGGTCCATCCTTCACATCATGTGCAATTTTCTGCTCTCATTCAAAACTTGACCCATCTAGATTAACTGGAAACTGACTATTCAGATTCTTCAAATATGTAAAAAGTCTTTTTTTTCCTCTTTTAATACATTTTTTAGACTGAGAGTTTAATCATATATCTACTAAAAATTCAAAACTAAAAAAAAATCAAAAAATGAAACAAAACATAACAAACAAAAATCTGAATTCTGTCCTGCCAATAACTTCTTTTCACTGTTGGTCATTTAAGTACAATTACTACTTATGTTTAAAAACTGAGGTAGTTATGATATTAAGACATAAAAAAGTACAATTATATTAAATAGCTGAATTTCAGAAATCAGAGAAATAGATATTTCGAACATTTTTCCATCGGGTTAAATCTAAAGTGGTTATTGAACTTCATGTTTCTTCAGTCTCCTCATTTGTCAGGTAGAGCCAAAGCTAGTAAATATCTCATGAGTTGGAGGTTTAAGTAAGATAATAATTGTAAAATGCTTAGAACAGTACCTAGCAATACATGCTTAATAATTTATTTTATTTTATTATTATCATTAATAACTTACAAATTCAACCAACCCAAACTATTGACCTTAATATAATTTTCTCATAAATCATAGATTTGAGTTATTAACCTAAGAATTAAATAATTCACATGGATTTCTTAAAATATAGTTGCCCTTATAACTGAAAAGCAGTCAAAATAAAAAAGGAAGAAAAGGAATAAAACACCAGATTAATTAAAGAAATGGTGATGTTGGAGATTCTGGTGGCTGCACAAAATATCCACCCCAAGCATTAAACCCAAGGATGTTTTTATGTTTTTTTCCTTCACTTTTCTCTGGGCTCATGCACACATGTAAATGCAAGTGTTGGTCCATGCTGTTCCCCATTAGTATCTTTCCAGACATGATAAGGATATTCATGGTGTTCCCTAGGGTTTAATAATTGCCAAAAGATGCATTAAATGATAACATTGATTGTGAAGTACTTTAAGTCACTGTGTTTTCTTTTTAACAATTAATTTCATATCCTTCCAAAAAACAATTTTAACTGCTTGGCAGAGAACATATGGTACTTAATATTTTACTGACAAAACAAGTCTAAATTTGCCTGTTCCATTAAATAGCTTTGCTAAATATCGTTTAATTTGTAAAACATTTGCTTGGCAATGAATGTGCTATCTTATGTAATATGAAGGGTACATGGGTAGTAGGCTGCAGTCCAAACATATTAGCTTGCTAATGGATGCAGAGAAATTTTCCCTCTTTAGTATCAGAATTATAAGTCTAGAGACTTGAAAGTAAAAATGAACTTAGATGAATGAATAAACCAATTTTTATATGGTCTATTTGAAATGTACAAGGAAAAAAACAAATAGAATATTATCTCCCTGTTTAGCTTTAACTATTAAAAATATTCTTCAGTTGCTCGTATATTTTACTAAATTTTTATGTAAGATTCTAGCTTAAAAATAAGAAGGTTAAATGAAACACATACAAACACAAAACAAACTTAACATAAAAAATTAGTTTTGAGACATTAGATAAATATGTTTTGTGTTCATTAATGGATTATTTCCTATGATTGCTAAAGTTTCTTCTAGTATAGAATTCTTATTTACTCTAAAATATTGAATTTGGATATACATTTATATTGGTCAGTATTTAGTATAATTATTGTAATATAAAGTTAGCAGGAGTGGAAAAATAGAAAGAGACTAATTAGTTAAATTTTGTGAAAATGTAGGTTAGATACCAAAATATATTTCATAATGCTTAAAAGTAAATGTAAAAAAAGCAATAAAATCATTACATGAAAATTAGAACTATGTCCAGATAATATTGAGGAGGGAAGGTTTTCAAAGTCCAGTTCCAAAGACAAAAATAACTAAAGTTTGGCCAGCGTGGTTCTCTTAGTTGGTGTCATCCTGCACACTGAAAGGTCCTGGTTGGATTCCTGGTCAGGGCACATGCCTGGATTGGGGAATCTGTGCTTTGTCCCTGGTCGGGGCAACTTGCAGAAGGCAACCAAGCAATGTTTCTTACATCAATATTTTTCTCCCTCTTTCTCTTCCTTCTCCTCACTCTAAAAGAGAAAATAATAATAACTAAAAAGATTGTTCGTGTATCACTACATTAAAATGAAAAGTTTTTATATGTTTCAGGCACCATAAATATCCTGGGCAAAAATATTTGTTGGCGAAGGTTTAGCTTCTCTGTTATAAAAAGAATACTTGTAAATTAATAAAAGAGACAAATGAGACAAAGACAATGATAAAATAAGCAAAAGATGTAAACAAATAATGAGAAAAAAGAAGATAAATGGTTACACATATATGAAGAAATATTCAGATTCACTTGCATTCTGACAAATGAATATTTAAAGAAATGCTTAAATTGTGATTCTCAGATTACAAAGGTGAAAAATATTTTAGTATTCAATGTTATTATATTAAGATATGAAAAATGGACATTCTTTATGCTGTTTTCCTTATTAGAAGCAATATCATTTGGAGAATTATCTGGTTACCAGTAACCTTAAAAAATGTCCAGAACAAGAATAACAAGGAGGAGCTGTTCCAAATTAGAGACAAAATAAAATGAACAAAATGTGAATCCTGAGGTTGAGGAACTCTAAAGAACATTGTTGGGGCATTTAAAAAATGGATTGTGTAATAGATAGCAGTAGTGTACCAGTGTTATTTTTCTAATTTCAATAATTGCATTGTAGGACTTCCCATCAAGATGTTGGCATAGGTAAACATGGCTCACCTCCTTGCACAATCACATCAAAATTACAACTATATTATAGAACAACCATCACTTAGAACTCGCAGAAATTCAGTTGAATGAAATTCTGACAACTAAGGAATTAAAGAAACCACATCCACCCAGATTAGTAGGAGGGATGGTAGCGTGGAACAGGTTGGTCCAACATACATGTAAGGTTTATAAAAATTCAGGAGGGATATCTCAAGAGCAAGGAGTCCCAGCCACACACCAGATCCCCCAGCCCAGGGTACCAGTGCCAGGAATATAAGTCCTCATGATTTCTAACTGCAAAAATTAGCAGGGATTGGGTCAGTGGAAGAAACTTCCAGAGTCCCAAGCAGTTCTTCTTGAAGAGTCCATACATGAACTTACTCAGACTCACTCCCTCTGAGCTACAGCACTAGAGTAGCAGCTTGAAAGGCACCAGTGGCATATATGGAGGACCTGAAGTGGCTGGTATCAAGGTGAGAGGCAGGAAAGCTTTCTCTCTGACAGAAAGGTGGGCAGAGCCACAGAGTCAGCAGGTGGGTGCCATATATGAGACTCCATCAACCTGGCTGACACTGTTTGCCCCATCCTGGAGATCCTGAGGCTCAAACTGACCTAATTTACATCTGTTAACAGTGCTTTTCCATTTGAATAGCTGCTCTTGACTCAAGATTCACAACACCCTAAGTTATTTGAATAAGCAACAGCTTCCTTAGTGATTCCCAGCTCCCCATACCTCTTGCTAAGTCACCCCAGGCATGGCACTAGCAGCAGCCAGCCTACATTCACAGCTTGGCTTTTCCTGGGAATCTCTAAGAGCAGGAAAATTAACATCTATCTTAGATTTCTCTATAGCTCAGGCAGGGTGGCCCCAGGCAAAACACAGGTGGGGGCTGCCTTTGGCCTGACCACCAGAGAAACCCCAGGGCCAGCACACCCAGTGGTCAGCTACAGACCACATTGGAGCACTACAGACCACATTGGAGTGCCTCCACCCTGCCCCCACACAGCTAATCATTCACAGAGGATGGAAGTTGGTAGTCAGTAGTCTCAGCCAATCCTTGCAACTGACTGGCCTGGATAAATCACTTCCATTGACCTGCCAACAGCAAGCAAGGCTCAACTACAAGAGGAGGGTATACTCAGCCCACACAAAGTGCATCACTCAAGTACCTAGCTTGGATGATAGGGGAGACTGTGCCACTGGACCTTACAGGACACCTACTATATTAGGCCAACTACCAAGACACAGAGTCAAAGCAGCTCTACCTAATACATAGAAACAAACACAGGGAGGCTGCCAAAATGAGGAGACAAAGAAACGTGGCCCAAATGAAAGAACAGATTAAAACTCCAGAAAACTCTATCAGATGCAGAGTTCAAAACACTGTTTATAAGGATGTTAAAGGAACTTAGTGAGGACCTCAACAGTGTATAAAAGATCCAGTCAGAAATGAAGTATTCACTAATTGAAATAAAGAATAATTTACAGGGAAACAAAAGTAGAGTGGATGAAGCCGAGAATCAAATCAAAGATATAAAACATAAGAAAGCAAAAAACAATCAATCTGAACAAGAAGAAAAAAGAATCCCCCCAAAATGAGGATAGCATAAACAGCCTCTGGGACAATTTCCAGCATTCCAACATTCACATCATAGGGGTGCCAGAAGGAGCAGAGAAAGAGCAATAAATTGGAAATCTATTTGGAAAAAAAAATAAAATAAAACTTCCCTAATTTGGTGAAGGAAATAGACATGCAAGTCCAGGAAGCACAGAGAGTCCCAAACAAGATGGATGAAAAGAGGCCCACTCTGAGACACATCATAATTAAAATGCCAAAGGTTAAAGATAGAGAGAGAATCTTAAAAACAGCAAAAGAAAAGCTGTTACTTACCTACAGAGGAGTTCCGATAACACTGTCACGTGATTTCTCAAAAGAAATTTCAAAAACATGAAAAGCATGGGCCTACAGCCAAGACTGCTCTACCCAGCAAAGGTATCATTTAGAATCAAAGGGCAGAAAAAGAGCTTCCCAGACACAAAAAAACTAAAGGAGTTCATCATCACCAAACCATTAGTACATGAAATGTTAAAGAGACATACTTAAGAAAAGAAGATCAAACCTACAAAAAATAAAATGGCAATACATACATACCTGTCAATAACTGAATCTGAAAAACAAACTAAGCAAACAAGAACAGAGACAGAATCATGGATACAGAGAACATTTTGGTGGTTGCCAGAATGGAGGGGTGTATAAAGGAATGTGTGAAGAGTTGAGGGGATTAAGAAGTACATGTAGGTAGTTATAGAATGGCCATCGGGATGTAGAGTATAGAAAATGGAGTAGCCAAAGGAATGACACATGGACATGAACAATGGTGTGGGGATTGCTTGAGGTCATGGGAGTATGCACGGAGGAGAGCAAAAGAGAAAAAAATGGGACAAATATAACAATACAATCAATAAGATATTAAAAAATAATTGAATTGTAGTCATGTAGCAGAATATTCTTGGCTTTAGAAAAAATATGCCAAAGTATTTAATGGTAAAGGGGCAGTATTTTATCAATTTACGTGCAAATGTTTCTTTCTTTTTTCTTTGTGTGTGTGTGTGTGAGAGGGAGAGAGAGAAAGAAAGAGAGAGGGAGAGGGACAGAAAGAGAGAGAATACAGAGCATAAAACAATGAGGCACACGGCAAAATGGATGAATATAGGTAAAAAATGTAGAGGAGGTGTTTGTATAATTCTGCAAATTTTCTGGAAGTTTGAAACTACCAAAATTAAAACTTAATGGCAACAAAGAAAGTTTAAAAAGTGTATACCCAATGAAACAATTTCACTTTAGGAATTTCTCTTAAGAAATAATCATGTGTTTGAAGCAAGGATATTTATCACAGTGTTATTTATAACAGCAAGAGTTAGAAATTAAATGAATCCTCAACAAATTCATTTGAAGTTTTTATTTTATAAGATGTAATTTCACTCAATGATTAAAATCCTGTATAGAGAAATGTTTATCAACATCAGAAAATATCTGTAAAATAATATTAAATTTAAAGCAGAATGTATTGAAAAGTAAGGACAATAAGCTTCCTTTTAAAATGAACACATTAAAATTGGTAGGTATACTAATTGTATGCAAATGATTAATTCTATTATAGTTATGCTGGGGGGTGTTATATTCATTCTGAAAAATAGATCAATGAATTAGTGACAGAAATAAAAATGCAGATAGTGATTTTTTTTTTATTCAACACAAAGCTTTCTGACTTATGTGGGCTCTAAAATATTTTCCTCTCCTGGGACCCATTCTGCATATACATAGCAAAACATATTTTTCAGTTGTATAAAGTTGAATATATTATGATCATATATTAAAATTTTTTCTTCTTTATAAATGTTCATTCTTTATTTCTTAATTTAAAAGAAATTAAAATGATTTCATGGATCACTTAAACTCTATTGTGGGCTCCAGGCACTGTGACTGTTGTATCTAATAGACAAGTTGTGTCTGGTAGCTCACAAGACATCAGAGGGGGGCGTGATGTGCTTCTCAAATTTTAATGTGCATGATAATCAAAGGGATATTGTTAAAATGTACATTCTGATTCAATAAGTATAGGGTGGTACATGAGATTCTGCATTTTTGACAAGCTCCCAGGTGATGTTAATACTGCTGGCCCATGAACCATACTGAGCTTCAAGGTGCTAAGAAATAAGTACAATCACCATGCCTGGGAATCCCAGCTATTTGCATGTTGTTCCTCAGCATCTATTATTTCTTTAGGTGCTGGTTTGTAACTACTGATCATATTTCCTCATGAATGCAAAAATATCTTTTACTTTCTGCTTCACATACAGCTATTTACCTATTGGCCTGGACTATACCCAGATGCATACCTATATCTAAATCTATGTCTGCCAATATATTAGCAGAGGTCACTTATTTGTGGTAGAAATCTGAATAATATTTAATATTATCTGTGTACCTCAATTTTACCAACTTCTCTTCATTATGTATATGGTAATTTTTTAATAAACTGTTGTATATTAACACAATGTAATTAATCTAAAAATAATATTGTATATTAGCAAATTATAGTATAAATATATCCACAAAAAGGAAACAGCATGAATCAGTCAAGGTATAATAAACAAAGTGCCATTTTAGGAATTTTATATTATATAATTTATTTTATTTTGCATTTTTTAATTGTTGTTCAGGTACAGTTGTCTCTATTTTCTGGCCATGACTTTTCTAAGACATACCCACTCCCACCTCCCACCCTCAAGTCCTTTGGCTTTGTCCATGGGTCCATTGTATATGTCCTTTGATGACTCTTCTCCTTCTTTCCCCCGTTATTCCCCTTCCCCCTCCCCTCTGGTTACTGTCAGTTTGTTCTTTATTTCAATATCTCTGTTTATATTTCCCTTGCTTGTTTGTTTCAATGATTAGGTTCTACTTATAGGTGAGATCATATAGTATTTGTCTTTCACTGCCTGGCTTATTTCACTTAGCATAATGCTCTCCAGTTCCATTCATGCTGCCTCAAAGGGCAGGAGCTCCTTCATTCTTTCTGCTGCATAAAATTCCATTGTGTAAATGTATCATAGCTTTTTGATCTATTCATTTACTGATGGGCATTTAGGTTGACTCTAGCACTTGGCTATTGTAAATTGTGCTGCTATGAACGTTGGGGTGCATAGGTTTTTTAGGATTGGTGTTTCAGACTTCTTAGGATATAATCCTAGCAGTGGAATTTCCAGGTCAAAAGGCAGTTCTACTTTTAGTTTTTTGAGGAAATTCCATACTGTTTTCCATAGTGGTTGCATCAGTCTGCAATCTCACCAACAGTGCACTAGGGTTCCCTTTTCTCCACAACAACTCCAACACTGGTGTGTTGCTTTGTTTATGATGGCCATTCTGACTGGTGTGAGGTGGTATCTCGTTGTGGTTTTAATTTGCATTTCTCTGATAGCTAGCGATACTAAGCATCTTTTTACATGTCTCTGGACCCTCTGTATGGCCTCCTTGGAGAAGTGTCTGTTCAAGTCCTTTGCCCATTTTTTAATTGGGTTGCTTGTCTTCTTTTTTTTTTCAGTAAAATAGCAAGTAAGTTTTTGTGGCAAAATACAAAAATACAGCAGATTTTGTGGCAACTTATAAATAAACTGATACTTTGAACCTAAAAAACAATATAACTAAAAATTAATTTTTAAATGCAGAGCATTTACGCATGGTTCAGGTAAGTGCATAATTTTGTTTTTAAGGAAAAGATGATTGTTACAATTAGCTATGTAACCACTTACATACACCTCAGTTACATCTGTTAAGAAATTTCTTTTAAAGAATCCAATTTAAATGTCTTACGCTTTTCTTCAGGGATTTCCTCCATGCAGCATGAGTATTCCTTCCTGGACAGGACTCAGGAAACTAACTGAACACCTGGACCACACCGACATCTACAATACAGGCCTCTCCAGGGAGCCCAGCTCCAATGTGTAAAGAAGGCCCAGTTCAGAATGTAACAAGGCAGAAATTTATGACAGTACTAATTATTATAAAAAATTAACAACTTTAGGTATCTTTGTTTGGGGTTTCTGTGGTTTAGGCACATTCAAAATTTCTTCATAGTCCACACTCATTCCCTTTGCCCAGCGACCAACTGTAACCATTCGATCTGAATGCTGACTTTGGGGGTAATCTTTCTTAAAATGTCTGACAGAGCCACAAAGTCTGCAGCAACCACCATCAGCATAGACTCCTTTGGGATTATAAGGGCAAGATCTGGACAGGTGCCCCATTTCCCCACAAACAAAGCATTTTGCAAAAGGAAATTCACAAGAGCTGGGTCTACGTTAGCCTTGCACTTGGTTATTTCATGCTCTGCAGATCCACATCGGTAACATATTCCAGTGCCCATACCTTGATTCTCAAGGGCAGCTGGGCAATCTGCAATCCCATGGCCAGGTTTTCTACAATGAAAACATACCATTGCATTTTTCTTTGCCGCTTGTCTTTTTAGTCATCTTCCTTCCCTGCGACTATCTTTCTTTAAAGCAACTTCAATTTCTTCCCTTACTTCCTGACTGTTTTGTTGCTGTTTGATGGCTCCCCATTGTAAGCCATCTGGGAGTTTAGTCTTAGGTATTCCATGAATCCATTCACATCTTCTCTTAAGTGCTCCTTTTTCTTTTTGTTCTTTTTGTGTTTTGCTTGGGGTGCAGCATTTTTAAGGGACAGCCTATTGGCTTCAAGTCGTTTACTCTTTGGAAGGTTTTGTCTTTTTTCCTCAAATGACCCCTTCTTCATATCCTCCCATGATGTTGCAGGCAAGGGTTTTTTGTTATGGGTGGTAGTAACTCGGGCCTATCTGGTCATGGTTTCACCAGAGGTACTGCATTAAGTTCCAGTCTTGTTAACCTGCCATTTCAACGCAAACCATCCACTTTGGCAGATTGTACACAAAAATCCTGTGGTTTCACATGGCTTGTCACTACAACTCTTTCCGGCAGATTGATAAGTGAAATACAGAAAAGTGTTCACAGTCACGTGATGCGACTGGGTCTAGCAAATCATCTTCAATTAAGCTGCACTCCTCTTACGGCAGCATCCTGCGCAGCAACCAATGTTTAAAAACTTAAGCTCTCGTGGTCAAAAACCCCTTCAACACAACCTGAGGGGAGGGACCAATGAACAGGTGAGATGCTGTGTATCACTTGGCACCACGCACAGACACTCCTCACTGCAGATCGTCAGACTGTCCCAAAAAAGGTGGATTACCTTTCCCCCGAGGACGTGGGAAGGGGCAGCTCCGAGTATCAAGCCTGGGCGGCCCGCGTCTACTCACAGGGCGGGCTCCGGGGGGGACCTATGATCCCGCATGGATGGCCAGAGCCCTACCACAGAGCAGGTCCCTGCACGGGCGTCACGGGAGGCTGCGTAGCCCAGCGCTGCAGCCCTACCTGGTGCTGAGGGCCCCGGGGTGCCTAGCAGCCAAGCCAGCTGCCCTCCAGCTGGGTCCTAGCGGGTTGTTTGTCTTCTTAAAGTAGAGTCATGTATGTGCTTAATTACTGCTCCCATTTCATTAGGTGTAATTATCTTTTTGGATTATTTGATTCCTCCTAATTCAGTTTTGGAAGATTGTATGTTCTAAGAACTTACCCATTTCATCCAGATTGTCCAATTTATTGGCATATAGTTGTCCATAATATTTTCTTACAATTCTCTGTATTTCTGTGGAGTCAGTTGTTGCTTATTCTTTTTCATTTATTATTTTATTTATTTAATTCCTCTTTTTTTCTTGATGAGTCTGGGTAGAGGTTTGTCAATATTGTTTATCTTTTTGAAGAGTCAGCTCTTGGTTTCATTGATCTTCTATTAAGGTTTTTATACTCTATTTCATTTATTGCTGCTCTTTAGGTAATCTTTATTATTACCTTTCTTGTACCCACTTCAAGCTTTCTTTCTCTGGTACTTTTAAGTGTAAAGTGTGATTGTTAATTTGAGATTTTTCTTGTTTTATGATAAGGCCTGTAATGCTATGAATTTCCTTCTTAGGACTGCTTTCACCATGTCCCTAGATTCTGGGTTATTTTGCTCTCATTTTCATTTGTTTCAAGGCATATTTTGATTACTAGCTCTATCTCATGGTTAACCCATTTATTATTTAGTAACATGTTATTTAGTCTCCATGTCTTCGTGTGTTTTTCAGTTTCTTCATATTATTGATTTCTAATTTCATACCATTATGGCCAGAGAATGAACATATTATGGTCAAAGAATATTTGAGACTTGTTGTGTGTCTTAATATGTAGTCTATCCTAGAAAATGTTCTATGTGTACAGAGCTTTGGGGTAAAATGCTCTGAAGATACCAATTAAATGCTTCTGATCTCGTGTGTCATTTAAGGATGTTGTTTTCTTGTTGATTTCCTGTCTGGAAAATATATCTGTTGATGTCAATGGGGACTTAAAATCTCCTACCAATACTTTATTATTGTCAATCTCTCCCTTTATGTCAATCAAGATTTGTGTTATAAATATAGGCACTCCTTTGTTGAGTGCATATGAATGATTACAAGGAGTACGTCCTCTTATTGAATATATCCCTTTACCATTATGTAGTGTGTTTGTCTTTTACTGTAGCTTTCATTTTAAAGTTTATTTTGTCAGATATAAGTATTGATACTTTGGCTCGTTCTTCCTTTCCATTTGCATGAAATATATTTTTCCATTCATTGACTTTTAGTCTGTGTGTATATTTCATCCTGAGATAGCTTTCTTGTGGACTATATATAAGAGGTCTGTCCAGAAGGTATCCAGCCATGTAATATGAAAAATAGAGACATTTATTAAAGAAGATACAGGATAAAAGAAACATTGTACATAGGACAATGATGCCTCAGTCCCCTTTAAAGTAGTCACCTTGGAACCTCATATAGTTCTCTCAGTCACCACCAGCTGCCCCATTGTATGTTCCTGAATCTCACTGACAATGTGAAATCTCTTTCCTTTCAAAGGTGATTCTAGTTTTGGGAGAAGCCAGAAGTCACAGGACACCAAATCTGGACATATGGGAAAGTGTTCAACATCATTAATAATCAGAGCAATGCAAATTAAATACCCAATGAGATATCACCTTATACCTGGCAGAATGACTACCATTAATAAATCAACAAACAACAAGTGTTGATGAGGATGTGGAGAAAGGGAATTCTAGTGCACTATTGGTGGGAATGCAGACTGCAATGCATTCTGGAATGCACCAAGTGCACTGCAGGTGGGAATGTTGTATTTTATGCAAGCTCTGTGGAAACCAATATGGAATATCCTTAAAAAATTAAAACTGGAAGTACCTTTTGGCCCAGTGATTCCACCTCTGGGAATATGCCCCAAGGGTCCCAAAACACTAATACAAAAATATATGTATCCTTATGTTTATACCAGCACTATTTACAATAGCCAAGATTTGAAAACAGCCTAAGTACCCATTAGTAGATGAGTGGATAAAAAAAAGAAAAAAAAAAAAAGTGGTACATTTACACAATGGAATACTATGCAGCAGTAAAAAAGAAGAAACTCACATTTTTTTCAACAGCATGGGTAGACATGGGGGAAATTCATGCTAAATGAATTAAGCCAGTCAGTGAAAGAAAAATAGCACATTATCTCACTTATATGTAGAATCTAGTGAACACAATAAACTAACAAACAAAATATAACAGAAGCTTAGATACATAAAACAGATCAACAGCTGCCAGAAAGGAGGAGGAAGACAAGATGAAAGATGGTGAAGGGATTGGAGGAAAGTGAGGCTGGGTAGAAGTGGGGAACAACTGTAACAGCATAAACAATAAAAATAAAAATAAAAAATAGTTTTATCACAAAAATATGTTACTTGTGTGATTGCTTTTGGGTTTTACAAAAATAATATAGTGTATATTCATTGCTTTTCAATGTGATATGGTAAGGTTTGACAACCTATGACCCACGAGTCCAATGTTGTATTTTATGCAAGGTGTAGTTAGTCCACAATGGGAAGAAGACCTAGAAGAATATTTAGTGTGTCTCACCATCTGAAACAGAGAATTCAATAATTATTTATATCAGAAACTAATATTTTGAGGAGTATGCCATAAATCCTTAAGTCTTAAAAATTTCTTCTAAATTCTAAAGGATGAAAACAAATTGTTTCGAATTTACTGTCTTAGCTTAGGCTGCCATAACAAAATAGAATATATATAGCTTGGCTTAACCAACAGATTTCTGAGGCAGGCAGATAGTTAGAAATGAGGAAGTTCCAAAGGCATCTGCAGCAAATATAAAATATATTACGGAATGCTAAGCCAGACATTCTAGGCCAGGCAGCCTGAGTTCCTGAAATAGTTATTTCATTTCCCACAAGTAGCTGGACTTGAGTTAAGAGACTTGGAGAGAGTAGATAAAATAACAACAAGGAAGTCCTGGGAGGCTGACATCAAAGTAAGTAGCTGACATTGACACTTACCAACATCCTGAATTCTGAAAATAGTCTTGTAATAGCATAGGAATACTTAAAACCACAGCTGGACCTGTGCACTTTGATTTTGAACAACCTATAATACACCTTAGAATCATTATAATCTGATTGTAATAAATTAGCATTGCAGTTTCTACACCCTCTTCTCCCAGTGGGCAATCAGGAAGAACTATGAGTAATCACATGTCCTATAACAGAAAAATTATATAACTTCTAATGCAAGCTAAGTAGAAAATAAATTAAGAATAGGGAAGTAAAATTCCTTATACAATTATAACCCTTCAGACAATAAGGGCCCTCCTCTTTTCAGGGGATCAACCTACTTGCATATTCTGTGAAGTGTATTGTTCCTTAATAAAATTTGCTTGCTTCACTTTACTGGGTTTGTGTGATTCATCCAATATTTTGTTTGCAATCAACAAAAACCTGGGTACCTGGGCACACTTGTGACAGTTCTGGCCTCTTAGAAGTCCAACACCAAGGTGCCAGTGTGGTAATTTTACAGGTAAGAGTGTTTCTTTCTGGTTTGTAGATCATGTCTTGCTGGTCCTCACATGGTAGTGAGAGTTAGGGTTCAACATACACATTTTGGGGGAAATGCAATTCAGCACATAGCACTCATTTTTGAATTTTTAGTTTTGAATTAAATATGTTTACATATACAATATATAATTAAATTTACATAATTAGTGTGTATGTATGATATTTGACAAAGCAATGCAATGTATCTGAATTTCTTTCTGTGGCTATTTTAATCCATTTGAACATTTGGAACCACAAGTCAACATGTCTTGTCTCATAAAGCACTGTCTACAATATTTTAGTCATGACTGATTCTGCTATAGTTGTGCAGATACAATCTTAAAATATGTCTTTTATGTTGGGTATTTTTGTTTTATGTGGAACCAATCATCTCATGGATTACATATTTTTATGTGTAACATAGCATATTCCCTTTCACCCTTTTTATCACTCCATATCTGACTTTCTCTGCTAGTACTTAGGATTTCCTAAAATAAATTTTCACTGACATGCATTCTAAATAAATTTATGAATTCTTTCCTATGTTCATTCAGTTTCCTTTGACCAAGTCATTCATTTCACAATATATAATCCAGAAATACTGAAAGGTACATGTTGTGTAAACCTGTTTATACTTGTAATTTTTCAACAGTAAATTTACCTTGCTATCTTTGTGAAATTTAATTGATTAGTTGCTAAGTATTACTTTCACAGGTTCTGATTCAGAAGATTTGAAGTGGAACCCAAGAATTTGTATTTCTAGTAAGTTCCTAGATGTCTCTGCTGGAATGGAGATCACACTTTAAGAACAAACATTTAAAATATTTTTAGGTCTATCTATAATCCAAGTGATGTCCTTGGCTTAATTAAGGTAGTGGAAAGCTAAATCTTATTTGATTTGCATGTAGGCTTATGCAAACAGGACATATTGAAGCATCTTTAAACCTGTCTTTAGAAGTAGTATAAGGATGTTGGTAGCACATGGTATATATACATTGATTGACTATTTTATGCCTTGGCTCATTCACTATACTACATAGGTTCTTTCTGTACGTGAAAATCTAGGACATAAATTTAATCAGGCTTCAAGGATGTATTATGCCCTTTTTCATTTTTTAATTGCTTATTAAATAACATGACCTTGTTTCCATCTTTGGGTTGATTCTTAGGAAGCTCAGAGGAAAACTTGTGGCCAATTTCTAATAGAGTTATGAGAAATTATACTAGGTGTTTGTGCACTAATTTTCCATTTGGCCTTATCTCGTTTTTTTTCTACAATCTTATCAACTTTTCACATTTTTCTATATCTTTCTTTTTTATATCTTTATAAGAATTAGTTTTTTGGAAGAGAATAGTGGTAAAGATTATTAAATAAGTGACTAAGTAACCAAAGAAAAAACTGTATGACAGCACTGATGATGTCAAAAATAGTAAAGTGAGGTTTAAATAAATTCACTTAGTATAGCATAATTCATTTGGGGATCTGTTATGCTTTTTTCTAGGGTATTTCATTTATTTTTTGTTATATTCCCAGTAATTCCTTCATAGTCAAGTTTGTAGTATTTCTTGTTAGTTGAGGTTTACTGTGAGTTTCACAGAGCATAAGCTGTGATGTTTTAATATGAGGACATAGTTCACTAGGCCCAGGATTTTCTCTTTTGCACAGAAACTTGGGAGAGTACTTCATAAATCTAAGTGATTCTGTTTCCTGTTATACATCTGGAATGTCATATTTATTATTGCACAGAAAACTCAAAAAAAGGTGGGAGCGCTATTCACCATATATTATTTTTACTTGTTCAAGTATACCAAGTTTCATTAGCAGAGGGAAAAAATGTCAAAAAAGGAGAGGAAAGTGTTTTCTGTTGTTCAGAGTTGTCTTGTTCACCACAGTGTCAGTAAAATATTGCCCATATATTTCTGCAATCTTGTTGATTCTTTTAAACAAACATTTAGTCAGCAGAGGGAAATTATTTCCATATTTTATGCAGGAAACACATATGTTTTCTACCAAAAATTTGGGGAGATTTTCTGCACTTTAATTGAGATTAATTTAGTAGCATGTTTAATGTTTCTCTACACTGTAATTTGTTTTTAATTACACATGAATACCATATGCAGTTCATTGGCACTCTTTATTAATTCTTGAAAGTGAATTTACTCACCACTCATGTCATTTGTATCACAGGGTATGTGTTCCTTGTTAATTGAGTCCTTTCTAATTTCTAAATTAGCTAATTAAGAGCATGATCCTAGGGTTCTTATGAAAGGATAACACCCACTGGCTTGAAGACAGCCGGATCTGCTTTTATTGTGGATCACAATATCAAGTGCCTTCATCATGTTGTTTTTCATAATTAAAGTTGTATTTATATTTGCAAATGTTCACCTGTGAAAATAAAGTTGTTAAACAAGCTTGTGGATTTCTGTATAGGCATACCTTGTTTTATTGCACTTCACTTTATTATGCTTCATAAATGTGCATGTTGTGTGTGTTTTGCAAATTAAAGGCAAGACCTTCTACCAGCTTAAAAAAATACTACTTGCTACTTGCTGTAGTTTAAAGCTGTAGTTTAAAACCAAACCTGCAATATCTCCAAGATGTGGCTGTATGTGAAGGTGATTAACTCACTGATAGTAGATGCTAGACTATCTCAGTGGATTCTAGTTAGGTACCCTGATAAACAAGTTCCACTGATTAGTTCCACTGATAATCACTGTATCCGCAACCCTGACCAGCCACCTTGCAAAACTCTGTAATTGATGATAGAAACAACATTAAATCAGACCAAATCAGGGACACTAACTTCACAGCTACTAAGGAAAATGATGATAGTAATGAAAGTTTCTACTTTCCTAGCACTTAGTATAAACCAGACACTGTTACATATATCATATATAACTCCCATAATTATCACAAAAACTGTTAAAGTTGGTACATATCCTAATAATAGAGGGGGATAAAGTTAATATTTTACTTAAATTAGATCATGTTTTATGGGGAAAAAAACAGAAATATTTAAATGCACTGGAAATACCAATTTTGAAGACTGACATGCCAAAGTGTGTTTGAATCTGACCTGTTCTTTGACATAGAATTTGAAAAGGGATTATGCAATTTCTTCATCCATCATAATTTATTGCATTAGTTGGTGAGTTTTTTTGTAGGCTGGTCACCTATTGCTGTGTTGTACAGAGGGAACCAACTGTCAGTTAAGTATAAAGGAGAAACTTTCCCCTTGTTCAATAGAGCCAATATAGAAGGTGAGAGTCCCTGTGTTAATTTCCTGTGTGCTTAAAGTGAGAAAGATCCATGGTGCTACTTAACTTTCCACTCCATATTTTGTATTCACACATTCATTTCTTAAATTCAAGCCATTGCTTCTTCTCTTTTAAACTAATGTGTTAATGTGTGAGCTAGTTTTCCTGTCTCTAGCCTACATTTTTTTCTTAGTGCTCTATAAGAGAATTCTTCCAATAGCACATGTCTCAGACAGCAACCCCTTCATAGAAAAACCACAGCTTAGTCCAGAGTCTCTAATTAAAAACCCCATATATTGCCAAAGCATAGCGATACTTTCACAACTTGTGTTTTAGTTAGTTGCATGGTTTTCATTTTTCACTCCTTACTTTTCCCCTCTCTCCCACTTTCCCCAATCTTACCAAATGCCCTTTAAGTCATCTAGACCAGACTGGATAGAGTTCACTGAATATATCCTGGGCTATTTATCTTTTTTCCCTTTGCTTCTGCTCTTATTTCTGTCTGACATTTCTTCCCTTCCTCACATCATTTTAAAGTGAAATGCTACTACCTTCATGTGTAAAAGTCATCACCTCCTCCAGGACTTTTTTCTGAGTATCTACAGTAGTAAAACTCCTTGTGTTCTGTGTTTCCATTGCTCTTTACTCTATGCTTCAATTCCCTTATCCCAGTACTTGTTCTGATATGCATTATATTTATTTATTCACATAAATGACTCACTGTTAGATTAGGAATTCTTTGAGAAAAAAAATCGTCATATGTGCACATATATACAACACATACACCTGTGTTTGGCCTAGTATCACTCTACTTCTAATGGAGACCTCAAGGCCATATGTAGGTTGGTAGAGTTTTTGTCTTCCATATGGATAGTACCTTTTAAATATTTTTATATCTTTCATCTTTTAATTTCACTTTACATACAAGCAATTCTTAAGTAGTTCATTAATAGTAATGCATTACTCTGTTTTTAAATAATAGCCATTCCACAATAAATATAAACTTCTTAAACTTAAGTTTAAGAAGTTTATATTTAAAGTCTTAAGAAAGAGTTTTTCCTTTTTACCATTTATTTATTATGTGTACTCTGCATACAAAAGTGGATAAAGAGTTCCTCTGGAGCCCAGATGGTCTGGCTTCAAATCTCAACTCAACTTGTACCTAACCGTGTGACCTTAGGCAAATTATTTAATCACTTTGACCTCACAAGACATCTGTAAAATGAGGAAAATAACCATATATACCTCAAATATTTGCTGTTAGGCTTATGAAATAAGACAAGTACAATGGTTAGAATAATGCCTGACAGCAAGTTCTTGATAAATGCCAGTTGTTCTTGCTGTTTTGGTCCTGGTGACTTTCTTCTCACTCCTGCACCCCACAGGCTTGCACATATCATGCCTGGTTTCAGAATCTTTGTGTTCTCACGGAAATGGAGATTCTCTGAGTCCTGGCTAGAAGCTGCTGGAAGACAGCTCCTGATCAGTTCTATATGACATGTATTTTGTGTTAGATTTTTGTGAATGTTCAAAAGTGCCTTTTCTTATCATTATTCTTAATCTTTATCACATCTTCACTATATCCTTTGCATGTTGCTCAGGCAAACTCAAAAAAAGCAAGAGCAAACAGGTAGGCCTTTCAACTTGTACCCTCAATGCATAACTAAATCCAAAGCTAATGAAGTTCATTCAGATTAAAAGCACTTCTTATGCCTACAACAGCTCTTTATATAATGCAGTTAGGGGTAGAAAATTCACAGTATTTCATGCCTACTTATATGCTTTTCATGTGAAAAGATACAGTATAATAAAAGTCAAGTTAATTTAGTCATGTTAATTTATTATATTTTGCTGACATAGTTACATCAAGGGCTTAAGAAATATACTTCAACAGCTATACAAATGAAAGAAGGATGGTTTAAGACATTGTGCATAAATGCTCTCTTTCCTGCCACTTTTAATGACACTTCATTTAGAAATGCACCCTCTTTCATATGGATAACACTGTCCTTTAGAGTTAGACTTCTTTAGGAAAAGAAACTATAAAAAGCAGTGAACTGATTGTTTAGTAAAAATGTTTAACAAAATTATTCCCATACAAATGCATTGAAATGTAACAAAAATAGAGGTAGATGCCCCATAATTCTCAGGAGTATTAACTTTTAGAAGAAATCTATTATACATACCAATTTAATTTAACACATTTTATATAATATGTAAATAAAAAGCTTTATAATTTTAATTAGATGGGTTTAGTTCCCTTAAATTTATAATCGGAGCAATTTATATTTAAATAATAAAATTTATCCTGTCTTTTGACTAAAAAAGGATCTTAAAATATTATTTTATATGCATCAACAAATACTTAGCATCTATATACACAAAATATTGTTAGGTTGGAGGCTGGGGTTGGAACAGAACCAATAGTCAAGGTATTGGTAATCAAATTAAACATTTTATAAAATCATATATGCATGTCAACTTAAATAACTATATAAATCTGTCTTTACTATAGACTAAATTAAAAGTACAGATAATACATACTACAACATTTCAGAGGAGGAAAATACTGCATTGAACTTGAATCAATTGTCAGTCTTCAAAGAGGAGGTACTATTTGAGCTAAAAGAAGGTTACATTTAATAAGCAATGAAAAGGAAAAGATATAGCTTATTAAAGGGTGCAATGAGTGGAGGTTGTTTCACTTTAAGGCAAATGAAGTATATGGGACATGGGCCCCTTCCAAAACTTGTACTCTATTTGTATTCACAATTTTTATCTTTCCTTCCCTTTCTCCCTTTCTTCTTTCCTTTCTTTCCTTCTTCCTATAGGATACCTCCCAAGTTGCATAAGCTTTAGACCCTGCAAAATCTCTATTCTATGTTTATCTTGCAAATAACTAAAATTAATGGGGGAACATGATTCATTGTTAGGGCAATAAATGAAGTAGTCTTCTTTTAGAAGAAGTTTCATGTCAAAGTGGTTCTGGGAATGAAGTGTAGTGTTATAGATTGAATGTTATTTTCTACCAAAATTTATATGTTGAAACCTAATCCCTAATAAAATAGTATTTGGATATAAAACCTTTGGGAGATGATTAGGTCCTGAGGGTGGAGCTCTTATGAGTAGAATCAGTGCCTTTATAAAAAAAGACCCAGAGAGCTCCTTTGCCCCTTTCACCACATGAGGACACAGCAAGAAAAGATAATCTATGAACCAGGAAATGGGCTCTTACCAAACACCCAATCTGCTTGTGCCTTAATCTTATTCTCCCAGCCTTCAGAACTGTGAGAAATTTTTTTTTGCTGTTAATAGTAGTTAATTCTGGTGTTATTTTAAACATTTTATAACAGTTTACAACAATCATGCATTAATTGACAGAAAACAATAAAAAACTTACTTGATGTTGTTTAAATCTAACTCTGGATTTTCCTTATATATTCACCTTTAGAAATTAATATTAAAAACAACATAAAAGAATAACTTTTATGTCCAGGTGGTGGCTGGAAGTGGAATAGAGTATCAAGGGGATATATGGTAAAGGGTAAAATACAATAAAAAATAAACTATATTAAAAATAGTTTTCATTCAAATGAAGATATTATAGAGAATTACTATTAACAATTTTTTTGGGAATCTTTGCAGGTAATTTTAATGTCACTCATGGTATAATATGTGTGTATATAAAACATATACTCACATGATATGTATTTGTTGGTCACATAAATTGCCTTCTATTTAACACAATATCCTATAAATGTGCAGTTATTTCCACTTATCAATGTACATATTCATATACTTTATTTAAAAAATAATTGTTTAGTATCCCACCTATATCCTAAGAAAGTAGTATAGTAATTAAAAGTGAAGGTGTTAGACTCACACAAAATTAGGTCAAAATCAGAGCTTCATCTCTAACTGACTAGGTTTAAGCAGATTTTTTTTAAGTCTGTTTCTGTCCTTATCTCACACAGTTATAATAAGGAGTAAATTGAATAAGCTATAAAATGTATATAGTACAGCTAATACTCACTATGTATTAGAATTTGTATAAGTAATATTCTCCAGATAAATAGACCAATACAATTAAAGGAGATAATTTACAAAATAGAAACAGAGGCATGGATACATGGAATAGACTGACAGCTATCAGAGGGCAGAAGGGATTGGGGAAAGGACTGGATAAAATAAAGTGAAAGGATTAGCCAAAGAACACATATGCATAGCCCATAGACATAGACAACAGTGTGGTGATGGCCAGAAGGAAGTGGTTTCAGGGATCGGTTTGAGTGGACACAGGGTGGGGGTGAATGGGGACATCTGTAATAGTGTCAACAATAAAAACAAAGTTTATAAAAGTAAAGAAGATAAGAGAGGTGATAGAGAAAGAGACAGAGAGAGACAGGGAGACAGAGATTTTTAAGAAATTGACTCATGGGATTGAGGAAACTGACAAATCTGAAATTATCAGGGCAGACCAGCAAGCTAGACTGTGGGACAGAAATACAGTCAGAATTACTATGTGAGAGTCTTAAGGCAGAATTCCCAGCATTTCACCTCCTTCGGGAAACTTCAATTTTTACACTTAAAACCCTCCACTGAGTGGAAGAAGCCAATCATCTTCACAACTTCACAGCACATCCACACTAGAGTTTGACCAAACAATTGGGCAACATAGCCTAGCCAAGGTGACACATAAAATTAACCATGGAGGTATTATTAATAAGGAAAAGAGCTGACTTCTTTGTAATTCCTTGAAAACACATGCTTTCTCATATATGTGTCTTCTTCACAGACCACTTCTCTATCCTAGAACAATTTTCCTCCTACTTCTCTGCATGTAAAATTTTTACTAATCCTCTATGTCTCAGGTAATTCCTTAGATTCTTTACTAATTTTTTCTTATTATTCCTGGAAGAATCTAGTGCATTATTTGTGTCAAATAGAGCTTTTAGTCATCCTTGTGAAAGCAACACTATGTAAGTTTAAATTGTCTCTCTTCGTTTTTATAGTCTCAGCACACATAGTAAAGAGTGAAAAATTAAATGTTTAAATTTTTCAAGAATATTTGAATGACAAATAATGGAAAGAAGAAAAGAGGGAAGATAGGAAACAATAAAAAGGAAGAAGGAAGAAGGAAACAAGAAAGTAAAGGTACATTTAATTTCTTTTTACAATCTGATCTTGGACATTGTTAGCTGCCCACAATATTTTTTCACCCTTCTCATTTGACTCAAGATGATGAAACATAATAATCTATTTGTCTATAATCTTCTTAAACTTGAGAGATAGGCAATATATGCAACATATATGTCTACATACAACATAAGTATTACATATAAAACTATCACAGAGCTGAAGATTTCTGTGGTGGAATTTTTGATTAAGTTAAAACTGATCGAATCAGGAATTTTAAAAACATACTTCTATTACTTTTCTTTAAAAATTGGGTAACTCTAAAATATTTTATTATATCCCATCATGTGTTACATGTCTTTATCATATTTAATGTGAGAATCAAGTTCAGGCCACCATACCTACCTTCTTATCAATGCCTTTATGCAGCTAAGTCCTGGATGCCCTACAAGTAAGAGGTCATGAAAACCATTTTCTGGCATGATGTTATTGTGTCTCACATGAAAAGATATCACTTATGGGTAGATAATTCATTTTGCTGCCTTTTTGAATGGCTAAGTATCCTCAGGCACTTTATTTCCCAGTCACCTCCTCTGCAATCTGTTTAAGATCTGATTTACTATTGAACCATGTATACTTTACTCTGACAGATGAAAAATCAAAAAAATGTTATATCATTCATATTTCCAAAGGAGATAGTGCCATATGCATAATGTGGGCTCTACAATAAGACAATTTAGAGTGACGTTGTTTTAAATTGTTAGTCCACCTGAAGACAAATGATGGAGAAAATACTTTAGAACTCTATACATCATGATATGATTAAATATGAAAGTTTTATCTTAGGGAAGAGAAATAAACAAGGCTAATGACTAACTCAACACACAGGTAAAATTAATTAATTAGTTAATTATATGTATTTAGAGAGAGGGTGAAGGGGAGGGAGAAAGAGAGGGAGAGAAACATTGATCAGTTGCCTCTCGTGCATGCCCCCAACCAGGGACTGGGCCTGCAACCCAGTGTTTGCAACCCATGTGTCCTGACCTGTAATTGAGCTTTAACTTCATTGCAATTGTATTTATAAAAAAGAAATAATGCTCCCCTTTTAAATCTTTGTTAATATTTCTGAATTCTTGTTGGGAACCGCCCTGCCTGGTTTCAGAGGCTGTAACCCCCCATGGTTAAGGCTGAGTCAGAGTTGGGACCATAAGCCACTAAGGAGACAAAGCTTATCTCCCTGGCAGGTGTGCCACCTCTGCCCATTCACCCTGCTTGGCGCTGAGCTTGGCCAGTTAGCGAATGACGGGTAAGAATCCTCAAGGGAGGATCAACCTAAGACAGGCTCTGGTCACCAGGGATAAGCTCGCAGGGAAGGACTCTGGGGGGCTGTGGCAAAAGGGGTTGATGGACCCTCGCCCCTTGGCTTTGAAATAGCCTGAGTCCTCATTCTGTCTGCAAGAAGTCTCCTAATCTCTTGGCTGCTTTACTTCCCTCGCCTGACTCAAGCCTGAAGCAATAACAGAGGGCAGCACAGTCCTGTGCTGGGTGGGGCGATTTCCTGGGGAATCAGGCCTAAGAAAAATATGTGCATTCCTGTGAAGCCTACTTAATTTGTACTCTCATCTTAAAAGATAAGGGTCTAGATCTGAGATGAGTCTGGTGCCTAAAGTTTTATGGCCCTTGAACTGATTGGCTGTAGCTCAGACTAAGCCCTGGAAGTTCTCTGTAAATCATGTATTGTTTAATTCTTACTGGCTGACAATGATTGATGAGCTTTATCTGCATTCTTATGCGAATGAACCTAATAAAAGCCCATGGAGGGAAAGGCCCAAGGCCCTTCTCCTTTGAGAGAAGAGGCCACCTTTCCTCCCCAAGCAGATCATGTCTTGGTAGTCTTATTATTCATCCCTGGCGGACCGGGGGGGGGGGGGGGGGGGGGGGGGGCTGCGTTAAAGCTCCCTGACAAATTCTTTTTGTGGTGATTTAATGGAACTGTTACACATAACTGTGATACTGTAGATAAGTTCTGACAATTTTTTGAGGTATTAAATAACACACAATGGGATGGGGAGGCAAGGGGTGAGGGGAGAAGAGGGAGAGATTGTTACTGAACCAAACTAGGATCTGACCACTTGGTAGGTGTCAGCTAAAAGAACACTCTGAGTTGATTTTGTTAGGTACTTAATGCAAGACAGCAAGCAAGGATCACACTGGGGATCACTCCAAAAGCAATGCCTCCCTAAGACTGTGAGTATTACAGGGCTAGATGCTTACATTATAGCATGCTGAGGTATGTTTGGTGTGAGCATGCACAGTAAATGAACATGGCTACACATTCACTGCATGTATAGAAAATTATAAATAAGCCACACTTTGGGCATAAATTTTAGTATTATAATAAGGGTATAATAAGAAAAGTTCACCCTGAGGTCACCTGAGGGGTCTTCAGTCAGTTTGAACCTGTCCCAGTGGTTTCCAGGAGCTTCAGATAGCTTCGTTATCTTTACCTTCTGGCCCGGAAAGAAAACATCTCAGGCAAACATTGTTAGAATTAAGTGAGCATAGGAAATGTTCAAGTAATTACATTGGCTTTTTTCAAATTCTTAACATTTCTATACAAGCTAGGTAGGCTACAAGATTGTTTCCTTCTATGGGTCCAGGGAGTTAACATCATAAATATACTATATTTACTTTGATTTTCAGTCAGCACTTTACATTACATTTATCTGAAGTGAATTCATATTTTAATTACTAATTGAGTTAATAAGAGTGTGATGGCAGTCTTCTTTTGCATAAAATATCTATATTTGTTTGTTTTAGTTTTGCTTTAGTTTTTGGTTTGGTATTCTTTTTTTTTTTTTTTTCTCTTGTCTTAGTTCTTAGGCACAATTCTTTATCCTTGTGCATTCCCCTAAGCCCATAATATGCATGGAAAACGTAATTCACTTAGCTGTATTCATGAGCTTATAGCTTTGGACATTCCCTGCTTAAGCAGAAGGGCTGGGTAATGGGAATTTAGACCCTACTCCCTCTGCCAGTTTCTGGCTCAGGAACACAGGAGTCATTTACATTCAACCAAATTCTAATTTAAATTTATGTTCCTTTTCTGGTTCAAGGGGGTTTGCTTTTGAGCCAGTCTTTGTGTTGCTGTATTTTTTTCTTTTTATATTTTACCTTTTGCTCTTAAATGTTAAGATCAGAAGGTACTTCAAAACAGCTACTGACAGAGCCATTGTAACCAGATGTCCACAGGGTCCTTACGTTATCCAGAGTTCTTTGATATTGATTCACAGACTGAAAATAGGTTAAAAATCCTCCAATAATTCAATGGTTTTCAAATTTTCACACACCAAAGAGTTACTATAGGAATTTGTTATGAAGCAAATTCCCAGACTCCATTTGTAGAGATTCCAATTCAATATAGTTGTGGGTGAGGGGAGCTATACATAAACAGTTTTAGTAATCCATCTAAGTGAGTTGTTCTGTTCCAACAACGAATAATTGATAGGTTCACAGAAACCAATAGCTAGAGTACATTACAATTCAAGCATGAGAGGATGAGAGGATTGGTCATGATGGCAGAAAATTCTATTATTCTGCATTGGACAGCTATTTGTGTGACCTTCCAAAGTTCAGGACTCCTATGAAGAAAGATAAACCACTCTAAGAACCTAGGTCCTACGTGAGAAACAAAGAGAAATATAGCCAGCAAGTTCAGTCAAGTTCTGTGTGGCATGGTTACTAGAAGGAAACATAAGATCAGAGATACAACACAAAGGAAAAGAATATATGTAGGTTTAATGTAGCATTTACTATTAATTAAAAACTTTATAGTAAGAATGTTCATTCTATATTTTAGAACTGGGAAAAGCAGAAAAGGAATATTATACCTAACAATAGTCTGTAAAGTAATCATATGTGGAAATTAAAAGTGGATAGATTTAGGTGTTAAATTTATAGATTTTATAAATTTAAATTTATAAATTTAGGTGTTAAATTTAGGTGCTGAATAGAATTTGGCTAATAAGTGGCTAAATGACAGTGATATATAACTGAAGAAACAGTAGACAACATGTAGCTGATGACTTTTTAAATATGTTGAAATGACAGTTGTTTATACTATGAAAATGACAAAGCCTTCTTTTTCCATTTCATGTCACTCCACATTATAAGTTATAAAATGAATGAACAAATAGTGTCTCAGGATATTCTGGCTTGCAGCGGCTAAATGGTTCCAATCCCATATGATGAGGCATTAGTGCAAAGGAATAGTACTTTGGGAATTGACAAATAGATTATTCTTCATGATGTTGTTGTTATTGCTATGTGTCCCTTGGCCAAAAGATGTGTCAAGAGTTCTACATTTGAGCAAGCTATGATCATTCTTTAACAAAATTGACCTTAATTACTATAAAAATATCTCTATGCCTACCGATCTCTAAATCATTTCATATATAAATGAGAGAAAAGGCCCAAAACTTTCTTCCTTTTCTACTGCAATCTGTAAATAGGTCAGTCTTGAGGATGGCTTGTCATTTGATTGTGGAAAACTTAGAACAGTTCTTCCATGTTCTAGCATTAGCTAGGGTCTTCACTGAGGTATAGGTATATTTCAGATGAGCATATCTGTGATTCTGTTATACAAATTTAGACTGGAGAAAGACAGGGCAACAGGTGTTTTATAACTTGGGTTTATGGTTTTTGTTTCTAACACACCCAGCTGAAAGAGAAACTGAAGATGGCTATGTACAAAAGGTAAGTTCTGAATGAAAGAAAGGGTTTATTTAGTGGATCTACAAGGGAGAATTTTAACTCATAGAAATAATATATTTTTAAGACTGCTGTCCAGGAATATACAGTCAAAAAAGTAGATACTAAAGATTGTAGACATTTTAGCACTATTCACACAGGGCTTAAGTTTGGCAAACTTACCTGAAGTATTAAAACTGTACATATTTTACCAGCAAAATATTGCAAACACTCCAGGACTTATTTTTTATTTTTTTACCAGCAACATAATTCTAATAACTATCATCCATTTTTAAAAATAAATGTGCTATGTACTATGGAAATCTCTGCTGAAAAACTAGGAAGTAACAAGTCCTATTAGGAAAATAGAGCATGTGTTTATAGACTGCTTTGATAATTATCTTGTCAATATATAAACATGCCAGCTTAAACTACTGATCTTCATGGATCTCATGTTTAAGTAACTTCATGCATAGGCAATATAGTACAGTGGCTAATATGTGGAAAGTATAGACAGACTTTAGATCATCTGCATTCGGGCTCTATTCTTGTACTAATAATATGACATTTAACTTTATAAGATCCTTTCTAATTTTCATAAGAAAGTTATGCAATGAAGAGAGGAAAGGATCCAAGATGGCAGAGTAGTAAGTGGAAGCTACACTGACCTCCTTCCAGGACCAACCTATAATTACAACTAAGTTGTAGATAAATCATCCAGAATAACCAACTGAACACTAGTTGGAGAGAAGCCTTATAACCACAGACGGAAGAAGAAACCACTTCACCACAACATAACTGGTAAGGAGTGCAGAGGAGATGAGAGAGGGATGGCTAGGCTCCTATGGGTGGAAGCTGGAGGGATAATTCAGCAACTGGGGATTCCCCCTGAGAAGAGTGGGGTCTAAACCACAAGCTGGGCTCCCCAGCCTACAGCATCAGAGCCTGAAAGGAACCCAGATAACATCCAGGTTTTTTGTCTGCCAGGGAAAGACAGCTGGTGATTCGGAGAGTCTCTTAAAGGGATAACACACAAAATTTCACTTGTAGCCACTTATTTGGGCTCTAGTAAAGGGAGGGCCAAGTGGACTAGAGACACTTGAGGAGAATCTGGTGTTGGTGGCTCTGGAGAAACAACTGAAGGAATAGCCACCAGGATCCCTATGCTGAGTCATTCCCCATACGGTGGGAACCATCTCTCTCACGCAGAACACTCTTCTACAAGTGGCATCAACCTGGGAGGAAGCAATAACCCTGCTTCCAGGAATTACTCTGCTCCACCCTGAAGTGCTTCAGCCTGACTAAAGATTAAAGATTGATTAGATTAACAACAGATCAGATTAACAGCTGATTATTTTAACAGCTAAGCCAGAAAATAAAAAGAAACAGCCAACATGGGAAGACAAAGAAACAGATCCCAAATGAATGAACAAGTGAATTCTACAGAAAAACTAGATGAAATAGAGGCAAACAATTTATCAGAAAGAGAGTTCAGAGTAATGGTTATAAGAATACTCAACAGCATGAAAAGAAGACACAGAAATGATAAAAGAGAATGAATCAGAAAATAAAAAATGCAATATCTGAAATAAATCATACACTGAAAGGAATAAACATTAATATAGCTGAAGCAGAGGATTAAATCAGTGCTTTGGAAGACAAGGTAAGAAAAAACACCCAGGTAGAATAAACTAAATAAAGTAGAATTTAGAAAAATAAGGAGATCTTAAGAAGCATTTTGGAGAAGATGAAGCATAACAACATCCACATAATGGGAATACCAGAAGGAGAAGAGAACAAGAAAGGGATTGAGAACCTATTTGAAGAAATAATGACCAAGTATTTTCCTAATCTGGTGAAGGAAAAAGTCATGAAAGTCCAGGAAGCTCAGAGAGTCCCAAACAAGTTAGATTAAAAGAGGCCTACACGTAGACACATAATAATTAAAATGACAAGGCTTAACAACAAGTAGGGAATCCTAAAAGCTGCAAGAGAAAAGCAGGTAGTTACCTACAAGGGAGCACCAATTAGAGTGTCATCAAATTACTCAATAGAAACATTTCAGGCCAGAAGGGTTTGACATGAAATATTCAAGGTGATGAAAAGCAAAAACCTACAACCAAAGCCACTTTACCCAGCAAAGTGATCATTTAGAATCAAAGGAGAAATAAGGAGCTTCTGAGACAAGAAAAAGCTAGAGTTTGTTAACACCAAATGAGTATGCAAAAAACATTAAAGGACTTGCTTAAAGAAGAAGAAAGAGAGAATAAAAAAAAAAATAACAGGGGGAAATAGTCTAACAATAAAATGGCACTACATTAGTATCTATCAATATTCATTATAAATGAAGCCCTGGCTGGTGTGGCTCAGTGGATTGAGTACCAGCCTGTGAACCAAAGGGTTGCTGGGAGTCTAAAAATGATACAGAAAATCAATTAATCCAAGAGCTGGTTCTTTCAAGAGATAAACAAAATTGACAAACCTTGAACTAGACTCATCAAGAAAAAGAAAAGAAAAGAAAGGACTCAAATAAATGAAATCAGATATGAAAGAGGAGAAATAGCAACTGACACCAAAGAAATACAAAGGATTGTAAGAAAATATTATGAACAATTATCTATCAACAAACTGGACAACCTGGATGTTATGGATACATTCCTGGAAACATACAATCTTCCAAAACTAAATAAAAAAGAATCAGAGAATCTGAATAGACAGATTACAACTAATGAAATTGAAGCAACAATCAAAAGTCGCACAACAAACAAAAGCCTTGGACCAAATGGCTTCACAGGTGAATTTTATAAACATTCCGAAAAGAACAAACACCTCTCCTTCTCAAACTATTTCATAAAATTCAAGAGGAGAGAAGGCTCCCTAACTCATTTTATGAGTCCATCATTATCATAATTCTAAAATGAGGTAAAGACACTACAAAGCAAGAAAATTATAGGCCAATATCCCTGATGAACATAGATGCTAAAATCCTCAACAAAATATTAGCAAACCAAATACAGAAATGCAAACAAAATGAAAAAATGAAGGATAAAAACCACATGATCGTATCAACACATGCAGAAAAATCATTCAATAAAATCCCCCATCAATTTAAGATAAAAAGTCTCAGCAAAGTGGAAATAGAAGGAATATATCTAAACATAATAAATGCCATATATGTCAAACCCGCTGCCAGCATTGTACTCAAATGGCAAAGAGTACAATATTCCCTTTAAGATTGGAAAGAAGACTGGGATGTCCAATTTCACCTCTCTTATTCAACATAGTACTAGAAGTCTTACACACGGCAATCAGGCAAGAAGAGGAAATAAAAGGCATCCAAATTGGAAAGAAAACTTTTTTTATTTGCAGATGACATGATTTTGTCATAGAGAACCCCAAAGATTCCACTAAGAAACTACTAGAACTGATATATGAATTCAGCAAAGTAGCAGGATACAAAATTAATATTCAGAAATCAGTGGAATTTTTATATGCCAAGCCAAACTTTAAAAAAAGGGAAATTAAGAAAACAATTCCATTCACAATTGCTTTATAAAGAATAAAATACTTAGGGATAAATTTAACCAAGGATGTAAAAGACCTGTACTTGCAAAATTATAAGACATTGAAGAAAGTAATTGATACAAACAAGAGGAAGTACATACCATGTTAATGGATAGCAATAATTAACATCATTAAAATTGCTGTATCACCAACAGCAATCTATAGATTCACAGCAATTCCTATCAAGATTCCAATGAGGTATTTCACAGAACTAGAAGAAATATTTTAAAAAATTTATATGGAACTACAAAAAGTCCCATATAGCAACAGAGATCCTGAAAAAGAAGAACAAAGTTGGAGAAATCATGCTATCTAATATCAAAGTATACTAGAAATCCATAGTAATCAAAACAGACTAGTATTATCATAAAAACAGACACATAGATGAATGGAACAGAATAGAGAACCCAGAAATAAACCCAAATCTTTATAGTAAATTGATATTTGACAAGGGAAGCAAGTGCATGCAGTGCACTAAAGATAGTTTATTAAATAAGAGGTGTTGGGAAAATTTGACAGATACATAAACAAAAATGGAATTATACCATCTTCTTATGCCACACACAAGAATAAATTGAAAATGGATCAAAAAATGTTACACCTGAAACCATTAAAATCATAGAAGAAAACATAGGCAGCAAAATCTCAGACAACTGCCCATAGAAATTTTTTATCAGATATATTTCCCCAGGCAAGAGAAACAAAAGAAAAAATAAACAAGTGGGGCATTAAACCAAAAACATTTTTGCACAGCAAAGGAAATCATGAACAAAATAAAAAGACAACTCACAGAGTGGGAGAACATTTTCACCAATACATCTGATAAGGAATGAATATCCAAAATTTATAAGGTACTTACAAAACTCAACACACACACATTAAAAAAAAGAGCCCAATTAATCAATGTCCAAAGACCTGAATAGACACTTCTCCAAAGAAGACATACAGATATCCAATAGACATATGAAGAGGTGCACAATGTCACTAATCATCAAAGAAATGCAAATTAAAACCACAATAATATATTATCTCCCACCTGTCAGAATGACTATCATCAATAAATCAACAAATAACAAGTGCTGTCAAGGATGTGGAGAAAGAACACTTTTGCACTGTTGGTGGGAATGCAGATTGCTATAGTCACTGTGGAAAGCAGTATGGAGATACATCAAAAATTTTTAAATGGATCTGCTTTTTGACCCAGCAATCCCACTTCTGGGAATATATCTGAAGGAATCCAAAACCATAATTCAAAAGAACATAAACACTCCTATGTTGATTGCTGTGTTATTTACAGTCACCAAGATACAGAAACATCCCAAGTATCCATCAATAAATGAATGGATAAAACAACTGTGGGACATTTACCAAAGGAATTCTATGTGGACATAAAAAATGAAAATTTTGCCCTTTGCAACAGTATGGATAGACCTGGAGGGAATTATGCTAACTGAAATAAGCCAGTCAAAGAAAGGTAAATACCATACGATTTCACTCCTAAGTGGAATCTATTGAACAAACTGAAATAACAATCAAAACATAGACAGACTCATAGATGGAGAGCAGATGACAGCTACTTGGAGTGGCCAGATGAATGGTTGGAAGTATTGAGGAAAAAGGACTCATGGACAACAGTGTGATGATTGCTGGAGGGAGGGGGGTATAAGGGAACTAAATGGTAGTGGAAAAAATACAATAAAGATTAAATCAAAAAGGAAAAAAGAAATTATGGAAGAAGACTAGCACAGAGGCTGCTGCCCTCTAGCTCTTCTGAAAGTGTGTGGAGGGAGAAAAGGGGTTGAAATAGTATAAAGGGGGATTGAAAAGGGAGGTTGAAAAGGGAGGTTGAAAGTATAAAGGGCGGTTGAAAAGGGAGAATCAATTGAATACATCGTGTTATGCACAATGTTTTATTCTAAGTATTAGATATCAAAATACTATTGATTAGTTATCTAAAAGCCAGTAGATATGAAATGCATTGTTGTGGACATGGAGATTCACTGCCTGGATCCTCAAGAAAGGAGTTGTTGCCCACCTGCAAGAAATGCTGCCTAGGCAGCTTTCAGCTGTTAGGGCCAAGGTTTACCTTTCTGAAACTAGTCTGCATAGAATAACTGATAAAAACAGAAGTTTAAACAAAGTCTTCTTGGATTGGTGGGACATATTTTCCAGGGGTTGATCAAGGATTTGTTAGGCCTTTCTCCTTCTGCCCAATCGTATTTCTGCCTCAACCTTTCCTCAGGTCTTAATCCCCAATAAATATACTGCATCCAAACTCATCTCAACCTCAAATTCTGGCAAAAGATACAGAGCTTTGAAGTCCTGAGAAGCAAGCATAATAGATGTTTTCCTTCCTTATTCCTGACCCCATGTAGATTTTGAGTAAAATATTTGTAAGGCTTAAAAAACAGAGTGGTATTACAAAGCCTCTGTGAATAGTTTACCAAATATACATGGTACATAATTCTTATAAAGTAATGTTTCTTTATTAGGTTATAAAAATAGTGGCAAGAACCATTCACAAAAGGATAGTCATGAGGCAGAGATTAATTGATGTTATTGTGGCAATCATCTATAGAAATCTTTTTCCAATGGCAACGATAGAATTGAGGGACTCATTACATTCTTCTTCTTTTTTTTTGTCTTCTGTCTTTTTTTTTTTTTTTTGTCTTGTGCATCCAAATACAGATATGTGCTAGATAGTACGTTGGGTTGGGGTTATAATCTCTGACCAAGGAATTTCATGACAATTAATGACCTTTGGTATTATTCTTTAGGGTAATCTTATCATAACTGATGGAACAGCTGTGTCAACAATGTTTCCATTGAGGAATTTTATCTGGAGCTTTCCTGCCAGGCCTGTGAAAGAATGTGTAAATGTTGTTATTATTATATAAATTGTGAAAAAGTTAGTAAGACATTTGTGTATCCAGTCAATAGTGTGAACCAAAAGGACTTGAACCTCTTCTACTTGTTTTGTATACAGAATTTGTAGAAGTCAGAGTAACATATGAATTGAAAAGTTCCAAGGTAAATTATTAAATGTCAGAAGTCAAGATTGTATTGCTAGGGTAAATACCATTTTCATATAGAACAAAAGATAAAATTTAAAAAAAGCAAGGTCAGGAATGTAAGAACTAAATTAGATAACCAAAGCAAATTCAAAACTGAGAATCTAGGGATATAAATAGAAACAGATATGGAAAACATTATATCACATGTGCATAGGGAGATCAAAGTAATCATAATAGTAATATAATAATAATGATGATGTTTAATGAACATTTTTATGGTTGTCCACTGGGGTAAACAATCTACACTGATGAAAAAATTTCTATTATTACCCTTATATCACTAGGCTTGGAGAAGTTAAGTAATTATTTTAATCATATAAGTAGAGAGGGGATGGAAGCAGCATTTTAACACATGAACATATTCTAGAACCCATACTATTAACCATTATACATCTGTCCATGGAACTGTCTTTCATTGGAACAACTAAAGAAATACATTAACAGGAGAGGAAAAACAGTGTCTTAGGGGTCTTACAACAGTTGGCTCTATGTGGTAGTATTTTTTGTCACCCAACAAGGCTAGATTAACACTTTAATGCTGAGTCCACTTATCCTGACATAAACTGATAACTTACCTAAATTGATCTACCACAATGATACTTTAGTCTGAAAGTATAAGTATCATTTTAAAAAATATATAATAATTAAAAACTTTTTATTACACAAAATTGCTATTTGATTTATCCAATTCTGTGAGTTAAGGGCATTTCTATAATAATATAGCACAGTCATATACAATATATATAAGACATGCTGTATAATATATAATAAATAGGACCTCATAAACTCATAAAATAACAATATTCATTATAAATGATTTACCCAACTACACCAAGAAACAACTATTTTTTTTCCATTATACAATTATTTTAGGCACAAAAAAGATTAAATTATGTAGAATGTGTTTCTAGTATGAGTTTTCAATACCAAAGTGGACAAAACTCTTCCCAAATATAGTTAAGAAAATTTATTCAAGATACATTTATTGTAAATTGTGCTGCTATGAACATTGGGGTGCATAGGTTCTTTTGGATTGGTGTTTCAGGGTTCTTAGGGTATAATCCCAGCAGCAGAATTGCTGGGTCAAAGGGCACTTCCATTTTTAGTCTTCTGAGGAAATTCCATACTGTTTTCCACAGTGGCCTCACCAGTCTGCATTCCCACCAACAGTGCACTAGGGTTCCCTTTTCTCCGCATCCTCTCCAACATTTGTTTGTGGATTTGTTTATGTTGGCCACTCTGACTGGTGTGAGATGGTACCTCATTGTGGTTTTAATTTGCATCTCTCTGATGGCTAGTGATGCTGAGCATCTTTTCATATGTCTCTAGGCCCTCTGTATGTCTTCCTTGGAGAAGTGTCTGTTCAAGTCCTTTACCCATTTATTAATTGGGTTGTTTGTCTTCCTGTAGTGGAGTCCTGTGAGTTCTTTATATATTTTGGAGATCAGGCCCTTGTCTGAGGTATCATTGGCAAATATGTTTTCCCATAATGTTGGTTCTCTTTGTAATTTGGTGCTGTTTTCTTTAGCCATGCAGAAGCTTTTTACTTTGATGAGGTCCCATTTGTTTAGTATTTCCTTTACATCCCTTGCTTTAGGGGACATGTCTGTGAGGATGTTGCTGCGTGGAATGTCTGAGATTTTCCTGCCAATCTTTTCCTTGAGGACTTTTATGGTGTTACGACTTATATTTAAGTCTTTTATCCATCTTGAGTTTATTTTTGTGTATTGGAAGCAACCTAAGTGCCCATCAGCAAACGAGTGGATCCAAAAACAATGGTATATTTACACAACAGAATTCTATGCAGCAGAGAAAAAGAAAGAGCTTACACCCTTTGCAACAGTATGGATGGAACTGGAGAGCATTATGCTAAGTGAAATAAGCCAGGCGGTGAGGGACAAATACCATATGATCTCACCCTTAACTGGAACATAATCAATAGAAGAAAAAAGCAAACAAAATACAACCAGAGACACTGAGGTTGGGAACAGTCTAGAAGTGGCCAGTGGAGAGTGGGGTGGGGACAGTGGGAAGAGGGGATTGCAGGAACTATTATAAAGGACACATGGACAAAATCAGGGGGGAGGGTGGAGGTGGGTGAGGGAGGTGGGTTCAGTTGGGGTGGGGTGGAGGGATGGGGAGAAAAGGCATACAACTGTAATTGAATAACAATAAAATTTTTTTTAAAAAGATACATTTAACTCTAGTCTTTTCAGCACTCCAGGTTTTGTTGTCTCACCGTCAGATCTTTCAGTGTCCTCTATCTTTGGTCTCTGATCTTCGTATATGCTGGAATACTGTTGGCTGTTCGCTCTGCTCCTCAGATCAGCTAGGTATTTCCCTGGCGTTGAGGGGAAGTGGACTCCGCTCCCACCTATGTTGCCGCCATCTTGTATCAATAGATGCGGAAAAAGCATTTGATAAGATACAGCACCCATTTCTGATAAAAACACTCAGCAAAGTGGGAATAAAGGGAGCAGTCCTCAACATAATTAAGGCCATATATGAGAGACCTACAGCCAACATCACACTCAATGGACAAAAACTTAGAGCTTTCCCACTAAGATCAGGAACTAGACAAGGATGCCCTCTCTCACCACTCCTATTCAACATAGTATTGGAAGTCCTAGCCACAGCAATCAGACAAGAAAAAGCAATAAAAGGCATCCAAATTGGAAAGGAGGAAATGAAACTGTCACTGTTTGCAGACGACATGATAGTGTACATGGAAAACCCTATAGACTCCACTCAAAAACTACTCGACCTAATAAATGAATTTGGCAAAACAGCTGGATACAGAGTCAATACCCAGAAATCAAAGGCATTCCTGTACACCAGCAACGAAACTGCAGAAACAGAAATCAGGAAAAAAATCCCATTCGATATAGCAACAAGAAAAATAAAGTACCTAGGAATAAACCTAACCAAGGAGGTAAAAGACCTGTACTCAGAAAACTACACAACACTGAAGAAAGAAATTAAGGAAGATACAAACAAATGGAAGCATGTACCATGTTCATGGATTGGAAGAATCAACATTATCAAAATGGCCATACTACCCAAAGCAATTTATAGATTCAATGCAATCCCTATTAGAGTACCCATGACATATTTCACAGATATAGAACAAACATTGCAGAAATTCATATGGAACCATAAACGACCTCGAATAGCTGCAGCAATTTTGAGAAAGAAAAACAAAGCAGGAGGGATCACAATACCTGATATCAAACTGTATTACAAGGCCACGGTAATCAAAACAGCCTGGTACTGGCATAAAAACAGGCACATAGACCAATGGAACAGAATAGAGAGCCCAGAAATAAACTCAAGTCTATACGATCAATTAATATTTGACAAAGGAGGCAGGAGCATAAAATGGAGCAAAAACAGCCTCTTCAACAGATGGTGTTGGGAGATCTGGACAGCTACGTGCAAAAAAATGAAACTCGATCACCAACTTACGCCATACACGAAAATAAACTCAAGATGGATAAAAGACTTAAATATAAGCCGTAACACCATAAAAGTCCTTGAGGAAAACATTGGCAGGAAAATCTCAGACATTCCACGCAGCAACATCCTCACAGACACATCCCCTAAAGCAAGGGACATAAAGGAAAGAATAAACAAATGGGACCTCATCAGAATAAAAAGCTTCTGCATGGCTAAAGAAAACAGCACCAAATTACAAAGAGTACCAACAGTATGGGAAAACATATTTGCCAACGATACCTCAGACAAGGGCCTGATCTCCAAAATATATAAAGAACTCACTCGACTCCACTCCAGGAAGACAAACAACCCAATTAAAAAATGGGCAAAGGACTTGAACAGACACTTCTCCAAGGAAGACATACAGAGGGCCCAGAGACATATGAAAAGATGCTCAGCATCACTAGCCATCAGAGAGATGCAAATTAAAACCACAATGAGGTATCATCTCACACCAGTCAGAATGGCCAACATAAACAAATCCACAAACAAATGTTGGAGAGGATGTGGAGAAAAGGGAACCCTTGTGCACTGTTGGTGGGAATGCAGACTGGTGAGGCCACTGTGGAAAACAATATGGAATTTCCTCAGAAAACTAAAAATGGAACTGCCCTTTGACCCAGTAATTCCGCTGCTGGGATTATACCCTAAGAACACTGAAACACCAATCCAAAAGAATCTGTGCACCCCAATGTTCATAGCAGCACAATTTACAATAGCCAAGTACTGGAAGCAACCGAAGTGCCCATCAGCAAACGAGTGGATCCAAAAACTATGGTATATTTACACAATGGAATTCTACGCAGCAGAGAGAAAGAAGGAGCTTATACCCTTTGCAACAGCATGGATGAAACTGGAGAGCATTATGCTAAGTGAAATAAGCCAGGAAGTGAGGGACAAGTACCATATGATCTCACCTTTAACTGGAACCTAAGCAATAGAAGAAAAAAGCAAACAAAATATAACCAGAGACATTGAAGTTAAGAACAATCTAACAATAGCCAGGGCGGGGGTGGGGGGTGGGGGCGGGGATAGTGGGAAGAGGGTATTACAGGAACTAGTATAAAGGACACATGGACAAAACCAAGGGGGAGGGTGGAGAGGGGGGAGGGAGGTGGGTTCACCTGGGGTGGGGTAGAGGGATGGGGAGAAAAGGCATACAACTGTAATTGCATAACAATAAAAAAAAAAAAAAAAAAAAAAAAAGATACATTTATTATAGGTTCTGGTAAAGATGATGGTGTAGGTAAATGTGGTACTTATGTTCGCCCACAACCACATCAAAATGTCAAATAAACTACAGAACAACCATTATTCAGAAGTTCATGAGATCTAGCTGAAGAGAAGTTCTACAACAAAGGATATGAAGTACATCGGGACTGGAAGGAGAGGGTGGAGGTACAGAAGGGGCAAGTCCTATACTCATGTATGGCAGATAAAAATTGGGAAGGATATCTCGGGCTCTGAAGGTCCCCCATCAAGAAAGAGGGATCTCAGCCTCACACCACGTCCCCCAGCCCAGGGTTTCAGTGCCAGGAAGAGACATTTCCATAACTTCTATCTTTAATAAAATAGTGGAAATTGTAGATGAGTGAAATGAAGGGCTCCTGTAGTCTCAGGCATTCCTCTTAAAGGGCCCACATAAGGATTTAATTCAGACTCACTTGCTCTGACCTCTAATGCTGGGGCTAGCTCAAGAGGCACCAGAGACATACTAGGAGGAACTAAATTCTTTGGCATTGGTGTAAGAGCTGGAGGGGCAGCTTTCTATCAGAAGTTTGGCTAACACTGTTTGCCCTTCCCTGGTGGTTCCCTGAGACCCTGCCTACCCACTTGCAGGACCTCCCAGGCTATTTCAGCAGCTCTTACATACAAATGGCCTGTCTTAACTCATGCATTCAGATTTACCCAAAAATCTCTTAAACAAGCATCTCACCTCAGAGCACCGCATACCTCTTGCTAAGTAGCCCCAGACCTAGCACTGGTGGCAGTCATTCTTGGTTTGCAGGTTGGCCTCTCCTGAGCACCTCCAAGACTAGTGTAAGTAGCAGCCATCTGCAGATCACTTTTTAGCTCATGCCATGTGGCCCTGGGCAGAACACAGGTGATGGCTGACTTTGGCCCACAACTCCCAAGGGACCCCAGAGCCAGTGGACCCAGTGAGCAGCTTCATACCATGTTGAAGCACAACCCAACCACATCTGCAAGGTACACACTGAAAGGACAGACTCAGAAGGAACAAGAGCCCTGATGAAATAAGTCCTGCTGCATAAGATGGACTTTTGTTTGTTTGCTTGGTTTTTTCCTAGGGAACAGAGATTTAATGAGACCATAGTGGCATCAATGCTCCTTTATTAGGTGCTGGCCTTTTATTATGTATGTATGTATGTATGTATTTATTTACTTACTTACTTATTTATTCTTACATTAGCAGTCACTTTCTGTTACTATGATTGTTATTTAAGTTGGAAGAGAAATAAAGGGGGGGAGGCAAATGCCTTCTTAGAAAACAGAAAGGGATTCCCCCCCAAAAAATAAATAAATAAATAAATAGCTAGGAAATAAAAACTAACATCCCCAAGCTGAAGAGAGCTCAAAGGAAAGCAGAGAGCTGGAAGCAAGTAGAAGAAAAGCAGCAGATAGGCCCAAAAGCTAAGTCTAATTTTGTTCCTTAAGAGGGTGGGAGAGGACAGAAGAAGGCTGATGATCACAGCCAGTCCTTGCAGCCATCAGCCTGGAGGTATATCCGTCCCACTGACATGCCAAAAGCAATCAAGGATCAACTACAACAGGAGGGTTTACACAACCCACAGAGTCCCATCTGTAGAGCTCAGGTTGGGTGCTTGGGGTACCTATGCCACTGGACCCTACAGAACACGCACTACATAAGGTCACTCTACCAAGCCTGGGAGATGTAGCAGCTCTACCTAATACATAGAAACAAACACAGGGAGGCTGCCAAAATTAGGAGACAAAAATATGTCCTAAATAATAGAACAGAACAAAACTCCAGAAAAAGAATTAAACAAAATGGAGACAAGTAATATACTAGAGGCAGAATTAAAACACTGGTTATAAGGATGCTTAATGAACTTAAAGAGAAAGTTCATGAACTTAAACAAAGCAATAGGAAATGTAAAAACAGAACTAGAAAACATATAACAAACAATCATAAAGGAATACATTAATTAAAATGAAGAAAACAGTGCATAGATGAAGAAGAAGATAAAATAAGAGATTGGAAAGATAATGAAGCAGAAAGCACCCAAAGAAAACAGCAAAAAGAAGAAAAAAAATGCAGACTCAATCCCTGGACAGGTTGCTCATTTGGTTAGAGAATTGTCCTGTACACCAAAAGGTTGTGTGTTTCTTGATCAAGGCACATATTAAGGTTGTGGGTTTGGAGTGTATGGGAGGCAACTGATTGATGTTTCTCTCTCACATTGATGTTTCTCTCGCTCTCTAAAATCAATAAAAACATAATCTTGGAAGAAGAGAGAGAGAGAGAGGAAGAATCCAGAAAAGTGAGGCTAGTATAAGGAGCCTACATTCACATGATGGGATCTAGAAAGAAAAGAGAGAGAGAGAGAGCAAAGAATTGAAAACCTGTATGAAAAAAATAATGGTGGAAATCATCCCTAACCTGGTGCAGGAAATAGACATAGAAATCCAGGAAGCATAGAGGGTCTCAAACAAGATGAACCCAAAGAGGATGAAACCAAGACACTTTACAATTAAAATGCAAAATGATAAAGATAAAAAGAGAATCTTAAAAGCAGCAAGAGAAAAGTAGTTAATTATCTACAACGGAGTTCCCATAAGACTGCCACCTGATTTCTCAACAGAAACTTTGCAGACCAGCAGGGATTTGCATGATATATTCAAAGGAATGAAAAGGAAGGACCTACAACCCAGATTAGTTTTCCAGTAAAGCTATCATTTAGAATCAAAGGACATAGAAGGAGATTCCCAGACAAGAATACAACTAAAGGAGTTCATTACCACCATACTAGTATTACACGAAATGTTGAAGGGTCTTCAATAAGAAGAAGAAAAAAAGATAAAAATATGAATAATAAAATAACAACAAATACAATTGAGTATAACAACAATTGAGTATAAAAACCAAAATAAATGAAAAAGCAGAACAGAAATAGACTCACAGCAACAGAGAACATATTTTTTAAAGATTTTATTTTATTTTTAAGAAGGAGAGGAAAGAAGAGAGAAAGACAGAGAAAGAAATATTGATGTGCAAGAGAAATACCAATCAGTTGCTTCTCACATGCTCCCCCAACTGGGGACCTGGCCCACAACCCAGGCATGTGCTATGATCACGTATTGAACTGGTGATCCTTTGGTACAGGCCAGCACTCAACCCACTGGGCCAAACCAGCCAGGAGAAGAGAACATTTTAATGGTAGCCAGAAGGGAGGGAGATTATAAGAGATGGGTGAAAGAGGTGAAGGGATTAAGAAGTACAAATTCTTGTTTACATAATAGTCATGGGGATATAAAGTACAGCATATGAAATACAGTCAATAATATTGTAATAACTATGTGTCAGATTGGTACTAGATTTATTGGGATGATCACTTAATAAGTCATATGATAAGGTCTGTCCAGAAAGTATCCAGCCATGTAATAAGAAATATAGAGACATTTATTGAAGAAGATAGAAGATACAAGAAACATTGTATGTGGGACAAGATGCCTCAGTCCCCTTCAAAGTAGGCACCTTGGGACCTCATACAGTTCTCCCAATTACCATCAGTGTCCTGTCATATCTTCCTGAATCTCATTGGTTGTCTGAAATCTCTTTCCTTTCAGAGCTGATTTTAGTTTTGGGAAAAGCCAGAAATTCCAGGGTGCTAAATCTGGGCTGCAGACAGGCTGAGTTACCTGTGTGATTTGATGTTTTGCTAAAAAACTGCACAAGATGTGATGCATGAGCAAGAACGTTGTTGTGATGAAGCTGCCAATCACCAGTTGTCCATAGCTGCATCCTTCTGAATCATCAAAATAGTTTCTGCAGAGGAATATTCAAACTTCTCACAAAATTTGATACAGATTTGTCACCCTACTTGCTGTTATTTTGAATGCAATGACCACACAATATACATGGTCACTCAATGGTGTCTACCACCCCCACTGACTAGTATAGTGAAGTAGTCATTGTTCACCCATGCATATTTCAGCTTACTCTCCTTTGCTGCCAGGTTACATTGATGTCATGCAAACCATTCTTGTTACATTAACAATGGTTGGGCTTTTTCTGTACATACTTCATATATTGTCTAGTTACTAGGTTGTACACCTGAAACTAACATAATAGTATATATCGACTGTAATTGTAAAATAAAAATTACTTAAAGACAAAAAGTAAGTTATTTCTACATCTTCCCATGTTCTTGGATCAACTGTGTTTTGCTGGTCTTTGTCTTAGGACCTATAATGCTCTTTCCTCAAGCACCTAACTCCATCTCTGTTCCTTAAATGTGGAAGAAAGTGGTGTTATAGTCCAAAATGGAATGGTCCATTCATTAGCTAGTCAAGCACTCAAATAAAATATAAAACAACATACAAGGACAAACTTACTTTAGGTTCAAATGATCTATTCCAACACACATGGTGGGGAGTGATGTGGATAGGGGAAGAGCAAACTTCAGAAATGTGTTCACTATTACATTTCACCAACCCCCCTCAACTTTTGTATAGATTCCCAGGGCCTCACTAATGACTGCTTCTTGCAGTAGTAGACAAACCTCTCCTGTTCCCATCTCTTTTTTCCTGTCATGGCCCCCCAGTCTGTTTGTACCCATTGTCTAAGCCTCCCTCTTCCCACATACACAACTTTTTTTCCCTTACAGTCTCCAGTTATAGCTGTTGACATGTTTCATTGTGTTCTACTGCCTCTTAGCCATGGAGATTTTAATATCAGTTGACAGTTCTCTGAGTAGACTATTTAAGACCCAAGCAGATAACATGGCTCTCATAGGTAACTAATAATAAAAGAGTATCTGTTTTATCATCATGCTCAGAGCTGATTGCCAAAGCAGTTACTTCTGTCTGTGCCTGAGCTGTGACTGTGACATGGGTGTCTTAAATGTTGTCTTAAGTCACTATAAATAGATTCTCCTCAAAGGAGAAAATTTTATATACTTTGCGAGATTAGTGTTTAATCATTTTTTATTTGCATGAATGTGTGGTTGGAGAGAAAGTGAGATCTTTATTTCCCAATAGTTATAAACTATCTCTATAAATTATCTATGAAAAAATGTTTTAAAAGTATCATAATGATTTCAGAGACACATATTAATAGAATTTTTAATTAAGAAAATACATTTTAGCTTCCAGCCAAGATGGAGGCATAGGTAGATATGCTTTTCTTCCTCACATAACCAAAAGGATAACAACCAATTAAAAAAATAAAAAAGAACTGTCAGAATATCAAACTGTGTGGAAATCTAATGACCAAGGAGTTAAACAAGAAATATTCATCCAGACTGGTAGGAGGGGTGGAGACAGGCAGCTAGTCCAGGGAAGACATGCAGCAAGGCAACAACTGGCAGACCAGGTGGGTGAGGTGGTGGCTGGCCAGCAGAAGACATTTTATTTTTTTCTTTTCTCTCCTTCTTCCTTTCTGTCCTTCTTTCTTTTTTTATTCCTTTTTCCTTTCTTCCTTTACTTTTTTATTCCTTCTTACTGCCTTCTTTTATTTATTTATGTATTTTAGTTTTTGTAAAAATTCCTTCTTCTTTTCTTTCCTCTGATCTTTTTTTATTCGTTCTTCCATCCTTCCTTCCTTTCCTTTTTCCTTCCTTTCCTTTTTCCTTCCTTCCCTTTTTTTCCTCTCCTTTTCCCACAGGTGAGACAATAAAACCTGGAGAGCTGAAAAGACCAGAGTTAGATGCTGTTAGACGCATAAACGACACCCCAAGACCAGCAAGCTCAGGGCATTAAGGAGAAAGCATCACTGAATCCCACCAGCATTCTACCACAGAAGTTCATACCATAAACACAGGGAGTCAGAAAACATCAATTTAAAAAGCAGAGGCTAACAAGAAGAGTTTCACAAACAGTGGGAAGAAAAAGAAACAATCCATAAATGAAAGGAAAGGAGGAAGCCACAGAAACAATGCTACTGAAATAGAGGCAAGTCAACTGTCAGATAGTGACTTCAAAGCAATGGTTATCAGGAAGATCATTGACATCACAAAACATTATCAGAACTACAGGGAAACTAGAGTGAACTCACTACGAACTATATAAACATGAAACAGGAAATAGAAACTATCAACAAGGGCCAAGAGTAAATGAAGAATACAATTTCTGAACTGAAGAACACAGTAAAAGGAATGAAAAGCAGACTTGATGAAGCAGAGGATTGGATCAGTGAGCTGGAGGACAAAGTAGAAAGAATAAAAAAGCAAGAAAAGGAAAAGAGGTTCAGAATGAATGAACAGGGATTAAGGGAAATGCACAACAATGTGAAACGTAATAATATCCGTATAATAATGATACCAGAAGGAGAAAAAAAGAGCAAGGGATAGAAAACCTGTTTGAAAAATTAATGATGGAAAATATACCTAATCTGATGAGAGAAAAAGTCACACAAATCTGGGAAACACAGAAAGTACCAAGCAAGAGGAACCCAAAGAGGACCACTGAAAGACACATAAAATTAAAATGGCAAAAATCAAAGTCAAAATAAGAACCTTAAATGCAGCAAGGGAGAAACTGGAAGTAACATACAAGGGAGCCCAAATAAGGTTAGCAGCTGAATTCTCAATGGAAACACTCCAAACCAGAAGAGAATAGCAAAAAAATACTCCAAGTAATGAGAACCACAGGCCTGCAACCAAGGCTATTTTACCCAGGAAGGCTCTCATTCAGATAGAAAGCCAAATAAAGACGTTCTCAGACAAAAGAAGTTTAAAAGAATACACCGCCACCACACCAGCTGTGCAAGAAATGCTAAAGGGACTGCTTTAAGGAAAGGAGGGAAAAGAGAAAGAGAGAGGAACACAGGTATAAAAAAATGGCAATGAATAAGTACCTATCGAAAATAACATTAAATGTAAATGGATTAAATGCTCCAATCAAAAGAGGTAGAATAGCTGAATGGATAAGAAAGCATGACCCACACACACGCTGCCTACAAGAAACCAAACTAAGGACAAAAGAACTACAGAGACTGAAAGTGAAGGGCTGGCAACAAAATTTCCAAGCAAATGGACAGGAAAAAAAAAAGCTGGGGTAGCAATACTCATATCAGACAAAATAGACTTCCAAAGAAGGGCCATAAAGAGATACGCAGAAGGTCACTTCATAATACTCAAAGGAGGAATCCACCAAGAAGACATAAACATTGTAAATATATATGCACCCAACATAGGAGCACCCAAAAACATAAAGAAAATCTTGGAGGACTTCAAGTAAGATTTTGACAGCAACACAATTATAGTAGGGGATTTTAACACCCCACTGTCAAAAATGGACAGATCTTCTGAACCAAATATCAAGACGGATATTGTGTCACTCAACAATACCTTAGATGAAATGGACTGAACTGATATATATATATATAGAGAGAGAGAGCTTTTCACCCCAAAGAAGCAAAATACACATTCTCTTCAAGTGTACATGGAACTTTTTCAAAGATAGACCACATGATAGGACACAAACCAAGCCTCAACAAATTCAAAAAAAGTGAAATCATATCAAGCATTTTCTCTGACCACAAGGGACTGAAACTAGAAACCAACCCCAAAGGAAAAAACTCAAAGCACACAAAATCATGGAGATTGAATAGCATGTGATTACACAATGAATGGGTGAAGAAGAAGATTAGGGAAGAAATCAAAAAGTTTCTGGAAACAAAAAAAATGAACTCATAACAACCCAAAATTTATGCGACACAGCAAAGGCAATCCTAAGAGGGAAGTTCATAGCAATACAGGCCTACCCTTAAAACATAGAAACATTTCAAACAAACAACCTAACCCTACGCCTACAAGAACTGGAGGAACAACAACAAAGACAGCCCAGAGCAAGAAGAAGAAGCAAATAACCAAGATCAGAGCAGAGTTAAATGACATAGAGACTAAAAGCACAATTCTAAGGATCATTGAATCCAACAGCTGGTTCTTTGAAAAGATAAATAAAATCGACAAGCCTTTAAGTAGGCTCATCAAGAAAAAAAGAGAGAGGGTCCAAATAAACACAATTAGAAATGAAACAGGAGAGATTACAACTGATACCACAGAAATAAAAAGGATTGTAAGAAATTACTAGGAAGAACTGTATGCCAAGAAATTTGAAAACCTAGGTGAAATGGGCATATTTCTAGAAAAATATAATCTTCCAAAACTGAATGAAGAAGGAGAAAACCTGTACAGACCAATAACAGCTGACGAAATAGAACCAGTAATCAAAAAACCTCCCAGCACACAAAAGCCCTGGACTGGACGGTTTCACAGGAGAATTCTATAAGGAATTTAAGGAAGAGCTAAACGCTATCCTTCACAGACTATTCCAAAGAATACAAACTTATGGAAGACTCCCAAACTCCTTTTATGAAGCCAGCATCATCCTAATGCCAAAACCAGATAAAGACTCAATGAAGAAAGAAAACTTCAGGCCAATATCGCTGATGAACACAGACACTAAAATTCTCATCAAAATATTGGTAAACCGCATCCAGGAATACATTAAATAGATCATACCCCATGAGCAAGTGGGATTCATCACAGGGATGCAAGGGTGTTGCAATGTTTGCAAATCAATAAACATAATACATCATATAAACAACAGCAGAGACAAAAATCACATGATCATATCAATAGATGGCGGAGAAAGCTTTTGATACGATACAGCACACATTTATGATAAAAACACTCAGCAAAGTGGGAATAGAGGGAGAATTCATCAACATAATAAAGGCCATATATGAGAGATCTATAGCCAGAATCATACTCAATAGACAAAAACTTAGAGCTTTCCCACTCAGATCAGGAACAAGACAAGGATGCCCTCTCTCACCACTCCTATTCAACATAGTATTTGAAGTCCTAGCCACAGCAATCAGACAAGAAAAAGAAATAAAAGGCATCCAAATTGGAAAGGAAGATATGAAACTGTCACTGTCTGCACATGACATGAAAGTGTACATGGAAAATCCTACGGACTCCACCAAAAAACTACTTGACCTAATAAAGGAATTTGGCAAAACAGCTGGATACAAAGTCGATACTCAGAAATCAAAGGCATTCCTGTACACCAACAATGAAACTGCTGAAACAGAAATCAGGGAAAAAATACCATTTGATATAGCAACAAGAAAAGTAAAGTACCTAGGAAATAAACCTAACCAAGGAAGTACAAGACCTGTCCTCAGAAAACTACACAACATTGAAGAAAAAATTAAGGAAGACACAAACAAATGGAAGCATGTACCATACTCATGGATTGGAAGAATTAACATCATCAAAATGGCCATACTACCCAAAGCAATCTATAGATTCAATGCAATCCCTATTAGAGTACCCATGACATATTTCACAGATATAGAACAAACACTTCAGAAATTTATATGGAACCATAAACAACCCCGAATAGCTGCAGCAATTTTGAGAAAGAAGAAGAAAGTAAGAGGGATCACAATACCTGATATCAAACTGTATCACAAGGCCACTGTAATCAAAACAGGTTGATACTGGCATAAAAACAGGCACATAGACCAATGGAACAGAACAGAGAGCCCAGAAATAAACCCAAGTCTATATGGTCAATTAATATTTGACAAAGGAGGCAGAAGCATAAAATGGAACAAAAATAACCTCTTCAACAAATGGTGTTGGGAGATCTGGACAGCTATATGCAAAAAAATGAAACTCTATCACCAACTTACACCATACAGAAAAATAAATTCAAGGTGGATAAAAGACTGAAATAGAAGTCGTAACACCATAAAAGACCTAGAGAGAAACATTGGCAGGTAGATCTCAGACATTCCACGCAGGAACATCCTCACAGACATGTCCCCTAAAGCAAGGGACGTAAAGGAAATACTAAACAAATGGGACCTCATCAAAGTAAAAAGCTTCTGCATGGCTAAAGAAAACAGCATCAAATTACAAAGAGAACCAATAGTATGGGAAAACATATTTGCTAATGATATCTCAGACAAGGGCCTAATCTCCAAAATATATAAAGAACTCACACAGCTCCACTCCAGGAAGACAAACAATCCAATTAAAAAATGGTCTAAGGACTTGAACAGACACTTCCCCAAAGAAGACATACAGAGGGCCCAGAGACATATGAAAAGATGCTCAGCATCTCTAGCCATCAGAGAGATGCAAATTAAAACCACAATGAGATACCGTCTCACACCAGTCAGAGTCGCCAACATAAACAAATCAACAAACAAATGTTGGAAAGAATGCGGAGAAAAGGGAACCTTAGTACATTGCTACTGGGAATGCAGACTGGTGAGGTCACTGTGGAAAAGAGTATGGAATTTCCTCAGAGAACTAAAAATGGAACTGCCCTTTGACCCAACAATTCCACTGCTGGGATTATACCCTAGGACACTGAAACACCAATCCAAAAGAACCTATGCACCCCAAAATTCATAGCAGCACAATTTACAATAGCCAAGTACTAGAAGTAACCTAAGTGTCCATCAGCAAATGAGTGGATCCAAAAACTATGGTACATTTACACAATGGAATTCTACACAGCAGAGAGAAAGAATGAGCTTATGCCCTTCGCAACAGCATGGATGGAACTGGACAGTATTATGCTAAGTGAAATAAGCCAGGCGATGAGGGACAAATACCATATGATCTCACCTTTAGCTGGAACATAATCAATGAGAGAAAAAAGCAACAAAATATAACCAGAGACATTGAAGTTAAGAACAACCTAACAATAGCCAGAGGGGAGTGGGGAGGGGACAGTGGGGAGAGGGGTTTACAGGAAGTACTATAAAGGACACATGGACAAAATCAAGGGGGAGGGTGGAGGTGTGTGAGGGGGGTGGGTTCAGCTTGGGTGGTGTGGAGAGATGGGGAGAAAAGGTATACAACTTTAATTTAAGAACAATAAAAATTAAAAAAATATATATGTATAAAAAACCTCCTATGATACTAAAATATCTCTTATGATATCATAGAAAAAAACAGTTGTTGTTTAAATACAAGTAAAAAAAAACTCAGAGATCCTATGTATTTAGCGTATTCATTTTTCTCAGTTAATTTTTTTTTTATTTTGGATCTCTTGAAATGAATTACTATGTAATGGCTTTTTATGTTAGTAACAGCTGACATCACTGTAATCACTGAATGTTTTATGGAGAACATTGACCCCTATTCCGAAGTCATCATATAATCTGCCACAGCAGATACCACATATTTAGAAAAAAATGAGAACTATAGCTACATTGCCTTTTATTTTCCAAGCTAAAGCTCCATACTAAAAAGCTGTATTCAAGGCATAAATAAATATCTTAGTCGATAATTTGTGATGCAAATGTACATCTAAAAATATTTTTTTCTATCAGCACAACACTGTCTTGTCACAGTCAAATATGGTTAAAAATATTCTAAAAACTTACATTGAAAATTTGCCTTTATGCTATTAAGAAGCAAGTGATAGTAGAATGAAAACCCAGCTATAATGATACAAAAAAGTTAGTAACTATGCTGATATAAAATACTAATGTTTATATGTCTACAAAGAAACTGTACCATTTTATTACTTACAAGTGACAGTCCACTTAGAGGTACATTTTTTTTTAAAGGCGTATATTTGGTTTTAGCTGCATGACTCTCATTAATGTCAATCACAAGCATATGGTTACAACACTGTACACTGTTTTTGAAAAGTTATCCCAGAAGAATCTAATATGGCTTTTTATAACAGACCCACGCTAATACTTTTATTTTCCAATAGCTCTTCAGTATGGCAGAATAAGTTAGATGAATTTAAATCATTATTCTTTAAAAATTAAAAGCTATCTCTTTAAGAACCTCAGGGCAGTTTACTTACAGTGGGATTCTCTTCTCCTGGATTCCTAAACATGAGTGAAGCAATTTTAATGTAGTTTAATGAAAAGAAAAAAATATTTGTTTTCAATTGATGAGAGTCGCTAAGATATTTTAGAAATGTGAATATTTGTTGATTTAATTCAGTTCTGCATTTTCTTTCTGAGATTCTACCTTACACAAAAACATTGTACTAAGGATATAAATATAACTGAGTAAAACAAAGTCCTCATTCTTTTAAGTTACATGTTCTAGTGGGGGGAAATGCAGTACATGAATTTAAAAAGTAGATATTGTTTGAATATTCCATTAGCCACAAAGATCACAAATTTCATACTGAAAAGAGATGTAAATAGTATTTAACAAAATATGGTCTCAATTTCATAGTCAATTTTTATTTTAGAATTTAACCAAAAATATTCTTATTTACCACAGAATTACTAATGCTCAGATAATTTAAAATATTTGCTCAGGATACTGGCCCAAGGCTTATATTCACCTAATATCAACTACTATACAGCTAATTTTTATGAGACTGATGCTCTGCTTACTGCACTAAGAGGGCACCATTACAGCTAATTTTTAAAAAATAATTTTGAAGCAACATACAATGTAAATGTATAAGTAAAAATGTATAAAGCACAAATTTAAAACAGAGGATGTTCTAAATTATATAAATAAGAACAAGGCTGAGATAAATATGAATATAATTCAAACATGAATAACTGACAAGGAAGAGGAAGAGTTAAAATATGAAAATGACATGAACAAGTAATACTTTAAAGAATAAAGAATTCTATATAAGTAAAACTATTTGATTCATAATTTTCTTCTCCTTGTTATTTATCCAGGTATTATTTGGAGTGGTGGAACTTTCCACATTATTATTGTGTTTATTTGTATGTTTTGCATATTCATATATTAAAAAGAATTTAGAATCAAGTCCTTGATTGAGAACACTTCACACTATGGAAAAGTGGGAAAAATTCAGTTTGGCACCAATTATAAGGGGGAGACTTTTGAAAGTGACAAGAAGGTGATTTTTTATACAAATTTGATAAATCCATATACATAGATGAAGGTAAATAATTGTTAAAAAGAAAAGCAAAGAGAATTTTTTCATGAATAAGAATTACAGCTTTTAATACAATTAAAAATCATTGTCTTTGGTTTCTGAATAAATTGTATCATTGGTCTACGATTCACCAAAATACTTCTTGAATGTATTTGTCATTATTCTTTATGATTTAATTCAAATTTTTGTAGATCGAAGAAGCTTTAAAGTACGCCTCTATCACTTTTTTGTTTTTGAGTGCACTGCCCATTTTAAAATGATTGATAAAAATTGTTAAATAAGGCAAATACTATACATGCTGCAGGGTAATGAGGCTTATCAGGCAGGAGAAATACTGCTCACCATGATATTAACATTAAATGTAGCATTTTTAAAATCCGTGACATAAATAAAGAAATTATTTCTCCAGACCACTGCTTTTTTCCATAAACTCAATGTTCTGTATAAGTCATTGTTATAGGATATATTTTATTTTGAGGCAACCCAGTCATTTTCTCCCCATAAATAAGTAGCAAATCGAGTATCATTTACCTAAAAATTATGTCTTGTAAGGTCCATGATATGCCAATGACACTAGTTCAAGGGAGGAGACTGTAGTTCTAGTAATTTATACCCATCTTTTTTAACAATATATTTTATTTATTTTTTAGGGAGAGGGGAAGGAAGGGAAGGAGAAAGTGTTACGGACAAAAGACTCAGACGAAGTCCTGGGGTAGCGAAGTGGAGTTTATTTACGCATGCGGACCCAGAGGAGGCAGTCTCCAAATTCTGGGCCCCGAGCAAGACAAAAGCCTGCTTATATAAACAGGGGCTGACCCTTACTACTGGCGCAAAAATGGGGGGCTGAGCACAGTGCAAGGTGGGAAGCAGGCGCTTACAGAAGCAGAATGCGGAAGTTAGTGTGGGGGCTTATGGCTTGGCAGGGGTCTCTCTTAGGGTGGGGTCTAGCTCTCCTGCCACAAAAGAAGGAGAGAAAGAGAGAAATATTGATTGCCTGCCTCTTGCATGCCCCCAACTGGGGACCTGGCCTGCAGCCCAGGCATGTGCCCTGACCAGGAATTGAAAGATTGAATTGGGGACATTTTTGTTAGCAGGCTAGCACTCAACCCACTGAGCCAAACCAGTAAGGCATATATACATCTTTTTAGATGACTGTTACTTTCCTTCAGATGTGCAGGTAATGTCTTCAGTTTAAAGGTTAATTGGGATGGTACATATTTACATGTATTTTTATGAACAACTCAGATATTATTGTTTAGAATTTAGGATTCTGGCAAGGGTTATGTCAAATATTTCTTTGGGAATGTATGACAGGAAAAATGAATGAGAAGGTTTATAGTCAAGAAGTCAATAAATAATGATAAGATACAAGGAAAACAATTGTTATTAATCATGCAAAATATTTTGAAGCAGTATCCTTTTATGCATGATGATTTCACATTACATGTCACACTTCATTTGAAAATAAAATATTTTGCAGGCAAATGAACACTACTAAAATATAAACCATTTGAGACTAGCTAGTATTGTTCTTTAATACCTTTTTTCTCCTGAATCCATTACATGCACAATATAAGGAAGAGATGGAAATACCTTACTTACACAAAGAAGAATGAACTATAAAATCTTGGTGACTTGTCTAAGGAAATACTCTTAATAAGTATGAGGGCAGAACTCAAACTTAATTCTTGTAGTTCCCAGCCTAGTATTTTTTGAGTCAGACTCTTGCTAAGAACCTGAATAACCAAAGTATTTTACCATGCTATAAGCTGAGAACCTCCAAATATTAAATATAGTACTTTAAAGAGTTGTTTAAATTGCCATCACATTCAAGAAACAAGGATTAGGAGTATCCAGGGTGTAGGACTGAATCCCAACTAAGAAAAACTGCAGTTGCAGGTAATTTTGCTTACCTGCTTTTACAAAAAAATTAACATAACATTTGTTTAGTTTTTTTTGTTTATAAAAGCATTACAATTTCATTAAAATTTAGGATAAATTAAACATGCAAAGATATATAAAAATCATCAATGATGTCATTGCTCTGAACAATTATTTAATATGTAGTATTTCACTTCTTTTTTCTATGTACCCACACATGATCATAAGTTTAATATTAGGAAATCAATTTTTTAATACAGGTAAAACAGCAATTTTTAAAACTTTAATAGTTTAATGTAGTCAATTTTATCAATTTTTTATTGTGTTACTTTCCCCTTTTCTTTAGAAATACCATTCACAAACTAAAAAATAATTTTTTACATGTGTGGATGAGAATTAACATTTTGAACATATCAAGGCTTTTTATAAGCCAATGAATAAAATAGCACAGAAAGAGGAAAAATGAGTAAAGATTATAGACAATTAACAAATGAATAAATACAAATTGTAATAAAGATACTAACAAATGGTTGATATATTTAGTAAGTTCAAATGCACATTAAAATAATGATAATCAATAAAAGCAAGAACAAATATGAGGGTAGAGAGAGTAAGGGCAAAACAAAGAAGAGAGAGGAGAAGTGACTGGACTTATTAAAAACATGATGAATCAGGCCATTTCATATACCTACTAGGAGATCATGACCAATGGCATAGGGTTGATGAGGAGGAAGATAAGTTTGGAAGAAAATATATAACACAGTGACATGAGTAGGAACCTCATTCAGGGTAGAAGCAGAAGTAACCATGGAAAGGAAAAACAATATATTTTTAAATTAATATTAAAGAATTTTATTTTATTGGGTGATTCCCCCACCTTTGGAGGAATCTTCATTTTACACAGTAGTAAATTCAAACTCAGAAATGTCATCCCCAATATTGTACTGCTAGAACATGGCCAAGCTAGGACTGAACTCAAAAACATTTTTTTAAATTTCAAATCTTTGTGTATTTTCTGTTCTGCATTGTCATGTAGGATATAGGATATAATGCTGTGAAAATAAACAAGGGCAAGGATTGAGCAATGCAATTTTTCTTTAATTAAAATAATCCTTCTGGCTACAAACACATGTTTGGGAGCCCTAAAGCTTGGAAGAATAACAGCTTGGGCAGAAATTGCAGTTAATAGAGGATATATAGGGTGAAAGGTTACAGCAGCTATTTTTAATTCATGTCTTAAGGAAAGAAGAGACATGAAGGCTGAAATGGCCTCCTAGAGTTGATGATAAATGCATGAGATGTAAGATAAGAAAAATTGAAGAATATATCTTTCAGAAAGTCTACACTTAAGAAATAGTAATTTAAAAAGGGACAATTGTTGCTAAATGATACAAAAAGCCTTTCCATGCCTTCATTATCATTTCTTCCATCATCCAAATCTCACCCAATTTCATCCCTGACAAGTTCCAACCAGCTGAATCATCTTATTATTGTCCTAGTTTTCTTAATTTCATACTATTTTTATATTTTCATACTATTTCAGAATATTTTACTGAATTATCTTATAGGTAATATTTATGGAAAATAGAGAGCAATTGTTCTCAAATGGGAGGGGGGCTTTGCTCCACAGGGTCATTTGTGAATGTCTGAAGACACTTGTCACAATTCAGAGGAGGAAGTGTCTGCTATTCATAGCTGCTTGATGGAGGCCAGGATGTTGCTGAACATCCTATAGTGCACAAGACAGTTTCACACAACAAAGAATTCTACCTCCTGGAATAGCAACACTACCAAGGTTGGGAAACCTTGGTTTAGTTAGACTTGCCAAATAACTCCCAATTTGAGTACTAAGAACAGAAAGAGATAATAGGTTATAAGTGAGGAAAGATCCAAGAAAATAATTGGTTTTCAATTTTAATAGTATAAAGCTGGTTAGGGAGATCCATTTAACAAACATTAAATATATAATAAATTATAACGATTGTGATAATGACACATTGTCTTCTTGTGAAGCTAACTTGTCATGGATTTTCTTTTACTCCTTTTTTGTTTTACACATTTTTTAAACCTAAGCAGAATTAACTTTGAAATAAAACCCAACATGTTTTCCAGTTGATTTTGATTTAAAGGAAACCTTTGGTAGAGTGCCTCAGGGTTTGTTGGCTATGGCTATTTATCTCTATCCTGGTAGTTTATATATTTTAAGAAAATGATGAATGGATGCTTTAAAAAAACTCATTATGGTAATTGATTATTATAGAAAAGCCTTGGGAACTTTACAAAAGAGAACTGTATTCTCTTGGTATCTTAGCTCTAAACCAGACGTGTAATTAGAAGAATCCATAAACATTTGTCACAGTAAGAGAAGCCGGGTCACTAAGTTTAGAAGGAAACTCTGGAATCACGTTATTGTTCTATATTGAGATGACATACAGTAGTGGCTGTCATATATAATAGGAGAATACTATGCCTGTGAAATAAAAGACCACCCATGTGGAACCAGTGTAAAAAGTAAAGATGGCAAAACTTGTTTTATTTCTTTAGAAGGTTAAATGTGATCTTTCCTTACAATGTCCCAGTATTTATGAATTGAGAAAAATTTCAGTTAAAATGTTATTTAATAAATTATTTTTTAATTTTATCTTGTTCTTTACTTTCTTTAAAATCTTAAAGTGACAATGAAAATATGAACTGAGAACACCATGCAAATATATCCATGTCCTCATGTCCTTCTATACAAACACATACACACAAAATACACAAAATCACTTACTACTAAGAAAATGAAAATCCATATACAAACTGTGTGGAGAGCTCAACTGTTGATTTTTTTTTCCTTATAAATACAATGCAATATTGATCTCTTTAAAGGATTAAGAAATACCGTACTTTTTGGACTATAAGATGCACCAGACCATAAGACACACCTAGATTTTAGAGGCAGAAAATAGGAAAAAAAAACCCCGCTCCATGTCCCCCTCCCTGCCCCAGTGAGCCAGGTAAGCTACATTTGGACTATAAAACACACCCTTATTTTCCTCCCAAATTTTGGGGGGTGCATCTTATAGTCCAAAATGCAGTAACTATGGAGAAGGGTAAATTATTTCAGCATTAGAAAAGTAAAAGTAACATTTGCTTGCAATGGTTATGATAATGGTATGTGACACTATAGTATTATGTAATTTTTACTCTTTAAAACTTATGCCTTGCAAGGTGGGAAGCAACTCAGGACCAAATAATCCTGCCCTCAGCAACAGAAAATTTTTTCACAACTTCAAGGCTTCTCTGTTAAAAGACTAGAAGTCTTAGGACATGTCTTCACCACATAATGCTATAACTCTGCCAGGAAGGAGATCCTACAAATCTTATCTCCAACCATATGTACAGAAAGAACTATTTCCACATTGCATTTTTTCCCAGATCTAAGAAATATTTTAATTTACAGAACTTAGAACATTAGGCCTCCTAGGAAACTCTAGCCCCTTATTTAGATTTAGAGTAGAGAATTCTGGAATCCAAATAATCTCCCAAATTGAAAGGCAGCAAATATAAGAGACTCTTACTATGCCATTTACTACACCTATGGCAAAAGTTATGGGTTGGGAGAAATGTGCTCAACAGATGCCTGGGAATCTTGGAGCACACCCTTTTGAGAAATTAACCTGGAGGCTGAAATCATCAAGACTTATATACAATTTAGCTTTTCCAATCTACCAGTTTCAAGGAGAGTCATCACAGCCATGCTCCTTAAATCTATCATCTGTGTCTACTTCTCCAGATGCAAAATCCATTAGCTAGCTATCACATCATGTACTGACTTTAAAAAAAACCTCTGCCACACCTACTCAATGCCCTAATTTTTTTCCTTTCACCACTGGCCTCCTTCCAGTGATTATATCCATTGACCTTTCTGAAATTATCAGTTCATTAACATGAAATTTCCCTATCTTCCATGTTGCTTCTTTCTATTCATGTCTTTTTTATTACACTGAAAATTGCTAAAGGCCAAGGTCAATGCTTTCTCTGAAGCCTTCTTGAACATAAACTGATCATTGCCTCAAAACCAACATTTTATGAGTGGTGAGGGCAATATCCAACCTTGATAATATTCACCTAGCCTGTTGTTACCCAAAACTTCACAGGTTGTGAATTTTGATCAATGTATACAATTTACATGTTCTGTTGTTGAATTTTTTGAATTTTTTGTTTTCCTTCTTTTTTTTAATAACAATTTATATGGGGCTTTTGAGAGTGGCCAAGAATTTGGGTATAGAGCAGGTACAATGTTCAATCATTTGTACAACTAATATCTGTTCTTTATTGATAGTGTCTTATTCTTTTCTATGATTTTGAATATTTTAAGACTACATTTACTTTACACTCAAATTTTATAGGATTTTCCCAATAGCTCTACCAATAGTTCAGTCTAATTTGGCAGTGGGATATGTCTACTGTTTTATTCTCATGTGTTCTGTAATTTCAGGCTGTGAGTATATAGTCAATTGAGAATTCATGATATAAAGCCATATTCATCCCAACAGTAATTTGGTTGCATCTGCTAGGTGTGTCAGTGTTCGGTAGGGCCCTGGTGTACTTTTATTGTAAATTTTTAAGCTTATAAATTTGGAAAACATGCAGTTAATGTAAAATTTAACCCCAAAGACATAAGAAGTACCATTCCAAGGCTATATCTGGGAGGCAATATTTTGTCTTATTCAGAGACAGGAAGAATTCCTCTTGTCTTTCTGTGCTAATAACTTGTTTTAATTTACCACTTTATGAGACATGTAGATTTTGTGGTTTTTTTCAAAGGGCCTTTGTCATACTACTAACTTTTGCAAACCTTAGTTCCTATTGTCTATTATTTCCTGAACATAAAAAAACTCAAGCCTTTCAACTAACATTTGTGGGATACTCTCCAAAGACAGACACAATGTCAATTCTAGTTTTCTGCTCACTCTCATTTTGGTCATGGACATTTTCCTTTCTTTCCTTTAATCTTTCCAGACAAGATTTTTTTTTTTGTTTTAAGTTTATAATAGGCTATTTAGCATTCACAGGTATTTTGTAATAAAAGTTTTGCGTGGCAGATAATGTATTTCAAAAGTTTGAATTTATTTGTTTATAGATATTCTTCCTTCAACTTACCAAATCTACTCCACTCACTATAAATCATCTTTCATTTATTTTACATAACCTCTTTATTCTTAGAAGGCTGTTAAATTATGTCTACCATTACATATTTCTCTATCTTTACCATTCTCCAAATCAAAAATCCTTACCTGGTTTTTCCTTCATTTTTTCCTTCCTTTATCATATTATTTATAAAAACATAAGTAAAAATAACTAATACTCTATTTAAAGAACAATATGTTTTCAGTTTTACTTCCTGTGTTTATGATTTTTTTCTTTTTAAATAGATAATCTATATTTTATAATTTCAGCATGACATATAAACTGGAGTTTATAGAGCTACTTTTATTTGTCTTTTAGTCAAAATAAAAAATATAGTGTGAGTTCATTATTCTAAGTGAAATAAGCCAGGTGGTAAAAGACAAATACCATATGATCTCATCTATAAGTGGAACATAATCAACAAAACAAACAAGTGAGAAAATATAATCAGAGACACTGAAATAAAGAAGAAACAGACAGTGACCAGAGGGGAAGAGGGTGGGAAATAATGGGGAAAAGAAGGGTAAGGGTCAAGTTGATGGGCATATATAAAGGACCCATGGACAAAGATAACAGGGGAGAGGATTGAATGTGGGAGGTGGTGGGTGGGTAGGCAGGGAAGAGTAATGGAGGGAAAATGGGGACAACTGTAATTGAACAATAATTTTTTTTAAAACTGTATTTAAATAAGCCTTTATTCATGGAAATATAAAATTCTTGCCTTATTGAGCTGCATGCTATGTCTAACTCCAGATCTACAGACCTTCTTTCCCATGAAGGTTATTAATTCTATCTTCTGCCATCTTTCACTTCATTTTTCCTTTACTTACCACACTGAATTATATTTTTCACAAGTTTACATATTTGGGAGATTTTCTGTTCTGTGTTCTCTTGGAAAAAAAGCTGAAAACTATAGTTGAATACTGTGAATTAAAAAACCATGTATTGAAAACTATGCTCAGACATGTATTAAACACTATTACAATAATGAGATGTATTTGCAATATATCCATTCACATATGAATATAGCCCATTCACATGTGTGATCTCATTTGCTTCTGATAACAGAGTATGAGGTAAATATAGCCCAGAAATTCTCCCATTTCACTGAGTGAGATACTGTATCTGATTCTTATGGGGCTCAAGTAACTTAGGAAATTTCTCAGAATTTTTAAATGACAGAGCTAATTAATGCTTAATATACATATCTGACTCTTGTTTTAATGATCCTTTCATTTTTTTCAATTCTAACTCCTATATGAAAGCCACTGAGATTTATGCACTATAAGACAAAGAATTGTCTGACTTTTTGGTTAAAAGGAGTTTATTGTCTTTTAATGGTTAGACTTATTAAGATTGAAATAATTATATATGTCAAATGATTCAGGAAAGTATGAGTATCAAAACTGCAATACAGACGATGCAAATAAGTGACATCAGAGGATAATTAGAAAATGGATCATAGTACAGGTGAGATTAAGGACAGACATTGAAGGATAAATAAATTTAAATACACAAGTTGGATGTAGGAAAGCATAATAGGATGATGGGAGAGGCAAATGTATAAAATCTGGAAGAAACAGGAATAGTTAGGAAATAATGGACCTGGACAACTGCAGCATTCTGACAAATAATATCAAATTACATGCTATCAGTTTTGGTCCCTCATTTGTCCACCCAATCCCTGTGGTCTGAATACTATTAACTGCATTGACACCATGCTCACTAGATAGCTTATCTTGTACAATCTATATAATAATTGAACAGAACCAGAGAAATGGAGATTGCATGGAGGGTTTTTAGTGGCGGGGGTGGAGGGGAAAGGATGGGGGTAAGGTACAGTGAATAAGGAGCATAACTGATAGGCATAAAATACATGGAGGGAGGTTAAGAATGGTACAGGAAACAGAGAAGCCAAAGAACTTATATGTACAACCTATGGACATGAGCTAAGGAGGGAAGGGAGAATGCTGGAGGGTGTCAAGGTACAGGTTCAGGGTGGGGATAAAAGAAAGAAAATAAATTGGGAAAACTGTAATAGCATAATCAATAAAATATACTTAAAATTTTAAATCAGACAACCTTGTTAAAATATACACAAAAATAAACTCAGATTGATTAAAGACTTAAATGTTAGATTCAAACCATAAAAATTCTAGAAGGAAACATACCCGGTAAAATCTTGGACATAGCAATATTTTTTTTCTGATTTATTTCCCAGGCAAGGAAAACAAAAGAAAAAATAAACAAATGGGACTATATCTAACTAAAACCTTTGCACAACAAAGGAATATAACAAAGAGACCATCAATTAACAAAAAGACCACACACTGGATGGGAGGACATATTTGCTGATACATATGATATCCAAAATTTATAAAGAACTTATGAAACTCAACAGCAAAATAAATAAATAAATAAATAGTCCAATTAAAAAACGTTGGTCAAAAACCTGAACACACATTTCTTCAAAGAGGACATACAGATGGCCAATAGACATGTGAAAAGCTGTTTAACATCACTAATCACCAGATAAATGCAAATTAAAACCACAATGAGATATCACCTCACACCCGTCACAATGGTTATCATTAATAAATGAACAAACAATAAGTACTGGGCAAGGATGTGGAGAAAAAGGAACTCTTGTGCACTGTTGGTAGAATGCTGATTGGTGCAGCCACTGTGGAAAATAGTGTGGAGTTACATCAAAAATTTAAGTATGGAAGTGCCTTATGAACCAGCATTTCCACTTCTGTAAATTTATCCAAATAAACTCCAAATGCTAATTTGAAAGAACATAGGCACCCCTATATTCATTGCTGCATTATTTACAACAGCCAAGATTTGGAAGCAACCCAAATACCCATCAGTTGATGAGAGGATAAAAAAGCTGTTGTATATTTACACAATAGAATACTTTTGGCCATCAAAAAGAAGGAAATCTTGCCTTTTGCAATTGCATGGATGGGCCTGGAGAGCATTATACTAATGAAATATGCAGTCAGTGAAAGAAAAGTGCCATATGATTTCACTCATATGGGGAATCTAATGAACAAAATGAACTAACAAGCAAAATAGTGACAGACTAATAGAGAGTAGGCTGACAGCTATTGAGGGTACTGGGAAGGGGAATGTGAAGGGATTGAGCAAAAAAGAGAGAGAAAAAAACTCATGGGCATGACAACGTTTTGATTGTCAGGACTGGGAGTGGAGAGATGTGTAGGAGGGTATAGGTGGTTAAGTGGTAATGGACAGAGACTTGACTTGGTGTGAACACAGAATACATTGTACAAATGGTACATTGTATAATGATGCACCTTAAACCTCTATAATTTTGTTATCTAGTGCCACCTCAATAAATTCAATAAAAGAGGGAAAATCACAACTAAATTATAAACCAATCAACCCAGAAAACCATCTGAGTACTAGCTGAACAGAAGTCTTATAACTAACGATGTGAAAAGTCACGTCAAAACTGTTAAGGGGTGAGATGTGACAAGGGATAGTCTGCACTTACAGGCCATCATGTAGAGAGATATACTAGTCCACCTTCCTGAAACCTAAAGCCCTACTTCCTCCATAACATCAGCCTTAGGAGACACATTGGCCCCACCCAGCCAACTCCCTAAGGCCCCACCTTGCAAACTCACCAACTGTGCACCTGTTGTTAATATTTCTACTTTAAACAAACAAACAAACAAACAAACAAAACCTTGAGGAAATCAGGGCAAAATCAGGTGATACCCCAGAAACATAGGGAGAGAATGAGTTGTATGGCTTTGGGTGAGGGTAAATGTTTTCCTCTCACATGCCCCATAGATACCACCATTCCTGTTTAGAGCCTTCCTTTCACATGACCAAAGCTTAATCTCTTTTAGTCTGATAAACTTTATTGTCCTCACCCTGATGTTACCCTGAGACGATAACCTGCCTCCAAAATCTGCAGGCCTCTGGTGGTGGCAGCTAGACTTGATGAACACTGAGCCTTTGTCTGAGTGACCTCAGAACCAGCACTGACACTGAGTTTGAATCTATATTAACCTGATGAACACCACTCCCACCAACATGGTGATTCACTGAGTCCTGCCCTTCTTAACTTGCATACTTTCAGTGGCTGAGTCATAAGGGCAGCTGGAAAGTTGAAGGCATCTTGGGGTACCTTGTACCTCTTGCTGATCTTTACAATGTTGTTAATATGGAAGCCAGCCTTTGTAAGCAGATTTGCCCCTCCCATGTGAACACAGGCCCAGCAGAAGCAGCTGCCAAACATATATTGCTTCGTAGCTCCAAACAGGTAACCCATGTACAGTCACAGGAAGCATGTGACATTGACCTGTACTGGAGTTGTGCCCAAGAGGCCTGAGGACCAAGGCATCTGGTAGTCGGCTATAGACAACATCAGAGCATGAACTGATTAACTCCACAGTGGCAGGCACAAAGGGAGGTATTGGCAGGCACCAGACCTTGCTGGGAAGAATTCCTTTTTGTGGGGTCAGCCCCCACATAGAAGATTGTACACTGTAATCAGAGTTAATCCTCCCAGTCAGCCAGTCTGCAAGTCACCTCTACCCACAAGTGGGTTAATAGCACTCAAGAATGAACTACAACATGAGGACTCACATAACAAACAGAAGGGCCATTCCTGAAACACTAAGGTCAGGTCATCAAGGAGATTACATCACTGAGCCACAAAGAACACTATAGAAGGCCATGTGCCAAAGACTGGGCGACATAACAAATCAACCTAATATGTAAAAATAAATATAGAGAGGCAGCCAAAACAGGGAGACAAAAAAAGGTATACCCAAAATAAAAAGACAGGAGTAATTCTAAAATTAAATTAAATTAAAATTAAAAAAAACATATTAAATGAAATGGAGGCAAGCAATCTACCAGATGCAGAGTTCAAAGCCTTGTTTGTAAGAATGCTCAAGGAATTTAATGGAAGAATGGATGAACTCAGTGAGAACTTCAACAATGACACCAAAAAATAGTAAACATAAAAACCATAAAGAGCCGGTCAGAAATGATGACTACATAACTGAAGTAAAGAATATACTAGAAGGAATTAACTGCAGATTAGATAAAACAGATAAATGGATCAGCAAATTGGGAAAAAGGTAGCAAAACACTTGATCAGTGCAGAAAAAATGAATTTAAAGAAATTAGGATGGTTTAAGGGACTTCTGGGGCCACATTAAGCATAATGACATCTACAACATAAAGGTATCAAAAGGAGAAGAGAGAGATCAAGGGATTGAAAATATATTTGAAAGAATAATGACTAAAATTTCTTTAATATGGAGAAAAAAATGTCCAAGAAGTGCAGAGAGTCCCAAATAAGATAAACACAAAAGGGATCACACCACAATACATCACAATTAAAATGGCAAAGGTTAAAGACAAAGAAAGAATCTTAAAGCAGCAGGAGAGAAGCAGTTACTTAACTGCAAGGGAGCTCCCAAGAAATTATCTGCTGATTTCTTATAGCTACACTTTGGGCAAGAAGAGATCACAAAAATATTCAAAGTGATGAAAAGCAAAGACCTACAACCAAGATTACCCTGCAAGACTATTACTTAATATTGAAGGAGAAATAGAGCTTCCCAGAGAATACAAATCTAAAGCATTTTGTTACCTCCAAGCCAGTAGAGTATTACAAAAAAAAAAAATGTTAAAGGGTCTTCTTTAAGAAGAAGAAGAAAAAAAAACAGAGGCAAATAAAGTGGAAATAAATATATACTTATAAATTATTTATAAGTATAAATAATTACTTTAAATATAAATGGCTTAAATGCTCCAATCAAAAGACCTAAAGTAGGTGAATGAATAAGAAAAAAAAAACCTTTACATGTTCTGTCCACAAAAGACCCACATTGGAAGAAAAAGACACACATAAACTGAAAATAAGGAGATGGAAAAATTATTTTATGCAAGTGGAAATAAAATGAACTGAGGTAGCACTACTTATGTTTGACATAATAGACTTTAAAATAAAGGTTATATTCCCACCAACAGTGTATGTATTAGGTAGGGTTCCCTTTCTCCACATCTCATCAGCACTTGTTTGTTGATTTATTGATGGTATCCATTCTAGCAGTTAAATGGTGATATCTCATTGTGGTTTTAATCTTTCTTGTATCTGTCTGATGATTAGTGATGTTGAGCATTTTTTCATAAGTGTACGCGCCATCTGTATAGCCTTTTGGAGAAGTGTCTACTCATATTGTGTGCCTATTTTTTTCATTGGATTGTTTGTTTTTTTGGTGTTGAGTGTACACATTCTCTATATTTTGGAGATTAAAACATTGTCAGATATATCATTGGCTAATATATTCTATACAGTATGTTACATTTTCATTTTGATAATATTTTCTTTAGCTGTGCAGAAGTTTTTAGTTTGATGTAGTCACATTTATTTGTTTTTTCCTTTGTGTCCCTTGCCCTTGGAGATATATTGGCAAAAATATTGATACATGAGATATCTGAAATTTTACTGCATATTTTTTCTTCTAGGATTGTTATGGTTTTGTGATTTAAAGTCTTTTATACATTTTGAGTTTATTCTTGTGTATGGCGTAAGTTGGTCATCTAGTTCCATTTTTTTCACATACCAGTCCAGTTTTCCCAATACCATTTACTGAAGAAACAGTCTTTTATCCATTGTAGGCTCTTGCCTCCTTGAATATCAATTGACTATAAAGATGTGGGCTTATTTCTGGGTTCTCTGTTCTATTCCATTGATTTATATGCTTGTTCTTATGTCAGTACCAGGCTGTTTTAATTACAGTGGTCTGATAGTATAGTTTGTAATCAGGTATGTGATACATTCAACTTTGTTCTTTTCTTTATCCAAATTGCCAAGGCCGTTGGGTTCTTTTGGTTTCACATACATTTTTGAAATATTTATTCTAGATCTGTGAAGTATGCCATTGTTATTTTAATAAGAATTACCTTGAAAATAGTATGGAGTTTCCTCAAAAAATGAAAAATCAAACTGCCTTTTGGCCCAGTGATTCCACTCCTGGCACTATATCCTAAGAATCCCAAAATACCAATTTAAAATAATATATACATGCCTATGTTCATACCAGCATTATTTACAATAGCCAAGATCTGGAAAGAACCTAAATGCTTATCAGTAGATAAGTGGATAAAAAAGCTGTGGTACCTTTGCATAATGGAATACTACTCAGCCATAAAAAAGAAGAAACTCTTACCTTTGCATCATCATGGATGGACCAGGAGCTTATTATGCTAAGTGAAATAAGCCAGTCAGTAGAAGACAAATATCATATGATCTCACAATTATGTGGAACCTAATGAACAAAATTAACTAACTAACAAAATAGAACCAGAAGCATATATACATGAAACAGACAGACAGCTGTTGGAGGGGTAGGGGGACTGGGGTACGGAATGAAAGAAGGTGAAGGGATGAGCCAAAGAACATGTGCATTGAACATGGACATGGACAATGGTATTAGAATGCCTGAGGGAGGAGGGGGCCTGGGTGGGGGTGAGTAAAGGGGAAAAATGGGGAAAACTCTAATAGCATCTATACATAAAATATAATAGAAATAAAATAAAAAATAAAGGCAAAAAAAAGAGGCAAGAAAGAACATTGCATAATGATAAAGAAATTAATCTAACAAGAGGATATAACGCTTGTAAACATTTATGTACCCAGTATAGGACTCCTAAATATATAAAGCAAATATTGATGGACATAATGGTGGAGATCAACAAAAATACAGTATTAGTTAACACCTTGTTAATATGAATGGATAAATCTTTCAGATGGAAAACTAACAAGGAAACGGCATTCCCAAATGGCACGTTAGACCTCGTGGATTTATTCGATATTTTCAAATCATTTTACTTCCAAGCTGCAGAATATGAGGGGGGAAACCCCAAAATACAGAATTTATTATTAAAAAGTGTATTTATTCTTACATGTTCAAACTTCCGTCGTCTTCCAAGTACTCTCCACTTGATGTACTACACCTATCAAGACTTTTTTTCCACTTTTCAAAACATTTTTTGAACTTGTGAATTTTGATGACTTTTAGTGCTTCTGCCATTTTTTGTTTCACCTTCTCTATATCAGCAACATTTCCCTTTGAGGACTTTTTTCATCTGGGTAAACAAAAAGAAGTCACTTGGGGAGAGATGAGGTGAATATGGAAGGTGGGGCAGGAGGGTCATGCTGTTTTTTGTCAAAAATTGCTGCATACTCAGCATGGTGTGGGCAGGTATGCTTGTAAATCACTCATCATGAAATGGGCAAATGCACTGAAAGGGTCTTCAAAAAAATTCACTGAAGTCAAACACAAACTCACAACATTGCCAGCCAGTACACTGATACAGATGGGGCCTAGAACACTCACCTAGCAGGTACTAAAAGGGGCCTGTACTACAAGGGGCTCACTTGCCTGAAGATAATTCTGTTTTTTGGGAGGTCCTCCCTTGTACACATTATTTTAGGGCACATGGAAATTTTCTAGGATTAACCACATGTTAGGCCACTCAACAAGTCTCCAAAATTTAAAAAGATTGAAATCATTCAAAGGGTCTTTTCTGACTATAATGGTATGAAAATAGAAATCAATTACAAACACAAAACAAAACACAACATAAAGACATGGAGGCTAAATAACATGTTACTAAATAATGAATGGGTTAACAATGAGATCAAGGAAGAAATCATAAGATACCTTAAAACAATTGAAAATGAAACACCAAAATCCATAATCTACGGGGTGCAAAGCAAGTAGTTCAAAGAGGGAAATTCAGAGCATTATAGACTTATGTCAAGAAATAAGATTAAAAAATCTCAAATATATAATCAAACATTACACTTAAAATAATTAGAAAAAGAACAAACAAAACCCAAAGTAGAGGAAAAGAAATACTGAAGATCAGAGGTAAAATAAATAAAATAGTTTATAAAATACAAGGAAGATCAGTAAAACCAAGAGCTCTTTTTTTAAAAGATAAACAAGATTATTAATCATTAACCAAACTTGTCAAAAATGAAAGAGAGAGAAGACATAAGTAAATACAGCCAGAAATGAAAGAGAGGTAATATTGACATTACAGAAATGCAACGAATTATAAAAATATTATGGGCAACTATATGCATATATAAGGACAATCTACAATAAATAACACAATTCCTAAATATACTAAAGTCCATGACTAAATTTAAAAAAAGAAGAGAAAATCTGAACAGAACAATTAAAACCAACAAAATCATAGAAGTAATCAAAACTCCCAACAATAAAGTTTCCTTAAATGGATGGCTTTACAGGTTATTTTTACCATTCAAAGAAGAACTAACACTCATCCTTCTTAAATTACTCAAAAAAATTCAAGAGAAAGAAAGATCCCCAAGCTAATTTCACAAGGACAATATTTTCCAAATTCCAAACCAGATAAAAACTTCACAAACGAATATAATTATAGGTGCCCAGGTAGTTCAGTTGACTGTAGCATTGTCCCGAAACACCAAGGTTGTGGGTTTGATATATGGTAAGGGTACCTACAAGTAGCAATAAATTAGTGCATAAATAAGTGGGACATCAAAATTTATGTCTCTCTCTCTCTATCTCCCCTCCCTTCTTTCTGTCTCTTTTCCTGGATACATCCAGGTGTGTGTGTGTGTATCCCTCTTTCTTCTCTCCCTTCCTTTTACTCTCTCTAAAATCAATGAATGAGATTTAAAAAGTTATAAGCCAATATTTCAGTTGAACATAAATGAAAAATTCTCAACAATATATTAGCATACTTATTAGCAAACTGAATCCAGTGATACATTAAAAAGATCACACATCATGATCAAGTAGAATTTATTCTGGGGATGCAAGGTTGGCACAGTATTTGCAAAACAATTAAGTTAATATACCACATAAACAAAAAAAAGAGTAAAAAGCATATAATAATATTAATAGATGTAAATAAAGCATTTGACAAAATCCAGCACCTATTTGTGATAAAATCTGTAAGAATATTGGACATAGAGGGAACATACCTCAACAAAATGAAGGACATAGATGAGAAAACTATAGCTAACATCATACTTAATGAGGAAAAACCAAGAATATTTTCCTTAAGATTAGTGACAAGACAGGGAAGTCCACTTTCACCACATAGTACTAGAAGTCCCAATCACAGCAATCAGACAAGAGGAGGAAACAAAAGGTATCCAAATTGTAAGGAAAGTAGTAAAACAGTCATTATTTTCATATGACATAATACTGTATAAGAACCTTAAATATTTCACAAGAAAAATTGCAACTGTTACATTCAGTAAAATAGCAGGATACAAAAAAATATCTCCAGAAATGAGTTTCATTTTTATACACCAATAATGAGCTATCAGAAAAAAACTTAAGAAAACAATCCCATTTCAAATTTTATCAAGATAAATAACATACCTAAAAATAAATACCAAGAAGGTAAAAGGCCTGTACTCTGAAAATTACAAGACAGTGAAGAAAGAAATTGAAGAAAATGCAAATAAATAAAAGCATCTACCATGCTCATGGTAAGGAAGAATTAACATTGTTAAAATGACCATACTACCCAAAGCAATCTATAGATTCAACGCAATTCTTATCAAAATACCAATTTCACAGAACTAGAACAATTAATCCAAAAATTTATATGGAACCAAAAAAGGCCCCAAATAACCACAGCAATATTGAGATAGAACAAGTTGGGAGGTATCATGCTGTTATCAAACTATACAACGATATGGCAAACAAAACAGCATGGTACTGGCATAAAAACGTACACATAGATCAGTTGGACAGAACAAAGAGCTCAGAAATAATCCACATCTATATGGTTAATTAATCAATGACACAGCAGGCAAGAACATATAATGGAGTAAAGACAATCTATTCAGTGAATGGTATTGAAAAGATTGGACAGGTACATGCAAGAAAAATGAAACTGCACTACCATTTCTTATACCATACACCCAAAATGGATTAGAGACTTAAGTGTAAGACTCAAAACCAAAAATCTCCTACAGGAAAGTGTAGTCAGTAAAATCTCTCACATCTCTCTTAGTAATATTTTTTTCTGATATATCTCCTTGGGCAAGGGAACAAAAGGAGAAAGAAACAAATGGGACTACATCAAACTAAAAAAAGTTTTCAGATAGCAAAGAATCCATCAACAAAACAGAAAAAAACACCTACTGAATGGGAGAATATATTTGCCAATGATACATCTGATAAGGGGTTAATATCCAAAATTTATAAAGAACACATAAAACTCAACACTAAGATAATAAACAATCCAATTAAAATATGGGCAAAGGGCCTGAATAGACATTTTTCCAAAGAGGACACACAGATTGCCAAAAGACATGAAAAGTACTCGATGTTATTAATTATTAGAGAACTTCAAGTTAAAAACACAGTGAGGTGTCACCTCACACCTGTCAGAATGGCTATCATCAGTAAATGTGCAAACAACAAGTGTATTTGAGAATTTGAAGAAAAGGAAACCCTTATGCACTGTTAGGAGAAATGCAGATTGGTGGAGCAGCTATGGAAAATAGTATGTAAAGTTTTCAAACAAATTAAAAATATAACTATGTTATGACCCAGCAATTACACTTCTGAGTATATATCTGCAGAAACCCAAAACACAATAATTTGAAAGAATATATACACCCCTATGTTTTTGTAGCATAGTTTACAATAGCCACATTTGGAAGTAACCCAAGTCCCATCGATAAATGATTGGCTAAAGAAGAAATGGTAAATGGGTCTGTACTTGAACAACAATTAAACAAGCAAATAAATAAATAAATAAGAAGAAATTGTACATATATACAATAGAATATTACTCAGCCATTAAAAAATGAAATCTTACCATTTGTGACAGCATGGATAGACCTAGATGGTATTATGCTCAATAAAATAAGACCATATGATTTCACTTGTATGTGGAAACTAAAGAGCAAAATAAACAAATAAACAAATAAAAAAATAGAAATGGTCTCATAGATATAGTAGACTGATGGTTGCCAGAGTAGAGGGAGTTTGGGCATTTGGGTGAAAAAGGTGAAAGGATTAATAACTGCCAATTGTTAGTCACAATAAGGTCCTGTGATATAAAGTACAGCATTGGGAATATAGTCAATAATATTGTAATAACTATGTGTGGTGAGAGGTGGGTACTTAAAATATTGAGGAGGGGTGCTTTGTAGGGTGTTTGATAGTCTGGCCACTGTGCTGTATACCTGAAACTATTACAAAATAGAGTTGAGCATGAAGTGTAATTGAAAAATAAAGTTAAAAAAAGAGTGTTGAATCTTGGTTTAAACATTATAAGCTGTTGAGGTCTGAATTGAGGTAAGCAGGGGCTTAGCATTAGGGTGAATTCCGAGTTTGTGATTATCTTGAAAAACAAACCTTATTATTTGCAAAGTATTAGTGCAAATGTAGGATATGTTTTGGCTATATTATTCTGCTTTACATTTGTAAATATATTTATGTTCTTTAAATGTTAAGTTATCTTAGCCTCATATCCTAACAATCTTTTTTTTCCCCAGTTTGAATCTCATCAACTTTTCATTTCCTGAGAAATTTCAATTTTAATGTCTATGTTGAGCTTAGAGTCACCTTACAAATGACATTTCCCTAATTTCCAGCTAAATGTAATGCATTTTTATTAAATTACAAATCAGTATTGTATCTGGTTTTATCACTTAAGAATGCATTCCATTATACAAAAATTCTAAGTAAAACTTTTTATACTTTGAACATGGTCTTCCACTCTACATTTTAAGAGTATGCTTACCAATCAGTCATCTTCTTCATAAACCAGTTCTTTCTGAGACAATCCAGAAAGACATTCACAATCATAGTATAATGACACCTTTGTCAGAGAACTTGGGTTCCCATCTCTTTAATGCACATTTCATAAACATTTGAGGGGCGGTAAGTTGTTAGTTTTATGTTTTCTGCTTTAACAAAACCAGAAGGTGAAAAAGATTACCTATGGCAGTTTTTCTCCATGCCATCTCTTTATTGTCATTCTTGGAATGTCTCAAAAGGTTTTATTAGGTAAAGGCCTCTATAAATTCTGGGTATTGACCATATGTTCATCATTGCATCCACAAACACAAAAACAGTTTTATTTTCAAATCCTGCAGACTTGTTAGTACATAACTCAAAATCTTTACATAGTATAACTTTCTTTGTAAGTTTCAAATCCCCCCCAAAACAGAACTACCTACTCTTATTCTTCCATTGTTCTACTGGGTGTGAGTAAAGTTTCTTGTGAAATTTAGAAGTGAATATGCTGTTTATCTCCTTAATTCACTTGAGGGCAGTGGAGTTGGAAGAAGTGGAATTCCAGCCTTATTAGCTTCATAAGCATGGTTTTGGTTCTCTTTCCCAGCTATTAATAATTACTTTAGTTTCAGGATCTGCCATTTTATGGTTTCATCAAGATTTGTAATTGGTCCTTCTAATGTGTGAGACACGAAACCTGATGAACTGTAAAGAGTTAGACAGTCATATGTCCCTGGATGTCCTAATGTAGTCCCAACTGTGGTTTTCATTCACTTCCCTCTTTAGACATTTCGGAAGAAGAAGGAAAGAGAGAAGAGGTGAGGGAGGTGGAGAGAGATTGATCCACAAAGACGACCCATGCACTGAAACATCTTAGTGAAATACAAGCCACTGAAACTCCCCCAGAAGTGTTTAGCTATAGTTTATAGTTTCTGGGTACTTGTCAGTTTTGTGTTCAAAAAAATCAGCTCAGGATAGTTCAATAATCTTTGAGTGCCAAGTTGCTTACAAAAGAGAAGCACAGATTTATTTTATTTTTGTTTTTATCACAGTAGTTTGAAATAAATTATTTATGTAATTGGTTAAAATTATAGATATAATCATAAACATTGGCACAGCAGAGATACATTAACAGATAACTAATAACCACAACATTCCACTACTTTGGATAATTCTTGTTTTTTTCCAACTATGAAAATTTACTTATTTTGATTAAAGATTTTAGTTTTCATTACAAGCCTGTTTGTATATTAAGTATATCTTAGACTTCAAATATTTTAGATTTGGCTACTGGTAAATTATACACCTGTATTGGAGGCACAATTTTTATTTCAGTTGAAAACTACCTGTCCTTTGAAATAAAATTGTGAATTGACTCAGACATCATGTTTAATTGTTCGTTCTTGATGCATATATTAGTTTACTATATTTCTTTGCCTATAATATATGCACAGTCAAATCTTGATTATATGAACTAATGGAAGAAATTTATGAATAGTGGGACAAATTACTGGAAGTGAGGAATAATTCTGAAGTGTTTCATATTTGACTTAGATGACAATGTATTCCTGAGTATAATATTTTTCTCTATCTTTCATCAGAAAAATCTACAAGATTATTGATGAAAGAGCAAAACTACTTTGTAAAAGTATAAATGCTTGCTTTCATCATTTGTTCCCCTTATACATCTTCTTGTTTTCACAACTAGATCCAGAAAGAGTGTCACCCCTTGAATTAACACAAATATGAAACTTTTATCTCCCACTAAAATCTGGTTCATATCTTTCTTAAGCTGTTTTTCTTACTCAGTTCTCCTCCCTTAACATCTAACAGATTAGAACCAAGTAAGATAGGGCTCATGTCAATTAAATGATTAAAGAGAACTGGTTGTTGGGTGATCCTCTTGTAAGTAAGCATGTTTTAACTTTTAAAAAATGAATTTTTATAGTGCTGCTTTATAATTTTCCCTTTGTTTCAGATTTTCTAGTGATGAATTCTATAGTTTTATTTTTAAATAATTGTTTTATATGCCCAAGAAATATTTTTAAAAGACATACCCTTTACCTTTATAGATAAACTCATATTAGATGCTTTTAAAGTTCACCACTCCTAGTGAACCACATATGTTTTTAACCTTTTCATGGACTTAGATTTCATTCTGAGATTTGAAAATTAAACTCAAACAGGTAATAATAAATTAAAATCCCTGAGGCCTTCTTCCTTACTCCAGGCAATGTTATTTTCCTTCTCTACCTTTTCTAGGACATACAGGTAAGAGCCTGGAGTTTTGCTTTTACTCAGTCTCAAGTGTGCGATGTACACCTGTTTCATTTCTTTATTCAGCTAAGCTTACTGAAGGTAGGCAGTGGGTACTATACTTTTTTTAATTTTAATTTTTTATTGCTATTCAATTACAGTTGTGTGGCTTTTCTCCCCATCCCTCCACCCCACCCCAGCCAAACCCCCGTCCCTCCCCCACTTCCACCCTCCTCCTTGATTTTGTCCATGTGTCCTTTATAGTAGATCCTGTAATCCCCTCTCCCCACTATCCCCTCCCCACTCCCCCCTGACCATTGTTAGATTATTCTTAACTTCAATGTCTCTGGTTATATTTTGTTTCCTTTTTTTTCCTATTTATTATGCTCCAGTTAAAGGTGAGATCATATGGTATTTGTCCCTCACCGTCTGGCTTATATATACTAAATACACCCAGCACAACGGATAACTACATTGATTAATTTAGTAATAAAGCAACAGAAGTAGCTTTCTTTCTCTCTCTTTCTTTCTTTTCCTTCCTCCCTCCCTCCCTCCCTCCTTCCCTCCCTCCCTCCTTTCTTCCTTCCTTTCTTTCTTCTTTCTTTTCTTTCTTTCATTTTTCTTTCTTTCTTTCTTTTCTCTATGTCAAAGGATAAACAGGCAAAGAGCCTAAGGTTAGAGCAACAGGAGAAAAACACAATGTTGAATAAGATGCCACAAAGCTGTCTCTCTCTGTCCCATTGAGAGACAGCTGCCACTGGTATAGTTCCAGACCAAGGATTCAGTCAAGGGTTTTCTTTCAGGACAAGACACCAAATCCTGGCCGTACTGCATGGGGAGGACATGTGAAAGTGCTAGACTAGTAATTTTCTGATCAGTTGTCTTGGTTAATAGTAATAAAAACAAAACAAAACAAAACAGAACAAAAACTTCTACTTGTTTGGCCATCTATTTTTTTCTTAGAAAATATAACTCTATTTTATAAAAGAATACTATTTTATTAACTATTACTTGTTTCATAATTGTTTTTTTTCCTCCTCTCTCCTGTTTCATTGCCATTTAAAAGAATACAGTATTCTGTCTCTACTACAACTTTTGTCCACTCTTAAATTTGTGCTAATTAAGGCAGATATCCTTCAGCTTACTTTCAGTAGTCACAGCTACATTCTTGGTCATGACATGCACTCTAAGTAACTCAGTGCTGAACAGAGTTCACTATAATTGGGAAGGAACTGATTTCTATTGGTATTCCTTGCACTCAGAGCTAGAATTGACATTTTGTTATATATGGTGACCTTGTCTCTCTTTTGGAGAAGAAATAAAAAGTTTTTTTTTTCCCTCTGCATAGGCAACAGGCACCTGACATATTGGATCAGGTTACATCAGGTTATCTTGTGTTGCATGGTGTGGCATGCCCTAAGTGACCTGAGGCAATGTCACTCTGTGTTACAGTGGTGGAGGCATGCTGCTCCTCTTTATTAAACAACCATGGGAGGGCTTATCTGCAGTGGTCACAAATTATTTCCATGGCACTTTTGCAAAGAAATAGAGAAAAAGCCCTGCTCTGAATTTTTCCTCCTAGGAGTCATTTAAGGAAATTAAAGAGCACAAGAATTACAGGAGCCACACAAGTTTCCATTATTTTTAAGTGGAATTAAAATTCTCAGATACACAAGAGAGACATGCATTCATGTGACAAGGATCAAACATCCTCAGGAAACAAACTATATTCTGAATTAAAAATTAGAAATATGTATAGTATTCTTATAATAATCAATTATATTTCAGATGAGTTTACTTAATTTTGGGGTAAAGTCTGTTATAATAACTCTTTTTGATAGTTAAAAGTTGTCTCTTAAAATTGTATATCATGTAATTTAGAAACCTCAATCAAAATGTGTGATAAAATTACGTCTTAAGTGTTACCCTTGGGATGATTTTTATCAAGACAGTGGCTCTAGGAACTATCTTAAATTATTACATTATGTATTATTATGTAAAAGAAATGTGCTTGGTCATTTTTTTCTAACAATTTCAACAGTATTTTCCTACTGGTGTGTCTTGCATATAAATTCAGTTTTAATTATCTGCACAAAGAATTGACTAATATTACATAGGTCCATCTATCTAGTTATTTTAGAGTAATTAGTGGTGCATGGAACAGAATATAACCTTTTGGTTATATTTTGAAGCAAAAGAAATAGGTTAGAGGGGTTTTTATGCAAATTAAAAATGTTCTGTGTTGGAAGCCTAATTGTACTTTTTATTGTTAGACAAGTCAATACTGCTTTAATACACATTTTACAAGCTTTTTGCTGAAACTGTATATGAAAGAGATTGGTTTCCATAGATGAAAGGCATAATCTTAACAATGAGGCCAAATAAGCAGAGTGGTTGAAGTACTTTTAAAGGATTTGTTAACTCAAACATAGAATAAGTCTTATTAGCTTTATTAGTCATCACTGTTTGACCCACTACTAAAAACTGTGTGAGTCACAGGCATGGCAAAGAAAGATGGAGGAGCACCGTGTTTGGACATTTCTTTTATTGTTGTTCAAGTATGGTTGTCTCCATTTTCACCCCTAGAATAAGCGTAATCTAATATGAAGAACATTTCAACCGCAAAGATTTAAGGACGATATCTTGTCCTTTGGTTTTCTATTTATTCAAAGGGAATTACTTGGATATTGGGGATCTTCGTTTTTAAATAAATGTTACCTTTTGTGACAGCATGGATGCACTGGAGAGGATTATGCTAAGTGAAGTAAGCCAGTTATAGAAAAACATATACCATATGATTTCACCCATATGTGGAATCTAATGAACAAAATATATAAAATAAAAACAGTCTCATTGAAACAGAAAGCAGACTGACAGTTGTCAGAGGGGAATGTTGGGGGGCTAGGTGAAAAAGGTGAAGGGATTAAGCAAGAAAAAAGATCATAGACAAAAGTATGGTGATTACCAGTGGGAAACACAAGAGAGAGGAGGTAAAAGAGGGTAAAGGAGGGATGAATGGTTATGGAAGGAGACTTAATTTTGGGTGGTAAACACACAATACAGTATACAGATAATGTATTAGAGAATTGTACACTTGAAACCTATATAATTCTATTAACCAATGTCACGCTAACAAATTCAATAAAATATTAAAAATAAAAATATAAATTAAATAAATAAAACATTTGATATTTAGGTGATTGGAATTCAAAAATATCAAATGTAATGTTCAATTTCTTTTTGTAATCAACACAACTTATATGTAAGGAGAAATGCAAAAATAAGGGGTTATTGGTTACATCATATATATTTAAGTTAATAAAAGAACATTAAACAGAAGTTCTAGTAAAACTGAATCATGTGCATTTATTTTTGTGTAATTTTTATTTACAATTGACCATGCTTTGCATTAATAATGTGATAGATTAAGAATGATTGCTATTAGAAACTAATATTGCTAGGAAGAAAATTCTAGAAATCAAAAAGTTATAAATGTAAAAAGGAAAAAATGCTCAACCCCTTAATTTGTACAATACAGTGCAGCAGTGTAGGGGGGATAAAATAGCTACCTTGACTCCTACTTATTTTTAAGACCTGTTTTTACAAACCTCTTGCTGATTTTTTTTCTGCCACATGTATTTACCATTAATTTATTGACTGCTTAGGTTAATAATTTCTGCTGTTTTCAATTAAGAATTCTGATAAGCAATATATTGTTAGTTTGCATTAAGGAAAAATATTTATGATATACATATACCAATAAAGTTATCTGAATTAAAGTTTACATGAAAACAAACAAACAGAAAGCCATATACCAGCATAAAGCGTTAATTATGTTTTTTTTTTAATTTTTACTGTTATTCAATTACAGTTGTATGCCTTTTCTCCCCATCCCTCCACACCAACCCAGCTGAACCCACCTCCCTCCCCCACCTCCAGCCTCCCCCTTGGTTTTGTCCATGTGTCCTTTATAGTAGTTCCTATAATCCCCTCTTCCCACTGTCCCCCCCACCCCCCGGCTATTGTTAGATTGTTCTTAACTTCAATGTCTCTGGTTATATTTTGTTTGCTTTTTTCTTCTGTTGATTATGTTCCAGTTAAAGGTGAGATCATATGGTATTTGTCCCTCACCACCTGCCATATTTCACATAGCATAATGCTTTCCAGTTTCATCCATGGTGTTGCAAAGGGTATAAGGTCTTTCTATCACTCTGCTGCATAGAATACCATTGTGTAAATATACCATAGTTTTTGGATCCACTCGTTTGCTGATGAGCATTTAGGTTGCTGCCAGTACTTGGCTATTGTAAATTGTGCTGCTATGAACATTGGGGTGCACAGGTTCTTTTGGATTGGTGTTTCAGGGTTCGTAGGGTATAATCCCAGCAGCGGAAATGCTGGGTCAAAGGGCAGTTCCATTTTTAGTTTTCTCAGGAAATTCCATACTGTTTTCCACAGTGGCCTCACCAGTCTGCATTCCTACCAACAGTGCACTAGGGATCCCTTTTCTCCTCATCCTCTCCAACATTTGTTTGTGGATTTGTTTATGTTGGCCACTCTGACTGGTGTGAGATGGTACCTCATTGTGGTTTTAATTTGCATCTCTCTGATGGCTAGTGATGCTGAGCATCTTTTCATATGTCTCTGGGCCCTCTGTATATCTTCCTTGGAGAAGTGTCTGTTCCAGTCCTTTGCCCATTTTTTAATTGGGTTGTTTGTCTTCCTGGAGTGGAGTCCTGTGAGTTCTTCACATATTTTGGAGATCAGGCCCTTGTCTGAGGTATCATTGGCAAATATGTTTTCCAATACTGTTGGTTCTCTTTGTAATTTGGTGATGTTTTCTTTAGCCATGCAGAAGCTTTTTATTTTGATGAGGTCCCATTTGTTTATTCTTTCCTTTATGTCCCTTGCTTTAGGGGACGTGTCTGTGAGGATGTTGCTGACTGGAACGTCTGAGATTTTCTGCCAATGTTTTCCTCTAGGACTTTTATGGTGTTACAACTTATATTTAACTCTTTTATCCATCTTGAGTTTATTTTTGTGTATGGTGTAAGTTGGTGATCGAGTTTCATTTTTTTGCAAATAGCTGTCCAGATCTCCCAACAGCATCTGTTGAAGAGGCTGTTCTTGCTCCATTTTATGCTTCTGCCTCCTTTGTCAAATATTAATTGACCATAAAGACTTGAGTTTATTTCTGGGCTCTCTGTTGTGTTCCATTGGTCTATGTGTCTGTTTTTATGCCAATACCAGGCTGTTTTGATTACAGTGGCATTGTAATGCACTTTGATATCAGGTATTCTGATCTCTCTTGCTTTCTTCTTCGTTCTCAAAACTGCTGCAGCTATTTGGGGTCATTTATGGTTCCATATGAATTTCTGAAATGTTTGTTCTATATCTGTGAAATATGTCATGGGTACTCTAATAGGGATTGCATTGAATCTATAAATTCCTTTGGGTAGTATGGCCATTTTGATGATGTTAATTCTTCCAATCCATGAGCATGGTACATGCTTCCATTTGTTTGTGTCTTCCTTAATTTCTTTCTTCAGTGTTGTGTAGTTTTCTGAGTACAGGTCTTTGACCTCCTTGGTTAGGTTTATTCCTAGGTACTTTATTTTTCTTGTTGCTATATCAAATGGGATTTTTTCCCTGATTTCTGTTTCTGCTGTTTTGTTGGCACTGTACAGGAATGCCTTTGATTTCTGAGTATTGACTTTGTATCCAGCTGTTTTGCCAAATTCATTTATTAGGTTGAATAGTTTTTTGGTGGAGTCTATAGGATTTTCCATGTACACTTTCCTGTCATCTGCAAACAGTGACAGTTTCATTTCCTCCTTTCCAATTTCGATGCCTTTTATTTCTTTTTCTTGTCTGATTGCTGTGGCTAGGACTTCCAATACTATGTTCAATAGGAGTGGTGAGAGAGGGCATCCTTGTCTTTTTCCTGATCTTAGTGGGAAAGCTCTAAGTTTTTGTCCATTGAGTGTGATGTTGGCTGTAGGTCTCTCATATATGGCCTTTATTATGTTGAGGAATTCTCCCTTTATTCCCACATTGCTGAGTGTTGTTATCAGGAATGGGTCTTGTATCTTATCAAGTGCTTTTTCCGCATCTATTGATATGATCATTTGATTTTTGTCTTTGCAGTTATCGATGTGATGTATTATGTTTATTGATTTGCGAATATTGTACCATCCTTGCATCCCTGGGATGAATCCCACTTGGTCATGGTGGGTGATCTTTTTAATGTATTGCTGGATGCGGTTTGCTAATATTTTGTTGAGAATTTTAGCGTCCACATTCATCAGCGATATTGGCCTGAAGTTTTCTTTCTTTGATGTGTTTTTATCTGGTTTTGGGATTAGGATGATGCTGGCTTCATAAAAAGAGTTTGGGAGTCTTCCATCAGTTTGGAGATTTTTGAATAGTCTGTGAAGGATAGGGGTTAGTTCTTCCTTAAATGCTTTGTAGAATTCTCCTGTGAAACCATCTGGTCCAGGGCTTTTGTGTGTTGGGAGTTTTTTGATGACTGCTTCAATTTCGTCTGCTGTTATTGGTCTGTTCAGGTTTTCTGCATCTTCTTCATTCAGTTTTGGAAGATTATATTTTTCTAGAAATGTGTCCATTTCATCTAGGTTTTCAAATTTCTTAGCATACAGTTCTTCGTAGTAATTTTTTACAATCCTTTGTATTTCTATGGTATCAGTTGTAATCTCTCCTCTTTCATTTCTAATTGTGTTTATTTGGATCCTCTCTCTTTTTTTCTTGATGAGCCTACTTAAAGGCTTGTCGATTTTGTTTATCTTTTCAAAGAACCAGCTCCTGGATTCATTGATCCTTAGAATTGTGCTTTTAGTCTCTATGTCATTTAACTCTGCTCTGATCTTGGTTATTTCCTTCCTTCTGCTTGCTCTGGGCTGTGTTTCTTGTTGTTCCTCCAGTTCTTGTAGGCATATGGTTAGGTTGTTTGTTGGAAATGTTTCTATCTTTTTAAGGTAGGCCTGTATTGCTATGAACTTCCCTCTCAGGACTGCCTTTGCTGTGTCCCATAGGTTTTGGGTTGTTGTGAGTTCATTTTCATTTGTTCCCAGAAGATTTTTGATTTTTTCCCTAATCTCGTTCTTGACCCATTCAATGTTTAATAGCATGCTATTCAGTCTCCATGATTTTGAGTTTTTTGGGTTTTGTCCTTTGGGGTTGGTTTCTAGTTTCAGTCCCTTGTGGTCAGAGAAAATGCTTGATATGATTTCAATTTTCTTGACTTTGTTGAGGCTTGCTTTGTGTCCTATCATGTGGTTTATCTTTGAAAAAGTTCCATGGACACTTGAAAAGAATGTGTATTTTGCTTCTTTGGGATGAAAAGCTCTATATATATAAGTTAAGTCCATTTCCTCTAGGGTATTTTTAAGTGTCACAATATCGTTGTTGATATTTTGTTTGGAATACCTGTCCATTTTTGATAGTGGGGTGTTAGGATCCCCTACTATAATTGTGATGCTGTCAATATCTTTCTTGAAATCCTCCAAGATTTTCTTTATGTATTTGGGTCCTCCTATGTTGGGTGCATATATATTTACAATGTTATGTCTTCTTGGTGGATTCTTCCTTTGAGTATTATGAAGTGACCTTCTGGGTCTCTCTTTATGGCCCTTCTTTGGAAGTCTATTTTGCCTGATATGAGTATTGCTACCCCTGCTTTTTTTTTTTCCTGTCCGTTTGCTTGGAAAATTTGTTTCCAGCCCTTCACTTTCAGTCTGTGTAAGTCTTTTGTCCTGAGATGGGTCTCCTGTAGGCAGCATATGTGTGGGTCATGTTTTCTTATCCATTCAGCTGTTCTATGTCTTTTGATTGAAGCATTTAATCTATTTACATTTAAGGTTATTATCGATAGGTAGTAATTCATTGGCATTTTTTCCTACCTGTGTTCCTCTGTCTTTCTCTTTCCTTCCTTTCCTTAAAGAGGTCCCTTTAGCATCTCTTGCAGAGCTGGTTTGGTGGAGCTGTATTCTTTTATACTTCTTTTGTCTGGGAAACTCTTTATTTGGCCTTCTATCTCGATTTAGAGCCTTGCTGGGTAAAATAGTCTTGGTTGCAGGTCTCTGGTTCTCATTACTTGGAATATTTTTTGCCATTCTCTTCTGGCTTGGAGCGTTTCCATTGAGAAGTCAGTTGCTAACCTTATTGGGGCTCCCTTGTACGTTACTTCCTTTTTCTCCCTTGCTGCCTTTAAGATCCTCTCTTTGTCTTGGGAATTTGCCATTTTAATTATGATGTGTCTTGCAGTGGGTCTCTTTGGGTTCCTCTTGCTTGGGACTCTCTGTGTTTCCTGGATTTGGGTTACTTTTTCTCTCCTAAGATTAGGGAAATTTTCCATTATTACTGTTTCAAACAGGTTTTCTATCCCTTGCTCTTCTTGTTCTCCTTCTGGTATTCCTATTATATGGGTATTGTTCCATTTCATGTTGTCCTGCATTTCCCTAATTGCCTCTTCATTGTTTCTGAGCCTGTTTTCCTTTTCTTGCTCTTTCTGGGTGTTTTTTCTACTTTGTCTTCCAGCTCGCTGATCCAATCCTCTACTTCATGAAGTCTGCTTTTCATTCTTTCTACTGTGTTCTTCAATTCAGAAATTGTATTCTTCATTTCCTCTTGGCCCTCGTTGATAGTTCTATTTCCTTTTTCATGTTGATATAGTTCGCAGTGAGTTCATTGTAGTTTCCCTGTAGTTTCTGGTAGTTCTCTTTGAGCTCAGAGAGCTCAGTGAGCTTCCTGATGACCATTGCTTTGAACTGAGTATCTGATAGTTGACTTGCCTCTTTTTCAGTTAGCATTCTTTCTGAGGCTTCCTCTTTTCCTTTCTTTTGGGAATTGTTTCTTTGTCTTCCCATTGTTTGTGAGACTATTCTTTTTAGCCTCTGCTTCTTAAGTTGATCTATGCTGACTCCCTGGGTTTATGGTATGAGCTTCTATGGTAGAATGCCAAGGGGATTCAGTGGTGCTGTCTCCTTAATCTCCTGTCCTCACTGGTGTTGAGCTGACGTTTATGGGTGTAACGCGGTGTAACTCTGGTCTTTTCAGCACTCCAGGTTTTGTTGTCTCACCTGTGGGAAAAAGAGGAATGGGGGCAAAACAAAAAATGGAAGGAGGGAAAAAGGGAATAGAAAAGGAAAGGAAGGAATGGAGCTGGAATAAAGAAAGATCAGAGGCAAGATAAGAAGGAATTTTTTAACAAAAATTAAAACAACAGAATAAATAAAAGAAGGCAGGAAGAAGGATAAAAAAAGTAAAGGATGGAATGAAGAAGGAATAAAAAAAGAAAGAAGGACAGAAAGGAAGAAGTATTTCAGGGGTAAAGAAGGAAAGAAAAAAGAAAAAAAAAAAAAAAAAGGTCTTCTGCTGGCTTTAAACTGGTCAGGCTATTTCTGCTGGTTGTCCTGTCTGTGGAATGGGAGTGGGTGGTTGGAAGGATTGGTTTCACTTTTCTCCCTTCCTGAGCCACACTCTTCTCTGTTGTTCAGCCTTCAGTCTAGTTCCTCCGGGTCCTTCTGCTCCCCACTAGGCCTTTAGTTCACCAGCTGTTCTGTCCTTGAGTTGCTCCAATTAGGGGCAACTCACATTGCACCTTCTTGCTCTTTGCTGTCCTAGATGCTAGGGGATCTCGGTGCTGCTTTGGGGTAGTTCAGCCCCTACTGGGTCGAGTCTTTCTGGGGAATGCAGTCTCTCCTAGCCCTGCAGCTCCCCTCTGCTGGGCATTCCGCCTTCCTCCTAGAGAGCCAGTAGGCCCTGCAGAGTTCTGTGCGCAGGGGCTACATAGGAGTTTTTCAGAACCAGTGCTTTTGGCTGTGGTCGCCTGCAGGCAGCCAGGTTGTTGATCGGGTTGTGTGGCTGATCTCCGCTTTGGACTTGGGTTGGTTGAGGATCCCCTGCTTTGGGTCTGTGTGCAGGTGCAGCCAGCCACTGATCCAGTTGTGTGCTCACCCAGGAGAATTTTGTCTGTGCTCCCAGGCAGCCCGGTGCTTATCAGGGTGCCCACCCACCCGGGGTTTCAGGTATGGGCCCCAGGCCACTGATTGGGGTACGCACCCACTGGGGCACTTTGGGTCTGGCGCTCAGGCAGCTGGGCCGCTTATCAGGGCTCGCGCTCACCCAGGGTTTCAGGTGTGGGCCCCTGGTCCTCTAATTTGAGTGCGTGCCAGCTGGGCTTCAGGTGAGCACCGGGGCTGCTTTTCCAAGTTCACAGTCCAGGGGCTGAGGGGGGAAGGGTGACAGAGGCCTCGTCTGCTGCTGAGAGTTCTCTAACTAGCTACTACGTGCCTCTATTTTCTTTTTCTTTTTGAGAAATTATTCCTATTCAAGCCCCCCTGATCCAAACAAGCACCTGGCTGCTCACACAGCCCAGCCTGGCTCTCTCCCAAGAATCCTGCAGCAGACCCTGCACCCGGGCTGGGGCTTCAGTGGCCCTGGTCCCTGTGCAGGTCCCAGGGATCTTATTGTCCTTAAGCACTCTTCTTACCATCTGATCTTTCGATGTCCTCTATCTTTGGTCTCCGATCTTCATATTTGCTGGAATACTGTTGGCTGTTCGCTCTGCTCCTCAGATCAGCTAGGTATTTCACTGGTGTTGAGGGGAAGTGGACTCCACTCCCACCTATCTCGCCGCCATCTTCCCGACAAGTCCACGTTAATTATATGTTATCAGGTCATTGGGAAAAACAAGATTCGTTTATTAGCTCATTCATGAAATACTTGTTAATACCTATGATATTTTAAGAACTATTTGAGCAACTAGAAGTATGAAACAAGTCAGGAAGATATGTCAAATTCTAGAAATATTTTGCAAATAGAATAAACAGAACTTGTTGAAGAATTTTATGTGAATATAAGATTATGTAAGGCATCAATAATTTGTTTTAGCAATTAAAGTTTTTGACTTGCCTAAGTACTGATATACGGAAAAATACATAGAGAAAATGTTATGGAATATGGAAACCAAGAGTTTGATTTTGAATTCGGTATGAGATGCCAATTAGATATCTAAGTGGAAATGTTTAAGAGAAAGTTGAGTGTTTAAATGCCTGTATTGGCATGTGAGAGCTTGTGCTAGACAGAATAATGTTTCCCCAATATGTCCATGTCCTACTACCCTGAAACCTGTGAATGAATATGTTAGTTTACATAGCAAAATGGGACAAGATTATTATTCAGTTGACCATAAAATAAAGAAATTATCTTGGATCACCAGGGTTGGCCCACAGTAATTACAACTGTCTGCAAGTGTAAAACTGGGAGGCGAAGAGTCATTGTCGGACTGATATAATTGCTGGTTCTGAAAATGAAGGGAAGGGCAGAACCAAGGAAGGCAGTGGAATTCTAAAAGCTAAAAAAAACAAGGAAAAGATTTTCCTTAGAGTTTCCAGAAAGAATGCAGACTGTTGACACCTTGCTTTTAGCCCAGTGAGACTTAACTTCTGTCCTACAGAATTCTAAGATAATTTTGTGTAGTATTCCTGAAGATTAGAGTAGAAGGATCAAGTCTCCATGCAGCTATTTCAAAGAAAACAAAAGACTCTTACAAATTATCTGGTGTTTCAACACTAAACTCAAAATGAATTAAAATTTGAAGTATAAGACTTGAAACCATAAATATCCTAGAAGAAAACATAGGCAGTAACATCTCAGACATTTCTCATAGCATTATATTTCTGATATATATCCTTGGGCAAGGGAAACAAAAGAAAAATAAACAAATGGTACTACATCAAACTAAAAAGTGTTTGCACAGTGAAAGATATGTCAACAAAATAAAAAGATAACCCATTGAATTGAGAGAACATGCAAGGGAGTCCTCCAAAATAGAATTATCTTCTGGAGGGTGGGCCCCCTATAATACAGGCTTCCCCTGCTGGGAACCCATTTGTATCTGTGTACCAGCTGGTGTTGTTTTGAAAGCCTTTGTTCTGCTTCAGTGAATTTTATTTTAAGACTCTTTCAACACTTTTGCCCATTTCACAATGGATTATTTATGAGTACACCTGCCCACACCATGCTGAGTGTTCAGCAGTTTTTGACCAAAAAAGGCATGATCCCTGAACCCACGCTCCCTATTAACCTGATCTTGCCACAAATGACTTTTTTTGTTTGTTTGTTTCCCCAGATGAAAAAAGTCCTCAAGGGGAGACATGCTGCTGATGTAGAAGAGGTGAAACAGAAAATGGCAGAAGCACTAACAGGTTTCAAAACTGACAGCTTAAAAACTGTTTTCAGAAGTGGAAAAATGTCTCAGTTGGTGTATTGCATTAAATGGAGAGTACTATAAGGAGACTGAAGTTTAAACATGTAGGAATAAATACACATTTTTTAATAAACAAATTCCAAGCTTTTCTGGGTCCCTCCTCATATTCACCAATGATAAATCTAATAAGGGGTTAATATCTAAACTGTATAAAGAACTTACAAAACTCAACACTAAAAAAAAAGTAAATATCTAATTTGAAAATTTTGACAAAGGACCTAATAGGCACTTCACCAAAGAAGACATACAGATGGACAATAGATATATGAAAAGTTGCTCAAAATCAATAATCATCAGAGAAATGCAGGTTAAAACCACAATGAGATATCCCCTCATACCTGTGAGCATGACTATCATGAATAGGTCCACAAACAACAAGTGCTGGCCACGTGTGGAGCAAAGGTAATCCTTGTGGAGTTTTGGTGGGAATGCAGACTGGTGCAGTTGATACAGAGATCTGATCAAATCACTAAGAAGGAGTAGGGAGGGGCCGTAGGAACAGGTTCCCTGAGGCAATTGTAAACAGTCTATGATAGGATTGGCTGAGAAGTTTGAATGCACACTGTGAGCATGGAATTATGGGCCAGAATATTTAAGCTAAAAAGGCAGAGGCTGTCTCTCTTTCTCTTCCTGGAGGATACCTGAATGATTGGGCTATGGCCTCCTGTGTTTCCCAAAAGTCAGTATTTTATTATTTTTTAAAAGATTTTTATTTCTTTATTTCTAGAGAGGGGAAGGGAGAGGGGAAGAGAGGAAGAGAAATGTCAATGTGTGATTGCCTCTTGAGTGCCCCCTACTGGGGACTTGGCCTGAAACCCAGGCCTGTGCCCTGACTGGGAATCAAACCAGTGACCCTTTGGTTTGCAGGCCAGTAACCAATCCACTGAGCCACATCAGCCAAGGCAGGACAGTATTTTAAATGCGAGATGGAACGCCAGGTACAGCCCATAGTGTGACCTGGCAGAGGGTGGCAGAATTATCTTTCTCTGGGTATTCTAGAGGGGACAGGCCTCAGCTCCCCTTTTAAAAGAGTTTCTGTATGGCCCCCAATGTGTAGCTCTGGTCCCTAGGGATCCTGTTCCCCACATGATCCCCTTCCCCACGTGGTCCCCCTCCCCAAAAGTCACACAGTCTGTTACAGTCAGGACTGACCACATCCTTATAGGTCTTCCAAAAATTTTAGATGAAGTATCTCTCTGAATCTTTCCAGATGACATGGGGAAGATCCCCTCAGCTCAACTATAATACAAGGCACTGACAGAATGATGTCCCCAACCTTCTGGAGATCTTTAGCCATGGGCATGCCTGTTCCCACTGTGCTGTTTCTGGAGCCCACACCTCACCAGCTTTCTCTCTCTACCCCAGTAGCTTGCGTGTCCTGAGCCGAGCTACAGACTTCCCAAATCTGTGCAGCCAGCATTGCTGGACTGGGGACTGGTGGTCATCCACCTAGAAAGCCTGGGCTATCGGCCCCCAGGTGCCGCACAGGCAGGCAATTCCTGTGTACCCCTGTGTACTCCCCAAGCTCTCATCTGTGTACACACTCACAAACAGATGCTTTTACTTACTGTTACTCTGTGTTCTGACTTCAAATCCAGTCTGTGTCTGAGAGCAGATGGACAGAGCTGCCAGCTACTCTGCCACCATATTGGATCCCCTGAAATAAGGTAATTAAAAACTAGCATGGAGAATGATGTAGAAACTCAAGAGTTAAAAAGTTTAGCCTTAATTGATAGGCTTAAGTGACTAATTTATGTGGAAAGCTGTTATTCCAAAATTACGTAGCTTTTAGAGACTCCTGGTCAAGATGGAGGTGTAGGTAGATACACTGTGCCTCCTTGCACAACCAAAATAAGGACAACAAAAAATTTAGAAACAACCAGAACTGACAGAAGTTTGAACTGTATGGAAGTCTGACAACCAGGGAGTTAAAGAAGAAACATTCATACCAACCAGTAGGAAGGGGCAGAGAGGGGCAGTCTGGCAGAGAGGACTCATGGCAAGGTGGCGGCTAGCAGAGCTGGTGGTCCCACATTTGTGTGCGAATACACTAGGAGGAACAACTGGGGAGCGAGACAGACTGCACTACCCACAGTTGCAGTGCAGGGAAATAAAGCCTGAAAACCTCTAACTGAAAAAACCTGTGGGGGTTGAGGCAGCAGGAGAAACTCCCAACTTCACAGGAGACTTTGTTGGAGAGACCCAAGGGTCCTAGAATGTATACAAGCCCACCCACCCAGAAGTCAGTACCAGAAGGGACCAGTTTGCCTGTGGGAAGTGGTGGAGGGAACTGAAAACCAGCAGAGAGCCAAACAAGTGTCATTATTCCCTCTCAGACCACTCTGCCACATACAGTGCCACCACACAGCAATGTGGGTTGCCCCACGCTGGCAAATACCTAAGGTTCCGCCCCTTACTATGTAACAGGTTCATGCAGACAAAAAAAAAAAAAAAAGGCCCAAATGAAAGAACACTTCAAAGATCCAGAAAAAATACAACTGAGTGATGAAGAGAGAGTCAACCTATCAGATGCAGAGTTCAAAACACTAGTAATCAGGATGCTCAAAGTATTGGTTGAGTATGATTGCAAATTAGAGGAAAAAGTGAAGGCTATGAAAAGTGAAATAATAGAAAATGTACAGGGAGGTTAATTTTGGAAGATGGCGGTGAGATAGGTGGGAAATGAGTCCACTTCCCCTCGGCACCAGTGAAACGCCTAGCTGATCTGAGGAACAGAGTGAACAGCCGATGGTATACCAGCATATGTGAAGATCGGAGACCAAAAATTGTAGAGGACATTGAAAAATCAGACAGTAAGAAGAGTGCTTAAGGACAATAAGGTCCCTGGGACCAGCATAGGGACCAGGCGGCTGAAGCCCCCAGCTGGGGCAGGAGGGTCTGCTGCAAGATTCTTGGGAAAGAGCCAGGCCAGGCTGTATGAGAGGCCAGGTGCTTGTTTGGACCAGGGGGCTTGAATAGGAGGAATTTCTCAAAAAGAAAAAGAGAAAATAGAGGTACTCAGAGGCTGTTTAGAAAATTCTCTGCAGCAGCTGTGGCCTCTTGCGCCCCCACTCCCTCATCCCCTGGACTGTGAACACCAGATAAGCAGCCTCAGCACACACCTGAAGCCCAGGTTTGTGGGCACCCAGATCGGCGGCAAGGCTGCCTGGGTGCACAGGCCTAAAGCCACTGGGTAGGTGCACACCCCAATCAGCAGCCTGGGAACCCACATCTAAAACCCATGGTGGGTACACACCCTGATCAGTGGCCAGGCTGTCCAGTCACACATGCTCAAAGCCCCCCAGTTGGTGTGCAACCCAATCAGCGGCCTGCGTGCCCACACCTGAAACTCTGGGTGGGTGAGCAACCTGATCAGCAGCCAGACTGCCCAGGCCCATAGGCCCAATGCCAGGGGTCGGTGTGCACCCAGATCAGTAGCCCCGCTGACCAGACGCACAGGCCCAAAGACCCCGGTTCAATGCTTACCCTGATCAGCGGCCTAGGCACCCACACCTGAAGCCCAGGGTGGGTTCGCACCCAGATCAATGGCCTGGCTGCCAGCAGGAGACCACACCTGAAGCACATGGGACTGAACACCTCCCACCTAGCCCCTGCCCACAGAGCATTGCAGGGCCTACTCATGCTCTAGGAGGAAGGCAGAACACCCAGCAGAGGGGAGCTGAAGGGCTAGGGGACACTGCAGTCCCAGGAAAGACTTGACTCAGTAGGGGGCTGAACTACCCCGAAGGAGCACTGAGAGCCCCTAGCATCTAGGACAGCAAAGAGCAAGAAGGTGGAATGTTATTTGTCCCTAATTGGTGCACCTCAAGGACAACACAACTGGTGGACTAAAGGCCTAGGGAGGAGCAGAAGGACCCTGAGGAACTGGACTGGAGTCTGGAAAACAGCAAAGAGTGTGGCTCAGGAAGGGAGAAAAGTGAAACCAATCCCTCCACCCACCCCCTCCCGTTTCACAGACAGGAAGAACAGCAGACCTGACCTGACCTGTTTAAAGCCAGCAGATATTTCCCGTTTTTTTTTTTTTAATTCCTTCTTCCTTCCTTCCTTTACTTTTTTATTCCTTCTTACTGCCTTCTTTTATTTATTTATGTATTTTAGTTCTTGTAAAAATTCCTTCTTATTTTCTTTCCTCTGATCTTTTTTTATTCCTTCCTCCTTCCTTCCTTCCTTTTCCTCTATTCCTTTTTCCTTCCTTTGCTTTTTCTGTTTTTTTTCTCCTTTTCCCACAGGTGAGACAATAAAACCTGGAGCTCTGAAAAGACCAGAGTTAGACCCAAACGGGGGTCATCCTAATAACTGAGACAGCGAGACAAATTTCACTTTGCTACTCCAGAGAACTTGCAAGGTGGGAGCGGTGAACACCAGTATACCTGTTCAAAGAGGAAATGCACCAAAAAAGGAACCAACAATAGATAACAAAGGAAGAAGGTGAAGAAGAGAGTGGAAGCCACACTAACCTCAATCCAGGACTGCTCTGGAAATACAACGAAACAAGGGAGAAATTACTCAGAACAAAAAACTGAACAAGAGCAAGAGAGAAGCCTCAAAACCTGGTACACACAGAAGAATCAGATTCAACACAAACTGTCCACATCTGCACAACAGAATACGAGATGTGGTGCATGGAATGACCCTGAATATACCAGCTCAGTGGAAGGACCCATTAAAGAAAGATCCAACAACAATCAAAACCCAAAGGCATACAGAGAGCCAACATAAGAAACAGCCCAAGACCAGCAAGCTCAGGAGAATAAGAAGATGGCACCACTGAATCCCACTGGTATTCTACCATAGAAGTTCATCCAATAAACCAAGGGAGTCAGAACACATCAATTTAAGAAGCAGAGACTAACAAGAAGAGTCTCACAAAAGGGAGAGGACGAAGAACCAATGCCGAAATGAAAGGAAAGGAGGAAGCCTCAGAAAGAATGCTAAAAGAAATAGATGCAAGTCAACTGTCAGAGAGTGAGTTCAAAGCAATGGTTATCAGGAAGCTCAATGAGGTCACAGAGAATTACCAGAAACTACAGGGAAACTACAATGAACTCATTGCAAACTATATCAACATGAAAAAGGAAACAGAAACTATCAACAAGGGCCAAGAGGAAATGAAGAATGTAATATCTGAACTGAAAATCATAGTAGCAAAGGAAATGATCAGCGAACTGGAGGACAAAGTAGAAAAAAAAAACCTGAGAGCAAAACAAGGAAAAGAGGCTGAGAAAGAATGAAGAGGGATTAAGGGAAGTGCAGGAAAACATGAAACATGATAATAGGGATACCAGAAGGAGAAGAAGAAGAGCAAGGGATAGAAAACATGTTTGAAAAAGCAATGATGGAAAATTTCCCTAATTTGATGAGAGAAAAAGTCACACAAATCCAGGAAACACAGAGTGCCCCAAGCTAGAGGAAACCAAAGAGGCCCAATGCAAGACACATAATAATTAAAATGGCAAAATTCCAAGACAAAGAGAGGATCTTAAAGGCAGCAAGGGAGAAACAGGAAGTAACATACAAGGGAGCCCCAATAAGGTTAGCAGCTGACTTCTCCATGGTATCTGTCCAAGCCAGAAGAGAATGGCAAAAAATACTCCAAGTAATGAGAACCAGAGACCTGCAACCAAGGCTACTTTACCCAGCAAGGCTCTCAATCAAGAGGGAACGTCAAATAAAGAGCTCCCGAGACAAAAGAAGTCTAAAAGAATACACTGCCACCACACCAGCTCTGCAAGAGATGCTAAAGGGACTGCTTTAAGGAAAGGAAGGAAAAGAGAAAGACAGAGGAACACAGGTAGGAAATAATGGCAATGAATAACTACCTATCGATAATAACCTTAAACATAAATGGATTAAACACTCCAATCAAAAGACATAGAATAGCTGAATGGATAAGAAAACATGACCCACACATATGCTGCCTACAAGAGAACCATCTCAGGACAAAAGACTTACACAGACTGAAAGTGAAGGGCTGGAAACAAATTTTCCAAGCAAACGGACAGGAAAAAAAAGCAGGGGTAGCAATACTCATATCAGACAAAATAGACTTCCAAAGAAGGGCCATAAAGAGAGACCCAGAAGGTCACTTCATAATACTCAAAGGAAGAATCCACCAAGAAGACATAAACATTGTAAATATATATGCACCCAACATAGGAGCACCCAAGTACATAAAGAAAATCTTGGAGGATTTCAAGAAAGATATTGACAGCAACACAATTATAGTAAGGGATTTTAACACCCCACTATCAAAAATGGACAGGTCTTCCAAACAAAAGATCAACAAAGATATTGTGTCACTTAACAATACCCTAGAGGAAATGGACTTAACTGATATATACAGAGCTTTTCATCCCAAAGAAGCAAAATACACATTCTTTTCAAGTGTCCATGGAACTTTTTCAAAGATAGACCACATGATAGGACACAAAGCAAGCCTCAACAAATTCAAGAACATTGAAATCATATCAAGCATTTTCTCTGACCACAAGGGTCTGAAACTAGAAACCAACCCCAAGGGTAAAAACCCAAAACACTCAAAATCATGGAGACTGAATAGCATGCTATTAAACAATGAATGGGTCAAGAATGAGATTAGGGAAGAAATCAAAAACTTCCTGGAAACAAATGAAAATGAACTCACAACAACCCAAAACCTATGGGAGACAGCAAAGGCAGTCCTGAGAGGGAAGTTCATAGCAATACAGGCCTATCTTAAGAAGATAGCAACATTTCAAACAAACAACCTAACCCTACCCTACAGGAACTGGAGGAACAACAAGAAACACAGCCCAGAGCAAGCAGAAGGAAGGAAATAACCAAGATCAGAGCAGAGTTAAATGACATAGAGACTAAAAGCACAATTCTAAGGATCAATAAATCCAAGAGCTGGTTCCTTGAAAAGATAAACAAAATCGACAAGCGTTTAAGCAGGCTCATTAAGAAAAAAAAGGGAGAGGATTCAAATAAATGCAATTAGAAATGAAAGAGGAGAGATTACAACTGATACCACTGAAATACAAAGGATTGTAAGAAATCACTATGAAGAACTGTATGCCAAGAAATTTGAAAACCTAGGTAAAATGGACATGTTTCTAGAAAAATATAATCTTCCAAACCTGAATGAAGAAGGAGCAGAAAGTCTGAACAGACCAATAACAGCAGATGAAATTGAAGCAGTAATCAAAAAATTCCCGAAACACAAAAGCCCTGGGCCAGATGGTTTCACAGGAGAATTGTACATAGCATTTAAGGAAGAGCTAACTGCTATCCTTCACAGAATATTCCAAAAAATCCAAAATGATGGAAGACTCCCAAATTCTTTTATGAAGCCAGCATCATCCTAATGCCAAAACCAGATAAAGACACAACAAAGAAAGAATACTTCTAGCCAATATTGCTGATGAACATAGACAATAAATTTCTCAACAAAATATTGGCAAACCGCATCCAGCAATACATTAAAAAGATCACCCACCATGACCAAGTGGGATTCATCCCAGGGATGCAAGGATGGTACAATGTTTGCAAATCAAAAAACATAATACATCACATAAACAACAGCAAAGACAAAAATCACATGATCATATCAATATATGTGGAAAAAGTATTTGATAAGATACAATACCCATTTATGATAAAAACCCTCAGCAAAGTGGGATTAGAAGGAGCATTCCTCAACATAATAAATGCCTATATGAGAGACCTACAGCCAACATCATACTCAATGGGCAAAAACTTAGAGCTTTCCCACTAAGATCAGGAACAAGACAAGGATGCCCTCTCTCTCATCACTCCTATTCAACAGAGTATTGGAAGTCCTAGCGACAGCAATCAGACCAAAAAAAAAAAAAAAAAAAAGCAATAAAAGGCATCCAAATTGGAAAGGAGGAAATGAAACTGTCACTGTTTGCAGATGACAGGAAAGTGTACATGGAAAATCCTATAGACTCCACCAAAAAACTAGTTGACCTAATAAATGAATTTGGCAAAACAGCTGGATACAAAGTCAATACTCAGAAATCAAAGGCATTCCTGTATACCAACTATGAAACAGCAGAAAGAGAAATCAGGAAAGAAATTCATTTGATATAGCAACAAGGAAAATAAAGTACCTAGGAATAAACCTAACCAAGGAGGTACAAGACCTGTCCTCAGAAAACTACACAACACTGAAGAAAGAAATTAAGGAAGACACAAACAAATGGAATCATGTACCATGCTCATGGATTGGAGGAATTAACTTCATCCTAATGGCCATACTACCCAAAGTGATTTATAGATTCAACTCATATCTATTAAAGCACCCATAACATATTTCACAGAAATAGAACACACATTTCAAAAATACATATGGAACCATTAAACTACCCCAAATAGCTGCAACAATTTTGAGAAAGAAGCACAAAGCAGGAGGGATCACAATACCTGATTCAAACTCTATGACAAGGCCACTGTAGTCAAAACGGCCTGGTATTGGCATAAAAACAGACACATAGACCAGTGGAACAGAACAGAGAGCCCAGAAAGAAATCCAAGTCTCTACAGTCAATTCATATTTGACAAAGGATGCAGGAGCATAAAATGGGGCAAAAGTCGCCTCTTCCACAAAAAGTGTTGGGACATTTGGAACTGTAGTTGCAAAAAAATGAAACTCGATCACCAACTTATACCATACAGAAAAATAAACTCAAGGTGTATAAAAGATAAATATAAGTCATAACACCATAAAAGTCTTAGAGGACAACATTGGCAGGAAAATCTCAGAAAATACATGCAGCAACATCCTCACAGACACATCCCCTAAAGCAAGTGGCATAAAGGAAAGAAGAAACAAATGGGACCTCATCAAAATGAAAAGCTTCTTCTAGGCTAAAGAAAACAGCGATAAAATATAAAGAGAACCAGCAGTATGGGAAAACACATTTGCTAATGATACCTCAGACAAGGGCCTGATCTCCAAAATATATAAAGAACTCACACAACTTCACTCCAGGAAGACTAACAACCCAATTAAAAAATGGGCAAAGGACTTGAACAGACACTTCTCCAAGGAAGATATACAGAGGGCCCAGAGACATATGAAAAGATGCTCAGCATCACTAGCCATCAGAGAGATGCAAATTAAAACCACAATGAGGTACCATCTCACACCAGTCAGAGTGGCCAACATAAACAAATCAAGAGACAAATATTGGAGAGGATGAGGAGAAAAGGAACCCTAGTACATTGTTAGTGGGAATGCAGACTGGTGCAGCCACTGTGGAAAACAGTATGGAATTTCCTCAGAAAACTAAAAATGGAACTGCCCTTTGACCCAGCAATTCCGCTGCTGGGATTATACCCTAAGAACACTGAAACACCAATCCAAAAGAACCTGTGCACCCCAATGTTCATAGCAGCACAATTTACAATAGCCAAGTACTGGAAGCAACCTAAGTGCCCATCAGCAAACGAGTGGATCCAAAAACTATGGTACATTTACACAATGGAATTCTATGCAGCAGAGAGAAAGAGGGAGCTCATACCCTTTGCAATGGCATGGATGGGACTGGAGAGCATTATGCTAAGTGAAATAAGCCAGGCAGTGAGGGCCAAATACCATATGATCTCACGTTTAGTCAGAACATAATCAACAAGAGAAAGAAGGAAACAAAATATAACCAGGGACATTTAAGGTAAGAACAATCTACCAATAGCCAGAGGGGAGTGAGGAGGGGACAGTGGGGAGAGGGGATTACAGGAACTACTATAAAGGACACATGGACAAAATCAAGTGGGAGGGTGGAGGTGGGGTAGCGAGATGGGTTCATCTGTGGTGGGGTGGAGGGTTGGCGAGAAAATGCAGACAACTGTAATTGAATAACATAAAAATGTTTAAAAAATAAAGAAATAATAAAATAAAAAAATAAAAATAAAATATACAGTGAACCAACAGTGATGGGAAGGAAACTGGATCTCAAATCATTGGTTTTGAACAGAAGAAAGAAATGAACATTCAACCAGAACAGAATGAAGGAACAAGAATTCAAAAAAATGAGGAGAGGCTTAAGAACCTCTGGGAGAACTTTAAATTTTCCAACATATGAATCATAGTGGTACCAGAAGGGGAAGGGAAGACCAAGAACTTGAAAACTTATTTGAAAATAAAATGAAGGAAAACTTCCCCAATATGACAAAGGAAATAGATTTCTAGGATGTCCAGGAAGCTTAGAGTGTCCCAAAGAAGTTGGAGCCAAGGAAGCACACACCACGTCACATCATAATTACACTACCCAAAATTATAGGGAAGGAGAGAATCTTAAAAGCAACAAGGGAAAAGGGGACAATTACCTATAAAGGAGTTTCATGAAGACTATCAGTTAATTTCTCAAAAGAAACCTTACAGGGAAGAAGGGGCTGGGAAAAAATATTCAAATTCATGTAAGGCAAGGACCTACATCCATGATTACTCTATCCAGCAAAGCCATCATTTAGAATTGAAGGGCAGATAAAGTGCTTCCCACATAAGGTCAAGTTAAAGGAGTTCATCATCATGAAGTCCTTTTTATATGAAATGTTAAAGGGACATATCTAAGAAAAAGAAGAATATCAAAATTATGAAGAGTAAAATGACAACCCTCACAACTATTAACAACTGAACTTAAAAAAAAAAAAACTAATCAAGCAACTAGAACAGGAACAGAATCACAGAAATGGAGATCACATGGAGGGTTATCAGTGGGGAAGGAAAGGGGGAATGGGGGAAAAGGTGCAGGGAATAAATGGCATAACTGGAGGTAGAAAATAGACATGGGTAGGTTAAGAATCATATAGGAAATGTAGAAGCCAAAGAACTTATATGTATGACCCATGGACATCAACTAAGGGGGGCAGGAATGAACTAAGGTGGGGAGGAATGCAGTTGGGCAAGGGTGTGCAGGGCAGGGGGGATAAAAAGGGGAGATGCAACAACTGTAATAGCATAATCAATAAAATATGTAAAGAAAACAAATAAAAAAACAAAATTATGTAGCTTTTAAAATAAAGACTCCATTCCTTTTTCACCAATCCTCTGCCTATGGAACTTTGCCTAGAGGGTGGCAGCAGGCATCAGGATCCCACTTGCTGTTCTATTACAAGCCACTGTGCATAGCAGAATGGAGTTACCTCAAAATGTTAAAAATGAAGCTACTTTATTACCCAGTAATTCTTCTTCTGGAAATATATCTGAAGAAACTTAAAACACTGACTTGAAAGAATATATGCACCCTTATGTCCATTGCAGCAGTATTTACAATAACCATGATTTAGAAGCAGCCCAAATGCCCATTAGTAGATGAGTGAATAAAAAAGCTGTGGTACATTTACACAATGGAAAACTAAGTGAAATAAGCCATTCAGGGAAAGACAAATGTCCTATGTTTTGACTTATATGTGGAACCTAGTGAACAAAATAAACAAAGTAGAAACAGACTTATAGATAAGGAGAACAGACTGATAGCTCTCACAGGAGAGGGGTTTTGAGGAGCTGGGTAAAATAGAGGAAGGGATTAAGCAAAACAAAATTCTCATATGCACAGATAACAGTATATTGCTTACCAAAGGGAAAGGCAGGATTAGAAGAAGATAAAAGGAGAATAAATGATAACAGAAGGAGACTTTACTTTGGGTAGTGCACACACAATACAATAAACAGATAATGTATTATAGAATTGTACACTTGAAAACGATATAATTTTATGAACAAATGTTACTTCAATAAAGTCAATATATTTTAATTACTTGATGTTTCATTTTTGAGTTTGTTTTTTTTGCATTTTTTAACTTGTTGTCCAAGTACAGTTGTCTCCATTTTCCCACCACCACTTTCCCCGACCACACCCACCCCACATCCCTCCCCCAATCCTTCCCCTCTTTGGCTTTGTCTATGGGTCTGTTATACAAGTTCCTTGACAACCCTTCCCTTTCTTTTCCCCATTATACCCCTCCCCCTCCATTCTGGTTATTGTCGATTTGTTCTTTATTTCAATCTCTAGTTATATTTTGCTTGCTTGTTTGTTTTGTTGATTAGATTCCACTTATAGGTGAGATCATATGGTATTTACTTTCACCACCTGGCTTATATCATTTAGCATAATGCTCTCCAATTCCATCCATGCTGTCATGAATGGTAGGGTGTTTGAGAGAGTTTACACATTTGGGAAGAAGTTGTAGCATTCCAATAAATAATAGATACACAAAAAAACAAACAAGTCTAAAAGTAAAACAAAAAAAGGTAGTTTTATTTCAAGTTTTAAAAAGGTTGTAAAATACATATAATCATAATATACTACACAGCTTGATCTTTATCAGTATTTACCTGTTGATAACAATACAAACACCAATTCTTTAATTAACTGAATTTGTGGAGTATTTGGAGGTGAGGAGAAAAAAAATGTGTGTTAGCAACAGATGCTTTTGTAAACCTTCTAAAACAGAAATAAAACTAAAACTGAAAAAAAAATCAAATAGCCTTGAGCAGTGTGTCTGAGTTGGTTGGACACTGTCCCACAAATGGAAAGGTTGCCAGTTTGAGTCCTGGTCAAGACACATGCTGGGACTGCAGGAGTGGCCCTGGTCAGGGCATGTGCAAAAGGCAATCAATGTTTCTCTCTCACATCAATGATTGTCTCCTTCTCTTTCTTCCTTCTCTCCCTCTATCTAAAAATAAATAAAATTAAAATAAATAAATAAAATCTTAAAAAAATCAAGAAATACCACCTTAAATATATTATTTAGAAATATAAATGTTTATATATTTATATTTTATATAAATATATTTATATAAATATATTTATATTTAAATACAAAATAACTAAAAAAATGAAAGTAATTGCCACTGGGGAATGGGATGGTTGTATTTTATATGTTTTAGATCTATATAATTTTAAAGAGCCTGTATATCTATTACTTTAATACAAATAAAATTAATTTAGAATAGAGAAAAAAAGAAGTATAAATAAGTATTGGATGTTGCCTCCAGTAGAGTGTACTTCCTGGAGTTCAGTAGAGGCTAACAACAAAAAAAAATAGGTATGAGCTAGGCCAGCCATAATCAAAACTATCCAGTAGGTAATTATGTAATTTGCACAGTGTAAGAACATGATGTTTAATTTTTTAAAAGATATGTTATAAAAATTATGTCATTACACTCATAAAATGATGTGATTAAGATGGCAGAATTTTTTTTGTAGTAATACTGTGTTCTTCCTTGTAGACATAAAATTATGTCACAAACTATTTTAGAAGAATCTTTTGTTTTTTTCCAAAAAATATTTGTCTATTTCTTTATAAAGACCAAGAAGGTCATTCCATCACCTGAGTATCAGGGAGACATTGATTCAAATGAGAAAGAGGTCCTCTCCACATGAGATTCACCTGTAAGATAAGAAAATAAGCCAGTCCCAGATGACAGTGTAGAAGGATAAAGGGAGGAAATTGGTGCAGGAGAAGCAGTGACCTGGTAAAAATTAACTCATCAACTTATGAACTAGTTTTTTAGAATCATTAGACTAAATGCCATCTAAAACTTCCTTCTAGCTCAAATATCAAATTTAATGATATTCAGAGGTAAGGTCTACTTTGTGTATGATGCTAATATGACTTGGTGCTATAGGGCAAGATTTATGTCTAACAAACTTTGTATAGTGCATGCAACAGCATGATAAGTAGGAAGAATGCTCATGTGATTTACTATCCAAACTGGGACATTTTGACACAAATAAAGGGGGTGCTAAAAATAATTATAGGCCTACATTATGACTAGTTGAGAGAAATCTGAAAGTATAGTCACCCTACACTGATACGACTTTTTATACTGTGAAACAATGCCTCAGCCACTGGGTAGTGGTCATGAAATAAGCAGCTGTGTTGGTTTTCAAAGCTTACCTAATTGATGAACACCTGGTGGCAGATAACCAGCCATTAAAAATCAATTATACCCAACAATCTGCATCTAAGACATACTACACCAATCTTGTCACACTCATCAGATCTAACTGTTTCTAAATAAACACATAACACCACTCAAGCCAGTGTCTTTGCAATTTGTGTGGCTGGAAGTGAATTTCATCGGTGGTTTCTTTTTCACCCATAGTGAAGAGAATTCCTATTGATCCACCCCTGATGGTTGACAGGTCAGGAGACTAGGCAACAGTTTGAATAAAGCTCTAAATTCAAGGGTAACCAAAGCATTCACTTTCCTGTGTAAGCCATTAAGGTAACATAAAATGTATCATAAATAGAAGAAGCTGATTCATAAAATAGAAAGAAGGTGATAGTGATCAGGATCTAGATTTAGGGTATGATGAGAGAATTAGAAGTTAGTAATTAAAGTAAGTGCAACTTTAGAGTAGAGTGTTGAAAAAAATTTTGTTTTCCTATACAAATCTCAGCTCAAAAGTTGGATACGTTTCTGTATTACGAGTTTTATCTGTAGCATATACCCGAGGACAATCACTGAACAAAATATCCTCATCTTAATCTAAAAATATATTATACTAGAGATGAGTAGGTTGAGGGAATATGATGGGTCTGGTTCTTAGAATACGACCCCAAGGAAAGCCAAAATCTTCTAATTTTAGCCATGCTTGGATTCTAACTTGAAGAGAAATCAAAGACATCTGGATTAAGTCCTATCCTTTGGCAGGCCACAAGAACTAGAGGTCATTGCATAGAGGTCATTTAATTAAAAGTAAAAATCACTTTGAAAAAACTTTACATCAGTAATCATCAAAGAATTTTTCTATAATAGATCCAAAAATACTTTAGAAATATAGCAGTATGGCTGTTTTGGGTCAGAGGGCATCCCCTTATTATCTTTTATCTGCCAAGTAGCTAACAGACTAGTCACAAAGAAAGGTTTCTGGGATTATACCCTAAGAACCCTGAAACACCAATCCGAAAGAACCTATGCACCTCAATGTTCATAGCAGCACAATTTACAATAGCCAAGTACTGCAAGCAACCTAAGTGCCCATCAGCAAATGAGTGGATCCAAAAACTATGGTACATTCACACAATGGAATTCTATACAGCAGAGAGAAAGAAGGAGCTTATACCCTTTGCAACAGCATGGATGGAACTGGAGAGTATTATGCTAAGTGAAATAAGCCAGGCAGTGAGAGACAAATACGATATGATCTCACCTTTAACTGGAACAGAACCAACAAAAGAAAAAAGCAAACAAAATATAACCAGAGACATTGAAATTAAGAACAATGTAACAATAGCCAGAGGGGAGTGGGGAGGGGATAGTGGGGGGAGGGGTCTATAGGAGCTACTATAAAGGACACAAGGACAAAATCAAGGGGGAGGGTAGAAGTGGGGGAAGGAGGTGGGACTGGCTGGGGTGGGGTGGAGGAATGGGGAGAAAATGCAGACAATTGTAACTGAATAAAAATTTAAAAAATAGAAAGGTTTTATACGTTTTTCCCCCGACATAAGTTTTACAATGAATATGAACAAAATATGTGTGCAATGTCATGAAACTGATATACATAAAAAATTAGATTTCTTTACAGGTATAGTTGTTTAACTTGACTTTCCTATATAGATCAGTACATATTTTTGAACATAAAATAACTGGCTTAATTATCTTGACTTTATAATCCAAACACTGTTCCTCCATTTTTAACTGTATAATGATTGTCTATTTTTAATTAGAATTTAATTATTAAAATTTGGAAGGAAGTTTAGAGATTATTTAGTCCAAATCCCCTTAAATAGTTGAAGTTATTGAGTGTTTGGAGGGTGGCCCAAGGTCAGCTCTTACATCTTTATAAATTGAGATTGGAGACCCAAAGCCAGATCTCCTAGCTCCAAAGTCACTGCTAATTTTTTCAACTGTTTTTTAAACTGTATGGCTTGTATTTTATATTTACATGTTTATGAAGAACTAAGTCTGATTATAGCATAATATAACTTAAACACATATTGATTCTTTGGAACTAAAATATAAGTAAACTAACACTTGTTAAGCTATTTAACTCATTGTTTCTAATGGGCTTAATAATCCATCATTTTATTTTTTTAATTTCTTGTAATGCTCAGTTATACAAATGTAATAGACATATATACTTTTATGGCTATGTACATACTGCAACATTTATGTGCAATGTATTTGAAATTTACATTGTAAAATATTTTAATTTTATATAAGAGTATATCTAGAAAAATGAGGTCAGAATTTTTATGATAGTCAATGCATATATGAAAATTATATAAACTACCATTCATAAAATTCACAACTCATATTTATGTTAAATAGCCAGATGTTTTAGTACAGTTTTCAATGGTTGTATTTTCAGCTGCTTTTAAAACTACCTGCTCATTCATCTGAGGACACCATTTCAAATTCACTCCAGCCCTAGAAATAATAATTTAAGCACTTTATTGCATTGTGTGACTTTTTCTGACATTTGTTGTTCTAAACAGAAAAGTACTTAGAGTGACAAAGATGGTGTTTTTTACTATTTTACTCATGCTAAAAAGATAGGCCAGAGAGCCGTACAACCCATAACAATGTGAAAATCTTTATATGAAGTTGTTCACCAGAGACTTGTCAGTGGGCTGAGCCATATTGGATCTGGCAGCCTTTCTACTGGGACAGTATTTGCCTTGAAGTACTATCTTTTCTCTTTTTCGATGTCAGCCTGAAGGCTCTTAGACAACATATGTTCATTTCATGTCTTAGAGATATTGCTTCTGGTATAGCAAATGCATTACCACATTGAGCTTTTTTTGTAAAACAGATGGTACATATTAAGGTCTGTGTTTCTTATACAATTTCTGTAACAATGGCACTGCATTCTTCACATTGACAAAAGTATCATCAACATCATGCAGTGCAGCCCTAGATTATGTCAGGATGGTAAATGAACACTTCAAAAAGAAAGATCAATGATAAAAGTGAACCAAAACCTTTTGAGACTCCCAAACTAAAATTGTTCTCTTAAAACTTCGGTTAGGAAATACCCAATACTTCTAATCATTAGAGGTCCTCTGTCAAATGGCTTTTCAAGGAAAACAATAGCATATCTACAGAATAGTTAACTTTCAGAAATGAGGTTATAAAGTAGACTCCCCTAACCTTAGTCAGCCCAATATATGTCAGTATAAGTAATATTTTAAGGATTAAACTGCTGTTGCATGAATTTTAGAAGTCACTTAGCACTAACTAGAATCATTCTAAAAAAACAGGCTAACATTAGGGTTGGAAATCAGGTTGATATTTACCTAAATAAGCTTATTGCATTAACTGTGATCTCTAGAATATTTATTTTGAATATTCTATAATGTCCACTAAAGGGAAAAACTGTTGAAAGCAATGTTTAGATTCAGCAAGTCTGTGAATCTGGAGACACACATTCCTATCCCTCACATACCTTTGTCTACAAAAAGACTTCTAATCACGGCCTCTTAATTTGATATCAATGCTCAGAACTCTTCTAATTTTTCTTATGGGACAGGAGGCTTAAATTTCCAGTTTTGTCATCTAAACATGGAAATTCTGATAGGAAACAAATTCCCATAAAAAAATATATGGGAGAAACCATAGTGTTAGGGTGAGTTGCAAGCCAGCCAGAAATTTCAGAGCAGCACTAGAACGATATTAAAAAACTAGATTTCTGCACACAACTCTGTCTGTCTAAGAAACTATAAGTATACCTCGTATACAGGGAGATACAAGGGAATACAGTGAAATTAGAAGGTAAGAGAGAGATTTGAGGACTGGATGAACATAGAATGACCTTTCTAACTCACACACAGAAGGTAGAAGCTTTCTGTACTTAAAACATTTTAATACAACCTCTGTCTGCATTATTTATTGCCTCATAAGCCCTGAAATCACAAAAGAAAGTCAGGAAACCAAATTAAAAACTAAAAACCAGAATGAAAGAATTGAGCAGACATATGAGCAGTAACAACAACAACAACAACAACAGCAACAACAACAAAAGAAACAAGATTTTCTGAAGCTGTCAAATTACTAAAAATAAAAATAAAACGAAAGCTAATAAATGAAAATACACTTATAAAAATAAATTAAAAAATACAAGTTACTAAAATATATCATCTAAAATGATTAGATTTCAACCAAAAATTAGGAGAAATTCAAAGAAATAGCAATTTGTTATCCATATACTGTATCACTAGAAACTATTTCAAATTGATCTTAGATTTGCAGTTAGCAAACAAAGACTTCAAGAAAGCTATGTGAATGTGAAACATTCTATAGGTGAATAATTCTTTAATCCTCATGCTATTTACAAATGAATTATGTAATTAATTTAATTCTTGTTTACTTGGAGATTTTCATTTTCTTATCCATTTTATATTTATTATGGCTAGCTTTATGGTTTTACATAAGGTGATAAAATGTTATTAAATTATTAATGGTTATTGTACAACTGTATATATTTAGTAAAAATCATGAAACTTCACATTTAAAGTGGGTGAACTTTATGATATGTAAATTACACACCAATACAGTTGTTTAAAAGGATACAAAGGGGAAAACAAGTTTCAAGAGAAAGTCATAAATATTCAATACAGGAGAAATGCAATATATGAACAATAGTAGTTCTCAAAAAAGAAAAACAACAAAATAGAATGACTATTTAAATTTATAACTCAAGGACTCCTCTTAAAATTAAAATACAGGTATATTTTGAAATTACATATTGAAAGGGCACAATGAATTAAAAGCAGAATTCACTCCAAACAACTAATACCAGGACATATTTTGCAAATCTAAATAACACTGTTTGAAATAAGATCAACAAAATAGATAATCTATTAGCTGACCTAATCACAGGCAAAGGGAGAAAATACAAAAATTGAAAAACACAAGTGTAAAATAACTATCAGAAGATTTTTTTAAAAATTGTAGGATAAAGAGTATATGTGTATTCTTATGCAAAAATACTTTAAAACCCAAATGAGATTCATTGTTTAAAGAAACATATTACTTACCAAATTGATGTCAGTAGACACAAAAAGTCTAAACAAGCCAATCACCATAGAGAAAGAGAAAATCTAATAGAGCTTACACCACTCTTCTACCCCCAATATGCACAATAAATCACCAGGCCTAATTTTTCCACTGGGTATTCTATCAAACATTTATGAATCATATACCACTCATTCTGCTTAAACTATTACAGAGCATTAAAAAAAATAAGAAACAAACCTCCAACTTAATTTTTCTTTATTAAACACAACTATATTGTTTAGGGAGGACTACATTTAATTTTTTAAAAATTGAGGTACAATTTTCATACCATAAAATCCACCTTCATTTTAAATGTACAAGTTAACAATTTGTAGTAAATTGCCAAGGTGTGCTATAATCATACAATCCACTTTTAAAACATTTTCCTCACTCCAATAAAGTCTCCCTGCCCACTTGTAGCTAAATTTTATTCTCACCTTAGCCTTAGGCAACTGTTAATTTATTTACTGGCTCTAGAAATCTGACTTTATTAAGCATTTTATATGAATTAATTCATAAAATATGTTGTCTGTTGTGTTGACTTCTTACATTTATCATGTTGGCTTTGAGTTTATCCATGTTGTACAGTATACAAATATTTCCCTTTTTTCAATTTAGTTCTGAAAAAAGTCTATCAGTGAATGAAAAATATAACAAAAATTAACCAAAAAATAAAACCATAGACCTCACATTTAAATATCAAAGTAAAAATCTTCAGTGAAATATTTCCAAATAGAATCCCACCGTCTTACTAATAGAGTGAAGGATAAAAAAATATGATTATATTCCTGGATATAGAAAGGCATTTGAAAAAATTTTAACATTGTTTATTTGAAACACTCAGCAAAATTTGGATTGATGAATATTTTTAATATGATAAAATATATGTGTTTTAATCTAAAAACCATCCCTTCTTGTGGAAATGTTAGAGACTTTCCAACTAAAGCCAGGGACAAGAAAAAGTTACCTACTGTTTTACCAATTTATTTTTAGGGGTAAAGAATTATACAGATTGGAATTGGCATGTCTTTTCAGATGACATGGATAATATATCCATACATATATGCAAATATTCATATATGTGTGTATGTGTATGTGTATATATATATATGCAAAACTGAAAAGAATCAATGGAAAAAACACCAAAAACAATAACAAAATTTCCCTGGTTGGTGTGGCTCAGTGGATTGAGTACTGACCTGAAAAACAAAGGGTCACCGGTTGGATCACCAGTCAGGGCACATGCGTGGGTTGCAGGACAGGTCCCCAGTAGGAGGTGTGCAAGAGGCAACAACAAATTGATATTTCTCTCCCTATCTTTCTCCCTCCTCTCCCCTCTCTCTAAAAATAAATAAATAAAATATTTAAAAAGCAGTAACAAAATTTAATACATTTCAGGTGCATTAGTTTCTAATGCTATTGTAACAAATTACCAAAATATAATATGTTAAGATAACAAAAATGTAATACCTTGCAGTTCTGGGTGTCACTTGTCAAAATCAGGGTGTTGGCATAAATACATACATCTGGAGGCTCTAAGGAAATTCTGTTTCTTTGCCTTTCCTACCTTCTGTAAGTCATTCTAATTTTCTCTTCTTGTGGCCCCTGCTATCCTCAAAGCCAGAAACAACAACTCAAATCTTTCCTACATAGCACCACTCTAAAAGTAATGGTCCTGTCCTGATTGGTGTGGCTCAGTGGGTTGGGCATCATTCTGCAACTGAAAAGTCACCAGTTTGATTTCCTGTCAGGGCACAGGCTTGGGATGCCAACCAGGTCCCCCATCATGGGCATGAGAGAGATAATCAATCAATGTTTCTCTCACAAGTTGATGTTTCTTTACTTCTTTTTCTCCTTCCCCTCTCACCTATCTAAAAAATAAATAAAATCTTTTTTAAAAAAGAAAGACAAATACCATATGATCTCACGTATAAGTGAAACTTAAACAACAAAGCAAGCAACATAGAACCAGAGACATAGAAATAAAGAACAAACTGACAGTAACCAGAGGAGAAGAGGGAGGAGGGGATAATGGTAGAAAGAAGGGGAAGGGTCATCAAGGAACACGTATAAGGACCCATGGACAAAGACAATGGGGGTGGCGGGGAGGATTGAATGTGGGAGGTGGGGGTGGGCAGGGCAGGGGAGAGTATTGGGGGGGGGAAATGGGGATAACTATAATTGAGCAACAATAAAAAATAAGAAAGAGAAAATAAAAATAAAAATGATGTTCTTGTCTCCCACTCCCATTTTCCACAGACTCATTTAATAACATTGGCCTCACTTGTATAACTAAAATAATCTCCCTAAATCAATGTCAGCTTGTTAGCAAGTTTATATCTATTTGCAATCTTAATCCCCCTTTCCAATTAACCTAACATATTCATACATTCCAAGGATTAGTTTCAGACATCCTTTATGGTGGCAGGGGGCCACAAATTATATACTTCAGCAGGATACAAAATTAACAAGTCAAATGAAACATATTCATATATAAAAAGCAAAGAGGAAGACAAAAAAGAAGAGGAGCACAGGAGGAAAGAAAGGAGGAGGTGAAGGAAGAAATAATTAAATAAATGTCTCAATTTATCACAACAGGAAGTAAAAATTACATAAATATAGATTTAATAAGAAATTTATAAGACACCTAGGAGGAAACTAGAATTAATCATAAAAACACAAAAGCAGACTTGAAATAAATGAAAAAATTAATGTATTCAAATAAAAATATTTAACATAAAAGTGGCAGCTCATCTTAATTTATATAATTAATATAATTCTAATAAAATCACTCCTCCTACAAACATACAGTCTGAGACATTGAAGATACATATCCCTGTATGCTATTAGTACAATATGGAGTCAATTAAAATCTCCACTGACATCCAAGATAGAAGCAGAGTAATTAGAAGTTACAATCACCTCTTCCCAGGATGAAACTGAACTTTACAACTAAACTATAGAACAACCAATTGAAGACTATCTGAACAGAAGCCTTATAACTGATTATTTATGGATGAAGCCACATCAAGACTGACAAAAATAGTGGAAAGAAGAAAAGGCCTGGCCCCACACTCACTGTGGCCACTGAGAATCTGAAGGAATATTTCAGCTGCAAAGTCACCCACAAAGGAATGCGGAGTCTCAGTCCCATGATGGACTCCCCAGCCCAGAGCACCATATCTGGGAAAAGATGCCCACATACCATTAGGCTATAAAAATCAGGGAGGATTATGTCCATCAGGGAGAGATAAGGAGTTTGTAACAAACCCAAGCCCCCTGTTAAAGGACCAATACACAAAATCTCATTTGCAGTTAATCACCCCGGGCTCTGGTAGAGGGAGGGTGGCACAGAGCACACTAGAGTCATTTGAGGCTTGTGTGCCCCTGGGGAGAGAGCAGATGATAAATCCTCAGTGCTGAACCCCTTTCCCACATCATCCACAGATGCCATCTTTCCTGGGTCAAGCATTCCCCTCCATATGGCATCAGGTTGGGGGAATTCAGTTGCCCCACCCTTCCAACTCCCTGTCATCGTACTCTACAAACTCATGCCCTACAGTAGAGTCAGCTTCCTGGGTCCCTGGTGTAGAAGTATGGTCAGACTCGGGTGTCAGAGACTAGTTGTATGGTTAAGCCATACAACTAGTCCCTATGACATGGACCAGCACAGCACCCACATGAAAGAAATCCAATAGCCTCACCCTTCCGAACTCACAGTGGCCCCACATTGCCAAGTTATAGATCTCAAGGAGTCTTGCCAGAAACAGAGACAGACTGAGTTGTGTGGCTTTAGGGCAGATCTATTTTTTTCCTCACATTGTAGACTGATGTGAAGCCCTCCATCAACACACAAATGATGGTCTTTTTGAGCCTGATGAATTCTGTTGGCTTCACCTGAAAATTTTCTGACAACCCACCTTACCAAAAAGGCAGGGAGACAGCTGGATTTAGTGTACCCTGAAATTTTGTTGACTGACCTCAGATCCAGTGCTAATACTGAATGTGAATCTGGTGCACACCTCTTATCCCTACCTGCTAACTCACTAAGAATGTATGGCATGCACCTCAAGTACCACCAGAAGTTCTTTCACTGGCTGACCCTAACAGGTAACCAGCAGGCAGAAGGCAGGAGGAGGCAGAACTTTGAGTGCCTTGGACATTTTCAGACCTTCCCCCACTGGCTCAGTCCTGGTAGAAGCCAGCCTTGGTGTGCATTAGGCCCTGTCATACACAGCAAGGCCCAGCAAGGGCAGGTACAAACTGTGGATTGCTTTTTAGCACCAAACAAGTAGCCCAGGTATAGCCACCAGCAGCAGCCCATATTCACCTGCACCAGAAACCCTTGCAAGAGGCCCCAAAACAACACATCCATTGGTGCGCTTTAGACCAATCAGAGCAGGACCCAAAAAGCCCCATAAACAACACATCCAAAGGGAAGGCATCAGACACTGCTGATGTGAATTCAGCCTTGTGTGGTCAGCACCCTCACATCTGTGATCATACTTGATTCTCACAGTCACTCACCTGGGAGCTGATACTACACATAGATGGGCCAACAGCAACCAAAACTACACTATAACAAAAGAACTCATATAACCCATGCAAGATGCTGAAGGAAAAAAGCACCTTGCTCAGATGATAAGGGAGACTGTGATTGAGACCCACAGGACGCCTACTTGGTACATAAGGCTATGCTACTTGGAGACATAGAAGATTTACCTAATACACAGGAACAAATACAAACAGGCAGCCAAAATGGGGAGACAAAGAAACATGCCCCAAATGAACGAATAGTAGAAATCCTCAGAAAATAATTAAATGAAATAGAGGCAAGCAATTTACCAGATACAAAATTCAAAATAATGGTTAAAAAGATACTTAAAAAACATATGGGAAGAATAGATGAACTTAGTGAGAATTTCAACAAAGAAATAATAAGCATAAAAATGACATAAACATAGAAATAAAATAGAACTCAATATCTGAATGAAGACTACACTACAAAAATATCAACAATAGGATAAGTGAAGCAGAGAATAAAATCAGTAATTTGGAAGGTAAAGTAGCAGAAAAAATCCAATGAGAGAAATTAAAAGGAGCAAAGGAAAAAAAATTAAATGATAATGATAGTCGAATAACCCCCTGGGACAACATGAAGCATAACAATATTCACATTATAGGGGTACGAGAAAGAGAAGATACAGAACAAGGGATTGAGAACCCATTTGCAGAAATAATGATTGAAAACTCCCCTAAACCTGATAAAGCAAATGAAAAAAAAAAAAAAAACAAACAAACGGAAGTCCAGGAAATACAGACAGTCCCAAAAAAGATGAACCCAAGAGGTCCACACCAAGACACATCATAATAAAATGGCAAAGATTAAAAACAAAGAATCGTCAAAGCAGAAAGAGAAAGACAGTTAGTTACATACAAGGGAGCTTCCATAAGACTATTAGCTGATTAGTTAGCAGAAATATTTCAGGCCAGAAGTGATTTTAAAAATATTCAGAATTATTAAAAGCAATAACCTACAAACAAGAGTATTTTAAACAGCAAGGCTGTCATTAAAATTGAAGGAGAAATAATGAGCATCCCAGAGAAGAAAAAGCTAAAGTCAATCACTATCACCACACCAATATTATAAGAAATGTTAAAAGGACTTCTTTAAGATGAAGAAAGAACTAAAAAAGAAGAACATAATTATAAAGAAAAAAGAGGCACTACAATGAACTCAATGCAAACAATATCAACATAAAAAAGGAAATAGAAACTATCAACAAGGGCCAAGAGGAAATAAAGAATACAGTTTCAGAACTGAAGAACACAGTAGAAGGAATCAAAAGCAGGCTCGATGAAGCAGAGGATCAGATCAGTGAACTGGAGGACAAGGTAGAAAAAAACACCCAGAATGAGCAAAAAAAGGAAAACAGGCTCAGAAAGAATGAAGAGGGGTTAAGGGAAATGGAGGACCACATTAAACACAAAAAATATCCATATAATAAGGATACCAGAAAGAGAAGAGAAAGAGCAAGGGATAGAAAACCTGTTTGAAAAAGTAATGATGGAAAATTTCCCTAATCTCATGTGAGAAAAAGTCACACAAATCTAGGAATCACAGAGAGTCCCAATCAAGAAGAACTCAAAGAGGCCCACTGCAAGACACATCATAAATAAAATGGCAAAATTCCAAGACAAAGAAAGAATCTTAAAGGCAGCAAGGGGAAAAAAAGAAGTAACATACAAGGGAGCCCCAATAAGGTTAGCAACTGACTTCTCAATGGAAACGCTACAAGCCAGAAGAGAATGGCAAAAAAAAATATCCCAAGTAATGAGAACCAGAGAACTGCAACCAAGACTACTTTACCCAGCAAGGCTCTCAATCCAGATAGAAGGCCAAATAAAGAGTTTCCCAGACAAAAGAAGTCTAAAAGAATACACCTCCACCAAACCAGCTCTATAAGAGATGTTTAAGGGACTGCTTTAAGGAAAGGAAGGAAAAGAGAGAAAGAGAGAAGAACACAGGTACAAAGAATCAGAAATGAATAAGTACCTATCAATAATAACCTTAAACATAAATCGATTAAATGCTCCAATCAAAAGACATAGGATAGCTGAATAGATAAGAAATCAAGACCCACAAATATGCTGTCTACAAGAGACCCACCACAGGACAGAAGACCTACACAGACTGAAAGTGAAGGGCTAGAAACAAATTTTCCAAGCAAATGGACAGGAAAAAAAAGCAGGGGTAGCAATACTCATACCAGACAAAACAGACTTCCAAAAAAGGGCCATAAAGAGAGACCCAGAAGGTCACTTCATAATACTCAAAGGAAAAATCCACCAAGAAGACATAAACATTCTAAATATACATTCACCCAACATAGGAGGACCCAAATACATAAAGAAAATCTTGGAGGACTTCAAGAAAGATATTGACAGCAACACAATTATAGTAGGGGAATTTTAACACCCCACTGTCAAAAATGGATAGATCTACCAAACAAAATATCAAGAAGGATAATCTGTCACTTAACAATACCTTAGATGAAATGGACTTAACTGATATATATAGAGCTTTTCATACCAAAGAAGCAGAATACACTTTCTTTTCAAGTGTACATAGAACGTTTTCAAACATAGACCACATGATAGGACACAAAACAAGCATCAACAAATTCAAGAAAATTGAAATCATATCAAGCATTTTTTCTGACCATAAGGGACGGAAACTAGAAAAAAATCTGAAGGAAAAAACCCCAAAACACTAAAAAACATGGAGATTGAATAGAATGCTATTAAACAATGAATGGATGAAAAATAAGATTAGGGAAGAAATCAAAATGTTTCTGGAAACAAATGAAAATGAACTCACAACAGTTCAAAACCTGTGGGACACAGCAAAGGTAGTCTTGAGAGGGAAGTTCATAGCAATACAGGCCTACCGAATAAGAATAGAAACAGCTCAAATAAACAACCTAACCGTATACCTACAAGAACTCAAGGAACAACAACAAAGACAGCCAAGAGCAAGTAGAAGGAAGGAAATAACCAAGATCAGAGCAGAATTAAATGACAGAGACTAAATCCACAATTGTAAGGATCAACGAATCCTGGAGCTGGTTCTTTGAAAAGATAAAGAAAATCGACAAGCCCTTAAGCAGGTTCTTCAAGAAAAAAAGACAGAGGACCAAATAAACACAATGAGAAATGAAAGAAGAGAGACTATAACTGATACCACCAAAATTCAAAGGATTGTAAGAAACTACTATGAAAACCTGTATGCCAAAAAATTTGAAAACCTAGATGACATGGACAAATTCCTCGAAAAATATAACCTTCCAAAACTGAATAAAGAAGAAGCAGAAAGACTGAACAGACTTCTAACGCTTGATAAAATTGAAACAGTAATGAAAAAGCTTACGACACACAAAAGCCCTGGAGCAGATGGTTTCACAGGAGAATTCTACAGAATATTTAAGGGGGACGTAACCCCCATCCTCCACAGATTATTGCAAAAAATTCAAGAAGATGGAAGACTCCCAAACTCATTTTACGAAGCCAACATCATCCTAATCCCAAAACCAGATAAAGACATAACAAAGAAAGAAAACTTCAGGCCAATATCACTGATGAACATAGATGCTAAAATCCTCAACAAAATATTGGCAAACTGCATCCAGCAATACATAAAAAAGATCATACACCATGACCAAGTGGGATTCATCCCACAGATGCAAGGGTGACACAATATTCACAAATCAATAAACATAATGCATCACATAAACAACAGCAAAGATAAAAACCACTTGATCATATCAATAGATGCAGAAAAAGCATTTGATAAGGTACTGCACCCATTTATGATAAAAACCCTCAACAAAGTGAGAATAGAGGGAGCATTTCTCAACATAACAAAGGCCATATATGAGAGATCTACATCCAGAATCATACTCAATGGGCAAAAACTTAAGAGCTTTCCCACTAAGATCAGGAACAAGACAAGGATGCCTTCTCTCACCACTCCTCTTCAACATGGTATTGGAAGTCCTAGCCACAGCAATCAGAAAAGAAAAAGAAATAAAAGGCATCCAAATTGGAAAGGAGGAAATGAAACTGTCACTATTTGCAGATGACATGAAAGTGTACATGGAAAATCCTATGCACTCCACCAAAAAACTAGTTGACCTAATAAATGAATTTGGCAAAACAGCTGGATACAAGTCAATACTTATAAATCAAAGGCATTCCTGTATACCAACAATGAAACAGCAGAAAGAGAAATCAGGAAAGAAATCCCATTTGATATAGCAACAAGAAAAATAAAGTACCTAGGAATAAACCTAACCAACGAGGTACAAGACCTGTCCACAGAAAACTACACAACACTGAAGAAAGAAATTAAGGAAGACACAAACAAATGGAATCATGTACCATGCTCATGGATTGGAAGAATTAACATCATCCTAATGGCCATACTACCCAAAGCAATTTATAGATTCAATGCAATCCCTATTAAAGTACCCATGACATATTTCACAGATAGAGAACAAACATTTCAGAAATTTATTTGGAACCATAAACTACACCAAATAGCTGCAGCAATTTTGAGAAAGAGGAAGAAAGCAAGAGGGATCACAATAACTGATATCAAACTGTATGACAAGGCCACTGTAATCAAAACGGCCCGGTACTGGCATAAAACAGGCACATAGACCAATGGAACAGAACAGAGAGCCCAGAAACAAATCCAAGTCTACAGTCAATTCATATTTGACAAAGGATGCAGGAGCATAAATGGGGCAAAAGTCGCCTCTTCAACAAAAGGTGTTAGGATATCTGGACAGTTATTGCAAAAAAATGAAACTCGATCACCAACTTATACCATACACAAAAATAAATTCAAGGTGGATAAAAGATAAATATAAGTTGTAACACCATAAAAGTCCTTGAGGAAAACATTGGCAGGAAGATCTCTCACATTCCATGAAGCAACATCCTCACAGTCACGTCCCTCAAAGCAAAGGACATAAAGGAAAGAATAAACAAATGGGACCTCATCAAAATAAAAAGCTTCTGCATGGCTAAAGAAAACAGCATTAAAATGAAAAGAGAACCAAGAGTACGGGAAAACATACTTGCCAATGATACCTCAGACAAGGGCCTGATCTCCAAAATATATAAAGAACTCACACGACTCCACACCAGGAAGACAAACAACCCAATTCAAAAATGGGCAAAGGACTTGAACAGCCACTTCTCCCAGGAAGACATACAGAGGGCCCAGAGACATATGAAAAGATGCTCAGCATCACTAGCCATCAGAGAGATGCAAATTAAAACCATAATGAGGTACCATCTCACACCAGTCAGAGTGGCCAACATAAACAAATACACAAACAAATGTTGGAGAGGATGCGGAGGAAAGGGAACCCTGGTACATTGTTGGTGGGAATGCAGACTGGTGCAGCCACTGTGGAAAACAGTATGGAATTTCCTCAGAAAACTAAAAATGGAACTGCCCTTTGACCCAGCATTTCCACTGCTGGGATTATTCCCTACAAGCCCTGAAACACCAATCCAAAAGAACCTGTGCACCCTAATGTTCATAGCAGCACAATTTATAATAGCCAAGTACTGGCAGCAACCTAAATGCTCATCAGCAAACGAGTGGATCCAAAAACTATGGTATATTTACACAATGGAATTCTATGCAGCAGAGTGGTAGAGGAGCTTATATCCTTTGCAACAGAATGGATGGAACTGGAGAGCATTATGTTAAGTGAAATAAGCCAGGCTGTGAGGGACAAATACCATATGATCTCACCTTTAACTGGAACATAATCAATAAAAGAAAAAAGCAAACAAAATATAACCTGACACATTGAAATTAAGAACAATGTAACAGTAGTCAGAGGGGAGTGGGGAGGGGATAGTGGGGAGAGGAGTCACAGGAGCTACTATAAGGGATGCAGGGTCAGAGTCGGAAGGGGGATGGGGTTGGGGGAGGGGGGTGGGGTTGGCTGGGTTATGGTGTAGGGGTGTGGAGGGAATGCAGACAATTGTAACTGTTAAAGATTAAAAAATAAAAAACAAAAAAAGAAAACAAAAGCTATAATAAAAAACAAAAAAGGCATTGTATCATGATAAGGGGATCCATTCCACAAGAGGATGCAAACTTTGTAAACACTTATGCACCCAACATAGGAGCACCTAAATATATAAAACAAATTTTTATGTACATAAAGGGAGAGATAAACAGTAAGACAGTCAAAATAGAGCATTTCAATACTCCATTGACAGTAATTGATAGATCTCTAGACAGAAAATCAACACGAAAATTACTACCTTAAGGAATACACTATCAGATGGATTTAATTGATATACTCAGAGCATTAACTACAAATGATGCAGACACAGGCCTGCAGTGTCCGAGGCTGAGACGAGACAAATTCACATGGACTACCGAGTCCTGTGGAGGAAAAGGGATGGCATGGTCACTCTCTCAAGTGACGAGCGAGCTGACCTTTGCCTTAACAGGCTTTTATTGCTTTTCTGGGCACATTACATTGAGGATGGTCCTCATTTACTATGCACAGGTTCACTTTAGCTGGTTACCTTTTACAGAAAACAAAGGAGAGGATGTTGCTAATTACATCAAAAAGGAAGGATATTTGCAAACATAAAGGGAAAAGTAGTTGAACTGGTTACACTTGTCCTTGGAAGGTGTAGCATATATTTTAGGAAGTTACTCTAAAGATATGCAGTAAACGTTTGCTGCCTCAATTCAGGATGAGGGAGTTTTAGCAAAAAGCAAATATCAAAGTGGCCTAGGTACCAGGCAGGCCTGATTCCCCATGGGAGAACCTATCCATGGTTGTGGGTCCCATGTGCTGGACCTTGCTTTCCACTGGCCTCTCTGAGTGGGAGCTGGGCCCATACCACGCAGAATGGTCTCCTATACCAAAGAAGCAGAATATACATTTTTTCCAAGTTTACATGGAATATTTTCTAGAATAGACCACCTGTTAGGACACACACAAATCTCAATAAATTTAATGACTGAATTCATTAAGCATCTTCCCTGAGCAAATGGAATGAAACTAGAAATCAACTACAAATAAAAAAAAAAAAAAAAAAAAAAAAAAAACCACCAACAACCAGAAAAACCCACAAACACATGAAGACTTAATAACATGTTACTAAGCACAGAATGGGTTAATAATGAGATCAAGGAAGAAATCAAAAGATTTCATTTCAGACAAATGAAAATAAGAACACAATAATCCAAAGTCTATGGGACACAGGGAAAGTAGTCCCGCGAACAACATTCATAGCATTATGGCCTACCTCAGGAAATATGAAAAATCTTCAATTATCCATCTAATCTTATACTTACATAAACCTAAAAAGAACAAACAAAATCCAAAGTTACTAGAAGAAAATAATTACAATTATAGCAGACATAAATGAATAGAAACAATACAAAAGTTCCGTGAAACAAAAAGCTGGGTTTTTGAAAAAAATAAACAAGAATGATAAACTTTTAACCAGATTCATCAGGAAAAAGTACGGGACCCAAATAAATAAAACAAGAAATAAAATAGTAAAAATTACAATAGACATGACAAAAATTCAAAAAAATTATAAGAAAATAATATCATCAACTATATAACAAATTGGACTATCTAATAGAAATTAATGATACATTCCTAGAAACATACAATCTTCCAAAACTGAATCAAAAGGAAACAGAAAATCTGAATAGTCTGATTACAACACATGAAATTGAAGTAGTAATAAAAATTCTCCCAATCAGAATGAGGCTGATGGTGGCAAGGTAGGTGGGAGTGGAGTCCATGTCCCCCTGTGCCCAGCTGAAACACCTAGCTGATCTTCTGAGGAATGGAGAGAACAGCCAATGGAATCTCAGCATATATGAAGTTCGGAGGCCAAAATTGTAGATGATGTTGAAAAACAGATGGTAAGGAGATTGCCTTGGGACGGTAAGGTCCCTAGGACTTGTTCAGGGACCAAGGCTGCTAGGGCTCTCAGCCTGGCGCTTGCCAATCTGGTAAGCTGCGGACACAGGATCTTTGGAGCAAAGCTGTATCAAGAGCTCCTGCCCCTACCAAAGCAGGAAAGACAGTGTAGCACCACCGGGAAAAACCTGGATTCTTGAAATTGCTGGGGGGAATAAAGACGAGGTGGGAGACACACAGAGGCAGTGTTCACTTGCTGGAACTGTGGACATCAGCTAGGACATTACCAGAGAAACTTGGGAGCCAGGTGACACCTGGAGAAGGGAGAAGTATTGGGCTGTGTCAGACCTTGACCCAGATAGTCTCCATTCTAGTTAGAAAGTTGGGCTGCATGAAAAGCCGGGTACTTGTTAAGAACAGCCGGGCTTAAACAAATGGATTTTACTCAAAAAAGGCTCTCAGCTGCTATTTAAGGAACTCTTGCATGGCAGCTGGCTTTCACGTGGCTGCCTAGTGAACAGGAAGGAGGTGGTATGCTGGATGGACATTCAGAGGAGGGCAGCAGGGCTCAGTTAGCAGTCCCCAGAGAGACTTAATTTAGTGTGAGAGCTGAATGGCCCTGAAGAGACTTTAAGGGTGCATAGCACCCAGGCAAACAAAGCGGAACAAAATGGTGTGTGAGTTGCCCCTAATCAGTGAACCTCAAGGAGCCATCAGGGAGGCACAAGTGGTGGATTAAAGGTAATGGCCTGCTGCAGATGGACAGCAGGGACCAGGCAGCACAGACATCACATGGAGGACCTGGGCTGGAGGCTGAGCAACAGTGAATATTGCAGCCCAGACCTGGACCCAATCCTCGCAAAACCTCAGGAAGGGAGACAATCAAAGCCCAGCCCCCTCTGCCTGCATCATCCAGGAAGACCAGCAGAACTCTCTTAGTGGGTTTAAAATCAGAAGGAAGCTTTGTTTTTTTCCCAAACTTTTTTTTTTTTCTTCATAAGTGAGACAATAAAACCTGGAACTGTGAAAGGTCCAGAGACAAATCCAGAGAGGAAGCACAAGGCTAACCCCAACAACTGAGAGACTGAGACAAATTTCATTTTGTTATCCTATAGAACTTGCATTTATTATTTAACTGTATTATTATTTTTTCATTATGTTTACTTCTTTTATTAATATTTTTTATTTCTCTTCTTTCTATTTAGTTTTCTTCATTTTGTTTTTTGTTTAATTGCATTGTTTGACTGGTTTTCCTTGTTCTCTCTTTCATATTGTATTTTAATATTCCTTCCTTCACCTCACTCGTGTTCCAATAACACACTGCTCTTGGTTGTGTACTTTCTATTCCTGTTATTCAGATCATATATTTCTTGTCATATTGTTGTTGTTCCAGTAGTATTGTAAATAATTTTTGTTCCATACAATTGTACATACTACACAGCAACCCTCCCTGATCTTAGCCCATTTCACTATCTTTCTGAGCTTTATTACTGTCACTACATCATGGTTAATGCTATACTTATCCAAAGGATTTCCTATGTTTTCTCTGCCTGTTGGTACTATAAATCCCATAGAATACTCTCTGGCTGTCTTAATCCATTTTGCCTTCCCCCGGCACTGATCTCATGAAAGATTAGGTGGGAGTTGTGAACACCAATATACATGTCAGAGGCAAGAACCCTCCAACAAACGAGCCACCAATAAGTAAAAACCCAACTACACCAAGAAAGCCCACGCAACAGAAGAAAAGGCAAACCTAGAATACCCCAGACAAGGAGATTAAAGAGACCACACCACTGAATCCCACAGAACTCCTACCATAGACATTCACCCTACAAAGACAGCTAGTGAAGCAGAATATCAGGAAGCACAGAAACAAGCAAAAACAGTCATCTAAAATGGGGAAACAAAAAAAGAACCTGCAATCAAAAGGAATGGAAGACTGCCCAATAAAATAGCTAAATGAAATGGAGCTAAGCAAACTATCAGATATAGAATTCAAAAGAATGGTTATATGGATGTCAAGGAACTCACTGACAGCTACAAGGAACTGAGTGAGAACTACAACAGTATGAAAAAAATAGGAACTATAAACAAAGACGAGGAAGAGATGAAAAATACAAATTCTGAAATTAAAAAAAAAAAAAGCACTAGAAGGAGTTACAATCAGGCTAGATGAAGCAGAAGACCAAATTAGTGAGCTGGAAGACAAGTTGGAAAGAACACCCAGGAAGAGCAGCTGCACAAAAAAAGACTAAAAAAAATATGAAGATAGCTTAAGGGAACTCCAAGATAACATGGAATACAACAATGTTTGAATCACAGGAATACCAGAAGGAGAAGAAAAGGAAAAAAGGATAGAAACCCTGTTTGAAAAAATAATGACAGAATACTTTCCAAACCTGGAGAGGGAAAAAACCATGTAAGTTCAGGAAACACAAAGGGTCCCAATAAAGATGAATTCAAAGAGGCCTACTCCAAGACATATCATAATTAAAATGCCAAGTATTAAAGACAAAGAGAATCTTAAAGGCATCAAGGAAGAAACAAGAAGTAACATACAAAGGGGCTCTGATAAGACTAGCATCTGATTTCTCAATAGGAACACTCCAATCCACAAGAGATTGGCAAGAAATATTCCAAGTAATTAAAAAACAAAGACTTGCAACCAAGACTACTCTACCACTGAGGCTCTCAATGAAAATGGAAGGTGAAATAAGGAGTTTCCCAGAAAAGAAGGCTAAAAGAAGGTTCCACTAATGGGATATGCTAACAGGACTACTATAAGAAGAGGCAGGAAAAGAGTGAGAGAGACAGAGGAACACAGGTACAAAGATAAAAATAGAATAAATACCTATCAATAATAATCTTAAATGTTAATGGATTATAAGCGCCAATTGAAAGACATAGGGAAGCTCAATAGATAAGAAAAACTGACCCACATATATGCTGCCTACAAGAGACCCACCTCAGGACAGAAGACCTACACAGACTGAAAGTGAAGGGTTGAAAAAACATTCCAAGAAAATAGATGGGAAAAAAAATTGGGAATAGAAAACTTATATCAGACCAAATAGACTTCAAAACAAAAGCTATACAAAGAGACACTAAAGGACACTTTATAATACTCAAGGGAAGAATCGATCAAGAAGACATAAACATTGCAAACATATATGCACGTAACATAGGAAATTCAAATATATAAGGAAACTCTTGGAGGACTTCAAGAAATATGGAGACAGCAATACATGTATACTAGGGGATTTAAACACCCCACTGTCAAAAATGGATAGATCTTCCAAACAAAATATCAACAAGTATATTGCAGCATTGAACAATGCCCTAGATGAAATGGACTTAACTTTTTATATAGAATCTTTCATCCCAAAGAAGCAAAATACACATTCTTTTCAAATGAACATGGAAAATTTTCAAAGACAAACCACACGATAGGACACAAAACAAGCCTCAACAAATTCAGAAAATTGAAATCATATCAAGCATTTTCTTTGACCACAAGAGAGGAAAACTAGAAACCAACCTCAAGGAAAAAAACTCAAAAATGCTCAAACAAATGCAAATTAAATAGCATGCTTATAAACAATGAATGGGTCAAGAATGAGATCAAGGAGGAAATCAAAAAGTTTATGGAAACAAATGAAAACAAACACACAACAGTCCAAAACTTAAGGGACACAGCAAAGGTAGTCTTGAGAGGGAAGTTCATAGCTATACAGACCTACCTAAAAAAGATAGAAACAGTTCAAATAAAAAACCTAACCATATAACTACAAAAACTGGAGGAACAGCAGCAAAGAAAGCCAGAAGCAAGTAGAAGGAAGGAAATAATTGAGATCAGAGCAGAATTAAACAATTTAAAGACTAAAGAAACAACTGTAAGGATCAATAAATCCAGGATCTTGTTCTTTGAAAAGATAAACAAAACCAATGAGCCTTTGAGCAGACTCATCGAGAAAAAAAGAGAGAGGACCCAAAAAACACAATCAGAATTGAAAGAAGAGAGATTATAACTGATAACACAGAGATACAATGGATTGTAGGAAATTACTATGAAGAACTATATGCCAAGAAATTTGAAAACCTAGGTAAAATGGACAAATGTCTAGAAAAATATAATCTTCCAAAACTGAATGAAGAAGAAGCAAAAAGCCTGAACAGGCCAATAACAGCTGATGATATAGAACCAGTAATCAAAAAACTCCAGACACCCAAAATCTCTGGACTGGATGGTTTCACAGGAGAATTTTACAAAACATTTGATCAAGAGCTAACCCCTATCTTTCTCAGACTATTCCAAAAAATTCAAGAAGATGGGAAACTCCCAAACTCTTTTTATGAAGTCAGTATCACCCTAATTCTGAAACCAGATAAAGATACAACAAAGAAACAAAAATATTGGCCAATATTGCTGATGTATATAGATGCCAAAACCCTCAACACAATTTTGTCAAACTGCATCCAGGAATACATTAAAAAGTTCATACATCATGACCAAGTGGGATTCATCCCAAGGATGCAAGGATGGTGCAATATTCCCAAATCAATAAACATAATACATCACATAAACAAAAGGAAAGACAAAAAATACAAGACCACATCAAGAAATGTAGAAAAAGCATTTCATAAGGTACAGCACCCAATTATAATAAAAACACTCACCAAACTGAGAGTAGTGGGAGCATTCCTCACGGTTATAAAGGCCATATATGAGAAAGCTGTAGCAAGCTTGATACTCAATGGGCAAAATCTAAAGCATTCCCACTAAGATAAGGGACAAGACTAGGATGTCTGCTTTCACCATTCCTATTCAACATAGTAATGAAAGTCCTAGCCACAGCCATCAGACAAGAAATAGAAATAAAAGGCATCCAAATTGGAAGAAGGAAATAAAACTGTCATTGTTTGAAGATGATATGAGTGTGTAAGAAAACCTTATAAACTCCACCCCAAAATTACTCAACCCAATAAGCAAATTTAGCAAAACAGCAGGGTTCAAAATCAATATTGAGAAATCAAAAGCATTTTTATACGCTAACAATGAAAGATCAGAATCAGAAATCAAGAAAAAAAATCCCATTTACTACAGCAACAAGAAAAACAAAGTACCTAGGAATAAATCTAGCCAAAGATGTGAAAGATCTGTACTCAGAATTGAATAACACTTAAGAAAGAAATTAAGGAAGACACAAACAAATGGAAACATATACCGTGTTCATGGATTGGAAGAATTAACATAATCAAAATTTCCATACTACCCAAAGCAATTTATAGATTGAATGCAATACCTATTAAAGTACCAATTGCATATTTCACAGATATAGAACAAACATTTCAAAAATTTATATGGAACCTTAAATGATCTGAATAGCTGCAGCAATTTGGAGAAAGGAGAACAAATTAGGAGGGATCAAACTTCTGGCCAAGATGAAGGCATAGGTAGACACACTGTGCCTCCTCACACAACCAAAAGAAGGACAACAAATTAAAAACAAAAACAACGAGAACTGACAGAAAATTGAACTGTATGGATGTCCGACAATAAAGGAGATAAAGAAGAAACATTCATCCAGACTGGTAGCAGGGGCAGAGCAGGCACTGAGAGGAGAGGACTCAAGGCAAGTCAGTGGCTGGTGGACCCAGTGAGGTGGTGGATTGTGGAGTGGGGTGGGCAAAGCTGCAGCTGGTTGGCAAGGCAGCAGTTGGTGCACCAGGTGACAGACCATGCAACCCCAGGGCTCTAGCTCCTGGAAATAAAGCCTCAAACCACTGACTGAAGACACCCATGGGGGTTGAGGCAGAAGGAGGAAAAACTCTCAGCATCACAGGAGAGTTTGTTGGGGAGAGCCACAGGGTCCTAGAATGTACACAAACCCACCCACTAAGGATGCAGCACCAGAAGGGCCCACTTTGATTGTGGGTAGTGGAGGGAGTGACTGAAAACCAGCAGAGAGTGGAGCAAGCACCATTGCTCCCTATTGACCCTCCTCCCCCCCCCCACACAAATACAGCATCAAAGTGCAGTCATGAGCATTACCCTGCCCTAGTGAACACCTAAGGCTCCATCCCTCTACACAACAGGTGCACCAGGACAAAAAAAAGGGGGGAGCCCAAATAAAAGAACATATCAAAGCTCCAGAAAAAATATACCTAAGCAATGAAGAGATAGCCAACTGATCAGATGCACAGTTCAAAACACTGGTAATCAGGCAGCTTATAGAATTGGTTGAATTTGGTCACAAATTAGAAGAAAAAGGAAGGCTGTGCTAAGAGAAACAAAGGAAAATGTACAGGGAACCAATAGTGATGGGAAGAAAACTGGACTCAAATCAACGGTGTGGACCAGAAGGAAGAAAGAAACATCCAACCAGAAAAGAAGAAACAAGAATTCCAAAAAAAAAAAAAAAAAATGAGGAGAAGCTTAGGAACCTCCAGGATATCTTTAAATGGTCCAATATCTGAATCATAGGGGTGCCAGAAGGAGAAGAGGAAGATCAAGAAATTGAAAACTTATTTGAAAAAATATTGAAGGAGTACTTCCCTAAGCTGGCAAAGGAAATAGACTTCCAGGAAGTCCAGGAACCTCAGAGAGTCCCAAAGAAGCTGGACCCAAGGAGGAACACAAGGCACACCAGAATTACATTACCCAAGATTAAACAGAAGGAGAGAATCTTAGAAGCAGCAAGAGAATAGGACAGTTACCTACAAAGCAGTTCCCATAGGACTATCAACTGATTTCTCAAAAGAGACCTTACAGACAAGAAGTATTCAAAGTCATGACAGGCAAGGACCTACATCCAAGATTACTCTATCCAGCAAAGCCATCATTTAGAATGGAAGGGCAGATAAAGTGCTTCCCACATAAGGTCAAGTTAAAGGGGTTCATTATCACCAAGCCCTTATTATATGAAATGTTAAAGTGATTTATCTAAGAAAAAGAAGGTAAAATATGAACAGTAAAAATGACAGCAAACTCACAGTTATTAACAACGACAACTAAAACAAAAGCAAAAGCAAACTAAGCAAACAACTACAACAGGAACAGAACCACAGAAATGGAGATCACATGGAGGGCTATAAACACGGGAGTGGGAAGGGGAGAGAGGGGGGAAAGGTACAGAAAATAAGTAGCACAAATGGCAGGTAGAAAATAGACAGGGGGAGGTTCAGAATAGTATAGGAAATGTAGAAACCAAAGAACTTATATGTATGACCCATGGACATGAACTATAAGGGGGGGAATATGAGAGGGAGGGGGTGTGCAGGATGGAGTGGGGTGAAGGGGGGGAAATGGTACAACTGTAATAGTATAATAAATAAAATATATTTAAAAAGTAGGAGGGATCACAATAGCAGATGCCAAACTCTATTACAACACCACTGTAATCAAAACAATAAGGTATTGGCACAGGAATAGACACATAGACCAATGGAACAGAATAAAGAGCCCAGAAATAAACCCAAGTCACTACAGTCCATTAATATTTCACAAAAGGGGCAGAAGCATAAAATAGAGCAAAATAGCCTCTTCAACAAATGGTGTTGGGAGATTTGGACATCTACACGCAAAAAAAAAAAAAATGAAACTCGATCACCAACTTATACCATACACAAAAATAAATTCAAGGTGGATAAAAGATTTAAATATAAGTTGTGACACCATGAAAGTCCTACAGGAGAACATATGCAGGAAAATCTGATATCCTGTGCAGCAATATTTTCGCCAATATATCCCCTAGAGCAAGAGACATAAGGGAGAGAATAAAGAAATGGGATCTCATCAAAATAAAAAGCTTCTGTACTGCTAAAGAAAACAGCATTAAAATGAAAAGAGAAGCCACATTATGGGGAAACATACTTATAGATGATACTTCGGACAAGGGTCTGATCTCCAAAATACATAAAGAACTCACACAACTCCACTCCAGGAAGACAAACAACCCAATTCAAAAATGGGCAAAGGACTTGAACAGACACTTCCCCAAGGAAGACATACAGAGGGCCCAGAGACATATGAAAAGATGTTCAACATCAGTAGCCATCAGAGAGATGCAAATTAAAATCACAATGGGATACCACTTCACACCAGTCAGAATAGCCATCTAAAACAAATCAACAAACAACAAGTGTTGGAGAGGTTGTTGAGAAAAGGGAACCCTAGTGCACTGTTGGTGGGAATGCAGACTGGTGCAGCCACTGTGAAAAACAGTATGGAATTTCCTCAGAAAACTAAAAATTGAACTGCCTTTTGACTCACCAATTCCACTGCTAGGATTATACCTTCGGAATCCTGAAACACATATTCAAAAGAACTAATGCAGTCCAATGTTTATAATAGCATGATTCACAATAGCCAACTGCTGAAAGCAATCTTAGTGCTCATCATTAAATGAGTGTATCAAAAAACTTGGTACATTTACAGAATGGAATACTATGCAGCAGAAAGAAGGAAGGAGCTCCGATCCTTCGTGACAGTATGGATGAAACTGAAGATCATTGGGCTAAGTGAAACAAGCCAAGCAGTGAAAGAGAAATACTATAAGATCTCACCTATAAGTGGAACCTAATCAACTAATAAAACAATTAATCAAAATATAATCAGTAACATTGAAATATAAAACAATTGGACAGTAATCAGAGAGGAGGAGGGAGATGGATAATAGGGGATAATTGGTGAGGCATCAAAGGCCATGTATGCAATACACATGGGAAAAGCCAATGGGGTGTGTTCTATGGTGGGAGACAGGGATGGGTGGGATGGGAGGTGTAGTAGGGTGAAAATGTGGGCAAATTTATTCAAACAACAATAAAAAATTATCCGAATAAAAAATAGACCTGAATTGGGTAGCTTCACAAGGGAATTTTAAAAAACTTTATAGAAGAGCTAATACCTATCCTTCTCAAACTATTAAAAAAAAATCAAGAGCAGGGATGACTTCCTTGCTTATTTTATTAGGCCAGCATTGTCATAGTTTCAAAACAAGATAAAGGTACTAAAAACAGATTATGGGCTAATAACTCTAATTAACATAGATGCAAAGTCTTCAAAAAAGTATTAGCAAACCAAATACAGCAATGCATGAAAAAGATCATACTCGATGATCAAGTGCTATTTATTCCAGGGATGCAAGGTTGGTACAATATCCATAAATCAATAAATGTGATATACCACATAAATAAAATGAAGGATAAAAAGTATGTCATATTGATATCAATATCATGTCACATCAACATATTCAATCAAGCATTCAAAAAAATCCAGCATGCATTTATAATAAAACTTTCAACAAAATGGGAATACTTAGAGTATATGTTAACATGATAAAGGCTGTATATGACAAAAATATAGCTAACATCATACTCAATGGAGAAAAGTAAATTTTTTCCCTTAAGATCAGGATCATGAGAGAGAAGTCTACTATCACCACTCTTATTCAATGCAGTACTGGAAGTCCTAGACACAGCAATCAGACAAGAGGAGGAAACAAAAGATTTCCAAATTGGAAAGAAAGTAGTAAAACATTATTTACACATGATATATTTATATAGAGAACCCTAAAGACTTCATCAAAGAACTTGAAGAACTGAAAAATGCAGGACATAAAACAAACATTTAGAAATTGGTTTCATTTTATACCATAATGAACTATCACAAAGAAAAACTAAAAAAAAAAGAAAAGAAAAAGAAAAACCAAAAATAAAAGAAAGAAAAAAAACAATACCATTTACAATTTCATCAAAAATAAAATACCAAGCACTGGCTGGTGTGGCTCGGATGGTTGGAGCATCATCTTGTAACCAAAAGTTTCTGGGTTTAATCCCTGGTCTGGGCATGTACAATTCCTAGTCTGGGCACATGCAATCCCTAGTCCAGGCATGTATGGGAGGCAACCAGTTGATGGTTCTGTCTTGCATCAATGTTTCCCTCTCTCACTAAAAGCAATGAAAAAATGTCTTTGGGTAAGGATAACATTATTAAAACATTTTTAAATAAAAAATAAAATAAAATACCTAAGAATAAATTTAATCAAGGAGGTAAAAGACCTATATTTGAAAATTTATGAAATACTGAAGAAAAAATTAAAGAAGATACATACATATAAGCATATAACATGTTCAGGATAGAATGAATTAACACATTTAAAAAATATCCATATATCCATACTACCCAAAGCAATCTTTAGATTCAATGTAAATCCTATCAAAATACTAATGGCATATTTCACAGAACTAGAAAAAGTATACCTGACATTTAGATGGAATTACAAAAGACCCTGAATAGCCACAGCAATACTGAGAAGGAGGAACAATGTGGGAGGAATCATGCTAACTGATATCAAACTGTACTACAAGGGCTGTAGTAATCAAAACATTATAGTACTGGCATAAAAATGGACACAAACATCAATGGAATATAACAGATATCCTGGAAATAAACACATGCCTATGTGGTTAATTAAGGTTTGACAATGGTAACAAGAACATAAATGGGATAAAGACTATCTATTCAATAAATGTTGTTGGGATATTTGGACACATACAAGAAAAAACATGAAATAGACCACCTTCTTACACCAAGTACAAGAATAAACTCAATATTGATAAAGACTTAAATTTTAGACTTGAAACCAAATAACTTCTTGGAGAAAATACAGGATATAAAATCTCAGATATCTCTCTTAGCAATGTTTTTTATTTTCTGATATATATTCTCAGGCAAGGGAAACTAAAAAAAAAAAAGCAAACAAATGTGACTACATCAAACAACAACAAAAAGCATTTGCACAGCAAAAGAAACCATCAATAAAATGAAAAGATAACCTATTGAATGGGAAAAATATTCACTGATCATACATCTGACAAGGGTTGACTATGCAACATTTATAAGGAACTCATACAACTCTACACCAAGATAATGAACAATTTACTTAAAAAAATGGGCAGAGCACCTGAATAGATACTTTTTCACAGAGGACATACAGATGGCCAATAGACATATGAAAAGTGCTCAGTGTCTCTAATTATTATAGAAATGTAAATTAAACCCACAATGAATATCACCACACCTCTTATGCAGTGTTAGTTTGAAATGTAGATTGGTGCTGCCACTATTTAAAACAATATGAAAGGTCCTCAAAAAATTAAAAATGGAACCGTTGTGGTCCAGTGATGGCATTTCTGGATATTTATCTCAAAAAAATCCCAAAACACTTATTTGAAAGAATATATGCACCACTAAATTTATTACAGCTTTAATTACTATAGCCAATATTTGAAAGTAATACAAGTTCTCATCAATTGAAGATTGGATAAAGAAATGGTATGTGCTCGCTTCGGCAGCACATACTCTAAAATTGGAACAATACAGAGAAGATTAGCATGGCCCCTGCACAAGGATGACACGCACATTCGTGAAGCGTTCCATATTTTTATATATGAAGATCGGAAACCAAAGATAGAGGACATTGAAAGATCTGACGGTAAGAAGAGTGCTTAAGGACTATAAGGTCCCCCGGACCTGCGCAGGAACCAGGGCGGCTGAAGCCCTGGTCCAGGCGCAGGGTCTGCTGCAGGACTCTTGGGAGAGAGCCAGGCTGGGCTGTGTGAGCAGCCAGGTGCCTGTTTGGACCAGGGGGGCTTGAATAGGAAGAATTTCTCAAAAAGAAAAAGAAAATAGAGGCACTCAGTGGCTAATTAGAGAACTCTCCGCAGCAGCCGCAGCCTCTGGCACCCCTCCCCCCTCAGCCCTTGGACTGTGAACGCAGGATAAGCAGCCCCAGCACTCGCCTGAAGCCTGGTTGCGTGCACCCACATTAGCGGACTAGGGACCCACACCTGAAACCTCAGGTGGGTGCGCACAGAAAGCAGAGGCTAGCTGCCCCACCCACAGGTCCAAAGCGGCTGGATTGGCCTGCAGTGCTCAACTCAGTCCCAAAGAGGACCCCTGGCTCCGCTGACTCAGGTCCAAAGCAACAGATCTACTGATCAAGGGCCTGGCTGCCTGCCAGGGACCACACCTACAACTCCTACCTAGCCCCTGTGCATAGAGCCCTGCAGGGCCTACTGGCTCTGTAGGACAAAGACAGAACATCCAGCACAGGGGAGCTGTAGGGTTAGGGGAGACTGCATTCCCCAGAAAGACTCGACCCAGTATGGGGATGAACTAACCCATCACAGCATGGAGAGCCCTAGCATCTAAGACAACAAAGAGCAAGAAGGTGGAGTGTGAGTTGCCCCTAATTGGTGCAACTCAAGGACAGCACAACTGGTGAACTAAAGGCCTAGTGGGGAGCAGAAGGACGCTGAGGAACTGGACTGGCGGCTGAACAACAGCGAACACTGTGCCTCAGGAAGGGAGAAAAGTGAAACCAATCCTTCCAACCACCCCTCCCATTCCACAGACAGGAAGACTAGCAGAACTAACCTGACCGGTTTAAAGCCAGAAGAAGACTTTTTTTTTTCCTGCTTTCCCCCTGAATTCCTTCATCCTTTCTGTCCTTCTGTATTTTTTTTTTCCTTCTCCCTTCCATCCTTTACCTTTTTTATTCCTTCTTCATGCCTTCTTTTATTTATTCTTTTGTTTTAATTTTTGTTAAAATTCCTTATCTTGCCACCGATCTTTCTTTATTGCTTCTTCCTTCCTATTTCTCATTTTCTATTCCCTTTTTCCCTCCTTCCCTTCCTCTTTTTTTTTCTATTTCCCCCCCTTTCTCGTTTCCCACAGGTGAGACAACAAAACCTGGAGTGCTGAAAAGACCAGAGTTAGACTGTGTTACACACATAAATGTCAGCTCAAGAACAGTGAGCACAGGAGATTAAGGAGACAGCACCACTGAATCCCATTGGCATTCTACCATAGAAGTTCATACCATAAACCCAGGGAGTCAGAATAGAGCAATTTAAGAAGCAGAGGCTAACAAGAAGAGTCTCACAAACAATGGGAAGACAAAGAAACAGTCCCCAAATGAAAGGAGAGGAGGAAGCCCCAGAAAGAATGATAACTGAAAAAGAGGCAACTCAACTATCAGATACTGAGTTCAAAGCAATGGTCATCAGGAAGCTCACTGAGCTCTCTGAGCTCAAAGAGAACTACCAGAAACTACAGGGAAACTACAATGAACTCACTGCAAATTATATCAACATGAAAAATGAAATAGAAACTATCAACAAGAGCCAAGAGGAAATGAAGAATACAATTTCTGAATTGAAGAACACAGTAGAAGGAATGAAAAGCAGACTTGATGAAGCAGAGGATTGCATCAGCGAGCTGGAGGACAAAGTAGAAAAAAAAAACCCAGAAAGAGCAAGAAAAGGAAAAGAGGTTCAGAAAGAATGAAGAGGTAATAAGGGAAATGCAGGACAACATGAAACGTAACAATATTCATATAATAGGAATACCAGAAGGAGAAGAAGAGCAAGGGATAGAAAACCTGTTTGAAAAAGTAATGATGGAAAATTTCCCTAATGTGATGAGGGAAAAAGTCACCCAAATCCAGGAAAGACAGAGAGTCCCAAGCAAGAGGAACCCAAGGAGGCCCACTGCAAGACAGATCATAATGAAAATGGCAAAATTCCAAGACAAAGAGAGGATCTTAAAGGCAGCAAGGGAGAAAGAGGAAGTAACATACAAGGGAGCCCCAATAAGGTTAGCAACTGACTTCTCAATGGAAACGCTCCAAGCCAGAAGAGAATGGCAAAAAATATTCCAAGTAATGAGAACCAGGGGCCTGCAACCAAGACTACTTTACCCAGCAAGGCTCTCAATCAAGATAGAAGGCCAAATAAAGAGTTTCCCAGACAAAAGAAATCTAAAGGTATACGCTTCCGCCAAACCAGCTCTATAAGAGATGCTAAAGGGACTTCTTTAAGGAAAGGAAGGAAAAGAGAAAGAGAAAGGAACACAGGAGGAAAAAATGGCGATGAATAAATACCTATAGATAATAACCTTAAATGTAAATGGAATAAATGCTTCAATCAAAAGACATAGAATAGCTGAATGGATAAGAAAACATGACCCACACATATGCTGCCTACAAGAGACCCATCTCAGGACAAAAGACGTACACAGACTGAAAGTGAAGGGCTAGAAACAAATTTTTCAAGCAAACGGACAAGAAAAAAAGCAGGGGTAGCAATACTCATATCAGAGAAAATAGACTTCAAAGGAAGGGCCATAAAGAGAGACCCAGAAGGTCACTTCATAATACTCAAAGGAGGAATCCACGAAGAAGACATAAACATTGTAAATGAATGTCCTCGCAAGATAGGAGCACCCAAATACATAAAGAAAATCTTGGAGGACTTCAAGAAAGATATTGACAGCAACAAAATTATAGTAGGGGACTTTAACTCCCCACTGTCAAAAATGGACAGGTCTTCCAAACAAAATATCAACAAGGATATTGTGTCAATTAACAATACTCTAGATGAAATGGACTTAACTGATACATATAGAGCTTTTCATCCCAAAGAAGCAAAATACACATTCTTTTCAAGTGTCCATGGAACTTTTTCAAAGATAGACCACATGATAGGACATAAAGCAAGCCTCAACAAATTCAAGAAAATTGAAATCATACCAACCATTTTCTCTGACCACAAGGGAATGAAACTAGAAACCAACCCCAAAGGAAAAAACACCAAACACTCAAAATCACGGAGACTGAATAGCATGCTATTAAACAATGAATGGGTCAAGAACGAGATTAGGGAAAAAATCAAAAACTTTCTGGAAACAAATGAAAATGAACTCACAACAACCCAAAACCTATGGGAGACAGCAAAGGCAGTCCTGAGAGGGAAGTTCATAGCAATACAGGCCTACCTTAAGAAGATAGCAACATTTCAAACAAACAACCTAACCCTACCGTACAGGAACTGAAGGAACAACAAGAAACACAGCCCAGAGCAAGCAGAAGGAAGGAAATATCCAAGATCAGAGCAGAGTTAAATGACATAGAGACTAAAAGCACAATTGTAAGGATCAATGAATCCAGGAGCTGGTTCTTTGAAAAGATAAACAAAATCGACAAGCCTTTAAGTAGGCTCCTCAAGAAAAAAAGAGAGAGGATCTAAATGAACGAAACTCGAAATGAAAGAGGACAGATTACAACTGATACCACAGAAATAAAAATATTGTAAGAAATTACTACGAAGAACTGTATGCCAAGAAATTTGAAAACCTAGGTGAAATGGACACATTTCTAGCAAAATATAATCTTCCAAAACTGAATGAAGAAGATGCAGAAAACCTGAACAGACCAATAACAGCAGACGAAATTGAAGCATTAATCAAAAAACTCCCAACACACAAAAGCCCTGGACCAGATGGTTTTCCAGGAGAATTCTACAAAGCATTTAAGGAAGAGCTAACCCCTATCCTTCATAGACTATTCAAAAAAAATCCAAAGTGATGGAAGACTCCCAAAATCTTTTTATGAAGTCAGCATCATCCTAATCCCAAAACCAGATAAAGACACAACAAAGAAAGAAAACTTCAGGCCAATATCGCTTATGAACATAGATGCTGCAATTCTCAACAAAATATTGGCAAACCTCATCCAGCAATACATTAGAAAGATCATACACCAAGACCAAGTGGGATTCATCCCAGGGATGCAAGGATGGTACAATATTCACAAATCAATAAACATAATTCATCACATCAACCACAGCAAAGACAAAAATCACATGATCATATCAATAGAAGTGGAAAAAGCATTTGATAAGATACAGCACCCATTTCTGATAAAAACACTCAGCAAAGTGGGAGTAGAGGGAAAATTCCTCAACGTAATAAAGGCCATATATGAGAGACCTACAGCCAACATCATACTCAATGGACAAAAACTTAACAGCTTTCCCACTAAGATCAGGAACAAGACAAGGATGCCCTCTCTCACCACTCCTAAACAACAGAGTATTGGAAGTCCTAGCCACAACAATCAGACAAGAAAAAACAATAAACGTCATCCAAATTGGAAAGGAGGAAATGAAACTGTCAATGTTTCCAGATAACATGATAGTGTACATGGAAAATCCTACAGACTCCACCAAAAAACTACTTGACCTAATAAATGAATTTGGCAAAACAGCTGGATACAAAGTCAATACTCAGAAATCAAAGACATTCCTGTACACCAACAATGAAACTGCAGAAACAGAAATCAGGAAAAAAAATCCCATTTGATATAGCAAAAAGAAAAATAAAGTACCTAGGAATAAACCTAACCAAGGAGGTCAAAGACCTGTATTCAGAAAACTACACAGCAATGAAGAAAGAAATTAAGGAAGACACAAACAAATGGAAGCATGTACCATGCTCATGGATTGGAAGAATTAACATCATCAAAATGGCCATACTACCCAAAGCAATTTATAGATTCAATGCAATCCCTATTAAAGTACCCATGACATATTTCACAGATATAGAACAAACATTTCAGAAATTCATATGGAACCATAAGTAACCCCAAATAGCTGCAGCAATTTTGAGAAAGAAGAACAAAGCAGGAGGGATCACAGTACCTGATATCAAACTGTATTACAAGGCCACTGTAATCAAAACAGCCTGGTACTGGCATCAAAACAGGCACATAGACCAATGGAACAGAACAGAGAGCCCAGCAAGAAACTCAAGTCTTTACGGTCAATTAATATTTGACAAAGGAGGCAGAAGCATAAAATGGAGCAAAAACAGCCTCTTCAACAGATGGTGTTGGGAGATCTGGACAGCTACGTGCAAAAAAATGAAACTTGATCACCAACTTATGCCATACACAAAAATAAACTCAAGATGGATAAAAGACTTAAATATAAGTTGTAACACCATAAAAGTCCTCAAGGAAAACATTGGCAGGAAAATTTCAGACATTCCACACAGCAACATCCTCACAGACATGTCCCCTAAAGCAAGGGACATAAAGGAAAGAATAAACAAATGGGACCTCATCAAAATAAAAAGCTTCTGCATGGCTAAAGAAAACAGCACCAAATTATAAAGAGAACCAAGAGTATGGGAAAACATATTTGCCAATGATACCTCAGCCAAGGGCCTGATCTCCAAAATATATAATGAACTCATACGTCTCCACTCCAGGAAGACAAACAACCCAATTAAAAAATGGGCAAAGGACTTGAACAGCCACTTCTGCAAGGAAGACATACAGAGGGCCCAGAGATATTTGAAAAGATGCTCAGCATCACTAGCCATCAGAGAGATGCAAATTAAAACCACAATGAGGTACCATCTCACACCAGTCAGAGTGGCCAACATAAATAAATCCACAAACAAATGTTGGAGAGGATGCAGAGAAAAGGGAATCCTAGTGCACTGTTTTTGGGAATGCAGACTGTTGAGGCCACTATTGAAAACAGTATGGAATTTCCTCAGAAAACTAAACATGGAACTGCCCTTTGACCCAGCAATTCCACTGCTGGGATTATACTCTAAGAACCCTGAAACACCAATCCAAAAGAACCTGTGCACCCCAATGTTCATGGCAGCACAATTTACAATAGCCAAGTACTGGAAGCAACCTAAGTGCCCATCAGCAAATGAGTGGATCCAAAAACTATGGTATATTTACACAATGGAATTCTATGTAGCAGAGAGAAAGAGGGAGCGTATACCCTTTGCAACAGCATGGATGGAACTGGAGAGCATTATGCTAAGTGAAATAAACCAGATGGTGAGGGACAAATACCATATGATCTCACCTTTAACTGGACCATAATAAATAGAAAAAAAAAGGAAAGAAAATATAACCAGAGATATTGAAGTTAAGAACAATCTAACAATGGACAGGGGTGAACGGGGAGGGGGCAGTGAGGAGAGGGGATTACAGGAACTACTATAAAGGATACATGGACAAAATCAAGGGGGAGGGTGGACGTGGGGGAGGGAAGGGAGTTTGGATGGGGTGGGGTGGAAGAATGGGGAGAAAAAGCACACAACTGTAACTGAATAACAATAAAAATTTTTTTAAAAAGAAATAGTACGTATATACAATGGAATATTACTAGGTCATAAAAAGTAAAATCTTATCATTTTCAACAGCATGGATGGACTTGGATAGTATTATGCTAAATTAAATCAGCCAATCAGAGAAAGCTAAATACCATTTGATTTTACTTGTAGGTGGACTATGACAGACAAAGTAATTGAACACATAAAATTGAAACAGACACATAAACACAGAGAGTGGACTTTTGATTGCCAGAGGGCAATGGATTATGTGACTGGGTCAAAGAGGTGAAGGGATTAGGAAGTACAAATTGGTACTTAAGAGTACAGCAGCATAGAATAGTGTCAGGGATGCAAAGTACAGCATAGAGAATATAGTCAATAATATTGGGATAGTATGTACGGTGTCAGATGAGTACTGGAAATTTCAGGTGGGAATACTTTGTAAAATGTGTGATTGCCTAATCACTGAAAACCAATACAAAATAATAAAAATTTTATATTGGTGTTAATATTTAATAATTTTACATGTTAAGTTTATAGTACTGATATTGAGTCTTGTTGGAATTTAGATGCTCATTGTACTGCTCGTTTTCTCTAAACTTTTCTATATTGAAAATATAAAGTTGAAAATTAAAAAAAAAACACTAAAGTGATTCATTTTGAATAGACAGTTTTTGAGAAATAATAAACTATTTCTTTCTGTCTCTTCAATAAAATGTAATGACATTTATTTATTAAACCCTGAATTTCACTTGGTAAAAAGCAAACAGAAAATGCTCCTAACTTTCTTTATGCAGCTACATAATATAATTACATGCTACAATTTAATGAATAAATAAGCAAAGAAAACTTAAAAACTTGGGAAATGAAGAGTAATAAAAACATACCATAAAGCCTGTGATATTAAAATGGCATGATATTGGATCATGAATGGATGGAGTGTATTACGTACTTATTCTTATGTCATAAATTATCCAAAAATTGATGAGCTTAAGACAACAAATATGTATTATCTCACCCATTTTTTGAGGGTCAGAAATTTAGCTTGATTGGGTCATTCTGGTTTAGGGTCTCTCATGAGATTGCAGCCAAGTAATTGGCTAGAACTTTACTCATCTGAAGCGATCTATCTCTCCAGATGAGATAGCAGCTGGCTTCTCCCAGAATGAGTAATGAAAGGAGAAAGAAAGAGAAGAGAGTGAGAGAGCAAGAGAGAAAGAGAGGGAACCTACCCAAGATGAAAGCCAGTCTTTTATGACCTTAATCTCCAATGTGAGAATATATCATTTTTGCCATATACTATTGTTTAGAAGTGACTCACTAAGTCCATTCCTCAAGGGCATGAGACTTCAGCTGTATCTTGGGAAAGATGGAGAGTATTAAAGTATTTGGCTATTTTTTTTAAAACTGTCACAGAGACAGATGTAATAAATATAAAATCCAGGATAAATACAATTGCATGTGTGAATTTAATTATATACAATTGCATGTGTGAATTTAATTATATATATATTTGGTGAAGATGGCTTCAGAGTAGTTGGAAGCTCTGCCTCTTTGCTCCCAGACCCGGACAGGTCTTGCAGCTAAATCACAGAGCAACTAACTCAAAAATCCAGTGTAGAATGAGTAAGAGCATGTGTGAGTTAGTGTATACAAGGATGAGAGTGCAGGGAATGTGTGTGAGTGAGCAGTAGCTATTGAGCCTGCAGGGCACTAGGGAATAGGCAGCTTGGGTTCTCTTAGTGGAGCAACTGCTGCCACCACTGCCCAAACCAGCACTTCTGGCTGCAGATTTGGGGCGGCTGCAGATCGCTCAGGAGCCTCAAGCCCCAGGGAGTGGAGAAAGATGGCTGGGAAGTGCTGGTTGCAGAAACTAAGCAGTGGGAGCAGGCTTGCCTGAGGCTGAGAATCACTGGAGGAAGCAGCAGGGGCACCCTGTCACTGCCTCACGTGTTATAGTATCACTGCCAGACTCTCCAGTGCCGTCCAGGAGAGGTCCAGAGAGAAACTTTATCAACAATTGTCAGAGGCTCTGACAGGCTGTGGCCAGACCTGACCAAGAGAGACTTTGTGCTTTTTGGGGAAGAGGAGTGTGTGGAGAATAGAACCCCCCAGAGTTCAGTGTTGCAGTGTGAGGGCCACACAGAAACTCTTTTAAAAGAAGAGCTGAGGTGAGTCTTGAGACTCAGCAGGGACCAAGAGCTTGCATATGCCTGCTCTCATGCATGCACAACAGTTCTGCAAACAAAGAATTTAGAGGGATAGACTCACACTGAAGGGATTGTTGGACCCAATCCAGCAGGGCTGGTGAACCGAGGACTGTAACAGAGTGGAGAGTTTGGGCCTGAGTCTCTCGCAAGAGACCCGCAGGCTGGGGACTGGACAGCCAGGAGATGAATTTCTGAGAATTGCTGCAGCTAGGCAGGTCCCCTTGCAGACAGGTGAGCCCAACCCCACATGTGGTATTACAGGCCCTGCAGATCAGTGAGGCCAGTCTCAGGAGACCCTGCTAGGTGAATTCCACAGGGAAATGAAGAAAAAGCTCTGAAAGGGCACTTTATCAGATATTATGATCTATACTGTTCCTCAGTCCCTGATTTGCCAGTAGAAACATTAGAGAAAGGGTGTTCAGGGACCTGCTCAACCTCAGTGGCTAGACAAAGCTGCTCTCTGCACCAAGCGGGAAAGAGCTGCCCCTTTTACACAGATTGTCCCCTCACAGGAAACAGGCAGCTAGTTCACCAGAAACCATACATTATTGGAAAGAATCAGGGACAGACCAAAACATGTGGTTAAGTGGTAGGGAAACATATGCACCATCTTCCCTGAAGACTGAACAGTGTCCCCCAGGGGTGATCCAGAGTTCCCACTGTTCTGATAACAGTGTGAAATCTGTTATCAGTGTTCTGATAACAATTTCTGTGTGGCCCTCACACTAGGGACCCCATCTGGATACAAGTGGGAAAGGTATTGGCAGTCCTCTCCGGTCATTAAATGAACCACTTCTGAGCCCTGGGCTTATGGAAAGCCAGCAGGGCAGAGGAGTAGGGACCAGAAAAATTTGAAGGAGACAGCCACAGAATGCGGATTGCTTGTAGTCTTGAACACACTACTTAGGGGAAAATCCAGAAAGAGAAGACAGTGGTAAACTCTGGATTCTACTGAGGTGAATTCCATCACGTTCTTCTTCATGATTTTTGTGATTTCCTCTCCTGCATGGGTTTTAAGATTCATTTCTTTTCCTTCAAGTTTGTGCCTATTACTTCATTAGTTTTTATATTTTAGTTTATTTCACATTATATATTTTGCTCCTTCCTTCTTTACTCCATTTTACATGCTTCCTTCCTTTTCTTATTTTTGCTTTAATTTTTTTCTCTTGCTATAACTTGTTTATACTCCTTAGTCTTACTATTTATCCCCAATCAAGCCTCAAAAAATATTTTTCTTGTAATTGATCATCTCATAATCTTTTTACCATCTTAAAACACTCTTATTCTCTCTCCACCTTTATCAAATTTTGCTCACTGGTTGTTGATATGGTGGTTATTGTTGCATTTATTTAATTTTGCTTCTAGATCTTCATTATTTTTCTATTTCAAATCTCAAATTTTACCATTCACCTCTCCTACTCCATTATTCCTTCTTCTTGCCACTTTCTTTTTGCAATTTTTATTTTTCCCTGTACTAGCCTGGTTTGTATTCCTCAGTCTGAATATCCATTCTTCCTATATCCTCTCAAAATCATTTTTCTTTCCTCTACACACCTCAACATATTTTTTTTCTTTCTTCTTCCCATTCCACTTACATTAATGTATGCTCATTTGTTGTTTATATTGTGGTGGTTTTTTTTTCTTTAATTTGGTTCTTATTTTTTTCACCATATATCTTTAAATTTTTGTTTAAACCTAATACTATACTCTTCCATTTTCTTACTCCATTCTGCCATCTTCACTCCCTTTTATGTTTATGACATAAATTTTATTTTCTTTCTTTCCTTATCTTGTTTCCATTCCCTACTTTTATTATTTCTCCTCCCTCCACCCTCTCAAAATCATATTTATCTCAGTTAGCCATCTCATATTAATTTTTCCTTTTATATAATATTGTCAATTCTTTACCACATTATTAATAATTTTTCATTTGCAATTGATAGTGGGTTTGTGGATGTGGATTATTTTTTGCAGTTGTAGGTTTGTTTCCTGGGCTGTTTGTTTTGTTCTAGCAGCCCTGTGTAATGGCATACAAGATGTGGTGGGTGATGTGACTCTCAGTCAGCCTTCTGGAGGGAAGGACTCACCAAAGAATGACCCAATAACAACCAAAGCCCAATTACAACCAGATATCTCATACAAATGTCATAAATGGCATCTCAAGAGAATCCAGCTCAGGATATGGAGGAGACTGCACCAGTGGGTCCCACAGGTCTTCTACCACAGAAGGTCACACCATGAAGACAAGGAGTGAAAGCAGATCAAGCTAATACACAGAAAGAAAAAAAGGAGGGTCACCTGAAATGGGGAGACAAAGAAACAATCCCCAATTGAAAGGAAAAGAGGAATCCCCAGAAAAAGTGCTAAATTAAATTGAGGCAAGCAAACTATCAGACACTGAGTTCAAAATAATGGTTACAAGGGTGCTTCAATGTGCTCAGTAGAATGATAAAGAACTACAGGGGAGCTACAAGGAACTCAGTGAACTACACCAGCATGAAAAAGAACATAGAAACTATCAAAAAGAGCCATGAGGAAATGAAGAATACAATATCAGAAATGAAGATACATTAGGAGGAATTAAAGGCAAGCAAGATGAAGGAGAGGATCAAATCAGAGAGCAGGAGGACAAGGTAGGAAGAAACTCCTTGACAGAGCAACAAAATGAAAAAAGACTTAAAAAGGGCAATTAGGATATAAGGGAACTATAGAACAAAATGAAACATGATAATATTTGTTTCATGGAACACCTAAAGGAGAATAAGAAGAAGTGACAGAAAACCTGTTTGAAAAAGTAAGATAGAAAACTTCATTAACTTGATGAGGGAAAATATCACATAATTCTAGGAAGAACAGAGGGTCCCAAGGAAGATAAACCAAAGAGGCCCACTGTAGGACATATCGTAATTAAAATGGCAAAATTCAAAGACAAAGAGAGAATCTTAAAGGTAGCAAGGGAAAAACAGCTAGGAACATACTAGGGAGCTCTGATAAGGCTATCAGTTGATTTCCCAAAAGAAACACTATAAACCAGAAAGTAATGGCAAGAAATATTTCAAGTAATTAAAAGCAAAGGCCTGCAACCAAGACTACACTGCCCAGCGAGGATCTCATTTAAAATGGAAGGTGAGGTAAGTAGTTTCCCATACAAAAAGAGGCTAAATGAATACATGTCTACCAAATTAGCCCTGCAAAAGATGCTGAAGGGACTGCTTTAAGAAATAAGAAAAAGTGTGTGTGAGAGAGAGAGGAACACAGCAGTACAAAGGGAAAAATGGCAATGAATAATTACCTATCAATATTAACCTTAAATGTAAATAGATTAAATGCTCTAATCAAAAAACATAAGGGCAGCTGAATGTATAAGAATACATGGCCTACATATATGCTGTCTACAAGAGACCCACCTCAGAACAAAAGATCTACAGAGACTGAACATGAAGGGATGTAAAAAGAGATATTCCATGCAAATAGATATGAAATAGACAGCTGAAGTAGCAATACTTATATCAGACAAAATAGATTTCAAAACAAAGGCCATAAAAAGAGACTAATAAGGATACTACATAATACTTTAGAGACTAGTCCATCAAGAAGACGTAACTCTCATAAACATATATATGCCCAACATGGGAGTACCTAAATATACAAGGAAAATCTTGGAGAACTTCAAGAAAGATATTGACAACAACACAATCATCAATGGGGATTTTAATACTTGACTGTCAACAGTGGATAGATCTTTCAAGCAAAGAATCAACAAGGATTTGTGGAAGTGAACAGCACTGTAGATCAAATTAATTTAATTGATGTATACAGTACCACTTACCCCAAAAAGCAATATATATATATTCTTTTCAAATGCACGTGGAATATTTTCGAAGATAGACCACATGGTAAAATATCAAACAAGCCACAAAATTCAAGAAAATTGAAAGCATATCAATTATCCTCTCAGTCACAATAGCTTGAAACAAGAAACTAACCTCAAGGAAAACACTCACAAATATTCAAATTCATGGAGACTGAATAATATGCTATTACATAATGGATGGTTTCACAATGAGATCAAGGAAAAACTCAATCAGTATCTGAAAACAAATCAAAATAAACACACAACAACCCAACCTGTGGGACATAGAGAAACTTGTTCTGACAGTGAAGTTCATATCAATAAAAGCCTACCGAAGAAGATAGAAAAATCTCATATAAACAATCTAGCTATAACAGAAACTAGAGAAACAACAGTGAACAAAATAAAGATTAGAACAGAAATAAATGACATAGAGACTAAAAAAACAATTAAATAGATCAATAAATTCAGGAGCTTCTTCTCTGAAAGATAAACAAACTGACAAACCTTTAACCAGACTCATCAAGAAGAAAAGAGAGAAGGTCAGATAAATAAAATCATAAATGAAAGAAAAGGTATTAAAAATGATACCACAGAAATACAAAGGATTGTAAGAAATAATTATGAACAAATAATGCCAAGAAATTAGACAACCTGACGAAATGAACAACTTTTTAGATACATGCAAGCTGGCAAAACTGCATCAAGAAGAAAGAAAAAGCCTCAGTAGACCAATAACAACTAATGGAAATGAAGCAGTAGTCAAAAAACTCACAGCATACAGAAGCCCTGGATGAGATGGCTTCACAGATGAATTTTACCAAACCTCTTTAGAACAGCTAACTCCTATCCTTCTCAATCTATTCCAAAAAATTCAACAAGAGAGAAAACTCACAAACTCTTTAATGGGGTCCATATTAGCCTAACCCCAAGCCAGGTAAAGACACAACAAAGATAGAAAAATACAGGCTAATATCTCTGATGAACTACATAATGAAATCTTCCACAAAATATTGGAAATCAAGTCCAGTAATACATTAAAAGGATCATACACCATGATCAAGTGGGATTCATCCCTTGGCTGCAAGGAAGGTACAATATTTACAAACCAATAAAAGTAATACATCACATAAACAAAAGGAAAGACAAAAATCACAAGATCATATCAATAGATGCAGAAAAAAACATTTAATAAGGTAAAGCACCAATTTATGATAAAAAACACTCAGCAAACTGGGAATAGAGGGAGCATTCCTCAACCCAAAAAAGGCCATACATGAGATACCTATGGCAAACATCATATCAATGGGCAAAAACTAAAAGCTTTCCCACTAAGATCAGGAACAAGATGAGGATGTCTGCTCTCACCACTTCTATTCAGCATAGTACTAGCAGTCCTAGCCATGGTGATCACACAAGAAAAAGAAATAAATGGCATCCAAATTGGAAAGGAGGAAGCAATACTGTCATTATTTGCAGAAGACATGATAATGTATGTAGAAAATACTATACACTCCACCAAATTGGTACGTGATCTTATAAGGGACTTTGACAAAACAAAGTGATGCAAAGTTAATATTCATAAATCTAGGCAATTTTGTATGCCCACAAAGAAATATCAGAAACAGAAATCAGGAAAAAAAATATTCCATTTGTTACAGCAACAAGAAAAATATATTAGCTAGGAATAAACTGAAACAAGGAGGTAAAAGACCTGTACTCAGTAAACCATACAATGCAGAAGAAAGAAATTAAGGAAGACAAAAACAAATGGAAGCATATAAAATGCCCATGGATTAGATACAGGGGTGTAAAACCCATTTTCACCAGGGGACACATCATCTTCGTGGTTGCCTTCAAAGGGCCAAATGTAATTTAAAGACTGTATAAATGTAACTCCTTAACTACGGGCAAGGAGTTCTATATTTAGCCCTGTGAAGCCAACCACAAGGCTGTTGTGGCCCCTAGTGAAAATGATTTGACATCCTTGGATTAGAAGAATTAACATTATCAAAATATCCATATTATTCAAAGCAATCTATACATCAATGAAATACCTATTAAAATACCAATGACACATTTCATTGATTTAGACCAAACATTTCAAAAATTTATATAGAACCGTAAATTACCCTGAATAGCCTCAGCAAACTGAAGAAAGAATAATAAAGTAGGAGGGATCACAATACCTGATATCAAACCATATTACAAGGCCACTGTAACCAAAACAGTATGGTACTGGCATAAGAACAGATATGGAGACCAATGAAACAGAATAAAGAGCCCAGAAATTAACCCAAGTCTCTATGGTCAATTAATATTTGACAAGGTGGGCAGAAGCATAAAATGGAGCAAAAACAGCCTCTCCAACAAATGGTGTTGGGAGATCCAGACAAATATGTACAAAAAAATGAAACTCCATAACCAACTTACACCATGCACAAAAATAATTTCAAGATAGATAAAAGGCTTAAATATAAGTTGTGACACCATAAAAGTCCTAGAGGAGAACATAGGCAGGAGAATCTGATATCCCATGCAGCAATATTTTCACCAATATGTCCCTGGAGCAAGGAACATAAAGGAAAGAATAAACAAATGGTTCTTCATCAAAATAAAAAGCTTCTGCACAGCTAAAGAAAATGGCATTAAAATGAAAAAAGAAGCAACCATATGGGAAAATATGTTTGCCATGATACCTTGGACAAGGGTTTGATCTCCAAAATATATAAAGAACTCACACAACTCCACTCCAGGAAGACAAACAACTCAATTAAAAAATGGGCAAAGGACTTGAACAGACACTTCTCCAAGGGCCCAGAGACTTATGAAAAGATTCTCAGCATCACTAGCCATCAGAGAGAGGCAAGTTAAAACCACAATGAGGTACCATCTCACACCAGTCAGAGTGGCCAACATAAACAAATCAACAAGCTAATATTGGAGAAGATATGGAGCAAAGGGAACCTTAGTACATTGTTGGTTTGAATGCAGACTGGTGTGGCCACTGTGGAAAACAGTATGGAATTTCCTCAGAAAACTAAAAATGGAACTGCCTTTTGACCCAGCAATTCCATTGCTAGGATTATACTTTAGGAATCCTGAAACTCCAATGCAAAAGAACCTACCCACCCCAATGTTCATAGCAGCACAATTTACAATAGCCAAGTGTTCGAAACATCCTAAGTGCCCATCAGTTAGTGGATCAAAAACAATGTTACATTTACAGAATGGAGTACTACACAGCAGAAGAAATAAGAAGCTCCTATCCTTCACGATAGCATGCATGGATTTATAGAGCATTATGCTAAGTGAAATAAGCCAGCCAGTGAAATACAAATACCACATGATTTAAGCTATAAGTGGAACCTAATCAACAAAGCTATCAAGCAAAAAAACATATAACCAGAGACACTGAAATAAAGAACAAACTGAAAGTATCCAGAGGGGATGGGGAAGGAGGATTTCAGGGGAAAGAAGGCAAAGGTTCGTCAAAGGACATTTATAAAGGATACATGGACAAAGTCAAAGGGGGGTAAGATCGAAGGTAGGAGTGAGAGATGGGTGGAGTTGGGGGTAGTGGGGGGTAGATGGAAAGAAACATAATTGAACAACAACAACAAAATGACTAAAAATAAATTAAAAAGTAAAAATATTTTAAAAAGTGAATAGATCTTGAATTTGGTAACCTGAAGCAGGAAGGGGAGAATAGGTTAAGAAGACAGTGATAAAAACTAATCTTTGAATTTGTCTGTCTTTTAAAAAAAGATTTTATAAATTTACTTTTAGAGAAAGAGGGAGGGAGGGAGGGGGAAAGACAGAGGAAAATTTCATCAATGTGAGAAACATCGACGGACCAAACCCACAACCCAGGCATGTGCCCTGACTGGGAATCAAACAGGTGACCTTTTGCTTTGTGGGACAATGCCCAAACAACTGAGCCACAAGGGTCAGGGCACATATATATACCTGGCTGAATATACCTGGTTTTGTTGTTGTTGTTAATTTAATTTTGCAACTCTAAATATTTTTATATTAGTATAATAACTTCAATGAAAAATTTCTGAAAATTTAAAAGAAACTTAAAACAAATTAATCTAACTGTATATTCAGTTGTTGGAATAACCACACAAAGATAAACTGATAATTGACTTTAAAACCTAATAATTTGGTTGTGTATTCCTAGTGGGATAAGCAGAACTGCAACAAATTCTTAAACTGTTTTCAGTAACCATATTATTGGTCATAGCATTTTTATTGAATGTTGATCTAAGTTGTGCTATTCATTCTGTGTGTAGACACAGACTAAATATAAGTACTGAAGTTTTCATCTTACTTATATAGACAATTTATCAATCTTGACCCCTCATAAATGGAAATTTTTCTTTTTACAGGTTCATTTTATGTTAGAACTGAAGTGGGCAACTGAATTCACCTAACCCAGCTTTCTTATTTTATAGGCAAGAAAACTGGAGTCGAGACAGATTCAGCAACTCGCTCATGATCACATTGATGGCAGCCAGCCCAGTGCTTTACCCTACAGAATGCTTAATTATATCTCTGTTTGTCAGTGTGTCTACATGTGGCAAACATTTTGTATTGTTTCATTTACTATGTTTTCTCCCACTTTTTGTCTGATCATATCTAGAAAAAGTGCTGTGGATACATGGAAGAGAGGGATGATCATTTTGTCCCAGCCAATCAGGAGGATAACTACCCATTTTTCAAATAAGTACAGTATTTTAAATAGAAATAGAACCAATTTGGATATTAAATATGAAAAACACTGGTTTGTTTGCCATCTTTTAAATCAATGTGCTCATGAGCATTTTTTTTTGGTGGGGGGAGGGAAGGAGAGAGAAATGTGATGAAAATTTCTAAGTATCCATTCTCATAAAGGAAGAGGATCAGAAGTGGTATAGATCATAGAAATTTATGGGTGATCTGATCACCTTTTTCAGAGACAGAGGAGGGCTGTGGTCTCAATCTGTGTGAGTAGTGTTAATGGGTGGCAAGAGAGAGCTCCTATTAACAAAGAGATACAGAGAGTATAAATGATGTAAGCAGTACACATGGGTAGTCAGTATTTGAGTTTAATGGTATACTAGTTGAATGAGCAAATACTGCACTTACAAATACTACAGATACAATTAAAACAAAAAGAAACAACAAAGGAAATGTTTGATTTCATGCTATTTTAATGACACAATTTTCTTCATTTGTCTTAAAGTGGAAATCCATTTACTCATAAATGACTTTTCAAAAAAATGATTAATACTTTGTGACAAAAAATTCAATTAAGATTATATGAAGTACGGTAATTTAAGCAAGACTTGGAAGTATAGCTTATATTTAAAAATAATCATAAATGATTACTTCTTATTTATTTTTAAACTTATGTGTTCCAGCTATTCAAAAGACTTAGTAGCAGGCTGATATCTATCATGAAACCAAGGAACCCTTGGGTGAGGTCTGGGGGAAGGTGGGAAAAGGTGGAAATGAGGACATCTGTAACAGGATAAATAATAAGAATAAATTTATAAAATAAAATAAAATCATAATAAAAAAAGAGTATAGCCTTCAGTTCTATGTATAACACATTTGTAGTGGTCTGCTCTAAGTGAAGACAGAGCCAAACATTTGATCAAGATTTCATTTCTACTCAAGATTTCATTTGTAGAAGTTGAAATAAGATTACTGACTCCCTTAATTCCTTTCTGTCAAACTGAATATTCAGTGACAAGAAACCCTTCCTTGACTAGATTTACTCTTTAAGTAAATCGGTATCAATGAAATAATCAAAAGCAAACCAATTATGTTCTGGAATCTTTTATCCATCTGTTTGGATTTAACTGTCTATTAAATGGTGTTTGCATATGAGGAAATACTCTATTGTATGAAGAGGTACTCAATTATTTAGATTATACATTTGAATAAACTGTGCAGTGGAAGGCTTACCCTTGTAATGTAGGACAATTACATTTTCTCACATAGTTTACAGATTATTAAACTAATATCAATTCAACCCATACTATCAGTTACTAGATTCTACTATGAGAGTCTAGTTTCTACCCCAAATATTAGCAACACATGTCAATCATTTTAAATTATATCAAATTATGCAAATTGGTTTGGGGAAAAGGATTCTATGAAAAGAAATCACAAAATTTTAATTTCAATAAAGATTATAGATGAAGCTGTTTGCTGCTGTGTGAGGACTCCCAGCTATTTGTGGTTAAGAAGCAATGGGTCTTTTGTTTCAGAATGGCTTTACCCACACTTGGGTATCCAGAGAAGCCTTGGTGTAATTCTCCCCAGCACACAAGAGTGTGTGTGCTGGGAACTAGGAACTGCAACTAAGATTTCCTTTCTTAGGAATATTTTTATTTAATATTCTTAAAAAAGGTATTAGGTCATTAACACGTGTTTATCTTGATTTATAATATTTAATAAACATAAGGTCATGTTTAAACTCTATCTTCACAGAATTAAGTTTTTATAAAGAAAACCCAATGAGATAATCTTTTATCTCTCACTTCTCCACTTTAATTACAAAATTAAAAAATACTATTTAATTAAAATATATTTATTCCTGTAACAAAACAGAGATGTTTCTCTCTCCATTCATCCCTGCCACTTATTCCTTAACAAGTTTGTTGCAAAGATTTTTATCTTTGTTTATAAGGGAAAAAATGAAAATTTATGTTCTATATAATAGGATTAAAGAACTTGGGAGAACATGAAGTACAAATACAGCAAATTTGTGACTTGATACTCCCAGTGGAATTTGTTGGAAAATTTGTTGAAAATACTCTATTTTCATATGCCCAATCTTCATCATTTGTTTACATTCTCCACCTGTCTACAGAAGAAATTTGAATTAGCTGTTGGAGAATCACGATTGTTAACCTGCTTTTTTTTTCACTTTTTAAAATTGATGTTTGAATACAGTTGTCATCATTTTCCATCACCACTTTCCCCTGCCTTACCTGTGCCCAACTCCCACCCTCAATCCCAACCCCCCTTGGTTCCATCCATGAGTCCCTCATTCATGTTCATCTATGTACCTTTCCCTTCTTTCCCATGTTATTTCCTTCTCCCATCCCCTCTGGTTACTGTCAGTTTGTTGTCTATTTCAATGTCTCTGACTATATTTTGCTTGCCAGTTTGTTTTGCTAATTAGGTTCCAATTATGAATGAGATCATATGGCCTTTGTCTTTCAAAGCCTGGCTTAGTTTACTTAATATAATACTTTCCAGTACCATCAATGTTGTCTCGAAGGGTAGGAGGTCCTTCTTTCTTTCTGCTATGTAGTATTCCATTGTGTAAATATACCATAGCTTATTTATCCACTCATTTACCGATGGGCACCTATGCTGCTTCCAGCACTTGGCTATTGTAAATGGTGCTGCTATGAACATTGAGGTGCACAGGTTCTTTTGAATTAGTGTTTCAGGATTCTTAGAGTATAAACCCAGCACTGGAATTGCTGGGTCAAAAGGCAATTCCATTTTTAGTTTCTTGAGGAAATTACATACTGTTTTGCACAGAGGCTGCACCAGTTTGCATTCCCACCAACAGTGCACTAGGGTTTGCTGTTCTCCAAAACCATGTCAGCACTTATGATTTGTGGGTTTGTTTATGATGGTCATTCTGACCAGTGTGGAGTGGTATCTCATCGTGAGTATCCTTTCATATGGTCTCTGGGTCCTCTGTATATCCTCCTTGGAGAAGTGCATGTTCCAGTCCTTTGCCCATTTTTTAATTGGATTATTTGTCTTCCTCGTGTGGAGTCCTGTGTGTTCTTTATATATTTTGGTGTATTTACACGCCTTGTCCAAGATATCACTGGAAAATATATTTTCCCATAAAGTTGGTCCCCTTTTCATTTTGCTAATGTTTTCTTTAGCTATAAGATACTTTTTATTTTGATGGAGTCCAATTTGTTTATTTTTTTCCTTTATGTCCCTTGCTCTAAGGGACATATCAATGAAGATATTGCTTCTTGGAATATCTGAGATTTTCCTGCCAATCTTCTCCTCTAAGACTTTTATGGTATCACGACTTATATTTAAGTCTTCTACTAGCTTGAGTTTATTTTTGTGTATGGTGTAAGTTGCTGATCGAGTTTCACTTTTGTTTGCATATAGCTGTACAGATCTCCCAACACCTTTTGTTGAAAGATGGTATTTTCATTCCATTTTATGTTTCTGACCCTTTTGTTGAATAGTAATTGACCATAGAGACATGGCTTTATTTCTGGGATCTCTGTTCTTTTCCACTGATCTTTGTGTCTGTTCTTATGCCAGTACCAGGCTGTTTGGATTATGGTGGCCTTGTAATATAGTTTGATGTCAGGTACGGTGATCCCCCCTACTTTGTTCTTCTTTCTCAAAATTGCTACAGTTATTCATGGTTGCTTAAAGTTTCATATAAATTTTTGAAGTGTTTGTTCTGTGAAATATGTCATTGGTATTTTAATAGGGATTGTGTTGAATATAAATTGCTTTGGGTAGTATAGACATTTTGATGATGTTAATTCTTCCAATCCATGAACATGGCATAAGGTCCCATTTATTTGTGTCTTCCTTAATTTCTTTCTTCAGTATTGTGCAGTTATCTGAGTGTAGATCTTTTACCTCCTTGGTTAGGTTTATTCCTAGGTATTTTGTTGTTGTTGCTATAGTAAATGGAATTTTTTTCCCAGATTTCTGTTTCTGATATTTCATTGTTGGTATACAAAAATATCTTCAATTTATGAATATTGACTTTGTATTCTGCTGTTTTGTCAAATTCACTTATTAGATCAAGTAGTTTTTTGGTGGAGTCTATAGGATTTTCTATGTACACTATCATGTCATCTGCAAACTGACAGTTTTATATCCTCCTTTCCAATTTGGATGTGTTTTATTTCCTTTTCTTCTCTGAGCACTGTGTCTAGGACTTCCAATACTATGTTGAATAGAAGTGGTGAAAGCGGAAATCCTTGTCTTGTTCCTGATCTTAGTGGGAAAGATTTTAGAGTTTGCCCATTGACTATGGTGTTGGAGGTAGGTCTCTTGTATATAGCCTTTATTATGTTGAGGAATGCTTCCTCTATTCTCACTTTGCTGAGTGTTTTTATCATAAATGGGTGTGGACCTTATCAAATGCTTTTTTGAATCTATGGATATGATCATATGATTTTTGTCTTTCATTTTTGTTTATGTGATGAATTATGTTTATGGATTTGTGAATATTGTACCATCTTTGCATCCCTGGGATGCATCCCACTTGATCATGGTGTATGATATTTTTAAAGTATTGCTGGTTGTGGTTTTCTAATATTTTGTAGAGAATTTTAGCATCTATGTTCATTAGTAACATTGGCGTGTAGTTTTCTTTCTTCCTTGTGTCTTTATATGGTTTTTTGATTAGGATGATGATGGCTTCATAAAAAGAGTTAGGGAGTCTTCAATCATTTTGGATTTTTTGGAAATAGTCTGTGAAGGATAGGGGTCAGCTCTTCCTTAAATGTTGTGTAAAATTCTCCTGTGAAACCATCCAGTCCAGGGCTTTTGTGTGCTGGGAGTTTTTTGATTACTGGTTCTATTTCGTCAGCTGTTATTGGTCTGTTCAGGCTTTCTTCTTGTTCTTCATTCAGTTTTGGAAGTTTATATTTTTCTAGAAATTTGTCCATTTCACCTAGGTTTTCAAATTTCTTGGCATAATATTCTTCATAGTAATTTCTTACAATCCTTTGTATTTCTGTGGTATCAGTTGTAATCTCTCCTCTTTCATTTGTAATTGTGTTTATTTGGATCCTCTATCTTTTCTTGATGAGCCTGCTTAAAGGCTTGTCAATTTTGTTTATCTTTTCAAAGAACCAGCTCCTGGATTCATTGATCCTTAGAATTGTGCTTTTAGTCTCTATGTCACTTAACTCTGCTCAGATCTTGTTTGTTTCCTTCCTTCTACTTGCTCTGGGCTGTCTTTGTTGTTGTTCCTCAAGTTCTTGTAGGCATAGGGTTAGGTTGTTTGTTTGAAATGTTTCTATCTGTTTTAGGTAGACTTGTATCGCTCTGAACTTCCCTCTCAGGACTGCCTTTGCTGTGTCCCATAAGTTTTGGACTGTTGTGAGTTAATTTTCATTTGCTTTTAGAAATCTTTTGATTTCCTCCTTCATCTCATTCTTGACCCATTCATTGTTTATAACCATGCTATTTAATTTCCATTTGTTTGAGCACTTTTGAGTTTTTTTCCTTGAGGTTGGTTTTTAGTTTCAGTCCCTTGTGATCTGAGAAGATTCTGTGATTTAAATTTTCTTGAATTTGTTGAGGCTTATTTTGTGCCCTATCATGTGGTGTACCCTTGCAAATGTTCAACGTGCATTTGAAGAGAATGTGTATTTTTCTTCTTTGGAATGAAACTTTATATAGATAGATAGATAGGTAGATAGAGTTAGTTAAGTCCATTTTCTAGGGCATTGTTCAATGCCACAATATCCTTGGTGATATTTTGTTTGGAAGATCTCTTCATTTTTGATAGTGGGGTTTTAAAATCCTATAATATAAGTGTGTTTCTATCTACAGCTTTCTTGAAGTCCTCCAAAATTTTCCTTATATGTTTGGGTGCTCCTATGCTTCATGCATGTATGTTTATAATGTTTATGTCTTGATTGATTCTTCCCTTGAATATATGTAAGGTGTCCTTATGGGTCTCTTTTTTATGGGCCTTTGTTTCGAAGTCTTTTTGTCTGATATAATTATTGCTAGCCCAGCTTTTTTTTTTTTTTCCTGTCTGTTTGAATGGAATATTTTTTTTCAGCCCTTCACTTTTGGTCTGTGTAGGACTTTTGTTCAGAAGTGGGTGTTTTGTAGGCAGCACATTTGTGGGTCATGTTTTCTTATCAGTTGAACTACCTTATGTCTTTTGATTGGAGCATTTAATCCATTTACATTTAAGGTTATTATTGATGGGTACTTATTCATTGACATTTTATTCCCTTTCCACATTTGTTCCTTTCTGGCTCACTGTTTTTCTTCCTCTTCTTAAAGCAGTCCCTTTAGCATATCTTGCAGTCCTGGTTTCGTGGAATTGTATTCTTTTAACCTTCTTTTGTCTGGGAACATCCTTATTTGGCCTCCCATTTTAATTGGGAGCCTTGCTGGATAGAGTAGTCGCAGTTGCCGGCCTTTGTTTTTCATTACTTAGAATATTTCTTGCCATTCCCTTCTGGTTTGTAGCATTTCTGTTGAGAAATCAGGTGCTAGCCTTATTGGGGCTCCCTTGTATGTTCTTGTTTCTCTCTTGCTGCCTTCAATATTCTCTCTTTGTCTTGGAATTTTACCATTGCACTTTTGGTGTGTCTTGTTGTGGGCCTCTTTGTGTTCCTCTTGATTGGGACCCTTTCTGCTTCTGGACTTGTGTGGCTAGCTCTCTCATCAAATTAGGGAATTTTTCCATCATTACTTTTTCAAACGGGTTTTCTATCCCTTGCTCTTCTTTTTCTCCTCCTGGGATCTCTATTATATGGGTATTATGTCTATTTATGTTGTCCTGCATTTCCCTTAACCCCTCTTCATTCTTTTTCAGTCATTTTTATTTTCTTGCTCTTTTCCAGAGGTTTTTCTACTTTGTCCTCCAGCTCACTGATTCAATCTTCTGCTTCGTGGAGCCTGCTTTTGATTCCTTCTACTGTGTTGTTTAGTTCAGAAATTATATTCTTCATTTCTTCTTGGCCCTTGTTGATTGTTCCTATGTTATTTTTTTGTTGACATAGTTTGCAGTAAGTTCCTTGTAATTTCCCTGTAGTTTCTGGTGGTTGATACTGAGTTTATTGAACTTCCTTATAACCATTTTTTTGAATTCAATTACCTAAGAGTTGACTTGCCTCTATTTCATTTAGCATTCTTTCTAAGGATTCTTCCTTTCCTTTAGATTGGGGGATGTTTAATTGTTTTCCCGTCATTTGTGGGACTCTTCTTGTTTGCTTCTGCTTCTTAATTGATCTATTTTGACTTTCTGATTTTGTGGTGTGAACTTCTATGGTGGGAGGCCTGTGAGATACACTGGTGCAGTGTCCTTGATCACCTGAACTTGATGCTCTTGGGATGTGATTTATGCCTTTTATGGTTGTTTTCTGGATGTAATTGGGTTTTGATTGTTGTTGGGTTACTCTTTTGTGGGTCCTTCCCTGCAGTTGGTTGACTGAGGGTACCTTCATCTACCATGTCTTTTGTGCTGTTGTGCAAGCACTGCCTGAAAAAAAAAAAAGAGCTCAAGACATAAACCCACACCTGCAAATATACCCCCCCAAACAATCCCAATATCAACAGCAAATGAACCAGTATTAATAAGAGTATAACGAGATTAAGACTATTAAAGGAGAGTGGGTATGAGATGACTTACTGAAAGAGAAATGATTTTGAGAGCATAGAAGGAGGAGCACTAATAAGAGTTGGAAGTTGGAGCAATGGAAGGAGAGAAGGTAAAGTTTACCTCATGAATAAAGAAAGAGAATGAAGAGTGTGGAGTGGAGTATGAGAAGAAAATCATATAATATTAGGTTTAAACAGAAATTAAAATAATATAAAATAAAATAAAATGAGAGAAAGAAAGAAAAAGGAAGAAAAATGTTAAATAATTAATAAAAATATAGGAGTCAAATTGGAGAGAAAGATCCACTGGAGTGCTATCAACAACAAATGAGACAACAACAAACCTATATTGAAATTAATATAGGTGGTATGGGAATAAGAGGGAAAAAGAAACAAAGAGAAGTCTAAGACATGTTTAGAGGAATGGGAAGTCATTTTGTAATGATAGAGGGAGAGGAAATACTAAGAGTGAGGAACAAAAACTAGAATAAATGAGGGAAAAATTAAATTTGGAATGTAAAGGAAAAGAAAAAAAGGGAGAATAAAGCAAAATAAAAGAGCAGGATGAAAGAAAAATAGAAGAAAGACAAAAAAGAAAAAAAAACAGGCTAAGATGGCATAATTAAAATTTGGTTCAAAAAAAAAAAAATAGAAAGAGTAGGAGAGGGGTCCAGTAAAGTTTGTTATTTGAAATACAGAATCAGTGAAGCTCTAGAGATAACCTTGAAAAAACAATGTAACAACAACTACCTACCCACAACCAAGTAGCAAAGTTTGTTACAGGTGTAGAAAGAACACAGGTGTTTTAATAACTGGGCAAAAGGATGTGAAATGACCATTGACAAGAGAATTCATTTTGAGTGTCTGGACAGGGGAGAAATAGTAAGAGTGTGAAATGAAAACAAGTTGCAGCTAGAGATAAAACCAAATATGAAATGAGAATATTACAAAGAAAGAGGAAGGTAAGATGGGCTAAGAGAAGGGAGGGGCAAAGTATGTGAATTAAAATACACTACAGTATAAAATCTAGTCATCATATACAAATTCGCTGGACAAGAAACGAATATTATAAAGCTATGCAGGAAAGAAAATATTGCAAATCATGAAGAAGACCACAATAGCTTTCTTATCGGTAGCCTCTTGTATTTACTACTGTTTTTTTTTTCTTTCTGGATCTGCCTATGGTGATTTCAGTTGTCGACCCCATCTAACCTTAGTCAGACTGTTCGATATACTTCCGGTGATCTGCTGTCACTGGCTGTCTCCTTCAATTGTTAACATGGTCCCTCTGCACTCAGCAGTACAGTTGAAGCAGTGTAGGGCAGGGCCAAATCCTTCCTGGGGTGGGGGCTATTATTTCCTCCCAGGTAGCTTCTGCTCAGAGGTGAGCGGTCCGCCTGAGCAGGATGATTGCTGCATATCGGGGTTGGCTCAGCACCAGATTCCTGTAGCTACCTGCTCAGTTCTCTACCCAAAGCCTCTGTCCCCAGTCTCTCCTCAAGTCTCTCTAGTCCACTCTGCCCAGCTTTTGCCATTGTTCTACTGTCTCTGGCTGTCTTGTTTGGTTGTTTACCTGGTCACTCGGAGTCAGCCATCAGGCTTAAGCACCAAAGGGCCAGGGCAGAGACCCTCCTGTGGTGGGGGCTATTGTTTCCCTTCAGGCTACTGCCACACAGAGGGGAGTGGTCTGCCTGAGCACAAAGGCTGCTGCTGTCTGGGGTCTGGGGAATGACTCAGCACCAGGATCCTGGAGGCTACTCTCTCAGTTCTTTCCCCCAAGCCTCTGTACCCAGTCCTCAGGTGTCTCTACCCAGCTCTGCCCTTGCTTTTGCCTGAGCCCCGGGGTAAGTGGCTGCAAATGAAAATTTGTGTGTTGGCCCTTTCAACCAACGGCCTGTGCATCTCCAACTGTCTGTCTCTGTCAGAGAGCAACCCTCCTGCTTTATCCACTGGGTGTTATCTGTGTACTCTTTGGGTTCTGGTGTTCTAGGCTGGGAATCCTAGCTTAGGGTTTAGATCTGAATCTTCTTTGCGGGATTGAACTGGCTGGTTAATTATCCTGCTGGCACTGCCCCCTCCCCCTGCTCTTTGGTCACCCAGCCAGCCCTCTCCGAGTCTCTACCACACCTTACCAGACTGGTTGTGCTGAAGCTGATTATATATGTCTGAAGTTATATGCTTCCCTCTATCTATTGCTCAGTAGTTTGTTCTGGGTGGTTTCTCCACAATTGAGTTGTAATTCCAGATTGGTCCTGGGAGGAGGTCAGTGTGACTTCCATTCACTCTTCTTCCATCTTCTTCCTATCCAACCTGTTTTGTTTTAACAGGTAAATTGAGAGTCAGAGAGGTCAAGTGGATCCTCAAGATCACAGAGAGAGCTAATGGTATATAGGGGAGTAGGACTGAGAATTCTTAATTCCTCGTTTAGTGCATTTTTCTGTAATCTCCAGTGGTTCTCATGCCATGAACAGGTGAGCTGGATTTTTCATATCATATTTCTTTTGTGTTTTATTGTAACACAAAATTCATGAAAAATTTAGTTTTTGTATTAATCTAAAACATGTTCCAACCCACACATAAATTCAGAAAGGAAATATGTTTTCCTTCTAATTAACTCTGAGTTTCCTCAGGTCACAGACTGTATTTGTTCACTTTTATATATCCGATATCAAAATAGTCAGATTTATGTATCAATTTCACCAGCTATTAATGTTATGAAGGTTTTTTGTACATGTCATTAACATGTACAATAAGTTCACTTTATGTAAAGGAGATTATCCTGGATAATCTGAGTGGACTTGATACAACCAGTTCAAAGGATGTAATAGAAAACCTGAAGAAGTTTCCACTGTAGACTATATTATCATCTCTGACCCAAGATTTTTTAGCCTATACTTCCTGGGTACCTGCCCTCTAAATGTTGGATTTGCCTAGTCACTGACCCATGCCATGTACAATAATCAGTAAACATTTTCTCATTTATGAATTGATGTATTTATAAATGAATGATTTATTTTATAAACTATTTCAAATTTTAATTGAATATGTTATATAACATTTTGTTATTTTTCTTATAATTTAATGTATTCATGATGATCAATAAGAATCCCTCAAACTTAGGGATTTAATGTCTATTTTATTTCTCTTGTTAGGAAATATATCTCATAGTCATGAATATAGTGAACTAGCTTCCTTGGTTACAAGAAATATACAGAGAAAGAGAAGTATCTTTAAAAATACTATTCATAAGAAAGAGTGTACATTTATGTAGTCTGTTCTCAGCTGTTGAAGAAGAATCTGATTAATCTCCCAGATCATTATGAATCCCTTATTTTAAATCTCTAGTGCTATAAATACTGAAATAGCAATGTCTTGCAAGGATTACATTGACTACAGTACCTCTCTGAAGTAAAGATTTGGCATATAGGTTTCTCAGATCCTATTCTTCCATTAATGAAAATTGTTATATATTTTTGAGGGAGTGAAGATGTTAAAAAAGGTTCCTAGTGAAAATTCAATTATTTAATTTTGACATTGATCAATTGCCCTGTAGGAGAAAAACAATGGCAGCATCACTACCGCATACACATACACATATGAAACTTCCTTTGTGGCTAAAAGAAGGAAAAAATATGGTATTTGTCTTTCATTGCCTGGTTTATTTCATTTAGCATAAGTGGAACCTAATCAACAAAACAAACAAGCAAGCAAAATATAACCAGAGACATTGAAATTAAGAACAAACTGACAATAACCAAAGGGCAGGATAATGGGGGCAAAAAGGGTGGGAGGTGGGGATGGCTGGGGAGTGGTGGGGAGAAAAATTGAGACAATTGTACTTGAACATCAATAAAAGAATAAAACATAAAAATAAAAAAAAAACAGACTAAATAAATAAAATCTAAAAAAAACAAAAAAGAAGGAAAAATACAAAGCAAGTTTTTTCAATAATTGATCAAATGTAGAGGTTTTTACTACCTGAAAAACCTTTCCCCCCTTCTCCCTCATTATCCCTTCCTACCTCTCCTCTGGTGGGTGGAGAGTGGGGATGGCTGGGGTTGGGGGAAGTGGTGGGGGGGAAATGGAGACAACTATATCTGAACAACAATAAAAGAAAAATAAAGTACTAAAAAAATAAATAAATATTTTTAATTAATTAATTTATTTTTATTGAGTTACAATTGTCTGCATTTTCTCCCCTTCCCTCCACCCCACCCCAACCAGTCCCACCTCCTTCCCCCACCTCTACCTTCCCCCTTGATTTTGTCCGTGTGTCCTTTATAGTAGCTCCTATAGACCCCTCTCCCCACTATCCCCTCCCCACTCCCCTGTGGCTATTGTTACAATGTTCTTAATTTCAATGTCTCTGGTTATATTTTGTTTGCTTTTTTTTGGTTGATTATGTTCCAGTTAAAGGTGAGATTCATATTTTTTAAAAAATACAGAGACTTTTAAGATCTTAACGTCAGATTGGTTCTAATCTAAAGAATATATGACCTCAAAAAATCTTTTCTATATTCATGGATGAAATAACATATGACAAATAAAAGCCTAGAAGCACAGTCAAATCTTTTATACTACAATTATTTGCATTTCCCAAGTTGAATGCATACCACAGTCAGGTAATGCCAAGACGACAAGAATACAGATAATACTGATTCATACTGCATGTAACTCAATATGCACTTGTACATATTAGACCATATAATGCTATTTATCAGACATGTTCTGGGGCAGAAAAACATTTAGGTGCATAACCTAGTTTTAGATAGGGGGTGGTTTTCGATTGAGGACTTAGGACCTGTGGAGCTTTAAAAACATAAATGTAGGATTCCCAAATTTCACTTGCAATACTAATGTGTATTTTGATTTGCACTTAAATACACCAAAATAAGTTATCTGGAATTCTTTAGGTAATCCCAGAGAGAGTAAAAAAAAATAAAGAATAAACATTCACACATTTGAATAAATAATGCTTTTTAAATATACTTGGCAAAGTGAAAAAAGAATCTACTAGTATGTGGGAATTTGCTTCTGTCGTTGGCTTCCCAAATTATTGTTTTAGTTTTCAAATTTTAAAAACCTGCTTTTGATATAATTGTTCACTTTGCACTTTAGTTTTTTTCTATTTATTCCTAATCCAGCAATCCACACAGAAGCCCATGCATTCAAATATCTAGTCCATGATTGCTTCACTTATTGATTTCCTGGAAAAGTTGAGCTTTCTAATAGTCACAATATGCTTCCCTTAATAGGTAAAAAAATGTTTCTCCTATAAGGAGTAGTAATCTATTCTATGTTGTTATTAGAGCAAGAATCATACACATTGAGTTGGAGATTTACTATTTAGAGTTTGCAAATTTCATGAAAAAGGATCCTCATGTCCTTTTTGATGTTTAGTAAAGCCTCTATACTCTGGCAAAGGAAGGAGTTCTAATCCAATCTCAGTCTTCATAGCTTACTCCCAGAGTCTTGTTCAATGGATTTCTTGTCTTCACAGGTGATATTGGGGAGTAAATTCTTGGAGTTGGCACAGTTTTAGCAGGCATCTTGTTAGGGCAAGTTTGGCGGCCTAGGAATTACTGCAGGAATTACAGTCTATTACATTGAGTCTTAGGGTTTTTAAAATATAATTCTCTACTATTGAGAAGGTTTCTAGTCTCTTTACTTTCTACCAAGTACATTGGGTAATAACCCAAGGTAAAAAGCCAAATATCTTATCTAAATATAAAGTTTATTGGTTCCTATTTGTAAACCACTGTCCTCAGTGATTTGTTCATGCCTTAGGTTAATGGCCTTTGATTCGGTACTGTTTCTTTTAATCGTTATGGCAAAAGATATCATTGTTTCATCTTGATTTTCCAATTCAAATTTAGGGCTTAAGGAATTTAAAGATTTCTTTGATTTTAAAAATCTACTCTCTTGTACACTGTAATTTCTGTTTTGTTTTTTTTCATGAGATCAGAAAAAATAGAATTAAAATATATTCATATATGACAACCTCGGAATCACAACAGAATGACTTTCTTATAGTAAAGCTTGTTTTTTTAAGAGATCAAGAGTAATAGAAAAAAAATAATTTCTTGTACGATGCACAAAACAACCTCAGAATGACAATAAAATTGCTATGACCAATAATATGGTTACTGAAAACAGTTTAAGAATGTGTTGCAGTTCTGCTTATCCCACTAGGAATGCACAGCCAAATTATTAGGTTTTAGAGTCACTTATCAGTTTCTCTTTGTGTGGTTATTCCAACTACTGAAAAAACATTTAGATTAATTTGTCTTAAGTTTCTTTTTAATTTTCAGGAATTTTTAAAAAAGATTTTACTTATTTATTTTTAGACAGAGGGGAAGGGAGGGAGAAAGAGAGGGAGAGAAAGGACAATACGTGGTTGCCTCTTGCACACCCCCTACCTGGGACCTGTCCTACAACCCAGGCATGTTGCCTGACTGGGAATCGAACCAGTTACCCTTTAGTTTGCATGCCTGTGCTCAATACACTGAGCTACACCAGCCAGGGCTCAGGAATTTTTCACTGAAGTATTATACTAATATAAAAGTACTCAGAGTTATAAAATTAAATTAACAACAACAAAACCATGTACATTCAGCCATGACCTTTGTGGCTCAGTTGGTTGGGCATCATCCCACAAAGCAAAAGGTCACCTGTTTGATTCCCAGTCAGGGCACATGCCTGGGCTGTGGCAATAGATCAATGTTTCTCTCTCACATTGATGAAATTTCTCTCTCTCTTTCTCCCTCCCTCCTCCTTTCTCTAAAAATAAATAAATAAAATCTTTAACAAAAACAAATACATTCAAAGATAAGCTTTTATCACAGTCTTCTTATCCTATGCTCTCCTTCCTGCTTCAGGTTACCAAATTTCACTATCCATTTTTTTGATACTTAAACACACTTATTTGTATACTCCCTTTATTAGATAAAACAATTTCATACTCCACACACATATTTTTACTTAGCTTTTAATATATTAATATATTTTACATATCACTTCTTGGTAGACTATAGAAACATTCCTTATTCACTTTTTTTATGGCTTCACAAAGTTTTATTACTTGAAGCTAGCATAGATAGTCCAATCAGTTTCCTATTAAGAGGTATTTGAGTTGTTTTCTTTTTATATTATAAATAATCCTTGTACATATGGGTTTTTACATTTTTATAAGTATATCTTTGGGGTAGATTCCTATCAGAACAACTGATGGATATCAAAGCCACACTGACAATGTATTCACATGCCTGTTTCTCACCTAACCTTGCCAATATAAATTATTATCAAACTTCTGGATTCATGTCAATATAACAGCTGAAAAAGATTTGCCTCCCAGTTTAATTTTAATGTGCATTTCTCTTAATTTGTGTGAGGTAAAGTATCTTTTCATGTGTTGTGTGTATTACCATTCTTAAAAAACTTTTCATTTAGTAGCCCATTTTATGTAGAGTGGTTATATCTTCTCTCTGTAAAAGCAATATATATTAGAAATAGTAACTTTTTAAATATTAAATATGTTGCATATGTTTTCTCCATTTTTTCTTTTATATTGCTTATAATGACTTTTGGCATGAAGAAATAGGTAAGATATATGTATGCATGTAATAGGTATATTATAGTACATATGAATATTATGTATATATTGTATTATATATATGTACATATAAATTATTTTTTATTTGATCTGTAATATTGGCCAATCTTTTTTCCTGTGCTAGAAAGGAATTCACCTGCATAGTTTTTATTATTTATTACTTGATTTATTTATTGGTGAATTTGCATTTTATGTTTAAATCTTCTTGGTAATAGGAGAAATGTATTCATTTAAATTTTTTACTCATCACTATCCAGTTATCCCAATACCACTTATTAAAATTTCCATTTTCTTTACATCAATTTGAGTGGTCAGAATGTATATATATATATGTATATATATAATTTCTAATATTTTATCATTCTATTAAAGTTTTCCCCCTTTGCTCTCTTCTGTCCAGCCCACCTCCACACCCACAGTGAATCCTCACTGTGATATCCATGTCCATAGTTCATACATACATGTTCATTGATTAGTCCCTTCCCCTTCTTTCTACCCTTACCTCGTTCCTCCTTCCCCTTTGCACATTGTCAGTAGTTCTTTGTATTCATGCTTCTGGTTCTATTTTTCTTATTTGTTTGCTTTGTTCATTAGTTTCCCCTTATACCTGGCTTATTACACTCAGTACAATCTCCAGTTCCATCCATTTTTTTGCAAAAGTTAGGAGTTCCTTTTTTCTTTCTCCTGCATAGTATCTCATTATGTTAATGTACCACACTTTTTGATCCACTCGTTTACTGATGGGCACATAGGACATTTCCAGCACTTCACTATTGTAAATAACACTGCTATGAACATTGGCATGCATATGTTCTTTTGAATTGGTGTTTCAGGAATATTAGGGTATTCTCAGCAGTGGAATTGCTGGGTCAAAAGGAAGTTCCATTTTTAGTTTTTGAGATTTTCCATACTGTTCTCCACAGTGGCTGCATGAGTCTGCATTCCCACCAACACTGCATTACGATTCCTTTTTCTCCACACCCAGGCCAGTACCTGTTTGTTGATTTGATAACAATAGCCATTCTGATTGGTGTGAAGTGGTATCTCATTATGGTTTTAATTTGCATCTCTCTAATGGCTAGTGATGCTGAGAATCTTTTCATATGTCTCTGGGCTCTCTGTATATCCTCCTCAGAGAAGTGTCTGTACAAGTTCTTTGCCCTTTTTTTTTTCAATTTTTCAATTATTTTATTGTTGTTCAATTGCAGTTGTCTGAATTTTCTCCCCACTTCTCTACCAACCCCAACCAAACCCACCTCCCTCCCCTGCTTCCACCCCCCCACCTTGGTTTTGTCCCTTTGTACTTTATAGTAGTTCCTGAAAACCCTTCTACCCACTATCCCTTTCCCCCTTCCCTCTGGCTATTGTTAGATTGTTCTTAACTTCAATGTCTCTGGTTATATTTTGTTTGCTTTTTTCTTCTATTGATTATTTCCAGTTAAAGATGAGATCATATGGTATTTCCCCCACTGCCTGGCTTATTTCACTTAGCATAAAACTCTCCAGTTCCATCCATGCTGTTGCAAATAAGCTCCTTCTTTCTCTCTGCTGCATAGAATTCCATTGTGTAAATGTACCATAGTTTTTGGATCCATTTAATTGCTGATGGGCACTTAGGTTGCTTCCATTACTAGGCTATTGTAAATTTTGCTGCTATGAACATTGGGGTGCACAGGTTCTTTTGGATTGGTGTTTCAGGGCTCCTAGGGTATAATCCCAGCAGCAGAATTGCTGGGTCAAAAGGCAGCTCCGTTTTTAGTTTTCTGAGGAAATTCCATACTGTTTTCCACAGTGTCCACACCAGTCTGCTTTCCCACCAACAGTGCACTAGGGTTCCCTTTTCTCTGCATCCTCTCCAACATTTGTTTGTTGATTTGTTTATGTTGGCCACTCTGACTGGTGTGAGACGGTACCTCATTGTGGTTTTAATTTGCATCTTTCTGATGGCTAGTGATGCTGAGCATCTTTTCATATGGCTCTGGGCCCTCTGTATGTCTTCCTTGAAGAAGTGTCTGTTCAAGTCCTTGGCCCAGTTTTGAATTGGGTTGTTTGTCTTCCTGGAGTGCAGTTGTGTGAGTTCTTTATATATTTTGGAGATCAGACCCTTGTCTGAGGTATCATTGGCAAATATGTTTTCCCATACTGTTGGTTCTCTTTTCATTTTAATGCTGCTTTCTTTAGCCATTCAGAAGCTTTTCAATTTGAGGAGGTCCCATTTGTTTATTCTTTCCTTTATGTCTCTTGCTTTAGCGGACATGTCTGTGAGGATGTTGTTTCGTGGAATATCTGAGATTTTCCTGCCAATGTTTTCCTCAAGGACTTTTACAGTGTCACAACTTATATTTAAGTCTTTTATCCACCTTGAATTTATTTTTGTGTATGGCATAAGTTGGTGATCGAGTTTCATTTTTTTCAACGTAGCTGTCCAGATCTCCCAACACCTTTTGTTGAAGAGGCTATTTTTGCCCCATTTTATGCTCCTGCCTCCTGTGTCAAATATTAATTGACCATAGAGACTTTGGTTTATTTCTGGGCTCTCTGTTCTGTTCCATTGGTCTATGTGCCTGTTTTTATGCCAGTACCAGGCTGTTTTGACTTTGCCCATTTTTTTGAATTGGATTGTCTTCCTTGAGTGGAGTCATGTGGGTTCTTTAAATATTTTGGAGATCAAACCCTTGTCCAAGGTATTATTTGTAAGTATATTTTCCCATACAGTTGGCCCCCTTTTCATTTTGCCGCTGTTTTCTTTAGCTGTGAAGAGCCTTTTTATTTTGATTAATTCCCATTTATTTATTCTTTTTTTGTGTCATCTGCTCTAGGGGACATATCTATGAAAATATTGCTGCATGGAATATCTGAGATTTTCCTGCCTATGTTCTCCTTTAGGACTTTTATGGTGTCACAACTTATATTTAAGTCTTTTATTCATCTCGTGTTTATTTTTATGTATGGTCTAAATCGTTTCATTTTTTTTTCATGTAGCCATGTAGATCTCTTAACACTATTTGTTGAAGAGGTTATTTTTACTCCATTTTATGCTAATGATCCCTTTGTCAAATATTAATTCATCTTAGAGACTTAGGTTTATTTCTGGGTTCTCTATTCTGTTCCATTGGTCTATGTGTCTGCTATTATGCCAGTACCAGACTATTTTGATTACAGTGGCCTTGTAATACAGTTTGATATCAGGTATTGTGATCCCTCTTACTTTGTTCTTCCTTTGCAGTTTGCTCTGGCTATTCAGGGTAATTTATGGTTCCATATAAATTTTTGAACTGTTTGTTCTTAATCAGTGAAATATGTCATTGTATTTTTAGTAGGGTTAGCATTGAAGCTATAAATTGCTTTAAGTAGTATAGATATTTTAATGGTATCAATTCTTCCAATCCATGAACAGAGTATATGCTTCCATTTTTTGGTATCTTCATCAGTTTCGTTCTTTAGTGTTCTGTAGTTTTCTTTGCATAGGTCTTTTACCTCTTTGGTTAAATTTATTCTTAGGCACTTTATTTTTCTTGTTGCTATAGTAAATGAGTTTTTTCCCTTAGCTTCTTTTCTGATAGTTTGTCGTTGCAGTACAAAAATGTCATTGATATCTGAATGTTGACTTCATATCCTGTGATTTTGCTGAATTCACTTATATAGGTTGAGTAGTTTTTATGGTGGAGTCAATAGGGTTTTCTGTGTACACTATCATGTCATCTGCACATATTGACAATTTTTCTTTCTCTTTTCCTATTTTGATTCCTTTTGTTTCTTCTTTTCTGATTGCTGTGGCTAGGACCTCTAGTGCCATGTTGAATAAGATTGGTGAGAGAGAAAACCCTTATCTTTTTCCTGATCTTAAAGGAAACATTTTAGTTGTTGTCAATTGAGTGTGATGCTGCCAGTAAGTTTTTTGTGTATGGCCTTTATTATGTTGAGGTATGCTCCCTCTATCGTACTTTGCTGAGTGTTTTTTAATCAAAAATAGACACTGAATTTACTCAAATATTTTTGCATCTATTGATATGATCATTGGATTTTTGTTTTTCCTTTTTTTATGTGATGCATCACATTTATTGATTTGCAAATATTGTACCATCCTTGCATCCTAGAATGAATCTCAGTTGATCATGGTGTATGATCTTTTTAATGTATTACTAGATCTGGTTCACTAGTGTATTGTTGAGGATTTTAACATGTATGTTCATCAGAGATATTGGCCTGTAGTTTTCTTTCTTTATTGTATCATTACCTACTTTGGGGATTCAAATAATATTGGCCTCATAAAAAAGAGTTTGGGAGTCTCCCCTCTTCTTGAATTTTTTGGAATAGTTTGAGAAGGATACACAGTAGTTTTTCTTTGAGAGTTTGGTAAAATTCACCTTTGAAGCCATCTGGTCCAGGCCTTTTGCATGTCAGTGGTTATTTGATTACTGCTTAAATTTTGCTAATTGGTACTGGTATATTCAGGTTCTTAGCTTATTCCTGATTCAGTTTTGGGAAAATTTATATTTCTAGAAACTTATCCATTTCACCCAGTTGGTCCAATTTTTTGGCATATTGTTGTTCATAGTAATTTCTTACAATCCTTTGTATTTCTGTGGTATCAGATATTAATTCTCCTGTTTTATGTCTAATTTTATATATTTGAGTCCTCTCTCTTTTTTTCTTGCTGAGTCTGTTAAGAGTTTGTCAATTTTGTTTACCTTTTCAAAGAAATAGCTCCTTGATGCATTGTCACTTTGAATTTCTTTTCTTCCTTTTTTTTTTTTTTTGTAGTCTCTATGTCATTTAATTGTGCTCTGATCTTGATTATTTCCTTCCTTCTGCTTTCTCATGGCTTTATTTTTTGTTGTTTCTCTAGTTCTTGTAGATGCAGGTTCAGGTCATTTATTTGAGATTTTTCTTTCTTCCTTATGTAAGCCTGTATTGCTATGAACTTCTCCTGTGGAGTGCCTTTTGGGATATGTTTTGGTATATGTATTCACTTTCATTTGTTTTCAAATTTTTTTTATTTCATCCTTGATCTCATTGTTAACCTATTCATTATTTAATAACATTTTATTCAGCCTCCATGTATTTGAATGTTTTTGAGTTCTTTTTCACTTGGGATTGGTTTCTAGTTTCAAGCCATTGTGACATGTGATATCTGATAATTGACATGAGCTCAATTATCTTGAATTTGTTAAGGCTTGTTTGGTGTCCTACCATGTGATCTATCTTTGATAATGATCCATGTGTATTTGAGAAGAATGTATACAAGGTCTGTCTGGAAAAAGACCAACCATTGTTAATATAATGAGAATGGTTGCATGACATCAATGAAACCTGGCAGCCAAGGAGAATGGATTGGAATGTACGTTCATGAACAATGATGACTTCACAGTAACTGTCAGTGGGGGTGGTTGATGCCATCGAGTAAGTCTGTGTTGTGTGGCTTCTGCATTCAAAATAACTGACTGAGTGGAGCAAAGAGTCTGTATCAAATTTTGCATTAAGCTTGACCATTCCTCTGTGGAAACTATTCAGATGATTCAGAAGGGTACGGCTATGGGCAACTGATAATTGACAGCTTCATCAAAACTACATGTCCATTCATGCCCTGCATCTTGTGCAGAGATTTTTTGTGACATATCAAATTACCCAGTTGACTCAGCACTCCTACAGCCTAGATTTGTCATTCTGCGACTTTTGGATTTTCCCAAAACTAAAATCACCTTTGAAAGGCAGGATATTTCAAAACAAACCATATGGGTAAACATATTTACAAATGATATCTTTGACAAGGGTTTGATATCCAAAATATATAAAGAATTAACAGAACTCTACTCCAGGAAGACAAACAACAAAATTTAAAAATGGGCAAAAGGCCTGAACAGACACCTCTCCAGGGAGGACATACAAAGAGCCCAGAGACATATGAAAGGATGTTCAGCATCAATAGCCATCAGGGAGATAAAAATTAAAACCACAATGAGATAACACTTCACACCAGTCAGAATGGCCATCATAAACAAATCAACCAACAACAAGTGTTGGAGAGGTTGCAGAAAAAAAGGGACACCTAGTGCACTGTTGGTGGGATTGCAGACTGGTGCAGCCACTGTGGAAAACAGTATGGAATTTCCTTAGTAAACAAAAATGAAACTGTCTTTTGACCCAACAATTGCACTGCTGGGATTATAATCTAAGAATCCTGAAACACCAGTTCAAAAGAAACTATGCACCCCAATGTTCATAGCAGCACAATTTACAATAGCTAAGTGTTGGAAGCAATCTAAGTGCCCACCAGTAAATGAGTGGATCAAAAAGATAAGGTACCTTCACACAATGGAATACTATGCAGCAGAAAGAAAGAAGGAACTCCTACCCTTCACAACATCATGGATGGAACTGGAGAGCATTATGCTAAGTGAAATAAGCTAGGCTGTGAAAGTCAAACACCATATGATCTCACCTATAAGTGGAACCTATTCAACAAAACAAACAAGTAAGCAAAAGACAACCAGAGACATTGAAATAAAGAACAAACTGACATTAACCAGAGAGGAGAGGGGAGAAGGATAATAGGATATAACAGGGGAAGGGCCATCAAGGAACATGTATAAAGGACATTTGGACAAAGAGAAAGGGGTTAGGTTCAAGGGTGGGAGGCAGGGATGGATTGGGTGGATGGATATGGTGGGGTGAAAATGGAAACAACTCTACTTTAACAACAATAGCTAAATAAATATATAAATAAATAAATAAATAAATAAATACAAGCAGGAGATTTCCGACCATTGAGGTAATCAGGAAAATATGATGAGACAGCTGAGACAGTCTCTCTCTCCCTAATCAATAGAATGAACCCTGTACTCATCATCTTTTTACACGTCTCATCATCCTGATGGGGTGGGAGATAGAAGGAAAGACTTCAGCAACAAAACTATAACATAGGATGATGGCAGAGCACCTGTGCCACTCGCTTCAGTGATTTTTAGCCTCAGCCTTACAAGCTGTGCTCCCACCTTGTGGTTTTTGCAGCTAGTGCCACTCCAGCTCTCTCTCTCTCTGCCCCCTGGCACTCCCATTTCCTTGGCCCATCTGTAGCCTCCTCAGTCAGACTATGTGTCATTCACAGTTCCTGTGGCATCTGGGGTCAGAGTAGAACAGGCTCCTCTCCATAAGTACCACAGTCCCCAGGCCCTGCCTTCCAGCATGGAGGTCAGAGGCAAGTCCATGTGCCACAGTACTGCTGCGCTTGTGGCTTCTTCCTAGAGTTTTGATTTATGTATGTATGTAATCATATCCTTCAGATGATTTACTACAATTGGAATTTTGGATTCAAATGTGAATTAATATTTTTATGACATTGCATTCACATTGTCAATTTATCCTCCACAAGACTATATGAATTTTGACTCTCAAAAAGAATATGGAAATTTTTCCAAACTCTTGTTCACATAGACTCATATTTTTTTTAGCTCTGGTTTATGACATGCTCATCTGTTGTAATGAAACATTTACTAATTAGGGCACATAAAGGCTCGAGCATGCAAATATCACCTGAAAAACTGAAGTATATATACTTTTATATTTACTAGCCATATAATTCTAAATACTGTTCCTTCTCTTTTGGTATGTAAAAAATGAAAGTGTTTATAAGCATAATTTCTATATCATTCTCTACCTGTATTACTGTGTTCATCAGAAAAAGATAAACTTAAGGAAATTGTGTGTATATGTAGGAGACATGGGTGCATGATTGTATATATATGTGAGTTTATAAGAACATTTGTGGATGTAGTGATGTGGTTAAGGTAAATTGAATGGACATTTCCAGTTTTAAAATTTGACTTTGTTAATGATCAACAACTACAAGTTAATCAAATTTATAATACTTTATTAGTACACTGGAAACAGACAATTTTGAAAGATGTTATTTTCTACTTTTGCAAGGACATTAGATCTTAGGTCTAACAACAAAACTACTCATTTTAACCTTTGTTTCTAAAGTTGCTTATGAACAATTTGCAGAGCTTTTTGGTGAAATTGTTCAAAGGGTTTTATTACCATTAATCTTTTTTTGAGAGTGTGTGCAATTCATTGTACCAGCCATCAAAATTCCCAGAGGGTATATTACTCTAGAGATCTCTGTGCCCTCACACTGTATCAAATTGACCTGATTCTTGTTTGCCATTTTTGTGTACTACATTGCTTATTTAACAAGAAACAGAATGATTATAATTCTGAGAAGGTCCTTTGATAGTAGTTTTGACACTCTGCCTGAATAATGACCCTCATTATGGTCCTTGTGACAGGCTCTGAAAGTCTTGATTTATGAATATATCACAGGTTCAGCATTCGAGCTCCCCCTACTCACTTATTTCTGATATAGACCAAGATATGAACATAATCCTTTGAAATAGAGAGAGACTGAGATAATTGCAATGATTATGACCATTCAAATAATCTTTTTTCCTGATTTAACAAAGTTCTCCATTTAATTTTGATTGCCTCTGAAGTTCTTAGAAACCTTTAACAAAATGTTTATTATAAGGATGAGTTTCAGAATAACTGTGCTGGTGACGAAGGTAGAAGTTATTCTTGCTTTTCTCTCCCTAAGCCTCAGCTGAATTTCTATTGCAAACACTCATTAATGGTTGATGTGATAATAGACTGTTAGAAGCAAGATTAGCTAAGAGCAAAAAATCTGTGTCCTTGATAAAACAAATTACAAGACACTCTGTAAACACTTTTTTTGTGCTGGATGTTGTTGATTTATTGTTTCCTCTATAGTGATTATTTAAATAAATGTAGCTAATTTAGTTCATTTGCCAAACTGTATAATTTTGTCCTTTGTGAAGGGGTTATATGTAAAAGCCTCAAGGAATCACATCCCCATTAATCTTTTTACAAGTGCAATAAATAAATAAGGAGATGGTTTATTTTTGCCAGTTAGAAGATATTCAAATAGCAGCGGTGGTAAACTGATTTCTTTTTTTCTACTGTTAGAAAAAGCCACATATTTTCCTTGATAATAGTTTAATGAAATACAAGAAAAACATAACACAACTGTTTTTATTGAGGCTATAAGAAAGTTTTTTTTGTATCATCTACTGCTTTGTATAATGAACTTTCTTTAAAGAAGTATTGCTTATCTCACACTTTTCCACTCATAATATTTTTAACTATCTTTAGTGCCTATTAAGTATTACATTGAAATTTTAATTTGTTTCAGTAGAAAGCATGAAATGTGGTACTGTTCAGTATAAAAAATAAATTCAAAATTGTTTTCTTACATACCCTTGAAGCAGGGTGCAGCCAAGAGGAGGGCCCCAAGAAGGGATTTGTAATGGGGTCCAGGACTCAGGGTGTCCAGGAAATATTAGAAAAATGTATGTAGGATGTCTTCACCCCCACAGGCCTGAGCCAAGGGGGATGGGACACATGGAACAGGGCCATTCAGAGCTGTTTTGGGTAGCAAGAGCTTTGCAGCTAACCCCTGGCACAGTCATTTAACATATCTATAACCTTTAACTGGTTTCATGGATGTGTTAAGTAGCTGTGGCCATGCTTTGAGCCAGGGGGATGGGACCAAATTCCACCCAGGATGGGACTGGGAAGCAACTCCCCCTGGTTACAGGGCCTGCGTGAGAGCGTGGAGATGATTGGCTCCATGCCATGGGGCCACACCTGCCCAGACTTACTATGGCAGCCCAGAAAAGCTGGAAGAATACAGGGATGCTGGCAGGTGTAGCTGACTGTAGGAGGAGTCAGAAATGGGGCTGCAAAGGAAGATGGGCACTGGGATTTAAACCTAGGCCCGGCAGCCATAGAAAGGAGAGAGACCACGCGGCTTCAAAGAGTAGGGAGGACCACAAGGTTATGGGGGAGAAAGAAGAGACCATGCAGCTCTGAAGGAAGGAGTGAACCACGAGGCTCTGAAGCACGTAGATAGATAGAGGTCCATGTGGTTCTGAAGTGGGGAAAAGGACCACGCGGTTCTGAAGGAGAGTAAAGAGGACCACGAGGTTTTGGAGTGCTTCTTCTTGCCACGCGGCTTAGGCAGCAGGAGAGACTTTGCAGCCATAGAGAAAGGGGAGAAAGGACTCTTGCTGCTGGGCCATGAGAAGGTGCCACATGGCTTTGGATTAACTGGAGATCGCAGCAGCCACACAGCTGATGGTGCTGGGAGCCTGAATCACGGACTTCTACTTCTTTTCCTGAGACACGGTACCCCGGACTGGGCACAGGGAGAGGGAAGGACTGTGCATCTGTGGGTATTCTAGAGGACTTTAGTATCTTACTGAAGACATTAGGTCATTATTCTAAGTTTGTGTAACTTTTGAATAAACAATTCCTTTCCTTTTCACCAGTCTCTGGCATTGAGAGACGTCTTTCCTCTGGCGGCGGGCATTGCGAACCTAGCAGGTGGGCGTGGGGGGAAGGAACCTCCAGAGACAGAAAGGCGGAATCCTTTCTGTAATAATTTATCGTGAAGGAACCACCCCCACCCTTCTGCTCTGTAACACCATTACCAGGAATAAGGAGATACAATCTTCTTATGGTTTCATTAGAGGTACAGGAGAGCTGAAGATTCTAGGTACTCCCAGCTGATTTCTTTTGAGACTATCATCATCAGATGACCCTCAAAGTTAAAAATACACAGATACTAAGGGCAGAGGTTGAAATTAATTTTAAAGGAAATCTGATAATGACCTGGAGTAATTTAATAAGAGCCCTTCATTCCATAGCAAAAGCACTCACTTAAAACATAAGGTAATTCTGAAATCTTTAAACAAAGTGATCATATTGAATTTCTTTTAGCAAGGTTAAAAATTTCAAAAGCTTCTTTTACATTTGCAAAGCCTTTATTCTTAACTCATTAACACATCTTTAGGAAGCCTATTTGGAAATGGGAGAATGTTTGCCACCTCTGCAGTAGAGGTGTCATTATGAAATGGATCTTTGTGGAACTTCATCACCTATTTTATTATATATGTTTTGTAAAAATTCCAAAGGTGATTTCTCCTTTCTTTGCTTTCCTGTTAAAATAGGCTCATACAGAAGTATACTGTAGTTGTACAAAAGTATTTTAGAGTGTAACAAAAACCTTCTAGACCTTAATAACTGTATGTGACAGATCTGTACTCTCCAGCAAGGTTAACCGTTTTTCCCAACAAGTTAAGTGGCATATAAACTATTGTTCACATCATTTGTGCTAACAGTATAGGATGACCTCAGAAACTATAGTGGCAGTAGAAGGCACTAGCACAATGCATTCATCAACAAAGAGACAAGGACCACAGGGGCAGACCTGACTTTAAGTGTATTAGGACTCTATAACGATAAACGCTTAACCTCACTCCACACCAAAAAGTAATTACAGAGCCCTTTTTCTAGAGAGTTAATATTGTTGTATGATTCTTTTGAAATATGTGCTATTTAGTTCTTGATTTGACATTCATACTGTATTATATTTTATACAAAGTACCCAGACAAAAATGTAGAGCAACTGAGCTCAGATAACAGATCATTTTGCTCTTACTGAAAATTAATAACAGATATAAAATACAGATAAAAGAATAATTTAATTCAGTAGTTAATTTTTATACTTAAATTACCTAATTAACAATGATCTGAACAGCCAAATTTTAGAGCTTTATTCTTTCAAAAATTGCATGTTCCATTAGAATGTATCATTCTCTCATATGTATTCATGGGCCTTTCTATTTGTATTTTTATAATACATCAATTCTCTATGTGGACCTTCCTTCCTACTCTTAAATATTCTCATCTTACTATACATATACTTTTAGGAATGTGTTACCAAGAGAGAAGTAGCATAACATTTGTGTTTATATGCACACACACAAACACATACACATGGACATATCATCAAGAAGTTAAGACTGAGCTGACTGGTGTGGCTTCCTTGGTTGGGAGTCATTCTGCAAAGCAAAAGCTAATTGGTTCAATTCCTGGTCAGGGCACATGCCTAGGCTGTGGGTTCGGTACCCAGTTGGGGGGTACGTGCAAGAGGCAATGAATCAGTGTTTCTCCCTCACATTGATGTTTCTCTCTCCCTCTCTTTCTCCCTCCCTTCCACTCTCTCTAGAAAGAAGGAAAGAAGGAAAGAAGAAAGAAGGAGGAAGGAAGAAAGGAAGGAAAAAAAGAAACAAAGAAACAAAGACATTTTTTAATGACTCATCTAGTAAGTACCATTGACTAATATACAAATGGAAACTATGAAATGAAAGACAATATTGGGGAAATCAAATATACACATTTGCATGTTCAGGGCAAGAGTGATGTTTAGTTTCATAGTCACAAATTATTAATAATTATCAGAAGAAAATGAAATTGGTTCCTTAAATTAATCAAGCCTATATCTTCCTCTCAAAGGAACTGGGCACCATATATCCAGTCTTTATTTCCCCCTAGATGAAGAAATAGAAACAGTACTTGGTAGCTGTGTAAGAAAATGCAGTGAAACTTCTTGACCAGTAGCTGCTTTTTAGGGAACCTAAACTTTTCAATGTATTAAACTCTTAACTTCCCTCTACTTTGAAGTTTACTGATAATAGTTTGCATTACATTAAACACTGTTGATTATTCTATTAAAGCATAGTACCCTAGTAAGAATAGGATGTTCTAAAGTAAATTTGTATCATATATGCTGTGTGACAGATTTTGTAGTAACTGGAATTCAGATGAGTGAGAATCAAATGTCTGAGCTAAATTATATCTTGATATAGAATTTTTAAAACATTAATTATTATTAGGAAATGGGAAGAAGTTTAGATAAGGAGGAATCAGAGAATCTATGAAGGAAAGCAGAATATATTCTCCAAGGAGTTTTAGGTTAATTATAGGTTTTTCATCATTTGGAGATATTTTTGCTTGTGTTTATGCTTCAAAATTCTTATAAGTTCTTTGGAAGCCTTACACTCATTTAAATGGATTAGATAGACATATGACTGCTAAGGTGTGATGATCTCCAAAAGTACAATAAGTACAACTTTTTGCAAAATAAGCCTTATCCAATCTTTCTTCTAGCAATTTTCTTTCTTTCCTTCAATGTAATTCATTTCATTTTAATATTTTATAGATGCTTTTTATATGACAGCACAGTATTAAACCAAGAAGACACATACACAAACACATACATGCACATGTGCTTTTTGCAGGCATTAAGAAATAATTATAATACATTATGAACACTGGTAATATAATTGCATATATATGGTGTAGAAATAGCACTGAAAGTGTATATATATGTTCTGCTAACATACAAATTCTATACTTTAACATGATAGAGAGACAACATCAAAAAACTATAACCATCTGATCTGGATTTTGAAAGCTGAATAAGAGTGTGCTATACCACTGCATAAGGTGAGGAAGATGTCCCAGACAGAAAACAACAGCACCTTTAGAGCTGCAGGAGCAGAGAACTGCATGATCTACTTAGGGACATCACAGATAGTTTAGAGTGTATGAAATGAAACGTCAAACTAGGGTGAGTGTAAGAAATAAGGCTAAGAAAAAAATGCCAGGACCATACTATGAGGAGTATTTGTTTGTCAAATTAAAAAGCTTGCATTTTATCCTGAAGTTAGTAGTCACTGAAAAATTTAAGGAGCTACATAATTAAGTCTGTGGTTTTAAGAATTAATAAGAAGAATAAGTTATAGAAGAAAAACCCTAGTGTTAGGGAAATTAGAGAGGAGATAAGAGCAAGGTAAGGAACAAGAAGACAAAGACCGGGACCAGTCCCCAAAGAATAGGTATTAGATTTTAAGGTGATAAAAAGAGAATGAAAATATACAGTGCAACTTCAAATTCAGGAGACTGACTTTTTTCAGTTGTAATTCACCTACCCCTAATGTTTCCAAATTATGGATCAGACTTTAACATAGGTGATTGAGAAAACTGGTTGACTGAATGACTGGAAAATAATCTAAGCAGAGTAATCACAGATTGGGACCCACAGATAAACTGATGAGCATGTTTATTTTTTGGTGTAGCTTTTCTTGTTTTCTGAACTCTCTCTTGTTTGGTTTCAGGTCCATAGTCTTTCAGATTTGTCCTTTCAAAACCGGTTAATAAATAAATAAATAAATAAATAAATAAATAAATATTACAAAAATCTCTCAGATATAAGATGAAGAGAGCATGTTGAGAGTTATTGGGAGAGAGGTTTGGAGCTGTGTGGGGGTGGAAGAATTGAGCAAAAAAGAAAAAAGAAGAAGAGGGGAGGGGATTATAGGGTAAGAGGGTGAAGGGTTTGCAAGAACAATTATAAAGGACACATGGACAATAACAAGGGGGGATGGAAACAAGAGGGGGAGGTGGAGAGGGCTGAGGTGGTGGGGAGGGGTAGGGGAAAAAGGCAGAAAACTACTTGAACAACAATAAAAAAATGTTAAGAAAAGAAACTGAAGAACTCATGGACACAGACAACAGTATGGTGATTGTTTGGGAGAAGGGTTTGGGGGAAGGTGGAAAAGGGTATGGGGGGATAAATGGTGATGGACAGAGACTTGACTTGGGATGGTAAACACACAATACAGTGTACAGATGATGTGTTGTGGAATTATGCACCTGAAACCTGTATAATTTTGTTAACCAGTGTCACTCAAATAAATTCTATAAAAATGAAAAGAAAAATGAATAAAATTTGAAGATTTGATGTATAGAGTGATGATCAGAGTTGATAACATGGTATTGTATGATTGAAGTTTGCTAGGAGAATGACCTTTATATTCTTTTTTTAAATATTTTATTTATTTATTTTTAGAGAGGGGGAAGAGAAGGAGAAAGAGAGGGAGAGAAACATCAGTGCATGGTTGCCTCCTGCATGCCCCCTACTGAAGACCTGTCCTGCACCCCAAGCATGTGCCTTGACTAGGAATCAAATCAATGACACTTTGGTTCTTAGGCTCTCACTTAATCCACTGAGCTACACAAGACAGAGCTGAACCAATAAAAAAAATCCTTAACCAATAAATATTCTTAACCAATAAAAAAAGAGGAATAATTCTCTCATAACATGAGGTGATGGATGTGTTAATTACTTTATCTTACTGTGAATAATGTCCTCCCATGTATCATGCTCACTATGTTTTTGGCCCAAACTTTCAGGAAAAAAAATCTTTCATTTTAATTTTTTAATTCAATTTTTATTTACTTATATTTATACACTTGTTTTTTTGTATTACAAATGAATTTTAGCATTTATTTTTGAACATATTATGGTACAAGAAATTCTGTGTAGCAAATGTGTAATAACTTGTATCTGTTCTTGTGTTTTGTAACAGATACAAGTTATTTCGAGAACTACCCATGTATAATGCACATTCTTATTTTTACCTTAAAAGTTTGGGCAAAACATGTGCCTCATACATAAGAAAATACAGTAACTAAATAGAGCAAACCTTTTATAATCTAAACATATATCATCATGATGTATACTTTAAAAGTCTTAGAATTTTATTTATAATTTAAGATGGAAAAATGACTGTTTCAAATGGTTATTTCAATGTAAAAATAAATTTTTAAAAACTAGCATTAAAATAAGAAATTGTTGACTAACAAGATAATAGACATATAAAGAATATGCTGAAGTCACTAAGGAGGTGTTAGGGAAGAGGCTAGATGGTTGATCTGTCATGGTGACAAGGAAAGGGAAAGGGTGACAGGAGAAGTTGTCGTGAGCTTCAAATGAGCAATTATCTAGAAACCGCAGTGGGGGCTAATGACAATGATGGAAATTAAGAAAGGAATGAGTCCTTTCTTAATCCATGAGACTACTGGACCAGATATACTACCAATGGAGACAATTGTGAAGAGTATGGCAATTCTGGGTAAAACTATATTTTTTTATGATGAAGAAACTGAAAACTTTAAAGAAAATTTTAATAGTATGAAAGATAGATTTTCAGTACATATATATGTTATACTAGAGGTAGAAGAAAGTTTATGGGGGAATGGGACTAAGATACACGTAAGTTCTAGAGAGAGAGAAGTTGAAGATGGGTAAGGCTAGAAATAAGAAACTCTATAGCTAACTTGAAATGTGGCAGATGTATTCTTAGGAGAAAGGAGAAAGGAGACGGGAGGTGGTCCCATGGGTCTTGCATTTAATTACAGAAATCAGAAATCCTAGAGTTGAAAGAATGCATAGAGCTAACCAACTCCCAAGTTCAAATTAATATTCTGGCCGCTAAAATTTATAGCATTGATTACTCTTCTATCATTACAGAGCCCAGGTTTTTCTGAAGTGGACAGGGAGGGATGTGTGGAGAATAAAATAAAGGAAAATAGTTTAACTGAATCTTAAAAAGACTATTCAAATATAATAATTAGCAGATAGCTAAAGGACAGTCACATAGGAGTTTAATTATTTAAATGTCCCATCCAGATTTTAGCTAAAAATGAATTGAAAATACAAATAAAATTTTATTCCCTTTCTAATCATACACCATATGATTTTAGATCTTAGCTAAATTTTTTCTCTGAATTTTGTATCAATTACAGGAAATGAAAAACCATCTCTTTGCAACTTCTCTTCTCCCAATGCCATTGATGGAACACCTCAGTGAGCCTTCATTTCACATTCTCATCTTTCATTTATGCTAAAGGAGAATTAACCTTCCATCCCTGGGAGAAGACTTAGTTGCCAGAAATGATGAGCTAAATGAGGAATTTATTTTCTACCATCAATAAGTGAGTTCTCCCGCTGCTGCTGTTATCTGGATCTTGGATAACCAGCTCCATTACCCTTAGTGCTAACTTTGCTGATGGCAGTGGAACTGCCCCAGGGCTGCTGTAGGGTCAGCAGGTTGATGATCTGTCTTTTTCTCCTAGGTGTTATTGATGAAGAATAACCCTCAACTTCCAGTGATTAAAGAGACAGAACTGAGATCCCTGTATTTTCTCAATTGTCTCTGGAACACCCATAAACTGTTAGAATGAATCACACAACAATAATTTTAAAAGGGAGGTAAATCTTTTGAATGTTATTTCTTTTTTTCCTACCAATGTAATGTAAATGTATTTTTAAAAGGTTCTTTACAAATGCTTTACCTTGTACAATGCAGTACATTCTTTTCCTATTCTTTCTTAGTGTAATTTTCCCCATGTACACATTATTCTTATTGACAGCTTTTCTAAAGCTTTTAAAATAAAAAAAGAAATTAAACAGTGAATCAATAAAGATTAGCTATTTACTGGGGGTTACTAGTTTATCATTTCCAAAATTACAATAATGGTTGCTGATGGAAATTCTATTTATGTGAACCATTTTATTCTTGTTATTTACTGTTATTAATGTAATCATTATTATCTTCTTACCCTTCAGTTCACAAAATGTGTCTTCTCAGTGAATTTTAATTCTACTATCTTGCTATTATACTGTACTTAATCCTATCAAAGACTGTCCTTCATGCAATATTTTCAATGATATATTATCATAAAGACTGTAAATGAATGAGCTTCATATCTTACTAATATTGTTTTAGATACTATTTTTATTAATTTCTCAAGTTGTAATTCTTCATATACTACATGAATCTATCTTCTGTTAATGTTGTGTTTTCAATTTTCTATAGGGATTTCAAAAGAAAACATTAACTTTGTGTCTTTAAAAATACATTTTACTTCACAGATTCTCAATGATTACATTATCATAATGCCCATGATTTGTTCTTTTGTACTAGTAACAAGTTAATTTTCACAATTTTCCTTTACTTTTGATTCTAATTTTATGTTAATCAAAATTAAAACAGTAACACTATGATCTTTCTGACATGAAACTGAGATAAGAAATAACTTGAAAAACAAACCAATTGCACTTTGTCCTTTGACTAAGATCCAGACATGATAGTCAAATAAAGAAAATAATTATGTCGACTTTTGTACATACTATCTCTCAGCAGTGTTTCTTGAAAGTAAATACAGTCATCATATGGATGTTACTGTGCTCCTTGGAAATAATTTATTTCATTAAAATTATTTATTTTATTTTAAAGGAAATAAGAAAGTAAGCAACATGAAATCTTTTTGTTAAGCTTTGTTATTATCTCTTTTTCATTGCCATATGATTCTGACTACAAGTTATTTCTACACAAAATAATTCTTGTTGAAATTTTTAGTTTTGCTTTTTTCTTCACACTGGACATTTTGTAGAATGGTATGAATTTATTTTCATATGTTCTTATAAGAAAGATCAATAGAGAGAATGTATATAAAATAAGATTAGATTGTGGCTACATTCCTTTATAATTGTATTAAAACATTCTGACAGTATAAAATCAGTGGCCAATATTAAGACATTCTTAAAACTATGCTATATATAGAACATGTAAATAAGCTTAGATTCCTTTGAAAGAAGATTAAATGTACATGTGATATTCTTTAGCTTAGATTAATAGCTACAGAGAAATGCATTATTATGGTAATGTAAACTTATAATATGTTTAGCATATAACTCTAACGTTTTCCATAAACAAACACATCCTTTTTACTAGTTTGTGTTGATATGCCTCATTAATCTTTTTAGTGCATGTTTGTTTTTTTATAAAGCTTCAAATGTATACACACACACACATACACACAAAACATATGTACTAAGCTAACTGGACCAGTAGCAATTAAAAAAACATAACTGGTTGAAAAAAGAAGGTAGGAGGAAGGAAAGAAAGGAAGGAAGGAAGGAAGGAAGGAAGGAAGGAAGGAAAGATTTTATTAAATCTAAGTTCTTTGGACTTCAGGTAGTCTAAAATGAGAACCTAAAATACTAAAAAAAGTTAACATTTTGAGACCATATTTCTATTATATACAATACAGTTAAGACAATCTTTTGGCCAAGATGGTGATGTTTTGATATTGTGTCAGTGGGTTTAAAAATATTTGATGCCTCCAGTTCCACAACTGTAGTGGTATTAAGCAAAAAAATTAGCTCACATTTAATGAGTCTTATTATATTCTAATGTTGTTTTTATTGTTTTATAGGCATCATCATACCATTTAACCTTCAAAATAACATTACATGTTAAATAATATTATTGCTTTGCAAAAGGTCACATGGCTATTATATATAGAAGTTTGGATGGTGATAATTTGACTTTGGAGTCAAAATATCAACAGTAAACTAATGTATTCACTTGTATTATGGCCTATGGCCCACAGAGGCAAATTCTGTCAAAAATCATTTTTTTAATATAACTCCTCTGTGTGTCAATGACAGAAAAAAACATCTTTAAGCAGTTTGATGAGTCTTTGCAATCTAAATTCAAATTTCAGGTGTTCAAAGCTCTATTTGTAAAAAAAAAAAGGGGGGGCTAATGATTTACTGAAAAGTTTATGATTTAAGTGTGCTTTAATATTTTTGTAACCTCTTTTGAAAGCCTATGTAAACTTTATATTCTTTAAAAATAATTGTCTAACATGTAAAAACAAATATAATAATATAACATGCTGTAAAGTTATACAGTAATGTCTAACAATATCTATACAAGATCATTAAAATCTTAAAAACCATGAGTGTCTCAACCTTGGACAAGATGTTTGGAAAACAAGTGGAAAGTATATTTTTTCATCACAGCTACATCATAAATAATATAGATTTATATTTTCATTTATCATCAGTGATAATGTTTCATACACAATAATCCCTACATATCTTAAGTTTCACTTTCCATGGGTGGTTTTGGTTATCTGCAATCAACAGTGGTCCAAAAAAATTATATAAAACATTCCAGAAGTAAAATATTCCTAAGTTTTAAAATGTGCACCATTCTGAGTAGTGTGATTAAATCTTGTGGCATCCCTCACTGTTCTACACTGGACATGAATCATCTTCTTGTTTTGTTTCTCCACACTGTATACCCTCCCACTTTAGTCACTTAGGAGCCATCTTGGTTATTAGATCAACTGTTGTGGTATTACAGGGCTTGTGTTCAAATAACTTGTTTTACTTAATATTGACCTCAAAGTGCAACTGTTGTGATGGTAGCAATTCAGATATGCCAAAGAAAAGCCAGAAAGTGTTTTCTGTAATTAAAAGCTATGTATGTATTAGAAAGTAGGAGTGCCTACCCTTCACAACAGCATGGATGGAACTGGAGAGCATTATGCTCAGTGAAATAAGCCAGGTTGTGAAGACAAATACCATATGATTTCACCTATAAGTTGAACCTATTCAACAAAACAAACAAGTGAGTAAAATACAACCAGAGACATTGAAATAAAGAACAGACAGTAACCAGATGGGAGGGGGGAGAGGGAGAATGGAGGGAAATTGGAGAAGGGCCATCAAGGAACATGTATAAAGGACACATAAAAAAAGCCAAAGTAGGTAAGTTCAAGGGTGGGAGGCAGGGATGGGTGGCGCAGAGAGGCACTGTGGGGTGCAAATGAAGATAACTGTACTCAAAAAACAATAAAGTGAAAGAAAAAAAAGGTATGTATGTATTAAAAAGAAAACATATAGGGTTCAATACTATCTATGGTTTTAGAAATTTGGGGGGGCTATGGATAAAGGGGAGACTATTATATTGCAGCTTCATGAGGCATCTTGTAGTTTAAGTGCCTAAGAAAATACCTGACATAGAATAGATACTTATGAATTTCTTGAATCAATGGAAACTATAATAGCAATGGAATAATCATGTTGAATTTTTAAAAATCCTTTTTTTAATTTTTAACATATATTATCAACTTTGAAAAAATATCACCATTAACAGAAGTTAAAATTTTAAAACATTCAAGGAAACCTCAGCCTCTGTATCAGTTAGAATCCTGGCATGAAACAATGTATTGCACACTAAAATGGGCAATTTGTAAAGAGCTAAATAAAGAGTTCCATGTTTCAGAAATAATAGAAAAACATTGTAATACTTACCTTGGGCTAGTAATCTCAAGATGCCACTAATGGGAGGATTTTAGAGAAAAGGATAGTGAGCAGGGCTTAGAGCCTAGAGGGAATGCTCTATAGAGCAGATCCTCTGACAGGAATCAGGGCATTTGTGAAACAGTATAACAGTGATCACAGGAAGTTTGGAGAAGATATCCCAACTTTACTCTCTTCTTTTTCTCTAATTTCCTGTGCACATTTTGTATTGGCTGAACATAGCCAAATGTTAGATAAAGGGTAAGATAGCCCACTCACTTTGTGAATACAAGTCAACTAGCAAGGCACAGTGGACCCAAAGAGGCAAACAACAGACATAACAGATAGTGCAATTTATAAACACAGGGTCCAGTAGAAGTAATGCCAATTTGAGTGTGGTTGGTAGGGTAATAATATGGGCATAACAATTTAGTTTTGATTTGAACATTTCACCTAAAATGTCATATGGTGTGCTTGAGTTTGATATTGTTAGGTTACAGAATTGCATGCTTATGATTTTGTAATAAAAAATTTGTAATAAAAGGGGTGTTATTTGTGCCAGGCACAGTGTATAAATTGCAACTTAATAAGCTTTTCTGGCCCCCAAAAGCCGTTTATTATTTAATGTATTCAGAAGATTGAACTGTTGACAATTTTCAATATAAGACACCTACTGAAAAGACAATTATTTTTCACAGCTCACTAATGTACATTAGATTACTGCTGCTAAGTCTTTCTAACTGGTTGTTTTGTTTAATAAATCAGAAAGGCTGCTTTAAGCTAACTGGAGGTTGTATGTTCACAATAAATCTAGACATGGAAATCAATAGAAACATTTAAACCTGTGATGTTGGAGAAGTGCCTCTCAAAAAAGATCAAATGCTAAGAATTGAATCTCACATACACTATTGCATGTTATCACTGTAAGTGAAGACTTGTTGACACTATTCTGTTTTTATATTAAGGCAGCTGCAATACATTTGAAAAACATGAAACTATTTAAAGGATTTTGAAACTTATAAGTGAGATCTCAGATTGTAGGAGTATGTCAGCGCTGCAGGGATAGGCTTTCTTATTCACTGAAGGCATCACTAGCCTTAGTCCTTGAACTTAACTGCTCAGTGAACCAGCAGTAAACAAGATGAATGACAGAAAGGCACACTTTTCAGATTAGGTAGGAAGTAAGGCATCCAACCAAGAAATGGACTGAAGATATACAGGGATAGTGCATAAGAAATAAGAGATAAACTCATGAACTTATTGAAAGAAATTCCATTTCCCATCCTTTCAGAAGTGTCTGGTTCTGTGATGATACCTCAGTCTTTCAAAGTTCTACTCCTACCTGATTGGACTACCAGTTTCTAGCAAATTCAAGTTGCTCTGATATTTCCATTTCCTTTCTGTGAGTATTTTCTTGTCTCCCTAAAATACATTTTATGCTTATTTTCAGTTTTCATGAATTTTACAGAACACTCTAAACAGTAGCCTCAGCTATATTGACTCTCTAAAGCTACTGAGTTTTATCCAAAAGGAATATTTGAGCTTGCGAAATTGTGACATTGTGAACTATCTTTAACACTTATAATAAATAAAAGCATCATGCTCTATAAATTAGCATTTTTGCACAGGTACACTCACACTGTCTCACATAAAATCTAAAGCATTCCACAATATCAGACATTGTTAGTGAAAAATCATTAAAGTAAGAAGAGTAAATGAAACAAAATATGTAAGGATGCAGTCAATGAGAGAGTTGTGAGGTGCAAGTGTGTTTTTAAGAAAATCAGCAAACTCAATTAAAATGCATAAGAATTCCACAAAGCAATGAAGAGCTCTTCCATATTACTAAGGAAAAAAAATCTGTAAGATAAACATACCAATTTTCCCAAGATGTTTCTATAGTTTTAATTCACTATAAGTTTTTTTATCCCAGAATTATTCAGTAATGCATGCTAAAATAATAAAATATTAAGGAAAAGAGGAGCAACAAAAGGGCTGGTCTCTAAAGCATTATGTTTTGTTATAATTAAATAATAGTTACAACATGATGATGGCATTTAAATACAGTGAGACAGTAAAGAGAGCTCTCTGTTTAAATTTTAAGTGAAGTAAAAGTAGAGAAAATAAAACAAGGGTAGGTGATATGACAGGGTCAGAGTGAGATCCTATTAGATATTCAAATGGAATTAAAGATAATATAAGAATTATGAATTAATAAAAATATCAGAAATAATGTTGAAAAGAAAAACAATTCACCATTTCTAATGCTGGGGATTTCAAACACCATATACATTATTTCTTTTTCTTTTAAAAAAGATATAATTGAAGTTCAGATATACTGATAAGCTACTTTCTATTATGACACACTATCCTTGAAATATATACACATCTAACCATTATGTTGTACGCCTAAAACTAATGTTACATGTCAATTATATCTCTTAAAAAATAAGATCAGCAACTTTACTGGATGTGTTTATTGTTTCTAACAGGATATTAAGTGTTCACGGATTAGAAGAATGACATATTTAAAATGGCCATGCTACCTAATGCAATATACAGATCTAATGCAATCCCCATCAAAATCCCAATGTAATTTAAAAAAAAAAGAACAAAAAAATGATCAGATTTGTATGGAACCTCAAAAGACCCCGAATAGCCAAAGCAATCCTGAGGGGGGAAAAACCAAAAAACAAAGCTAAAGGTATCTCACTATCTGACTTCAAATTAAACTACAGAGCTACAATAATCAAAATGGCATGGTATTGGCAGAAAAACAGACAGATCAATGGAACAAAATTGAGAGCCCAGAAATAAACCCACATGTATGTGGGCAAGTAATTTTCCCCATACAAGCCAAAAACATACAATATAAGGGGAAAAAAGTCTCTTCAACAAATGGTGCTGGGACAATTGCAAAGACACATGCAAAAGAATGAAACTAGACTACCATTTGTCACCATAAACAGAAATTAACTTAAAATGGATCAAGATCTAAACATAAGCCCTGAAACAATAAATTTCATAGAAATTTATTGTTTCATAGAAGAAAACATAGGTATTTAACTGATGCAACTTGGTGTTAGAGAGAATTTTATGGATTTCACCTCAAAGGCAAGGGAAGTAAAAGTTAAAATGAATGACACTATATCAAACTAAAAAGCTTTTGGACAGCAAAAGAAACTGTCAACAAAACAAAACGACAATCAACAGATTTGAAGAAGATATTTGCAAACAACAGTTTCAACAAGAGGTTAATATCCAAAATATATAAAAAACAAATACAACTCAACACCAAACAAACAATGCAATTAAAAAATGAGCAGAGAACCTTAATAAACATTTTTCCCAAGAGACAAGCAAATGGACAACAAATATATGTAAAGATGTTCAACTTTCCTAATTATTTGGGAAATGCAAATTAAAACTATAATGACTTACCATCTTGCACCTGTTAGAATGGCTATTATCAACAAAACAAGTAATAACAAGTGTTGAAGAGGTTGTGGAGAAAACAGAACCCTTATTCACTGCTACTGGGAATGTAAACTGGTACAGCTACTGTAGAAAATACTATAGAGGTTCCTCAAAAAGTTAAGAGTTACTGCGTCAAAGGGCAGTTCCATTTTTAGTTTTGTGAGGAAATTCCATACTGTTTTCCACAGTGGCCTCACCAGTCTGCATTCCCACGAACAATGTACTAGGGTTCCCTTTTCTCCACATCCTCTCCAACAATTGTTTGTTGGTTTGTTTATGTTGGACACTCTGACTGGTGTGAGATGATACCATATGATCTCACCTTTAACTGGAACATAATCAACAAAAGAAAAAAGGGAACAAAATATAACCAGAGACATTGAAGTTAAGAACAATCTAACAATAGCCAGAGTGGAGTGGGGAGGGGACAGTGAGGAGAGGGGATTACAGGAACTATTATAAAGGACACATGGACAAAATCAAGGGGAAGGGTGGAGGTGGGGGAGGGAGGTGGGTTTGGCTGGGGGGGTGGAGTGATGGGGAGAAAATGCAGACAACTGTAATTGAATAACAATTAAAAGTTTTTTAAAAGAAATGAAGAATAAGTCATTAATATTATTCTAAAAAATTATGAGTTACCATATAACCTAGGAACTCCTCTTCTGGGCACCTATCAGAAAATTTTGAAACCATTTATTTGCAAAATATATGCACCTCTATGTTCAGTGCAGCATTATTCATGGTGGCCAAGATATGGAAACAACGAAAGTATTCTTCAATAGATGATTAGATAAAGAAGATGTGTATATACACCCAATGGAAGACTACTCAGCCATAAGGAAAGAAGAAATACTGCCATTTGCAACAACATGGATGGACCTTGAGAATGTTATGCTACATGGTATCAGTCAGAAAAAGCTAAGAACCATATGATTTCACTCATATGTGGTATGCAAAACTGAAAGCAACAAATAAACAAACAAGGAAACAAACAAAAATTCATAGACACAGGCAACAGAATGCTGGTTACCAGAGCGAAGGTGTGTGGGGAAGTACTAAAAGGTGAAGGAGGTTAAATATATGGTGACAGAAGATTTAACTTTGGCTGGTGGCCACACTGTGAAATATACAGATGATGTATTACAGAATTGTACTCTTGAAAGCAATATAATTTCATGAATCAATGCCACCCCAATAAAGTTAATGATAAAAAGTCTATGCTACCCAAAGCATTCTATAGATTTAATGCAATTGCTAACAAAATTTTAATTGGCACTTTTCACAAAAATAAAAAAAACTATCATAAAATTTGTACAGAATTATAATAAAGAAAATAAAATGTATCAATAAAAACAAAAAGTAAACAAGTTCACTATATCTTAATCAGTTCTAGGAAGTAAATTAAAACATTTGCCAGTCCTTTTTTCAAGATTAAAAATTTATGTATTTGTCATAAATTTTTTAAATTTAATAAAAATGGCAATAACTGATATACATTAAAAATGTTTTCACTAAGTGTCAAGTAGAACAGTTTGTGAACTTTAAAAAAAAGATTGCATTTATTTTTTAGAGAGAGGAAGGGAAGGAGAAAGAGAGGAAGAGAAACATCAATGTGTGGTTGCCTCTTACTCATCCCTACTGGGGACCTGGCCCACAACCCAGGCATGTGCTCTGACTGGGAATGGAACAGATGACCCTTTGGCTTGCAGGCCAGTGCACAGTCCACTGAGCCATACTAGGCAGGGCAGTAAAAACAATTTTTAAAAGCTTTGTTTAACCTGCACATTTTCATTGAGGGGATTCAGTGGCTTCTAGCTCTACGTGAATAAACAAAAATGTATAAAAGATCAATAATATATAATCCCTGTATATTCAGAGGAAAATAATGCTTCATTCTTATGAGGGGCACAGAGACAAATACAAATTACTAACCCTTGAAAGAACACCAAGCAAGGTTGGTAGGAGACAGAAAGTCCTGTATCTTGGGGGTACAGCAGAGAGGGCATCTGGAAGCTTCAGGGGCCATATAGTATCCAGGCCAGATGGCTCCATGAGTGGATGTCAATGTATGTGTGGGGAGGGACTTTCAAGGCTAGAGAAAACAGAGTTACTGCTTGTTCAGAAGACAGTGGAATGTTTGTTTGGGGTAAAGGAATGCAATGTAGTCAGAGACTAAACTACCAGGAAAGTCTCATTTAGGGAGATCCAAGACACAACACCAGTCTACAGTTCAATAAAGAATCACGTTGTCCTGTATGACCAACAAGAGGCTAAAATGTCTTCCCAAATTCTGAGGTTCCACATGATCTTTGATGAAGAGTAAGTCACTGAGGGTCACCATGTAGGCCACTCCCCACCCAGAGGCCCTATCCCTTGGAATCAATACCAACCATTAGCAAGAACCTTCCTTAGCAGAAAATTTCTGCTCTAAATAAGCAAAACACGAACAGCACAAGGAATCAAATCTCAAAACAAAAAGAGACTCACAGTGAGCTTTAACCCTCACACTTCACTTCTGCCCAAGTCATGCTGTTGAGAACAGGGTCTGATTGATTACTGTGGAATATAACAAGATTTAGCAAATCAATGCTCCTACTACATCCCCCAACCCAAAAAAAGTAAACAAGCATCACACAAAATATAAACTTACCCCAAATAAAAGTCAACATTAACTTAAGGATTCTACTGTAATAGCATATTATGACACTAACCTAAGATATTACAATCCTCTTCTCACCTATTTATAACATATCTTCATTCTCAGAGTTTGGGTAGCATTAAAAATATTGTTGCATTAGATTCTGCTTCTTGAAATAGTTCAAAGTCTTGAAACATGTCTAACTTACATATTTTGCATAAGATGATGGTGGGGGGTAGCACATAATTGAAATAAAGGCCTACAACCCAAATCCTCACCCTCTTATTGACAGATCAGATCACACAAACTGTTTTTCTCTTAGATGACACAAACTAATCTAAAACTAGAAACACAAAGGGAATGAAAGTTACAAAGGACTTTAAAAAATAAAAACAAGCAGGAAAAAAAACCATAAAAGGAATGTTAGTTGCATCACATTAACAGTCTAAATTTTACTAAAACCAAAAATATTTACTTGATTTATCAAAGCTATGAGCTTTTTGTAAAGTAATAAAAAATAAAAGCTTATAAAAATAGGGGAGGCATTTTAGGTGGGAGCATGCAATTAAAATAATATTGTTCTCTGGCAGAGTTCTTCCAAAATGTAATGCCACTAAGAAGTGAATCTTGGCAAAAAGAACTGTGTTTGCACTGACTCACACACCAGCTCACTTTCATGCCAGCGTTTTACTCAGGTTGGCTTCATAGTTGAAGGGATACTAGCAGACAGCTGCTCAAGGTAGGCCATGGAGTCATGAGGGATGTTGGCTGGTTTCTTGTGCTGACCAGTGATGTCCTCCAGCACCTGCTGTCAATATAACAGCTTTGTCAAGAGCTTCTGGAGCAGAGCATCTTTCCACTGTAATTCATTCCTGAGACTGAGATATCCTCTTTGATAACCTGTTCTGGTCTGGACAAAAAAACTGCAATCTTTTTGTAGGAAAAAAAATTCTGTCTGTCTCATAATATCCAGAAATTTCTGAATACACTATCAAAACCAGTTAGAATTTCTTCCTGATCCATGCCATTGACATAGTCCTAACTCACCAGAGAGGCAAAGTAAGCCTCAAAAGATGACTCCAACTCATCCACCAAGGTACTCAAAGCAGGTCTTGGGTGCTTCGTGTGGCTTGAAGAAGTAAAGACTTGCCCAGGAATTCCTATAGCAGTGGTGGTGTTCCCATTACTGTCTTGAAAACATACCTCCCAGTGGAGCTGCCATTTCTGAAATAACGAGAAATATTTATCACTCTTGGACTATTTTTTTCCTTTAACAAATTTGATCAAGTTCAGGAAGATTCTTCAAAATTGATATACCAAGGGAAAGACACTGAAGAGTTTATATGAAGATAAACAATTAGACCACTTAAAAGTATACAAGTAATATTTATTTGTTAATTAACATTGAAATTTATACAAATACTGGTACTAAGGCTTGAAATAATTTTTAAAGATTTACAAAATAACTAACAATTTAGCTTTTATGTAAAATGGAAGCCTGGGAATAGGGTTAAAATTAATCATTTATTTTACTTACAAAATTACTTTGTATGTATTAGATAACACCAAGAGATAAACACAATCAACAACTCATGACAATATGTGAACCCCAGTATTACAAAAGTTTTTTTTTCTCTCTTTTTTATTGTTCTTCAAGTACAGTTGTCTCGATTTTCCCCCCACCAATTCCCCCACCAGCCATCCCCACCTCCCACCCTCAATCCTAGCCCTCTTTGGCTTTGTCAATGTGTCCTTTATACATGTTCCTGAAAACGCTTCCTCCTTATCCTCCTATTACCCTCTCCCACATCCCCTCTGGTTACTGTCAGTTTGTTCTTTATTTCAATGTCTCTGATTGTATTTTGCTTGCTTATTTGTTTTGTTAATTAGGTTCCACTTATAGGTGAGATCATATGGTATTTGTCTTTAACCTCCTGGCTTCTTTCACTTAGCATAATGCTCTCCAGATCCATCCATGCTGTCGCAAAGGGTAGGAGCTCCTTCCTTTCTGCTGCATAGTATTCCATCATGTAAATGTACCACAGTTTTATGATCCACTCATTTACTCATGGGCACTTAGGTTGCTTCCAGCACTTGGTACTTGTAAATCATGCTGCTATGAACATTGGGGTGCACAGGTTCTTTTGAATTGATGTTTCAGGATTCTTAGGGTATGATCCCAGAGTGGAATTATTTTAACAGACTGTGCTGTTTCCATTCTTTAGCAGTGATAACAAATGTTTCACACCAGCTACTTCATTGGCTAAAACCATCAGTCTAAAACTGACCAAGAAAAACCTATTTTTGAAAATTGGCTCAACTTGTTATATAAAATTCAAATAGTGTAGTTGAATTCAAATTCAACTAAATGTGTTTTAAAAACCTCTCCTACTTACATGAGCTATGTTTTGCATCCTCAACAAGATAGAAGAAATTATTTTAAAATATTACTGGACTAGTTTGAAAGAGATACAGTATCTTTGTTGAATCGAATTTTTGAAGACCCTCCTTTTATTTTCCTTTGGTGGACAAGTCATGGTAGTTTTCTTCAAAATAGAGGTTTTGAGTGTGTGTGGGTGGGTGGAAAATAAAGGAATTATTACCCGTAATCAGTGAATTTAAATTTACAATTCTGTTTTAATCGAGTACTACCTTTGAACAATTTTTACCAATGCCTCAGAGTTCAAAATATGACTCCCACCTGTCACTAGAGAAATATTTGAGACCAATTTTACATCATAAAACATCATTCTGATTGATTCTGAGTTTTGAATTAAGAATACTAAATTGTTCTCTATTGCCATCTGATCAATATTTTACCACTTATAACCATAATAATGAACGAGCATACAATTATAAATCTGTTAATATATTTAAGATAACTATATGTTAGATCTTATTAAATAACATATAGTTATCTTAAATAATGGTTATGAATTAGTGTATCCATCCTTTCTTTTCTAGTTTGAACAAAAAAACAGCTTCAAAACAGAAAAATAACTTATAGTAGTTTCTTCGGTGTCTGGCCCAAGTTTTATACATTGTGAAACAGCATTTATTTAATCATAAGATTTCAATGATTCATTGATAATTATTTTCCATAGTTTAGGACTAACATGCAAAAAAGACATGGGATATTTTGATCAAATCAAAAAAGATTAAAACATCTCTTTGTTCAACCCAAGATCTTAACATGTAAAAATAGAGGCCTAGGTGATCTTAAAGTATTGTTCTAAATTCAGCACTTATATTTTGTCCAGAACACCACACATCATACTTCCCTTACAGTAACTAGGGTTAATGATGCAAAAAACGTTAACAAACTCAATTCAGGTTTTATAGAAACCTGGTCTGCATGCACAACCAGTGATTAAAATCTAAAATTAGGTAAGTTTTGAATGGTTCAAAATAATGACAAAATATAAAAAAAAGGTATTCTGTTATCACAATTCTACCTCACATTTTTCCTTTTGCTTCCATTTCTTCACACACACACACACACACACAAAATAAATAAATAAGCACTGGCCATTTAAAAAGTCTCTAAAACATGACATATTCAAAGATGAAATCATATAAATTGAAAATTAATAGTGAGCTATTCATTTATTCATCCCTAAGGGGGCCTCCTTTCAGTTTGACTGAGGAAAATAGGTTGAGTTTTCCTTTATATAATATAAATAACATTGGAGCAAGATTGCATCTCTCATAGAAGAGAATACTATATTTATGTCTTCTTATAATCCATTTACTGCTTTATGGACCCACAGTCCTTCAGGGAGTGTCACAAATCCACATAATGTTACTGAGTGTTATGTTTAGAATTTGGATCTATGATTTAGCTGACAGATATGAATAAACACTTGGAGTCAGAGAACTCTCTGATAACTGCACATGTCTGGAGACTAAAGAATACAGATTCCTTTAAGTTTATGTTAGTTTTTCCTTAAAATCATTTTCTATAATTTCTTTGCTGATGTGAAAATAATCTTCAGCCAATGAACCTACATATATATTAAAATTTATGTTGCATTGTATTTTGTATTTTTTCAAGTTCTTAATAAATTAATTAAAATTAGAATGTTATAATTTTATGAAGAACCAAAACCCAAGAATGCTATAATTTTGAGACATACTCTTTAACCATGAAGACATATACTTTCTAACCATGAAAAGAAAATTCTAATATTTCTGTGATTTTTTGGGAGAGCAACTGACTCATCCATAACAAACTCTCCTACAGCTCATCTGTTCTTTAAATAATTTGCCTCCCTCTTTTGTTTTCTCTAAGTGAAACCTGATCTTTCCTCAAAGCCATTGATTTTCTGGTAATGCTCTCAAAGCAGTAGTCCCTCTTTTTCTCATTTCCAATGTGTTATAAAGACAAGATATTTCTGGCATCTCTTTCATTTTCATGTCTTTTTTTAAAGTAAGTGATATAACCAGCTTACCCTCTTGTACTTTTTTCCTGCCACTAATTTCTACTACTGTATTTTGCCCTGTACAATGCTCTCCAGTGTATAATGCACACCCACATTTTTGGCCCAAACTTTCAGGAAAAAAATCTTTCATTTTAATTTTTTGATTCCATTTTTATTTATTTATATTTAGAAACAAAACCAATTATATTATTCCAGGGTACTATTTTGCATACAGATATCATTATTGCTTTCTAGAATTACTTTTAATGCATAAGCATAAATAAAAGAATTAAAAACATTTATATACAAATGGAACTAGGTCAGTTGGAAGATGGTGGTAAGGTAGGTGGGAGCAGAGTCCATGTCCCCCTGGGCACAAGTGGAACACCTGGTCGATCTTCTGAGGTACAGAGTAAACAGCCAATGGTATCCCACTGTATATGAAAGTTGGAGGCCAAAATTGTAGAGTACATTGAAAAACAGATGGTAAGGAGATTGCTTTTGGAAGGTAAGGTCCCTGGGACCAGCACCAGGGCCAGGACTGCTGCAGGCCCAAGCCCACAGGGCCTGCCACAGGAGTCTTGGAAGAGATCCAGGTCAACAGCTCCCTCCCCTGCCAAACAGGGAGGATAGAGCACCACCAGGATGGACCTGGATGCTTGAAGTCACTGCAGGGGGGGAAATAAAGACAAAGTGGCAGATGCACAGGGGTGGTGTTCACCTGCTGAGACTGTGGACACCCAGGTAGGTCATTACCAGAGAAATTTGGGAGCTGGGTGATGCCTGGAGGGGGCAGATGAGTTGGACTGTGATAGACCCTAACCTGGATAGTCTCTGGTCTGGTTGGAAAGTTGGGCTGTGTGAGAGGCCAGGTGCTTATTGGGAGTGGCAGGCTTGAATAGGAAAATTTTGTTTGAAAAAGAGGCTCTTGGTGGCTGATGAGGGAACTCTCCCTCATCAGCCACCCCTGCAATGCCCCCCACCATGTGCACTCAGCCACCACAGACTTGGCCTCGAACCCACAGCCCCAGTGGTCATGCCCCCACAGTGGACACACTCCTGTCTCCTCTGCCTCAGTCTCTGCCTTACTCCCGCCCCTGAAGCCATGACTTCAGCCTTGCCCTTGGGTCTCCCCTCCACCCCCCTTACCTCATGGGCACAGCTGTGTCCACCACCACAGCAGTGCCCACCCACCCCCTCCTCCACCACAGGTGCAACCCCACCCTTGCTGCTGCAGCTACAGAGGCACCCTTGCCCCACAGGAGGAGGTGCCACCAGCAGAGCAGAACAGCAGGGCTCAGGGAGTTAGCAGTCCCCAGAAAGACGTAACTCAGTAGGGGAGTTGAACTACCCTGAAGAGACTTTGAGAGTGCCTAGCACATAGGACAGCAAAGAGCGAGAATGTGGTGTGTGAGTTGCCACAAATTGGTGCACCTCACGAACAGCACAACTGGTGGATTGAAGGCACCGACCTGGCACATAAGGTTACTGGTGCCTGACATCAGACTGAGGAACTGGGTTGGAGGCTGGGAAACTGTGAAGAGTGCAGCCCAGACCTGGCACCCATCCTCACAAAACCATAGGAAGGGAGAAAAGCGAACTTAGGGCTGTTGCAGCCAGGAAGACCAGCAGAACTCACTTGGCCAGTTTAAAGTCAACAGGAGGCTTTTCTTTCTATATATATATATTTTTTATTTATTTTTCTTTTTTAAAATTTTCCCCCAAGTGAAACAATAAGACCTGGAGCTGTGAAAGGACCAGAGTCAGACCCAAAGAGGGATCACAAGGCTAATCCCAGCAATTGAGAAACTGAGACAAATTTCACTTGCTATCCCAGAGAACTTGCTTGTTATTGTTTATTTGTATTATTATTATTTTTTCATTATTTTCACTTCTTTTATTTTATTAGTATTTTTTATTTCTCTTCTTTCTGTTTAGTTTTCTTTGTTCATTTAATTGCATTGTTTGAGTGTTTTTTCTTGTTCTCTTTCATAGTGTATTTTCTCTCTTTCATAGGTCCAACAGCACACTACTCCAGGTCGTATACGTCCTATTCTTGTTATTCAGATCATATAAATTCTTCAACATTATTGTTTTTCCAGTATTATTATAAATAATTGTTGTTCCGTACAATTGTAAATACTACACAGCACACTCCCCCTGCCCTGCCCCCAGATCTTAGCATATTTCACTGTCTTCGGAACTTTATTACTGTTGTGATTAACTCTATTCTCTCCCACACTAAATCTATTTTCTATCCTTTAAACTCATTGTATCTCATAATCTGACCTCTGACAAGCTGTTTTCTGGATCCAACTCACAATACTTCCCCCTCTAAAAAGAGTCTCATCTTTTTTCCACCCTTTCTAAAAAGTGGCTAGTTGGGTGAAATATCATGGTTAACACTACACTTATACAAAGGATCTCCTATGTCTTCTCTACCACTTGGTACTTCAAATCCCATAGAACACATCTCACTGTCTTAATCCATTTTGCCTCCCCCCTCCAACTGATCACACAAAAGAGTAGGTGGGAGCTCTGATCACCAATATACCTGCTGGAAGAGATAACTCAACAGAAAAGGAACCACCAACGGATACTAAAGGAAAATGGTGAAGGAGTGAGTGGAAGCTACACTAACTTCCACCCAGGACCATTCTGGAATTACAACAAAACAGTGGAGAAATTACTCAGAACAAACAACTGAACAATAGGGAGAGAGAAGCTTCAAAACCTTGGACAGACAGAAGAATCAGCTTCAACACAACTTGTCCACACCTGCACAACAGAATACAAGATGAGGTGGAGAGAGTGACCCACACTTAATCAGCTGGAAGGAAGGACCCACAAAAGAAAGACCCAGTTGGAAGATGGCGGCAACATAGGTGGGAGCGGAATCCACTTCCCCTCAGCGCCAGGGAAATACCTAGCTGATCTGAGGAGCAGAGCGAACAGCCAACAGTACTCCAGCATATACGAAGATTAGAGACCAAAGATAGAGGACATTGAAAGACCTGACGGTGAGACAACAAAACCTGGAGGGCTGAAAAAGACCAGAGTTAGACCGTGTTAAACACATAAACGTCACCTCAAGACCAGTGAGCACAGGAGAGTAAGGAGACAGCACCACCGAATCCCATTGGCATTCTAACATAGAAGTTCATATCATAAATCCAGGGAGTCAGAACAAAGCAATTTAAGAAGCAGAGGCCAACAAGAAGAGCCTCACAAAAAATGGGAAGACAAAGAAACAATTCCCAAATGAAAGGAAAGGAGGAAGTATCAGAAAGAATACTAACCGAAAAAGAGGCAACTCAACTATCAGACACTGAGTTCAAAGCAATGGTCATCAGGAAGCTCACTGAGCTCTCTGAGCTCAAAGAGAACTACCAGAAACTACAAGGAAACTACAATGAACTCACTGCAAACTATATAAACATGAAAAAGGAAATAGAAAATATCAACAAGAGCCAAGAGGAAATGAAGAATACAATTTCTGAATTGAAGAACACAGTAGAAGGAATAAAAAGCAGACTTGATGAAGCAGAGGATCGGATCAGCAAGCTGGAGGATAAAGTAGAAAAAAACACCCAGAAGGAGCAAGAAAAGGAAAAGAGGCTCAGAAAGAATGAAGAGGCAATAAGAGAAATGCAGGACAACATGAAACGTAACAATATCCGTATAATAGGAATACCAGAAGGAGAAGAAGAAGAGCAAGGGATAGAAAACCTGTTTGAAAAAGTAATGACGGAAAATTTCCCTAATCTGAGGAGAGAAAAAGTCACCCAAATCCAGGAATCACAGACAGTCCCAAGCAAGAGAAACCCAAAGAGACCCACTGCAAGACACATCATAATTAAAATGGCAAATTTCCAAGACAAAGAGAGGATCTTAAAGGCAGCAAGGGAGAAAAAGGAAGTAACATACAAGGGAGCCCCAATAAGGTTAGCAACTGACTTCTCAATGGAAACGCTCCAAGCCACAAGAGAATGGCAAAAAATATTCCAAGTAATGAGAACCAGAGGCCTGCAACCAAGACTACTTTACCCAGCAAGGCTCTCAATTAAGATAGAAGACCAAATAAAGAGTTTCCCAGACAAAAGAAGTCTAAAAGAATACAGCTCCACCAAACCAGTTCTGCAAGAGATGCTAAAGGGACTGCTTTAAGGAAAGGAAGGAAAAGAGAAAGACAGAGGAACACAGGTAGCAAATAATGGCAATGAATAACTACCTATCGATAATAACCTTAAACGTAAATGGATTAAATGCTCCAATCAAAAGACATAGAACAGCTGAATGGATAAGAAAACATGACCCACACATATGCTGCCTACAAGAAACCCATCTCAGGACAAAAGACTTACACAGACTGAAAGTGAAGGGCTGGAAACAAATTTTCCAAGCAAACGGACAGGAAAAAAAAGCAGGGGTAGCAATACTCATATCAGACAAAATAGACTTCCAAAGAAGGGCCATAAAGAGAGATCCAGAAGGTCACTTCATAATACTCAAAGGAAGAATCCACAGAGAAGACATAAACATTATAAATATATATGCACCCAACATAGGAGCACCCAAATACATAAAGAAAATCTTGGAGGACTTCAAGAAAGATATTGACAGCAACACAATTATAGTAGGGGATATTAACACCCCACTATCAAAAATGGACAGGTCTTCCAAACAAAAGATCAACAAAGATATTGTGTCACTTAACAATACCCTAGAGGAAATGGACTTAACTGATATATACAGAGCTTTTCATCCCAAAGAAGCAAAATACACATTCTTTTCAAGTGTTCATGGAACTTTTTCAAAGATACACCACATGATAGGACACAAAGCAAGCCTCAACAAATTCAAGAACATTGAAATCATATCAAGCATCTTCTCTGACCACAAGGGTATGAAACTAGAAACCAACCCCAAGGGTAAAAACCCAAAACACTCAAAATCATGGAGACTGAATAGCATGCTATTAAACAATGAATGGGTCAAGAACGAGATTAGGGAAAAAATCAAGAACTTCCTGGAAACAAATGAAAACGAACTCACAACAACCCAAAACCTATGGGACACAGCAAAGGCAGTCCTGAGAGGGAAGTTCATAGCAATACAGGCCTACCTTAAGAAGTTAGAAACAGTTCAAACAAACAACCTAACCCTATGCCTACAAGAACTGGAGGAACAACAACAAAGACAGCCCAGAGCAAGCAGAAGGAAGGAAATAACCAAGATCAGAGCAGAACTAAATGACATAGAGACTAAAAGCACAATTGTAAGGATCAATGAATCCAGGAGCTGGTTCTTTGAAAAGATAAACAAAATCGACAAGCCTTTAAGTAGGCTCATCAAGAAGAAAAGAGAGAGGATCCAAATAAACAGAATTAGAAATGAAAGTGGAGAGATTACAACTGATACCACAGAAATACAAAGGATCGTAAGAAATTACTATGAAGACCTGTATGCTAAGAAAATTGAAAACCTAGATGAAATGGACACATTTCTAGAAAAATATAATCTTCCAAAACTGAATGAAGAAGAAGCAGAAAACCTGAACAGACCAATATCAGCAAAGGAAATTGAAGCAGTCATCAAGAAACTCCCATCACACAAAAGCCCTGGACCAGATGGCTTCACAGGAGATTTCTACAAAGCATTTAAGGAAGAACTAACCCCTATCCTTCACAGACTATTCGAAAAAATCCAAACTGATGGAAGACTCCCAAACTCTTTTTATGAAGCCAACATCATCCTAATCCCAAAACCAGATAAAGACACAACGAAGAAAGAAAACTTCAGGCCAATATCGCTGATGAACATAGACGCTAAAATTCTCAACAAAATATTAGCAAACCGCATCCAGCAATATATTAAAAAGATCATCCACCATGACCAAGTGGGATTCATCCCAGGGATGCAAGGATGGTACAATATTCGCAAATCAATAAACATAATACATCACATCAACAACAGCAAAGACAAAAATCACATGATCATATCAATAGATGCGGAAAAAGCGTTCGATAAGATACAGCATCCATTTCTGATAAAAACACTCAGCAAAGTGGGAATAAAGGGAGCAGTCCTCAACATAATTAAGGCCATATATGAGAGACCTACAGCCAACATCACACTCAATGGACAAAAACTTAGAGCTTTCCCACTAAGATCAGGAACTAGACAAGGATGCCCTCTCTCACCACTCCTATTCAACATAGTATTGGAAGTCCTAGCCACAGCAATCAGACAAGAAAAAGCAATAAAAGGCATCCAAATTGAAAAGGAGGAAATGAAACTGTCACTGTTTGCAGACGACATGATAGTGTACATGGAAAACCCTATAGACTCTACTCAAAAACTACTCGACCTAATAAATGAATTTGGCAAAACAGCTGGATACAGAGTCAATACCCAGAAATCAAAGGCATTCCTGTACACCAACAACGAATTTGCAGAAACAGAAATCAGGAAAAAAAATCCCATTTGATATAGCAACAAGAAAAATAAAGTACCTAGGAATAAACCTAACCAAGGAGGTCAAAGACCTGTACTCAGAAAACTACACAACACTGAAGAAAGAAATTAAGGAAGATACAAACAAATGGAAGCATGTACCATGTTCATGGACTGGAAGAATTAACATCATCAAAATGGCCATACTACCCAAAGCAATTTATAGATTCAATGCAATCCCTATTAGAGTACCCATGACATATTTCACAGATATAGAACAAACATTGCAGAAATTCATATGGAACCATAAACGACCTCGAATAGCAGCAGCAATTTTGAGAAAGAAGAACAAAGCAGGAGGGATCACAGTACCTGATATCAAACTGTATTACAAGGCCACTGTAATCAAAACAGCCTGGTACTGGCATAAAAACAGGCACATAGACCAATGGAACAGAATAGAGAGCCCAGAAATAAACTCAAGTCTATACGATCAATTAATATTTGACAAAGGAGGCAGGAGCATAAAATGGAGCAAAAACAGCCTCTTCAACAGATGGTGTTGGGAGATCTGGACAGCTACGTGCAAAAAAATGAACCTCGATCACCAACTTACACCATACACGAAAATAAACTCAAGATGGATAAAAGACTTAAATATAAGTCGTAACACCATAAAAGTCCTTGAGGAAAACATTGGCAGGAAAATCTCAGACATTCCACGCAGCAACATCCTCACAGACACATCCCCTAAAGCAAGGGACATAAAGGAAAGAATAAACAAATGGGAACTCATCAAAATAAAAAGCTTCTGCAGGGCTAAAGAAAACAGCACCAAATTACAAAGAGAACCAACAGTATGGGAAAACATATTTGCCAATGATACCTCAGACAAGGGCCTAATCTCCAAAATATATAAAGAACTCACACGACTTCACTCCAGGAAGACAAACAACCCAATTAAAAAATGGGCAAAGGACTTGAACAGACACTTCTCCAAGGAAGACATACAGAGGGCCCAGAGACATATGAAAAGATGCTCAGCATCACTAGCCATCAGAGAGATGCAAATTAAAACCACAATGAGGTATCATCTCACACCAGTCAGAATGGCCAACATAAACAAATCCACAAACAAATGTTGGAGAGGATGTGGAGAAAAGGGAACCCTCGTGCACTGTTGGTGGGAATGCAGACTGTTGAGGCCACTGTGGAAAACAGTATGGAATTTCCTCAGAAAACTAAAAATGGAACTGCCCTTTGACCCAGTAATTTCGCTGCTGGGATTATACCCTAAGAACACTGAAACACCAATCCAAAAGAATCTGTGCACCCCAATGTTCATAGCAGCACAATTTACAATAGCCAAGTACTGCAAGCAACCTAAGTGCCCATCAGCAAACGAGTGGATCCAAAAACTATGGTATATTTACACAATGGAATTCTACGCAGCAGAGAGAAAGAAGGAGCTTATACCCTTTGCAACAGCATGGATGAAACTGGAGAGCATTATGCTAAGTGAAACAAGCCAGGAAGTGAGGGACAAATACCATATGATCTCACCTTTAACTGGAACATAAGCAATAGAAGGAAAAAGCAAACAAAATATAACCAGAGTCATGGAAGTTTAGAACAATGTAACAATAGCCAGGTCGGGGGTGGTGGGTGGGGGTGGGGACAGTGGGTAGAGGGGATTACAGGAACTACTATAAAGGACACATGGACAAAACCAAGGGGGAGGGTGGAGAGGGGGGAGGGAGGTGGGTTCAGCTGGGGTGGGGTGGAGGGATGGGGAGAAAAGGCATACAACTGTAATTGAATAACAATAAAAAAATTTTTTTTTTTTTTAAAAAAGAAAGACCCAACAACAATCAAAACCCAAAGACATACAGAGATCCAACATAAATGACAGCCCAAGACCAGCAAGCTCAGGAGATCAAGAAGACTGCACCACTGAATCTCAAAGGTCTCCTACAATCGAAGTTCACACCATAAACCCAGGGAGTCAGAACAGATCAATTGAAGAAGCAGGGGCTAACAAAAAGAGTCTCATAAACAATGGGAAGACAAAGAAACAATCCCCAAATGAAAGGAAAAGAGGAAGCCTCAAAAAGAATGTTATATGAAATAGAGGCAAGTCAACTATCAGATATTCAGTTCAAAGCAATGGTTATCAGGAAGCTCAATGAGCTGAGAATTACCATAACTATAGGGAAACTATGATGAACTCACTACAAACTGTATCAATATGGAGGGAGGGGGAGAAAAGGCATACAACTGTAATTGAATAACAATAAAAATTAAAAAAAATAAAGAAAATAAAACCATCAACAAGAGTCAAGAGGAAATGAAGAAAACAATTTCTGAACTGAAGAACACAGAAGAAGGAATCAAAATCAGGCTACATAAAGCAGAGGATCGGATCAGTGAGCAGGAGGGTAAGGTAGGAAAAAACACCCAGGAAGAGCAAGAAAAGGAAAAGAGGCTCAAAAACAATGAAGAGGTGTGACAGGAACTGCAGGACAACATGAAATGTAATAATATACATATAGTAGGGATACCAGAAGGAGAAAAAAAGAGCAAGAGATGGAAAACATATTTGAAAAAATAATGATGAAAAATGTCCCTAATCTGATGAGAGATAAAGTAACTCAAATCCAGGAAACACAGAGAGTCCCAATAAAGAGGAACCCAAAGAGGTCCACTTCAAGACACATCATAGTTAAAATGGCAAAATTCTACGACAAAGAGAGAATCTTAAAGGCAGCAAGGGAGAAATAGGATGTAACATACAAGGGAGCCCCAATAAGACTAGCAACTGACTTCTTAATGGAAATCCTCCAATCCAGAAGAGACTGGCATTGAATATTCCAAGTAACGAAAAACAAAGGTCTGTAACTAAGGCAATTCTATCCAACAAGGCTCCCAATTAAAATGGAAGGCCAAATAAAGAATTTCCTCGACAAAAGAAGGCTTAAAGAATACACCACTTCCTAAGAAGTCCTGCAAGAGATGCTAAAGGGTTTGCTTTGAGAAAACAGAAAATAAAAAAAAAAAAACAGTGAGGGAGGAACACAGCTATGAAGGAAGTAAAATGGCAATGAATAAGTACCTATTAATAATGACCTTTAACTTAATGGATTAAGTGCTCCAATCAAGACTTAGAATAGCTGAATGGATAAGAAAACATGACCCACACACATACACCCTACAAGAGACCCACTTCAGAACAGAAGTCCTACATAGACTGAAAGTGAAGGGCCAAAAACAAACATCCCAAGCATATGGATTGGGGAAAAAAATGGGTAGCAATACTCATATCAGACAAAATAGACTTCAAAACAAGGGCCATAAAAGGAGACCCAGAAGGACACTTCATAATACTCAAGGGAAGAATCCATCAAGAAGGCATAAACATTGTGAATATATATGCACCCAACATAGGAGCACCTAAATGTATACGGAAAATCTTGGAAGATTTCAAGAAAGGTATTGATAGCAACACAATTATAGTAGGGGATTTTAACACCCCACTGTCAAAAATGGATAAATCTTCCAAGCAAAACACCAAAAAAGATATTGTGGCATTGAACAATGTTCTAGATCAACTGGAATTAACTGATATATGTAGAGCCTTTCATCCCAAAGAAGCAAAATAAACATTCTTTTCAAATGCCCATGGAACATTTTCAAAGATAGACCACATGATTGGACACAAAACAAGCCTCAGTGAATTCAAGAAAATTGAAATCATATCAAGCATTTTTTTCTGACCCCAATGGACTGAAACTAGAAACCACCTCTAGAAAAAAACTCAAAAACACTGAACTCTTGGAGATTGAATAGGATTCCATTAAACAATGAATGGGTCAAGAATGAGATCAAGGAAGATATCAAAAAGTTTCAGGAAAGAAATGAAAATGAACTCACAACAATCCAAAACTTATGGGGCACAGTGAAGGCAGTGCTGGGAGGGAAGTTTGTACCGATACAGGTCTACCTAAAAAAGATACAAACATTTCAAATAGAAACATTTCAAATAAACAACTTAACTGTATACCTACAAGGACTTGAGGAACAGCAACAAAGACAGCCCAGAGCAAGTAGTAGGAAGGAAATAATCAAGATCAGAGCAGAATTAAATGACATAGAAAATGAAAGCACAATCCTATGAATCAATAAATCCTGGAGCTAGTTCTTAGAAAAGATAAACAAAGTCGACAAGTCTTTAAGCAGGCTCATCAAGAAAAAAAGACAGAGGACCCAAATAAACACAGTTAGAAATGAAAGAAGAGAGGTCACAAATGATACTATGGAAATAAAAGGGATTGTAGGAAATTACTATGAAGAACTATATGCTACGAAATTTGAAAATATAGGTGAAATGGATAAATTTCTACAAAAAGATAATCTCCCAAAACTGAACGAAAAAGAAACAAAAATCCTGAACTGACCAATAACAGCTAACAAAATTGAAGAAGTAATAAAAACACTTAACACACAAAAGCCCTGGACTGGAAAGTTTCAGAGGAGAATTGTACAAAGCATTTAAGGAAGAGCTAACCCCATCCTCCACACACTATTCAAAACAAATCCAGAAGATGGAAGACTCCAAAACCCTTTTTTATGAAACCAGAATCATCCTAATCCCCAAACCAGATAAAGTCATAACAAGTAAAGAAAACGCCAGGCCAATTACGCTGATGAACATAGACACTAAAATCCTCAACAAAATATTGGCAAACCACATCCAGCACTATGTTAAAAAGATCATACACCATGATCAAGTGTGATTCATCCTAGTTATTCAAGGATGGTACAATATTCACAAATCAATAAATGTAATACATCACATACACAAAAGGAAAGACAAAAATCACATGATCATAGAAATAGATGTGGAAAAAGCATTTGATAAGGTAAAGCACCAATTTATGATAAAAACACTCATCTAAATGGGAATAGAGGGAGCATTTCTCATGCAAATAAAGGCCATATATGAGAGACCTACAGCCAACATCATACTCAATGGGCAAAAACTAAAAGCTTTCCCACTAAGATCAGGAAGAAGACAAAGATGTCTGCTGTTACTACTCCTATTCAACATAGTGTCAGAAGTCCTAGCCACAATGATCAGACAAGCAAGAGAAATAAAAGGCATCCAAATTGGAAAGGAGGAAACAAAACTGTTATTGTTTCCAGATGATGTGATAGTGTACATAGAAAATCCTGTAGATTCCGAGCAGCCAGGCCAGTGGGCTGGGGATGGATGGGGGGGCCCACTTCTTGGGGCAGGAGGTGAGGATGTCGCCTCTGCACCCCCCACCCCCACTCCTCAGCTGGGGAGACGCTGCCCTGGCGGAGCCTGGAGCCCCCCTGCCTGAGGCGTGGGCAGCCTGAATCCGGCCCTTCTCCTCCCCTCCCAGGTGCCCGCAGGACAGGCAGCTGGGGCAGATTTTATCATGTGGGCAACCTGCTGCAACTGGTTCTGCCTGGATGGACAGCCTGAGGAGGCCCCACCATCCCAGGGAGCCCAGGCGCAGGCCTATTCCTACCCTGGGTACAGCTCCTTCCCTTCTCAAACAGGCTCAGAACCAAGCTGCAAGGCCTCTAGGGCCCACTTCGCAAACATGGCCAGGAAGCAGACCTGCCTGGACTGTAAGAAAAATTTCTACGTGACGTATTGGAGCCAAGTGGGGAACAGGTCCTGCCTCTGCCTTCTCTGCCAAGGATTCCAAGAAACAGCCTTTCAGCGGGAGGAGCTCATGAAGATGAAGGTGAAGGACCTGAGGGACTACCTCAACTTCCATGACATCTCAACGGAAACGTGCGGGGAGAAGGAGGAGCTGGTGTTCTTGGTGCTCCGCCCGCAGTCTGTGGGCTCCCAAGAAGGCAGGACTCGTGCCCCAGCCTTCTCCTCGGGCTTCCTTGAGCAGCAGGCCTTCCTGACCCAGCCTCACTCCAGCATGGTACCGCCTACCTCGCCAGGCCTCCTCACTCCAGCCACACAGGCCACGCCTGCTCCTGCGCAGCCCAGGCTCAGGAAAATCGGCAGGTCAATGGCCATGTGTCTCAGGACCAAGGAGAACCCCTCTACCTGGAGAGCGCAGCCAGAGCACCTGCTGAGGACGAGACCCAGTCCATGGACTCAGAGGACAGCTCCCTCCCAGGCCAGAGGGCCTCCCTGTCTGACCTGACCGACCTGGAAGACATCGAAGGCCTGACTGTGCAGCAGCTGAAAGAGATCCTGGCTCACAACTTTGTCAACTACAAGGGCTGCTGCGAGAAGTGGAAGCTTATGCAGAGGGTGACGCGGCTGTATAAGGATCAGAAAAGCCTCCAGCACCTGGTGTGCGGTGTGGAAGACCAAAATGGGGGGTGATGCCGCCCAGTCTGGAGGAGAACCTGTGCAGGATCTGCATGGACTCGCCCATCGACTGCGTCCTGCTGGAGTGCAGCCACATGGTCACCTGCACCAAGTGCGGCAAGTGCATGAGCAAGTGTCCCGTCTGCTCGCAGTACGTGATCCGAGCCATGCACGTCTTCTGTTCCTGAGGGCTCATACATGCTTCTTCAGTGCCTTACAGGGAGGGACGTGGTGTCGGGGCTCAGGGCTGGAGGCCTGCAGCAGGGCAGGCTGGCAGGAGTGTCTGCAGCATTGCCAAGACCCGGCCGGCAGAGATGCTCTGTCACCTCTGGGCACACCAGCCTCTCTACGGAAGTGCACCTCTTGGCTGGCAGGGCCCGAGGCAGTGCAAACTGGTATAGATCGCTTGGGCAAGTCCCTGTTCCACTGATCTGGGTTGACGATGGTAACTGATGAAGAGGAGGACTTTCCAGAACTTGGATCATAGCTTCCTCCCTCCCTCCTGTACCCCACCCAACCCCCTGAGCTGTTTGCCTATGTTTCACCGGTCAGAAGTCCTGGTAGAAAGGGTTCTCTTCCTGCCCAGAACATTTGGATTTATTTCTGGTTTCATGGGCTTTCTGTGCTTTAACCGACCTTTGCTAAAATTTCTTGCTGCATCGCCTAAAATCCATTTGTTTCTTCAGACCAAAAAGGTGTTAGTTTGCCAGACCCATAATGATCCTCCTTAGGGCAGAGTTTGGACCAGCCAAGTTACCTCTGGTGAGGAATGAAACACAAGTGCTATTCAAAGGCATTAAAAGTTGCTTCCTTCAGTGCTTGGGTGAGTAGCTATCAGTGTCCTAAACTGACCTTGGGAGCTGACAAAGCATCTGGCTCCCAACAGCTGAGAAGTTCCGTGTCTGTGTGTGAGAGACGTTGCATGGGCCCTCTGCTTACTCTCTGGGGGCCTGCCTTAGTGCCGTCCTTAATTCTAGTTCACGAGAAAAGGAAAAACGTTGGGTGGAAGCAATGGCTCTTTGCGTAACTGACTTCTCCAACAGAGAGGAGTTTTCAACTACTTTCCCCTGAGGATGAAGTCCCTCTCTTTCCCGTGGAGGTTTAGACATGGTCTCACTCAGGGCCTAGGACTTAGGCAAAGAACGTTGCTCTTCTCTAGCCAGACTCCTAAGTTCCTGGAGACCAAACATGTAAGAGATGCAGAGCACCCAAGAGGTATCAGAAGATGCTAAATGAGATGGCTCCAGCCCTTGAACAGATAGCTGGAAGTCTTAATTCCCTGTGTTGGTGAGGACTCCTACTCTTTCTCAGCCGACTGATTTGGGGACAGATGCGGAGGACACATTCTCCAGGCTCTTTAGGGAGGACCGAGCAGTGAGTAGGTCATATTCTTGAACCCCATTAGGATCTTTACACTACCGGGAAAGCCAGAGGGTTAGAGAACAGTTTGCTGGAGTGGCTTGGCCAAGCGCAAGTGTACATACTGTCGGAGGAGAGGTGTGTGCTGCCGTTGCCCATGGACGAACTATGCAAACCCTCAACACCAGGGGCCCTTGGTAGGAACCCCACCCCCACCCCATGCAGCCAAGATAACCAATCATGACTCTGGAAAGCAATAGGAAAACCTCTAAGAGGACCTGTTGATCAGTACAGACATATTTATGCTTTCCCTCCATCATCAAGTATGAGTTTCCCTTTGGGGAAACCGAGTTTCATCAAGTAGTTGCCAGCTAAACACTGGGCCACCTACCTTGACACCATACTAAGTCCTGGATGATTTGATTCTTTTGTAGGAACTGGGAGAATCAAGATTCCTTGCGAAGACATTTTTCTGCTGGGCAGTAAATGCTGTAGTTTACAGTGCCTACCAGTTTAGCAAAGGGTTCAGCCGCTCCTCAATTCCACTATGAAACAGGCCTGGGTGTATGCACCTGGTTAAGATCTAGCAGTAACTTCAGGGTAGAAGTCGGCTCTCTTCCTACTTTAAATTTACTTTTTCTGCAGAGGCCTTACCTCTCCCTACTTCCCAGTTTCCCTCCTACACGTGAGTCAAAAGTCATACACTAATGGTTGGTTAGTAACCTTGGTAAGAATTAGATCCAATAGCATTTACTCATTTTGCAGAAAGAACTTGCCTTTAAGTCCTCTAACCTCTTGGTGAAGGTTTTCATATTAGAAAAAAGGTGTCTAGCAACCCTGGGTTTTTGTTTGTTTGTTTGTTTGCTTTTGTATCTTCATTACACCAAAAAAGAAGTTGGAAATTCCAAGATCTCAATTACTGTTTGACCTAGGTAGAAAACTTGATTTTTATCCTTGAGTGCTCCTTCCTACCCCTCATGGACCATTGGTCTTTATTATCATGGAAACATCTAATTCCTCCAATTATTCTTTGGCTTTTGCTGTGATTGTTCAGAAACTTCAGTTGAAACCTTTTAAAAAAGGCTTGGAGAACTGACTGTTTCATAATGTTAGAATTTTGTATCCAAACTAGTGAAAATAAGTTGTACAGAATTAGTGCTCCATATATGTTGTATAAATTTGTTGAAATTTTTTGATGTGAATGTGTTACTACAAGTGGCTTATACTGATTCTCAGATGTGGGTGTTTAAACAAATGCAGATGTGTATTTTTTGTCACACAGCCCTGCTTTATAATTTTGTAATAAAGTTTCCATGCAGAAGCCTGTCTGGTGCAGCGTGAGGCTGCTGGGGCCTGACAGGACCAACAGGAGCTGGTCCACCGCCAGTGAGAAAAAAGAAAAAAAAGAAAGAAAATCTTATAGACTCCACCAAAAAACTACTCGACCTAATAAGTGAATGTGGGAAAACAGCTGGATACAAAGTTAATATTCAGAAATCAAAGGCATTTTTGTACACCAACAATGAAATATGAGAAACAAAAATCAGGAAAAAATCCCATTTGATATAGCAAAAAGAAAAATAAAGTACCTAGGAATAAACCTAAACAAGGGTGTAAAAGACCTGTACTCAGAAAAGTATACAGCATTGAAGAAATAAATTAAGGAAGACACAAACAAATGGAAGCATATGCCATGCTCATGGATTGGAAGAATTAGCATCATCAAAATGATTCAATGCAGCCCCTATTAAAATACCAATGACATATTTCACAGACATAGAACAACCTTTTCAAAAATGTATTTGGAACCATAAATGACCCTGAATAGCCTCAGCAAACTGAAGAAAGAAAAACAAAGTAGGAGGAATCACAATACCTGATATCAAACTGTATTACAAGGTCACCATAATCAACACAGCTCGGTACTGACATAAGAACAGACACATAGATCAATGGAACAGAACAGAGAACCCAGAAATAAACCCAAATCTCTATGGTCAATTAATATTTGACAAAGGGAGCAGAAGCATAAAATGGAGTAAAAATAGCCTCTTTGACAAATGGTGTTGGGATTCCTGGATAGCTATATATAAAAAAAAAAAGAAACTTGATCACCAACTGATGCCATACACAAAAGTAACTCAAGGTGGATAAAGGACTTAAATATGAAAAGAACATGACACCATAAAAGTCCTAGAGGAAAACATAGGCAGGAAAATCTCAGATATTCCACACAGCAGTATTTTCAATGATATGTCCCCTAGAGCAAGGAACATAAATGAAAAAATAAACAAATGGGATCTCACCAAAATAAAAAGCTTCTGCATGGTTGAAGATAATAGCATTAAATTGAAAAGAGAACAAACTGTATGGGAAAACATATTTGCTATTGATACCTCAGACAAGGGCTTGATCTCCAAAATATATAAAGAACATGTGTCCACTCCAGGAAGACAAACAACCCAACTGAAAAATCTCAAAAGACCTGAATAGACACTTCTCCAAGGAAAACATACAGAGGGCCCAGAGAAATATGAAAAGATGCTCAGCATCACTTGCCATCAGAGAGATGCAAATTAAAACCACAATGAAATACCACTTCACACTGGTGAGAATGTCCATCATAAACAAATCAACCAACAACAAGTGTTGGAGAGGTTGTGGAAAAAAGAGAACCCTAGTGCACTATTGGTTGGAATACAGACTGGTGAAACCACTGTGGAAAACAGTATGGAATCTCCTCAGAAAACTAAAAATGGAACTGCCTTTTGACCTTCCTATTCCTCTGCTGGGATTATATCCTAAGAATCCTTTAACACCAATCCATAAGAACCTATCCACCCCAATTTTCATGGCAGCACAATTTATAATAGCCAAGAGCTGGAAGCAATCTTAGTGCCCATCAGTAAATGAATGGATCAAAGTACTATGATACATTTACACAATGAAATACTATGCCATAGAAAGAAAGAAAGAAAAAGGAGCTCCCACCCTTTGCCACAGCATGGATGGAACTGGAGATCATTTTGCTAAGTGAAATTAGCCTCAGTGAAAGACAAATACCATATGATCTCACTCTTAAGTAGAACCTAATCCACAAAAGTAACAAGCAAGCAAAATAGAACCAGAGACATTGAAATTAAGAACAATCTGACATTAACCAGAGGGGTGGTAGAAGGGGATAATGGGCGAAAAGCGGGGATGGTTTTCAGGAACAACTATAAAGGACACATGGACAAAACCAAGTGGGAATGAAATCAGGGGAAGGAAGGGGGGATAGCTGGCATGGGGGGAGTGGTGTATGGTAAATGCAGGCAACTGTATTTGAACACCAATAAAATAATTTTAAAAAAGAAATGGAGTTAGTACTACCCATGTAAAATGAGCATCCTTATTTTTCCCTCAAAAATTTGGGCAAAAATGTATGCATTATACATGGCAAAATATGCTAACTTCTTCATATTCAGTCAGGGTTTTGAAGTTTGTCTTATTATTGTCCAACTAGAACAACAGAAATTACATCATATTATCTTGTGAAGGGCATCCTTTATCCATATAGAAAACATTTTTAATAACGTATCCTCACACTTTCTTGACCTTCTCAACAATAATGACCTGCACCCTCACTCACATTCCATTGTCTGTCTCTTTGGATCTAGTCATCCCCTGGAAATTCTCTATCACTGAACAAACCTCTAATATTTTCATCATTTATTCAGGAGAGTGGTAGTTGCTTTTTATATAATAGAAGTTGTTTATTTTGGAATTTTAATAATGGAAGAAGAGTATATGTTGAAAGTGAGCAGTCAAAGATGGATTATTGCATTTTCCTATGCTCTTGCAACTTCTCAGCATCTTTAATTTATTTTTGTTTTGAAAAAAATTTGAGCACTCAGTTAAGTTACAAAAACAGTACCGAATTTTATCTCATGTATTTTCTTGTCTGTAAACTATTTGAAATTAAATCTCAAGAATTACAACCATTTACTTCTAAAAATATTAGTATGCATCTCCTAAAAGCAAGGGACTTCTCATATAATCACAATACAATGATAAAATTTAATAAATTTACCATTGATAAAGCATAACTACCTAATATATATTACACATTTAAATTTATTTAATGGTACCAATTGTGTTCTTCATAGCAATATTTTTCTTAATCAAAGCCTAATCTGTGATTATACATTGCATTTAGATGCCATGCTTCTCAATACTCCTATGTTATGGTCACCAAAAATTCATATATTGAAGTCCTCACTCCCTGTACCTTAGAATACGGCTGCTTTTGAAGATAGGGTTCATTAAGAGTTAATTAAGTTAAAATGAGGCCATTATGCATGGGCCCAACTCTAATATGACTGGGGTCCTTATAAGAACATTGCTTAGAAAACAGGCACACACAGAGGAAAGAACATGGGAAGACACAAAGAGAAATGGCCATATATAGCCCAAGGAGAGCAGCCCTCAGAGGAAACCAACCCTGCCAACACCTTGATCTGTGACCTCTGGCCCCCAGAATTGTAAGACAATAAATTTTCATTGTTTAAGCAACCTAGTCTAAGGTAATCACAGCTGTAGAAAACTAATATATCTTGTATATTGGACAAATATCCATGTATTATTTCCTCAAAAAAGAAGGTGAAATTCAATTTCCCAGTGTGTCCTGTAACTTAAATGTTAGCTTCTCACAAAGTTATACCAACTATATGAGCAAGAGTGAGATTTCGGTTTAAAAGGAAGCCACATGAGAATGGAGTATACTCAAGAGTCCACCAAGAAGTGAGAATTGTGACAGAGTCATTTGATTTTACCAGGCAGAAATGGCTGTCAGAGCAGCCAGACACAGCAAAGTTCAGGCAATAGTTGAATTTGAAGTAAAGTCAAATATGTGGGCATCAGTAAGGCAAACTGTGGAATGTAGAGGTCAGTGACAGTTATGATAAAAGTCTTCATATTAGGACAGTTCTGCAGTTTGAAGCATGCTCTTCAAAACTTAGTCTTAAGGTTTGTTCTTGAGCCGTGTTCTTTTCCAAGCAAATCTGTGAGCTCCTGTTTTCTACTTAATAAATTCCTCTCATGGATCATCCAGAAACTTCTTCCTTTGCTTGAAATGAAGAGTTCTGAGTAAAATCAAGTCAGCCTACTTCAAAACTTGCACTGTCAATTCTATGCAGCCTAGGAGAAGAAAAAGATAAAACAGGTGATTAGGTTGATTTACATAATTCAATATGTTAATGATTCATTCTTATCTAGGTAGTAAAGAAAAGCTAAGAAAATCCACCTGACAAAATATCTTAGCAACAATTTTACAATTTTAACTAATAAAATAACTCCAAACCTAACAATAAGTGTAATTAAGAAAATGTATTCACCTTTTATCGTATCCCCATAACATAGTATTTTATTGGTTTCTGTCTTTCTTTTTGATCTTGAACTTTGTATATTACATTTTATACTATAGTCATAAGTTGCTTAATGAGGGGTCTACATTCTGAGAAATGTATTATCAGTGATTTTGTCATTGCACAAACATCATAGAGTGCACTTACACAACCTATGAGATGCAATAGTCTATTACACACCTAGGGTATATGGTATAGCCTCTGACTTCAAGGGTATATTCCTGTACAACAGGTTACACTGAATAGTATAGGCAATTGTAACCCAATTGTAAATATTTGTGTGTCTATTTATACCTAATATACAATAGAGAATGATCAATAAAAATATAATCCAAAAAATAAAAAGTGGTAAAGCTGCATAAGGCACTTACTGTGAAAGGAGCCTACAGGATGGGAATTTGCTCTGGGTGAGTCAGTGAATGAGTGGTGAGTGAATGTGGAGGCCTAGGACATTGCTGTATGCAACTGAAAACTATAAACACTGTCCACTTATGCTACATTAAATTTATTAAAACATGTTTCTCTTTCTTCAATAATAAATTAACTTACTTTATTTAACCTTTATTTACTTTATAAACTTTTACTTTATTTTATTTTTAAAAAGATTTTATTTATGCCTTGGCTGGCGTGGCTCAGTGGGTTGAGCGCTGGCATAGGAACCAAAGGGTTGCCAGTTAGATTCCCAGTCAGGGCACATGCTTGGGTTGTAGAACAGGTTCCCAGTAGGGGGTAGGCAAAAAGCAACCACACATTGATGTTTTTCTCCTTCTCTTTCTCCCTCCCTTCCCCTCTCTCTGAAAAAGTTAATAAATGAGATCTTAAAAGAAAAAGATTTAAGTACATCTAGCACTCACTTCCATGATGTCACCCTTTGGCCACCATATAATAATACACATTGTTTACTGTATACATAAAACATTCTCATTTTTTTCTCAAGGGAGAAAATCCAGAGTTACCACCACCAAAAATGTCTTTCTATTCAGATCAAGCATAGTACTTTTCAGCATAGAATGTGCTCCTGAGATATATAAACTAAAAGATACATGCCCTCAACATATAGTGGTGGGGTGGAAACACTATAACTACAACAAAAACTCAAATCAAAAGAAGGAAGGAGAAACACATCATCAAATCCTGCTCATTTTGAATTTTGAAGACCATGCTACGTAAGTTCCTCAGTTAGCTCCACTCTTTGCCATGGGTTCTGGAAATAACTTTTTTTTTCAGTGTCTTTTGTAGTCCTTCATTTGCCTTCTTGTAATATGTCCCTATTGCCTTATACCTCTGGTGTAGACTTGGGGAAACAGAGATTGTTTTAGAAGTTCAGCAACAACAGGCCCTTGCAGTCCAGCCTGTGGTTAGCAATGATTTATTCTCATCACTTTTATTCTTGTCTGCTCCATTCAAAATAACCAAAGAAAACAATCTTCTCTGGTTGTAGTTTTTATGACTTCAGACTTTTACTTATTTACTAGTTTCTGGGGTCAGACTACTCCCTCACCTCAATTTAATGGTAGTTACCATGAGGCCATATGAAACAGTAACTTGAATTTAATGACAATATATTACATTGATTTTGGATGCTGAATTGCTTAAATTTTGCAATGAAGAACATTTAATGTGGTAGTTTCTAGAAAAGCTCTCAGCCACCCCCCCTTTCTTTTGCTGTTTAGGATTGAGATACATTAGGCTTTTCTAACTTTCTAAGATCTAAATTACTAAACTCAAAGTCAATTAAAATTTTTTTTGGTAATATAAGACTTTTATCTCTGTTATAATCTTATTGTAACATTGATTTGTCATACAATAAACATTAATATTTATTAGTCTTCTTTCAACCAGTTTTATATTGTCCCCCTTTCTTCCTAATTCACTCTTGGACAATCAAATTACCCCAAATGTTAGCAGATGATGAGAGTGAATAAAAATTGTTCCCAATCAGTCTGTTCTATCAACCTGAGATGGCCTCTCTATTTATTATCCAAATAAAATATTAAATTTTAAAGAGCATTATTGTGGGCTCTCTAGTAACCACTGACACTGGTTTTTATGAACAAAAAATAAAAAAAAACTTACTGTGAAAAAATATCATACATTTTAAGACTAGTGCTTATTTTGATTTAACAATCCAGGGAATGTGTTCATTTAAATAATTTTGTATCTTTGTATTTTTGCTTGCAAATTGACTAATAATTGACTAAATTTATCTCTCTTTAAGTTACTCAGTAAAAACTAGAAAAGATCTTCTAAAGCACACTGACATTTTTACTTTTTCTAGCCACTTACCCTTCATCAGCAGTTCCAGTAAAGATGTGGTCTTTCTCTAAAATTATCACAGGTAACTGTTTTGCTAAATGTTTTGTCCTGGTATAATAAGACCACCAGCATAGAGGACTGCAATGTCAGTTTCCTTGCTTCCCACCACCTGAATGCAAAGCCAGTACTTCATACTTTGGTTTTTTTTAGGACAATATCTCACTTTCAGTTACCAATTTTTACATTAGGATATTGGCTATATTTTATCAAAAAGATAGAAAAATAAATGATTTAAATCATACAGATTTAAAATATAATTTAAGTCATGTAGATTTAAAATACATTATCAAAATAGTACATATCTCAAATACATTATTTAAATAACATAGAAGGGCAGATTTTCTCTTATTTAGCTGTACAGAATAAAGTGACCCACGGCAGATAAGTTGACCTCACCGTTCTCAATGTGTGGTTTTGATCTCTAGATACAAGGCAGCTGGCCCACTTATATCCATTTTTCCAGCTAGCAGAAAAGAAAAAAAAAAAGGAAGTTGAAAATAAGCACTTTCCTTGTGAAAGATGGGACTTCTATTGAATGTTTCACTCCAGTTCATATTATTCTGGTCAGAGTTAACTTACTAAAAGGAAACATCTAACTAAAAGAAGAACAGAGAAATGAGTTTGGCCAAATAACCATTCATGCAATTAAAACTCAACAGGTTTTATTAGTAAGAAAAAATAGAATGGTTAATGGAGCAAGTGAGAGGCTTCTGTACACTACTACAGTGCTCCTTCCATTAAAATTACCTTAGTAAATAACAATAAGACATTTTACAAATCTAACTTAAGGGACAAATGAGTGCCAAGTTTGAAAAATAACTAGCTTTTAGGGTACAGGGCATGGAAGATATTGTCATCTAAATTTTTCTTTAGTTCAGAATAGCTGAGACCCAAGTTACTAAATTACAGATCTGGAAGAAAATCTTCAGACTTCACCTTGTCTTTAATTTACACCATATCTAAAGTACCCTGGGAAAAAAATGTTAGTCCAATGTAACTTTCTGAGATCTTTAAAGAGGGAGATGACTAGTTTCTTTTAGCTGTATTTTTACCATTTAATTTTTAAAAATTTTTTATTGTTTTTCAATTACAGTTGTGTACCTTTTCTCCCCATCCCTCCACCCCACCCCAGCCATTTAATTTTAAAAGAGAAGTGCCATGAAATCACATTCCCACATGCAAACCTCCAATTCTCCAGAGTATAGTTTAATGTAGTGGTAAAGATGGTGAGGATAAAACCAGTATGGCTGGCTTCCAACCTGGGGAATTCCAGTTGATGTGTTTAGCAACTTAGTGACTCAAGAGAAATAATCTCCCTAAACCTCAGTTTCTTCTTTTTATTTATTGTTTTTCAGTTACAGTTGTCCCTCCTTTTCCCCCATTGCTTTCCCCTACTCTACCACCCTCATTCTCACAGTTAATCGCCACCCATTGTCTGTGCCCATGAGTCCTCTAATTGTGTTCCTTTGCTTGCCCCTTCTCCTCTTTTCCCCATTATTCCCCTTCCCCCTTCCCTCTGGCCACTGTCAGTTTTTTCTTTATTTCCAAGTCTCTGGTTCTATTTTGCTCATTTGTTTGTTTTGTTCAGTATGTTACACTTATAGGTGAGATCATATGGTATTTGTCTTTCACCTCCTGGCTTCTTTCATTTAGCATAATGCTCTCCAGATCCATCCATGTTGTCTCAAAGAGTAGGGGCTCCTTTTTTCTTTCTGCTGTATAGTATTCCATCATGTAAATATACCACAGACCTCAGTTTCTTAATCTATAAAAGGAGGATCATATTTGAACCTACTTGTGATGGAGGAATAAATGGTTCAAAACATTTACAAAATTGGCTAGCATTTGGTCAATTCTCAATGAGTAACAGCTATTATTATCTCCTTGTATCTATTCTCAGAAGATGCAAAAGAAATAATACTATTGCCTTTTAAGAACCAGCTAAGTTATATGAATATTAATTTAAATTAATCAGACAACATGAACCTACATTATTTTGTATTATAAAGAAGTGTGTTATATTAATACAAATTAATAGCAAAATGAGACAAAATGTTAAGCTACTTAAAAATAAAAGTCCAACAGATCTTTTCAAGTACCACCTTAACAGCAGGTTTTGCATTAGACATAAAACAATACTAATTACAAAACAATTCTCTTTGTTAAAGCACTTTAACAGTGCTTTCTAATATAAAATTTATATTTTAGCTCCAACTTCCAGCACTTTTGTTCTTACAAATTATTACAAAATGAAAGTAATAAAATAGTTTTCCTGATTATAAAGCTAACATAATTGAAAATCAAGAAATATAGAGAAATATTTAAAAATTATCTTAATTATCTGAAATTCTCGTGTAGTAAAATAACTACTACTTACTCTTTTTTAATATCTTGCTAGATATTTCTTTGTTAAATAATTAAAAACATAAGACCTTTCTGATAATAATGGGAAATCCATCCTACAGATAGCAATTATAAAATTTGGACAAAATTATTAAAAGTAATTATTTGAAAGCATTGATTATTATAAGAGTCATGCAAACTTTTGAGAATAGTTTAGATTCAAAGGTACTGTATTGGGTAGGAACTGTGACTTTGTGGTTTCTTGCCTTGGCTACTTCATAAACCATCCCACATCCTCAAACCAGGTAGAGAAGTTTAGCAGCTCCAGGTGGCAGATGATAAAGTACAAGGCAGTAAACCAGCTGCGTATTTAAGGGATAAATCCCAAAGGCAAAAATAGCCATAGACAGTCTGAGATTTAAAAATCTAAATAAAAATTTTGCTCAAAATTCTGCTTAATGTAAACTACACATGAGCAAAAGAACACACAGAGAGCCTGCCAAAAGCAGGTAGAAAGTAAAAAATCTATGAGAAAAAACTGGAGAGATTCATGAGTATGTTCACCATTTATTTATTTATGTTTTATTTTAAAGAGAAGAAGGGAGGGGGGAGAGAGAGAACATCAATGTGATACAGAAACATTGATTAGTTGTCTCCTGTTTTTGCCCCCAGCAGGGATTGAAACTGCAACTTAGATATGTGCTCAGACTGGGAACTGAACCAACAACCTTTTGGTGTAAGGGACCACACTCCAACAATTGAACCACTCGGCCAGGGCAAGTAAGCTCACTTTTGACTGAGTGTATTACCCAAACTGTTCACAACTCAGCAGGTCAGAAAGAGTTTGCCATACTAGATTGAGATGTTCAAGACTAGAACTCAGAGCTGAAAAGAAATGGGGAAATTTACACTTACCATAAAGCCCAGCAACCTACTCAAAAGACACAAAAACATACATCTGCAAACAGACATAACAAACATACATTGAAGCTTTATTTAAGAGAGCCTCAAACTAAAATCAGTTCAAATATCTAACCAAGCAAAACAAATGTGTGTGTATCAAAAACCTATGGTACATTTACACAATGGAATACTATGCATCAGAAAGAAAGAAAGAGCACCTACCCTATGGGTGGATCTGGACAGCATTATGCTAAGCGAAATAAGCCAGGTGGTGAAAAACAAATACCATATGATCTCACCTATAAGTGGAACTTACTCAACAAAACAAACAAGCAAGCAGAATATAACCAGAGGCATTGAAATTAAGAACAAACTGACAGTAACCAGAGGGGAAGTGGGAAGGAATAATGGGGGAAAGCGGGGGAAGGGTTGTCAAGGAACGTTTCTAAAGGACACATGGAGAAAGCCGAAAGGGGAGAAGACCGAGGGTGGGAGGTGGAGGAGAAATGGAGACAACTGTGCTTGAACAACAACAAAAAATAAATAAAAATGAACATAATGCAGGAATAAAAAGGGCAAAAAATAAATATATAGAACACGAATGAAGATCTACAACATGCTAACTGAATAAAGACAGACACAAAGACTACTTACTTTATAATGCATTTATAAGAATTCCTAGAGAGAACAAAACTACAGGAACAGAGTGCAGATTAGTGTGTGCCTGAGGCTGGGATTTGGAGGAGGGGATAAACTTAAAAGAGAAAGGAGGAATTTGGGGGGCTGAAGGAAATGTTCCATTTATTGATGTGATGGTGGTTTCACCACATTTTTCATTTACGGAAACTTATCAAACTATATGTTTACAATTGGTACTTTTTTTTATTTTATAAAAACTATTCCTCAGTGAAGCAGTTGAAATAATAAAACTCATCCATCTTACAGTTTACCTCTCAATCCCCCTAATCACTTGTTATACAAGATGCTGATCAAAATGTTTCTGATGAAAATGGCCTTCTGAAAAACAGAATAAGCTCTCAACTTCTCCCTTACTCTTGATCATCCAAGGATTATAATTAAGATAACCCCTGAGGAACTATTATAAAGGACACATGGACAAAATCGGGGGGGGGATGGTGGGGGTGGGGGAGGGAGGTGGGTTCAGCCGGGGTGGGGGGGAGGGAAGAGGAGAAAAGGCATACAACTGTAATTGAATAACAATAAAAATTAAAAGAAAAAAAAAAGATAACCCCTGAGGAAACAGACTGAGGGTAATGTCTGCTTTAGATTCATGAAACAAATTTTGATACATTTAATTTTTTGAGTCAAAATATTTTAACATCCATTAAAATTTTCTGTTTGATTCCTGAATTGGTGTAAATGCATAATTTAATTTCCAATATTTAAAGATTTTTCAGGTATTTTTCTAAGACTTCTAATGTATTTGTTTTATTAAAAATAGTTTTTATGGTTTCTAACCTTTTAAATTCATTGACTTTCTTTTTAGCCCAGCATATGTAATACCTTAGTAAATGCTACATTTGATCTTATAAAGAATAAGGTTCATATAACTCAACATGATGAGGACAAACAATCCAATTAAAAATTGGACAAAGGACCTGAACAGATATTTCTACAAGGAGCACATACAGAGGGTCCATAAGCACATGGAAGGACACTCTACATCACTAGTAATCAGAAAGATGCAAATGAAAACCACAATGAGATATCGATTCATGCTGGTGAGAATGGCCATCATAAACAAATCAACAAACAACAAATGCGGACAAGGATGTGGAGAAAAAGGACACTAGTGCACTGTTGGTGGGATTGCAGACTGGTGCAGCCACTGTGGAAAACAGTATGGAATTTCCTCAAAAAAAGCTAAATATGGAGCTGCTTTTAGACCCAGTGATTCCATTGCTGTGATTATACCCTGAGAATCCTAAAATTCAAAAGAACCTACTCACCACTATGTTCTTAGCTGCATTATTTATAATAGCCAATTGCTAGAAGCATCCTAAGTGCCCATCAGCAAATGAGTGCATCAAAAAACTATGGCATATTTACACAATGGAATACTATGCAGCAGAAAGAAAGAAGGAACTTCTACCTTTTATGACAATATGGATGAGCCTGGAGAGCATTATGCTAAGTGAAGAAAGCTAGGCGGTGAAAGACAAATACCATATGATCTCACCTATAAGTGACACCAAATAGAACCAGAGGCATGTAAACAAGGAACACACTGACAGGGGCCAGATGAGAGGGGGAATAGGGATGGAAGGGTCTAAACAACGAAAAAGTAAAATGACCCATGGACATGGACAACATGGTGGGAATTTACTGTGGGAACAGGGGTTGGGTGGGGCAGAGGAGAGTAATGGGGGAAAATTGGGACAACTGTAAAAGAATAACCATAAAAAAGAATAAGTTTTATGTTATATTTTTTTGAATATTCTAAAATGTCAATTATCTCAATTTGTTTGATAGTGTTATTCAGGCCTTCTATATCCATATAGATTTACTAGTTGTTTCTCTTCTTCAATTTTTTTTTATTTAACTAAATTCTACTGCTCATCAAGTTTCCCGATTATAGCAATTAGCTATATCATACTTTAATTCTTTGTACCTGACTTACGCTTCCACTACTCTTGGACTGACATCAAGCAAGAATAATGACTTTTAATTTTCATAACTCCAGCATTAGTATATTTCCTAGCATATAGTAAATTGTCTTCAAGTGTTGTATGAATACATAGATTATTTAATTGATCAATCAAGCAACCAATAATGGAAAAAAAAACCTGTTGTTAGCAGAATACAAGTTAGAAATGTACAGAAATCATTATGCTATAAACTGAGTTGTTCCCAAATTTATATATTGAAGTCTTAACTGTCCCAATATTATTGTATCTGGAAATAGTAATTTTAGGAGGTGATTCAAGTTAAATGAGGATTTTAGATTGGGTCCTAATTCAGTAGGATGTTTGCCTTATAATAAGAGGAAGAAAGATTCTCTCTCTCTCTCTCTCCATGTGCATGCAATAAGGGAAGGCCATACAATGATAAGGTGGCACCTGCAATCCTAATCTTGGATCTCCAGCCTCCAGAGCTATGAGAAATATTTTTTTAATTTAAATAAACCAATCTATGACATTGTTATGGCAGTCTAAGCAGAATTAGGCACATTATAAAGTGTTTTTATCAAGTATTTTTCACTTAATATACCTCACTAAAAATGTTTACAACATTCTACTATATAGTCCTCAGAAATTTTTTCATGAATAAAAGATTGATAAAGCAAATTTATTAAAATAGTGTGTTAAAATAAAAAATATTAAAGGTTAAGCAAGGAAATGCTGTATTTTCATCAAGAGATTACCTGGTATAAAGTAAGACAAATAATTTTTAAGGCAACTAACACCCTACCAAGTACAACATCAATTTCTCTACACGACCTTATCATCAAAAGGTACCAAACAATTATTATCATATTTTTCTCTCAAAAAGATGTCAGAAAGTGAAGACTTGTAGACTTCCCCATCACTTGTCTACAGTATGTAGTTTTGTTTCACAATCAATGCCGTCAAGTCACTGTGGAGAAACAAGGAGAAAGAAAAAGAAAGATTCTAAATGATCAATCTTCTCTTCAATGAGCTATTTTTCAAAGGGCAAAAAAAGAGTGCATTTTCATATATGATGTTCATCAAATACCAAAAAAACTTCCTATTTTGAGAAAAGGAGATTTCAGGTTAAAATTGGATAGAGCCAAATCATACTCAGTGGTTTTATTTAACTCCTCAGTTTTATGTGAACATTGTAATATAGATTATCAGAACTTATTCAAACTCTACATAGGATTAAATAAAATAATTGAAAACAGGAAAATGCTCAAATACAGCATCTGACTTGGTTAAAAAATTTAACTGTTATGGAAGATGAACTGGGACAAATTAGGTCTGGAATCCATGATCTTCCTGAACGTACACACAATCCTGTTTTGGGAAACCAGTCTTTATAGTATATCCTTGATGACTATCTTTCAGTTCAAAGAGAGATGAATATATCTTTGGAAATCCAGGTATTATGCTGTGCAGTAGACACATCTGTATGATTATTCATTTGCTGGTGTCAACTTACCTTTGACTTGAGATGAGCAGAAATAAAAATGCAACCAGTTACTCTAGTAGAAAGTGCATTTACCCCTAAAGAGCAAGAAAGGAAACTTAATAAATGTTTAGAATAGTCTTTTCTGGTATAATATTTGAGAACTCTTCCCTCTTGTCTTAAAAAACAATAGAATATTTTTGGGCATGTACCATTTTCAATGACCCGCAAATGGCAATACTATAAGTATACAAAGAAGTATAAGTCATAGCCATTCTCCTTAAAGTATTTTGTCTTACAAGGGCAGGTAATATAAGCATACTAATAACTTGATGAAGCAATATATGCTAAGTCTTTTAAGACTGGCATAAAGAAATGCAAAAGGAACACCACTCATTCTAGGTCTAATACTCCAGGATTTAATTCAGCTAATCAGGAGGGCATCAGTTCTGACCTTGTTCCACTCCACATTCTCAGATGACAGAACTAGAAGTCTACTCCCACTGACATTTCTATATGGCTTTGGCTGCATGAACAACAACAACAGAAAGACATTATCTGATGATAGTCTCCTATTAGGCTTAGCTTATGTGCTCTTATTTCCTTCCCTTAGGAAGGTATAATAATCAAAGTCAGAGAAGTTGCATGTAGTGATTTGGAAGTTGAACTAGGAAATTCTTCAGATTTAGGGGCACATGTGGCTTTTCATTTACAGTTCTTATTTTAAACCACTTCAGGCTACCCAGATTTACTGATTTATAGTTAATTAGGATTGATATTTTCATTGAAAATTCAAATACTTATATGCTTCGTTAATGCATTTCAGATCCTGTTGGCTGAAGCAAATAATTGTAACACTCAAGAAATGAATGAATGTCACAGGGAAAAGTTTCAACCACCCTGCCCCTAACAACTTGTAAGTAAATCCTGCTGTGTTCTCTGTTCGCAGAAATATCTTTCTGATATCACATGATAGCTGAAAAACTTCTTTTCCTATCAGCAAACAAAGTCCCAATGCAGTTTTTTCACTTTTTAACCATGTCTCAAAATCCCTTAAAAAAGTTTTTGCTATTTGCCATTAGACTTTTATACTAGAATTAAATTCATTGTACCATTTAGAGGCAGAATTATTATATGTGTGTATAAGTACTACTGTGATAAATGAACATCAATTGCGTATAAGGTTTACAGAGGAAATTTATATTAATTATGGCAAAAAAGAATATATTTGTCTTCAGAATGATTCCACTAAATTATACCATTGTGCATCCAAGTCATTTGATGAATACAGAATATAGTAAAGAAGGATTTTATTTATTTATTTTTAGAAAGAGGGGAAGGGAAGGAGAAAGAGAGGGTGAGAAACATCTATATGTGGTTGTCTCTTGCATACCCCTTACTGGGGACCTGGCCCACAACCTAGGCATATGCCTTAACTGGGAATCAAACCAGCAACCCCTTGGTCTGCAGGCCTGCACTCAATCCACTGAGCTATACCAACCAGGGCAAAGAGCTTTATTTTTATTTTAAGAAAGAAAAAGCCTAAAAGATTTATTTGAATCTATTAAATATGTCAATGAATAGTTACCAAAGAGGTAAGACTTTCTTTATTACAAATGGTCAAGAAAACAAGATAAAATAATATCTAACCTACACACGACTGAATTCGTTTATAAACCTTTCCTGATATAAAAGAAGAGACAGCTCTAACTGGTCAGGTTCAGGGAAGCTTTTTATAAGCTACCTGTTGGGAACCGCCCTGCCTGGTTTCAGAGCCTGTAACCCCCCATGGTTAAGGCTGAGTCAGAGTTGGGACCATAAGCCATGAAGGAGACAAAGCTTATCTCCCTGGCAGAAGTGCCACCTCTGCCCACTTCACCCTGCTTGGCCCTGAGCGTGGCCAGTTAGCCAATGACGGGTAAGAATCCTCAAGGGAGGATCAACCTAAGACAGGCTCTGATCACCAGGGATAAGCTCGCAGGGAAGGACTCGGGGAGCTGTGGCAAAAGAGGGTGATGGACCCTCGCCCCTTGGCTTTGACATAGCCTGAGCCCTCATTCTGTCTGCAAGAAGTCTCCTAATCTCTTGGCTGCCTTACTTCCCTTGCCTGATTTAAGCCTAAGCAATAACAGAGGGCAGTGCAGTCCTGTGCTGGGAGGGGCAGATTCCCTGGGGAATCAGGCCTAAGAAAAATACATACATTCCTGTGAAACCTACTTAATTTGTACCCTCAGTTCAAGAGATAAGGGTCCAGACCTGAGATGAGTCTGGCGCCTAAAGTTTTATGGCCTCTAACTAATTGGCTGTAACTCAGAATAAGCCCTCAAAGTTCTCTGTAAATCTTGTATTGTTTAACCCTTACTGACTGACAATGATTGATGAGCTTTATCTGCATTCCTATGCAAATGAACCTAATAAGAGCCCCTGGAGAGAAAGGCTCTGGGCCCTTCTCCCCTTGAGAGAAACGGCCACCTTTTCTCCCCAAGCAGATCATGTCTTGGTAGTCTTTTTCTTCATCCCTGGCGGAACCAGGGGGCTGCGTTAAAGCCCCCCAACATCTGGCGCACGGAACAGGGACCTGAGGACTTTCAGGACCTGCAAGGACGAGAGGCTTCAAGCCACCATCGCCACGGCTTCATCCATGGTGGACCCGGGGGACTGCATTAAAGCCCCCCGACAGCTACCAAAGAACATACTGACAGTAACCAGAGGGGAGGTGGGAGGGGACTATGGAAGGAAAAGGGGGAAGGGTTTTCAGGAACATGTACAAAGGACACATGGACAAAACCAAAGAGGGATAGGATCAAGGGTAGGGAGTAGGGAGAAATTGTGGGGGAAAATGGAGACAACTGTACTTGAACAACAATTAAATTTTTAAAAATCTTTATCTCTTACTTTGCAATATGCTGCTTATATGCTGTTTATAAAAATATTTTACATTTAAAATGCTTGAAGTGAAAATACTCCCATTGTAGTTGAACTTATTTAGAAGCTATGTGAATTCTGTTATTTAAGACATTACATCAGGATCTCACGCCAAGGTATTGTTTAATTTGTAAAATGATAATTTATAGTACATTAATTTTTGCCTCTCAGAAGCTAAGATTAATGAGATCCCACAAAAAACAATTTTTTCGATTTCCAAACTGATATTTTAAATTCTTTGGAACATTCATTCCTAAGTTTATTTTTATGCTACAAGAAATTTTTAAATATTGACTAACCCAGAAATCACAATATGCTTTAACATTACCATGTTATATAGATATTGCTGAATATGTTGATTTTGTTTTATCTTCTGAAAAAAATCTCAATTGTACTTGTAATTTTTTCTATTTATTTAACCCTGAATTCGTCAGTTGAAAAGCAGCCTCTTCAGATTTACCAACATGGGTACCTAAATATCACTGAACATTAACTTAATACAGAGAATTTCCCACCTGAGGGGATGTCTTTTCCCACTAACCTGACACTTCATTACTGAGATTTGTAGTTCTTGACTAAAACTGGAAATAATTGTTTTGTTAATTCTAAGAGAAAAATCTTGCTTCTGTAGTTGTGTGAGAAGTGAAAATTTTCTCATTGTTTACACTTTCTGACTGAAAAGACTATGATTTATGATTGCTTTAGCTTCTCCTAACTGATGACAAGTGAATTTAACAAATGTTTGTTACATTTTGCCAGTCAAAACACAGGTATGATTAGTCATTTCCAAGGACTAAGTTATGCATTTGTGAGCAGTAGGTATAAAAGAGAGAAGATGTAGATAAACTAGTTACGTTACATTTTGATGAACCCAGAATTAAGCCTAACATTATGCGTTAAAAAGTCTAACATTTATGGGTTAAAAAAAAACAGAATTAAGCCTAACATTAAAATGGGTTATTTATCTAACCCAGTGGAATTCCATGATATCTATGAAGTTCTTTTCTTTGAACAAGCAAAAGAGAAGTTTGGCAATTCATCTTCCAATTGTCAGTTAAAATGAGAAGTCCATTTGGTCATTATATTAAAATCCTAAGAATCAGATTTTCTTACGTGTCACAGGCACCATGGGGTCCTGGGTTTATTTCAACATCTATAACCTAAATCCCTGATTCATGATTCAGGAACTACTATAACATCTCAATATTATAAGGGGCTCTCTCCAATAGCCAGAAGTGCTGTTGTCACACTCCTGGGATTTTCAGTGGTCAAGGTGACTCTCTACTGGATCATGTGAGACTATTTTAACAAATACATCCACTGATCTCAACTTGCAATAAATAAACTTTTAGGATATCTGCTATCAGAGTTAAGAGACACTTGAAGCAAATTATAGTAGGTCTATACTTGAGAGGGAATGATTATAATTTATTTTGTTTCTTTATTTAAAATAGTAAGTATCTGCTGGTAACTGAGTAATAAAACTGTATATTGTAAAGACTGTTGTCTCTTCTGGCTAAGGTGGAGGCATAGGTAGTTACTCTTTGCTCCCTTGCACAACCAAAAGAAGGACAATAGCAAATTGAAAAACAAAAGCAACCAGAACTGCCATAAAATGGAATTGTATGGAAGTCTGACAACCAAGGAGTTAAAGAAGAAATATTCATCCAGACTTTTGGGGGGTGCGCATAGATGGGAAACCAGGGTGGAGAAGAAACATGACAAAGTGATGGACCATGCAGGTGAGGTGGAGGCTAGAGGACCAAGAAGCTCAACACTCACATGTGGATAAACCAGGAGGAACAACTGGAGAGTGAGACAGACCACATAACCCAGGGTTCCAGTGCCAGAAACTAAAGCCTGAAAACCTCTGGAATGGAAGGGTTGTAAAAACCTGTGGGGAGGTGTGGTGTGGGAGAAACTCAGCCTCACAGAAGAGTACGTTGGAGAGAACCACAGAGTCTTAGAACATACACAAACCCATCCACCCAGGAATCAGCACCAGAAGGGCCCAATTTGCTTGTGGGTACTGGGGGAAGTGACTGAAAGTGGAGCGAGAGCCTAGCAAGTGGCATTGTTCCCTCTCTGACCCCTCCTCCACATACAACAACACCACAGTGCAGCAAAGTGGGTTGACCCACCCTGGTGGCTCTACCCCTTACAACTTAACAGGTGTATCAGCTCAAAGAAGTATGCTCCAAATGAAAGAACAAATCAAAACACCACACAAAAAGAACTAAACAACAAGGAGATAGCCAACCTATCAGATGCAGAGTTAAAAAAAAAAAAAAAACCTGGTAATCAGGATGCTCACAGAAATGATTGAGTATGGACACAAAAATAGAGGAAAAAGTGAAGGCTATGCAAAGTGAAATAAAGAAAAATATACAAGGAACCAACAGTGAAAGGAAGGAAACCAGGCTCAAATCAATCTGGGACAGAAGAAAGAAATAAACATTCAACTGGGACAGAATGAGGAAACAAGAATAAAAAAAAAATGAGGAGAGATTTAGGAATCTCTGGGACAACTTTAAACATTCCAACATCAAAATCACAGGGGTGCTAGAAGGAGAAGAGAAAGAACGAGAAATTGAAAACTTACTTGAAAAAATAATGAAAAACTTCCCCAATCTAGCAATGGAAATAGACTTACAGGAAGTCCAGGAAGCTCAAAAAGTCCCAAAGAAATTGGACCCAAGAAGGAACACACCAAGAAGCATTATAATTAAATTACCCAAGATTAAGGATGAGGAGAGAATCTTAAAAGCAGCAAGAGAAAAAGAGACAGTTACCTCCAATGAATTCCCATAAGGCTATCAGCTGACTTCTCAAAAGAAACCTTCCAGGAAAGAAGGGACTAAAAAGAAGTATTCAAAGTCATGAAAGGCAAGGACCTACAAGCTAGATTACTCTATCCAGCAAAGCTATAATTTAGAATGGAAGGGCAAATAAAGTGCTTCCTAGAAAAGGTAAAGTTAAAGGAGTTCATCATCACCAAGCCCTATTATATGAGAGACTTGTTAACATTGTTAAAGAGACTTATTTAAGAAAAAGATCAAAACTATGAACCTTAAAATTACAACAAACTCACAACTATCAACAACTGAACCTAAAAAAAACAAAAATGACAAAAAACTAAGCAAACAACTAGAGCAAGAACAGAATCTCAGAAATGGAGATTACAAGGAAGGTTATCAGCAGGGAGGGGGAAGAGGGAAAATGGGGGAAAAACATAACTGATAAGAAGCATAATTGATAGGTACAAAGTAGACAGGGGAAGGTCAAGAATAGGAAATGGAGAAGGACATGGAGAAGCTAAAGAACTTAGATGTACAATCCATGGACATGAACCAAGGGGAGGAACGCTGGTGGGAGGGGAGATGCAGATTAGAGGGGCATAAATGGGAGATAAAATGGGACAAATGTAATAACATAATCAATAAACTATACTTAAAAATAAAGGTTGTTTTAATTTTAGATGAGTACTGTAAGAATTTTTTTTCATCTGCTAAGGCTACAGTCAGATAGTTGTGTTGTTTTGTTTTAAGCTACTACTTAGTCTTGTCTTTTTTGTTGTTTGCTTTCATTTCTTTTTGTCTCTAGCCTTTCTTTTTTTTTTTAACCCATGAGATAATTTTAATACTAGACCTGCTGTTCTACCTTCATCATGGGACTCCTTTCTGGAGTTATTTAACATATGATTAGGAAAAGTAGACTGAGATGATAGAAAGAATACAGTGTTTAGCGTCAGACTACCTGGTAAAGTCTCCTTTACTTAATTTTTCTTATGAATCAGAGAAAGTCAATGTATCAGTTTCAAAGCCGTATCATTTCCCACCAAAAATGAGGATGTAGAAGAGAATGATCCCTAATGTCACTCCATGTGCAAAGTCCTTTGATTCTATTAACTGAAGAACTGCTGCTATCCAGTATAGTTAACTTTGATTAAGAGAAATGTGAAAAACTATAGAAAACATAAATGTTCATTTGCTGGAAAATAAGCGAGATTCCATTATTAGTATTGACCTCTCTACTCATAACCTTGACACATATTGATATCCCTATGTCTTGAGGTTCAATGTCATTTAACTCTCTTGATAATTGTGATTATGACCACAGGCTTTGGAAACAGAAAATGGGCTGGGATTCTGAACTGGTTACTTAATAGTTCTGAAATTACAACTATTTTAGCATTTTTCTGTAAGTTAGGAATAATTCTTACTCCATAGCCTTTTTACTGGGTGATACATAAACACATGGAAGACACCTAGTGTATGGCATAAAGTACACATTCAAAAGGATAATTATTTTTATTATTGATTTCACTATTGAGTTTTCCTGACAGTAGAATTTGAAAAGAAAATAGGGAGTGAATATAAACATACTGGATAAAAAGAAGAGTGCCATCAAAGGACAAAACAATTGTAACATGTAAAAAATTCAATCTGTTATAAAATATTCCCTATATCAAGAATGGTAAATACCATATTAACATTCTGTTTCAGCCTCCATGGTGGACATCACTACTTACCTTAGCCCTAATGAGTCCTTATCTTAGTATTCAGACAATCACTACCCATTGATTCACATAGCACTTAAGACAAAATCTAATTTGCCATCTCTGGCCCAGGTCTAACATTAGCCTAGAGTTTTTAAAAGATGATGGAGAATATGGATATACCAGGGATAAAAATCTCACAAAGTAAATAAATTTACTTATTTATTTATTTTTATTGTTGTTCAAGTACAGTTGTCTGCATCCTCCTCCAACCACTAACTTCTGCCCCACCCATCTCCACCTCCCACCCTTTATCCTAACCCCCTTTGGCTTTGTCCATGTGTCCTTTATACATGTTCCTTGATGACCCTTCCCCTTCTTTGCCCCGTTATACCCCTTCCTCCTCCACTCTGATTACTGTCAGTTTGCTATTTATTTTAATGTCTCTGGTTATACTTTGCTTGCATGTTTGTTTTGTTGATTAAGTTCTACTTACCGGTGAGATCATACGGTATTTGTCTTTCACCACCTGGCTTATTTGACTTTGCATAAGTGCAATCACAAAATAAATTTAAAAGTTAAATTTAATCATAGGTATTATAACTGCCTGTCCTGCTCTATTATTGAATCTCCAGAATTCTTTCATCAGCAATTAACTCAGAATTAGTTGCACAACCATTCTTACAGTAACACTGAATATCACACTATGGGACATTTGGGGGTATGTCTATTGACCTAAGAAAAACTTATTGAAAACCTATTTTGTATAAGCCATTGTTGAATTTCAAACTATAAAAAAAAAAGTCTCCACTAGATTTTGTGGAAGAAACTTTTCTGGAATCCTAGATATAATTTTGTAGAAAGGAAGAACATAGAGCTATGCATATGGAAATGCTAACTTTCTATGTAAAAATATTTCCCAGAGAACTGCAAAATTAATATGGGCAACACTGCATATATTTTGTGTTTGCATGGAAAATCCAAAAATGTTTAAGCATCCCACTTATCTTAACAATCCAGGAACAATGCTGACATCTAAGTGCAGTGTAGAATGTTCCCTTGAAGACTGCTTCATGGAGGTAAGGCACTACTAGAGTAAGGAAGTATCATAATTAAATAAAATAAAGGGTAATTTGAGGTATCATAGTTTGCAAGAAAAAATCTGAATCCAGTTTAACCTGTCTACCCTCTCTTTTGAAAGAAAAATTACTTCTTAAATATCATTAATTTATTACCTTGTTAAAAAAGTTTCAATTTTCTGAGAATGTTATATCTTATATTTTATTCCCTAATACAGATGATGTAAGTGAGTGAATGGCATTTTGGTATTTTGAAATATTTTTAGTGGATTTAAAATAGATTTTATTACAATTGATTAGATATAATTATCTAAAAGACACTTGCCATTGTTTTTATATAATTCCAAGTAGAAATTTACCAAATTTGACATTATTTTAACAGTTGAAGAGTGATTAAAATGTACTCTCTTTTCCAAAATTAATTGAAGGTTGACTACACAGTAAATTGAATCCTTACTCTTTGACAGTATATTTGATAAGAATATTTTTAATGAAGACATTTTAGAACAATGATTATGGTCATGTCAAATTTTGATGGCAGCAGTAAGGTTATTGAGGCTGGTCAGGTAATAGAAAATGTGTGAATACACCACCTCATTAGACTAGATTTAGGCCAGAATTAGTACTATTAATTAATGTTCTTAAGTATAATTTAGAATGGAATGAATTATGTGTGGAAAAAATAAATTGCTTTTTCTATGTACTTTTTAAAGCTTTTTTTTTATTGTTGTTCAAGTACAGTTGTCTCCATTTTACCCCTGCTTTGCCCCCATGCATCACCCATCACCACCTATCAACCTCAAACTTACCCCCTTTTGCTTTGTTCATTTGTCCTTCACACATGTTCCTTGATGGCACTTCCCTCATTTTTCCCCCATTATCCTTCTCCCCTCTTCCATTTCCTTTCTGGTTACTGTCAGCTTGTTTTTTATTTCAATATCTCCGGTTATATTTTGCTTGCCTGTTTCTCTTGTGGGTTAAGTTGCACATATGGTTGAAATAATATGGTATTTGACCTTCACTTCCTGGCTTATTTCACTTAGCATAATACTCTCCACTTCCAACCATGCTGTCTGTCCCCAAGGGTAGGAGCTCCATCTTTCTTTCTGTTGCATAGTATTTTATTGTGCAAAGGTACCATATATTTTTGATCCACTTATTTACTGGTTGGCACTTAGTTGCTTCCAGCACTTGGTTATTGTATATTGTGCTGCTATGAACATTGTGGTGTATGCGTTTTTTTAAACTGGTGTTTTAGAAATCTCAGGGTATACTCCCAACAGTGGTATTCCTGGGTCAAAAGTCATTTCCATTTTTGTTTACTAAGGAAATTCCATAATGTTTTCCACAGTGGCTGCACAAGTCTGCAATCCCACCAACAGTGTACTAGGTGTCCCTTTTTTCTGCAACCTCTCTAACACTTCTTCTTGGTTGATTTGCTTATGATGGCCATTCTGACTGGTGTGAAGTAATATGTCCTTTTGGTTTTAATTTGCATTTCTCTGATGGTTAGTGATGCTGAGCATCCTTTCATATGTCTCTGGGCCCTCTGTATGTCTTCCTTGGAGAAGTGTCTGTTCAGGTCTTTTGCTCATTTTTTTTTATTGTTATTCAATTACAGTTGTATGCCTTTTCTCCCCATCCCTCCACCCCACCCCAGGTGAACCCACCTCCCTCCCCCCCCTTCATCCTCCCCCTTGGTTTTGTCCATGTGTCTTTTATAGTAGTTCCTGTAATCCCCTCTAACCACTGTCCCTGCCCCCACCCCCCATCCCGCCCTGGCGTTTGTTAGATTGTTCTTAACTTCAATGTCTCTGGTTATATTTTGTTTCCTTTTTTCTTCTATTGATTATGTTCCAGTTAAAGGTGAGATCATATGGTATTTGTCGCTCACCACCTGCCTTATTTCACTTAGCATAATGCTCTTCAGTTTCATCCATGCTGTTGCAAAGGGTATAAGCTCCTTCTTTCTCTCTGCTGCGTAGAATTCCATTGTGTAAATATACCATAGTTTTTGGATCCACTCGTTTGCTGATGAGCATTTAGGTTGCTGCCAGTACTTGGCTATTGTAAATTGTGCTGCTATGAACATTGGGGTGCACAGATTCTTTTGGATTGGTGTTTCAGTGTTCTTAGGGTATAATCCCAGCAGCGGAATTACTGGGTCAAAGGGCAGTTCCATTTTTAGTTTTCTGAGGAAATTCCATATTGTTTTCCACAGTGGCCTCACCAGTCAGCATTCCCACCAACAGTGCACGAGGGTTCCCTTTTCTCCACATCCTCTCCAACATTTGTTTGTGGATTTGTTTATGTTGGCTATTCTGACTGGTGTGAGATGATACCTCATTGTGGTTTTAATTTGCATCTCTCTGATGGCTAGTGATGCTGAGCATCTTTTCATATGTCTCTGGGCCCTCTGTATGTCTTCCTTGGAGAAGTGTCTGTTCAATTCCTTTGCCCATTTTATACTTGGGTTGTTTGTCTTCCTGGAGTGGAGTCGTGTGAGTTCTTTATATATTTTGGAGATCAGGCCCTTGTCTGAGGTATCATTGGCAAATATGTTTTCCCATACTGTTGGTTCTCTTTGTAATTTGGTGCTGTTTTCTTTAGCCATGAAGAAGCTTTTTATTTTGATGAGGTCCCATTTGTTTATTTTTTCCTTTATGTCCCTTGCTTTAGGGGACATGTCTGTGAGGATGTTGCTGCATGGAATGTCTGAGATTTTCCTGCCAATGTTTTCCTCAAGGACTTTTATGGTGTTAGGCTTATATTTAAGTCTTTTATTCATCTTGAGTTTATTTTCGTGTATGGCGTAAGTTGGTGATCGAGTTTCATTTTTTTGCACGTAGCTGTCCAGATCTCCCAACACCATCTGTTGAAGAGGCTGTTTTTGCTCCATTTTATGCTCCTGCCTCCTTTGTCAAATATTAATTGATCGTATAGACTTGAGTTTATTTCTGGGCTCTCTATTCTGTTCCATTGGTCTATGTGCCTGTTTTTATGCCAGTACCAGGCTGTTTTAATGACAGTGGCCTTGTAATACAGTTTGATATCAGGTACTGTGATCCCTCCTGCTTTGTTCTTCTTTCTCAAAATTGCTGCAGCTATTCGGGGTCGTTTATGGTTCCATATGAATTTCTGCAATGTTTGTTCTATATCTGTGAAATATGTCATGGGTACTCTAATAGGGATGGCATTGAATCTATAAATTGCTTTGCGTAGTATGGCCATTTTGATGATGTTAATTCTTCCAGTCCATGAACATGGTACATGCTTCCATTTATTTGTATCTTCCTTAATTTCTTTCTTCAGTGTTGTGTAGTTTTCTGAGTACAGGTCTTTGACCTCCTTGGTTAGGTTTATTCCTAGGTACTTTATTTTTCTTGTTGCTATATCGAATGGGATTTTTTTCCTGATTTATGTTTCTGCATTTTCGTTGCTGGTGTACAGGAATGCCTTTGATTTCTGGGTATTGACTCTGTATCCAGCTGTTTTGCCAAATTCATTTATTAGGTCAAGTAGTTTTTTGGTAGAGTCTACAGGATTTTCCATGTACACTATCATGTCGTCTGCAAACAGTGACAGTTTCTTTTCCTCCTTTCCAATTTGGATGCCTTTTATTGCTTTTTCTTGTCTGATTGCTGTGGCTAGGACTTCCAATACTATGTCGAATAGGAGTGGTGAGAGAGGGCATCCTTGTCTTGTTCCTGATCTTTGTGGGAAAGCTCTAAGTTTTTGTCCATTGAGTGTGATGTTGGCTGTAGGTCTCTCATATATGGCCTTAATTATGTTGAGGACTGCTCCCTTTATTCCCACTTTGCTGAGTGTTTTTATCAGAAATGGGTGCTGTATCTTATCGAACACTTTTTCTGCATCTATTGATATGATCGTGTAATTTTTGTCTTTGCTGTTGTTGATGTGATGTATTATGTTTATTGATTTGCGAATATTGTACCACCCTTGCATCCCTGGGATGAATCCCACTTGGTCATGGTGGATGATCTTTTCAATATATTGCTGGATGTGGTTTGCTAATATTTTGTTGAGAATTTTAGCGTCTATGTTCATCAGCGATATTGGACTGAAGTTTTCTTTATTCATTGTGTCTTTATCTGGTTTTGGGATTAGGATGATGTTGGCTTCATAAAAAGAGTTTGGGAGTCTTCCATCAGTTTGGATTTTTTCGAATAGTCTGTGAAGGATAGGGGTTAGCTCTTCCTTAAATGCTTTGTAGAAATCTCCTGTGAAACCATCTGGTCCAGGGCTTTTGTGTGATGGGAGTTTCTTGATGACTGCTTCAATTTCCTTTGCTGATATTGGTCTGTTCAGGTTTTCTGCTTCTTCTTCATTCAGTTTTGGAAGATTATATTTTTCTAGAAATGTGTCCATTTCATCTAGGTTTTCAAATTTCTTAGCATACAGGTCTTCATAGTAATTTCTTACGATCATTTGTATATCTCTGGTATCAGTTGTAATCTCTCCACTTTCATTTCTAATTCTGTGTATTTGGATCCTCTCTCTTTTCTTCTTGATGAGCCTACTTAAAGGCTTGTCGATTTTGTTTATCTTTTCAAAGAACCAGCTCCTGGATTCATTGATCCTTACAATTGTGCTTTTAGTCTCTATGTCATTTAGTTCTGCTCTGATCTTGGTTATTTCCTTCCTTCTGCTTGCTCTGGGCTGTCTTTGTTGTTGTTCCTCCAGTTCTTGTAGGCATAGGGTTAGGTTGTTTGTTTGAACTGTCTCTAACTTCTTAAGGTAGGCCTCTATTGCTATGAACTTCCCTCTCAGGACTGCCTTTGCTGTGTCCCATAGGTTTTGGGTTGTTGTGAGTTCGTTTTCATTTGTTTCCAGGAAGTTTTTGATTTCTTCCCTAATCTCATTCTTGACCCATTCATTGTTTAATAGCATGCTATTCAGTCTCCATGATTTTGAGTGTTTTGGGTTTTTACCCTTGGGGTTGGTTTCTAGTTTCAGACCCTTGTGGTCAGAGAAAATGCTTGATATGATTTCAATGTTCTTGAATTTGTTGAGGCTTGCTTTGTGTCCTATCATGTGGTCTATCTTTGAAAAAGTTCCATGGACACTTGAAAAGAATGTGTATTTTGCTTCTTTGGGATGAAAAGCTCTGTATATATCAGTTAAGTCCATTTCCTCTAGGGTATTGTTAAGTGACACAATATCTTTGTTGATCTTTTGTTTGGAAGACCTGTCCATTTTTGATAGTGGGGTGTTAAAATCCCCTACTATAATTGTGTTGCTGTCAATATCTTTCTTGAAATCCTCCAAGATTTTCTTTATGTACTTGGGTGCTCCTATGTTGGGTGCATATATATTTACAATGTTTATGTCTTCTTGGTGAATTCTTCCTTTGAGTATTATGAAGTGACCTTCTGGGTCTCTCTTTATGGCCCTTCTTTGGAAGTCTATTTTGTCTGATATGAGTATTGCTACCCCTGCTTTTTTTTCCTGTCCGTTTGCTTGGAAAATTTGTTTCCAGCCCTTCACTTTCAGTCTGTGTAAGTCTTTTGTCCTGAGATGGTTCTCTTGTAGGCAGCATATGTGTGGGTCATGTTTTCTTATCCATTCAGCTATTCTATGTCTTTTGATTGGAGTGTTTAATCCATTTATGTTTAAGGTTATTATCGATAGGTAGTTATTCATTGCCATTATTTCCTACCTGTGTTCCTCTGTCTTTCTCTTTTCCTTCCTTTCCTTAAAGCAGTCCCTTTAGCATCTCTTGCAGAGCTGGTTTGGTGGAGCTGTATTCTTTTATACTTCTTTTGCCTGGGAAACTCTTTATTTGGTCTTCTATCTTGATTGATAGCCTTGCTGGGTAAAGTAGTCTTGGTTACAGGCCTCTGGTTCTCATTACTTGGAATATTTTTTGCCATCCTCTTCTGGCTTGGAGCGTTTCCATTGAGAAGTCAGTTGCTAACCTTATTGGGGCTCCCTTGTATGTTACTTCCTTTTTCTCCCTTGCTGCCTTTAGGATCCTCTCTTTGTCTTGGAAATTTGCCATTTTAATTATGATGTGTCTTGCAGTGGGTCTCTTTGGGTTCCTTTTGCTTGGGACTCTCTGTGATTCCTGGATTTGGGTGATTTTTTCTCTCCTCAGATTAGGGAAATTTTCCATCATTACTTTTTCAAACAGGTTTTCTATCCCTTGCTCTTCTTCTTCTCCTTCTGGTATTCCTATTATACGGATATTGTTACGTTTCATGTTGTCCTGCATTTCCCTTATTGCCTCTTCATTCTTTCTGAGCCTCTTTTCCTTTTCTTGCTCTTTCTGGGTGTTTTTTTCTACTTTGTCCTCCAGCTCGCTGATTCGATCCTCTGCTTCATCAAGTCTGCTTTTTATTCCTTCTACTGTGTTCTTCAATTCAGAAATTGTATTCTTCATTTCCTCTTGGCTCTTGTTGATATTTTCTATTTCCTTTTTCATGTTGATATAGTTTGCAGTGAGTTCATTGTAGTTTCCTTGTAGTTTCTGGTAGTTCTCTTTGAGCTCAGAGAGCTCAGTGAGCTTCCTGATGACCATTGCTTTGAACTCAGTATCCGATATTTGACTTGCCTCTTTTTCAGTTAGCATTCTTACTGAGACTTCCTCCTTTCCTTTCATTTGGGAATTGTTTCTTTGTCTTCCCATTGTTTGTGAGGCTCTTCTTGTTGGCCTCTGCTTCTTAAATTGCTCTATTCTGACTCCCTGGGTTTATGATATGAACTTCTATGGTAGAATGCCAGTGGTATTCGGTGGTGCTGTCTCCTTAATCTCCTGTGCTCACTGGTCTTGAGCTGACGTTTGTGGGTTTAACACGGTCTAACTCTAGTTTTTCAGCACTCCAGGTTTTGTTGTCTCACCTGTGGGAAAAAGAGAAAGGGGGGAAGAAAGAAAAAGAAAAGAAAAAACCAAAACAAAACAAAGATGGGAAGGAGGGAAAAAGGAAATAGAAAAGGAGGAAAGGAAGGAAGGAGGGAAGTAGGAATAAAAAAGATCGGAGGCAAGATAAAGAGGAATTTTAACAAAAATTAAAACATAGAAATAGATAAAGGAACGCAGGAAGAAGACATAAAAATGGTAAAGTATCGGAGGAAGAAGGAATGAAGAAGAAAAAAAGAAAGAGGAAGAAGGAATTCAGGGGGAAAGGAAAAAAAAAGAAAAAAAAAATCTTCTGCTGGCTTTAAACCGGTCAGGTTAGTTCTGCTGGTTTCCTGTCTGTGCAATGGGAGGGGGTGGTTGGAAGGATTGGTTTCACTTTTCTCCCTTCCTGGGTCACACTCTTTGCTGTTGTTCATCCTGCAGACTTCCATAACTCTGCAGCTCCCCTCTGCTGGGCATTCTGCCTTTGTCCTCGAGAGCTAGTAGGCCCTGCAGGGTGCGCACTTGTTAGGTAGGCGTTGTAGGTGTGGTCCCTGGCAGGCAATCAGGCTGTTGATCAGCCAATCCAGCAGCTTTGTTCTTGGGACTAGCAAGCAGTGGCTCCAGCCGCTTTGGCTTGGGACGCCTGCGTGCGCAGCAGGGGGATCCAGCTGCTTTGGGTTTGTGAGGCTCTCAAGCGGCTTTGTGCTTGGAGCTAGCAGCCGGCCGATACAGCCGCCCTGGGCTTGAGTCTCTCGGGCGGGCGGGCCGCCCTGGGACTGAATCACACGGCACTCAGTTCGGAGGTTTTGGGCCTGTGGTTGGAGCAGCTAGCCTCTGCTCCAAATGATCTCGGAGGTTTCAGGTGTGGGCGCCCCTCCGGGGTTTCATGTATGGGCCCCCCGTTGGCTAATCTGCGAGCGAGCGCGCCACCAGACCTCAGGTGAGCTCCATGGCTGCGGTGCTGCTTATTCCGCGCTCGCTCGCAGTCCAGGGGCAGAGGAGGGAGGGGCGCCAGGGGCCGCGGCTGCTACCGAGAGTTCTCTAACTAGCCCCTGAGTATCTCTATTTTCTTTTTCTTTTTGAGAAATTCCTCCTTTTCAAGCCCCCCTGGTCCAATCAAGCACCTGGCTGCTCACAGCTCAGCCTGGCCCTCTCCCAAGACTCCTGCAGCAGCCCCTGTGCCTGGGCTGGCGCCTCTGCCGCCCTTGTATCACGCGGGTCCCTGGTCCCGGGGACCTTATTGTCCTTGAGCACTCTTCTTACCGTCAGATCTTTCAATGTCCTCTCTCTTTGGTCTCTAATCTTCGTATATGCTGGAATACTGTTGGCTGTTCGCTCTGCTCCTCAGATCAGCTAGGTATTTCCCTGGCGTTGAGGGGAAGTGGACTCTGCTCCCACCTATGTTGCCGCCATCTTCCCCGGGAATCTCCACTTTTTTTTATTTTTAATTGGGTTGTTTGTCTTCCTGGAGTGGAGTCATGTGAGTTCTTTATGTATTTTGGAGATCAAACCCTTGTCTGAGATACCAAAACACATTGGCAAATGTGTTTCCCCATATGGTTGTTTCCCTTTTCATTTTACTGCTGTTTTCTTTAACCATGCAGAAGCTTTTTATTTTGATCAGGACTCATTTGTTTGTTTTTACCTTTATGTTCTTTGCTCTAGGGAATATATCAGTGAAAATATTGTCCCATGGAATATCTGAGATTTTCCTGCCTATGTTCTCCTCTAGGACTTTTATGGTGTCACAACTTATACTTAAGTCTTTTATCCACCTTGAATTTATTTTTGTGTATGATGTAAGTTGGTCATTGAGTTTCAATTTTTTGCATGTAGCTCCCCAGAACTCCCAACACCATTTGTTGAAGAGGCTATTTTTATTCCATTTTATGCTTCTGCTCCCTGTGTCAAATATTAATTGACCATAGAGACTTGGTTTTATTTCTGGGCTCTTTATTCTGTTCCATTGGTCTAGGTGTCTGTGTTCATGCCAGTACCAGACTGTTTTGATTACTGTGGCCTTATTTTATATATATAGATAGATATAGATATATATATAGATAGATAGATATAGATATAGATACAGATATAGATATAGATATGATATATTTATATATGTATTTTATGATATATTTTGATATTAGGTATTATGATCCCTCCTACTTTGTTCTTCTTTCTCAAAATTGCTATGTCTATTCAGGGTTATTTATGGTTCCATATAAATTTTTGAAATTTTATTCTATATTTGTGAAATATGTCATTGGTATTTTAATAGGGATTGCATTGACTCTATAAATTGCTTTGGGTAATATGGACATTTTGGTGAGGTTGATTCTTCCAATCCATGAGCACGGTACCTGGTTTCATGTGACTTCCTTAATTTCTTTCTTTGGGGTTGTGTAGTTTTGTGAGTACAGGTCTTTCACCTTCTTGGTTAGGTTTATTCCTAAGTACTTTATTTTTCTTGTTGCTATAGCAAATTGAATTTTTTTCCTGATTCTGATCTTTCATGGTTGGTGTATGAAAAATGTCATTGATTTCTGAATATTGACTTTAAACCCCGCTGTTTTTGCCAAATTCACTTACTAGTTCGAGTAGGTTTTTTTTTTTTTTTTTTTTTTTTTTTTTTTTTTTTTTTTTTTGTGGAGTCGATAGGGTCTTCTGTGTACACTATTATATCATCTGCAAACAGCAACAGTTTCACTTCCTCCTTACCAATTTAGATGCCTTTTTATTTCTCTTTCCTGTCTGATCACTGTGGCTAAGACTTCCACAACTATATTGAATAGAAGTAGTGAAAGTGGACACCTTTGTCTTGCTCCTGATATTAGTGGGAAAGCTTTTAGATTTTGCCTGTTGTGTATGATGTTGGCTGCAGGTTTCTCGTGTATGGCCTTTATCATGTTGAGAAATGCTTCCCCTACTTCCACTTTGCTCAGTGTTTTTATCATAAAAGAGTGCTGTACCCTATCAAGTGCTTTTTCCACATCTATGGATATGATCATGTGACTTTTGTCTTTCCTATTGTTTATATGATGTATTACATTTATTGATTTGTGAATGTTGTACCATCCTTGCATCTTTGGGAAGAATCCCACTTTATCATGGTGTATGATCTTTTTAATGTGTTGCTGGATGTGGTTTGCCAATATTTTGTTGAGGATTTTATCATCTATGTTTGTCAGTTATATTGGTCTGTAGTTTCCTTTCTTTATTGTATCTTTTTGGTTTGGAATTAGGATGGTATTGTCTTCATAGAGTTTTGGGGTTTTCCCTCATCTTGGATTTTTGAAAATAGTCTGAGAAGGATAAGCGTTAGCACTTCCATATAGGTTTTATAAAATTATCCTGTGGAACCATCTGGTATGGGGCTTTTGTGCGCTGGGAGTTTTTTTTATTACGGTTTCCATTTCATCATCTGTTATTGGGCAGTTCAGGCTTTCTTCTTCTTCATTCAGTTTTGGAAATTAAATTTTCATGAAATTTGTGTGTTTCACCGTGGTTTTCAAATTTCTTGGCTTATAGTTCTTCATAGTATTTTATTACAATCCTTGGTATCTGTTTGGTATCTGTCCTCTTTAATTTCAGATTTTGCTTATTTGAGTCCTCTCTTTTTTTCATGATGACTCTGCCTAAAAGCTTGTCAATTTTGTTTATCTTTTCAAAGAACCAGATCCTAGATTTATTGATCCTTTGGATTTTTGTTTTAGTCTCTATGTTGTTTAATTCTTGCTCTTATCTTGTTTATGTCCTTCCTTCTACTTGTTCTGAGCTTCTTTGTTGTTGTTCCTCAGTTCTTGTACGTGTAGGCTTAGGTTGTTTATTTGAAATGTTTCTATCTTTTTAGGTAGGCCTGTATCACTATGAAATTCCCTCTCAGGACTGCTTTTGCTATGTCCCATAAGTTTTGGATTGTTGTGAGTTCATTTTCATTTGTTTCCAGAAACTTTTTGATTTCTTTTTGATCTCATTCTTAAACCATCCATTTTTAATAGCATGCTATTCACTCTCCATGAATTTGAGTGTTTTTGAGTTTTTTTCCCTTGAGGTTAGTTTCTAGTTTCAGTCCCTTGCAGTCAGTGAAAATGCTTGATATGATTTCAATTTTCTTGAATTTGTCGAGGTCTGTTTCATGTCCTATTATGTAGTCTATCTTTGAAAATATTCCATGTGCATTTGTAAAGAAATTATTTTGCTTCTTTGGGATGAAAGGTTCTATATATTTATCAGTTATATCCTTTTGATCTAGGGCATTGTTCAATGTCATAGTATTTGTGTTGCTATTTTGTTTGGAAAATCTATCCATTTTTGACAGTGGAGTGTTAAAATCCCCTACTATACGTGCGTTGATGTCTATATCTTTCTTATAGTCCTCTAAGAGCTTCCTTAAAAATTTGGGTGCCCCTATGTTGGATGCATATATGTTTATAATTTTTATGTCTTTTTGATGGATTCTTCTCTTGATTATTATGGAGTGCCCTTCAGTGTCTCTTTGTATGGCCTTTGTTTCAAAGGCAATTTTTTTCTGATATAAGTATTACTACTGCAGCTTTTTTTTCCTGTCCATTTGCTTGGAATATTTGTTTCCAGCCCTTCACTTTCAGTCTGTGTAGGTCTTGCTTTTCTGAGATTGGTCTCTTGTAGTGTAAGTGTGGGTCCTGTTTTCATAACCACTCAGGTACCCTATAAATTTTGATTGGAACATTTAATCCATTGACATTTAAGGTTATTATTGATAGGTATGTATTTATTTTTCCTCTCCGTACCTCTGTTTGTCTCTCCCATACTCTTTTTCTTTCTCTTCTTATAGCAGTCCCTTTAGCATCCCTTGCATTGCTGCCTTGGCAAAGGTGTATTCTTTCAGCTATCTTTTGTCTGGGAAGCTCCTTACTTGGCCTTCCATTTTAGTTGAGAGCCTTGTGGGTAGAGTAATCTTGATTGCAGGCCTTTGTTTTTCATTACTTGGAATATTTCTTGCCATTCCCTTCTGGCCTGTAGTGTTTCTGTAGAGAAATCAGCTTCTAGCCTTATCAGAGCTCTTTGTATTTACTTCTTGTTTGTCCCTTGATGCTTTTAAGATTCTCTCTTTTTCTTTAAAACTTGGCATTTTCATTATAATGTGTCTGAGAGTAGCCCTCTTTGGTTTTATCTTGATTGGGACCTTCTGTACTTCCTCAACTTGTGTGTTTTTTCCCCTCTCCAAATTCAGAAAGTTTTTTGTCATTATTTTTTCAAACGTGGTATCTATACCTTGTGTGATTAGACTATTGTTGTGCCTCATGTTGTCTTGCAGTTCCCTTAGGCTATCTTCTTATTTTTCTAGTCTTTTTTTCATGCAGGTTCTCTACCTGGTTATTTCTGTCTACCTTATCTTCCATTTCACTAATTCAGTCCTCTGCCTCGTCCAGCCTGCTTGTAATTCCTTCAACTGTTTTTATTTTTTCAGAAATTATATTCTTCACTTCTTTTTAGTTTTTATTTATAGTTTCTATTTCACTTTTCTTACAGTTATAGTTCTCACTCAGTTCCTTGTGGTTTTCTGTGAGTTCCTTCAGCATCTGATGGATTATGATAGTGGGAGTGTATTCTATGGGATTTAAAGTACCAACAAGTATCGCTTCTCGGCCTTTTGGCTAAGATCAAGTGTAGTATCTGTTCTTATCAGTTTAAAGTACCAACAAGTAAATAACAGATAGGAGATATTTTGTGGTAGTATAATAATAACTGTGATATATCACTCATGTAGCCACTTTTTACTAAAGGTAAAAAACAGATCATACACTTATTAGAGGGGAAAAAGAATGTGAGCTAACTCCAGAAAGCAAAGTACTTATGTGAGGTTAGATGGTGAGATATAGTGAGAGGAATGGATAGAAACTTAGCATGAGAAAGAATACAGTTAACCACAACAGTAATAAAGCTCAGGAAGATAATAAAATGTGCCAAGACCAGTGATGGGTGCTGTGTGTGAATTGGAAAACAATAATATGACAAGAAATATATGACCTGAATAAAAAGAATAAAAGTCAAAAGACCAAGAGTATCATGTTATGGGAATACAAGTGAAGTGAAGGAAGATAAATTAAAATGCAATATAAAAGGAAGAATAAGCCAGGCAGTGAGGGACAAATACCATATGGTCTCACCTTTAACTGGAACATAATCAACAAAAGAAAAAAGCAAACAAAATATAACCAGAGACATTGAAGTTAAGAACAATCTATTAATAGCCAGAGGGGAGTGGGGAGGGGATACTGGGGAGAGGGGATTTTAGGAACTACTATGAAGGACACAGGGAGAAAACCAAGGGGGAGGGTAGAGGTGGGGGAGGGAGGTGGGTTTGGCTGGGGCGGGTTAAGGGGTGGGGAGAAAATGCAGACAACTGTAATTGAACAACAATAAAAAATAAATAAATAAATAAATAAATAAAAGAAATACAGTCAATGAAATCAAACTAAGAAACAAAACAAAGAAAATTAAACAGAAAAAGAGAAATAAAAATAAAATAAATAGAAACAAAATAATAAAAATAAAAAATAAAACAAAAATGCAAGTTCTGTAAGATAGCAAAGTGAAATGTGTCTCAGTCATTAGCATTAGCCTTCTGATCTCTCTCTGGATCTGCCTTTGGTCCTTTTGCAGCTCCAGGTCTTATTGTCTCATACGTGGGAAAAAACAAGTCTCCTGCTGACTTTATACCCACCAAGTGGTTCCTCTGGTTTTCCTGGATGCTGCAGGTAGTTGGGAGCTGGTCTCCATTTTTTTCTTTCCTTTAGTTCTGTGTTTGGGGCTCCATCTGAACTATAATATTCACAGGTGTCCAGCCTCCAGCCCAAGCCGTCAGAGCTGTGCAAAATCCCCACTGTCCACATGCACAAAGATGGTGCCTTTAATCTGCATGCCACCCTTTGATTACTCTGTGAGTTGAACCAAATGGGAGCAACTCACACCCCTTCTCCTCCCTCTTTGGTGGCCTGGGTGTTGCACACACGTGAAGTTCCTTTAATGGGGCAGTTAGTTCCCTTATTAAATGAAGTCTCTGTGGAAACTGCCATTTTTCTGAGCCCCTGTTGCCCCACTTAGATCAATCTTTGAGGCATCCTGATTTGGAGCAAATAGTGCCTCCCTTCCTCCCTCTTCACTAGCCTGGCCTCGGTGCACATGAGTTGTTTGCACATAGCCTGATAATCATTTTTTGAGGGAATTCCCCTTGGTTACTGCCAGCCATTTTTAACAAGTGCCTGGCTTTTCACACAGCCCAACTCTCTGGCTAGTCCAGGGACTATCTGGGCAAGGGTCAGTCACAGCTCAAATCTTTTTTCATCTCTAGGTGTCACACAACTCCCCAGTTTCTCTGGTACTGTCCTGTATGTTTACCACAGTCCCAGCTGGGGAACACTGCCTCTGTGTTACCCTCAGTGACTTCAAGCATCCTAGTCTCTCCTGGTGCGGGACTGGCTTCTCTGCTCTGGAGGGGAGGGAGCTCCAAAGTTACAATTGCTGATCCAGCTCTCCTCCAGGACTCCTGTGGCATCTGTGGTCCTGGCAAAGGTCCCAGGGACCTTCCTGTAGGCCTACTAGATCACCTTACCATCCACTTTTAAACATCCTCTGCAATCTTTGGCTTTCAAACTTCATATAAGCTGGGATTCCATTGGCTGTTCACTCTGTTCTTTAGAAGATCATCTAGGTGTCCCAGTTGTGGGTGCATGAGCTAGTGGATTCAGCTCCCACCTACCTTGCTGCCTTCTTCAAAGTCCTCTACTTTCTCCACTCATATTCAACATAGTACTGGAAGTCCTAGCCACAGTAATCAGATATGAAGAAGAAATGAAACGCATCCAAATCAAAAAGGTAGAAGTAAAACTATCATTATTTACACATGATATGATATTGTATATGGAGAACCCTAAATAGTTTACAAAAAAACTGCTGGAAGTGATAAATAAATTCAATAAAGTAGCAGGATAAAAATCTCCATGAATCAGTGTTACTTTAATATACTTATAATGAACTATCAAAAGGTAAACTAAACTAAAAAAAATCTCATATACAAGTTCATCAAAAAATACCCAGGAAGACATTTAAACAAGGATATAAATGCCTATATTTGGAATATTATAAGACAGTGGTAAAAGAAACTAAAGATGACACAAAAAAATTGCAAGCATATACCATGCTCACATATAAGAAGAATTAACATTGGTAAAACGTCTATACTACCCCAAACAATCTGGATTCAAGGCAATTTCTATAAAAATACCAATGGTATGTTCACAGAATTAAAGCAAATGATCTAAAAATTTTTATGGAACTACAAAAGACCTGAATAGCCACATAAGTATTGGGAAAGAAGAACAAAGTTGGAGGAATCACACTATCTGATATCAAAATATACTGGAAGCCCATAATAATCAAAACAGCATGGTACTGACATAAAAATAGAAATATAGATCAATGGAATAGTGTAGAGGAACCAGAAATAAACCCATGAATATATGGTCAATTAATATTTGACAAAGGAGGCAGAAACATACAATGGATAAAGACAGTCTATTCAGTAAATGATGCTGTAACAATTTGACAAATACATGCAAAAATGAATCTTGACGACCTTCTTAATCCAATATACTCAAAATGGATTAAAGACTTCAATGTAAGTCTCAAAACCATAAAACTTCTGGAAGGAAACTTAAGGAGTAAAATCAAAGACATTTACCACAGTAACATATTTTTCCTGCTATATCTCTTGGGGCAAAGGAAATAATAGAAAAAAAGAAAAAAAAACAAATGGGACTACATCAAATTTAAAACTTTTTGTGAAGCAAAGGAAACCATCAACAAAATAAAAAGACAACCCACTGAATGGGAGGCCATATTCACCAATAATACATTTGATAAATAGTTAATATAGTTCATAAAGAACTCATAACACTGAATACTAAGAAAACAATAATCCTATTAAAAATGGGCAAAGGACCTGAATAGATACTTTTCAAAAGACAGCATACAAATGGCCAATAGACATTTGAAAATCTTCTCCATGTCAGTCATCATCAGAAAAATGAAAAATAAAACCACAATGATATATGACTTCACACCTGCCAGAATTGCTACTATCCATAAATCATAAACAGTAAGTATTGAGGAAAGTGTGGAGAAAGGGAAGCCTTGTGCACTGTTGGTGGGGATGTAAATTCATATAGCCACCATGGAGGAAACTATAGAGGCTCCTCAAATAATTAAAAATGGGACTGTCTCTAGCAATCCTACTTCTGGGTATGTAGTCAAAGAAACTGAAAACACTAATTCAAAGGAATATATGCACCTCTATGTTCATTGCACCATTATTTACAATAGCTAAGACATGGAAGCAACCCAAGTTCCTATCAATAGATGATTAGATAAAGATGAAATTGTATGTACATATAACAGAATATTAGTTGGCAATAAAAATAATTAAATCTTACTATTTGCAACAGCATGGATAGAACTAGAGGGTAATAAGTGAAATAAGTCAGTGAGAGAAAGTCAAACACAATCTGATTTCACTTATATTTGAAATCTAAAGAATAACATAAACACACAAACAAAAAGAAAGAGACTCACAGGTACAGAGAACACACTGATGTTTGCCAGAGTGGACTGCAGCTGGGGAACAGGGTGAAAAAGTTGAAGGAATTGAGAAGTACAGATTGGTAGTTACAAAATAGTCATAGGAATATAAAGTACAGCATAGGAAATAATATTCAATACTATTGTGATAACTATTTACTGTGAGGGGTAGGTATTGGAGATATAGAGGGGAATACTTTGTAAAATATATGATTGTTTAACCTGTATGGTATATACCTAAAAGTAATGCAGTATAATATTAAATTCAAACTGTAATTGAAAACAATAAAATAATAAAAAATAAAAAGTAGTCCATCACAGAAAATGTAAACAGGAAGAAACTTTACCAGAAAAAAAATTTAGACTATTAGCTGAGCTTTCAAATCGACATTTTAAAAGTCACATTAGTGTGATCAGTCATTTGCATGCATCAGAAAGAAGAATAGAGTTACTGGGACTTGAAAAGGATGATCTTTCTTCACAAAATGTAAATATGAAGAATGCCAAACAGAAAGTGTGCTGATGAAAATAGAGAAAAGACATTATAGTACCTCTCTAGTACTAATTCAGATTTTAAATTCTGAATGTTATATAAAAAGAGAATACAACACAGATTTTCCTGATGATTTTAAAATAGCTTTATCAGAAATGTCAATATGACGTTTCTAATATGTAATATTTGTCTTTACTTGAAATTGGATCCAAATATTTTGAACGATCTAATCAACATGGTGAAATGAATTTTCTCTCACTTGTTTTGCTGGTACCTCCTAACTCTGAGTCTTTCCTTCACATTCAACTGCTGTCTTGCCCTGTGCACACTTTTGAGCAGATGGGAATGTAATAAGAAACACATTCTCTTGGCATTTCCAATGAAAAATAACACAAAGAGAAAGCAAGTTTTTATCACATTATTCCCAAATTAAAATTCCCTCTGAAAGTATGTTTTCACAATATGCATATATCTTATTGGCTTCCATAGATGGCCCACATCAATGACCTTTTGGTGCTGAAGAGCAGCACTGACTTCTAATTCAGTATACTCAGTCACAGCTCGAGTATTAAATGTTTTCTTACTAGAATGCTACAATCATAACTCTCTTAGATGGTCCACTGAGATATTGCGTTACTCCCACTATCTAGAAATATAGGTTCTCAGTAGTTTGTGATGGATGGTGGAAGAACACAAAGCAAGATGGTTTTGTTGTTGATTGATCCTAGTAAATACTACTATTAAGATGAATGAAAGGAGTTCCCATTAGACTGTGAGCTGACTTCTCAAAAGAAACCATACAGGCAAGAAGGGGCTGGAAAGAAGTATTCAAAGTAATGAATGCAAGAACCTGCATCAAGGACTACTTTATCCAGCAAAGCTATCATTTACAATGGAAGGACAGATAAAGTGCTTTCCAGATAACTTAAAGGACTTCATCATCACCAAACCCTTCTTATATGAAACATTAAAGGGACTTATCTAAGAAAAAGAAGAAGATCAAAAACTATGAATAGAAAAATGATAACAAACTCAAAACTGTCAAAACTAAACCTAAAACAAAAACTAAGCAAACAACTAGAACAGGAACAGGATCACAAAAATGGAGATCATATGGATGGTTATCAATGGGGAGGAGGAGGGGGGCAATGGGGGAAAAGGTACAGGAAATAAGAAGTGTAATTGATAGGTACAAACTAAGGGGAGGTTAAGTATAGTATATAAAATGGAGAATCTGAAGAACTTACATATATGACCCATGGACATGAACTAAGGTGATGGGGGAATGCTGGTTGAGGGGTACAGGATGGAGGGGAATAAAGGGGAGAAAAAATGGGACAATGTAATTGCACAATCAATAAAATATACTTAAAAATGAATGGAAGGCAGGAAGGAAGAAAGGATGGAAAGAAGGAAGGGAGGGAGAAGGAAGGGAGGGAGGAAGGAAGGAAGGAAGGAAGGAAGGAAGGAAGGAAGGAAGGAAGGAAGGAAGGAAAGAAGGAAAGAAGAAAGGAAGAGAGTTGGAGAGAAGGTGAAAGGAAAGAGAAAGGGAGGGAAGAAACAGGCCAAGTCAGAAGAGGGAAAGAGAGGAAGAGAACAAATAGCAGCTTTATGTAGAAAGAATTAGGAATTCTGCATTTTGCAGGCTGAATCAATCATTAAAAGAGTTAAAAACAATTGATATAAATACTAACTGTAACAAAAATACAAAAAAAAAATTAAAGTAAATATCAGGGTCCATTTGCCCTTTCAGCAGCAATGGAGTTTTATATTAAACAGAAAAACAATCATTGGTTTAAACAATAGCTGATTCTCATGAATAAGTTTTTACTCAGATGAGTTTATAAGCAGAGGACTGGAGAGTATTTCAGTTCAATAAAATAACTTTTAAAAGTTTACTGATTTAATTATAAAATTGAAATGTTATTTTTATTTTGAAAGTAATTTTTTAATCTGAAAATAAATTTTAAAATATTAACACTTTCAACCCCACCATATATACACTATTACTTTGCCATTTAGTCTAATTATGTTTGTTCAAGATACGATTATTTAATTGTGAGAACTATTCCACTTTACTATACTAACAGATTTATCAGAAAGCTAAGCATCTGAACATTTATAATTTGTTAAATTTTATCTTTTTAATCATCATTGAAGTAAGCCATCTTGTTTTCAAAAATGTCAACAATTTCCTGTTCCATTTTATTTCTCCTACAATGCATATGTCATATGAATTAATAATTCAATAGAGAGCAATGTGGTAAAATGGAACGGTCAAGAGATTTAAAGTCAAAGACCTTTGTTTGAGTCCTGGTTCTGCAATTTACTACATAGGTGACCTCAGGCAATTGATTTAATTGAGCTGAATGTGCTTCTTGCTGTGCATACCTCTTGTGGGGCTAAAATTGGGTAATGTCTGTGAATATCTATTCTACCCAATAGTAGGCATGGAATGGCGAAAAGGCTGTTCTCTGAGCTACCCCAACCAGGGAGAATGTTTAATAGCATCACACAGAAGTGTCATAGAGCTGCATAAAGGAGGAATCAGTTCTCAACTTAAACCTCAAAAAGAAAGTTACTTTTCAGTCCAAGAGAGTACAAAATAGTCCTCCCTATGCCTCAGTGTGGCAGAGAGAACACTGTACATGAGAAATGGAATAAAGACATGAAACAGAGCACCTTTTTTCCTGACTGGAGAAAAAAGGAAACACTCTTCCTAAAGCATTAATTTAATATAGCAGACATAATTCAATATAGATGGGAAGAAATAAACTACCATAGAAATCAACCTGAAAAAGAATGTGTGTTAGAAGTAGACTATGGCAATGACAACAAAAGGGACTGAGGAAATTATAAAACATTAAGAGCTGCGAATAAAGAAAATAATTTGTGATTTACGTGGTTCCTTGGAAGTGAGGGTGGGTGTGGCGGGGCAAAGTGGTGGCTGGAAAATGGAGACGACTATCCCTGAACAACAATAAATAAATAAAAAGGAAAAAAGAAAAAGAATATAACCTGTGATACATATGGAAGAAGAACATGATCATGAATTATGTGAATTTGAAAGCTAAGGAATCCATACCACATCAGAAATAAAATTTATTTTCTTAGTTTTCATGTATTTTATATGTGATTTTATACAAATATAAACACATTAAATATATAACACATATATAAATCATTGTATGACAGAAGGTAGACAAATTTCATTCCAGGTTCCAGTCAATGTTACCTATTATGTGGTCCTTCCCCTAAATCTCTGAGTTACTTAAAGAAGTCTCTGGATCTTGTTATATATGTAAGTATATTTGGAAGACAGAAAACGTTACTTTAGTATTTCAGCTTGAATTTTGAAATCCTAGTTGCACAAATCTCACTAAACAACCTCATTTAGTGATCTCCGTTTCTATTTGGAGGTGCTCTACATCATAAAAACTCTTAAGAAACTTATAAGCTTGTTTGAAGGTTTAGCTATTCCAAACTGCACCTCAGCTACTGAAATATTGAACAAAGAATGGTCCTCCACTGCCTGGAAGTATTTTGAGCAACAGCTCTGAAAAAGATGTCCATGTAATGAAAATAAGTTTCATCACTTCATCAGTTGGAGGCAGTTAGCTCAGATATATGGGTTTGATGATCAGTGAAATTGATATTACAGTCAAAATGCTGTTATATTTAACTTTAGAGAATGTAAAACATTGTGTAAATATAAGGGATGTTCATTGAAACATGATGTAAACATTACTGTAGGTTTTTCACTGGATTACTGGTATCCCAGCTATGACTATAGCTCAGCTACAAGACATAAAAGGGCTCATTGTTGTGACCAGAAGCTCTGGCTAGAGAGAACCTGTGAAGTTCTTCCATCTGAGAAATAAAAGACAAAACAGAACGTTTATAAAGAGCAAGTGTTTATACTCTGCAATAAACTGAAAATTCTTGCACCTAAGAAAAATATATTGTCAAAAATATAGAGAAGCTCAATTTTGTTAAATAAAAACGTAGCTCTCCTATGAGATTTTTGTCTTTCAAAGCAACTGGTTTCTTCTGGGACATAGTTACACTTGATAGCTGTGAGCCTAATTACATGTGAAAGCATGGGAAACATTTTAAGAAATGCCCTATTATGACTAGATTTTCAGCTATAGCTTTGTAGTTTGGAAAATTTTGGGTTTTCAGGAAAGGAACTTATTTCTAAAATAAATTCCTATAGGAGTTATTCAGAAGATTATGTAAGGACTCATTACTCCAAACAGTACCAGTCCTTTCCAGGCAGTATTCTGTGACAATGACTCCAAGAACCCAACTGAGAAATCAATAGAGTAACTGCATTCCTTAGGAAAGAAATATTAATACAGCTTTCCTATTCAGTATCTGGTGTGTTTTTTATAATTTGTATTTTGTAAAGACAGTAAACTGAGAAGAATTTACTTTGAACTATAGCATAAATTATATATTATTAACAGTCAATGGCTCCATAAATGATGTATGAAAAACAATAAATATATGCATATGGTTCTGGTGCCAGAAATCTTTCACCAGAACTAGCCAGAGCTTCTCCTCTGGTCCTGGTCTAAGCCTGTTTTCATCCTTCTTGTTTTTTTTTTTTTAAGTTGAGAATTATCTTTTTTAATCCAAATATTTACAAAGAAAAGAAATTATACAAAGTAAAAGTTTCAGAAAATTGCAAAAACAAACGAAAAATGATGTAGAACAAATCTCATAAGGTAATAGCATAAATTTTTATATTAATACAATTGTACCTTAATTTTTTTCTTTTTTTTACTGTTCAAGGACAGTTGTCTCTATTTTTTCCCCACAAGTCACCCTGATCCTAGCCATCCCCACCTCCCACCCTCAATCATACCCCACTTTGCCAGCCTTCTTGTTTTATGTTGTCAGCCCTTTTTACTCTCCTTTATGCTTCACAATGATCTGGCTCTTTTCTAAAATCATTGTTGATAAATTAATTGCAAAGTAAATGCATGCACTCTGTCTCCAAATGATCATAGTACCATTCATAAAGCATAAGCTGATATTTTTTTGCCTCAAATAGAGTTTTACATTTGTGTTTCTTATTTTTATTTATGTTCATAATTGATATTCCTTTAACTTGTACAAATTAGAATTATCAATAAGTATGATTTCTATGGAACTTAACTTCTAATGCAAATGCACAGATCTTGTGGTTTTAAAAAATACCCTTGTCTAAATTCTACTTGGAAAATGCTCTTTCATGAATAATAATTATTAACACTTATTGAATGCTTACTATGAACCAGGCACTCTTGTAGGCTCTTTACATTTATTTTACTACTCATAATAGTCCTATGAAGGAAATAGTTTGTTTCACATGTGGGAAAACTGGTTCCCAGAGAGGCTGAGTGGCTTGTACAAGATCATACAATGATTGGACAGTTTTGAACTCAGGTGCTCTGACTCCAAAGACTTCATTATTAACCTTTACATTGTCTTTAAAATATCTGCCCTCTATAGTTGTTTCCTATATTCCCTAACAAGTGCCCTTCCATGAAATCATCTGCTTCTGGGGCTGAAATTTAGCTTAGCCAACTGATCCAGGGATTTGCTGTTTAATAGTACTTGCCCACAACGTTTACATAGGTCTGATAAAGATATTGATCAATTAAAACCTATGAATATCCAGTGCCACTTCAGATGGCACAAAGTGTAGTCTTTCTTTTCTCTCTGCTTTTACAGAAGCCTAAATTGATATTAAAAGTTTGAGGTAGCATGAAACCTGCTTTCAGAAAATCACCTTAAGTCACTGGCTCTTCAACGTTATCCTATTTATATCAGTTCATTATATTGTACTTAATGTGAAATTACAATGAGTCATTTGTAAGTGCACCTTTCTTAGACTTAATTAGACAGTGAAGAATTATTAAACATTTCACTTCATATTGTACATTTGATCTCAGTATGGAATTCTCATTGATGTTAATGCACACACAATGTAATATCACGTGTTCCTCTGACTGTAAGCTTATGTAATTTTTCTTAATTTAATAGCATTTCAGATGCTCAATTCTTTCAGATGTTTGGCACATAAATGTTTCTAAGAAGTTAGATGTTACTCTTAATTAAATATAAGGCAATTTGATCAGGTAAAGAACAGCGTAAAAACCATTTCAAATAGGGGAAAATCACTTGGGTTCTAAATTTCAAATCTGCCCCATGTGAAATATTATAGGTGTTACTTAATTGCACCAGTTCCCTCATCTCTAATAATTAATTTATTAAACATGATGTTTTCTATCCAATTTTAGTTCTAAAATATTTGAAAATATTATCCAAATTGTTTTTTGGAAATTTTATCATAGAAAGAGCTGTATTTCTTAATCTGACATCTGATATCAGCAAATTCAAGTACTTCATAGCTCTTGGTAAATTGCTCATTATAACAGGCAGAGAATATAAATTCTACTTCAGTTAATTTTATAATATATTTTTCTTATTTATTAAAGTCTTAGAGCTATTTGTTATAAAGATGATGGAATAAGGAAATGAATAAATTGGAATCAAATAACATTTCAATTAATATCTATATCCAAATATTAAATTAGTAATAATTAAACAATGCTTATACTATGGAAAATACATAGGATCCCGTAGAAGTGACACAGGACATAAGTATTTAGTTTAGCTCCTAAACAGTTTCAGCAGCACCACCAGCAGGACATTCTGCTTTATGGAACAGATTTTTTTTAGTTTAAACATGTTTTCAAGCTTCTTGGATTCATTAGATGAAAAAATGATTTTTAGAAGAAGAAAAATAAATGTTAACTTTCCACAATCTAATATGTAATCATATACAAATGTAGCATAATAAACTGTTTTTATTACGATTTCATCATCTGAATGGAAATTATAGTGTTAGCGCTTTCAAGAGATGGCTCTATCTGCATGCACAGTGAGGGAGAGTTCACATAATGGTCTGTAAGGCATATCAAATTTATTCTATGAGGTAGATAAAGGTCTTTTAAAGGTCTTACTCAACTTGTGGAATGAATTTCTTATCATGTATGAATTCTGAGAGTAACACATTTTTCCCCCTGAAGTATGGTTTGCTTTCAAAAAGAATTTTACTACTGTATAGAAGAAAAAATTAATTAAAGACAAATTATACCTGGCATGGTTATTAACATTAAAAAGATCTCTTTAATATATAAAAGAGCATTTAGAAGAAATTTTATAAATACAGAAGAAAGGGAATATGACTAAAATTTGACCATTATGAATGAAGCTACATTTAATTGTTTTAAATGATGGGAGAAACTGAATACCTAATTTTTTCCCTCCCTGAAGCACATGTAAGAGATAGTTGAAAAGATATATCAAAAGTACATATTTTCTTGCTTAGAGTTCATCATCACAAAGTTTATGTGTTTTAAACGAGATTGACAAATTGAGCTTCTTATGCCTTGAATCATAAGATTTCTAAAGGTAGTATATGTTACTCTTCACAATCATATAAGCAGTGGTATTATTATTATTACTACTACTATTCTTCTTCTTCTTAATTCTATAGTTGAAGATATTTGGGTACATAAAAGTTGAATACTTTGCTTGTTTAGTATAACTTATTGAATTCTTACTATGTTTTAGATATTTCATAGGCCACTAGGGGAGAAACTGTCCTCAAGAAGATAAAATATTGAAGAAAAATAAGCAAAATAAATAGTAATTATAATAAAATTTGATGATATATAAAATAATTAAATGATCCCAGTGCTAGTCATATGAGAAGTATAAACTCAAACATTTTAATTGTTAATATAACCATTTCATTAGACTATAACTGCCATGAAGCAAAATTGTTTTATTTACTGCTATGCTCACAACTCCCAGAATGGAACCTGGCATATAATAAACTCCCTAAAAATGTCTTGTTGAATAACCTGAGTGTTGAATACAATGATTTCTTTTTTTTCTATTCTCCTTACCCACCCTGAAGAGAGAAATGTATCACCATGCCTAGTATGGCATTTTGTTCACGATATGAGTTGAGTGAAGAGTTGTTGAATACTATAGTGATGGATAAAACTTATGGATAAAAGTGCTTTTATCTTCATTTTACCAAGTTAAATAATTTTTAAACATTCTTTATTGTTGTTAAAGTACAGTTTTCTGCCTTTTCCCCCCACCACCCCAGTAATGGTTATACTGTAATAGTTATACTGTCCTCCCATCAGTCCTCCCCTCCTCCCTCCCCTGTTTTCAGCCCCCACCCTTTGTTATTATCCATGTGTCCTTTATAATTGTTCCTGCAAACCCTTCACCCTTTTCCCCAGTAATCCCCTCCCATCTCCCCTTTGGTCACTCTTAGCCTGTTCTCAATTTCAATGTCTTTGGTTACATTTTGATTGCTTGTTTGTTTTGTTGATTAGGTTCCAGTTAAAGATGAGATCATATGGTATTTGTCTTTCATCAACTGGCTTATTTCACTTAACATAATGCTCTCCAGTTCCATACATGCTGTCGCAAAGGGTATAAGCTAGTTCTTTCTTTCTGCTGCATAGAATTCCATTGTGTAAATATACCATAGTTTTTTGATCCACTCATTTACTCATGGGCACTTAGGTTGCTTCCAGCACTTGGCCATTGTAAGTTGTGCTGCTATGAACATTGCAGAGCATAGGTTCTTTTGGATTGACATTTCAGGATTTTTAGCATATCATCCTAGAAGTGGAATTGCCAGGTCAAAAGGCAACCAACATCATACTCAATGGGAAAAACCTAAAATCTTTCCCACTAAGGAACAAGACAAGGTTGTCCACTTTCACCACTTCTTTTTTTTTATTAATTAAACATTTTTTATTGTTGTTCAATTACAGTTGTCTGCATTTTCTCCTCACCCCTCCACCCCACCCCAGCAAAACCCACCTCCCTCCCCCACCTCCACCCTCCCCCTTGGTTTTGTCCATGTGTCTTTTATAGTAGTTCCAATCCAAAAGAACCTATGCACCCCAATGTTCATAGAAGCACAATTTACAATAGCCAAGTACTGGAAGCAACCTAAGTGCCCATCAGCAAATGAGTGGATCCAAAAACTATACTACATTTACACAGTGGAATTCTACACAGCAGAGAGAAAGAACTAGCTTATACCCTTTGCAACAGCATGGATGGAACTGGAGAGCATTATGCTAAGTGAAATAAGCCAGGTGGTGAAAGACAGATACCATATGATCTCACCTTTAACTGGAACCTAATCAAGAAAAGAAAAAAAGCAAACAAAATATAACTACAGACATTGAATTTAAGAGCAATCTAACAATAATCAGAGGGGATTGGGGAGGGGGTAGTGGGGAGAGGGGTTTTCAGGAACCAATTCACCACTTCTATTCAACATAGTATTGGAAGTCCTAGCCACAGAAATCAGAAAAGAAAAGGAAATAAAATGCATCCAAATTAGAAAAGAGGAAACAAAACTGTCATTGTTTGCAGATGACATTATAGTGTACATAGAAAATCCTATAGACTTCACCAAAAAGACAGCTTGACCTAATAATTGAATTTGGCAAAACAGCAGGATACAAAGTCAATATTCAGAAATCAAAGGCATTTTTTGTATACCAACAATGAATCATATGAAACAGAAATCAGGAAAAAATCCCATTTGATATAGCAAAAAGAAAAATAAAATGCTTAGGAATAAACAAAAACAAGGTGGTAAAAGACCTGTACTCAGAAAACTACACCACACTGAAGAAAGAAATTAAGGAAGACACAAACAAATGGAAACATATACCATTTATATAGATTGGAAGAATTATCATCAAAATGCCCATACTACCCAAAGAAATTTATAAGTTCAGTGCAATACCTATTAAAGTACCAATGGCATATTTCACAGATATAGAACTAACACTTGAAAAATCTATATGGAACCGTAAACGACCCCGAATAGCTGCAGCAATTTTGGTAAAGAAGAGCAAAATATGAGGGATCACAACACCTGATATCAAACTCTATTACAAGGCCAATGTAATCAAAACAGCCAGGTTAAATCATTTTTCATTATTGCAATAATATAAAAATACATTGCCTTCCACATAAATTCTCTTCTTTTGTGTGTGTCAATATTTTGTCTTGTTTTATGACTATTTCAATTATCTAGACTATTGTAACTGATATTTACTTTCCTCATATGTTTGCCACGTTTGTAAGCACTGTACAGATGTAATACATCAACAAAGTTAAAATACAAATAAATAGAAAGGAATAACAAATAAAAATCAGCAAAGAAAAATATATTTTAGAGAAATACTGTGAAACTTAAAGATATCACCTAAACAGGTAATATCATCTGCTATAAGTGTTTATACTGTTTTTTCAAAGACAAGGAATCAAATTAGATAATTCTTTGAGTTTTGAATCATTTAAGATTAGAGTTTAGATAAAATTACTAAGTTGAAGAAGAGAAAATGTAGCTGGGAGTAAAAGATACTCCTGCTTTTTAGTTAAATTCTGTAGCTACTAATTTTCTGTTGGTATATTATAACACTATTCCAGTAACTAAAATATAAAACTGCCATTGGGAGAAGTAGGGTTTACTTTTTACTTCCTAAAGTCTGGATTCTGTTTTATGTGCTTTGGAGCTATTGAATATTGTGAGTCAATCAAATTAAATACTTTCAAATTTAAGTTATATACCATATCATTAAATGCCACTGTGAGCACTCTGTTTGTATGTTCTTATATATACTTTGTGTTTTTCTAGAGATTATACCAAAGATTGGAATCAAATATCAATACTCAAAAATCATCATCTAAAAATATTCCAATTTTTATTCCCACCACATTGTTCCTCTACCTTTTCCTAACACATACATTATCACACTTTTTCTCTTCCACCTACCTGCCCTCCAAAAACTATCTGTTGGTGATTTAACTTGTATTTTACTGATGACAAATGAGGCTGAACACATTTTAATATTAATAAAGTATGTTCACTCTTCTGAAAATACTTTGTTCAAATCTTTTCTTTTCTTAACTATTTTTTATGTATTTTTCTTGTCATAAAGGAGTTCTGTATATTAATTCAATATTAATTGCTTTATTTGTTCTTTGTGTTCCAAATATTTTGCCTTGTTTACTATTTGGTATTTTTATTTAGAGGTATAGTCATATATGTATATATGTTTTTATGTTATTATTTATTGTTATTCAATTAGAGTTGTCCCCATTTCCCCCCATTTCTTTCCCCTGCCTTACCCCAACTTTCTTCATTCATTCTTCCCAGAAACCCGTTGTATTTGTCCATGAGTCCTTTATACATGTTCTTTCACAACCCCTCCCCTTCTTCTCCCCATTATCCCTTCCCATCTCTGATCTGGTTACTGTCAGTTTGTTCTTTATTTCCATGTCTCTGGTTATATTTTGCTCACGTGTTTGTTTTGTTGTTTAGGCTCCACTTCTAGGTGAGATAATATGGTATTTGTCTTTTACCTCCTGGCTTATTTCACTAAGCATAATGCTCTCCAGGTCCATCTATGCTGTCATGAAGGGTAGGAGCTCTTTCTTTCTTTCTCTTGTGTAACATTCCATTGTGTAAATGTACCACAGTTTTTTGAACCACTAATTTACTGATGGGCACATAGGCTGTTTCCAGCACTTGAATAGTGTAAATTGTGCTACTATGAACATGAGGTGCATATGTTCTTTTGAATTGGTGTTTCTGTATTCTTAGGGTTTAATAGTAGTGGGATTGAAAGACAGTTCCATTTTTAGTTTTCTGAGGAAATTCCATACTGTTTTCCACAGTGGCTGCACCACTCTTCATTCCCACCAACAGTACATACACTAGGGTGCCCTTTTCTTCACAACCATGCCAGCACTTGTTTATTGATTAGTTTATGAGGCCATTCTCACTGGTGTGAAGTGGTATCTCATTGTGGTTTTAATTTTCATCTCTCTGATAGCTATTGATGATGAGCATCCTTTCATATGTGTCTGAGCCCTCTTTATGTATACCTTGGAGAAGTGTTTATTCAGGTCCTTTGCCCATTTTTTAAATGGATTGTGAGTCTTCCTGGTAACACTCATCATAGTGGGAGTAGAGGGAGCTTACCTCAACATAATAATGGCCATATACAAGAAACCTATAGCCAACATCATACTTAATGAGAAAAATCTAAAAGCTTTCCCACTAAGATCAGGAACAAGACAAAGGTGTCTGCTTTTAAAAACTTCTATTCAAGATAGCATTGGAAGTTCTAGCTACAGTGATCAGACAAGAAAAAAAAAGGCATCCAAGTTGGAAAGGAGGAAGTAAAACTGGCCTTGTTTGCAGATGAATGATAGTATACATAGGAAACCCTACAGATTCTACAAAAAACTACTCAAACTAATAAGTGAATTTGGCAAAACAGTGCAATTTGGAGTCAATATACAGAAATCAATAATAGTTTTGTCCACCAACAATGAACTTTCAGAAAAGAAGATAAGGAAAAAATACATTTACTATAGCAACAAGAAAAATAAAGTACCTAAAAATAAATTTAACCAAAAAGGTAAAAGACTGTGCTGTGAAAACTACACAACACTGAAGAAAGAATTTGAGGAAGACACAAATAAATGGAAGCATATGACATATTCATGGATTAGAAGAATTAGGATCATCAGAATGTCCATGCTACCCAAAGCGACTAATAGATTCAACACAATCCCTATTAAAATACCAATGACATATTTCACAGATATGAAACAAACATTTCAAAAAACTTATAGAACCATGAATGACCCCAAATAGCCTCAGCAATCTGGAACAGAAGAACAAAATAGGTGGGATACCAACACCTGATATCAAAGTATGTTACAAGGCCACTGTAATCAAAACAGTTGCTTACTGGCAAAAGAACAGACATATAGATCAATGGAATAGAATACAGAGCCCTAAAGTAAACCCATGTCTCTAGGGTCAATTACTATTTGACAAAGGAGCAGGAGTATAAAATGGAGTAAAAATAGCCTCTTCACCAAATGGTACTGGGAGACTTTAGCAGCTACATGCAAAACAATAAACTCAACCACCAACTTACACCATATACAAAAATAAACTCAATATGGATAAAAGGCTTAAATATAAGTAGCAACACCATAAAAGTCTTAGAGGAAAACATTGGCAGGAAAATCTCAGACATTCCACGCAGCAACATCCTCACAGACACGTCCCTAAAGCAAGGGACATAAAGGAAAGAATAAACAAATGGGTCCTCATCAAAATAAAAACTTATGCATGGCTAAAGAAAACATCAGCAAAATGAAATGGGAAACAACTCTATGGAAAAAATATATTTGCCAATGATAACTTGGACAAGGGTTTGATCTCCAAAATATATAGAGAATTCACATGACTCCACACCAGGAAGAAAAAGAATCCAATTAACGAATGGGCAAAGGGCCTGAACAGACACTTCTCCAAGGAGGACATTCAAATGACCCACAGACATATGAAAAGATGCTCAACATTACTAGCCATCAGAAAGATGCAAATTAAAACCACAATGACATACCACTTCATACTGGTGAGAATGGCCATGATAAACAAATCAAGAAACAACAAGTGCAGGCCAGGATGTAGAGAAAAGGGAACACTAGTACATTGTTGGTGGGAATACAGACTGGTGCGGCCTTTTTGGAAAACAGTATGGAATTTCCTCAAAAAAACTAAAAATGGAACTGACTTTTGACCCAGCAATTCCACTGCTGGGATTATACACTAAGAACACCAGCTCAAAAGAACCTATACACCCCAATGTTCATAGCAGCACAATTTACAATAGCCAAGTGCTGGAAACATCCTAGGTGTCCATAAGTAATGAGTGTATCTAAGAACTGCGGTCATTTACACAATGGAATACTACAAATCAGAAAGAAAGAAGGAGCTCCTAGCCTTCATGACAGTATGGATGGAACTGGAGCACATTATGCTAAGTAATTATGCTAAGTAAGCCAGATAGTGAAAGAGAAATACCATATGATCTTATCTGTAAGTGGAACCTAATTAGCAAAACAGATAAGCTTGCAAAATATAACCAGAGACATTGAAATTAATAACAAACTGACTGTAACCAGATGGGTGGGGGGAGGGAAATAATGGGGCAAAGAAGGAAAGGTGTCATCAAAGAACATGTATAAAAGACCCATGGATAAAGACAAAGGAGGGTAGGATTGAGTGTTGGAGGTGGGTGTGGGGCGGGGAGAAGTGGTGGTGGAAAAATGGAGATGGTTGTATTTGAACATTAACAAAAAATAATTTAAAAAGAAAGAATAAAAAAGAAAATTTATAAGACACTGAAGAAAGAAATTGAAGAAGACACAAATAAAAGGAAGCACATACCTTGCTCATGGATAGAAAATATTAACATCATTAAAATGCCCATACTGCCAAAAGCAATCTATAGATTCATTGCAATTCCTGTCAAAATTTCAATTACACATTTCACTGAACTAGAACAACTAATCCAAATATTTATATGAAACCACAAAGACTTCTGAGGAGCCACAGAAATATTGAGAAATAAGAACAAAGTTGGAGGAATCACACTGATATGAAAATATACTTGAAGTCCATAGTAATCAAAACAGCATAGAACTGGCATAAAAATAGAAGTATAGATCAATGAAATAGAATAGGGAGCCCAGGAATGAATCCACACCTTTATGGTCAATTAATATTTGACAAAGAAGGTAAGAACATACAGTGGGGCAGACAGTCTCTTCAATAAATGCTGCTGGAACAATTTGAGAGATAAGTGCAAAACAGTGAAACTAGGCCACATTTTTACACCATGTATAAGTAGATGCTCAAAATGGAATAAAGATTTAAATGTAAGGCAAAACCCATAAAACTTGTATAAGAAAACTTAAGCAGTAAAATCTAAGACATATCTCACTGTATGTTTTTTTTTGTTGTTATATCATCTTGTGCAAGGGAAACAATTGAAGAAATAAACAAATGGGGCGACATTAAATTTAATTTTTTTATTTTCAAACTTTTTTATTTCTTTTTTTATTATCATTCAAGTACAGTTGTCTCCATTTTCCCCCACCATTCTCCCTCACCCCAGCTATCTACACTTATCCTTCCTCTCCTACCTCTCCTGTGGTTACTGTCAGTTTGTGCAGCAAACTAAACCATCAACAAAATAAAAAGACAACCCACTGAATGGGAGAATGTATTCACCAATGATATACATCTGATAAGTGGTTAATATCCATAATTTGTAAAGAACTCATAAAACTGCACACTAAGAAAACAAAAAAAAAATAATTAAAAGAATGGGGAAAGGACCTGAATAGACACTTCTTTAAAGATAACATGCAGGTGGCCAGTAGACAAGTGAAAATCTGCTCAATGTCATCAGTCAGCAGAGAAATACAAATTAAAACCACAATGAGATATCGTTTAACTCTTGTCAGAATAGTTACTATCATTAAATCAGCAATGTTGGCAAGTATGTGGAGGAAAGGGGAACCTTCATGCACTGTTTGTGGGAATATAGATTTGTACAGCCTTCATGGAAAGTAGTGGAAGTTACTCAAAAAATTAAATATGGAACTGCCTTTTGACCCAACAATTCTACTTCTGGGTATATATCTAAAAAAATTCAAAATATGAATTCAAAAAATATATGCACCACTATGTTCATTGCAGTTATTTATAATAGCCAAGATATTAAAGCAATCCAAGGGCCCATCAATAAATGAGTGGATAAAGAAGAAGTTGTACTTATATACAGTGAAATATTACTAAGAAATAAAATATAGTAAAAATTTACCACTAGTGACAGCATGAATGGATCTAGATGTTATCTAAGTGAAATACATCAATGAGAGAAAGATAAATACAACATGATTTCACTTATATTCACAATCTAAAGAGTAATATAAACAATCAAAACAGAAAGAGACTCATAGGTACAGAGAATATGCTGGTGGTTGCCAGGGGAAAAGGGTTTGGGTAACTGGAAGAAGAAATTGGGAAGTACAGTTTGGTAGTTACAAAATAGTCATGGAAATGTAAAATACAGCATTGGAAATATAGTCAGTAATATTTTAAGAACCGTGTATGTTGCCTGTAGGATATTGGAAATATTAGGGGTAACACTTTGTAAAGTATGATTATCTAACCACTACATTGTACACCTGACATTAATAAAAATAATATTGAATACAAATTGTAATTAAACAAATAAAATTTTAAAAATGTTAAATATAAATAAATTCTAAGAATGCTAAGATATTGAAGTAAAAGTTACTTATTTCAAATTTGAGTCTCCATTTGGAATTAATAGTTTCATTGTTTTCATTTTTATTGCCTGATAAAATGGTACTGAAATAATTTGTGGGGACAACAGCATTTTAGAAGTAAAATTACAAAAGATCCCTTCTATAAATTTAAGTAGTTGAACTGAAGAAATATCCTAAATAATTTGTTGAATTATATAAACTAATTTAAAAAATAAATTTGGCAATGCAAATATATAAGAAAAAATAAGATACTTTTGCAGGAATCCCACAGGATCAGGGACCTTATTCTATTACAGAAAAGATAAATAGAACATCATATTATAAGTGCAAAATAAGCAAAATTCACAATGGCCAGAATATTGTGAAGATAACATGACATGGTGTATATATATTAAATTTTACATATATGAAAGAGTCGGCATTATAAATTAAGTGTGTGTATCAATTATTAAATAATATCAGAACACATTTCTATCTGTACGGAAAGATAAAATAAAATTAGATCCTGATCTCACTCCAAATAGAAAGTGGATTAAAATCTTAAATCTGAAATTTTTAAAACTTTTAAACAGAGGTGACAATCTAAAGAATCTATTATAACATTGGAATAGAAAAGTATTTTGAAAAATACAGAAAACGTAAATCATGAAGGAAAAGATTGATGAATTTAATCACATCAAAATAAAAGTTTTTTATAATACCAAAAGGAAAATGAACAGAGTTAAAAATACAGCAAAAGTTTGGAGGAAGGCATTTACAGTCTTAGCAAAATATATTTGAAGTATAATATTTAAGAATTCTCAAATTAGTAAAAATTTTTAAAAACATGTAGTTTGAGAATAAAGTTGTAAGGCTAAATTAGTTGTTTTACCGTGCATTTCCAATCATCAAAACTCAGGGTAAAACAGCAAAGAGGGGCTAACTAGTCTGCACTAATTCAGTTGGAAAAGTCTGACATTTCTAACCACCGGTACAGTTTGGGGAAAATTTAAACGTGAAGCATGCTGACAGAAGCTGATAGAACGACTTTGGAGAGCGGTTTACCAACAGCAGCAAAGCTGAATATGAAAATAGTCAGTTCCTAGCATTTCTTCAACTAGGAAAAAGTTCAGAAAAACTCTTGCACTCATACACCACAAAGCATATATAAATATATTCTCTTATTTGTGAGCAGTATATAAAAGAAAATGCAACCATCCTAAATCATTGCTACTTCAAGTGCCTAGTACTGCCTACTACGATCACATTAAGGGGAGAGGAATAGTGGGAGTCTTCTGCTTGAGTTCTCCCACCACCATCTGTTTCTCACCTTGGTTTGTCACTGATATGATGTAATACTGTATAGAAATTAAAATAAACTAGAATATGTATGTATATTTTTAAATATAAAAATTATAATGAACTGTTTCTAGATTTTTGTTTTACAATTATGTTATAAAAGGAAATATGTACACAGTTTAACAAAATAGAAAGTTAATTTTAATAGAGAGTATTAGAGGGGAATAAGACAAGGAAAGGGGAAAAGTGACTTTAACTGAATTTATAATGTATTATTTAAAAATGATTTGAAGTAAATGTAAAATATAGGATGTATAAAAATCTCAAACTTTTATAAAATATATATTTACTTCTCAACACAGTGTCTATTTCAAACTTTTTGTTTTATGATCCATTTTTCTGCACTTGTCGATTTATTTTACAAAAATTACTATTAGATATAAAAAAGGAAGGAAACAACAGTTTATGACATATGAATTCTGCCATGATTATTACCATTCTTCCTTTGCTTTTGTAGGGTAACTGGTAACTAGATGATAATTATCACTTCTACCCAAAGATATTATTTTAACAAATTGTCATACAGTTACATTTTTCATCAAAATTTGCAAGTGAAAAAATAATTAGTAAAAGCATTTTAATTATATTACATATTATAGATTAATATTTTAAAACCACTACAAACTTATATCTACAATAATATTTTTAAGATACAAAAAATGGCATTGTTTTGGATGTCCAAAAGAAAAGTTAATACTTAAAAAGCTACAGTAGTAGTTTTAGTGCTAGAAGGTAAAAAACAAATTTGCTTTGCAAATTTTCTCTTGTAATATTGATAAAATTACAAAACCTTGGTTATCCTGAAGAAATAGTCAAGAAAGGTATTATCCTTTAACAAACAGAGATATATATGAACTATCTGACACTTTCCATTATTATTTTATTTAAATTTTATTCAATTAAATAGTAGATGGCAACTAGAACTTTGTATTTTAATTAAGTAATATTATGTTCCCATATAATGAAATCAGCAGATGTTCTCTATTTAGGGGACAGCGATAAGGAATTAAAGAAACAGAGAAAAGTGATGAGGAATACAACATAACATAAGGTATAAAAGTGTCATGTCTATCTAATCCATTGTTTTTCTAATACTGCATTTATAAATCTGAGTACTGATATTAAAGCTAGATTAATAAAAATGAGCAGTGTAATTTATTTTATAAGGAATGAATTTTGGGGTGTTTTTAAATAAAAGAATCATTGTAAAAATTCTAGAAATTATATAATGCCATATTTACAAAGTTATTTCAATTTTCTGGTTTTAAAAATCCTTAGAGTGCTGTTTTTAAACTTTATGTCTGTTCTTTTTGTTCTTTTCCATTAGATAAAAAGGATCTTTTCTCAAATGCAGGTAAAACAAAACAGGACACTACCATTTTGTGCAGTTTAAATTTAAATTTACTGCAACATTGCTGCCTATGTTGATTATTTTCAGAATGGAATGTTCCAGTTTTACCTGTTTAGGGTTATCAGAGTATCGTTATTTCTAAAATGTTAAAAAGAGTATCAAATTGTTCTTTTACATGCTAAAAAACCTTTTCTGATGGTACCCTTTCCAAACGATTCTGCCATTGTTATGATTTTCGTGAAGTGCCTCAATGCATGGCCACACATGAAGTACGATTTCGACAATTCTGTTTATTGATAAAAAGGAGTATAAATAGTGCCAACCTCTGGAAAATTATGAAGCCATTCAAGTCCATTTTTGTCATCTTCAGTTATTTCCATTCCAGATTTTAAGTGTCAAAGAACTAAAAGCCATTCTCCTTTCTTCTCAATGAAAGAGAAACATTTCCTTTGGACTGACTTTAGATGTAGAATGGGGCCAAGTTCAAGGAAACAATCTCTCCTCCATCCCCACTCTATTTCTATACCATTCAATGCCCACACCACTCAAAGGTAGTAAGGATGAGATTTGGCTCTTTGTTATCTACACTTAGAGCATGTCTTTCAACCATAGGATTTTACTAATGAAAGGCTGAAAATGTAAATTCCCAGGACATTCTAAAAAATGATTTTCGGTCAAAATGCTATTAACAAGCTGGTAGTCATTTTCTGCTGCCTTAAGCAACCAGGGAAATTAAAATAGGTAGAGGGCAACTATAGTAAAGGACCCTACAGGGAGCTGGGGAGCCATGGGAATAGCAAAGAGAAAGATCCTGAATGGAGCAGAATAAAAAATAATGATAATCATAAGAGTAATAGCTAACACATAATGCTTAATTTGTGCCCAGTATTGTTTTAAGTGCTTTGTATAGTTACTTAATTCTCACACCAATACTCTGAAGTATGGAGTATGATTATCCCCATTATACAGGTGAGAAACTAAGGCATAGTGGGGACGTTTAACTTTCCAAAGTTCACAGCTTGTGTGAATATTTCATTGGAGGCCTGTGCAGACCAAAGACCCAAGTTATTAGAAATATGATTTAAATAAACTTATTTTTCAGTCTGTTGAGTTTACAAATGATAATTATGATCACTACTTAATATGTGATTTCAAAGATCATTGGAGTAGTAACAGCAGCAAACATTTGTTGAAGGCAGACTATTTATGATGTGTTGTTTTAAGTGCTTTTCATGTATTATCTAGCTTAATCATCATGAAAACTTTTAAAAAAGAAAACTAGTATTATTATCCCATTTTTATATATGAGAAAACAGAAGATGGAGATTAATTACTTTGTTGAAGGTTACACAGAAAGCAGAGGATCCAACCCCACGAGGATCAGCTGTGGAGCTGTGACTCTGTGCCCATATGCTGCAGAGTATATAACCTGAACAACAAAGTAAGAAAAAAAATGTTTTTAATTGCATGAAAACAATAGTAATTATTAACATTTATGTGAGCTGATTATGGTGTCTCCTTAAGTACTATAGATAATAGTGACAATTATCTGTATTAACTCATTTTGCCATAGGATTTGTTTGATTAACAACATAAAACTATTCATGAAAATTCAGCCTTTATTGTTTGGAAATCTTTTATCCTGTCACCTGTTTACAACACAATTTCTAGAATCTGAGGAAACTTGCATAGGTCCTATTCATTTACAGTAGCTATGTACTGGGGTCCTCCTAAAGCAAGAAACAATAATTACTGAGTATCCCCAGTACATTTCTTCCTTAAAGCAATTCCTCATCACTTGCCCCATAATGTTATTCTAATGTATGTTTGCTAGTTCCTTGCTAGTATTTTTATTCCACTGGCATAACTTTTTAAAAATTAATAATTTATGTTTTAGAACAGTTTAAGATTAACAGCAAAACTGAGGAGTAGATACAAAGATTTCCAATATAAAACCTGCCTCCACAAATGCATACTGTCCCCCACTATCAATATCTCACATGAGTGGTATATTTGTTACAATTGATGAGCCTACATTGACACATAGTAATTACCCCAAATCCATAGCATAAATCAGGGTTCACTTTTGGTGTTTTGCACTCTGTGGGTTTAGACAAACACTTAATGACAAATACATAAATCCATCATTATGGTATTATATAGAGTATTTCACTGTCCTAATAATCCTCTGTGGCCACTTGTATACATCCTCCCTACCTCAGCCCCTAGAAACCACTGATCTTTTTTACTGTCTCTAAGTTTTGCCTTCTTCATAAAGTCATAGTTAAAACCAAACATAATGTAGCCTTTCAAATTGGCTTATTTCACTTAGTAGTATGCTTTTAAACTTCTTTCATGTATTGTTATAGTTTGACAGCTCAATCCTTTTTAGTGCTGAATACTATTCCATTGTCTTAATGTACCACAGCTTGTTTATCCATTCACCTACTGAAAAACACCCTGGTTACTTTCAAGTTTTGGCATTTATAAATAAAGTTGTTATAAACATACTTGTACATATTTTTGTGTAAACATAAATTTCTATCTCCTTTGAGTAAAAAGAAGGAACATGGTTACTGGATCATGTAGTAGGGACATCTTTAGTCTTGTAAGAACTACCTCTTAATTCCAAACTGACTAACATTTCGCACTCCTATTTTTTGCCATTGTCATACAGATGTTGGATATTTTTATGTTTGCAGTAACATTTCCTTGGTTTTTTATTGTATTTTTTCCATTAGCATTTACCCCCCTAACTCCCTCTTTCACTTACACCTACCTCTACCCTCACATAATTATCAATCTGTTATCTGTGTCCATGAGTCTTTTCTTCTGTTCAATTCCTCTACCTCTAAACCCCTCCCCGGGAGCTGCCAGACCCTGCTCTCTATGAGTCTGTCTCTATCTTGCTGGTTAGTTCAGTTTGTTCATTAGATTCCACATATAAGCTAAATTATATGGTATTTGTCTTTATCTGACTGGGTATTTCACTTAGCATAATGTTCTTAAGGTCCATCCATCCTGTAGCAAAAGATAATTTTTTCTTCTTTTTCACAGCCAGGTAGTATCCCATTGTGTAAATGTACCATAGTTGTTTTATCCACTCATCTATTGATGGACACTTGGGCTGCTTCTAAATCTTAGCTATTGTAAGGAATACTGCAATGAACATATAGATGCTTAAATTCTTTTGAATTAGTGTTTCGGGTTTCTTTGGATAAATTATTTGAGGTGGAACTGCTGGGTTATAAGACAGTTTCATTTTCAAATTTTGAGGTAACTCCATATTAATTTCCATAGTGGCTGCACCAATGCATTCTCACAAACAGTGCAAAAGGGTTTCCCTTTCTTCACATCTTCACCAGCACTTGTTTGTTGATTTACCAATGATAGTCATTCTGACCAGTGTGAGGTGATATTTCATTGTGGTTTTAATTTCTATTTCTCTGATGATTAGTGTCATTAAGCATCTTTTCATATGTCTATTGGCCATCTGTATGTTCTCTTTGGAGATGTGTCTATTAAAGTGCTTTACTCAGTTTTTAATTGGATTTTTTGTTTTCTTGATGTTGAGTTTTATAAGTCCCTTATATATATTGGATATTAACACTTCATCAGGTGTATCAGCAAATATGTTCTCCCATTCTGTGGGTTGTCTTTTTATATTGTTGATTTTTTTTCCTGTGCAAAAACTTATTAGTTTGATGTAGTCTCATTTATTTATGTTTTTCTTTTGTTCCCCTTGCCTGAGGAGATATATAAGAAAAATTATTGTTATAAACAATGTCTGAGGTTTTACTGTCTATGTTTTCTTCTAGGGTTTTTATGGTTTCAAGTCTAACATTTAAGTCTTTAATCCATTTTGAATTTATCCTGAGTGTGGCATAAGTAGGTGGCCTAGTTTTATTTTTATGCACATTTCTGTCCAATTTTCTCAGAAACATTTATTGAATAAACTATTTATAGTCCATTGTATGTGCTTCCTTTCTCTGTCAAATATTAACTGACTATAAAGAGATGGGTTTATTTCTGGGCTCTCTATTCTGTTCCATTTATCCATCTTTATGTTTTTATGCCAGTACTTGTTATGACAGCTGTTTTGATTACTATGGCCTTATAGTATGTAGTGTGACTCCTTCAACTTTGTTCTTTTTCAAGATCACTGTTGCTATTCTAGGATTTTCAAGATTCCACGTAAATTTTTGAAATATTGTTCTAGTTCTATGAAATGCACCATTGGTATTTTGATAAGAATGGTGTCAAATCTATATATTGTTTTGCATAGTTTGGATATTTTAATGATGTTAATTCTTCCTGTCTATGAACACTGTATGTGCTTCCATTTATTTGTGTTTTCTTCAATTTCTTTCTTCAGTCTCTTATACTTTTCCAATACAGGTTTTTTTTTATGACATTGGTTAAATGTATTCTTAGGTGTTTTATTATTTTAGAGGCAACTGTGATTGACATTGTTTTCCATGTTTCCCTTTCACAGAGTTTTTTACTGGCATACAAATATTCAACTTATTTCTGGCTATTAATTTTGTATTCTGCTACTTTACTGAATTCATTTATCAGTTCTAGTAGTTTCTTGGTGGAATTTTCAGGGTTCTCTATGTACAGTATCATGTCATCTACAAATAGTGACAGTTTTACTTCTTCTTTTCCAGTTTGAATGCCAATTTGAAAGGTCCAACTTTATTTCTTCTTCTTATCTAATAGATATGGCTAGGATTTCCAGTATTATATTGAATAAGATAGGTGAAAGTCAATATTCTTGTTTTGTTCCCAATCTTAAGGGGAACTCTTATAGTTTTGGCCTGTTGAGTATGACATTGGTAGTGGGTTTGCCATATATGGCTTTTATTATATATAGGTATGTTCCCTTTTTATTCTCACTACGCTGAAAGTTTTTATCATAAATCAGTGCTGGATTTTATCAAATGCTTGTTCTGCATCTATTGATGTCATCACATGCTGTTTATTCTTCATTTTGCTTTTGTGGTGATCACGTTTATTTATTCATAAATGTTCAAACAACCTTGCATCCAAGGAATAAATCCCGGTTGATCATGATGTATGGTCTTTTTGATGTATTGCTGTGTTGAGTTTGCTAATATGTTGTTGAGGATTTTAGCATCTATGTTCATTAGAGATACAGGCTTATAATTTCCTTTTTTATAGTGTCTTTATCTGGTTTTGGAATTAGAATAATGCTGGCCTTGTAAAATTAGCTCAAGAGTTTTCCTTCTCTTGAATTTTTTGAAATAAGTTGAGAATGAGAGGTGTTAGTTCTTCCTAGAATGTTTGGTAAAATTCACTTGTGAAGCTATCCACTCTAGACTTTTACTTGTTGGGAGTTTTTTTGTTACTGCTTCAACTTACCTAGATATAATCTGTCTACTCAAATTCTCTGATTCTTCCTAATTTAGTTTGATTTTATGTTTCTAGGAATTTATCCATTTCATCCAGGTTGTCCAATAATTTCTTCATAATATTTTCTTACAGTCCTATGTATTTCTTTGGTGTCAGTGTTTTTTTCTCCTCTTTCATTTCTGATTTTATTTATTTTTGTCCCCTCTCTCTTTTTCTTAATGAATCTGGTTAAAAGTTGGTCAATTTTGTTTATATTTTTAAGGAACATCTTTTGCATTCATTGACCTTTTATATTTTATAGATTTTATTTTATTTATTTCTTCTCTAATCTTTATTATGCCATTTCTTCTGCTTAATTCAGGCTTTAATTTTTGTTCTTTTTTAAGTTCCTTTAAGTATAATGTTAATTGTTTATTTCAGCTCTTTCTTGTTTTTTTGACATGCACCGTTAATGCTATGAATTTCCCTCTGGAACTGCTTTCTTTGTTCCTACATATTTTTGTTGCCATGTTCTCATTTTCATATTTTTCAAGGTATGTTTTGATTTCTTCCTTGATCTTTTTGTTGACCCATTCATTGTTTAATAACTTGTTGTTTGGCTTCCATATCTCTGTTTATTTTTCAGATTTTCTCTTGTCATTGATTTCTAGTTTCTTAGCATTATGGTCAAAGAGGATGCTTGATATGATTCCTTTTTTCTTCCATTTATTGAGAATTGTTTTGAGTCCTAACATGTGGTCTATCCTAGAAAACATTCTTTGTACAGTCTAAAAGAATCTATCTGAGGTCTGTCCAGAAGGTATCCAGCCAAGTAATATGAAAATAGGGACATTTACTGAAGATACAGGATACAAAAAACATTGTATATTGGACAATGACACCTCAGTCCCCTTCAAAGTAGGCACCTTGGGACCTCACACAGTTTTCCCAGTGTCTCTTCCACTGTTCAAAACACTCTGCAAAATCCTTTGTTGGAATCACCATCAGCTGCTTCATTAAATTTTCCTGAATCTCATCAGTGGTCTAAAATCACATCCCTTTCAAAGGTGATTTTAGTTTTGGGAAAAGACAGAAATTGCAGGGCACCAAATCTGGGCTGTAGTGTGTCTCAGTCATCTGAGTGATCTGATGTTTCACCAAACACTCTGCAAGAAATGTAATTCATGAATGGACATGTTGTCATGATGAAGCTGTGAATATCCTGGTTGCTCATAGCTGCAGCTATTTTTGTCATGTTGCATCTCTCAACCAATGAAGAACATTGATGTAGTTCTCCTTATTCATTGTTTTTCCTGGAGGATATATTCATGATGGACAACAGCTTCCCAATTAAAAAAACAAAAAAACAAAAAAAAACACAGTTAACATGATTTTTATTTTTCTGCAACTTTGCTGTACCTTTTTTCTGCATAGAGAATGAGGTGAATTTCATTGGGATGACTGCACCTTAACTTCCAGACCATAGCCATAGACCCAGGATTCATCCCCAGGCTCTTCTCGAGGAAATCTGGTTCATTGGTAGTGGTTTTAATCAAGTTATTAGCAACTGCAGTACAAGGTTCCTTCTGCTATGATAGCAGAAGCCATGTAATAAATTTTGCCACAACACATTTCATGCCAACATACTATATCAAAACCGCAGACACAGTAGTTTTTAGAATCCCCAGATCAGCTTCTATGGAGTTCTCACACTGTCAGTCACCAATCTGTGTCATTGCAGCTGATACACATTAAACATTCTCAGATGTTATGTTTGTTGTGGGCCTTCCAGAATGTGGGTCACTTTAAACAGATTCTTGACCATCTCTGAAGTGTCTGTGCCACAGTTTTATTGTACTATATTCACTGCATCATCCCCTAAAACCTTCTGAATCATCCAAATAGTGGAATGATTCTCATGGAGGAATATTCAAGCTTAACGCAAAATTTGATGCAGATTCTTTGTTCTACTTGCTCAGTAATTTTTAATTCCATGGCCACATAGTACACATGTTCATTTAAAGATATCTACCACGGCCAATGACTAGTACAGTGAAGTCATCATTGTTCATACAGGTGCTTTCCAGTCCACTCTCTTTGGCTGCCAGGTTACATTGATGTTGCACAAACCATTCTCGTTATAATAACAATGGCTGGACTTCTTCCAGACAGACCTCATATTCTGCTGCTCTGGGGAGAAGAGCTCTGAAGATATCGATTAAATCTTTTTTCTATCTAAAGTGTCATTTAAGGTCACTGTCTCCTTATTTATTTTCTGTCTGGAAGATCTATCCATTGAAGTCAAGAAAGTGTTAAAATTCTGCACTATGACTGTATTTCTGTCCATCTCTTCCTTTATATCCATCAAGATTTGCTTGACATCTTTAGGGGGTCCTATGTTGGATGCATAAATGTTTACCAAGATTATGTCTTCTTGATGGATTGTTTCCTTTATCATTATGTAATGTCCTTCTTTGTCTCTTACTATAGCCTTGATTTTAAAGTCTTTTTGGTCAGATATAAATATTGCCACTTCAGATTTTCCTTTCTTTTCCATTATTATAAAACATCTTTTTCCATTACTCTACTCTTACACTGTGTATATCTTTCATTCTGAGGTAGGTCTCTTGGAGACCTCATTTTTTATTCATTCAGCTACCCTATCTCTTTCGATTGGTACATGTAAGCTATTTACACCTAAAGTTATCATTAATAGATACACATTTGTTGCCATTTTAAAATATTTTTCCTTTTTTTTCCTTTTCTTTTTTCTTCTTATTCTTCAAAAGTAAGCCATTTATCATTTGTTGTAATACTGGTTTGGTGGTACCAAACTCCTTTAACTTTTTCTTTTCTGGGAAGCTCTTATTTCTCTTTCAATTTTAAATAATAGTTTTGCTGGGTAAATTAGCCTTGGTTTTAGGTTCTTGCTTTTCATCACCTTGAATATTTCATGCCAATCCCTTCTGGCCTGAAATGTTTCTGTTGAAAAATCATATGACATATAATGGGAGCTCCCTTGTATGTAACTAATTGCTTTTCTCTTGCAACTTTTAAGATTCTCTCTTTGTATTTAAGCTTTGCCATTTTAGTTATTATGTATCATTGTGTGGTACTGTTTGTGTCCATGTTGTTTGGGACTCTATGTGCTTCCTGTTCTTGTGTGTCTTTTTTCCTTCACCAGGTTAGGGAAGTTTGGGGTCATTATTTCTTCAAATAGGATCGTGATCTTTTGCTTTATCTCTTCTTTTTCTGATATCCCCTTTATGTGGATATGTTGCACCTCATATTTTCCCAAATGTCCTTATACTTTTCAATTTTTAAATTATTTTTTTCTTTTTCCTGCTCTACTTGGTTTGTATTTTACTACCTTGTCTTCCAAATCATTGATTTGATTATCTCCTTTATCTAATCTTCTATTTAGTCTTTCCAGTGTATTATTTATTTCATATGTTGCACTCTTTATTTCTGGTCATTTTTTTTATGGTTTCTATGTCCTTTTTCATGCTGTTGAGCATCCTTATAATCATTACTTTAAACTTTATATCTGATAAATTTCTTGTCTCCATTTCATTCAGCTCTTCTTTTGGAGAACTCTCTTGTTCTTTCATTTGGGGCCTGTTTCTTTGTCTTCCCATTTTCGCTGTCTCTTTGTGTTTGTTTCTATGTATTAGGTATGTCTGCAAAGACTCTGGTACAGACTTTTGTTGGTCACTGCCTGTGCTTGTCCCTGGGCTACCTCTTTGGATCTGTCAGTGATCCGCAGCTTGTGGCTTTTCTCTGCTAGGCCTGTTTGTGTGCAGAAAGAACCAAGCTGCACACCAAGGCTGGCTTTTTCTCCTCCTGAGGAAGTATCAGCTAATGTTGAAAAGCTCCCAGAGATCTGCCACTATCTGCAGGCTTTGTATTAAACTTAATCTCTGAGAGTGGCTCCAGCTACACTCCTCAGCATCGGATTTAAGCTCCAGAGTGTGGACCTATTGCTCCCCACCAGACTAATGATGCATAGAGGGGAGTGCGGTACCCAAGAAAGATGACTTCTGAAATATGGCAATGACTAAACCCAGTGATCCTGGTGGCTGACCCTTCAACTTTCTCCCCAGAGCCATCAAACTCAGACTCTCTTCATGTGGCTCTAGTCTGCTCTGCCCTTCCTCTCCTGGAGCCAAGGGTAAGTGACTACAAATGAAATTTTGTGCATTGGCTCTTTAACAACCTCTCTGTGTCTCTGACTCTCCCTGGCAGACAGAAACTCCACTGCTTTTCATAGCTGGATATTTTTTTGGTTCCTTTCCTGGTTCTGGTGCTCTACGCTGAGGAGCCCAGGGTGGGGGATAGATCCTACATCACTCAGGAATGAACCCCTCATCTGCTGAATTATCCCTCTGGAATTTTAGTTGTCACCTATGGGAACCTAGCTCGCCCTCTCATGACTCTACACTTTCTACCAGTCTTTTGTGGTTATGCGGTTTCTTCAATAAGTCCTTAGTTGTAATGTTCCTCTCTAGCTCATGTTCAGTTGGTTATTCAGAATGTTTTTTCTGTAATTTAGTTGTAATTTCAAGTTGGTTCCCGGAGGAAGTTAGTGTAGCTTCCTCCTACTCTTAATGCCAACTTGGATCTTTTGCCTCCCATTGTTTTTATCTGCATTTCCTTAATGACATCATGTGAACCATCTTTTCACATGCATATTTTCATCTGTATATGGTTTTTGGTGAGTTGTTATTTGATGTCTTTGGTTCATTGAGCTGTTTTTATTATTAATTTTAAGATATGTTTTTATATATTTTGGACAACAGTCTTTTATCAGATGTGTTTGGTAAATACATTCTCCCAATCTGTGCCTTGTTTTCTCATTCCCTTGCCATCGTCTTTTACAGAGAAGTTTCCAATTTTAATTGAATCCAATTTTCCATAATTTATTTCATGGATTATTCCTTGGTATTGTATCTAAAAAAATCATCACCATATCCGAGGTAAACTAGGTTTTCTTCTATGTAATATTCTAGGAGTTTTATAGTGTTGCATTTTACATTTATGTCTGTGATCCCCATTGAGTTAATTTTTGTGAAGTTTCTAGATCTGTGTCTAGGTTCCTTCTTGTTGGGGGACTTTAACGCAGCCCCCCCCAGTCCGCCACGGATGAAGGCCATCCATGGCGATGGTGGCTCGAAGCCTCTGGCCCATTCAGGTCCCTGTTCGGGCGCCAGATGTCAGGGAGCTTTAATGCAGCCCCCCGGTCTGCCATGGATGAAGAATAAGACTACCAAGACATGATCTGCTTGGGGAGGAAAGGTGGCCTCTTCTCTCAAAGGAGAAGAGCCTTGAGCCTTTCCCTCCATGGGCTTTTATTAGGTTCATTCACATAGGAATGCAGATAAAGCTCATCAATCATTGTCAGCCAGTAAGGGTTAAACAATACAGGATTTACAGAGAGCTTCCAGGGCTTAGTCTGAGCTACAGCCAATCAGCTAGAGGGCCATAAAACTTTAGGGCCAGACCCATCTCAGGTCTGGACCCTTATCTTTTAAGCTGAGGGTACAAATTAAGTAGGTTTCACAGGAATGTACGTATTTTCCTTAGGCCTGATTCTCCAGGGAATCCACCCCTCCCAGCACAAGACTGCACCGCCCTCTGTTATGGCTTCAGGCTCAAGTCAGACAGGGAAGTAAAGCAGCCAAGAGATTAGGAGACTTCTTGCAGACAGAATGAGGACTCAGGCTATTTCAAAGCCAAGGGGCGAGGGTCCATCACCCCCTTTTGCCATAGCTCCCCGAGTCCTTCCCTGCGAGCTTATCCCTGGTGACCAGAGCCTGTCTTAGGTTGATCCTCCCTTGAGGATTCTTACCCGTCATTGGCTAACTGGCCATGCTCAGGGCCAAGCAGGGTGAAGTGGGCAGAGGTGGCACTTCTGCCAGGGAGATAAGCTTTGTCTCCTTCATGGCTTATGGTCCCAACTCTGACTCAGCCTTAACCATGGGGGGTTACAGCCTCTGAAACCAGGCAGGGCGGTTCCCAACACCTTCTTTTATATGTGATGTCCAATTGTTCCAGGACCATTTGTTGTGACTATGTTTATTTCTTTTTATTACATTTGCTCCTTCATCAAAGGTCTATGTATGGGCTGGCTGTTTTGTTCCATTGATATTTTTATGTCTCTTTTCTTTAGCCAATTTGTATGATTTCTGTAGTTTTTTAGCAAGCTTTGAAATCAGATTGTGTCAGTACTTGATCTCTGTTCTTCTCCTTCAATATCATGACTAGTTTGCATCATTTGTCTCTTTATATAAACTTTAAAATCAGTTTTTTAATATCCACAAAATAACTTGCTTGGACTTTGATTTGAATTTCATTACATCTATAGGTCAGGTTAGAAAGAACAGACATCTTAACAATATTGATTCTTCTTATCATGAACATGGAATATCTCTGAATTCATACAATTCTTTGATTTTGTTCATCAGTTTTGTAGTTTTCCCATAGATGTTGTGTCTATTTTATTAGATTTATACCAACGTATTTTATTTTGCGAGGTGTTATTATAAATGGTATCGTGCTTTTAATTTCAAATTCCACTTGTGCATTGCTAGTATAGAGAAAATCAATTGACTTTTGCATACTGACTTTGAATCCTGCAACCATGCTTTAATAACTTAATAGTTAGAGATTTTTACTTGATATTTTTCAGACTGTTGACATAAAAGATCATGTCATCAGTGCCCAAAGACAGTTTTATTTCCTCCTTCCCAATCTATATACATTTACATCATTTTTTGTCATATTGTTTTATGTAGAACTTTCAGTACAATGTTAAAAAAGTGTAGTCAGAGGGGACATGCCATTAATTTTTAACGAGTCAATAATGGAATCAGTGGATCATTGGCCAAATCAGGTGTCCTCTCACAAGATCAACTTATTTGTGTCTAAATTACATCATAATATGAATTATATTGAATTTTTTCTGAAGGACTGAATGAAAGAACATATAAAAAGCACTTGGGTGCACAATTGTGATCAATTATTGTTTTTAAAAATAATTTTGTTGAGTTTTTCACTATAAAAATGGTATATAAATAATATATTTTGTTTTGGAAAAATGGAGAAAAGCTTATAAAGGGAATAAAAATCCCCTTTTTTTTCTTGTTAATATTCTCTAATTTGTTTTTCCTTTTTTTATTTTATTGATTCTAGAAAGAAGGTAAGGGAGGGAGAAAGAGATTGAGAGAATCATCTACATGAGGGAGAACCTGGATAGGTTGCCTCTTGCATGTGTTCGAACTGGGGACTGAACCCATAACGCAGCCATGTGCCCTGACCAGGAATCAAACCCACAAACTTTCTGTTTCTGGCAACGCCCAACCAACTGAACCATGCCAGCCAGGGCTATAACCCACTATTTGAGTCCCATTTCTTCCAAGATAAAGTGTAAGCTTCTCAGCATGACCTTAAAAATCTTGATATGATCTTTATTCTGCTTACATCTTTAGCTTCAATGCTTTCAAGTTTTTATATATGTCATGCTATATTTTGCCACAGAACTGACTCAATTTCAGCACCCAGCTCATATGTTGCTATCTTTTAGACTCAAGCCTGATTAAGTCTCAAGGAGCTTCCTTGGCGCCATGTTGTGACATTCTATGTTGTAATTCTCTGTTTACTTGTGTGTCTTCTCTTTTAAAACTTTAAACTCCTGGAGGAAAGTAGTGAGGTTCACTGTTATATCCTCAGCAGAAATCACAGTGTGTGTTTAAAAATAACTTTTACTATTACTACCAGACCTATCTATCTTAACAATAAGAGGTATTTCTTTCATAGGTTTTGGATGTGTGTTCTATACATAGGTAGGTATCTTGACAAATCATAATGATAACTTAGAAATGTTGAACAGAGGAATGGTGCAGTTTTGACCTAACTAGAAAAAAATATTTTTAAAAGGATCTGGCAAAAATTTCATAGAGGCATATTGTCACAAAGACACTGTAGTAAATTTGAGAGGTCTTCTAGGAAATACATAAACAACTGAGGTCCTTTATTTTGATACGGCTTAGTCAATCTACACAATGACAGATGGGCTAGACTTGCCTCCTTTTAACTGCGTATTCATCACTTACTCCAAATATGTGGAACAAAAAAACATTTCTCATATTGTTTCTCATGTTGTGCTTTTATCCTTCCCCTCTCCTTTTTCTCTTATATTAAACTTGTTTCCTTTTGTTGGATAAGATCAATCTATGGATTTATCTGCCTTTTATGTGAATAAAGAGCATGCTGGTAATGAGTTTGATATGTTGAGCACACTCTTTTTCTTTTTGCTACTTGATTTATCCTAGAATGACAGTGATAACAGGAACTAATGTTTATGTTTTATTTCTTCTTCCATTTCTAATAGTTTATAATTTATATCATAAGTTAGCATTTTTTGTTACGTAAACATTCTTAGCAGTTATAAGGGCTGCCTGGAAGATTATAGTACATTTTATCAAATATAAAATAACCATTTTGTTTGTTTTTATGGTTTCCATCTTGAATTTTCTGTCTGACATTTGCATTGTATCTTCCCCTTTATTTTTTCTATGTCTGATCTATGTTAATCATTCTTTCAGTTACTCTTATTTTTATGTTAAAATATAATCATTAGGATTTTTATATTCTTTAATTTTAAATGCTCAATACTCTTATTTCAGAGTATAAATCGGATATGATTGAGAGTAGTTTCAATTTTTTTATTGTTGTTCAATTACAGTTGTCCCCATTTCCCCCCAATTACTCTCCCACACCCTACCCAGCCCCACCTCTGACATTGAATCCTCCCCTCCCATTGTCTTTGTCCATGGGTCCTTTATACATGTTCCTTGACCTTTTTCATCTCAAGAAGTATTTTCTTTGCTTTTAGGTTTCACTCTAATTTGGAAAATAATTATTCTGTATTTTGATTCAAATAACCCTGGACTCCACTTTAAGCAAGTTGTAAAAATTAGTAAGCTTTTATTTCTTTCACACTCAGATCTGCAAGTCTTTACTAAAATTATCAGAAGTTACAAATCATAGTTATTATTGATAACTTCTATTTCAAGTGTCATTTTACCATGAATTTGAGTTGCATCCAAAATAGAAACAATTATTTAGATGATCTATATATTGAATTTTAAAAAAGATTTTATTTATTCATTTTAGAGAGAGGGGAAGGGGGGAGAAAGAGAAGGAGAGAAACATCAATATGTGGTTGCCTTTTGTGTGCCCCTACTTGGGACCTGGATTGCAACCTAGGCATATGCCCTGACCGGGAATCTAACAGGTGACCCTTCGGTTTGCAGGCCAGCACTCAATCTACTGAGCCACACCAGCCAGGGCTATATTCAATATTTTTAATGCTCAAAAGTGTTTGCATCACCAATGTTCTCATTTTTTATTTGCTAATCCTTGTATTTCATTTACTTTAGTTCATCCAAACCCAATTAAGCTTGGGTGTCATATTTGCTTATTCCTTAAATGTTGGACAATATATTTTTGCTTCTTTTACCAATGAATATTATTTGGTTAAATAATATTACACTCAGTCCTCTAAAAGTTTAAAAATACTCGTTATAACAGTGTATACTATAATTTTTGGAATATTGAACTATTTGAAAAGAAAACTTGAATTTACAATGTACTTTCATAGAATAAATGCCAAGAAATGTTATCCTATATCAAGACTACAGACCAATGTTTCATATTTTATATAATAGATTTTATATGTTTATAATAACTATGACCTGAAACAATGAAGGATTGACAACAAATATTTTTCACAATATGGAGTATTGATTTTGGAAAATAATGTTTGTGATAACTATAAGTTTCATGTCTATATTAAAATTTTATATTTCTAATTTATATACACTTAAATAAATTCTTCCAAGATTAATTTTAAGGGTAAAAGAAATAATTAAATTTTTCACAGATAGCCGTGGCTGGAGTGGCTTAGTGGGTTGAGCATGGGCCTGTGAACCACAGGGTCGATGGATCCACTCAAACTGAGGACACATGCCCAGATTGCGATTGAGGTCCTCAGTGGGGGGGTACATGAGAGGCAACCACATATTGATGTTTCTATACCTCTCTCTCTCCTTCCCTTCCCCCTCCCTAAACATAAATAAATAAAATTTTTTGTTCTTCTTTCTTTTCTTTTCTTCTTCTTCTTTAAAAAAATTTTATTGTTATACAATTACAGTTGTATGCCTTTTATCCCCATCCCTCCACCCACCCCAGCCAAAAAACCCCTCCCTACCCCACCTTCAACCTCACCCTTGATTTTGTCCATGTGTCCTTTATAGTAGTTCCTGTAATTCGCTCATCTCACTGTCCCATCCCCACTCCCCTCTGACCATTGTTAGATTGTTCTTAACTTCAATGTCTCTGGTTATATTTTGTTTGCTTTTTTCTTCTATTGATTATGTTCCAGTTAAAGGTGAGATCATATGGTATTTGCCCCTCACTGCCTGGCTTATTTCACTTAGCATAATGCTCTTCAGTTTCATCCATGCTGTTGCAAAGGGTATAAGCTCCTTCTTTCTCTCTGCTGTGTAGAATTCCATTGTGTAAATATACCATAGTTTTTGGATCCACTCATTAGCTGATGGGCACTTAGGTTGCTTCCAGTACTTGGCTATTATAAATTGTGCTGCTATGAACATTGGGATGCACAGGTTCTTTTGGATTGGTGTTTCAGTGTTCTTAGGGTATAATCCCAGCAGTGGAATTGCTGGGTCAAAGGGCAGTTCTATTTTTAGTTTTCTGAGGAAATTCCGAACTGATTTCCACAGTGGCCTCACCAGTCTGCATTCCCACCAGCAATTTACTAAGGTTCCCTTTTCTCTGCATCCTCTCCAACATTTCTTTGTTGATTTATTTATGTTGGCCACTCTGACAGGTGTGAGATGGTACCACATTTTGGTTTTAATTTGCATCTCTCTGATGGCTACTAATGCTGAGCATCTTTTCAAATGTCTCTGGGCCCTCTGTAGGTCTTCCTTGGAGAAGTGCCTGTTCAAGTCCTTTGCCCATTTTTTAATTAGGCCATTTGTCTTCCTGGAGTGCAGTTGTGTGAGTTCTTTGTATATTTTGGAGATCAGGCCCTTGTCTGAGGTATCATTGGCAAATATGTTTTCCCATACTGTTGGTTCTCTTTGTATTTTAATGCTGTTTTCTTTAACCATGCAGAAGCTTTTTATTTTGATGAGGTCCCATTTGTTTATTCCTTCCTTTATATCTCTTGCTTTAGGGGACATGTCTGTGAGGATATTGCTGCGTGGAATGTCTGAGATTTTCCTCCTGATGTTTTCTTCTAGGACTTTTATGGTGTTACAACTTATATATAAGTCTTTTATCCATGTTGAATTTATTTTTGTGTATGGCATAAGTTCGTGATCAAGTTTCATTTTTTTGCATGTAGCTGTCCAGATATCCCAACACCATTTGTTGAAGAGACTGTTTTTGCTCCATTTTATGTTCCTGACTCCTTTGTCAAACATTAATTGACTGTAAAGACTTGAGTTTATTTCTGGGCTCTCTGTTCTGTTCCATTGGTCTATGTGCCTGTTTTTATGCAAGCACAGTGGCCTTGTAATACAGTTTGATATCAAGTATTGTGATCCCTCCTGCTTTGTTCTTCTTTCTCAAATTTGCTGCAGCTATTTGGGGTTATTTATGGTTCCATATGAATTTCTGAAATCTTTTTTTTATATCTGTGAAATGTGTTGTGGGTACTTTAAAAGGGATTGCATTGAATCTATAAATCGCTTTGGGTAACTTGGCCATTTTTATTATGTTAATTCTTCCAATCCATGAGCATGGTACATGCTTACATTTGTTTGTGTCTTCCTTAATTTCTTTCTTCAATGTTGTGTAGTTATCTGAGTACAGGTCTTTTACATCCTTGGTTAGGTTTATTCCTAAGTACTTTATTTTTCTTGTTGCTATATCAAATGGGATTTTTTCCAGATTTCTGTTTCTGCAGTTTTGTTGTTAGTATACAGGAATGCCCTTGATTTCTGAGTATTGACTTTGTACCCAGCTGTTTTGCCAAATTCATTAATTGGGCCAAGTATTTTTTGGTGGAGTCTATAGGATTTTCCATGTACACTATCATGTCATCTGCAAACAGTGAGATTTCCTCCTTTCCAATTTGGATGCCTTTTATTTCTTTTTCTTGTCTGATTGCTGTAGCTAGGACTTCCAATACTATGTTGAATAGGAGTGGTGAGAGAGGGCATCCTTGTCCTGTTCCTGATCTTACTGGGAAAGCTCTAAGTTCTTGTCCGTTGAGTATGATATTGGCTGTAGGTCTCTCATATATGGCCTTTATTATCTTCAGGAATGCTCCCTCTATTCCCACTTTGCTGAGTGTTTTTATCAGAAATGGGTGCTGTATCTTATCAAATGCTTTTTCTGCATCTATTGATATGATCATGTGATTTTTGTCTTTGCTGTTGTTGATATGATGTATTATGTTTATTGATTTGCGAATATTGTACCATCCTTGCATCACTGGGATGAATCCTACTTGGTCGTGGTGTATGATCTTTTTAATCTTATTGCTGGATGCGGTTTGCTAATATTTTGTTGAGAATTTTAGCGTCTATGTTCATCAGCAATATTTGCCTGAAGTTTTCTTTTTTCTTTGTGTCTTTATCTGGTTTTGGGATTAGGATGATGCTAGCCAAATAAAAAGAGTTTGGGAGTTGTCAATCAGTTTGGATTTTTTCAAATAGTCTGTGAAGGATAGGGGTTAGCTCTTCCTTAAATGCTTTGTAGAATTGTCCCATGAAACCATGTGGTTGAGGACTTTTGTGTCCTGGGAGTATTTTGATTACTGCTTCAATTTTGTTTGCTGCTATTGGTCTGTTCAGGTTTTCTGCTTCTTCTTCATTCAGTTTTGGAGGATTATATTTTTCTAGAAATGTGTCCATTTCACCTAGGTTTTCAAATTTCTTGGCATACAGTTCTTCATAGTAATTTCTTACAATCCTCTGTATTTCTATGGTATCAGTAGTAATATCTCTTCTTTCATTTCTAATTGTGTTTATTTGGATCCTCTGTCTTTTTTTCTTGATGAGCCTACTCAAAGGCTTGTCAATTTTGTTTATCTTTTCAAAGAATCACCTCCTGGATCCATTGATCCTTAGAATTGTGCTTTTAGTCTCTATGTCAGTTAACTCTGCTCTGATATTGCTTATTTCCTTTCTTCTACTTGCTCTTGGCTGTCTTTGTTTTTGTTGCTTGAGTTCTTGTTGGCGTAGGGTTAGGTTGTTTGAAATGTTTCTATGTTTTTAAGGTAGGCCTGTATCGCTATGAACTTCCCTCTCAAGACTTCCTTTGCTGTGTTCCATAGGTTTCGGTTGTTGTGAGTTCATTTTCATTTGTTTCCAGAAAGTTTTTGATTTCTTCCCTAATCTCGTTCTTGACCCATTCATTGTTTAATAGCATGCTATTCAGTCTCCATGATTTTGAGTTTTTTGGGTTTTTTCCTTTTGGATTGGTTTCTAGTTTTAGTCCCTTGTGGTCAGAGAAAATGCTTGATATGATTTCAATTTTCTTGAATTTGCTGTGGCTTGCTTTATGTCCTATCATGTGGTCTATTTTTGAAAATGTTCCATGTACGCTTGAAAAGAATGTGTATTTTGCTTTTTGGGGATGAAAAGCTCTTTCTATATATATCAGTTAAGTCCACTTCATCTAGGATATTGTTAAATGATACAATATCCTTGTTGATATTTTGTTTGGATGATCTGTCCATTTTTGACAGTGTTGTGTTAAAGTCCCCTATTGTAATTGTGTTGATGTCAATATCTTCTTGAAGTCCTCCAAGATTGTCTTTGTATATTTGGGTGCTCCTATGTTGGTTGCATATATATTTACAATGTTTATGTCTTCTTGGTGGATTCTTCCTTTGAGTATTATGAAATAACCTTCTGGGTCTCCCCTTATGGCACTTCTTTTGAAGTCTATTTTGTCTGATATGACTATTGCTACCCCTAATTTTTTTTTTCCTGTCCGTTTGCTTGGAAAATTAGTTCTGAGCCCTTCACTTTCAGTCTGCGTAGGTCTTTTGTCCTGAGGTGGGTCTCTTGTAGGCAGCATATGTGTGGGTCATGTTTTCTTATCCATTCAGCTATTGTATGTCTTTTGTTTGGAGCCTTTAATCCTTTTACATTAAAGGTTATGATCTATAGGTAGTTATTCATTGCCATTTTTTTCATACCTTTGTTTCTCTCTCTCTTTTCCTTCTTTTCCTTAAAGCAGTTCCTTTAGCATCTCTTGCAGAGCTGGTTTGGTGGAGCTGTATTCTTTTAGACTTGTTTTGTCTGGGAAACTCTTTATTTGGCCTTCTATCTTGATTGAGAGCCTTGCTGGGTAAAGTAGTCTTGGTTGCAGGCTTTTGGTTCTCATTACTTGGAATATTTTTTGACTTTCTTTTCTGGCTTGGAGCCTTTCCATTGAGAAGTCAGTTGCTAACCTTATTGGGGCTCCCTTGTATGTTACTTCCTTTTTCTCCCTTGCTGCCTTTAAGATCCTCTCTTTGTCTTGGAAATTTGCCATTTTAATTATGATGTGTCTTGCAGTGGGCCTCTTTGGGTTCCTCTTGCTTGGGACTCTCTGTGTTTCCTGGATTTGGGTGACTTTTTCCCTCATCACATTAGGGAAATTTTCCATCATTACTTTTTCAAACAGGTTTTCTATCCCTTGGTCTTCTTCTTCTCCTTCTGGTATTCCTATTATATGAATATTGTTACGTTTCATGTTGTCCTGCATTTCCCTTATTACCTCTTCATTCTTTCTGAACCTGTTTTCCTTTTCTTGCTCTTTCTGGGTGTTTTTTTCTACTTTGTCCTCCAGCTTGCTGATTCGATCCTCTGCTTCATCAAGTCTGCTTTTCATTCCTTCTACTGTGTTCTTCAATTCAGAAATTGTATTCTTCATTTCCTCTTGGCCCTTCTTGATATTTTCTGTCTCCTTTTTCATGTTGATATAGTTTTCAGTGAGTTCATTGTAATTTCCTTGTAGTTTCTGGTAGTTCTCTGTGAGTTCAGTGAGCTTCCTGATAACCATTGCTTTGAACTCAGTATCTGATAGTTGACTTGCCTCTATTTCAGTTAGCATTCTTTCTGAGGCTTCCTCTTTTCCTTTCATTGGGGGAATGTTTCTTTGTCTTCCCATTGTTTGTGAGACTCTTCTTGTTTGCCTCTGCTTCTTAAATTGATCTGTTCTGACTCCCTTGGTTTATGGTATGAACTTCTATGCTAGAATGCCATTGGGATTCAGTCGTGCTGTCTCCTTAATGTCCTCCGCTCACTTGTCTGGAGCTGTTGTTTATGGGTCTAACAGCCTCTAACTCTGGTCTTTTCAGCATTCCAGGTTTTATTGTCTCACCTATGGGAAATAGAGAAAGAAGAATTAAAAAAGGAGAAGGGAAGAAAGTAAAATGGAAATAGAAAAGGAATGGAAGGAAGAATGGAAGAAGGAATTAAAAATGATCAGACAAAAGATACGAAGAAGGAATTTTAACAAAAATTTAAATAAAAAAATAAATAAAAGGAGGCAGGAAGAAGGAATAAAAAAGTAAAGGATGGAAGGAAGAAGGCATAAAAAAAGAAAGACTGACCGAAAGGAGGAAGGAATTTAGGAGAAGAGGAGGGAAAAAAAAGAGAGAGAAAAGAAAAAAAAAAGTCTTCTGCTGGCTTTAAACAGGTCTGGTTAGTTCTGCTCTTCTTCCTGTCTGTGGAACGGGAGGGGGTGGTTGCAAGGATTGGTTTCACTTTTCTCCCTTCCTGAGCCACACTCTTTACTGTTGTTCAGGCCTCCAGGCCAGTTCCTCAGGTTCCTTCTGCTCACCCCTAAGCCTTTAGTTCACCAATTGTGCTGTCCTTGAGGTGCACCAATTAGGGGCAACTCATACTCCACCTTCTTGCTCTTTGCTGTCTTAGATGCTAGGGGCTCTGGGTGCTCCTTTGGGGTATTTCAGCCCCCTACTGCATCAAGTCTTTCTGGGGACTGCAGTCTCCCCTAGCCCTGCAGCTTCCCTCTGCTGGGTGTTCAGCCTTCCTCCTATAGAGCGAGTAGGCCCTGCAGGGCTCTGTGCACAGGGGCTAGGTGGGAGTTGTTCAGGCCCAGGTGCTTCAGTTGTGGTTGCCGCCCGTAGCCAGGCTGTTGATTGGGTTGAGGGCCGATCCTGGGCTTTGGGTCTGTGTGCCAGGGTAACCAGCATCTGATCTGGGTGTGCACCCACCTGAGGTTTCAGGTGTGGGTGCCCTCTCAGGATTTCAGGAGTGGGTGCCTAGGCTGCTAATCAAGGTGCATGCCCACCCAGGGGCTTTGGGTCAGTGCGCCCAGGCAGCCGATCCGCTGATCTGAATGTACACTGATCCCCAGCCTTGGGCCTGTGTGCCCTGGGCAGCCTGGCTGCTGACCAGGTTGCACGCCCACTCAGGGTTTCAGTTGTGGGCACCCAGTCTGCTGATCTTGGTGTGCGCCAACTGGGATCCAGGTGTGTGCTGGGGCTGCTTATTCCTCGTTCAGTCTAGTGTTTGAGAGGGTAGGGGTGCAAGAGGCCACAGCTGCTGCAGAGAGTTCTAACTAGCTGCTGAGTGCCTCTATTTTCTCTTCGAGCAATTCTCCTATTCAAGCCCCCCTAGCCCAAACAAGCACCTGGCCTCTCACATAGCCCAGCCTGGCTCTCTCCGAAGAATCCTGCAGTAGACCCTGCACCCCAGCAGGGGGCTTCAGCAGCCCTGGTCCCCACACTGGTCCCAGGGACCTTATTGTCCTTAAGCACTCTTCTTACTGTCTCATCTTTCAGTGTCCTCTATCTTTGGTCTCTGATCTTCATATATGCTGGAATACCGTTGGCTGTTCGCTCTGTTACTCAGATCAGCTAGGTGTTTCACTGGTGCTGAGGAGAAGTGGACTCTGCTTCTACCTATCTCGCCACCATCTTCCCTTCAATAAATAAAATATTTTTTAAAATTTTGCACAGATATAAATACTTATAGTTTTGTAACCTTATAGTTTTAAAATCATTTTTGCTTCCATTTTCCCATTCAGTCATTATGGTAACCATGCAAAGTGATCAAGATTATTATGCCCCTTTTAGGAAGGAGATGACTGATGTCAATGAAAGTGAGGGATTTGCTCATGTCAATGAACCTTTTAAGTGGCAGACTTGACTCTAAAACACAGGTTTTCCATCTCCAAATGCAGCATTCTAGTTTTGTAAAGTATATTCTCCATAATCTCATTAAAATCTTTCTAAAAAATTGACACTCTTCTAGTAGAAAAAAAAATCATATGTGACTACGATTAATTTAGAGATCCTTGAAAGCAAGGCAGCTTGAGATTGTCCCTCAAAATTAATATGTGGCCAATGAAAAGCAAAACAAAAAGTAATTAGTAAAGAGGAGAGAAAAAGAAGGACAGTGAGCTGTAATCTGGTGGGATAGATAACACTTCTTGTTTTCATTGTCTTAATTATGTTTCACATTATAAAAGTTAATGTTGCAAAAAGTCATCTTCAAAATCATAAAAAGCATTCAGTCTAGTGCATCATGCAGTTAAACCTTTAAAATAAAATAAAAACACAATATTTTAATAATGCCAATGTACTTTTTAGAGAGTTTCATTGTACAATTCAAATCTTTCCTGAATGTTCTTGTCCATTTATTTATGTAGTGAGAAATATGTGGTGATATTACAATTAAAAGGCTATTCTCTATTAAACCTATAGTTTATAGAATTTTAACCATAATCACTGTCTTAAATAAGTTTTTAATTGCTGCAAAACCAAATATTCTATAACAAATTCTAAAATGCAGTCTTAAATATATCTGATTATCTCTGTTTATTTTGTTGACCATTTTTCTTTTCTAATTATATTATGTGGTCAGTAAATTTCCTACCAGTTACAAGGAGGGAGAATGTATAATATAAACAGGGGTAAGAGAGATGCCACTATCCAGGCGAGCTTCTTTTAACCATTCTTTTCAACCAAAATTATAGTGTCTCTCAAAGTGGAATTGACTAGATGATATTCCTTTTTTTAAATAAATTTTATTTATTTATTTTTGACAGAGATGATAGGAGGGAGAAATGGAGAGAAATATCAATCATCTGCTTGTCACAGAAGCCCCAACTGTGGACCGGCCTGCAACCCAGGCATGTGCCCTGACCTATAATTGAACTGGTAACTTTTTGTCTTGGGGGATGATGTTCAATCAGCTGAGCCAGGTGAATCAGGGTGCTGATATTCTTTATGAACATTATGGTGGGTCAAAGAAAAGTACCACTATAATCAACCTGTCATATCTCTATGAAAATTATTAGTAGGAAAACTAAAGAAAATGTTTCCCCCAGTCCTTTTATGAGTAAGTAAAAGAGTCTCTTATTCTGCAGCCTTCCCTTTTATTTGGTGTACAAGCACAGAATGTTTCTTTCAGTATCAAGAAAGTGTCTCAAATGAGTCAGTTGTGCAATAGAATCTAGCCATAGCTGAATAGAACACTTTTGGTGAACTATGACATGTTCAGGATCTTATTCCTTAGTTGTTGTTGTTGTTTTTAGCTTTATTCCATTTATTTATACATTTATTTTGAGCTTTTTAAATTTAATTGTTGTTCAAGTACAGTTGTCTCCATTTTCCTCCCACCACTCCCCTTCAACCCCAGCCATCCCCACTTCCCACCCTTGATCCTACCCACTTTTGGTTTTCTCCATGTGTCCTTTATAGATGTTCCTGAAAACCCTTCACCCTAATCCTTCTAATATCCCCTCCCACCTTCCCTCTGATTACTGTCAGTTTGTTCTTAATTTCAATGTTTCTAGTTATATTTTGCTTCGTTGTTTGTTGATTAGTTTCCACTTATAGGTGAGATTATGTGGTTTAACTCCTTAGGTTTTAAAATATTGCTATTATTTATTGGATGAGTGAGTGAATGAATGAATATTGGGTATTTGAAATGAACACAGTTACACAGGCAAGTACACAGGACCCTCCCTTGCCACCCCCCCCACCAACCTAAAACTCATCTTTGTAAGACCTCTTAAGAAACTCCATTTTGTAATGTTTATAAAAAGATCAACAAAATTCAGTTTAGATCAACAAATTAAGTTCTACTAACAAGTGTTTGATTTCATCACAGACTAAGTATGAAGAAATATTTTTAACACCCCAAAATAAAAATAGCTACAATTTAGTGAGCTATAACTGTTCATTGGGTGTCTGAAACATATTATCTCACTTAACCTTCAGGAAGAGTCCTTAGAGAAGATATTATTGTCTATATAAGAGAATATAAAGGGTTACATTAAGTAATTTCTTGGAGTGATACAATTCGTGAAGTGGTTAAAATGCTTTCATGAAGCCTGGGTTTCTACTAGTCCAAGTACCCTCCACTCAATTGTCCCAAAGGTTTGCTTTGAATTTCTTGGTAGAATTCAGCTAAAAACTAATGAACCAAAAATGGAATAGCAAACTTTACATCATAAAGGTTTAGGTTTCATTTTTGTGAGTTTGAAGAGTTTCTATACATTTGTTCTGTAAAATGATACATAATTCTTTGTGAAGAATAAATAAAAGGGGGTACTTGCATATCATGGATAAGCCTATTCCTGTTTGTTAATCTCTATATACCAGGCAGTATATCCATTTGCAAGTTTATATTTTAACACCACCGAACTTTTCTTAGTCTCATGCACATGTTAGGATCATCTTATAATCTATGCATACTATGACCTTATATCTACTTAGCCTGGACAGCTAAGAGATTTACAATGTCCTGAGAATAAACTAAGTATTTTACATATATTGTTTCAGTTATTCTCTCTACAACCATATTGTTATTAGTTATCATTAAATATCTATATTGTTACAAACATGAGAAAATAAAGCCCAAGAAATGGAATAACAACTGGTTAGTAATGGAACAAGATTTGAAACCAAAGCTACCTAATATTTATACCACTATGCCAGTTTCCCAAACTTTTCTTCTACATGTAAAACCTGCATTATTTTTGTCCTATAAAAATAATCCAAGACATATACTGTTTACATTATACTTAGCCAGCTCATTTTTATCTTTATGTGTTTTAATTTTAAGTATATTATATTGATTATGCTATAACAGTTATCCCATTTTATTTCTCCCTTTATCCCCTTCCGACTTGAACACCCCCTCCCACCAGCATTCCCCCCTACTTTGTTCATGTCCAAACAAGTTGTTTGGCTTCTCCATTTCCAATACTATTCTTAACCTTCCCCTCTCTATTTTGTGCCTACCATTTACGCTTTTCTCCCATCCTCCCTCTCTCCCCAGGCTGATAACTCACCATGTAATCTCCATTTCTGTAATTCTGTTCCTGTTCTAGTTGTTCGCTTAGTTAGTTTCTTTGTTTTGGGTTCAGTTGATAGTTGTGAGTTTGTTGTCCTTCTAATGTTCATAGTTTTGATCTTTTTGTTTTTCTTAGATAAGTCCCTTTAACATTTCATATAATAAGGACTTATTGATGATGAACTGCTTTAACTTGACTTTATCTGGGAAGCACTTTATCTACCCTTACATTCTCAATGATAGCTTTGCTGGATAGAGTAATCTTGGATTGTAGGTCCTTGCTTTTCATGACTTTGAGTACTTCCCAGTCCCTCCTTGCCTGTGAGGTTTCTTTTGAGAAATCAGCTAATAGTCTTATGGGCACTCTTTTGTAGGTAACTCTCTCCTTTTTTTCTTTGTGCCTTTAAGACTCTCTCTTTAGCTTTAATTTTGGGTGGTGTAATTATGATGTGTCTTGGTGTGTTCCTCCTTGGGTCCAATTTCTTTGGGACTCTGAGCTTCCTGGACTTCCTGGAAGTCGATTTCCATTGCCAGATTGGGGCCGTTTTTCTTCATTATCTTTTCAAATAAGTTTTCAACTTCTTGCTCTTCCTCTTCTCCTTCTGGTACCCATATGATTCAGATGTTGGAAAGTTTAAAGTTGTCCCAGAGGTTCCCAAGCCTCTCTTCATTTTTTGGAACTCTTGTTTCTTCATTCTGTTCTGGTTGAATGTTTATTTTTTCCTTCTGTGCCAAATCATTGATTTGAGTCCCGGTTTGCTCCCCTTCACTGTTGGTTCCTTGTATATTTTTCTTTATTTCACTTTGCATAGCCTTCTCTACTTCCTCTATTTTGTGACTGAGTTCAATCATTTCTCTGAGCATCCTGACTACCAGTGTTTTGAACTCTGCATCTGATAGGTTGGCTATCTCCATGTTACTTAGTTCTTTTTTTCTGGAGTTTTGATTTGTTCTTTCATTTGGGCCATATTTCTTTGCCTCAGTGCACCTATTAGGTTGTAAAGGGTGGAGCCCTAGGTATTTGCCATGGTGGTGCAACCCACTTTTCTGCATTGTGGTGCTGTATGTGGGTGAGAGGTGAGACAGGGTACAATGATGGTTGCTTGGCTCTCACCCCACTTTCTGTCACTTCCCCTGCTACCCACAAGAAAGTGATCCCTTTTGGCGCTGATTCCCAGGTGAGTAGGTTTGTGTACATTCTAGGACCCCATGTTTCTCTCTAACAAACTCTCCTGGTAGTTTCTTCCACTGCCACCCTCACAGGTTTTTGCAGCCTGAGGTTTTGAGGTTTTATTTCCCTGCGCTAGAACCCTGGGTTTCACACTTTGTCTCACCACCTAGTTGTTCCTCCCCATTTATCCGCACTTGAATGTGGAACCACCCAGTCCTTCAGCTACTGCCTCTCCCTCCCAGTCTGTTGTTGTGCCACGTGTCCTCTCCACCCCAGCTCCCCCTCTCCTCCCTTCCTAGCAATCTGGACGAATGTTCCTTCTTTAACTCCTTTGTTGTCAGACTTCCATACAGTTTGACTTTCTGACAGTTCTGTTTCTTTTTCATTTTTAAATTTGATATTATCTTCCCTTTCATTGTGCAAGGAAGCAAAGCATATCTACCTGTGCTTCCATGTTAGCTGGAAATTCATTTTTGTCTTTTTAAAAGGAAGTTATATTATTGTATAAGTGGAAAGATAAGCTAAAATAACCTAAAATAGATATGTATTATACATTTTTTAAATAAATGTCAGTTATTCATATGTTGCTGGTGGAAATGTTGTTACAATCAATTTGGAAAATATTTTAGCAAATTTTATATAACAAAATAATACCTCTACCATTCAACCAAAATTCTTAGGCATGTATCCTACAAAAATTAAAACTATGTGCAGGCAAAAAAACATGTGCAGAAATATTTATAGTAGTTTAAAAACTGAGGAACATTCAAATGTCCTTCAGTGAGAAACAGGTTAAGCAACCTTTGGTGTATGTACAACATGGAATACTACTCAGTTATAAAAACAAACTAGCTAATGACAAACATAACAAACTAATGATACATGAGGCAATGTGGGTGAATTTCTAGAGAATTATGTTGTGTGGAAAAAGCCAATCTCAAAAGGTGACATTCTCTGGGATAACATTTATACAACATTATTGAAGTAATGTATTTATAGACATGGGGAGCAAATTAGTGTTTATTTGAGATTAATATTTGGAAGTTACAGAGTAGAAGTTAAGGGGGTTATAAATGACATAAAGGGGAATTTATGGTGATGGAACTGCTGTGGATTTTTATTATGGTGGTAGTTATACAAAGTTACCCATGATAACATTGATTAGCACTATAAAAACACACACTTAAATTAATGTATTCATGACTGGTAAAATCTCAATAAGCTCTAGGGTTGTACCAATGTCAATTTCATGATGTTGATATGGTACTACAGCCAGACAAAATGCTGACGTTGGGGGAAGGAGGGTGTAGGAAACATGGTACCTTCCTATATATTTTTTCACAACTTCCAGTGGATCTTTTATTTCAAAAGGAAACTTAAGAAAAAAAAAAAAACACTTTTGAATAGTTTAAGAAAAAACTATCCATGAATACGTAACCTGAAGCATCACCTTTGCCATCAATGGTATGTGAACCATCTCTCCTACTCTCTGTTCTAGTAATTTAGTTAGTATCTGGCCTAATTCCTTGCCTTTCAGGTGTGTACATGGCCCAGGCAATGAGAAACTATCAATTATCGTGAATTCTTTAGTTAGGAGAGCATTAGTAATCATTTCATGAATATAACTAATGTGTAGCATATGTACATATGAGGGGGGGAACCCCTAAAATGGAATTCATTTATAAAAAATACTATGTATTTATTCTTACATGTTTGAGAATAGTCACCTTCAAAGTACTCTTCATTTGATGCAATACACCTATTGAGACATTTTTTCACTGCTCAGAACAGTTTTTGAACTTGTCGATTTTGAAGCCTTTTTGTGTTTCTGCTATTTATTGTTTCACCTCTTCTACATTGGCCAAACATTCCCCTTTGAGAACTTTTTTCACCCAGGGAAGACAACAACAAAAAAAGGCATTCAGGGTGAGATCAGGTGAAGAGGGAGGGTGGGGCATTGGGGGCCATGCCATCTTTGGTCAAAGACAGTTGAACACTCAGCACATTGTGGGCAGGTATGCTTATAATCGTATATCATTAAATGGGCAAATGCATTGAAAGAGTCTTCAAAACAAACTTACTGAGGCCAAACACAGCTTCTCACAACAACGCCAGCTGGTACACTGATACAGATGGCTTCCTAGAATACTCACCTAGTAGGGGAAGTCCGTCCAACAAAGTGTTCACTCTCCAGGAGATAATTCCATTTTTTTGGTCCCCTCTTATACATACACACATAAGAATAAGCTGAAAGATGTAATCACTTCTTTAGTGAGGAGATCATTAGTATCATTTCAGGAACACAGTTTAAGTAGTTTGCGGTGTACATAAGTTAACTATAAATTCAAATCCTTATTGTGTTATTGTACTCAGTGGTTAAGGTTCAATTGTTCTTATGAAACTTACAGAAGCATAATATTTATAAAGTCTCAAGTTACAAAACTACCACAAACATAGTATGAGATGAATCTGGTCCAAGTAGACTCCATTTGATTATGAAATTCTGAGGCCCTGTGTGTATAAAACCAGAAATAGTGATATTCATTCTGAAGAAATAAGTTATTAAAGTTACAAAATACATTATTTTGTTAATTATATCCCATCTTTTTGGAGATATGTTTGTGGGATAAGAAACAAGAAACTGAAGGAGATGGTATACTTTGGAGCAGCAATTATTTCGAAGAATTTTTTGATATACACAAAAATTAATTTATTTTTTAGATGAACCTCAACATGCATGTGTACCCATTCTCAAAAGCTGAGAATTTATCTTATAATGTTTGTTACTATCTCCTAGAATTATTTGTTGAACCTTTTGCCAATCAGAGTTTGAATGTTTGCTTTGGAAATATTACAATACCCCAGCAGCAACATTTAAACTCTACATTGCTTTTTATTCATGGAGTATCAAACTATGTTTTTTTGAATCAAATTATATCTTTACAAGAGATGAGGCACATCTGGAGAACACTACAAAAAGCTACATGTAAAAGGAATTATAATATTCTCCCCTTGGGTTCCAAGATACAAGTGAGTGTTTTATTAAAGTCCATGTATATAGAATACATCTCTAAGCTCCAAATATTAAAAATGTATATTCTATATATTCTTACATCCTTCACAAGGAATTTCCTGATTTGTCTTGCATTATATGCCTGTTAAAGAGCTAAAAATTAG